>NC_141877.1:621073023-622323023 GCF_056163025.1 Triticum urartu
CTTGGGCTAGTGCGAATCTTGGTAGGAGTCTAGCCGGTTGGTAACTTTATGATCTCTCCTCTGAGCTCCCCAATAGCATGGAACGCTTGCTTGAAGTACCTTGAGATGGTCTCCATTGATCTCCTGAACGTGTTGTGCATAACCCTGAACCTCTGGTTATGGCCAACAACACGGAGAAACATGGCCACTTGCCCTTCCACACCGGTGTGGATGCTATCTTATAGCAGCCTCCTGCTCCTGAAGGTCTGGACAGGTTTGGAAATTGGTGCTTTTCTCATTCGAAGCATCGACAGGGCCTCTATGTCATTGTAGTTGTAGATGTAGTTCAGATTGGCGATCCTCTCCTGCTCTCGCATAAGCATTGGAGCATAACTAATGACAAGTCTCTCACCACGACAAACAGGTCTCATGTGCATGAACATGAAGAATGCCTGAATCACACATATTAGTTTTTGTTGCCTGAACTACCAGCCTCAGTCGTGCATCCATAACCTAGTCGACATCAAGGTTCTGTTGAGATATTGGGAAATCGATCCTAACAAGTGACCTAACATAGGGGAGAGAGGGTTTTGCTTACTGACATCGGAGATGAGGACAGCGAGGGAGGGGGCATGGCTGAGTCAAGGACGACCCGAAGATGGCCAACAGGAAGGGGAGCACCAGCCCTTGCCGCTGGATAGTGTTGCTATCGCGTCGGGCCCTCCACCGCCGCCGCTTGTGCATATCTGAGTCGCCGCCGCTGGTTGTGAGGTTAGAGAAAGTGGTTGCCCTACAGGCAGTGGTGATCGAGTAAATGACGGGTGAGGGGGGGTGAGGCTACGTTTAACGTCGTGCCTCCTGAGGGAGTCCTGGATTAGGGGGTCCTCGGACAGCCGGACTATATACTTTGGCCGGACTGTTGGACTATGAAGATACAAGATTGAAGACTTCGTCCCGTGTCCGGGTGGGACTCTCCTTTGCGTGGAAGGCAAGCTTGGCAATTCGAATATGTAGATCTCCTCCCTTGTAACCGACTCTGTGTAACCCTAGCCCCCTCCGGTGTCTATATAAACCGGAGGGTTTAGTCCGTAGGACAACAATCATAATCATAGGCTAGCTTCTAGGGTTTAGCCTCTACGATCTCGTGGTAGATCAACTCTTGTAATACTCATATCATCAAGATCAATCAAGCAGGACGTAGGGTATTACCTCCATCAAGAGGGCCCAAACCTGGGTAAACATTGTGTCCCCCGCCTCCTGTTGCCATCCGCCTTAGACACACAGTTCGGGACCCCCTACCCGAGATCCGCCGGTTTTGACACCGACATTGGTGCTTTCATTGAGAGTTCCACTGTGCCGTCATGATAAGGCTGGATGGCTCGCCTTGTTGTCAAGGACAACATCACCTCGGGGGGAGCCCTGGCTATAGGCCAAACCCTATGACTACGCGGCTTCACCATGACCGCCCGTTCGGCCGTCGCGCCAATGATGACTTCTCGGGTCATCAAAAACAGCCTCCATGTCGGCTCGGTATTCGCCGAGTAGATGGATCCAATAGAGCTCTCTTCCTTGAACAAGCTCTTGGATCGCATCGCCGCCCTGGGAGTTGCTACGGACTACGATCGGATCGGGCTTAAACCCGACCAAAGGGAGATTAACTCTCCGCCGGTCACCCATGAGATAGCGGTGGTGGAGGTGCAATGTAGCGATTCTTCCTCGATTTTGAGGACAAACTATGTCCGGATTTCCGAGCTCTCCGAGCCGGATACCCGTCCACGGGAGGACATGGCCCAAGCTTTGAACCTAGAATTAGACAGCGGGCCTGGACTATTGGGCAACATCCCGGAGCCCGAACTGTTAAGCTCAGAAACTCCTCCGCCCTTGGGCCTCAGATCGGGTCGAGGTTTGGACCTAAATCTACCCACCCACCCAGACTCAAGTGATCTTTCCCACATTAGACAAGAGCCCCAAGAGACAGTACATCACTATTGGGCGAGATTCCTCCTTGTAATGAGCAAGGTCAAGGACTGTCACGAGGAAGACGCAATTTCATTCTTTTGCAAAAATTGCACAGACAAGGGAATCCTCAACGCCATAAGTCGCCGTGACATAGCACACTTTGCTGACTTGGCGGCCATAGTACGGAAGTACTGTGCGATGGAAAGCGCCTGGAAAACCCAAATAAAATTCTGGGACCCTCCGGCTCTCACTAAACCCCTCGTCCGAACTAAAAGGGTGTACTCTCGTAAGTCACCTGATCCAATTACAAAGAAACCAAAGCCCACTACAGGGCGTGGAACTATATTGGAGGGATGGTTCAATGGGCCATGCAAAATTCACAGTACAACGGATACCATGCCAACACACAGCCTTAGAGCATGTTGGATACTCCGGCAGGTGGCTAAGAGCGGCGATGATATCCTCACCAACAATACAACAGAGCACCATCCTGTGGAAAATAACAATACAGTATTGACAGTCTTCGAAAACTTCGCCTCAAATAATAGGCGCAAGCGAACACTCTGCAGCCTTGCCGAAGTCTGCCATGTTGCAGCAATAAATCCATGGAACGACACGGCCATAACCTTCAATGCCGGTGACGAACCTCAATTCCGAACAGCCCGAGCACCAGCCGCTTTGTTCCTTAGTCCATTTGTGGACATCTTCCGGCTTACTAAAGTGCTCATGGACGGTGGCAGCGGATTAAACCTCATCTACGAGGAAACTCTTAGCAAGATGGAAATAGACAATAGCCGCATTGAGCAAAGCAGCACGACCTTCAGAGGAATCATTCCTAGTCGGGAGGCACGATGTGCGGGAAAAATCACACTAGATGTGGTATTCGGCACGCCGGAGAACTATAGGTCCGAAGAAATCACATTCCAAGTGGCCCCGTTTAGTAGCGGATACCATGCCCTTTTAGGGCGGGAGGCATTCGCGATCTTCCAAGCTATACCCCATTACGGGTACGTGAAGCTCAAAATGCCCGGGCCCAATGGAATAATCACTATGGCTAGTGATCCGGACATAGCGCTCCGCGCCGAAAATAAAACCACCGCACTAGCCCTCGAGGTGTTATCCGAAGCCCTGGCGGCCGAAGAACTAACTGCGTTGCGCTCCACAATGGACAGGGACGACGTGATACTCGACAAAAGACCCAAGTCCACCTCTTTTAAACCAGCGGACGAAATAGTCAAATTCCAGGTCCACCCAACGGACCCTACAAAAACAGCATCCATCAGGGCACAGCTGAACCCCACAACAGACACCGCACTGCGGGAGTTCTTGCGCGAGAATTGGGACATCTTCACCTGGCATCCTTCAGACATGCCAGGAATCCCACGCAGGCTGGCCGAGCATAGCCTTAACATTCTAAAAGGGTTCAAGCCGGTCAAGCAGACTCTTCGGCGTTTCTCTGAGCCCAAGCGGCAAGCCATGGGAGAAGATCTAGCCAAGTTACTCGAGGCCGGATTCATTAGAGAAATAAAACATTCGGACTGGCTAGCAAACCTGGTGATGGTACCAAAGAGGGACAAATCCTGGCGCCTATGTGTCGATTTCAAGGACCTAACAAGGCTTGCCCCAAGGATCCCTTCCCACTCCCCCGCATTGATCAAATTATCGATGCTACCGCAGGACACGACTCATTGTGCTTCCTCGACGCATACTCCGGATACCATCAAATTAAGATGGCGGAGCCCGATCAAGCCGCAACGAAATTCATCACTCCATACGGCCCTTTCTGTTTTAACACAATGCCTTTCGGGCTCAGAAACGTTGGTGCAACCTATCAACGCATGATTCAGACATGTCTGGAAACACAAATCGACAAAACAGTGGAGGCATACATAGACGATGTGGTTATTAGAACAAGACACGTCGAATCCTTAATAGACGACTTGAGGCTCACGTTCGACAACCTCCGAACATATGACATCAAGCTCAATCCGGAAAAATGCATTTTCGGCGTGCCCGTGTAAGTGCATCTAGTGCCACCCCTAGTTGGTTTTGGAGTATTGACGACAAACCTAGTTGAGGGACTAATGTGTTTATGAGAATTGCAGGATAACATAGGTAGAAGTCCCTCATTGATTCGGTTTTCCTACCAGAGATGACCCCTAAAAATGTATGAAGACATTGAAGTCAAAGGTGGTATATGAAGATATTCACATTGAAGACTATGACAAGAGAAGACACCACATGAAGCCTATGGAGCTCGAAGACTTAGATCTTTCGTAGTTCTTTTTCTTCTGTGTTGAGTCATAGGAACCACCGTACTGTTAAGTGGGGTCCAAGAGAACCAGTCAGAATGGCTGAAGTGATGCCTAACCAAAACCTATGTCTTCGAGTGAAGACTATGAGAGCGAATCTTGTCCAGAGTCGGACAAGTCAGCTTTGCTTGTAGCCCAAGTAAAGTTGCCGTGTGATTTTGCAATCTGACCGTTGGAACACGTGTCAATTCCTTAGTGACCCAGGGTCATTTCGGACAAATCAGGTCGGGTTGCCAAGTGGCTATAAATAGTCCACCCCCCCACAACCATAAATGGTTGGCTGCTCAGATTAAGAGTACGGCTTTTGTCGTTTGAGAGCAACCCACCTCGAAGCCTTTGAGAGAGAATTCCTTGCGAGGATAAAGCCCTAACCACCCAGAGCCAAAGAGAATTGGGCATCACTTAAGTCTTCTTGTCTGTGTGATCTGAAGACTTATTACACTTGAGGACTGTGCATCCTCCAGCCGGTTAGGCGTCGCATTCTGAGCATCCAAGAGACATTGTGGATTGCCGGTAAACAAAGTCTGTGAAGGTTTGGGAGTCTACCTTGAAGACTTACCAGAGTGATTGGGCGAGGTCTGTGTGACCTTAGCTCAAGGGGAATACGGTGAGGACTGGGTGTCCTGAGCTGTGTGTTCAGGACTGGGTGTCCGGGACTGTGTGTCCTAAGGTTTAAATACCTAGCCGCCCCAACCAGACGTACAGTTGTCACAGCAACTGGAACTGGTCCAACAAATCATTGTCTTCAACGAGTCACTGGTTTCATCTTCCCTTCCCTTTACTTACTGTTGCTCCTTGTGAAGTCATTGTATGTTTGCACTATCTTTTGTCTTCACTGAGTGACTGCATGTTCTGTATGGCTTCATAATATCTTCCTACCTGATCCTTACTACATTGCTGCTATTAAGTCATTGTGCTTTCACTTTATTGAATACTTGACTATGGCATGCCTAGTGTAGTCTACCTTCCGCTGCATGGTAATAGGTCTATTTCTATCGTTTGTCTTCATAACTTCCATGTTTCGAAGACTTTCATAAAAATCGCCTATTCACCCCCCTCTAGTCGATATAACGCACTTTCAATTGGTATCAGAGCAAGGTGCTCCCTTGTTCTGTGTGATTCGGTTTAACCACCTGGAGTTTTAGCTATGTCGACTGCAGGGATAATTAGAGTCTCCGCTGCATGCCCCGTCTTTGATGGAACTAAATATCCCTACTGGAAGAATAAGATGCGCATGCATCTTGAAGCCATTGATGTCGACCTATGGTATGTCGTCGAAAACGGCGTTCCTAAGGCTGGAGAAGGTGTCACTGCTGCTGATGTCAAGAAATTTGTTCAACTGGACTCTACTGCCAAGAATATCATCTGTGGTCACCTGACCAAAGGACAGTATGGCTGTGTGAGTGCTTTGAAGACATCTAAGCTGGTCTGGGACTGGCTCTCCAAGGTCAATGAAGGCATCTCAACCCAGAGAGATCAGAGAATCAGTGTCCTTCGCAACCTCTTCAACCGCTTCAAGCGAAATGACAATGAGAATGTCCAGCACACTTTTGACCGACTCACTGACATCACAAATGAGCTTCAAGCCCTCGGCGCTACTGAGATCATCAAACATGAAGTCGTCAAGACACTACTGAGATCACTTGATAGTTCGTTTGACATCCTAGCCCTGATGATTCAAGAACGTCCTGATTTCAAGACACTCGATCCATCTGACATACTTGAGAGGCTCAATACACATGAGTTTCAGCTTTCTGAGAAAAGAGATATCTACGGTCCAAACTATGGGCGAACTTGTGCCTTGAAGGCAAAAGCTGTCTCCTCATCTGAAGAAGAATCTGACAGCAGTTCTGATGATCCTGAAGACATTGGAAGAGAACTTGCTATGCTTGTGAAGAAGTTCCAAAAATTCACCAAGAAGAAAGGCTTCAGAAAGTCTTCCCGATCAAGCTCAAGGAATGATGAAGCTTCTGCTCATGACTACAAGAAGAAAACATGTCACAAGTGCAAGAAACCTGGCCACTTCATCTCTGAGTGTCCACAGTGGGACAATGAGAACAAAAAGAAGAAGAAGAGCAAGGAATATGACTCTGACGACAAGAAGAAGAAGAAATACTCAAAGTCTTCGTCCAAGTCTTCCTCAAAGTCTTCATCACACAAGAAGAGCTCATCTGGCAAGGCACGTGCGTTTGTTGGCAAGCAAATGGACTTAGAGGAGGAGTCCGCTTCTGAGGAGGCGGAGGTGGAGTCTGAGGAGGAGTCCGATTCAGGCGTCGCAAGTCTGGCTACAGCATACGTTGCCAAGTCCATCTTCAATACTAAAGACAATGACCTCGTCACCGACACCGATGCAAATGACAAGGACTACTCCGCTTCTACCTACTGCTTCATGGCACGCGGTGCCAAGGTAACCACACGCACTACTCACTATCAAATATCTAGTGACGATGACTCTGATTGTGACTCAAAACCCAGCTACAAAACACTTGCTAAAATTGCAACTGAACAACAGAAAGCTATGGAACATATTCAAAAACTGCTAGACAGAAGCGATGATCTGTTAGGTGCTGAAATGACTCGATCTGAATCCTTAATTGAAGACATAAAAAATCTTCACGTTAAGTATCAGGAACTTGAAAGTCGTCATGAAACTCTCTCAACAACTCATGAAAAGCTTTCCTATGATTATCTTCAAAGGAAGCAAGATCTTGAGAAATTGAGAGTGGTTCATGAAGATATTCAAAAGGAAAACGAGTCACTTCGCGCCAAACAGATCAGTCCCGCTCAGGAAGGATTTGAACCACCATGTCTTAAATGCATTGAGCGTGATAATGCTACTTCTGTTGCTGAATGTTCTACTGCTACTACTGTCGCAATATCTTCAACTGTTGATGTGGTAACTAACCCCTCTGCTGAGGATACCACTGCTATTGCTGATGAGAATGCTAGGTTGAAGACATTGCTTGAAACAGGGATGTACAAAAGTCTTAAAGGGCATCAGACAATATGTGATGTCCTCAAAAAGCAGATACTGAACCGAAACCCGAGGAAAGAGGGTGTTGGGTTCGTAAGGAAAATGAATGCTGATGGCTCTTACTGGAAACCTGAGCAGTACCCCAAAACCATGTGGGTTGCTGCAAAGGAACCTTCAGCAGACCCATCCAATCTATCTGGCTTCACTTGTGCTAACCCTATTATTATTGATGAATCCTTTGATGCAAACTATATACTGTTTAAGAATCAGAATGGTGAAGTGTTTGCCAGGTACATTGGTACTAACTCCAGGAATGGACCGCCTATGAAGAAGATCTGGGTTCCGAAAAGGTGTCTGGAGAATCTTCCTGTGAATGTCATCATGACACCTCACGTGAAGAAGACAAACCTCAGACCAAAGGCTTCATACGGTCCAAAGGCTTCATACAGACAGAGGACTCACCTGAGTCGCACTAACGCAAATGTTTTGCAGGGAAACCATACTCAAGCATATGAATATGAGAGCGGTTCATCAAACCGCCATGTTCATAAGTCCAAGAACTATTCTGCCTATTCTTATGAGTACTATTGTCCGCCTGCAAGACTGTTTGCTAGGGCTCCAAAGCCAAAATTCTCAGATGTTGCACTTAGACTTATTGCTTCTCAGCCACCCTTGAAGATGTGGGTGGCTAAGAAAGCTTAACTCTCTTTTGCAGGGAAAGGTCTCCAGCAGAAAACCAAAATCGTCTGACGCCATTGCTGGGGACCTTAAACATCTTGTAGGGCGCAAGATCAAATGCCCGAATGGTCTTACTATGTACTTTGTTCCTGAATCGCTTGCTACTCTCCCTATTGTCCTAATCTGGATTTAAGCTTTCATAACCCATTGGTTCGTCAAATGTTTTTGCTTCACAATGCTCTTGGTGAAGCCTATCCCCCTAACTGCACTGTAGGGTACGACACCAGCGTCTTCAGAATGGATTATTGATAGTGGGTGTACAAATCACATGACTGGCAAAAGAAGTCTTCTTATGGACTCAACCTTACGTCCATCTGACAAGAGCCACATCACATTTGCTGACACTGGTAAAAGTAAGGTATTGGGTCTAGGTAGATTTGCAATCTCAAGGGATCAACACATGGATAAATTCATGCTTGTTGAATCCCTTGGCTTCAACTTATTGTCTGTTTCAATGCTTTGTGATTTGAACATGATCGTAATATTTGGAAAATATCGTTGCCTTGTACTAATGGAATCTGACAAGTCTCTAGTGTTTGAAGGGTATCGAAAAGATGATTTGTATGTGGTAGATTTCTCAGCAGGACCACAGCTTGCCGTATGTCTTCTAGCAAAAGCTTCAGAATGCTGGCTCTGGCATCGGAGGCTTGGGCATGCTGGCATGAGGAACCTCCACACCCTGGCAAAGAAGAAGCATGTCATAGGCATCGAGGGCGTCAAGTTCAAGAAAGATCACTTATGCGGTGCCTGTGAGGCAGGAAAGATGACGAGGGCCAAACATCCCTCGAAGACAATCATGACCACTACTCGACCCTTCGAACTGCTTCACATGGATCTTTTCGGTCCCACTCATTACTCAACTCTTACTACTACTGCATGCCTCTATGGCTTCGTTATTGTTGATGATTACTCTAGATACACTTGGGTGCACATAATCCTTTACAAGACTGAAGTGCAGGATGTCTTCAGACGCTTCGCCAATCGAGCTATGAACAATTATGGCGCCAAGATAAAGCACATCAGAAGTGACAATGGCACTGAATTCAAGAACACTGGCCTTGATACATATCTTGATACCTTGGGCATCACACATGAATTCTCAGCCCCGTACACGCCACAGCAGAATGGCGTCGTCGAACGCAAGAACAGAACACTCATTGAGATGGCCAGAATGATGCTAGATGAATACAAGACCCCAAGAAAATTCTGGCCTGAAGCCATTGATACTGCATGCCATACAATCAATCGTGTTTATCTTCACAAGCTTCTGAACAAGACATCTTATGAGCTCCTTACTGGCAAGAAGCCAAATGTCAGTTACTTCAGAGTATTTGGCGCAAGGTGCTGGATCAAGGACCCACATCACACCTCAAAGTTTGCACCAAAAGCACATGAGGGTTTTATGCTTGGATATGGAAAGGATTCGCACTCCTACAGAGTCTTCAATCTCTTTCATTACAAAGTGGTTGAAACAGTGGATGTGCGGTTCGATGAGACCAATGGTTCACAAAGAGAGCAACTGCCAAATGTGCTAGATGAAGTTCCATCCAGTGAATCAATCAAGCTAATGGGAACTGGAGAAATTATACCTTCTGAAGCTCATCCTGAAGAAGAACTTATCATCTCAGCACCTGATCAACATGAAGACAATGCTCAGCCTGAAGACATTCCTTCTAACAACGACAATGATCAGCAAGAGCAAAGTCTTCGCCCTGTACATCCTCGTGTTGCCAATGAAGTGCAGATTGAAAGAATAATTGATAGCATCAATGCACCTGGTCCACTCACTCGTTCAAGGGCAACTTAGCTAGCAAATTTCTGTGGGCACTTCGCATTCGTCTCAATAACAGAACCCAAGAAAGTTGAAGAAGCCTTCATGGAACCTGAATGGATTCAAGCTATGCAAGAAGAGCTTCAACAGTTTGAGCTGAATAATGTATGAGAACTAGTTAAGCGTCCTGATCCACGGAAGCACAATATAATAGGCACCAAATGGATATACCACAACAAGCAAGATGAGCACGGTCAAGTTGTCAGAAACAAAGCTCGTCTTGTTGCTCAAGGATATACTCAAGTGGAAGGCATTGACTTCGATGAAACATTTGCTCCTGTGGCTAGACTTGAAGCCATACGCATACTGCTGGCCTATGCAAATCATCACAACATACTTCTATATCAAATGGATGTGAAGAGTGCATTTCTCAATGGCAAGATTGAAGAAGAAGTGTATGTTGCACAACCGCCTGGCTTTGAAGATCCAAAACATCCTGACATGGTATACAAGCTCAACAAGGCACTGTATGGCCTCAAGCAAGCCCCTCGGGCCTGGTATGACACACTCAAATACTTCCTGAAGAGCAAAGGCTTCATACCTGGTTCCCTAGACCCCACTCTCTTCACGAAGACATATGATGGTGAACTGTTTGTGTGCCAAATATATGTGGATGACATTATCTTCGGCTGCACCAATCAGAAGTACAGTGAAGAGTTTGGATATATGATGCAAGAGCAATATCAGATGTCCATGATGGGAGAGCTGAAGTTCTTCCTCGGTCTTCAAATACGACAACAACGCAACGACATCTTCATATCTCAAGAGAAGTATCTCAAAGATTGCCTGAAGAAGTTTGGTATGCAAGACTGCAAAGGCTTCACAACACCTATGCCAGCCAAACATCATCTGGGTCCCGACGACAATGGTAAAGAGTTCGATCAAAAGGTATACCGCTCCATGATTGGTTCTTTACTTTATCTACGTGCATCTATGCCAGATATTATGCTTAGTGTTTGCATGTGTGCTCGATTTCAAGCGGCACCAAAGGAGTCGCATCACTTAGCTGTGAAGCGAATTCTTCGATATTTGGCTCACACCCCAACTCTAGGATTATGGTATCCAAAGGGCTCAGAGTTTGATCTGGTTGGATTCTCGGATGCTGATTATGCTGGTGACAAAGTTGATCGCAAGTCTACATCAGGCACATGTCACTTTCTGGGACGATCACTTGTATGTTGGTCTTCAAAGAAGCAGAACTGTGTATCTCTCTCCACTGCTGAATCTGAATACATTGCTGCTGGATCTTGCTGCGCTCAGCTTCTGTGGATGAAGCAAACACTCAAGGACTGTGGCATTCATCTGAAGCAAGTGCCACTTTACTGCGACAACGAAAGCGCCATCAAGATCGCCAACAACCCAGTTCAGCACTCGAAGACAAAGCACATTGAAATTCGTCATCACTTTCTCAGAGATCATGTTGGGAAGGAAGATATTGATATCATACACGTCAACACTGAAGAGCAATTGGCAGATATCTTCACCAAGCCCTTGGATGAGAAGAGATTTTGCAAGTTACGGTGTGAGCTAAATATCCTGGAATCCTCAAATGTCCTGTGATTAGGCACACATCCTAACCCTTATGCATATTGATGACTTAGATGTGCAACACACGAAGTAAAGTATATCTTCAATCAATGAAGACATACATTCTAAGTGTGAATACATTAATGTGGAATTTGACTTCGAAGCGCCACGATAATTGTGCACCGTGTCTGGGTCTAATACTTCCTATACGGTGGGTAACGCCACCACCAAATGTTCTATTTTGAAGTGTTTCACTCATGGCGTTACCTTGCAATGTCTTCACATTTGGTTTGGCTTCGATCTCAACATATCTTCATGATTATCTTCACTATGTTGATTATATATATATATATATATTAGTGTTCTGTCCTCTATAGCATTCACTTATAGCTATGTCTTCATTGTTGAATCTTTTGAACTAAGTGAATGTGATCGGACCCTAACCTCTCTATGCTTTCTATCTCAAATTCTATCTCTCCAAATCATATGCATTCTATTGAAACTGTCGAATGTCTTCTCTGCGTCCTTGTCAGCAGAAGATACAGAGACAACCATTAAGTCCGTTTTCAATGCTCATTCCTCCACATGAAACCCGGAGAAGTAGGAACGACCACCCGACAATCAAGCCGTGCGTGGGACGTGGAACAAACCCCAAAATTCCGCATAATGGCCACGTGTTCCTCAGATGCGAATCGCCAGGGGCACCTATGTAATAGCGCAGTGCCGCCCATGTACCTATAAATACACACTTCACAGCGGTCATTATCTCTTCTTCCACTCTCGCACGAACCCTAGCGCCACCGCTAGCCCTCGACGACGCCGGCGACGAAGCGCTTCGCTGCCGCAACCTCTCCGACGCCGTCTTCACGCCGACCGCGGACATCGTCCTCTCCGCCGTCGCCGTAGGTGTCCTCCGTCGCCAAGTTAGGGCACGGAAGATCGAACTGCTCAGCCTCATCTTCTACTTCGTCTAGCAGTTCTTAGTGTGGTAAATAAAACTTCCTTTTTACAGCACCGTTGATCCTATGGATTTGTCACTTTCTACCACAAGCAGTTTCTATTCACACAAGTTAGATCTCTCTCATACTGCATCTCATAACATGCCTAGTATATTCACTTATGCTTCACAAAGTAGTTAGATTCCTCACTTGTACTGATCTGTGGATTCGTACAAATCTGGAACCAACTCCTTATCTATGAGTGAATGTCTTCGCACGATGAGGTCAATGTCTTCTAAACTGATTTATCTTCAAAATCTTCTGAGAATGCATATGACCTCTTCCCCTTCCCTCGCACCTTAATGCTGTCACAGGTACATGTCCGTGGGAGAATCCTTTGGTTCTCATAGTCTGCATTCATTTGCAGAATTCTTACAACATCACATTAATTCTCCCGAAGCCAGTTCCTGTTGGTCCAGCAAGCGAAAACCTTTGAAGCCTTTGAACGTAAAGTTTATGGCTTCAGAGAAAGCAGCAAGGAAGGGTGGCAGAAAGCGTCGTGGAGAAACATCCAGAGATCTGCCAGATGAACTCTCAGAACTGTACAAGACAGATCCTGAAGAGGATTACAATCAGCGCAAGACCCGAATCCAATGGATTCGAAGATATTGGGCAGAACAATGGTTCAAATACCAATTTGTAACCCAGGAATATGCTGAGAAAAACGCCATCAAGAGACCGTGGGGAGACATACTATACAAGAATCTTCTGCCCAGGTCCAGAGATGAAGCCATTGAACAAGGCTTCTATCCCTGCATGGTCCGTGGGCCACAGCCTGCTGATGCACACCCATCGTCACTACTATGGTGTCGTGACGACAATCTGTTCAAGCGCAACTTCCAGTTTGCCCAGAACTCAGCGAAGCAGAACAAGAAGACTTTGGGGTTAGACTTCAACCCTGGTCCCTCGACACCAAGGGCAGATGGCACACGAGATGCAGAACCCAATGTCATTGGTCCTTTCTACAACCTTGAAGGCCTCATCACCCGCATCTTAGTTCAAGGGACTGCAGTGAATGAGCCTGCAGCTCACGCTGAATCAGAAGAAGCTCCTGCAGCGCCGAAGACAAAGAAGATAAAGAAGCCTAAAGCTTCAAAGCCTGCCCCCTCACCAAAAATCTCAAGGGCGAAGCCACTAGCAACTGCACCTCCTAAAGACAGTGTGAAGTCCGAAGACTTATCTCGCGTCTCCAAGCCCCAGAAAGTCAAAATGCCTCTGCCTCACACCGGACAAGAGCTAACTGCTGCTGCCATTCTGCGCAATGACGACATTGATCTGTCAAGTGATGAAGATCTAGCAGATGACACTCTTGAGCAACTCATCAAGAGCAAAGAAGAAGCAGAAATCTTCAATGATCTGCCTCTCTTTGATGTGACCATCATCCACAACTTCATTAACGAGTGGTTTGACACGCCAAACATCAGCTTTGAAGATCTGCAGCTACCAATTGGCCTCAGTGTCGCCTTCCAAGGCGCCATTGCTTCAGAACTCGCTATTGCCCAGCGCATTGTTGAACTGAAGCAAAAGATTGACTATGAAAAGGCTCAGTTCAAGAAGCATATGGCCAAGCTCAGCGTGCAGGAAGTGAAGAACTTCAAGAGTATGATGCACGAGCTCAAGGAAGCCTTTGTAAAGAAACGTGCAAAAGCTCAGGGTTCGCGTGAGTGCATGAAGACTCTGGCTGACAGATGTGTGCAAGCCTACAATGAGGCTGAGAAGCGCAAGGCCCTTGGGCATCCTGGCATCGACCCCAGGATGGCCGCAAAGAAGAAGAAGAAGCCTGCTACGGCTGAACCTGACGCACCAAGGCAGGAAGCAGTTCCTATTGTCTTCCCAATTAAAATGACTGGCTCTAAGCCAAAAAGCCGGTAAACAGCTTTAGAGCTCAAGAAGACAAGGACTGCTAAGGCTGAAGCTAGGAAGAGGAAACATTCTGAAGCCTCTCCAACTGCCCCCTCCAAGAAGAAGAGGAAGACCAAGAAAGATCGGGCTGCTCCCACAGAGCCCTTGATAGTTGAACCCATTTCTATGGTCTATCCTGAAGCTGAACGCCAACTGACTATCCATGTGCCTGCTTCCACAGAGGCTCATGAAGCCGAAGACTTTCCAGCAGCTGATCCCATCGCTTCTGAAGACATTGGTCAACATGACAATGTAGAAGATGGTGCAGTCCTTCCTCAGAACAGCGAACTCATCAGCATTGGTCGTCCACTGACGCCAATTGCACAGGATGCTTCATGGGCAGATCGCCCACAAGAGGAAGAAGACTATGAGGCCCAGCCCACTCCAACTCCACAGGCGTCGCCCGCGTTGCGCAGGCTTCGCAAAGGTCCAAGGCCTCAAGTCTCTGCTGAAGACAATCCGGCTGCATCAGCCGCGGAAGAAGAAGTCCCACAAGTTCCCACTCCCCTGTCCCACCAAGAAGCAGTTCTCAAGGAGAACGTGCTTGAAAATCTTGCGGCTGCCACAACCACCAATGAAGCTAATGTGGAGCCCTCCCCAACGGAAAAAGAAGACAGCGAAGCCACTGATCCAGTCACTTCTGTTCCTGAGTCTGCTGCCGGTCCCCAGTTCGACTATCATGTTGAGCACAGGCCTCAGGTACAGAAGCCAATCCCAAGATTGCCAAGGTTCCCAGGTCCTGCATCAGCACCTGGCTCCTTCAATATCAATGGCTTCAGGGCAGACAACACATTCTTCGATAGCTCCAGGAAACCCTACTCAAGGGAAAGGATATCATCTGATCGGTTCTGGAGCTATCCTCAGCGAAGCTATTACTCATGCATTCTTTACAATCAAGGTCGCATCTTCCCACACAAGCGCCTTGACATTGAAGCCATAGCTGGTCTGCCTTGTCTGGAAGAAGCTTTGGATTGCTTCAAGGAAGTTGGACTGCTGTCGTTCGTTACTGACCAAGAGCATTGGAATGAAGAGCTGCTGCTCCAATTCTATGCCACACTTCACATCCGCGGGTACAACAGAGATCCGAAGACTTGGGTCCTGGAGTGGATGACCGGAAATGTTCATCACGAAGCCAATGCATTTGACATCATTGAGCTCACTGGTTTGCCCACTCCTGGCGATCTCTACAAGCATGGCTGTCAGCTGCATAGTGAAGCTATTGAGAGCATATTTAAGAGGCCGGAACCTGATATGAGTCAGATGCTCAGCATTATGAAGCCATTGCCCCAAGATGTTGCTTATCCAACATAGTTTTTCATTGAAGACCTTGAGTATCTGCCAAGAACCATCTATCACATCATCAGGCTAACTCTCTGGCCCATCAAAGGGCACTCTCCAAATGCCAAGCTTGAGGGTGCAATGAAGACTTTGGTCTTCTATATTCTTCATGGAAAATGCTTCAATGCATAGGACTTATTCATCCGCCAACTTGCTGCATCAGGCTCTGATCTGTTTGGCTTGAAGTTCTACGCCCCATGGGTAATGCGGCTAATTAAACTTCACTCTGATATCTCATATCAGCCATCTGCTCGCAATCATAGGATTTTTCTGCCTGATGTGGATATCTCTACTGAAGCCATCTATCCTGAGCCTGCAAAGGAACCTCTAAGTCTTCAGAATGTAGAGCATCAAAGTTTTTCACAGAACATTGAAGGAGTTGAAGCAGTCACTCGGGTGTATCCTTTGGTTGGCACTACACGTGCACCACACCCTGCGTCTACTGAAGCCACTGATAGTATAACTGCTCCAAGACCCAAGAAGCGCACTCGTGTTCTCAACGACCGAGAGCTTCTTGTGGCTCTTTCATCAGAAACAGGATAGGCATCATGACTGGCTGAAGCGTCAGATGAAAAGCCTCTTGGTGGAAGTTAATCGCATTCGCAATCTTGCCACCAAGAATGCTTTCGTTGCCCATGAAACCTGTTGTCGTACATGGAAAGGGCTAATGATGATGTTTCTGAAGATGATCTCCAAGAGGATGGCTTCACTGAGCGATTCAAGTTTGACTCCACACCTCCTCGAAGAGCTATGCTACTAGGAACTCCACCCCTTGAAGACTCTGAGTTCTCTTCATCTGCTGCAACAGTGACTGCCAGAGTTATCGAGGATGAAGATGATGCTACTTCACCACCACCTCCTTCAACACGCGTCAACTCTGCTCCAAACTCTTCAGCACCGCCAAACACCACCAACGACCCTGCTACTTCACCTACTCCGCATGGGAACGAGTAGATGCTCTATGTCTTCAAACCTTTTTGGTCCTTACTGACAAAAGGGGGAGAAGCATATGAGGTTGATAGTCTTCAAGCGGGTCCATATGGGCGGGTGCTTTATATTTTGCTTCGTGCTTACAACTCTCGTTTTGCTACATTTGGTTCTTTGAGTTGTAACACTTAAACTCGATGGTCGTCTGCTACTTATCTGCCACTTTGTTTTGCGATGATAAATTCCGCATGTGCGACGATAAATTCCGCACTTAGATCATTCTGCAGACGTCCATTTTCCATTATGCATTGTCATTATCTTCATATACTTTCACATGCATAGTGGATTGTCACAATAAGTTGAAGTGGATCTCCACAAGTACAACCTGCCATGTGCATTTGCATTCCAAAAGCAAATTACTTATATGCACATCTTCAGGGGGAGCCCTTGCAACTTATGAAGACAATTCCTTATCCTTTACAATTTCACAGATTATATTCCCCGTTGAAAACTTCGACTAGTTTGTCATCAATCACCAAAAAGGGAGAGATTGTAAGTGCATCTAGTGCCACCCCTAGTTGGTTTTGGAGTATTGACGACAAACCTAGTTGAGGGACTAATGTGTTTATGAGAATTGCAGGATAACACAGGTAGAAGTCCCTCATTGATTCGGTTTTCCTACCAGAGATGACCCCTAAAAATGTATGAAGACATTGAAGTCAAAGGTGGTATATGAAGATATTCACATTGAAGACTATGACAAGAGAAGACACCACATGAAGCCTATGGAGCTCGAAGACTTAGATCTTTCGTAGTTCTTTTTCTTTTGTGTTGAGTCATAGGAACCACCGTACTGTTAAGTGGAGTCCAAGAAAACCAGTCAGAATGACTGAAGTGATGCCTAACCAAAACCTATGTCTTCGAGTGAAGACTATGAGAGCGAATCTTGTCCAGAGTCGGACAAGTCAGCTTTGCTTGTAGCCCAAGTAAAGTTGCCGTGTGAGTTTGAAATCTGACCGTTGGAACACGTGTCAGTTCCTTAGTGACCCAGGGTCATTTCGGACAAATCAGGTCGGGTTGCCAAGTGGCTATAAATAGCCCACCCCCCACAACCATAAACGGTTGGCTGCTCAGATTAAGAGTACGGCTTTTGTCGTTTGAGAGCAACCCACCTCGAAGCCTTTGAGAGAGAATTCCTTGCGAGGATAAAGCCCTAACCACCCAGAGCCAAAGAGAATTGGGCATCACTTAAGTCTTCTTGTCTGTGTGATCTGAAGACTTATTACACTTGAGGACTGTGCATCCTCCAGCCGGTTAGGCGTCGCGTTCTGAGCATCCAAGAGACATTGTGGATTGCCGGTGAACGAAGTCTGTGAAGTTTTGGGAGTCTACCTTGAAGACTTACCAGAGTGATTGGGCGAGGTCTGTGTGACCTTAGGTCAAGGGGAATACGGTGAGGACTGGGTGTCCTGAGCTGCGTGTTCAGGACTGGGTGTCCGGGACTGTGTGTCCTAAGGTTTAAATACCTAGCCGCCCCAACCAGACGTACAGTTGTCACAGCAACTGGAACTGGTCCAACAAATCATTGTCTTCAACGAGTCACTGGTTTCATCTTCCCTTCCCTTTACTTACTGTTGCTCCTTGTGAAGTCATTGTATGTTTGCACTATCTTTTGTCTTCACTGAGTGACTGCATGTTCTGTATGGCTTCATAATATCTTCCTACCTGATCCTTACTACATTGCTGCTATTAAGTCATTGTGCTTTCACTTTATTGAATACTTGACTATGGCATGCCTAGTGTAGTCTACCTTCCGCTGCATGGTAATAGGTCTATTTCTATCGTTTGTCTTCATAACTTCCACGTTTTGAAGACTTTCATAAAAATCGCCTATTCACCCCCCTCTAGTCGATATAACGCACTTTTAGCCCGCCGGAAAGCTCTTGGGCTTCATCGTTTCCAATAGAGGAATTGAAGCAAATCCGGCTAAAATCTGAGCTTTGTCACAGTTGGCTATCCCAACAGACCTCAAGCAAATCCAGAAGTTAACTGGATGCGTGGCTGCCTTAAGCCGCTTTATCTCCCGATTAGGAGAAAAGACACTACCTCTTTATCGCCTTCTTCGACGCACTGAACACTTCGAGTGGACGGATGCGGCCACGGCCGGATTGGAAGAAATAAAAGCCGTATAGGCCACCAACCCAATCTTGGCCGCACCAAATGTCGGCGAACCAATGCTGTTATATATAGCGGCAACACACCAAGTTGTAAGCGCGGTGCTCGTCGTCGAACGAGAGACGGACGGACATAAGTTCCCGCTTCAAAAGCCGGTATACTATGTATCCACTGTCCTCACTCCATGCAAATCACGGTACCCACATTATCAAAAGATAGCATATGCGGTCTTCATGGCATACCAGAAACTACGACACTATTTTCAAGAGTGTTCAATTACGGTGGCCTCCGAAGTACCACTCAATGACATAATAAATAACCATGATGCCACGGGCCGGATTGCTAAATGAGCTATCGAGCTCCTCCCGTTCGACATAACATACAAACCACGTCGAGCCATTAAGTCGCAAGTACTAGCTGATTTCGTTACCGAATGGACGGAAGCCGAACTCCCTAAAGAGTACGGCGCGTACTCCAAATGGATCATGCACTTTGACGGCTCTAAGATGTTGGCTGGTCTGGGGGCAAGCGTCGTCCTGACATCCCCCACCGGAGATACAGTCCAATACGTACTCCAAATATTATACACAGACTCCAACAATGCAGCAGAATATGAGGCCCTGTTGCATGATCTCCAGATGGCAGTCTCCATGGGCATTCAACGCCTAGAGGTGTGCGCGGATTTGAACCTCGCAATATCTCAATTAAATGGAGACTTTGACGCCAAGGACCCAAAAATGGAGACTTACCGCAACACCGTCCTCAAAATGTCAGCTCGGTTCGAGGGGCTTGAATTCCACCATGTGGTCCGGGAAAACAATCAAGCGGCGGATATCCTCGCCCGCATCGGTGCTAAGCGCGACCCTGTCCCACCTAACATCTTCTTGGAAAGGCCGTTCAAGCCATCCGTGGTATGGGAAGGAGAGACCGGCAACAACAGTCCGGACCCGACCACAACGCCAGATATCGAACACTCTGACATAATCGTAGGCTCTGCCACCGAAATAACACCTTCGGCCCACGTGATTATGGTTGTCATCGCCCCGTGGACAGAACCCTTCTTGGCTTACCTAACTAGGCAAGAACTCCCCGATGACCCAAACGAGGCACGTTGCATTGTGCTGGGGTCTAAAGCCTACAAGGTCCATGAGGGAGAGGTTTATAAGAAAAGCGCTACCGGAGTACTTCAAAGGTGCATCTCCGAAGAGAAAGGACATCAACTTTTGGCAGAAATTCATGCTGGACTTGGCGGCCACCATGCCGCAGCTCGGGCCCTTGTAAGCAAGGCCTTCCGCACAGGTTTTTACTGGCCGGCGGCCCGAGCAGACGCACAGGACCTCGTTCAACGATGCGTCGGTTGCCAGCTTTTTGCAAACCAAAGCCATATGCCACCCACCTCTCTCCAAACAATCCCCATTACTTGGCCCTTCGCGGTCTGGGGACTTGACATGGTCGGACCCCTTAAAGGGGAAGCCACAAGAAAAAATACCTATTGGTCATGGTGGATAAATTTGCCAAATGGATAGAAGCCAAACCAGTCAAAACGGCCGAGTCCGGATGTAACGCCCTCGATGCGGCTATAGCTCCCACGTGTTGAGGCACGACTTAGAGACATAACTGCATTGAAAGCAATGTCGCAAGTTAGGCAATCTTCACAACATCCCATCTAATATAGATAATAAAAGGGGAGATACATAGTTGGCTTACACTCACCACGTCAATCAAAGTGCATAAATAGCATTACAACATTGAAACACTCATGGCCCGACTACGGCGCCAAAATAAAAGAACAACCCAACATGCGACACGGTCCCGATCACCCCAACTAGGCACCACTACTGATCATCAGGGAAAGACACGTAGTAACGGCGTGAGTCCTCGTCGAACTCCCACTTGAGCTCAAGCGCGTCATCTAGAACGGAGTCATCAGGCCCTGCATCTGGTTTGGAAGTAATCTGTGAGCCACAGGGACTCAGCAATCTCGCACCCTCGCGATCAAGACTATTTAAGCTTAATAGGTAAGGCAAGGAAAAATATGTGGAGCAGCAGCAAGCGACTAGCATATATGGTGGCTATCCTGTTCGCAAAAGAGAGCGAGAAGAGGAGGCAAAGCGCGAGCGAGAAACTAGAGAGCAACCTGCGCAAGCATTACTCCAACACCGTGTTCACTTCCCGGACTCCGCCGAGAAGAGACCATCACGGTAACTCACACTGTTGATTCATTTTAATTAAGTTAAGGTTCAAGTTGTCTACAACCGGACATTAACAAATTCCCATCTGCCCATAACCGCGGGCACGGCTTTCGAAAGTTCAAATCCCTACAGGGGAGTCCCAACTTAGCCCATGACAAGCTCTCACGGTCAACGAAGGAATAGACCTTCTCCCGAGACATTCCGATCAGACTCGGTATCCCGGTTCTACAAGACACTTCGACAAGTTAAAACAAATCCAGCAACACCGCCCGAATGTGCCGACAAATCCCGATAGGAGCTGCACATATCTCGTTCTCAGGGCACAATGAGATAAGCAATCCGTACAACTAAAACCAGCCCTCGAGTTTCCCCGAGGTGGCGCTGCAAGGGGCTCTAGGTTGGACCAACACTCAGAGGAGCACTGGCCCGGGGGGGTTTAAATAAGATGACCCTCGGGCTCCGGAAACCCAAGGGAAAAAGAGGCTAGGTGGCAAATGGTAAAACCAAGGTTGGGCATTGCTGGAAAAGCTTTAATCAAGGCGAACTATCAAGGGGTTCCCATTATCACCCAACCGCGTAAGGAACGCAAAATCCGGGAACATAACACCGATATGACGGAAACTAGGGCGGCAAGAGTGGAACAAAACACTAGGCGAGAGGCCGAGCCTTCCACCCTTTACCAAGTATATAGATGCATTAAGATAACATGGCAATATAATGATATCCCAACAAGTAAATAATGTTCCAACAAGGAACGGTCTCCAATCTTCACCTGCAACTAGCAACGCTATAAGAGGGGCTGAGCAAAGCGGTAACATAGCCAATCAACGGTTTGCTAGGACATGGTGGGTTAGAGGTTTGACATGGCAATTTGGGAGGCATGATAAACAAGTGGTAGGCATCGTAGCATTGGCATAGCAAAAGAGCGAGCATCTAGCAAAGCAAAGATAGTAGTGATTTCGAGGGTGTGATCATCTTGCCTGCAAAGTTGTCAGAGTTGACTGGATCCTCGAAAGCAAACTCAACGGGCTCCTCGTTAACGAACTCGTCTCCCGGCTCTACCCAAACAAGAAAAACAAGCAACAAGGGCACAATCAACCACGTGCAAGGCTCAAACAATATGACGCAAAGATGGTATGCTATGCGGGATGCAATATGTGATGCATATGCAAGATTTGACAAGGAATGCATGAACCTGGCCTCAACGTGGAAATGCAAGTGTGCCACTGGAAAGATGAGATGAAAACGCTTGAAAATGATATAAAGAACGCCGGAATCGGAGTTACGGTTTGGAAATGGCAAGCAATTCAAATATGACCACGTTCTGCGATTTACAGCAAGTAGCCAACTAGATCCAACAAGATGAACATGCTACAGCACCCAAACATGGCATCAAAATACATGGCAGGGATCCATTCATGATTCTTAACAAAAGACTAGCACTGAGCTACGGCCAATTCATCCATTAACAGGTTCAAACAAGCATGGCAAAAAATGCATTTGGCAAACAGATCTCAGACTTAGTGAAATTAACACTTGTCTAGGATTTCAGATCAGATAGCACTCTTTGGAGCATGAAAACAATATGCTACAGGATCTGAACATGGCAAAGTAAAGCATGTCATGGAGCTACTCAAAGAGCTTAACAAAAGTCCCTTAGCGACCTTGAGCCAAAAGGGATCAGAAAATACATTTGCAAGCATGTGAACATGGCAAAAACATAATCAGTTCTCAGACTTAGTGAAAACTGGAGCATGCTGAAACAGATATCAAGTAGGCATGTTTACGAGCTCGATGCACTCACTACAGAGCAAGTCATGACAATCTAAGCATACACCCATCAAGAAAACACAAAATACAAGCTCGACATGGCAAGAACAATAACATAGCATGCACGGATCAACTACAACATCCTCGGCAAAATTGCTAACAAGTAGACAATCTGCCCAGATTCATGAAATAGCAAAAGTAGAGCTCGATTGACTCAAGCTAGGGTGCTCCATAATTGCAAACAAGGACATGGATGGATAGAGAACTACAAGATTAACAAAACATCCTTACTGATCATCCTCAAAAGAGGCACGGATCACTAGGAAACAACATGAACATATGGCATATTGAGATAAATAGCTCAAGGACTTAGTGGAAATGCTAAGTCCCTGAAATCAGCATTAACGAATGCCCCACTTTGTAAGCTTGTGCTAGTCACCACACACATCACAAAAATACATGGGTTGCACCTCTGGATAGATGGCAAAACATATAACAAAACTCATGTAGAACTCCAGGGCACATCTTGCACACATTAATCATGGCAAAAATGACAAATATCTAATTGGAGCAGCAGATCTGACAATTAACTCAAATAGCATTCTTCTAATAGCATTTCGGGCATCAAGATGAACTCAAATGAAAATGATTCAATGAGATGAAATGATGTGCTCTTTGAGACGAACATTTTGATATGCTATATGCCCAAAACGGAGCTACGGATGCAAAGTTACGGCACGATGAACAAGGGAAAAATATCTAGGGTTTGAGGCAAAAAGTCAACCGAGGCAATTTTCAGATCTGGATCCGGTGGCACGCTTCACGAGGTTCGCCGGTACTGTAGCTGTAGGTTGCCGGAGATGGACGGAGTCGTCGGGGCGGCCGGATCCGAGGGAGTGGGAGGCGAAGGTGGGGTCGGCCGGCACCAGGGCGCTCGCCGGCGTCGAGGGGCGGCGTCCCCCGGCGGAAACGGCGCGGTCGGAGTGGATGAGGCGGTGGCCGGCGATGGTGAGCTCTGGCCGGCGCGGGCGTCGGCGCGGCGAAGGAAGAGGGCTCGGGCGGCGCGCTCCCAGGCGCGCGGGCGGCGAACGACGGCTGGGCCGCGAGGGCCCCGCACGGGCCTGGCGGGCCGGCGGCGGGAGCGGCGATGTGGGGCTCACGGGAGCTGACGTGGCGGCGGCGGGTGGATCCGGACGTGTCCGGCCGGACAAAAAAAATGTCCACCGGCGCGAGAGGTGGGTGGTTCTAGGGTTTCGTCCGTGAATTGAAATGGGGGGTCTTTATATAGAGGTGGAGGGAGCTAGGAGAGTCCAAATGAGGTGCGGTTTTCGGCCACGCATCGTGATCGAACGCTCTAGATGGTGGAGAGGGTTTTGGTGGGTTTTGGGACAAATTGGAGGGGTGTTGGGCTGCAACACACACGAGGCCTTTTCGGTCCCTCGGTTAACCGTTGGAGTATCAAATGAAGTCCAAATGGTACGAAACTTGACAGGTGGTTTACCGGTAGTAAACCAAGGCCGCTTGGCAAGTCTCGGTCCAATCCGGAAATGTTTAATCCCCACACACGAAAGAAAGGTAGAAATGACCACCGGAGGAGAACGGAGCGCCGGAATGCAAAACAGACAACGGGGAAAATGCTCGGATGCATGAGATGAACACGTATGCAAATGCAATGCACATGATGACATGATATGAGATGCCCGACAACGATAACAACACACGGAGACAAAAACCCGAACCTGAGAAAAATAGAATAACTTAAGGCCGGAAACGGCAAGAGTTGGAGTACATATCGGGAAAATCATATCCGGGGTGTTACACCGGACCAGTGATAGATTTCATATCCGGGGTTGTACACCGTTACGGCGTCCCCCACAGCATCATCACTGATAACATCTTGAACTTTACAGCCGACAATGTAAAAACTTGGTGCAGCAAAATGGGCATTAAGCTCGATTATGCCTCTGTCTATCACCCACAAACTAACGGTCAAGTCGAGTGAGCAAATGGTCTTATCATGAGCGGCATTAAACCTAGATTAGTGCGATCCTTGAAGGAATCAGATACGCACTGGGTGGAGGAGCTTGACTCCATACTATGGGGGCTGCGGACCACGCCGAATCGCACTACCGGATACACACCGTTCTTTATGGTGTACGGCGCAGAGGCGGTATTGCCCAGCGACATCATTCATGACTCACCTCGAGTGTGTATGTACGAAGAGAATGAAGCCGAGCTTGATCGGTAGGACAGTTTGGACACCCTGGAGGAGGAGCGTGACGTGGCAAAAGCCCGCTCCGCATTCTATCAGCAACAGGCTCGACAGGCTCGACATTTTTATATATCCGTTATCTGTCTTTTCTTTCTTTCTTTCTTCCCTTTTTCTCCACGGCCTTCAAAGGTTAAAATGTGTCTTGACTACACAATCTTGACCGCTAGGCATGCTCATTATACCTGGGGGCTTCTTATATAGAAGCTTAATATAACTATGCTCCGGGCTGTAGGCCCCCCGCACATGTGTTACTTTTCCACATGTACCTTTTCTTCGCCATTATATGCATCAATATGACTTAAGTTTTGGCCAAGCTGGGTTGCCTGGCTCTTGTGTTTATGCCCTACGTTCTCGTTAATTCGGCTAGGGCATAAGGGGAGCACCTCTGCGATTGTTACTGTCGGGTCAGCCGGATGTGTATCTCAGACTGGGTGAAGCCGAAAGCTAGCGTTCTTAAGGAAATATTCGGTCGGTGAACAAAAGATGACTTTAAATTATTGCAATACATGCCCCCAGATGTTTATATCCTGCGTCTCTTCTCGTAGTTCGGACATGCACATTAATGCATGCGTACCCAGGGAAAGGAACCCTTAACGGAACTATTCTCCCTGGAAGATGTTTCTTACTATCCATGTAATATAACATAGCTAGTTGGGTACTTGTCTATTCAAGCACTAATGACCCTTACGCCTGGTTTCCACGCGTACCCCGGTTTTTACATAACTGAGCGGGTATTCGGATACACTCGGGACTGTCGGGCCCGGAGGTTGAAGCGAAAAGGTCCGCCATGACAAATGATTTACAATCCGGCTAGGGACAATATATGTCACTTGAAGTACACAGCCACTTAGTCTGACTAAATTCTTCTTCTATACCATCCAATAGGCTGTCTAGCCTACAATCGTGTTGGGAATACTTTGCGGCTAGTTTCACCTGGTCATACACTAAACTGACGGGGATCTCTTTCCCATCAGACCCCACAGGTCCGACCTCGGCCATGTGGTTCGGATCAGCCTTGGTATATCGCGTCTTCACCATGGCCCGGGCTTCCCTTGCACCTTGCCGGCAGGCTGATATCTTCCATAACTGGAAACGCCGCCGCGCTCCCTTGAGCGTCTCTACAAGCTCCCCCATGCCTCCTGGCAGGGAGGCGGATGGCCACAAGGCTTGGGCAATGCCCTGCATCACCTGCTGAACTTGTTCGTGCAGCTGTGAGAGCTCAGGCAGAAGATCGCTCGCAGATCCGGGCATATCCTCTCTAGGACGACCCGTCAGCATACCTACAGACATAACTCTGTTAGTCGATTTCTTCGCCGAACTCTATAAAAAGTTCGTTCAAGCACTTACTAAAAATGCCGCGTCGAAGCCTCTTATTCTCCTTTACGGAGTTAGCTAGTTGGGCCCGAACGTCTTTTAGTTCAACGCCCAGCTGGGTATTGGCATCTTGGAGATCATTTTTCTCCTGCCTAACCCGCGTCAGCACGCGCTCGCCAGCCTTTAGCTGTCGTTGAGCATGTTGCTCATCCCCTCACACGACCTCCGGATTCACTCCGGTGTCATCTGTAGAATCTATTGTTAGATTTGCATACATGTCGAATACTAACCGATACATATCCTTCTTTTCGATAGAAGCAAGTGTTACCAGATGGGGCCTTCGCAGACTCCTTCATTGCGGCAACTGCGGCCCGCAGCTGGGCTTTGCACTCCTCCAGCTCTTGAGACAACCGGGTATTCTTCTCCGTAAGAGCCTACACAAATAATGAGACTTAAATCAGTTGTGTCAACTATTTCAAGTCTCAGTGGCTACTGATATATATAATTATCAGATTTTCTTACCCGTATATCCTTTACATATTGGTCTGTGGCTCTGGCAAGACCATTTTGAGCAGCTCGAATGTACGCGTCTCCTGAGTTGAAGGCATCGAACGCCTCTTCGGAGAAACCAGGGTCGTGGAGTATGGCCCGGCGGCGCCTGTGATTCATGGCACTCTCCACTTTGAATTCGTGGCGGACAACCTATCTGCATCCTCTGTAGGAGGAACATCCGGTGTTGGCCCCATGTTAGCATATGCCCCTAAGTCCGGCTCTGGAGTCCGGCTGGTGGAGGCGTGGCCAGCAGGCTCTCCAGGCATGGTCCGGCGAGCGTTTTTTCTGCCAGGAACCATGGATGCTATTATATTTTAAAAGACGACAAACCATGGAGCAGGGTTTTTTCATACCTCTGTGATGACGTCTCAGTCCTGACCGCCTTCCTTTTAAGCCTATCCGGTTTCTGTGCCCCTTGCTGGTGAGTCACTGTGGGTTCGGCGTGGCGTCCCGAGGGCCTTCCCTGTAGGACACCATATGTGTGTGATGGGTGAAGTGCAAAAAAGGGATCCTTCTCGGAAGTTGGGACTCCGGTTTTACTTACATGTGATGCATGAAGCAGGCCCGGATAATCGGCTATGATAGCCACCAAGGCACAGTCGCAGCTCAACTGATAGAACGTTATGTCGATGAGTTCCACGAATATGTCTGGATCTTCTTCGAGTCTGGGGTCGAGGGCCCGGTCAGGGTCCTCTGGTTGTGGAGACGGGCTATGGACCTCCCTCACAGCTTTTCGCAGTTCCTGCTATGAGATAGCAAGGTAAATACTTATAATGAAGAATGCAGGAAGATCTGGAGTAAAAGGTAGCAGCTCACCCAGTTTGGGGGTTTTACATGGAGAATCCATCCCGTGGCTTAATACGGATGGACTCCTCTTCCTCTGCTTTGTACAAATCGGACAGTACTTTCGCTAGAGCGGCGGCGGAGTCCGGACCTTTACGGCCGCAGCGGCTGGCATTGTCTTCTCCATTGGAGTGCCACATGGGTTTCCCCCGATACTGAAGTGGCCGCACCCCCCGCATTATACATATTGACATAACCTTGATTATTGTCAGTCCTGATTTGGCCAGTGTTTCTATCCTGTCCATCAGGTAAAGGACCTCTATGTTATCTTCCTCCTGGGGCCTCCGAGGACGCTGGCTGCGGCGTTTTCTTCAAAGGGGAATTATTGAACTCAGGAAGGCCCATCCGAATAGGGTCCGGAAGGGGGACGTCCTCTATATAAAACCACTCCGAAGGCCATTCTTTGGATGTCTTCTTCGGGGTACCGGACAGGCATCCGGTCCCAGCGATGTGCCATATTTCGGCTCTGCCCACTTGATATATTGACTCCTTCTGTGTACGGGGTACGAGACAGAATAGCCTTTTCCATAGCTCGAAATGAGCTTCGCAGCCTAGAAACAACTCGCAAAATGTGACGTAGCCGACAATGTGCAATATGGAAGCGGGGGTAAAGTTATGCAGCTGGAGGCCGTAGAACTCCAGGAGCCTGCGGAGGAACGGTCCGAGTCCCCTCAATAAGTAAGGGACAAGGCATACCCGCTCCCCATGGACGGGTTGGGAAAGCTCTCCGCTTGCTCCCCGCCATTATAAGTGGTTAGTCCGGCTCGGACGGGGACCATATACGCAGGAGGAAGAAACCCCTGGGTCTGTAACTCTACTAATTGGCTGTGAGGGACGGAACACTTCTCCCAATTGCCTGGCTTAGTGCTACGGGAGCGAGAGGAGGAGCTGCGATGGCCGGCGATGATAGGATGGGCTTTTCCGGGCGCGCTCCAATGGATACTCGCTGTGGGAGGATGGTGTGATCTGATCTGAGGATCTCCGACTCTGTAAATAGGCGATTTACTCACAGGGTTAGGGTGGAAAATGTAAAAATGCCCCGACTTCTCACATTCGCTCGACACATGGAAGATAGTCATTATTAAAGCGCAGAAGCCAAGGAGTGCAACATTTATGGGAAGCCGAACACTACTCGACAGGTATTCGGAATTTGGAGAAGAACCCGCCTTGCAATGCCGAAGACAATCTGTGCACCAGACTCATCGTCATTGAAGCCTGGTTCAGGGGCTACTGAAGGAGTCCTGGATTAGGGGGTCCTCGGACAGCCGGACTATATACTTTGGCCGGACTGTTGTACTATGAAGATACAAGATTGAAGACTTCGTCCCATGTTCAGGCGGGACTCTCCTTTGCGTGGAAGGCAAGCTTGGCAATTCGGATATGTAGATCTCCTCCCTTGTAACCAACTCTGTGTAACGCTAGCCCCCTCCGGTGTCTATATAAACCGGAGGGTTTAGTCCGTAGGACAACAATCATAATCATAGGCTAGCTTCTAGGGTTTAGCCTCTACGATCTCGTGGTAGATCAACTCTTGTAATACTCATATCATCAAGATCAATCAAGCAGGACGTAGGGTATTACCTCCATCAAGAGGGCCCGAACCTGGGTAAACATTATGTCCCCCGCCTCCTGTTACCATCCGCCTTAGATGCAAAGTTCGGGACCCCTACCCGAGATCCATCGGTTTTGACACCGACAATCCTCGGGCGTCCGGGCTATGTGACGTGGGCCGGACTGATGGGCCATGAAGATACAAGATAGAAGACTTCCTCCGGTGTCCGGATTGAAGATACATGGGAGGAAGTCTTCTATCTTGTATCTTCACGGCCCATCAGTCCGGCCCACGTCACATAGCCCGGACACCCGAGGACTGTCGGTGTCACAACCGGCGGATCTCGGGTAGGGGGTCCCGAACTGTGCGTCTAAGGCGGATGGTAATAGGAGGCGGGGGACACAATGTTTACTCAGGTTCGGGCCCTCTCGATGGAGGTAATACCCTACTTCCTACTTGATTGATCTTGATGATATGAGTATTACAAGAGTTGATATACCACGAGATCATAGAGGCTAAACCCTAGAAGCTAGCCTATGATTATGATTGTTGTTGTCCTACGGACTAAACCCTCCGATTTATATAGACATCGGAGGGGGCTAGGGTTACACAGAGTCGGTTACAAGGGAGGAGATCTACATATCCGAACAGCCAAGCTTGCCTTCCACGCAAAGGAGAGTCCCACCCGGACACGGAACGAAGTCTTCAATCTTGTATCTTCATAGTCCAACAGTCCGGACAAAGTATATAGTCCGGCTGTCCGAGGACCCCCTAATCCAGGACTCCCTCAGGCCCCATCCATCATCCACAACAATACTGCCCCGAGGGAGGTTTTGCTCCCCGGACAGATCTTTGTGTTCGGCGGCTTCGCACTACGGGCCAACTCGCTTGGTCATCTACAGCAGATCGACAACTATGCCCAAGGTCACCAGATTAGTTTTGGAAATCTAGACTATGTCGCTGATATCCGAGGAGACTTGATCTTCCAAGGGTTCACGACCCCAACCTCCGCTCTAGCTTTAGATCCGGAGCACATCACCAGGTCCGAAGATGGGATTCTTGAGCCCGCCGGACTATCTGCGGCCACTAAGTCCAGTACGGGAGAGCCGGAGGAAATAGTGTCGCTGGCAACCATCATAAAGCCGGACTCTTCTCTGGACACTGGCTCCGAACCCTCGGAGTCAGCATCGTGTGAGCTCGGCCAGGGAGGCTCCTTCCCGCCGTACTCCACGAACTCTCTTCTCCCTGACCAAACCTCGCCTTTAAGCGAGGATCTGAACTTGATGCGATCCCTCGTCATTACAGAGGAGCAACGTCCGAACTACGCCCAGCCCGGACTAGGGGCTGAGAGCGGAGAATTTTACGTCCCACCCACCACCCACTTCATAGCCACTGTCGAGGACTTAACTGACATGCTCGATTACGGCTCTGAAGACATCGACGGTATGGACGACGATGCCGGAGAGGAGCAGGCCAAAAACCCACCGTTTATCGGACGCTGGACGGCCACCTCTTCGTACGATGTGTATATGGTGGATACACCCAAGGAGGGTAACGACGATAACGATAAAGATCCAGTCGAGGATAAACCTCCTAAGATACAGCCAAAGTGCTGATGTCAGCAGTGCCGCTCTAAATCGCGTCGTGGAAAAGACAGCGATACCGGCACAAGAGACAATAATACTCCGAACGACGCCGAAGACCTAGAAGACCCCGATGAGCCAACCTCCGAACAGGACGATTGGGAAGATGGGCAAGTTAGCCCTGATAAACAGGTCGTAAACGAAGACTCGAAGGACAATTACTATCTTCCACTCTCCGAGGATGAGGTGAGCCTCGGCAACGAAGACTTTATCGTGCCCGAGGAACCCCTCGAGCAGGAGCGCTTTAAGCGCCTGCTAATTGCCACTTCAAGGAGCCTGAAAAAGAAGCGGCAGCAGCTTCAAGCTAATCAAGACCTACTCAACGAGACGTGGACTAATGTCCTGGCAGCTGAGGAATACAGCCTCAAGCGTCCAACCAAAAGTTACCCGAAACGCAAACTGCTACCTCAATTCGACGACAAGGCACTTGGGCCCGTACCATGAGCGTGTAACGCGGCTGACCAACCACCACGTGCCGGGACGAAACGGCAACTCAAGCCGAACACCAGCCTATACAACCTCGCCGTAAAGGTAGGGACACAACAGCTCGGGGATATACATATAACCCGCGGCAGGACCTGGAAAATAGAGCAGGTCAGACCAGATTGATCTACGGATCACGGGGGCATGCCCCGACGCGTGACGACGGCTATCTAGCCGGACTTGACAAGCATAACCACCTTCGGGCCTAAAACCACAGACGGACTCCATCCGAGCTACGTCGCGACTTGGCCCGATATAGAGGCGCCGCACACCCCCTCTGCTTCACTGATGAAGTAATAGAGCACGAATTCCCAGAAGGATTTAAACCCGTGAATATCGAATCATATGATGAAACAACAGATCGGACAATATGGATTGAGGACTTTATTCTCCATATTCATATGGCCCGCGGTGATGATCTCCATGCCATTAAATACCTCCCACTAAAATTTAAGGGACCAGCCCGACACTGGCTAAACAGCCTCCCAGAGAACTCCATTAGCAGCTGGGAAGACTTGGAAGACGCCTTTCACGACAATTTCCAAGGTACATATGTCCGGCCTCCTAACACCGATGACCTAAGTCACATCATCCAGCAGCCCGAAGAATCAGCTAGGAAACTCTGGACTAGGTTCCTAATTAAATAGAACCAAATTGTCGACTGTCCGGATGCTGAAGCACTCACAGCCTTTAAGCATAACGTCTGTGACGAGTGGCTCGCCCGCCACCTCGGCCAAGAAAAGTCAAAGTCAATGGCATCTCTTACCGCACTAATGACCCGCTTTTGCGCGGGAGAAGATAGCTGGCTCGCTCGTAGAAGCAATAGCATGAGCGATCCTGGCACCTCCGAAGTCAGGGATGGCAATGGCAAGCCATGATGCAATAAAAGCAAGCATCGCAACAATAATGTAGGAACCTAAGACACAACGGTCAACACTGGATTTAGTGGCTCCAAAACCGGTCAATGGAAGAAGCCATTTAAGGCAAACAGAGATGGTCTAGACAAGATATTGGATCGGCCCTGTCAGATCCATGGCAGCCCCGACAAACCCGCCAACCATAACAATAGAAATTGTTGGGTTTTCAAACAAGCCGACAAGCTCAATGCCGAACACAAAGGGAAGGGGCCGCCCAGTGACAGTGAAGAAGAAGAGGCTCTCCTTCCGAGCACCGGGGGACAGAAGCAATTTTCCCCCTAAGTAAAAATAGTCAACGTGATATACATGACGCATACCTCTGAAAGGGAGCGCAAGCATGAACTACGAGACGACCACGCCATAAAGCCGGACGCCCCACAATTCAATCCATGGGTGGCCTGCTCGATCACTTTTGATCACGAGGACCACCCAACCAATATCCGTCACGGAGGTTCAACAGCTCTGGTCCTCGATCCAATTATCGGTGGATTCCATCTTACGCGAGTTCTCATGGACGGGTAGCCTCAATTTACTCTATCAAGACACTGTCCGCAAAAATGGGCATTGACCCTTCAAGGATCAAGCCCACCACAACTACCTTTAAGGGAGTAATACCCAACGTAGAAGCTCACGGCCCAGGCTCAATCTCACTGGAAGTCATCTTCGGTTCACCGAAAAACTTCTGACGCTAGGACTTGATCTTCGATATTGTCCGATTCCGCATTGGCTACCACGTACTGCTTGAGCGGGTAGCTTTCGCTCATTTCAATGTGGTCCCAAACTACGCTTATCTAAAGCTTAAGATGCCTGGTCCACGCGGCACCATAACAGTAAATGGAAACACGGAACTCTCCCTTCGCACTAAGGGGCACACTGTGGCAATCACACCCGAAGTACAAAGCGGCCTACTCGAGCCGCATATCTCATCGGTCATTAAACCATCGGCCTCTGCTACACAGGACCGGTCAATTTTAGAGCTAGATTAGCAGCTCCGCCTCCGTCGTTCACCTCTTATACCCGCGGAGTTTGCACCACGCATACATAATTATGCACTCAAAATACCTTGGTCATCAGCGGAGGCACAATACGGACAGGCCTACAAAGCGGTTCGTCCAGACTTTAGCCTTTCCTCTTCTTACTAACTATTTTCTTATCTTTTTTCCACAGGTGAATCAATACCTGTCCGTCCTATGGACCTGAAAGGACTCTTTATGAGCCCGGTTTTCCTACAATAACCAGGGATTGCTCCCTTCAAGGAAGCCTTTTCGCGGAAGCACAAGCAGCGCAGACGTGCGACAAGAGGTCCAAAAGATTTTTTGTAGACCAAAAACCCTATTTAAAACCTGTACAGAGCCTTTTCCCTAAGCCCTCGACACCTCGGCACAAAGTCGCCAGGGGCTTGATACGGCAAACACATGGGTTGCCGAAAAAGACCGAACCACTCTACAACATACTTCAGCGTCACGGGTTTGGTATTATATGCATCAGCTCCGAATCATGTCTTTGGTCAATAGTTGGGTTGCCCGGCTCCTGTTCTTGCTACCCTACATTTCTTCTTATCGGCTAGGATAGTAAAGGGAGAACTACTGCGATTGTGTTTTCGGTTCACCTGGTCAAATACCCCAGTAAAGAAAGCCGAAAACTGACTATCATGATGCGGCGAGAGCTGGTCAACCACTCGGTGACTTATTAGAATCTTTTGCGATTTCTTCCGTATTACACGAAGGACCGTTTTTCTTGGGTCACCTACATGACGCAACCGTATTCGGATAACTGCGTGCATACCAGGGGCTACATAGTAGACCCGCCGTAAAACTCCTATGGCTAAGTGAAGGTGTTAAAGCCCTATAGTTCGATTGCCTAGTTCGCCGCACTGACACCTCCGTTCCGGACCAAGACATTGGGTCAAGAGTGATTAGGTGCCATTCCGAACACCCCCGCATTATACGCGAGGGGGCCGAAGCCGACGACTATCAAACTTTCAGGTTATAAGAAACGGCCGCACATGAGGAAATAATGGCAAAGGTATATAACATAGCTTTAACGTATCATAATATTGTTTTTATAATTCTAGTACATTTATTCAAATATAATATCCTTCGAGCACTGACCCTCTATCAAGCGGGCGCCCTCTAGGACGTCCTTCAAATAATGCTCCAGCGTGCGATGGTCCTTGCCTCCAGGCGGACCCTTGGTTGCAATGTCGGTGGCCTTCATATTTAGCCAGTACATCTTGGTGCGGGCGAAGGCCATCCGGGCACCTTCTATGCACACCGACCGCTTGACGGCGTCAATACGCGGCACTGCATCGACAAGCCACTATACCAAACCAAAATAGCTGCCGGGAAGCGGTTTGGCCGGCCATAGCCGAACCATGACGTCCTTCATGGCAGCTCCGGACATCTTGTGTAGCTCGGCCCATTGGGCCATCTGTTCGTTCAGCAACGCCGAATGCCTTGCCACATTGAATTGCGACCAGAAAAGCCTCTCTGCAGCACATCCTTCATGTGCTTGGAAGGACTAGTTGCGTCGGAAGCACTCTTCGACAGATCCAAGAACGCGTCTGGAGAACTCCATATTTGGTTAAGCAGAGCATACTTTGGGTCGCCAAACTTAGTCTGTAAAAGAAAGGGCTTACCAGCCGCTATCTCCTCAGCCTGTTGGATCTCCTCCCGAGCCGCTCTATATTCAGATCGTGCTTCTTTCGCCTCTAGTAAGGCCTTATCGAGTTTGGCTGCCTTGGCTTTATTATCCTCCTCGAGATATTTGCACCTTCTAGTGGCATCGTTCAGCTCCTGCTCCATGGTAGATATTCTCTCCTGGCACTGGCACCAAACGGCATGTTCGGCCTTTAAATCCACAGCCGCCTTCTTGGTAGCCGCGTCGCTCACTCTGGCCTACTCCTTGGCCCGGGCAAGTTCATCCCGAAGGGTCTCAACCGCGGCAGCACTATCTACACTTATGCATGTCATAGTATATGATTTTCAGCCTCGTGCTCATACTAGTATACATGCATAAACAAGCTGCCCCAACACATACCTTGTGCCTCGTCGAGCCGTCTGTTAATAAGAGTGATGTCCTCATCCGCTAACTCAAGTTTCTTCTTTAGATCTGCAACTCCCGTAGGTTGGGCGGTCGCCATCGACGTAACAGCCTGTGTTCGAATCAATTAGGTTACTTCATGAGCATATCTTTTTGATCCTCTGATCGCCTTCCTGTGAAAACCGACCAGAGCCTCAGGGGCTACTTGAAGGAAATATGCCCTAGAGGCAATAATAAAGTTATTATTTATTTCCTTATATCATGATAAATGTTTATTATTCATGCTAAAATTGTATTAACAGGAAACATAATACATGTGTGAATACACAAACAAACAGTATGTCACTAGTATGCCTCTACTTGACTAGCTCATTGATCAGAGATGGTTAAGTTTCCTAACCATAGACAAAGTGTTGTCATTTGATTAATGAGATCACATCATTAGGAGAATGATGTGATTGACTTGACCCATTCTGTTAGCTTAGCACACGATCGTTTAGTATTCTGCTATTGCTTTCTTCATGACTTATACATGTTCCTATGACTATGAGATTATGCAACTCCCGTTTACCGGAGGAACACTTTGTGTGCTACCAAACATCACAACGTAACTGGGTGATTATAAAGGTGCTCTACAGGTGTCTCCGAAGGTACTTGTTGGGTTGGCGTATTTCGAGATTAGGATTTGTCACTCTGATTGTCGAAGAGGTATCTCTAGGCCCTCTCGGTAATGCACATCACTTAAGCCTTGCAAGCATTGCAACTAATGAGTTAGTTGTGGGATGATGTGTTACAGAACGAGTAAAGAGACTTGCCGGTAACAAGATTGAACTAGGTATTGAGATACCAACGATCGAATCTCGGGTAAGTAACATACCGATGACAAAGGGAACAACGTATGTTGTTATGCGGTTTGACTGATAAAGATCTTCGTAGAATATGTGGGAGCCAATATGAACATACAGGATCCGCTATTGGTTATTGACTGGACACATGTCTCGGTCATGTCTACATAGTTCTCGAACCCGTAGGGTCCGCATGCTTAACGTTTCGATGACGGTTATATTATGAGTTTATATGTTTTGATGTACCGAAGGTTGTTCGGAGTCCCGGATGTGATCCCGGACATGATGAGGAGTCTCGAAATGGCCGAGACATGAAGATTGATATATTGGAAGCCTATGTTTGGATATCGGAAGTGTTCCGGGTGAAATCGGGATTTTACCGGAGTACCGGGAGGTTACCGGACCCCCCCCCCCCCCCGCGGGGGGGGGGGGGGCTTAATGGGCCTACATGGGCCTTAGTGGAAATAGAGGGCAGCAAGGGGAGTGTGCCCCCCCAAGGCCCAAACCAAATTGGTTTAGGGCAAGGGGGGCCAGCCCCTCTTTCCTTCTCCCCCTCTCCATTTCCTTCCCCCTCTCCTACTCCTACTAGGAATAGGAGGAGTCCTGCTCCTAGTGGGAGGAGGACTCCCCCTTGGCGCGCCTCTCCCTGGCCAGCCGCCTCCTCCCCTTGCTCCTTTATATACGGGGGCAGGGGGCACCCCATAGACACAACAATTGATCGTTTGATCTTTTAGCCGTGTGCGGTGCCCCCCTCCACCATAGTCCACCTCGATAATATTGTAGCGGTGCTTAGGCGAAGCCCTGCGTTGGTAGAACATCATCGTCATCACCACGCCGTCGTGCTGACGAAACTCTCCCTCAACACTCGGCTGGATCGGAGTTCGAGGGACATCATCGGGCTGAACATGTGCTAAACTCGAAGGTGTCGTACGTTCGGTACTTGATCGGTCAGATCGTGAAGGCGTACGACTACATCAACTGCGTTGTGCTAACGCTTCCGCTTTCGGTCTACGAGGGTACGTGGACAACACTCTCCCCTCTCGTTGCTATGCATCACCATGATCTTGCGTGTGCGTAGGAAAATTTTGAAATTACTACGTTCCCCAACACTACTATCTGTACACGGCCGCAATATGCATATAAAAATAGTTAAGCTATTACATTACATACCTCGAAGCCTTTCAACAGGCCCAGGAAAGCTTCATTCAATCCGCTTCTCGCGGACAGAACCCTTTCAACTACCGTACCCATTAAGGTACGATGTTCCTCTGAGATGGACACACTTTGTAATGTGCCCATCAGAGTATCCGGCACCTCCGGATTCCTGGAGGCTGCTGCGGGAGCATGCATTCCCTTCAAAGGGGTACATTGGCTCAACCCTAGAGTCCTCTTCAGCGGTAAGCCGGATAGTTCGGGGCCTTCATTGCTGGCCCCCGTAGGGGCTGCGCCCCCTAGACCCTTGATGATTGAAGTTCCATCCTCGGGTGTTGTTTTCATTGTCCCCCATGCCGCTTGATAGTCAGGGGAGATTCTCCGAGATGACACCTCGAAGTCGTCCGCCCTAAGAGGCGAGGAAGCATGAGAAGGCGTCTCGCTTTCCATCATTCCCGGAGATAAGTCCCCTGATGAGGAGGACTGTCGAGGTGGGCTATGGGCCAAACTACAAGCATAAAGTTTAAATGTTACCCCTGCAACCCGAAAAGAACGGGGAATGTCTAGAGCGTCCTTGTTCACTTACAATTCGGCAAGGGGCTTGTCCCCAAAGAGGTGCCTTGCGATGACATCGGCTTCGAAACCTGAACCATATGGTAGGGATACCTTCCCTCTCTTGGGTGCTTCCACCTCCAAGTCTTCGGATGCAGTCCTTTTCCTCCCATGAGGGGAAGGGGGATCACCTTCTCCTTCCCCTTCATCTTTCGAAGAGGGGGCTTCAGTCTCCCTGGACATAGTGTCCGGCATACCTGCAGAGTGGAGGCCGCTTTCGGCCTCTTCGCTTTTCTTCTTGTCCTCTTGCACTGGCACTTGATACGGCACCGGGACCAGCATCCTCGTCAACACAGGATCTGTCGAGTCTTTGAGAAGTGGAGCTGAACACCTCATTCGTTCCGCCTTCTTTATCCAGCCCTGATCAAAGATAGAACTCTCAGTACATCGCTATGGGATAATCAACCGAGTTGCGGTCAGAAATTGGGTGCTTACCGAGGTATCCGGATGGTTGCAGTCGAGATCGATGTCCTCTGATGTGTCCGGCCACTGCTTTCGAGTCTTGAAGAATAGTTTCCACATCCCTTCGTGCGTTGTGCCAAATAACTGTTGAAGGGTCTGCGGTCCTTCGGGATTTAACTCCCACATACGGAGAGGTCGTCGCTGGCATGGGAGGATCCGACGGACTAGCTAGCATCACTTGGATCACGTTAATAAGGCCAACGTCCCTTTCGAGGATACTCCGGATACGACTTTGCAGCGTCTGTACTTCATCAGCTGATCCCCAGTCTAGCCCCTTATCTATCCATGATGTGAGCCGCAATGGAGGGCCGGATAGGAACACAGGTGCGGCTGCCCATTTGGTGCTGCGGGGTTCGGTGATATAGAACCACTCTTGTTGCCATGAGTTGGAGGTCTCCGTGAAGGTACCTTTTGGCCAGCTAGTATTGGAAAGCTTGCTCATCATATCACCGCCGCACTCCGCTTGCTCCCCGTTAACTAGCTTCGGCTTCACATTGAAGGTCTTGAGCCATATGCCTAAGTGTGGGGGGATGTGGAGAAAGGCTTCGCACATGACGACGAACACCGAGATGTGAAGAAAAGAGTCCGGAGCTAGATCGTGAAAATCTAGCCCATAATAGAACATGAGGCCGCAAATGAAGGGATGAAGAGCGAACCCTAGCCCGCGGAGGAAGTGGGAGATGAATACCACCCTCTCGTCAGATTTCGGTGTGGGGATGACCTGCCCTTTAGTAGGAAGCCTATGGGGGATTTCCGCAGTCAGGTACCTCACCTTCCGAAACTTCACGATATCCTCCTCGGTGACCGAGGAGGTGCTACCTCTTGAGCACTGCGTTGGTTTTCCCTTGAAGAGGAAAGGGTGATGCAGCAAAGCAGCATAAGTATTTCCCTTTGTTTTTGAGAACCAATGTATCAATCCAGTAGGAGACCACGCGCAAGTCACCTCGCACCTACACAAACAAATAAGTACCTCACAACCAACGTGATAAAGGGGTTGTCAATCCCTTCTCGACCACTTGCAAGAGTGAGATCTGATAGAGATAATGATAATAAGATAAATATTTTGGGTATTTTTATGATATATATTGAAAGTAAAGATTGCAAAATAAAGTAGATTGGAAACTTGTATGATGGAAAATAGACCCAGGGGCCATAGGTTTCACTAGTGGCTTCTCTCAAGATAGCATAAGTATTACGATGGGTAAATAAATTATTGTCGAGCAATTGATAGAAAAGCAAATAATTATGAGAATATCTAGGTATGATCATGTATATAGGCATCGCGTCCGTGACAAGTAGACCGACTCCTACCTGCATCTACTACTATTACTCCACACATCGACTGCTATCCAGCATGCATCTAGAGTATTAAGTTCATAAGAACATAGTAACGCCTTAAGCAAGATGACATGTTGTAGAGGGATAAACTCACGCAATATGATATAAACCCCATCTTTTTATCCTCGATGGCAACAATACAATACCGGTCGTTTCCCTTTCTGTCACTGATGTCTACTACGCAACCTTCTTCTTGTAGACGTTGTTGGGCCTGCAAGTGCACAGGTCTGTAGGACAGTAGCAAATTTCCCTCAAGTGGATGACCTAAGGTTTATCAATCCGTAGGAGGCATAGGATGAAGATGATCTCTCTCAAGCAACCCTGCAACCAAATAACAAAGAGTCTCTTGTGTCCCCAACACACCCAATACAATGGTAAATTGTATAGGTGCACTAGTTCGGCGAAGAGATGGTGATACAAGTGCAAAATAGATAGTAGATATAGGTTTTTGTAAACTGAAAATATAAAAACAGCAAGGTAGCGAGTGGTAAAAGTGAGTGTAAACGGTATTGCAATGATAGGAAACAAGGCCCAGGGTTCATACTTTCACTAGTGCAAGTTCTCTCAACAATAATAACATAGATAGATCATATAACGAGCCCTCAGCATGCAACAAAGAGTCACTCGGAAGCCACTAATAGTGGAGAACAAGCCGTAGAGATTATGGTAGGGTACGAAACCACCTCAAAGTTATTCTTTCAAATCAATCCGTTGGGCTATTCCTATAAGTGTCACAAACAACCCTGGAGTTTTTACTAGAATAACACCTTAAGATACAAATCAACCAAAACCCTAATGTCACCTAGATACTCCATTGTCACCTCAAGTATCCATGGGCATGATTATACGATATGCATCACACAATCTCAGATTTATCCAACCAACATAAAAGTACTTCAAATAGTGCCCCAAAGTTTCTACCGGAGAATCAAGAACGTGTGCCAACCCCTATGCATAGGTTCATGGGCGGAACCCGCAAGTTGGTCACCAAAACATACATCAAGTGGCACGTGATATCCCATTGTCACCACAGATAAGCACGGCAAGACATACATCAAGTGTTCATAAAAGACTCAATCCGATAAGATAACTTCAAAGGGGAAACTCAATTCATCACAAGAGAGTAGAGGGGGAGAAGAAACATAAGATCCAACTACAATAGCAAAGCTCGGGATACATCAAGATCGTGCCATAGATGGAACACGAGAGAGAGAGAGATCAAACACATAGCTACTGGTACATACCCTCAGCCCCGAGGGTGAACTATTCCCTCCTCGTCATGGATAGCGCCGGGATGATGAAGATGGCCACCGGAGATGGATCCCCCCCTCCGGCAGGGTACCGGAAAGGGGTCCCGATTGATTTTTCGTGGTTCTGGAGGCTTGCGGCGGCGGAACTCCCGATCTATCTTCTGTTCTAGAAGTTTTAGGGTACGACGGTATATATGGGTGAAAGGAGTACGTCGGTGGAGCTACGGGGGCCCCACGAGGCAGGGGGCGCGCCCTCCACCCTCGTGACCTCCCCGGAAACTTCTTGGAGTAGGGTCCAAGTCTCCTGGATCACGTTCGGTGAGAAGATCACGTTCCCGAAGGTTTCATTCCGTTTGGACTCCGTTTGATATTCTGTTTCCTCGAAATACTGAAATAGGCAAAAACAACAACAATTCTGGGCTGGGCCTCCGGTTAATAGGTTAGTCCCAAAAATAATATAAAAGTGGAAAATAAAGCCCAATATAGTCCAAAACAGTAGATAAAGTAGCATGGAGCAATCAAAAATTATAGATACGTTGGAGACGTATCAGCATCCCCAAGCTTAATTCCTGCTCGTCCTCGAGTAGGTAAATGATAAAAACAGAATTTTTGATGCGGAGTGATACTTTGGCATAATTTCAATGTAAATCTTCTTAATCATGGTATGAATATTCAGATCCGAAAGGTTCAAGACAAAAGTTCATATTGACATAAAAATGATAATACTTCAAGCATACTAATCAAACAATTATGTCATCTCAAAATAACATGGCCAAAGGAAGTTCATCCCTACAAAGTCATATAGTTAGGCTATGCTTCATTTTCGTCACACAAAGATGTTCCCAACTTCTATACCCCCGATGACAAGCCAAGCAATTGTTTCATACTCAAATAATCTCAAACTTTTTCAACCTTCACGCAATACATGAGCGCGAGCCATGGACATAGCACTATGGGTGGTATAGAATATGATGATGGGGATTGTGTGGAGAAGACAAAAAAGGAGAAAGTCTCACATCAACGAGGCTAATCAATGAGCTATGGAGATGCCCATCAATTGATGTTAATGCAAGGAGTAGGGATTGCCATGCAACGGATGCACTAGAGCTAAGAATGCTCAACAAAAGAAAACTAGTGGGTGTGCATCCAACTTGCTTGCTCATGAAGACCTAGGGCATTTTGAGGAAGCCCATCGTTGGAATATACAAGCCAAGTTCTATATGAAAAATTCCCACTAGTATGAACAAGACAACTTATGAGACTCACTATATGAAAATCATGGTGCTGCTTTGAAGCACAATATATGAGACTCACTACATGAAGAACAAGGTGCTACTTTGAAGCACAAGTGTGGAAAAAGAGATAGTAGCATTGCCCTTTTTATTTTCTCTTTTTTTGGGCCTTTCTTTTTTCTTCTTTTTGGCCTTTCTCTTTTTTTGATTGGGCAATGCTCTAATAATGATGATCATCACACTTCTATTGATTACAACATAATGATTACAACTCGATACTAGAACAAGATATGACTCTATATGAATACCTCCGGCGGTGTGCCAGGATGGTGCAATGAATCAAGAGTGACATGTATGAAAAATAATGCATGGTGGCTTTGCCACAAATACGATGTCAACTACAAGATCACGCAATGGCAATATGACAAAAGTAAAGCATGTCATGATGATGATGATGATGATGATGGAAGTTGCATGGCAATATATCTCGGAATGGCTATGGAAATGCCATGATAGATAGGTATGGTGGCTGTTTTAAGGAAGATATAGAGAGGTTTATGTGTGAAAGAGCGTATCATATCACGGGGTTTGGATGCACCGGCGAAGTTTGCACCAACTCTCAATGTGAGAAAGGGCAATGCACGATACCGAAGAGGCTAGCAAATGGCGGAAAGGTAAAAGTGCGTATAATCCATGGACTCAACATTAGTCAAAAGAACTCATATACTTATTGCAAAAATTTAGAAGTCATCAAAAATCAAGTACTACGCGCATGCTCCTAGGGGGATAGATTGGTAGGAAAAGACCATCGCTCGTCCCCGACCGCCACTCATAAGGATGCACAAGCCAGGTACACTTCATGTTTCAAATTTGTTACACAACTTTAACCATACGTGCATGCTACGGGACTTGCTAACTTCAACACAAGTATTTCTCAAATTCACAACTACTCAACTAGCACGACTATGATATTATCACCTCCATATCTCAAAACAATTATCAAGCATCAAACTTATCTTAGTATTCAACCCACTAAAAAGAAAGTTTCACATATCTTGAATACCAAGTATATTAACATTAAGCAAATTACCATGCTATTAACGACTCTCAAAATAATCTAAGTGAAGCATGAGAGATCAAGTTTCTTTAAAACAATCCACCACCGTGCTCTAAAAGATCTAAGTGAAGCACTAGAGCAAAAATTATCACGCTCAAAAAGATATAAGTGAAGCACATAGAGTAAACTATCAAACTCAAAAGATATAAGTGAAGCACATAGAGTATTCTGACAAATTTCAATTCATGCATGGCTCTCTCAAAAGGTGTGTACAGCAAGGATGATTGTGGTAGACTAACAAGCAAAGACACAAATAATACAAGACGCTCCAAGCAAAACACATATCATGTGGTGAATAAAAATATAGCTCCAAGTAAATTACCGATGGAAGTGGACGAAAGAGGGGATGCCTTCCGGGGCATCCCCAAGCTTTGACTTTTTGGTGTCCTTGGATTATCTTGGGGGTGCCATGGGAATCCCCAAGCTTAGGCTCTTGCCACTCCTTGTTCCATAATCCATCAAAAGAATTCACCCAAAACTTGAAAACTTCATAACACAAAACTCAATAGAAATCTCGTGAGCTCCGTTAGAGAGAGAAAACAAAAGACTACTTTAAGGTACTGTAGTGAACTTGTTCTTTATTTGTATTGGTGTTAAACCTACTGTATTCCAACTTCTATATGGTTCATAAACTATTTTACTAGCCATAGATTCATCAAAATAAGCAAACAACACACGCAAAACAGAATCTGTCAAAAACAGAACAGTCTGTAGCAATCTGTTACTAACGCAAACTTCTGGAACCCAAAAAATTCTACCAAAATTAGAAGACCTGGGCAATTTGTTTATTGATCAGCAGCAATTGGAATCACTATTTTATCACGTTCTGGTGATTTTTGACAATTCGGGCACTGAGCGTAAAGATTCTGGAAATTACAGCAAGATCAAATAACTAACTTCCAAGAAGATCTAATAGGTTTAACTTGGCACAAACACTAATTAAAAGATAAAACCACATATAAACAGAATCTAGATGGATTATTTATTCCTAAACAGAACCAAAAACAAAAAACATAGAATAAAATTGGGTTGCCTCCCAACAAGCGCTATCGTTTAACGCTCCTAGCTAGGCATGGTGATTTCAATGATGCTCACATAAAAGATAAGAATTGTAACATAAACAGAGCATCATGAAGAATATGACTAGCACATTTAAGTCTAGCCCACTTCCTATGCATAGGTATTTTGTGAGAAAAAAACATCTTGTGGGGACAAGAATCAACTTGCATAGGAAGGTAAAACAAGCATAACTTCAAAATTTTAAGCACATAGAGAGGAAACTTGATATTATTGCAATTCCTACAAGCATATGTTCCTCCCTCATAATAATTTTCAGTAGCATCATGAATGAATTCAACAATATAACCAGCACCTAAAGCATTCTTTTCATGATCTACAAGCATAGAAAATTTATTACTCTCCACACAAGCAAAATTCTTCTCATGAATAATAGTGGGAGCAAACTCAACAAAATAACTATCATGTGATTGAAAATTAAGATCAAGATGACAAGTTTCATGGTTATCATTATTCTTTAAAGCTTATGCGTCATCACAATAATCATCATAGATAGGAGGCATGCTTTCATCATAATAAATTTGCTCATCAAAACTTGGGGGGCAAAAAATATCATCTTCATCCAACATAGCTTCCCCAAGCTTGTGGCTTTGCATATCATTAGCATCATGGATATTCAAGGAATTCATACTAACAACATTGCAATCATGCTCATCATTCAAATACTTAGTGCCAAACATTTTATAGATTTCTTCTTCTAGCACTTGAGCACAATTATCCTTTCCATCATACTCACGAAAGATATTAAAAAGGTGAAGCGTATGAGACAAACTCAATTCCATTTTTTATAGTTTTCTTTTATAAACTAAACTAGTGATAAAACAAGAGACTAAAAGACTCGATTGCAAGATCTAAAGATATACCTTCAAGCACTCACCTCCCCGGCAACGGCGCCAGAAAAGAGCTTGATGTCTACTACGCAACCTTCTTCTTGTAGACGTTGTTGGGCCTGCAAGTGCACAGGTTTGTAGGACAGTAGCAAATTTCCCTCAAATGGATGACCTAAGGTTTATCAATCCGTAGGAGGCGTAGGATAAAGATGATCTCTCTCAAGCAACCCTGCAACCAAATAACAAAGAGTCTCTTGTGTCCCCAACACACCCAATACAATGGTAAATTGTATAGGTGCACTAGTTCGGCGAAGAGATGGTGATACAAGTGCAAAATAGATAGTAGATATAGGTTTTTGTAAACTGAAAATATAAAAACAGCAAGGTAGCGAGTGGTAAAAGTGAGTGTAAACGGTATTGCAATGATAGGAAACAAGGCCCAGGGTTCATACTTTCACTAGTGCAAGTTCTCTCAACAATAATAACATAGATAGATCATATAACGAGCCCTCAACATGCAACAAAGAGTCACTCGGAAGCCACTAATAGCGGAGAACAAGCCGTAGAGATTATGGTAGGGTACGAAACCACCTCAAAGTTATTCTTTCAAATCAATCCGTTGGGCTATTCCTATAAGTGTCACAAACAACCCTGGAGTTTTTACTAGAATAACACCTTAAGATACAAATCAACCAAAACCCTAATGTCACCTAGATACTCCATTGTCACCTCAAGTATCCATGGGCATGATTATACGATATGCATCACACAATCTCAGATTTATCCAACCAACATAAAAGTACTTCAAATAGTGCCCCAAAGTTTCTACCGGAGAATCAAGAACGTGTGCCAACCCCTATGCATAGGTTCATGGGCGGAACCCGCAAGTTGGTCACCAAAACATACATCAAGTGGCACGAGATATCCCATTGTCACCACAGATAAGCACGGCAAGACATACATCAAGTGTTCATAAAAGACTCAATCCGATAAGATAACTTCAAAGGGGAAACTCAATTCATCACAAGAGAGTAGAGGGGGAGAAGAAACATAAGATCCAACTACAATAGCAAAGCTCGGGATACATCAAGATCGTGCCATAGATGGAACACGAGAGAGAGAGAGATCAAACACATAGCTACTGGTACATACCCTCAGCCCCGAGGGTGAACTATTCCCTCCTCGTCATGGATAGCGCCGGGATGATGAAGATGGCCACCGGAGATGGATCCCCCCCTCCGGCAGGGTACCGGAAAGGGGTCCCGATTGGTTTTTCGTGGTTCTGGAGGCTTGCGGCGGCGGAACTCCCGATCTATCTTCTGTTCTGGAAGTTTTAGGGTACGACGGTATATATGGGTGAAAGGAGTACGTCGGTGGAGCTACGGGGGCCCCACGAGGCAGGGGGCGCGCCCTCCACCCTCGTGACCTCCCCGGAAACTTCTTGGAGTAGGGTCCAAGTCTCCTGGATCATGTTCGGTGAGAAGATCACGTTCCCGAAGGTTTCATTCCGTTTGGACTCCGTTTGATATTCTGTTTCCTCGAAATACTGAAATAGGCAAAAACAACAACAATTCTAGGCTGGGCCTCCGGTTAATAGGTTAGTCCCAAAAATAATATAGAAGTGGAAAATAAAGCCCAATATAGTCCAAAACAGTAGATAAAGTAGCATGGAGCAATCAAAAATTATAGATACGTTGGAGATGTATCAGTCACTGGGATCGAGCACCGCAAGATTGAACCCAAAGCTAAGCACTTCTCCCATTGCAAGAAAGATCAATCAAGTAGGCCAAACCAAACTGATAATTCGAAGAGACTTGCAAAGATAACCAATCATACATAAAAGAATTCAGAGAAGATTCAAATATTGTTCATAGATAATCTTGATCATAAACCCATAATTCATCGGATCTCGACAAACACACCGTAAAAAGAGTTACATTGAATATATCTCCAAGAGAATCGAGGAGAACTTTGTATTGAGATCCAAAGAGAGAGAGAAGAAGCCATCTAGATAATAACTATGGACCCCGAAGGTCTCAAGTAAACTACTCACACATCATCGGAGGGGCCATGGAGTTGATGTAGAGGCCCTCCATGATCAATGCCCCTCCGGCGGAGCTCCGAAAAAGGCCCCAAGATGGGATCTCTTGGGTACAGAAGGTTGCGACGGTGGAATTAGGTTTTCGTGGTGCTCTCTGATGTTTTCAGGGTACGTAGGTATATATAGGAGGAATAAGTAGGTCGGTGGAGCCACGAGGGGCCCATGAGGGTGGACGGCGCGCTCAAGGGGGTAGGCGCGCCCCCTGCCTCGTGGACTCCTCGTTGTTTGCTTGACGTCCACTCCAAGTCCTCTGGATCACGTTTGTTCCAAAAATCATGCTCCCGAAGGTTTCATTCCGTTTGGACCCCATTTGATATTCTTTTTCTGCGAAACACTGAAATAGGCAAAAAAAACAGCAATTTGGGCTGGGCCTCCGGTTAATAGGTTTGTCCCAAAAATAATATAAAAGTGTATAAATAAGCCCATTAAACATCCAAAACAGAATATATAATAGCATGGAACAATGAAAAATTATAGATACGTTGGAGACGTATCAGGAGGCTGCCCACCTACCTTGAGAGATCGATCCAGACATAACTAGAGGGCCTGGTAACAATGGAAGAAATCGAATCCTGGTCGTTGGAGCCTGAGGTTGGGAAGGTTGAGAGAGACAGACGTGGGGGGAGAAAGACGGGTCTATACCCCTTTATAAAGGCGAAGAATTTCGAACGCCTCCTCACGGGCCTTAAAGCTCGCCTATTCCCAAGGAATCGCCAACAACACATTTGGATTACCCACACCCATATTGATGAGGATACCGTGATAAGGGGGCACGATCTTTTCTTCGACAGGACGTGTCAATGGAAACCGCATCTCGAAACGCGGATCAGGAGGCTATAAAACGGTTCCAAATAGTGAACGGGCGGAGACGTGGTGTCTCACTACAAAAGATGTCAGTAGATGAGACTTGTTAAATATTAAAGCAATGGTTGATAGAGCGAGGTCTAACCTTGATTGGGTAGACCGAGAAGCAAACCACTAAGCAACTAGACTGCAGTCCCGAGAAAACAAGCAGTTCAGAAAAGCAAGCCAGGAATACGGTGGCGATGCAGCAACGATACGCATTCCCGCAAGGGGTAGTGAAAAGCCATTAGGGGGAAGAGATAGGTTTCTTATTCTAAGCCAAATTACTATACCATAAGGAGATTACCATTATGATATGACACTTGAGAGGGCACTTTAAAGTGATTGAACCCACTTTCCATGTTAGTTTAAGCAACAATATCGCCAGGGACCAAAGTAGTGAAAACGGAAGCTCCATTTTCCAAAACTTTCTGTCTCATAAGACTATGAAACCACACAATCATCTAATCGATTCCGTTGGCGGATCATCCACGTCACGAATTGAATGGTAGGAGAAACAATGGAATACCTCAAGTTGGATATAGGTGAGGTGGGACTTAAGAATGCCTTGTCTGGAACATCTCTTCAAAGCAAGAATTAGCGTATAGAAAGGAAGCAGCATTTCCTTTCAGCTGCTTTTAAAAAGTCCCCAGGGATATAGCCCACTTCTCATTTCTCAACACCAGCTTCTCTTCTCTTTTCTATCGTAAGTAGTAGAGGGATAGGCCCCTTTTAGGATTCTAGGAAGCAAGCAATACTTTCCCATCTTGAACTGAACTGAACAGAGCACAGAGACTAGAATCAGAACTGGAATTCCCTTCTCTGTTGGCCTAAACCTCAATCCATCCCAGAGTCGCCGCCGACTGGACGGCGGCGAACGGGGGGCAAACTCCTCAAAACAAAGTTCTACTTTGTCTTTGGAAGAATTGGAAGAATCAGACTCTAAGTTTAAAGTAGGAGTAGAGTCTTTAGAGGCTTGCTTAGAAGGAATAAAGAGAAAAAAGCAACTTCAAGTGTTCGGGGCTTCTCCTTTTGAGACTGCGAAAGCATAATTGGTTACGTTCATTGGGGAAAATTCCTAGTTTCGTGTGGGACTGCTTTTGTCTCTGGATGTCAAATACCCCTTGACGGGCAAACAGGAGGCTCTCGGAAAGATGATAGAGGCCATCTTGAAATGCTAAGGGAAGCCCACAGACTCCCTAGCGTCTCTACTTGACCTAAAATGCGATCTCGAGGACCCCGAAAAACTCGATACCGCTCTCCATCCATATTTAGGATGGTTAGGGCGATTTTTTAAGAAATAAAAACCTTTTGTCGATTTATCCGCACTTCCATGACTTCTAGAGGAAAGCTAACTGCTTGCTGGCTGGGAGCTGTATGAGCGGTAACGTCCGCGTACGGCTCCGTGAGAAGGTGGACGGAAATGGCCTTATTGTACCTCATTCCCGTCTTCAATAGGGTCTTCTCTTTTTTAAGAGAGTATGCCAATGTGATCTTAATGAGGTGCGGGGCTTTGCATCTGACATTCATTGGGCTTTCCTCTGCGGGAGCCCACGTCCCGGCCTTTTTGTGCAATAAACCCCTCCGACCAAAGACTAGTGATAGGTGGTCCCGCTGAGCTTTCAGAGAAGGGTAGCCTAGTGTGTAAGCATAGCAATGAACCGCGGCGAACCCTCAGACGGCCATGACAGGCAGATTGAGGAGATAGCTTTTGATGCCATCTAGGGCTTGTTGGCAGTTTTCATCCCAAAAGAATGGAATGTCTTTTTTGGTTTTTCTTGTAAAAGGTTGGATTCTTCCTGCAAAATTGGCTATGAATCGCCTGATGTATGCGAGGCGTCTTTATGCGAGGAATTTCAAAAGAAAATTTTTCAACAAAAATGTGAATTAGGAAGGATTGGTCGACCAAATATGAATCGGAGACTTAATCTTGATATACCTCAGAACAATACATTCTTGTAAATTCTAACTATTGTTCAGAACTCAAAGTACCACAGATTCAATAGAATGAAATGGTTAACTAAGAATGAGAGAGTGAAAAGCGGAGTAATAAACAAGGAGTGGCTTGCTATTTACGATGACGAAGAGCCGGTACAAGCCACCTTCAGGAATGACCCTGCGGTGAAAGCAATCTACGTCTACATGATTCCAAGATGCTAAAAGATATAAAGTCAAAGTGCTATGGAACACATGGTGAACAACCTGCGGGAGCACGATAATCCCGACGAGTAGGATCCAGAGGAACTCAGGCAGAAGTACTGCCTCCTTGATTGGATTGCACATGTCAACTGGCTTTTCAGAGGCCTAAATAGATGAAGCCCCTCTCCTCCCTCTGTAACTAGAGAGGCAGGCAAACCTAAGTTTAGAGCCACCTCGATTCGGGATGTCGGAACACCAACCACCCGTACCATTATTTTGATCGTTTCTAAATCTTGAGATTGCTTCAATGCATGTGATCCCTCTCCTCAACCTTCCCCTCCTAAATATTAGAATCCTAATGCCTCAGGTGCTATGTTGGAAATCCATTTTTTTATCCTCTACCCCAAGGAAAATCAAAGAAGAAGAAAGCCCTGGTATTCTGTACTTGAATTCAGGAAGATTCAGATACCCGAATTGTTTGGAGGGGAAGTCTACCCTTTTTAATAGATTCGGCGCGTGCAATTTCTTTTCCTCTGAGACGACCCGCAATTTTTACTTTTACTCCTGAGGGAGTCCTAGATTAGGGGGTGTTCGGGTAGCCGGACTATACCTTCAGCCGGACTCCAGGACTATGAAGATACAAGATTGAAGACTTTGTCCCGTGTCCGAATGGGACTTTCCTTGGCGTGGAAGGCAAGCTTGGCGATGCGGATATTCAAGATCTCCTACCATTGTAACCGACTTTGTGTAACCCTAACCCTCTCTGGTGTCTATATAAACCGGAGGGTTTTAGTCCATAGGACAACTTCATCATACAACAACCATACCATAGGCTAGCTTTTAGGGTTTAGCCTCCTTGATCTCGTGGTAGATCTACTCTTGTACTACCCATATCATCAATATTAATCAAGAAGGACGTAGGGTTTTACCTCCATCAAGAGGGCCCGAACCTGGGTAAAACATCGTGTTCCTTGCCTCCTGTTACCATCCAGCCTAGACGCACAGTTCGGGACCCCCTACCCGAGATCCGCCGGTTTTGACACCGACATTGGTGCTTTCATTGAGAGTTCCTCTGTGTCGTCGCTTTTAGGCCCGATGTCTCCTTCGATCATCAACAACGATGCAGTCCAAGGTGAGACTTTTCTCCCCGGACAGATCTTCGTCTTCGGCGGCTTCGCACTGCGGGCCAAGTCGCTTGGCCACCTTGAGCAGATAGAAAGCTACGCCCCTGGCCATCAGGTCGGGTTTGGAAGCCTAAACTACACGGCTGACATCCGCGGGGACTTGATCTTCGACGGATTCGAGCCACAGCCAAGCGCGCCGCACTGTCTCGATGGGCATGATATAGCTCTGCTGCCGAACAGCGCCTTGGAGGCCGCACACGCATCGGTTCCGACCATTTATTCGGAGCCTACTGCGCCGATCAAGGATCAGCGGTTGGACGCTGCCTCAGGGGCTGTGATCTCAAAGGCGATCGAGCCGAACTCCAGCCCCGCACTCCGCATGGCCCGTGACTCCGAGGAGCCGAATTCCTTTCCGAACTCTGAGCCCCCCGCGCCCCTGCCGATCGAATCCGATTGGGCGTCGATAATGGAGTTCACCGCCGCAGACATCTTTCAGCACTCGCCCTTCGGCGACATCCTGAATTCGCTAAAGTCTCTCTCTTTATCAGGAGAGCCCTGGCCGGACTATGGTCAGCAAGGATGGGATTCGGATGATGAAGAAATTCAAAACCCACCCACCACCCACTTTGTAGCCACTGTCGATGACTTAACCGACATGCTCGACTTCGACTCCGAAGACATCGACGGTATGAGCGACGATGCAGGAGACAACCAAGAACCAACGCCTATAGGGCATTGGACAGCCACCTCATCTCACGATGTGTACATGGTGGATACCCCTAAAGGAAGCAACAACGAGGAAAACGGGGATGGAAAGAGGGATCGATCTCTCGAAAAACAATCAAAGTGTCGGCGTAAACGCCGACCCAAGCCCCGCCTCGATAAAGACCAAGCCATAGAGCAGGATGAGCCGGTAGACGACGAGCATGCCTTAGAGCAACCGTCCCAATAGGACAACCCGGATAGAGAAACCGAACATCCCTCCCCCGGCGAAAATGGCATTCCGGACGACCCTACGCCGGACAAGCCCACGAAGCAGAAGAACCTCCACAAACGGCTCGTTGCAACCGCACGCAGCCTGAAAAAGCAGAAGCGGAAGCTAAAAACTGCGGAAGATGCACTCAGGATCAGATGGAGTAAAGTAATCAATACCGCAGACAAATACGGCGACAGTCGCCGCACTAAAAGCTATCCGAAGAGAAAGCTACTGCCTGAATTCGACGAGGAGGCCTTAGAGCCCTCGCATTCCAAAAGTGAGAAAGCCACACGGTCGGATAGACGACCCCATGGCCAGCATAAAGCGGCAAGCAGCGCCGCACTTAAGCCGGCATGCGACCCACTTAAGGATTCGCATCATGGCCCAGCCAGGTCCATTTACGGGCCAAGAAAGCAAGCTCTCGTAAGCAATGCAATAAAGCCATTATCAGAATCCGGCACACCCAAATACAGGGGTGCCGCACACCCCCTATGTTTCACCGATGAGGTCCTGGATTATGAATTTCCAGCGGGATTCAAACCCGTAAACATAGAGGCATATGATGGAACAACAGACCCTGGAGTCTGGATCGAGGATTATATCCTCCACATACATATGGCTAGAGGAGATGATCTCCACGCCATAAAATACTTACCCCTCAAGCTTAAAGGGCCAGCCCGGCATTGGCTCAAAAGCCTTCCTGAAAACACAATCGGAAGTTGCGAAGAGCTCGAGGACGCTTTCCGAGCAAATTTTCAAGGGACCTATGTCCGCCCTCCGGATGCAGATGATCTTAGTCACATAACTCAACAGCCCGGAGAGTCAGCTCGACAATTCTGGAATGGATTTCTTACTAAAAAGAATCAGATAGTCGACTGTCCGGACGTTGAAGCCTTAGTGGCTTTCAGGCATAATGTCTGAGACGAATGGCTCGCCAGACACCTCGGCCAAGAAAAGCCAAGAACAATGGCCGCACTAACAAGCCTCATGACCCGCTTTTGCGCAGGAGAGGACAGCTGGTTGGCAAGATGCAGCACCAGTGACCCAAGTACATCCGAAACTAGGGATGGAAACGGAAAACCGCGACACAATAAGGACCGTCGCCGGACTAAGGAAAAAAGTCCGAAGAGCACGGCAGTCAATGCCGGATTCAAAAGCTCACGACAGAATCAGAAAAAGCCGCCCCTCCAAGATAACAGGGACGACCTATCCAACCTAAACAAAATCTTGGATAGGATATGTCAAATACACAGCACTCCCGGAAAGCCTGCTAACCATACCCACAGAGATTGTTGGGTTTTCAAACAATCCGGCAGACTCAACGCCGAACACAAGGGGCTCGACACACCAAGCGAAGACGAGGACGAACCCCAAAAGCAGAGTACCAGGAAACAAAAGAATTTCCCACAAGAAGTAAAAACAGTAAACTTACTCCACATAACAAAATGCGCGGCGCCCATAAAGGTACGCGCCCCACGGCCTATCCCAAAGGAATCCCGCCACTGGTTGTCAAAACCAATCATCTTCGATCATCTGGATTATTCTAGAAGTGTCAGGAACCCAGGCTGGACTGCCCTGGTACTCGATCCAATAATTGGCGGACTCCAGTTTTCAAATGTCCTTATGGACGGTGGCAGCGGACTCAACCTGATATATCAGGACTCAATCCGCCACATGGGGATCGACCCAAAAAGAATACGCCACAGCAAAACCTCCTTTCAAGGAGTAACGCCAGGTCCAGACACCCATTGCATGGGTTTTCTTCGGCTCGAGGTTATTTTCGGTTCTGCCGATAACTTCCGTCGTGAAAAGGTGACTTTCCACATCGTCCCATTCTCAAGCCGCTTTCAAGCACTACTGGGACGCGAAGCTTTCGCCCGCTTTAACGCAATACCGCATTATGCATCTCTTACGCTTAAGATGCCCGGTCCACGCGGCATCATCTCCTTAAAGGGGAAGCAGTGAGAACACCTCCCCCAAGCGGAGGATTGTGCGGCCGCTTTAACAGCCCCACAATACAATGGCTTCACTAGCCAGAACATCGGAACAGGTCATTAAGACCACGGACATGGATAGACGAGTCCGGCACAAAAGTATCATTGATAAAGGCTTAGTGGCCATATACCCCCTACACTAGGGGCTTCACACGTATAAAATAAGAGACAATAAAGCTCAATTTTTCATCTTTTACTTTACACTTTGTTTATTTCATATAACTTTTGTTCGGCACGCCTCTTTTTCAACTTAGTTGCTCTCTTTTTATAGATGAACGTTGTGCTGCGCCCGTCCAGGATACGGCACAACGGAGACACAGGCGCAGACTTGCAGTAGGGACCCGTTCCAAGGATTCTTTTCAGATTAAGACCCTGCATAAACCTTTTTTACTGTCTCTTGTTGATACACATCCCCTGGTTCTATGACCAAGGAGAAGGCTGGCGTCTTGGCATGTGGCCACGTCAGAATTCTTGCGCGTACCTGGACACTAGGAGCTTATACCTCAGAGCGTTACCTCGCCCGCTCTCATAAAGACCGAATACCTTAGGGAGTGTTCGGCGTCGCGAGTTTGGCCTTATATGCATCAGCTCCGAGTCATGATTTTGGTCAAATGTTGGGTTGCCCGGCTCCTGTGTTCGGCCGCCTTACGTTCCGCTCTATCGGCTAAGGCGGCACCAGGAGAACTACTGCGATTGTGCCCTGGTTCGGCCAGGCGAGCACCTCAATAGAGAAAGCCGAAAACCGACTGTCATGATATGGCGTGAGACTGGTCAACCACTCGATGACTCTCCGGAATCTGTAGGATTCCTCCGCATTAACGAAGGGCCGTTTCCCGGCCAGGCACATACGCGCCCCGAATTCGGGCGAGCACAGTCGCCACCAGGGGCTACCTAAATAGTCCCATTGTCAAGCTCCTATGGCTAAGTGAAAGTGTTAAAGCATTATAGTCGGTTGCCTAGCTCGCTGCGCTATCACCTCCTTTGTAGGACCAAGACGTTGGATTAAGTGTGAAAATGCGTCTTCTGCGAGCACCCCCGCACTATGTGCGTGGGGGCTGAAGCCAACGACTGCAATCCTTCAGATTTTGTTTATATATCTTAAAACGGCCGCACAGGAGGTGTTCCAAATACTTGAAGGCACAAGTATAAAAGGCTACTACAATTCATTAAAATATTGCTTTATAATTACATATGCTATCAGAACATAGCATCCTTCGAGCACTGCGTCTCTATTACACGAGCGCCTTCAAGGACTTCCTGAAAATAGTGCTCGGAGGGTACTCGGCTTTTGTCCGAATCTCGGGATGCAACAACGGTGGTCTCCATCTCTGCCCAGTATGTCTTGACACGGGCAAGAGCCATCCGTGCGCCCTCTATGCATGCTGGCCTCTTCATCGCATTGATACGTGGCACCGCGTCAAGGAATTGCTGCACCAAGCTGAAATAACTCTTCGGCTCCGATCTCCCCGGCCACAGATGACCCATGACGTACTTCATGGCGAGTCCGGACAATCTATTCAGTTCAGCCCATTGAGCCAGACGATCGTCCACTGCCAGTGGACGCTCTGGATTCTGGAACTGCGACCAGAAAAGCCTTTCCACTTCACGATCTTCTTGATCTCGAAAGTATTCGGTCGCATCAGCAGCACTCGCTGCCAAATCCAGATAGGTGTCCTCCGCACTCCACATCCGGTCCAATGGAGCAAACTTTGGATCGCAAAACTTCCTCCGCAGCATAAAGGGCTTTCCAGTCGCAATCTGTCCGACCTGACACAGCTCCTCCTTCGCAGCTCTCATTGCAGAGCGAGCGTCCTTAGCATCAGCAACGGCCTTCTCTAAGTCTGTCTGTCTCGCCCGGTCTTCTTTCTCAAGAAACTTGCAACGGTCAGCAGCACTTTTTAACTTCACGGCCATCACGGCCATCTCCTTCTTGCTTCAGCAGTGAGCAGCATGTTCGGCTCTCAGCTCTTCAAGGGCCTTCTCGGCAGCCGCATCACTTTTCCTGGCTTGTTCCTTAGCTCGGGCAAGTTCCGCCCGAAGACTCTCCATGGTGGCCGCACCATCTGCGTCAAGCACAGACATTGTAAGATACTGGCATAAAGCTCCTCTTACCAGATGCCGCCCGAAGAATTGCATACCTTGAGCCTCATCAAGACGCTCGTTGACGAGCGCGATGTCGGCATCTACCACATCAAGTTGCCGCTTTAGTTCGGCAAAATCATCAGTTCGGCTCGATTCCGGACACTTCGCCACCTGTATACAAAGGCGACATTTTAGACCTGGGATTATGATTCTCTGCGCACCATCAATTTTGACAACGCACAGAGTGTCAGGGGCTACTATCTACACAGGGCGCATCTTGTTTATGCGCAACTGACAAAGAAGTACATTATCAAACGTACCTCAAAACCCGTCAGCAAACTTCTGACGGCCTCATGCAATCCGCTTTCCGCGGACGAAATCCTTCCAATCACCGTACCCATCAATGCACGATGCTCCTCTGAGATAGAAGCTCGCCCCAGCAGAATCATCAGCTCCTCCGACCGCGCATCGGACGGTGCCAGACTCGTCCTATGACCTCCATCGAAGGCCGGACGCGGAGAACCTTGGGGGGACATATGGCTACCTTCCACCCCTGCCGGATTCGGAGAAACCCTCCGCGACGACACCTCAGGGTCACCCGCCTCGCCAGGCGGTACGACAGGGGGAGGCGTTCCACTCTCCATCATCTCCGGAAGAAGATCCCCCGAAGACGAGCTCTGCTGAGAAGGGCTGAGGTCCGAGCTACAAAGTAAAACTTTGGTTAATCTTCTCAGATAAAAAGCAAGGATTTCTCTCATCCCTCTAAAGGAAAATGTTTCTCTACTTACGGCTCGCTGGAGGGCTGATCCCTTTGAGGGTGTAGTTCGGCCGAGGATCTCCCCGGCGTCGGACCCTCTGATGAGGACTTTTCCCCCCGCTTTGAGGCCATGGTATCCGGGTCGTCAGAGGCGGCCCTCTTCTTCCTCTTAGGAGAGGAATTGTCGGTTCTTCCCTTCGGAGCATCCTCCTTCGAGGAGGCCATAGTTTCCTTGTCCTCCCCCTCACTTCCCTCCAAAGGCACGATCTTCAACATCCTGACTAGCACGGGATCCGGCCTAGTCTCAGGAAGGGGAGCCGGACACCGGATCAGCTTTGCCTTCGCTCTCCACTCCTGTTTAAAAGGACAGCTCTTTTAGGGGCGAATTTATGACAATTTTACGGATAGCGAGTCCGGGCACAAGGTTACTTACTTGAGTATCCGGGCGATTGCAGCTTAAACCTGCGTCCTCGGTCAAATCCGGACACATTGCTTGTGATCCGAAGAACATTTTATACATCTCCACGGGTGTTGCGCCCATAAAATGCTGGAGAGCTCGTGGTCCCTCCGGATTAAACTCCCACAGACGAAGGGAGCGACGTTTGCCGGGCAGTGTTCGGCGAATCAGCATGACCTGCGTCACCTTGACCAGGTTGAGGTCTCTTTCTAAGAGATCCCTAATGCGGCCCTGCAACAAGGGCACGTCTTTGGATAACCCCCAATCTAATCTTTTGTTGACCCATGACGGTAGCCGTGGTGGGGGACCCGAGCGAAAGGCAGGAGGCGCCACCCACTTGGTGCTCCTGGGAGCGGTGATATAGAACCACTCTCGTTGCCACAAGCCGAGCTCCTCTTGAAAGGAGCCCTCGGGCCATAGAGCATCAGCATTCTTACTTATGACAGCGCCTCCGCACTCTGCGTGCCGTCCCTCGATCATCTTCGGCTCCACTCCAAAAGTCTTGAGCCATAATCCGAAGTGAGGAGTAACACGGAGGAACGCTTCGCACACAACGATGAATGAGGAAATGTGGAGGATGGACTCCGGAGCTAAGTCATGAAATTCCAGCCCATAATAGAACATTAGCCCCCTCACGAAGGGATCCATCGGGAAGCCTAACCCCCGAAGGAAGTGAGACATGAACACTACGCTCTCACCGGGCTGGGGACTGGGAATAGCCTGCCTTTGAGCAGGCAACCTATGCAAAATTTCGGCGGTCAAGAACTTAGCCTCTCTCAACTTTAGCACGTCCTCCTCCGTGACGGAGGAGGGCATCCATCGGCCTTGAAGGTCGGAACCGGGCATTGTCGGAGGTTCGAAGCGCCTGGAATCTGGAGCCTAGGGTGTTGGAACTCGAGGCGATGGGCGAACTTGTTTTGAGATTGGAGAAAAGGAGTAAGGCCTTGGTCTCTTTATAAGAGGTTGAATACCAGAAGCCCTCCGCGTAACCGTTTGGGACTCGCCTTTAATCGAGAAGACATGCTAACGGGCACGATTGGGTTACCCACGTCCGTATTGATGAGAATCCCGTAAATAAAGGGGACACGATCTCTGCTTTGACAAGACGTGCCAAGGAACCCGCCTCGCAAAACACGCTGAGGTGGAAAAGTGAAAACGATTCGAATAAAGGCTTGGCCGTAGTGTGATGTCACGCTGCGGAATACATCAGCAGATTAGATTTGTGTTAATATTATTCTCTCTGTGGCAATACGTGGAAACTTATTTTGCAGAGCCGGACACTACTCTTGGTGTTTACAAACTTTTATGAAGAATTTGGAGGAGGAATCCGCCTTGCAATGCCGAAGACAATCTACGCGTCGGACTCGTCGTCATTGAAGCCTGGTTCAGGGGCTACTAAGGGAGTCCTGGATTAGGGGGTGTTCGGGTAGCCGGACTATACCTTCAGCCGGACTCCAGGACTATGAAGATACAAGATTGAAGACTTTGTCCCGTGTTCGGATGGGACTTTCCTTGGCGTGGAAGGCAAGCTTGGCAATGCGGATATTCAAGATCTCCTACCATTGTAACCGACTTTGTGTAACCCTAACCCTATCCGGTGTCTATATAAACCGGAGGGTTTTAGTCCGTAGGACAACTTCATCATACAACAACCATACCATAGGCTAGCTTTTAGGGTTTAGCCTCCTTGATCTCGTGGTAGATCTACTCTTGTACTACCCATATCATCAATATTAATCAAGAAGGACGTAGGGTTTTACCTCCATCAAGAGGGCCCGAACCTGGGTAAAACATCGTGTTCCTTGCCTCCTGTTACCATCCGGCCTAGACGCACAGTTCGGGACCCCCTACCCGAGATCCGCCGGTTTTGACACCGACATTGGTGCTTTCATGGAGAGTTCCTCTGTGTCGTCGCTTTTAGGCCCGATGTCTCCTTCGATCATCAACAACGATGCAGTCCAGGGTGAGACTTTTCTCCCCGGACAGATCTTCGTCTTCGGCGGCTTCGCACTACGGGCCAAGTCGCTTGGCCACATTGAGCAGATCGAAAACTACGCCCCTGGCCATCAGGTCAGGTTTGGAAGCCTAAACTACACGGCTGACATCCGCGGGGACTTGATCTTCGACGGATTCGAGCCACAGCCAAGCGCGCTGCACTGTCTCGATGGGCATGATATAGCTCTACTGCCGAACAGCGCCTTGGAGGCCGCACACGCATCGGTTCCGACCATTGATTCGGAGCCTACTGCGCCGATCGAGGATCAGCGGTTGGACGCTGCCTCAGGGGCTGCAATCTCAAAGGCGATCGAGCCGAACTCCAGCCCCGCACTCCGCATGGCCCGTGACTCCGAGGAGCCGGATTCCTTTCCGAACTCCGAGCCCCCCGCGCCCCTGCTGATCAAATCCGATTGGGCGCCGATAATGGAGTTCACCACCGCCGACATCTTTCAGCACTCGCCCTTCGGCGACATCCTGAATTCGCTAAAGTCTCTCTCTTTATCAGGAGAGCCCTGGCCGGACTACGGTCAGCAAGGATGGGATTCGGATGATGAAGAAATTCAAAACCCACCCACCACCCACTTTGTAGCCACTGTCGATGACTTAACCGACATGCTCGACTTCGACTCCGAAGACATCGACGGTATGGGCGACGATGCAGGAGACAACCAAGAACCAACGCCTATAGGGCATTGGACAGCCACCTCATCTCACGATGTGTACATGGTGGATACCCCTAAAGGAAGCAACAACGAGGAAAACGGGGATGGAAAGAGGGATCGATCTCTCGAAAAACAATCAAAGTGTCGGCGTAAACGCCGACCCAAGCCCCGCCTCGATAAAGACCAAGCCATAAAGCAGGATGAGCCGGTAGACGACGAGCATGCCTTAGAGCAACCGTCCCAATAGGACAACCCGGATAGAGAAACCGAACATCCCTCCCCCGGCGAAAATGGCATTCCGGACGACCCTACGCCGGACAAGCCCACGAAGCAGAAGAACCTCCACAAACGGCTCGTTGCAACCGCATGCAGCCTGAAAAAGCAGAAGCGGAAGCTAAAAACTGCGGAAGATGCACTCAGGATCAGATGGAGTAAAGTAATCAATACCGCAGACAAATACGGCGACAGTCGCCGCACTAAAAGCTATCCGAAGAGAAAGCTACTGCCTGAATTCGACGAGGAGGCCTTAGAGCCCTCGCATTCCAAAAGTGAGAAAGCCACACGGTCGGATAGACGACCCCATGGCCTCGCATTCTCATATTCATCAAGATCAATCAAGCAGGAAGTAGGGTATTACCTCCATCAAGAGGGCTCGAACCTGGGTAAACATTGTGTCCCTCGTCTCCTATTACCATCGACCTTAGACGCATAGTTCGGGACCCCCTACCCGAGATCCGCCGGTTTTGACACCGACACCTCTGCGCCCGATTTCCATCTCGCGTCATCCCCAGTGGCTTTCGGGTTACTCCCTCGCATGCGAGCTTGCGCCGCACTGAGCCTGACTCGTTGGAAACTGCCGATTCGTGGGTTTCCAGCGAGCCAGGCTATAGATTGCTTTAAAGTTTGTGTTGATGCGAGTGAGCCCACCCGGTATGCAACCAAACACATTTTTTTGACCCAATTCGGCCTGCTTAGGCCTAATGCGGGCAACCATCCTGAGTGAAGCGAGGAGCGTCGAGTTTCTAAAAGAAAGAGTGATGAGTGTCGAACATGTTCAGGGCAGGCAGGCGCATGGTGGCAAAATTTCGTATTTTGACCCTTTTTTAAAAGTTAATCAAGATCTGACCCCAGTTTACAGAAAAATCAGGATCTAGCCCTTTTGCTACCACCAGGGTCCATGGCGGTAGGGTGTAACAACCTACCGCCAGGAGCTTTGACAGTAGGAAACATCCCTACTGCCAGCTTCTTTGACGGTAGCCTGTACAACCGTATCATCAAGGTGCCTAGCAGTAGGCACGAGCACGCAATGTGTTCCATACTTAAGAAAATTTTACGGTAGAGTATGCAAGCCTACCGCCAGAGACCTTAGCGGTAGGCTGTTATAACCTACCGTCTTGGACCCGGTAAGAAAAGGATCAGATTCCGATTTTTTTTCCAAGATATGATCAAGTTTCGCAAAAGGGACACGAAATTTAGCCGCGCATGGTCTCACTTCACTTTACCCCACTGTAGCAGCGCTGGGAATCGGATATTCGGATATGCGATGCTCGATCGGAGCGGCAGTGTAGTGCGGCCAGACCGGCCGACCTGAACAAAACCCCGTGCCTGCCGACACCTGCAGCTGCAGCTATGCATCACTGCGCTGTGGTCCTCGATTTGCACCCCCGTGCGTCCACCGCCGCAGCCATGCACAGTTGCACACACTTTCCCCGCGGCAGAGAAGCGATGTGGCCACTGTCCTACCCCGCAGCCCACTCGATGCCTCCCATCATTCATACACACTTTACATGATCCGCTAGGGTGTCAATCTCGTCGCTAATCACAACTACCACCAGTACAGCAAACCGATTGCTCCTGTTACCTGTAGCTCGCCACAGAGAAAGTCTACACACGTACGTGCACGGTGCACCGCATCATTTTTAATAATTATCACAGGTACAAACACACACGATCGGTAGGCAGGTGGCCAGCAGCCGCGCGACCACGCACGCCGAGCCGAGCCGATGCTCCGGCCCCGCGTACGTGTCCCGCTCGCGGGCGCGGTCGACATGCGAGGCAGCGACAGCAACCGGATCACACGAGACGAGACCGTCCAAGCCTACCGGAGCGAGCGGTCAAGACTCAAGACCATGGCGCCTGCTGCTGCACGTAGCGCGGACGCGTCCTCGGCCTGGGCACCCGTGTCGACGATCCCCTGCCGTGGCGCCACGCGCCGGCGAGCGATTCGGGGCCATGCGATCATTGCGGGAAAAGCGTGCTGAGCGCTTTACGGCAGGCATGTGTCCGGGCATCCGGGCTGGCTGCGATCCGGTCGCTCGGCTGGCCTCCACGTGTGCGGCGTGTACCGGCCGAATCAACCAACCAATCAAACAGTCCGTGGCGTGGGCGAAAATAGCGTACGTACGTAGAATATGTGCGAGGGGATAAGCGCTGGCCGCCGGAGAAGCGGAAGCGGCGGGGCAGCGGCCGAATCTTCCCGACGAATGCCGAGCTCGCGACCGCGGTGGCGGCGGCGGCACGAGCAGATGGGACGGTGATGATTCGTCGGGGCCGTTGGCCTTTTCCTGGCGCGCCATCATTACGTACGTGGTCGTGGTGGATCGTCTTCGTAGATAAAGGGAGGGAAAAGTTCATTTTACAGTCGAACAAGTGACGGTTCTTACCACTCCGGGGGGACCTTGCTGCTCCTTCTTTGTTGGCAAATTCTAGAGCCGTGAACGATCTGTCATCAAGCACTGTATAACCGAAAAATTAAGTTACTTTGGATCGAGAAACTGGCCCGCCCGTCGATGAAAACGGCCCAAACACGTAGCACGTGTCAAGTAAACTAGGTTTACGTCAAGGTAGGGTGTGATCTCAAGTGACACTTCACTTCACTCTAGCTAGCAGCCTTGGATGGGACGCAGCTACTGTAAACAACCACGTACGACGGTAGGTGCACATGCATCATGGCGCCGTTGCGCGCCCGAGGAACACATGGTCCTCGCCTGCCGTGCCGTACCAGGCAATGCCATGCCCGTGCGTCCACCGCCGCGGGCGGCGCGGCCACGCACCACCGGGGCCGATCCTATCCTTTCCCCGAGCGCCGCAGAAAAGCACGCCGTGTCGCCAGGCCCAGCCTCCGTACGTCCCGCTCGCGGCCGATCGACATGGGAGACAACGACGCTCGTCCACGCAGCCACGCGCCCTCCCGGCGACGGCACACGTCGCCGGCGCGTCGAGCGGCACGCGAGAGACCGATCGGTCGGTCCATCGATCGTCACGCGTCTTTCCGGGAGCTGGGGCTCGAGTCGAGCGCGCCACGCGGCGGCGCCTGATTTGTGCTCGGACGAGACGATCGATCACCGCGCCGGTGCAGTGACAGAGCTGGGAAACCGTGCTGCGCGGCTTTTCGGCGGGCATGTGTCCGGTCACCGTGCCGCCAGATGCGGCGGTTGCGATCGGGCGGTTGGCCGAATTAAGCAAGCAAACAGTGGCGTGGGCAACAAAAATGCGTCCCATTAGAATATGTGTGAGGGCGGCGAGAGGATAAGCACCGGCCGCCGGAGAAGCCGCGAGGCAGCGGCCGAATCTTCCCGACGAACGGTGACCGCGACGGGAGTCCTCGTCCGTTTCTCGCGCTGCCGTCAGTGCCACCGTCTCTTCACGGTCGAACAGCGTGCGATCGACTTGCGATCTTTACCACTTGGGGATCCATCGACTTCCGGCGGCGATGGAGACCGCACCGCCGCTACGTATACGTGGCTGGATGGTGGCTACGGCGTGTAACTATCTGGCAATTAACCATGCCTGGATTAAACGCGATGTGCACCGAATAAAGGATCAAGATGGTGGCCATGAAAGATCCCTTTCGTTGACAGCGCACACGGACGGACGATAAATATCGCCGCTTCACAGGTCGACGGTCGACCTTATCTGTCTGCTAGTAGTATGGTCAATGTGACTGTACCGGTGATGCGCGCATGCACTCGACGTTTTGTGTCTGTGGACGACCGCCGATCACATCTTCTTCATCTTTAGGTGGATCTCGTCGTGTAATAATAAGACAAAACACGCGAGCTAGCTGCATCCAAACTATCAGGATGGACGCGTTGGTCCATGCGCTCGAGACTTCTTTGCAATTGCAATTGCAAGGTGTTTGGTTTGGAGTCAAAACTTGGACCCAGCCAAACAGCTGCCGTTTTTGAAAAAGAAAAACCCTATGAGAAATTTCAAGAAGTGTGTATACACAGGGCCAGTTAAGCGTCTGTCGAGAAGGACGTGGGGCTATTTAAATGCGGCAGAAATTCGACAGTGCGGGGATGTTTTGTACGATTTTGAATGTAATTTTCCAAGCTTGGGCGTTGGCACACCGTGGATGAGAAACAATTAATACGATTTTGAATGTAATTTTACATTTTATAATGGTTTTTTGGGTACTATGTTAAGTTGTGCTTGAAATCTAGCCCACAATAATGCATTGATTTTCAATTTGGTACCACTGTTTGTACTATCCGGCCCGCCCCAATAGTTTTTTATAGCTCCGCCACTGTCTAGATGTGCCCTAAGTCTTATGTTTATTTTTATGAATAGTACTCGTATTAAAAGCAAAAAATCACACGCGGTAGATGCATTATAAGAAAAGGGAAATTGTTCAAATCTTCGGACTGATAATGACTCGTGCGTCCGCCGCCTTGGTACCTGTCGCATCTGATTTTACTCAGATGGCACTGTATTACGTAGACTAAGCTTTACAACTGAAGAGTTGTTGCAATCTCTCCCATCACAACAAGTGGTGTGTTGCGGGATTTGGATCCCCGCCTCCCGTGCTCTTCCGAGCCCCCGTCAAGCCAAAGCCCCTACATGTTACTCAGATCATCGTTGCCAGCAAACATGCGAACGATGCCGCCGACAAGCACAAGCAGTCGCGTCGCCTCCCATGTTTCTCCCAAGCTCCCCCAAGCTGACACCTCCCCACGCTGCTCTGACCACCGCCATTGTGGTTCGCCGGCGGCAAGAACGCCGACATGGTCGCCCCGGAGGAGCACCGACGTCCATAGCCATCGCCTCCTTGAGTTTCAACCGCAACAACAGTTCCTACAACATTAGCTCTATTGCATAGATTTTACGCAACTCGACCTTTGTTGCAAAAGATTCTATAAAAATTTCTGCAACACGACTTATGTCGCCAAATGTTTTCGCAACACGACATATGTTGCAAAAATAAGGATGGCACAATTTTGGTTCGGTAGGATATATCCCATAAAACAGCTTCTGCCACTGCCACGATATGCGTCCGCTTTCAAAAAAAAAGAAAAAAAAAAGACAGGTGTAGACCCGGGCAGCAGCCACGCACCCACAGTCCTCCCCACCTCTCGCCACGATCCGCGGTGGCCACAGCCGCACACGCGCGTGCCGACCAGCTCGACGCCGCACCGCACAACCTCGGGCCAGCTGAAGTCGGCCATGACGCAACCCGCGACCCCGACCCTACCCCGTGGGCTGCGGCCAACCAATCCCGCCGCGCGGATACGCCTGCCACTGCCACCCGCCCGCACCTTCCCCGAAACCCCCCCACCTCATCCCCGTCCCCCCACACGTGCCCTTTTCCTCCCCAAGAACCCCTCCACGCAGCCGCCCCCCCTCCCTCCGAACCTTCCAGACCGCTCCCGCGCCCCCTCCCCTATTTATCCCCTCACCCCCTCCCCCATTCACCACCATCTCCACACCACACCACACCACACCTCACTCGCCCACAATCTCGAACAACAGCCGTCGGATCCATCATCATCGGCAGCGGAGCGATTCCATCGACCAGCTTTCTACAGACGGACATGGGGATGCCGGCCGTGAGGAGGAGGGAGAGGGACGCGGAGGCGGAGCTCAACCTGCCCCCCGGCTTCCGCTTCCACCCCACCGACGACGAGCTCGTCGAGCACTACCTCTGCCGCAAGGCGGCGGGGCAGCGCCTCCCGGTCCCCATCATCGCCGAGGTCGACCTCTACCGCTTCGACCCCTGGGCGCTCCCCGACCGCGCCCTCTTCGGCACCCGCGAGTGGTACTTCTTCACCCCGCGCGACCGCAAGTACCCCAACGGCTCCCGACCCAACCGCGCCGCCGGCAACGGCTACTGGAAGGCCACCGGCGCCGACAAGCCCGTCGCGCCCCGCGGCGGGCGGACCATGGGGATCAAGAAGGCCCTCGTGTTTTACGCGGGGAAGGCGCCTAAGGGGGTCAAGACCGACTGGATCATGCATGAGTACCGCCTCGCCGACGCCGGCCGCGCCGCCGCCAGCAAGAAGGGCTCGCTCAGGGTACGTTATTGGTTTGATTATACTTGATGATTTACTGGTTGATTTGGTCGGGATTTCAGATCCCTGCTGCTGCTTCGATTGATTGATTGATTGATTGATTGATTCGGTGCTGATTCCGATCTGAATTTGTTTCTTCAGCTGGACGACTGGGTGCTCTGCCGGCTCTACAACAAGAAGAACGAGTGGGAGAAGATGCAGCTGCAGCAGCAAGGGGAAGAGGAGACGATGATGGAGCCCAAGGCGGAGAACACGGCCTCCGACATGGTGGTCACCTCGCACTCCCACTCGCAGTCCCAGTCGCACTCGCACTCGTGGGGCGAGGCGCGCACGCCGGAGTCGGAGATCGTCGACAACGACCCGTCGCTGTTCCAGCAGGCGACGGCGGCGGCGTTCCAGGCCCAGAGCCCCGCGGCCGCCGCGGCGCACCAGGAGATGATGGCCACGCTGATGGTACCCAAGAAGGAGGCGGCGGACGAGGCCGGCAGGAACGACCTCTTCGTCGACCTCAGCTACGACGACATCCAGAGCATGTACAACGGCCTCGACATGATGCCGCCCGGGGACGACCTGCTCTACTCCTCCCTCTTCGCCTCCCCCCGTGTCCGCGGGAGCCAGCCCGGCGCCGGCGGCATGCCGGCCCCGTTCTAAGCAGAGCAAAGACAGAGACCGTCAGAGACCCCGAGATCGACAGAAGTGGAATGGACGACTTCTTGGCCGCGAGCGAGCGAGGCCGCGGTGCAGTGTAAATACAGCATAGGAAACGGGAGGGAGGGAGGTGGCATCGTGTCGAGAGAAGCCGGCGTGGTGCCGGGGCGTGCCGTTGTACATGGAGAGCCCGGTGCCGGGGCCTGGCCGGCTGGGTTGATTCTTTTGTTCTTACTACCTTGTACTCTCAATGCGGATGTAGCTCTTTCTTCTCACTCCTCACTAGTAGAATCGACCGACCGAATACATATGTAGCTCTGTTCTTTCCTTCTCTTCAGTAGAAATCAACCAAATTTTGCTGTTATGCTGCTATACTTTTCTCCTGTTGGGCAGGATGAATTGCCTCATTTTCAGACAGTCTGATCCACTAATAATCTGCCAGTGTTGTGTTTGCCTGCCTGCCTGCTTGGACACACCAAGAACACTCCGGTTCTGCAGGTAGCTCTGTGTAGCTCGAGCTCCAGACCGTCCACTGGTCTCACTTTGATCTCACAGGCAGTACTTTTACTGAGACTCGGCGGCAGTGACCTTACTACCAACAGCAGCAAACGCAACTTAATCTTCGGCCAAAATGGAAACGGTGATAAGCCAGGCCCAGGCAGGCAAACACAAACACTGAAAATGAGATAATTCTATCCTGCCTGATATCAGAATAGTAGGAGTAGCAGCGTAGCCAGGCAGGGGCGGGAGTCCGCGTACAAAGAAGTGCAAGACACGAGCTCAAATCTTCAGTAATATCGGATGATTTGGATAAATCGACACAGCTCATGAAAAATTAGACTGATAACAGAAAGAAAATCAGACTAAGATGTTGGAGGTGGCGAACTTACAAAAAAATTGTTTGGTTTTGAATATAGGGATAATGTGCATTTGGGTAGTGATTTGTGGTAAGATCTAGTTACTGATGGGGAGAACTTGAATCTCCAAGTGCCATCATGGGGTCTTTCTTTTCTATTAGAGATTTTGGAGTAGAATGGTTCTCTTCATATTTTTTGACTTAATTTCTCTTACTCTTTTTTGAGAACTTGGTGGCAGTAGGAGAGGCTTCTGCTGACTTTAAATTAAAATGAACTAAGCGTCCAAAGGGTGTTACACAATTACATCAAGGTGAGGAAGGGGGAGAGGGTTAAGAGCACTAGGAGTACTAAGCACTACACAAAGCTACAAAGAGAAGGGGCAGGCAGAAGCTGCACTTAGAGAGCACTAGACATCAAAGATTCATGGGGCTCTTACTTTAGTTCCCAAAGAGAATAATGCTAAGAAATGAAAAAAATAAAATAGGCCTATCAACCTTAGCAACTATGCCTATGACTAGTAGGATCTCCCATGTTAGTGATAGGTTGATCTCCCCAAATCAAGCTGTCTTTATTCGGGGTCGTTTTATTCTCGAAGTTCTTACGCTTTGGTACTTAAACTTGACTGCTAGAAAGCCCGTGACATAGTTGGTTGAGAGTTGTTTTTAGTAATGCTAAATGGTTTTGGTAATAAATGGATCAAATTTATTGAAATGGTTTGTTCCAAAGTTCTTTCTGTGTTAGAATCAAAGATACTATGACCCATATGTTTAGTGGCAAAGGTCTGAAATAGGGGACCAATTATATCCCATTCTTTTTAATTTAGTTCTGACGTTTCTTCAAAAATGTTGCAGAAGGCTCCCTCTCATGGCTCGATTTGAGTATTTCTTCCTCGTGTTGTCTTTGGAGGTGTAATTCTTCAATACGTTGATGACACTATCATTTTTCTGGAGAAGAATCTGGACTATGCTAGGAATCTTGAGTTGATCCTTGCCTATTTTGAGGCCCTCTCGGGATTAAATTTTCTTTTTCATAAAATGATCTTTTATGAATAAGTGTGGATGATGCTAAGATCAAGGAATTTGCGCAGTATTTTTTGCTGTAAACTTGGTTCTTTTCCCATCAAGTATTTGGGGTTTCCTTTGCATTACAAGTTTTTTGATTGCTTACTGTGGGGCAAACACCCACACCCCACCATTTTATTGATAAAGAGGAAACAAGTACAATATTTACAAGTTAGGAGTAAGAAAAAAGAAAAACTAACCTATCAATGGGGTAAATAAGTAACCCTCTAACCAAGTCACCCCTCAACATGGATTTAATCATGTGAGCTAACAACGAGATGTCATGGACAAAACCTATCTTCCACTTCAAAAAAGTGGGCCTCTCATGCCTAAAGACTTTTGCATTTCTAACAACCCAAATATTCTAGAAAGCAGTAAACACTACCTCCACAAAAAAAGCTTTTGCAAATCCCTCCTGGCTTGCCTAGCAATAGCATATATATCATCCCCATCAGCCCGGGCAATCTGCAAATAAGCCCAAACTCTTCTACTAAAATTGAATCAAAGACCAAGTGATTATCGTATTCTCCGGCCTTAGTATGGCATAAAGCACATTCAACCCCATCAGCAACATTCCAGTGCCTCTTTTGCAACATGTCCTTGGTATTCAGCCGATCCATGATTAACAACTAAGCAAAGACTTTGATCTTAAGGGTACAACAACTCCTCCAGATGCAAGCAAGAACTGGTTGGAAACAATAGGCTATGAACCATATCATAATACAATTTTAGTTTATAACCACATTTCCCTCAATCAGAAGCCAAGAATCGGAAAGTCCAGGGTCCCTCTACAAGGAACTCATCAAATCTTTTAACACGTGCAGCTCTGCAAAAGGTTGTTCAGAGAGGGGCAAATAGAACAAATCAGTAACATTATCAACAACGAGTAACTCCTTAGCCAAAGCTATTTGATCAATAGCAAAAAAAGGCCTACCAAATCTGTGTTTCACGGAGATGATAAAAACCCCAATCTTCCATTTATCAGCCCAAAACAGAATAGAGTCCCCCTATTTGACTTGTGCCCATGAGACTGCAGTAAACGTATCAACCAAATCACAAATATCCGTCCACTACTAAGAACCACATGGAGCTGTAGCTTAAGGATTTCTGTTATGGTAGTGAGTATTCCAAGTGAAATTGACCGAAGGGATATCCATTTTGTTTAGAACATCATTCCGCACCCCTAAATTTAGAATACCCAAACCATCACTTTTCTTAGTCCCACGAACCAGGTCCCATGCAGCCAAAGAAGACCCATGCTGCTAACCATACTTCCTCCAAAGGCACTGTCATTGGATCCTTTCCAGCTATTTAGAATTACAGGAGGACATTACAGTAAGTTAAGGAGAGAGCACACTCAACCAACCAGAGATAGAATTATTAAAAAAAGTTATGGTTGGATGGGCAAATATCTATCTTATGGGGGGAGTTGATTTTGTTGTGCACTTGTGTGGCTAGTATCCCTGCTTATCTTATATCTCTTATCAAATTCCCTAAATGGGTTCTAAATGCTACCTCTTCCCAAATGACCCATTTTTCTGGGGCAATATGGTTGATGTTCAGAAGTATATCATTTAGCTCATTGGGGCCTTGTGGCAAGAAAAATGGTTTTTGGTGGTTTGGGAGTCCTTAATATGACAAATTTCAACATGGCTTTGTTAACTTCTTGGGGTAAAAGGTTCTTTGATGGCGGGGACAAAAATTGGCAGAAGATGTTTTATTTTAAATATGGCACAAGCAAACCTAATATTGTGTGGGCTAAATCATGGGTTGGTTCTCCCTTCTGGAAGGGATTAACCTGGGCCCTTTCTGCCTCTAGGTGTGTTTATAGATGGAAAAATAATTGGTAATGGATCTCATATTAATTTCTGCATGACATTTGGGTGGGATTGTTCCCTTAAGACTCAATTCTAGGAACTTTTCAAAACTTGCAATCAACAAAATGTCTTTGTTGCCCATGTGTGGGATGTGACTGATCTGCACCTTAGCTTTAGGAGACATGTAGATGAGGTGTTGTTTGGTAAATGGCTTTGCCTTCTTGGCTATCTACAGTTTGTTGTTCTATTGACTGAATGTGATACCCTATTTGGATGCTTGATCCGCCTGGATGAGTTTTTATAAAATCTTTCTACCATGCCATCAACTTTGGGGGTGTTGTGCATCATTTGAATGATTCGATGTGGAAAATCATTTGTCCCAAAAAATAATATCTTTTTTGGCTGGTCACCAATAATAAAGTTTTGACTTGACACAATCTTGCGAAAAGGCATATTGTGGATGATGCTACTTGTTTTTTCTGTTGTGAACCAGAATCGATTAGGCACCTGTTCTTTGAGTGAGTGGTGGCCAGATTTATTTGGCAATTTGTTGTTGGTTGGTTTGCCCTCCTCTTGTAGAACCAGCCACATATTTATATCAGAGTCGGTGTTGTAAAACATATATGTTTTAATTTGGTTAGTGATGCCTCCTTGTGGAGTCTTTTTGTTTAAGGATTGATTTTTTGCTTTCAGGGCCGATCCTACATAAGTGTGCGCTGTATCCTGGGCCCGCTGGTTGCCATGCTTCATCAATAGAAACTGATTTGCAACGACAAGTAATCGGAATTGTTGATATGGTGTATACGACTGCGTGCCTGTTAATGCAACTGCCGAAGAACGTCGTTAGTTCTTGATCTCCTACGGTTTCAAGGCAGAAGATTCATGACGTAGGTCAGGGCTCTGATGTTTGGTCAGTTGTTTGTATTTTCAAGAAACTTGTGTAATAAATTTCTGTCATGCTGTACTTTTGCCTATGATGCCCTGGTTTTGCTACTCAAGCACGCCTGGTCGTTATAATGACTTTTGGTGATTTTAGTTCAGACTCATAACATGAAGGACTCCAACGATGGTGGTAAAACCGACGTGAAAGCTTTTGGGGTCGACTCAACACAAGAGATAACATGATTCGGAAACATTGGTCCCTACTTACCGAGCACCAGGACTATGACATTTGCCCTGCCAGCGAGTCTGCCAGCCACATTGTTCTGCGCTGCTTCCCGGCTTCTGTTATCTGGGCCACGTTCCATATGAACGACCTTGCCTCTAGCTCCACGGACATCGTTCATTTTATGCACAGAGCTCAACAGGCTTGGATCAACTCTAGAGGAGTGCACATTCTTTTCGCTGCGGCGGCAGTTACTCTCTGGCACGCGAGAAACAACAGAATCTTCAACAACAAAAGATGGCCCCCGTCCTATCTTAGAAGGTATATGTCACAACTCCTTCAGGCTTGGCAGCACCGGGCAAAACAGCAGGCTGACAAGGATGCTATTACGAGATGGATGTATCTCCTGAGCTAATTTAGCTTTGTAGTACTCTTCTTCTCTCCTCGCTTGCCCTGTTCTTCTCTCTCTCCAATGGCTGCTTATAGCCATGGCACTACGGTGCTCAATGTAAGCTTCATGTAACTGACCCTTTGGTCCCAGGCCTTGGCCTGTTTGAAATATATGAGGTAGAATCTCATCTACCTTTCATTTCAAAAAAAAAAACAATATACGTGCTGCAATTCCTCCTTCTCTCTGGTGGATAGATTTTGCTATTGTAAGTGTTGCTCGTTGTTGCCACCAGTAATCTAGTATGTTGGTATGAAGCAAGATGAATGGTGCACTCCACCCACGGTATATTATTCAGACATCAAACACGCCTGGTGGATAATGACAGAAGGGCACATACAAAATGACACAACAAATCCAGGCAACGAATCAAAACAAAAAGAAAAAAAGAGAATAAACTGAAAGAAAAAAGGGTTCATACGAAACCCCGTCGTGTGAGGGGGGTACGCGCCTGGTCGCTCGCGCGCAACCTGCTCGCCGAATAATAGGCACCACAATTTTATTTTATTTTTTGAGAAAAGTAGGCGCCCCAATTAGGAGGTCTCCAGGATTAGGGCAGGACTGCAGCGTGAAAAAAGCTCAGGCGTCGAGCGTGGGCTGGTAGCCTGGCGGCCCATTTGGTTGTCTTCTTGTTTAACTGGTGCAACATACTGTAGCAACCAGTTTTCTTTTTTATTTGGTTATATCTTTGGTGCTTTCGATTTCCATTATTTTTTATGAAACGCCAATAATTTTAAATTAAATTTTTTAATAAACGAGAACATTTCGTGAGTAAGTTTTGTAGAGATTTAAAAAACATATGTGAACATTTTTCTAATTCACGAACATATCTTTATAAAATGCAAATGCTTTTTTTATTTCGCAAAAAAAATTATAAACCACAAAAAAAATTCTAATTCATTACTGAATTTTCAAATTCTTGAAACACAATTTTTTATTTGAATTGTCATAAATTCATAAATAGTTTTAAACCTGTAATCATTATTAAATTTTGGGAACATTTAATATAAAAAAGCGAACATTTTTTAGATTCGTGAAGTTTTTTTCTTCAGAAATAGAATTTATGGAAAAATATGATTTTTTTTATAAAAGGAATAACAAACGTGCAAAAACTAGAAGGAAAAGAACAAACCAACCAAAAAAGACCGGAAATAGATTATTTGACATATTTGCGACATCTTTGTCCTGCATGCTTTTTGTAACTTTTGCCATCAATTGGACCAGTAATACATTAATGCATAAGTTATGTAGCGTAAAATGTATACCTTTGAAAAAAATGTAGGCAATTCTGCTTACACTTTAGAAGTTTCTAAAAATATGTTTATCTAATCATAGACTAGAAATAAATATCAAGATATTTGTGTTGATTGCTTTAGATATCTCTAATATAATATTTAAGTTTATTAAAATATACACACAAACACACAATTCACAATTTGCGGTTTATGTAATTATAAATAATAATTTATTTTTTTTATAATTTTTTATTTACAATTAGCACAATGTAAGTGTATTTCTCAAGGACATACACAATAATCGTGTAACATTATAACTAATATTTAGCAATATTGTTAACATGGTTTAGTATGCTAACTTGTCTAATTTTACTCTGTGACAACATTGTTATAATATAATAAAGAAAATAAGTTGTTTGAAGGTATAAAAGCTTATTATAAAATATATTTATTTTATTTTTCTAAAGTACAACATTGAGTGTTATAAATGGTAAAAGACAATTAGTGTCCAAAAGAGCGCTCGGAGCGGTCGTCATGCCATGGTCCAAAGTAGTAGACGAGGACAAACAAAGATTGATGTAAGCCAAACTAAAGTATGAGTTAATGATAAGAGATATATCTTTTTCTTGAACTGTACACGCAAATAGACCCTATTATTTTTCATATCGTATTTCTTTCCGAACGACCACTATACCCTTGCATAAAGAACTACGGCGATGTATATGTAGGCAACATAGTTGTATAAAGTGTTTTATTGAAAATGAAGTTTGGGTGAGCGCATACCTCGCCCTACTGGCTCCTCCGCCTGTTGTCCAAAGCCTGATGCAACTTAAATAGTGAACCGGATCATTTTTATTTTTGTTTTGTACTCACAATACAATTTGTTTTATATTATGTTATTTATATTGGCAACTTAGTCTTTTTTATAGCTTTATTTGGTGACAGTTGAAAGACATCATTTATTTATTTTATGTTGGTATCTTAAACATTTTTACAGTTGTCTACAATTCATTTAAAATGTGTATTTTGATATGAATGGCAAGCAATTAAGGTACTAATTTATGTGCCAAGTGTTAAAGCAGATTTTAGTCACAAGTGTCAAAGTTGCCTAGCGTCAAAGACCTTCCAAAAAAGAAAAGAAAAAGAAAATAACGGTTTCCGCAGATTATTCATAATTCTATGTTGTCTGGTGATCTTATGATATCGTCATTGAATCATTAGACATGCCACACTATTAAAAGGGGGCAAAGATGTCGAAGTTGTTCGCTCGGTGCCAAGCATACTCATCTAGACACCCACACGCCTCAAAAGAATGTAATGAAATCCTAAGCCGTGGGAGAAAACCCGTGTCTAAAAGCTCAAGTTCAGGGCAAGCCAGACAGTCAGGGGCTATAAGCCTGCATGCCCGAATGGTCTAGACGTACACCAGAATAACCAGGATCCTACCAATGGGTCGGAAGGCCGGGTAGTGTTGGACCTTTGCCTTGACCCGCTCAGTCTCTAGGCTGGACTGTTCAAGGTGATTACTCAGATTGTCCGGGGTTTGCCAGGTGAGTGAGGGTTAGGCTGGGGGTAAATCCCTAGCCACTATATCTTTCTGGTCTTCCCCCGCGGCCACTCTGTTATTGATATGGACTGTCTTTACACCTATTTTTCTAACAAGTTGACTTCGAGTACACCCAGACTACGGGCCAGTTTGGTTGACACCCTAAGGCTTCTTTTGGTTCATAGGATAGGATTATCATAGGAATAGGAAATTTATAGGAAATGAGATGACATGTAACTCAAATCCTATGAGTAGGATAGGAAACGAGATGTCATTTGGTTCACACTGAATGAATTTTTCCATTGAGTCTAGGCTCATTTTTATTTTCCTATGAAATGTGGAGGATAGGAACCAATCCTATGTAGGAATAGGAATCCATTCCTATAAACCAAAGGGCTCTAAAGAAAAAATTCTATAAAAATCTTATCCTCTAGAATTCTTATAAAATTCCTACAAACCAAAGGAGGCCTAAACTTCATGCCTGGAAAAATCTGCTGCCTGGCATGTGCCTGGACACTTGGCGTTTACCTGCCTGGGAGCACGGCGTTTGGATTCATTCCTGGCCTGGTGCTGTGTTATCTAATCATTAAATAATATTTAAATGGTGCCGGGAAAGCTGCCGCACACCCAGGCGCAAGAAACCGGACGCCTGGGCCAGGCTAATCCCATTGCCTGAGCTAAGCAACTGACTTTGTTTTGTTTTTTCTAAAATTCACCAGGCTAATCACGTTCCTGTGGCAGCCAGGCCAGGCAGGCCTTTTCACTCCCAGGATACCAACAAAACAGCGACCAGGCACATTCCAGGCACCGTCCAGGCCAGGCAATCTTTGACGTGGATGCCAACCAAACTAGCCCTACATCTAGGGCTACAAAGAATTAGTTTTTTCCCTAGCCAACAAATACCTTTAACCACCGCAAAATAGGTTACCTTTTCACGCATATTTTCAATCCAGCCTCCATTGGTATTCCCTACTCTTCCTTGCCCCCATTTGAGCTATTCTTGAAAATTGGGAGAGATTTGAGAAGGGGTATAGAGGGAAGCTAAACCAAGTTGAGATCTTTGAGCTTTTGAACAAGTTTCCAAGTCTCTAGTCGACTTTGTTACTTTTGGAGATTGGAGACTCCTAAACAGTTGGTCTCACCGATGAGCTTCTAAGTTGTGAACTGGCCAGAGCTTGTGAAGGTTGGAGGTCACTTCAAGACATACACTTAGTGGTTGAACCCGGGCTTTGTTTGTCGAGGCCAAAGGAGAAGACAAGACTTTGTATTGTGAGGTGCTATTTTTGGCTTCCTCCTCTCCGGCACAGACTAATGTCCCTCCAAGTACACTAAAATGGGGATACTGTTGAGTCAACCTTGATCAGCAACATTTACACAGATGCATGCATGGTTGCATGTCGGTAGCAGCAGTAGCTGTTACTTAGCAAGGTAGTAAATTCGGCAGGTCGGCAAGTCGGCAACACTTGCGTGGCTTACCAATTAAGGCAAGCTAGGTAGTAACTAGTAGTAGTTTCAAGTCTAGTACACGTATGAGATGAGGTGGGCAGCTAGTAGAGATATTTTAACCCATAGTCGGTTTGTAAGCAGTATATAAGGAGCTGCACTCCACCCGGTTATAGCATTCCACTCAATTCCGTTCAATACAAGGGAATCAGACTCCAGTACTCCGCTCCGGTGCTTGTGTGTGTGCGTTATAGACTGCACTAGTTGCAGTGCTTTGGTCTATCTTTCGTATAGATCAGTACACCACCAGTAGTTCAGTACACCGCTAGTAGTCGGGCCAACAATTGGTATCAGAGCCTCAGGTTATGCCGAAGCATATGCCGAAAGGAGGCGTCGCCGACGACGGTTCCAAGACCGCCGAGCAGAGCTCGGCTGAGGACACCCGTGCGGCGGACGCCCTCGCGCTGCGAGGCAGGCCGGGAGGTGAGCTGGGTGCGCCACGCTCCGTGCGAGACGTGGGCATGTCCAGTACCTCCTTCCCTCTCCTCACACGGACCAACTATCCCAGTTGGTCCGTCCTGATGAAAGTCATCATGGAGGCGCGACATATGTGGAAAGCCGTGAGAACCGGCGATGTCGAGTATGAGGAGGACCGGCTGGCGATGGAGGCGATCTTGCACTCCGTCCCAGAGGAGATGGTGCTCACCCTTGGCGCCAAGGAGACGGCCAAGGAAGTATGGGACACCATCAAGACTCTGCGCATCGGCGTGGAGCGCGTACGGGAGTCGAAGGCCCAGACCTTGCGCCTCCAGTACGAGGAGATCCGGTTCAAGGCCGGTGAGCAAGTCGATGACTTCGCCTTGCGGCTGCAAGGTCTCGTCAACGAGCTCGCAACGCTCGGAGATCACATCGACAACAAGATGGTGATTCTCAAGTTCCTCCGCGTCGTCCCCAGGCAGTACAAGCAACTGGCCTGGTCCATCGAGAGTTTGGTGGATCTCTCCACCATGACGATCGAGGAGCTGGTAGGACGGCCGAAGGTCGTCGAGGAGCGCGGCGACGAAGCCGACAACCGTGCTGGCGGCGAACTACTGCTCACCAGGGAGTAGTGGGACACGCAGCTTCAGCAGCGCAGCCGCGACGGCTCTTCCGGCAGTGGGGGAGGCGCCCCCACGGGAAGCAGAGGTCGCGGCAGAGGCGGAGGCCGCGCCCAGAGTGGCGGCGTCAACCGTGGTCGCAAGCCAAGCCAGGCAGGGCGAGGCACTGGCAACGATGGCAAGTGCCGCTATTGCAACATGCCGGGTCACTGGATCCAGGATTACCGCAGGAGGAAAGCCGACGAGGCAGCCGCGGCAACGACAAACCTCGTCCAGGAAGATGTGGACGGCGGGCCAGCAATGATGCTGGTAAGAGTCGAGCCCGTGCAGGAGAGCACAACGTCTCTTGCGACCACGGCTCCGACAATCGCCCATTCCGTGCAGGAGGCACGGAACCCGTCCACGGGAACCATCACTCCAGTGACAGGCCACACCTCGACAACGACGTTCTCGGGGCCTGTCGACTGGGAGGCGATGAAGGCTCGAGTGTGGGGGAGCCACACTGTTGGGGATATTACTACTGGACGTAAACCGGCTAGGAGTAGCCGGATTAGCTTTATGAAGGTTAGAAGCCCATGAAGACATAAGAATGATGGCACTTTGTGAAGGCCCAAGGCCCAGAGGCGAGTTAAGGCCTGTAGATGTAAACCGACCTAATTATGTAACTTGCATTGTAAGATAGGAAGTGTAGAGACCGAACCGGACACGTTTATGATCCGGCTTCGGGACTCTGTAAACCGGCGGGCGTCAACCTATGTATATAAAGGGACGACCCGACAGCGGTTTAGGGACGACAGACAATAACTCAAGAGCCAGACAAAGCGGATTCGCTCCCTGGTCTTCGAAACCCTAGCAATACCAATCACAACTAGACGTAGGCTTTTACCTTCATCGAAGGGGCCGAACTAGTATAAACTCCTCGTGTCCCCTTGTCCGGTTTAACCCCTTTAAGCTAACCCATTGCGATGGCTCCACGACTAAGTCCTTTCACGAGGACATCTGCCGTGACAAACCCACGACACACACCCCAGCGACGGCGTCCCCGAACTCGGGACCCGACGAGGTCGCGCAAGTTGGCGCGGCAACGACGCATATGGCGGACCATGCTCCGACCATGATGCTGGCAACCATCGACTCCGTGCAGGAGCGCACGGAGACTCAGGTCAGCCACACCCCGACAACAAAGTGTTCGAGGTCCACCGTGTTGAAGGGAGATGGCTCCCTGACCATGGCATGTGTGTGCGGCTACGTCTTCCTCAACGAGAAGAGAGCTGTGACCACACCCACGCTTGAAGGTGGCAAGCAAAGTGAGGGTTGGTTCCTTGACACCGGCGTGACGAACCACATGACTGGTTCAGTCGACGCGTTTGCAGAGCTGGACCGCTCAATCACCGGGAAGGTGTGGTTCACGGACGGATCTATGGTGGAGATCCACAGGCGCGGGACCGTCATCTTCGCCGACAAAGGAGGTGATCATAAGGCGTTCATGGACGTCTACTTCATCCCGGTGCTCAAGAGCAGCGTCGTGAGTGTTGGACAGCTCGACGAGGGCTGGTTCGACATCGGCATCCGGCGCGGTGTTCTCACCGTGCACGACCAGCAGAAGAGGCTTCTCATTGAGGTAACCCGCTCGGCAAGCCACCTCTACAAGCTCTTCTTTCGACCCGTGCATCCTGTGTGCCTTGCCGTGGGCCATGTCTCCGACGCGTGGCGTTGGCATGCCCCGCTAAGACACCAGCACTTCGACGGGTTGCGGAAGATGGCGCAAGGCAACCTCGTTCATGGGCTACCTCACATCGAGCACGCCGACGAGTTGTGCGATGCGTGTCTTGCCGGGAAGCAGTGGCGCCTGCCCTTTCCCGAGAAGGCATGCTATCGGGCACATAAACCCCTGGAGCTGGTTCACGGGGACCTCTGCGGCCCAATTGTTGGGGAACGTAGTAATTTCAAAAAAATTCCTACGCACACGCAAGATCATGGTGATGCATAGCAACGAGAGGGGAGAATGTTGTCCACGTACCCTCGTAGACCGAAAGCGGAAGCGTTAGCACAACGCGGTTGATGTAGTCATACGTCTTCACGATCCGACCGATCAAGTACCAAACGCACGACACCTCCGAGTTCTGCACACGTTCAACTCGATGACGTCCCTCGAACTCCGATCCAGCCGAGTGTTGAGGGAGAGTTTCGTAAACACGAAGGCGTGGTGACAATGATGATGTTCTACCGATGCAGGGCTTCGCCTAAGCACCGCTACGATATGATCGAGGTGGATTATGGTGGAGGGGGGCACCGCACACGACTAAGAGATCAAGAGATCAATTGTTGTGTCTTTGGGATGCCCCCTGCCCCCGTATATAAAGGAGTGGAGGAGGGGGAGGGCTGGCCCTCTCTATGGCGCGTCCTAGGGGAGTCCTACTCCCCTGGGAGTAGGATTCCCCCTTTCCTAGTAGAACTAGGAGCCCTTCCAAGTAGTAGGAGTAGGAGGGGAGGAAAGGGAAGGGAAAAGGAGAAGGAAGGAAGGCCCCCCTCCCTAGTCCAATTCGGACCAGCCCATGGGGAGGGGTGCGGCCATCCTTTGAGGCCTTTCTCTCCTTTCCCGTATGGGCCATTAAGGCCCAATACAAATTTCCGTAACTCCCCGGTACTCCCGAAAATACCCGAATCACTCGGAACCTTTCCGATGTCCGAATATAGTCGTCCAATATATTGATCTTTACGTCTCGACCATTTCGAGACTCCTCGTCATGTCCCCGATCTCATCTGGGACTCCGAACTCCTTCGGTACATCAAAACACATAAACTCGTAATATAACCGACATCGAACTTTAAGCATGCGGACCCTATGGGTTCGAGAACTATGTAGACATGACCGAGACACGTCTCCGGTCAATAACCATTAGCGGAACCTGGATGCTCATATTGGCTCCTACATATTCTACGAAGATCTTTATCGGTCAAACCGCATAACAACATACGTTGTTCACTTTGTCATCGGTATGTTACTTGCCCGAGATTCAATCGTCGGTATCTCAATACCTAGTTCAATCTCGTTACCGGCAAGTCTCTTTACTCGTTTCGTAACACATCATCCCGCAACTAACTCATTAGTTGCAATGCTTGCAAGGCTTATAGTGATGTGCATTACCGAGTGGGCCCAGAGATACCTCTCCAACAATCGGAGTGACAAATCCTAATCTCAAAATACGCCAACCCAACAAGTACCTTCGGAGACACCTGTAGAGCACCTTTATAATCACCCAGTTATGTTGTGACGTTTGGTGGCACATAAAGTGTTCCTCCGGTAAACGGGAGTTGCATAATGTCATAGTCATAGGAACATGTATAAGTCATGAAGAAAGCAATAGCAACAAACTAAACGATCAAGTGCTAAGCTAACGTAATGGGTCAAGTGTTGGGGAACGTAGTAATTTCAAAAAAATTCCTACGCACACGCAAGATCATGGTGATGCATAGCAATGAGAGGGGAGAGTGTTGTCTACGTACCCTCGTAGACCGAAAGCGGAAGCGTTAGCACAACACGGTTGATGTAGTCGTACTTCTTCACGATCCGACCGATCCAAGTACCGAACGCATGGCACCTCCGAGTTCAGCACACGTTCAGCTCGATGACGTCCCACGAACTCCAATCCAGTAGAGCTTTCACGGGAGAGTTCCGTCAGCACGACGGTGTGGTGACGATGATGATGTTCTACCGTCGCAGGGCTTCGCCTAAGCACTGCTACGATATGATCGAGGTGGATTATGGTGGAAGGGGGCACCGCACACGGCTCAGAGATCAATTGTTGTGTCTATGGGGTGCCCCCTGGCCACGTATATAAAGGAGTGGAGGAGGAGGGGGCCGGCCAGGAGGAGGAGGCGTGCCCAGGGGGGGGGAATCCTACTCCAAGTAGGTTTTGCCCACTTTCCTATTCCAACTAGGATAAGGGGGGAGGAGGAGGTGGAGAGAAGGAAGGAAAAGGGGGGCCGCGCCCCCTTCCCTTTCCCAATTCGGATTGGGGCAAGGGGGGCTGCGCGCCACCTCCTGCTGCATCTCCTCTTCCACTACTTTGGGCCCATGAGGCCCAATAATCCGGGGGGGGGGGTTCCGGTAACCCCCCGGTACTCCGGTATATATCCGATAACCCCCGGAACCATTCCGGTGTCCGAATATAGTCGTCCAATATATCAATCTTCATGCCTCGACCATTTCGAGACTCCTCGTCATGTCCGTGATCACATACGGGACTCCGAACAACCTTCGGTACATCAACACTCATAAACTCATAATATAACCGGCATCGAAACGTTAAGCGTGCGGACCCTACGGGTTCGAGAACTATGTAGACATGACCGAGACATGTCTCCGGTCAATAACCAATAGCGGAACCTGGATGCTCATATTGGCTCCCACATATTCTACGAAGATCTTTATCGGTCAGAACGCATAACAACATACGTTGTTCCCTTTGTCATCGGTATGTTACTTGCCCGAGATTCGATCGTCGGTATCTCAATACCTAGTTCAATCTCGTTACCAGCAAGTCTCTTTACTCATTCTGTAATACATCATTCCGCAACTAACTCATTTAGTTGCAATGATTGCAAGGCTTAGGTGATGTGCATTACCGAGATGGCCCAGAGATACCTCTCCGACAATCGGAGTGACAAATCCTAATCTCGAAATATGCCAACCCAACAAGTACCTTTGGAGACACCTGTAGAGCACCTTTATAATCACCCAGTTATGTTGTGATATTTGGTAGCACACAAAGTGTTCCTCCGGCAAACGGGAGTTGCATAATCTCATAGTCATAGGAACATGTATAAGTTATGAAGAAAGCAATAGCAACAAACTAAACGATCAAGTGCTAAGCTAACGGAAAGGGTCAAGTCAATCATATCATTCTCCTAATGATGTGATCCCGTTAATCAAATGACAACTCATGTCTATGGTTAGGAAACATAACCATCTTCGATCAACGAGCTAGTCAAGTAGAGGCATACTAGTGACACTCTGTTTGTCTATGTATTCACACATGTATTATGTTTCCGGTTAATACAATTCTAGCATGAATAATAAACATTTATCATGATATAAGGAAATAAATAATAACTTTATTATTGCCTCTAGGGCATATTTCCTTCAGTCTCCCACTTGCACTAGAGTCAATAATCTAGTTCACATCGCCATGTGATTTAACATCAATAGTTCACATCACCATGTGATTAACACCCATAGTTCACATCATCATGTGACCAACACCCAAAGGGTTTACTAGAGTCAATAATCTAGTTCACATCGCTATGTGATTAATACAGAGTACTAAGGTGTGATCATGTTTTCTTGTGAGGGAAGTTTAGTCAACGGGTCTGCCACATTCAGATCCGTACGTATTTTGCAAATTTCTTTGTCAACAATGCTCTGCACGGAGCTACTCTAGCTAATTGCTCCCACTTTCAATATGTATCCAGATTGAGACTTAGAGTCATCTGGATCAGTGTCAAAACTTGCATCGACGTAACCCTTTACGATGAACCTTTTGTCACCTCCATAATCGAGAAACATATCCTTATTCCACTAAGGATAATTTTGACCAATGTCCAGTGATCTACTCCTAGATCACTATTGTACTCCCTTGCCAAACTCAGGGCAGGGTATACAATAGGTCTGGTACACAGCATGGCATACTTTATAGAACCTATGGCCGAGGCATAGGGAATGACTTTCATTCTCTCTCTATCTTCTGCCATGGTCGGGTTTTGAGTCTTACTCAACTTCACACCTTGTAACACAGGCAAGAGCTCCTTTTTGACTGTTCCATTTTGAACTACTTCAAAATCTTGTCAAGGTATGTACTCATTGAAAAACTTATCAAGCGTCTTGATCTATCTCTATAGATCTTGATGCGCAATATGTAAGCAGCTTCACTGAGGTCTTTCTTTGAAAAAACTCCTTTCAAACATTCCTTTATGCTTTGCAGAATAATTCTACATTATCTCCGATCAACAATATGTCATACATATACTTATCAGAAATGCTGTAGTGCTCCCACTAACTTTCTTGTAAATACAGGCTTCACCGCAAGTCTGTATAAAACTATATGCTTTGATCAACTTATAAAAGCGTATATTCCAACTCCGAGATGCTTGCACCAGTCCATAGATGGATCCCTGGAGCTTGCATATTTTGTTAGTACCTTTAGGATTGACAAAACCTTCTGGTTGCATCATATACAACTCTTCTTTAATAAATCCATTAAGGAATGCAGTTTTGTTTATCCATTTGCCAGATTTCATAAAATGCGGCAATTAATAACATGATTCGGACAGACTTAAGCATAGATATGAGTGAGAAATTCTCATCGTATTCAACACCTTGAACTTGTCGAAAACCTTTTTGCGACAATTCTAGCTTTGTAGATAGTAACACTACTATCAGCGTCCGTCTTCCTCTTGAAGATCCATTTAATCTCAACGACTCGCCGATCATTGGGCAAGTCAATCAAAGTCCATACTTTGTTCTCATACATGGATCTCATCTCAGATTTCATGGCCTCAAGCCATTTCGCGGAATCTGGGCTCATCATTGCTTCCTCATAGTTCGTAGGCTCGTCATGGTCAAGTAACATGACCTCCAGAACAGGATTACCGTACCACTCTGGTGCGGATACCACTCTGGTTTACCTACGAGGTTTCGGTAGTAACTTGATCTAAAGTTACATGATCATCATCATTAGCTTCCTCACTAATTGGTGTAGTAGTCACAGGAACAGATTTCTGTGATGAACTACTTTCCAATAAGGGAGCAGGTACAGTTACCTCATCAAGTTCTACTTTCTTCCCACTCACTTCTTTCGAGAGAAACTCCTTCTCTAGAAAGGATCCATTCTCAACAATGAACATCTTGCCTTCGGATCTGTGATAGAAGGTGTACCCAATATTTTCTTTTGGGTATCCTATGAAGACGCACTTCTCCGATTTGGGTTTGAGCTTATCACTTTGAAACTTTTTCACATAAGCATTGCAACCTCAAACTTTAAGAAACGATAGCTTAGGTTTCTTGCCAAACCACAGTTCATACGGTGTCATCTCCACGGATTTAGATGGTGCCCTATTTAACGTGAATGTAGCTGTCTCTAATGTATAACCCCAAAACAGTGATAGATCGGTAAGAGACATCATAGATCGCACCATATCTAATAAAGTACGGTTATGATGTTCGGACACACCATTACACTGTGGTGTTCCAGGTGGCGTGAGTAGTGAAACTATTTCACATTGTTTTAACTGAAGGCCAAACTCGTTAACTCAAATATTTTACTTTTGCGATCATATCGTAGAAACTTTTATTTTCCTGTTACGATGATTCTCCACTTTACTCTGAAATACTTTGAACTTTTCAAATGTTTCAGACTTGTGTTTCATCAAGTAGATATACCCATATCTGCTCAAATCATCTGTGAAGGTCAGAAAATAATGATATCCGCCGCGAGCCTCAACACTCATCGGACCACATACATCATGCTCAACGCAAACACTAAATAACATTTATTTTAGGTTCAACACTAATCCCGAAAGTATAGGGAGTGTGCGATGATCATATCAATCTTGGAACCACTTTCAATACACATCGTCACTTCACCCTTAACTAGTCTCTGTTCATTCTGCAACTCCCGTTTCGAGTTACTACTCTTAGTAACTGAACTAGTATCAAATACTGAGGGGTTGCTATAAACACTAGTAAAGTACACATCAATAACATGTATATCAAATATACCTTTGTTCACTTTGCCATTCTTCTTATTCGCCAAATACTTGGGGCAGTCCTGCTTCCAGTGACCAGTCCCTTTGCAGTAGAAGCACTTAGTCTCAGGGTTAGGTTTAGACTTGGGCTTCTTCACTTGAGCAGCAACTTGCTTTCCGTTCTTCTTGAAGTTCCCCTTTCTTCCCTTTGCCCTTTTCTTGAAACTAGTGGTCTTTGTCAACCATCAACACTTGATGCTTTTCTTGATTTCTACCTTCGTCGATTTCAGCATCACGAAGAGCTTGGGAATTACTTTTGTCATCCCTTGCATATTATAGTTCATCACTAGGTTCTAGTAACTCGGTGATAGTGACTAGAGAACTTTGTCAATTACTCTCTTATCTGTAAGATTAACTCCCACTTGATTCAAGCAATTGTAGTACTTAGACAATCTGAGCACATGCTCACTGGTTGAGCTATTCTCCTCCATCTTGTAGGCAAAGTACTGTCAGAGGTCTCATACCTCTCGACACGGGCATGAGTATGAAATACCAATTTCAACTCTTGGAACATCTTATATGCTCCATGGCGTTCAAAAACGTCTTTGAAGCCCCGATTCTAAGCCATTAAGCATGGTGCACTAAACTATCAAGTAGTCATCATATTGAGCTAGCCAAACGTTCATAACGTCTACATCTGCTCCTGCATAGGCCTGTCACCTAGTGGTGCATCAAGGACATAATTCTTCTGTGCAGCAATGAGGATAATCCTCAGATCACGGATCCAATCCGCATCATTGCTACTAACATTTTTCAACTTAGTTTTCTCTAGGAACATATCAAAAATAAAACAGAGGAGCTAAACGCGAGCTATTGATCTACAACATAGATATGCTAATACTATCAAGACTAAGTTCATGATAAATTTAAGTTCAATTAATCATATTACTTAAGAACTCCCACTTAGATAGACATCCCTCTAATCCTCTAAGTCATCACGTGATCCATATCAACTAAACCATAACTGTCACATGCTTCCTCGTAAAGGAGATATTCCTCACGCCTTTCCTCTTAAGCCGGCCTACCATAACGTAGCCGGCCTTCTGGGCCTTGAGCCTCTTGGGCCCCCGAGCCTGGCGACTTATGGGGGCCCAAGAGGCTCAAGGCCCAGAAGGCCGGCTACGTTATGGTAGGCCGGCTTAAGAGGAAAGGCGTGAGGAATATCTCCTTTACGAGGAAGCAAGACCCGGACTTGTAATCAACTTGTAAGAGAAGATAGACTAATCCTAGTCCTACTAGGACTCCACATGTAACCCGCCCCTCTAACTTATATAAGGAGGGGCAGGGCTCCCCAAAGAGGGACAGGGGGAAGAAGAAAATAATCTCTAGGGCTAGACATAAAGAACCGGCTTACCGGCGACTCTCTCATGAGTATAATGAGATCTAGCCACAAACAACATGTAGGGTTATTACCGGATGATGTTTCCCGGGGCCCGAAGCTGTCTAAATCCTTGTCTTGCGTGTTGCATCTCTCGATTCTGCTCAACCCCTTCAAGCTACCACATAGATGCGTTGGCCTCGCGACTAAGTCCTTTCATGAGGACATCTGCCGTGACAATTCCACGACAATAACCGATCATCACGTGAAATGGAGTAGTTTTCAATGGTGAACATCATTATGTTGATCATATCTATTATATGATTCACGCTCGACCTTTCGGTCTCCAGTGTTCCGAGGCGATATCTGCATATGCTAGGCTCGTCAAGTTTAACCCGAGTATTTCTGCGTGTGCAAAACTGGCTTGCATCCGTTGTAGATGGACGTAGAGCTTATCACACCCGATCATCACGTGGTGTCTGGGCACGACGAACTTTGGCAACGGTGCATACTCAGGGAGAACACTTTTATCTTGAAATTTAGTGAGAGATCATCTTATAATGCTATCGTCAATCAAAGCAAAATAAGATGTATAAAAGATAAACATCACATGCAATCAAAATATGTGACATGATATGGCCACCATCATCTTGTGCCTTTGATCTCCATCTCCAAAGCATCGTCATGATTTCCATCGTCACCGGCATGACACCATGATCTCCATCATCTTGATCTATATCAATGTGTCGTCACATGGTCGTCTCGCCAACTATTTCTCTTGCAACTATTGCTATCGCATAGCGATAAAGTAAAGCAATTATTTGGCGCTTGCATCTTATGCAATAAAGATAAAACCATAAGGCTTCTGCCAGTTGCCGATAACTTCAACAAAACATGATCATCTTATACAACAACTTATATCTCATCACGTCTTGACCATATCGCATCACAACATGCCCTGCAAAAACAAGTTAGACGTCCTCTACTTTGTTGTTGCAAGTTTTACGTGGCTGCTACGGGCTGAGCAAGAACCGTTCTTACCTACGCATCAAAACCACAATGATAGTTTGTCAAGTTAGTGTTGTTTTAACCTTCTCAAGGACGGGGCGTAGCCACACTCGGTTCAACTAAAGTTGGAGAAACTGACACCCGCTAGTCACCTGTGTGCATAGCACGGCGGTAAAACCAGTCTCGCATAAGCGTACGCGTAATGTCGGTCCGGGCCGCTTCATCCAACAATACCGCCAAACCAAAGTGTGACATGCTGGTAAGCAGTATGACTTATATCGCCCACAACTCACTTGTGTTCTACTCGTGCATATTACATCAACGCATAAAACCTGGCTCGGATGCCACTGTTGGGGAACGTAGTAATTTCAAAAAAAATCCTACGCACACGCAAGATCATGGTGATGCATAGTAACGAGAGGGGAGAGTGTTGTCCACGTACCCTCGTAGACTGAAAGCAGAAGCGTCAGCACAACGCGGTTGATGTAGTCGTATGTCTTCACGATCCGACCGATCAAGTACCGAACGCACGGCACCTCCGAGTTCTGCACACGTTCAACTCGATGACGTCCCTCAAACTCCGATCCAGCCGAGTGTTGAGGGAGAGTTTTGTCAACATGATAGTGTAACACCCCGGATGTAATTTACCTTATCTGTACTCCAACTATTGTCGTTTCCGTCCTAAGTTATTTTATTTACCTCGGGTTCGGGTTTTTGTCTCCGTATGTTGTTGCCTTTGTCATGCATCTCATGCATGTCATCATGTGCATTGCATTTGCATACGTGTTCGTCTCATGCATCCGAGCTTTTTCCCCGTTGTCCGTTTTGCATTCCGGCGCTCCTATCTCCTCTGGTGCCCCTTTCTACCTCTTTTCGTGTGTGGGAGTTAAACATTTCCGGATTGGACCGAGACTTGCCATGCGGTCTTGGTTTACTACCGGTAGACCGCCTGTCAAGTTTCGTGCCATTTGAACTTCGTTTGATACTCCAACGATTAACCGAGGGACCGAAAAGGACTCGTGTGTGTTGCATCCCAACCCCCTTCCAATTTGGCCCAAAAACCCACCAAAACCTCTCCCATCGTCTAGAGCGTTCGATCACGATCGCGTGGCCGCAAACCGCACTCCATTTGGAGCTTCCTAGCTCCCTCTATGCCTATAAATAGATCCCCTTCCGAAATCACGGGTCTCCTTCCCCCTAACCCTAGATAATTTTCCCCGCAGCGCGCCGGACAACGTCCGGGCGCGCCGGACATCGCTGCCATCACAACCAGAAGCTGACACGTGGCGCGCGAGAGCCCCACTTCGCCGCGCCGCCGCCCAACCCGCTCGGCCCGCGGGAGGCCCCCGCGGCCCATCTGCCTTCCCCGCCGCCCCCGTGCTCTCTCCTCCGCCGCGGGGCAGCACGCCGGCCACCGCGCGCCATTGCCACTGTCTCGCAGGCGAGCTTCCCCGCCACCGCGCGCCGCCCTTCCAACGCCGTTCTCCTCCGCCGCCGTCGCCTCTTCACCGCCCCGGGTCGCCGCCTCGCCGCGCCGCCGCAGGAGGTCGTCGGCGACGCCCCCAACTCCGGTGTCCCTCGCTACTCCGGTCGCCGCATTCTTCGTCCCCGGCGAACCTCGGCATCCGTGCTGCTACAGTGCTCGTGCTACAGTAGATCTCAGATCTAGATCTCGGTTAACCTTTTCACCCCTGAAACCCTAATTATTTTGCAAACTTTGGCATGTCGTATCTCTGCATCCGTAGCTCCGATTTGCGCGTGTAGCATATCAAAATGTTCGTCTCAAAGAGTACATCATTTCATCTCATTGCATCATTTTCATTTGAGCTTATCTTGATGCCCGAAATGCTGTTGGAAGAGGGCTATGTGATAAACTTGGCAGATCTGTTTCATCAAATAGCTATTTGTCATTTTTGCCATGATTAATGTGTGCATGATATGCTCCTGAGCTCTACATGAGTTTTGTTATATGCCATGCCATCTTTACAGACGTGCTTACCATGTATTTTTGTGATTTGTGAGGTGACTAGCACAAGCTTGCAAAGTAGCGTAATCGGTATGCTGATTTCAGGGACTTAGAATTTCACCAAGTCCTTGTTCTGATTTTGTCATTATGCCATATGTTCATGTTGTTTCCTAGTGATCCGTGCCTCTTTTGAGGATGATCAGTAAGGATGATTTGTTAACATTGTGGTGCTCTATCCATCCATCTCTTTGTTTGCATTTATGGAGCACCCTAGCTTGAGTCAATCGAGCTCTACTTTTGCTATATCGTGAATCCTGGCAGATTGTTGACTTGTTAGCGATTTTGCCGAGGATGTTGCTATTGATCCGTGCATGCTATGAAGTTGTTCTTGCCATTTCTAGCTTCTATGCCATGTAATCTTGATGGTTGTATGCTTAGATTTTCATGCCATGCTCTGTAGTGAGTGCATTGAGCTCGTAAACATGCCTACTCGTTAACTGATTTGCATGTCCAGTTATTCACTAAGTCTGAGATCTGTTTATGTTTTTGCCATGTTCACATGCTTGCAATTGTACTTTCTGATCCCTTTTGGCTCAAGTTCACTAAGGGACTTTTGTTAAGTGCTTTGAGTAGCTTCATGTAATGCCTTGATTTGCCATGTTAAGTTCCTGTAGCATGTAGTTTTCATGCTCTAAAGTGTGCTTTCTGATGATAAATTCCAGACTTGTGTTAATTTCACTAAGTCTGAAACCTGTTACCATTTGCATTTTTTCCATGCTTGTTTGAACCTGTTAATGGATGAATTAGCCGTAGCTCACTGTTCATTGTTTGTCAAGCATCATGAGTGGATCCCTTCCATGTATTTTGTTGTCATGTTTGAGTTCTGTAGCTTATTTATCTTGATGCATTTAGATGGCTACTTGCTGATTATCGCAGACCGATGCCATATTTGTTTTGCTTGCCATTTCCAAACTGTGCATCCGATTCCGGTGATCTTTATATCGATTTCAAGCGAAATCACCTTACCTTTCCACTGGAACTCTTGTATTTCCAAGTTGAGGCCAGGTTCAATCATTCCTTGTCAAATCTTGCATATGCATCACATATCGCATCCTGCATAGCATACCATGTTCGCATCATGTTGTTTGAGCATTGCACGTGGTTGATTGTGTTCCTTTTGCTTGTTTGGGTAGAGCCGGGAGACGAGTTCGCTAACGAGGAGCCCGTTGAGTTCGCTTACGAGGATCAAGTCAACTCTGACAACTTTGTAGGCAAGATGATCATACCCTCGAAATCACTTCTATCTTTGCTTGCTAGATGCTCGCTATTTTGCTATGCCTATGCTACGATACCTACCACTTGCTTATCATGCCTCCCAAATTGCCATGTCAAACCTCTAACCCACCATGTCCTAGCAAACTATTGATTGGCTATGTTACCGCTTTGCTCAGCCCCTCTTATAGCGTTGCTAGCTGCAGGTGAAGATTAGAGATCGTTCCTTGTTGGAACATTGTTTATTGTTGGGTTATCACCATATTATCTTGTTATATTAATGCACCTATATACTTGGTATAGGGTGGAAGGCTCGGCCTTTTGCCTAGTGTTTTGTTCCACTCTTGCCACCCTAGTTTCCGTCATATCGGTGTTATGTTCCCGGATTTTGCGTTCCTTACGCGGTTGGGTTATAATGGGAACCCCTTGACAGTTCGCCTTGAATAAAACTCCTCCAGTAATGCCCAACCTTGGTTTTACCATTTGCCACCTAGCCTCTTTTTCCCTTGGGTTTCCGGAGCCCGAGGGTCATCTTTATTTAAACCCCCCCGGGCCAGTGCTCCTCTAAGTGTTGGTCCACCTCGTCAGCCGCCGGTGGCCACCAGGGGCAACTCTGGGCTGGCCTACCGGAAGTTTGGACAATCTGAGTGTGCCCTGAGAACGAGATATGTGCAGCTCCTATCGGGATTTGTCGGCACATTCGGGCGGTGTTGCTGGACTTGTTTTACCATTGTCGAGGATGTCTTGTAACCGGGATTCCGAGCCTGATCGGGTCTTCCCGCTAGAAGGAATATCCTTCGTTGACCGTGAGAGCTTGTGATGGGCTAAGTTGGGACTCCCCTGCAGGGTTTTGAACTTTCGAAAGCCGTGCTCGCGGCTATGGGCAGATGGGAATTTGTTAATGTCCGGTTGTAGATAACATGAAACTTAACTTAATTAAAATGAATCAACCGCATGTGTAACCGTGATGGTCTCTTCTCGGCGGAGTCTGGGAAGTGAACACGGTGTTGGAGTAATGCTTGACGTAGGTTGTTATAGGATCACTTCTTGATCATAGTTCTTCGTCCGTGCTTTGACTTCTCTTCTCGCTCTCTTTTGCGAATAGGTTAGCCACCCTATATGCTAGTCGCTTGCTGCAGCTCCACATATTACCTTGCCTTTACCTATAAGCTTAAATAGTCTTGATCGCGAGGGTGCGAGATTGCTGAGTCCCCATGACTCACAGTTTACTTCCAAAACCAGATGCAGGGACCGATGATACCGTTCCAGACGATGCGCTTGAGCTCAAGTGGGAGTTCGATGAAGACTCTCGCCGTTACTATGTGTCTTTCCCAGATGATCAGTAGTGGTGCCCAGTTGGGGCGATCGGGGACCGTGTCGCATGTTGGATGATCTTTTATTTTGGTACCGTAGTCGGACCATGAGTGTATTGGATGATTGTAATTTTATTCATGTATTTGTGTGACGTGGCGAGTGTAAGCCAACTATGTATCCTTTCCCCTTTTATATATTTACATGGGTTGTTGTGAAGAATACCTTACTTGCGACATTGCTTTCAATGCGGTTATGCCTCTAAGTCGTGTTTCGACACGTAGGAGATATAGCCGCATCAAGGGCGTTACAGACGGCGTGGTGACAATGATGATGTTCTACCGACGCAGGGCTTCGCCTAAGTACCGCTACGATATGATCGAGGTGGATTATGATGGAGGGGGGCACCGCACACGGCTAAGAGATCAAGAGATCAATTGTTGTGTCTTTGGGGTGCCCCTGCCCCCGTATATAAAGGAGTAGAGGAGGGGGAGGGCTGGCCCTCTCTATGGCGCGCCCTAGTGGAGTCCTACTCCCAGCGTGAGTAGGATTCCCCCTTTCCTAGTAGAACTAGGAGCCCTTCCAAGTAGTAGGAGTAGGAGGGAAGGAAAGGGAAGGGAAAAGGAGAAGGAAGGGGGCGCCCCCCTCCCTAGTCCAATTCGGACCAGCCCATGGGGAGGGGTGCGGCCATCCTTTGAGGCCTTTCTCTCCTTTCCCGTATGGCCCATTAAGGCCCAATACGAATTCCCGTAACTCCCCGGTACTCCCGAAAATACCCGAATCACTCGGAACCTTTCCAATGTCCGAATATAGTCGTCCAATATATCGATCTTTACGTCTTGACCATTTCGAGACTCCTCGTCATGTCCCGATCTCATCTGGGACTCCGAACTCCTTCGGTACATCAAAACACATAAACTCATAATATAATCGTCATCGAACTTTAAGCGTGCGGACCCTACGGGTTCGAGAACTATGTAGACATGACCGAGACACGTCTCCGGTCAATAACCAATAGCGGAACCTGGATGCTCATATTGGCTCCTACATATTCTACGAAGATCTTTATCGGTCAAACCGCATAACAACATACGTTGTTCTCTTTGTCATCGGTATGTTACTTGCCCGAGATTCGATTGTCAGTATCTCAATACCTAGTTCAATCTCGTTACCGGCAAGTCTCTTTACTCGTCCCGTAACACATCATCCCGCAACTAACTCATTAGTTGCAATGCTTGCAAGGCTTATAGTGATGTGCATTACCGAGTGGGCCCAGAGATACCTCTCCGACAATCAGAGTGACAAATCCTAATCTCGAAATACGCCAACCCAACAAGTACCTTCAGAGACACCTGTAGAGCACCTTTATAATCACCCAATTACGTTGTGACGTTTGGTGGCACACAAAGTGTTCCTCCGGTAAACGGGAGTTACATAATCTCATAGTCATGGAACATGTATAAGTCATGAAGAAAGCAATAGCAACAAACTAAACGATCAAGTGCTAAGCTAACGGAATGGGTCAAGTCAATCACATCATTCTCCTAATGATGTGATCCCGTTAATCAAATGAAAACTCATGTCTATAGTTAGGAAACATAACCATCTTTGATCAACGAGCTAGTTAAGTAGATGCATACTAGTGACACTTTGTTTGTCTATGTATTCACACATGTATTATGTTTCCGATTAATACAATTCTAGCATGAATAATAAACATTTATCATGATATAAGGAAATAAATAATAACTTTATTATTGCCTCTAGGGCATATTTCCTTCACCAATCACCCCGGCAATGCCAGGAGGGCGTCGCTACATCGTGCTGCTCGTCGACGACTATAGCAGGTTCATGTGGGTGCTGCTCCTCGCCTCCAAGGATGAGGCGGAGCGAGCCATCGTCAGGCAGCAAGCGGCAGCTGAGGTCGAGTGTGGCCACAAGTTGCGCGTGCTGCGCACGAACCGTGGCGGCGAGTTCACGTCGGCCATGTTCTACAAGCACTGCGACGAGAAAGGGGTGCAACGTCACCTCACAGCCCCTTACTCGCCGCAGCAGAATGGCGTCGTCGAGCGGAGGAACCAGACGGTGCTCGGGATGGCACGCTGCATGCTCAAGGCAAAGCAGGTGCCGAGCACGTATTGGGGGGAGGCCGTGCTCACGGCTGTATTCATCCTCAACCGCTCCTTCACATGGAGCGTCGATGGCAAGACGCCTTATGAGGCGTGGTATGGAAGGAAGCCCGATGTACGCTTCCTCCGTACCTTTGGCTGCGTCGGGCATGTCAAGACGGCGTGCCCACAGCTCAAGAAGCTCGACGACAGGAGCACCCCAATGGTGTTCATGGGCTACGAGACGGGCTCTAAGGCGTACAAGATGTACGACCCCGTCTCAAAGCGTGTGCATGTCTCGCGCGACGTCATCTTCGACGAAGACGCGCGATGGACTTGGGAGGCGTCGGGGGAGGCCCCGGCAAGCAGCTCCTTCACCGTGGAGTACCCGATGTACTCTAGGACCCCGGGAAGCAAGACCCCGGGAAGTTCCACCCCGGGAAGCCCGGGATGTGTGGATCCGGGAACCGCAACCCCGAGAACCCCGTCCCGGGTACGGTGTCCCTGGACACCCCGACGTCAAGCAAGGTGGGTCCTGGGAGGCAGTTCGCAACCCCGCCAACGGCGAGGTCAGAGTTGTTCGACGCCGACGACAGCGTTGGCGCCCCCCATAGGTTTCGGCGCATGTGGGATCTCCTCGACGAGGCTGCGGCAACACCGCAATAGCCCGAGGAAGGGGATGAGCCGACCACGTTCGCAGAGGCCGAGCAAGAGGATTGCTGGCGCCATGCGATGCTGGACGAGCTGGCGTTGATCAACGACAACGCCACTTGGACACTCACCACACTGCCTGCTGGGCACCGAGCCATCGGGCTCAAGTGGGTGTTCAAAGTCAAGAAGGACGAGCACTGCGTCATTGTCAAGAACAAGGCACGCCTCGTCGCAAAGGGCTACGTGCAGCGTGAGGGAGTGGACTTCGAGGAAGTCTTCGCTCCGGTGGCAAGGCTGGAGTACGTGCGGCTCATCCTTGCCGTGGCTGCTCACCATGGTTGGGAGGTACACCACATGGACGTCAAGTCGGCATTTCTGAACGGCGAACTTAACAAGGAGGTGTACGTCTCCCAGCCACCAGGGTTCGTTGCCAAGAACCACGAGCAGGGTGTCTACAGGCTACACAAGGCCATGTATGGTCTCCGGCAAGCCCCAAGGGCGTGGAACACCAAGCTCGATGCAAGCCTCGCATCTCTTGGGTTCTCACGGAGCACTTCTGAGCATGGCGTGTAGTCACGTGGCACCGCGAACATGCTGCTCATCGTCGGCATCTACGTCGATGACCTGGTCATCGCCGGGGCAGAGCCTGAAGAGGTTCAACGCTTCAAGGGAGAGATGCATCGTCTCTTCAGCATGAGCGACCTTGGGCTGCTCCGGTACTACCTCAGGCTGGAGGTGAACCAGGAGGGTGGTCGCATCACGATCACGCAGACGGCCTACGCCACCAAGATGCTCGAGCGAGCAGGCATGAAGGACTGCCATGCCGTGCACGCTCCAATGGAGGCACGGTTGAAGCTCAGCAAGGATAGCCCCGAGAAGGCGGTGGATGCCACACTCTACCGTAGCATCATCGGGAGTCTTAGGTACCTCGTGCACACCCGACCGGACATTACGTTCATTGTCGGATACCTGAGTAGGTTCATGGAAGCTCCGGCAAGTGATCACCTCGCTGCCGTCAAGCACCTGCTCCGATACATCGCGGGAACGCTCACGTATGGATGCGTGTATCGTCGTGGTGATGGCGAGAGCTTGGTCGGGTACAGCGACTCCGACCACGCTGGTGACGTGGACTCCCGGAAGAGCACCTCGGGCATACTATTCCTTCTCGGGAATAGTCCCGTCAGCTGGCAATCGATGAGGCAGAAGGTTGTCGCCGTATCTTCGTGCGAGGCGGAGTACATCGCGGCAGCTACATCGGCATGTCAAGGCATTTGGCTTGCTCGCCTTCTCGGCGAGATGCTGAATCAGGACACCGCCCCTGCGCTCATCTTCGTCGACAACAAGTCGGCGATTTCCCTTTGCAAGAATCCAGTGCTTCACGACCGCAGCAAGCACATCGATCTCCGCTATCACTTCATACGTGACTGCGTCGAGAAAGGCACGGTGATCGTGGAGTTCATCGGGACTGGTGAGCAGAAGGCGGACATATTGACAAAGGCACTTGGCCGCGTCCGGTTCCAGGATCTGCGTGACAAAGTCGGGATCATAGACAGCAAGCTGCTTTGACAAGGTTGAGGGGGAGAATGTTGAGTCAACCTTGGTCAGCAGCATTTACACAGATGCATTCATGGTTTCATGTCGGCAGCAGCAGTAGTTGTTACTTAGCAAGGTAGTAAATTCGGCAGGTCGGCAAGTCGGCAACACTTGCGTGGCTTACCAATTAAGGCAAGCTAGGTAGTAACTAGTAGTAGTTTCAAGTCTAGTACACGTATGAGATGAGGTGGGCAGCTAGTAGAGATATTTTAACCCATAGTCGATTTGTAAGCAGTATATAAGGAGCTGCACTCCACCCGGTTATAGCATTCCACTCCATTCCGTTCAATACAAGGGAATCAGACTCCAGTACTCCGCTCCGGTGCTTGTGTGTGTGCATTATAGACTGCACTAGTTGCAGTGCTTTGGTCTATCCTCCGTATAGATCAGTACACCACTAGTAGTTCGGGCCAACAGATACATCATCCTGTGCCCACTCTTGTTATTACTTTCCTGGATCTTATTATTGCAAATTGCTTATCATATATGGTATTCCCTTTGTTGCAATTCTACGTAACTTATAGTTCTATACACACCTACAATCAAACTAAGAAAATATCACAATTTGTAGTCGTCTTTCAACCCCTTCCCTCCTCCATAGTCATCTTTGATCCTTCACAGCTGAGTAGTGCTTGTTTAAAATTATTGCCACGCCAGAACTCTTACTTGGTTGGAGCATAAGTGTATGCCTCATTTCTATGTGCTACATGTACAACCCAAGGAATGAACCAAGCTTTCATAATTCACACAATCGAAATTTCTTAATTCATATTAATCAGTTTGGATAAATCGATAACAAATCGCAGAGAATCATATCACTGGACTCTAGCGGAGGTGGTCAATTGTAGTAGACTGTAAGGTATCATTGATACTAGATCTCATTGAACACGGCAAAGAGGTCCCCGTGGATGTAGTTGTTGTTCATGAGATTAACCAAGTAGTAGCTCTTCTGAACCTGCAAGTGAAGAGGAGCAAGATGTCAGTGAAATCCCTAGGGATATATTATTACTTGCTATGATATCGACAATATCTTTGCAGCAATTCATCAGAAATACCAATATATGGAGTGCCACTAGAACTTAGGTAGATGTGATAACTCCATATGGAAAAGGTTAATTATGGTCCAATGTCAGCGAAATCCCTAGCGATATATTATTACTTGCTATGATATCGACATTATCTTTGCATCAATTCATCAGAAATACCAATATATGGAGTGCCACTGGAACTTAGGTAGATGTGATAACTCCAGATGGAAAAGGTTAATTATGGTCCAGAGAGCATTTGGAACTTAAAACAGTTGTCGTATCTGATAGGTAATTGGCTCAAAGGTGTTTCTCTATTCTAGAGACAACTTTGTTAGCAAAAGCTGGGAGATATCAGGAATTATAAACGTTGGCTAGATATTGGGAGTTATTTACCCAAAACCACCACACTTGGGGCTAGGGTAACCGGTCAGTACCACATTTAAGCCATGTCACAAAAAACCACCAACTCTGGGACTAATCGGTACCGCGGAGCACTAACTGGTCGTTTTAGCCGCGGAAACAGCGAAACCGACAGGTCGGGCCCACCTGTCGGGTCGACATGGCGCGGGCTGACGGACGCCGTTAGACGGAGGGGGACGGCCATTTCCGCGACCGTGTATTAGTGGGCCGTGCGGGTCGCTCGTCGGACCAGACCGCACCAGAGCACATCCGACCCCTCTGTCTCGACCTCGCCGACCGCCGCCACCGCCGCCACCATCGTCTCGCCGCCGTCCGCCGGTCCGCCATGGTTTCCTGGAGCGAGGGGTCAAGCTCTTCTTCTTCGGACGACGAGTCAGTGACTAGCCAGGTACGTTCATTTGGGGATTGCAACATTTAGGGTTAGGGTTAGGGTTCTTGAGTTGGGGATTTCTTACCAAGTCGCTGATTTCTTCAATCTCTTTGGTTTTAAGCTTCCTAGGACTATCCCATGTTATGAATGGAGTGGCATTGCTCATGAGCTCTCCTCTCGCTGTCTGCATCGCGAGCCTTGCCTCAGGCTAGTAGCATTTGAATCTACGGAAACTGGCCGACGTTTTCTTGCTTGCGCTGAGGAGAAGGTATGTTGGTTAGTACTGTATTTAGTTAACCTTAGTTAGTTTTTGCTCCATTCAAATGCTAGAAGGAAATTTTGCTCTGCTTATTAGTGTGAACAATTGTCATTGCCCACAGTTGGATTTAATTATGCTCTTACAGTAGTAAATTATGCTATGCCAGTGTAATTTGCTCCAAATAATTAAGTAGTGTACAACATTGTTAGTGCCAGTAGGAAATTATGCTATGGCAGTGTAATTTGCTCAAATAATTAAGTAGTGTACAACATTGTTAGTGCCAGCACTAAATTTTGTACTTACTAATGACAACATATATTTAGTTTATATGCTGTTAAAAGTGACAAAAATTTCTTATTGACAACACATATTAATTTGATAGGCTTTCTTAATTGTTTGTGCATTTAAATGAACACAATTTGATAGGCTTTCTTATTGACAACACATATTAATTTGATAGGCTCTCTTGTGTAGTATGATTGACAATATTTTTTTCTGAATTATAGGCTGAACTAAAGTGCAACTATCTGGAGTGGATAGACCCTGAGTGGTCAGTGGCTATGCAGTTCTGCCTAACTGAATTGTGGAGCATGTATGACAAAGAAATCAATGACAAGGTGAGAGACAATGTTCAGCTTGGTGATCAGAATTACAAATTAGTTGGAGAAAAGAGGAAGATGGAAGAAGAGCTGAGATTTTTCAAACTTGATTTTGCAAAAATGGTGGCTGACAAGGAGGATGCTATTACTGAGCTGGGCAATACTAGGTTGGCTCTCAATGATCTGAAAGAGGAGATGGAGAAGAAGAAGCTGGCAGACCATGGTTGCACAAACCTACATCAGTTACTCAGGGCAAAGGCGGAGAAGGAGAGGGACAAGCTTGTGGTAGAGAGAGACCAAGTGCTCACAGAGAGAGACCAACTAAAGGAAGAGAAGAAAAAGCTAGAGTACATCATCTCTGATTTGCTGAAACAGAAGCATGGCTACAAGGACAAGATCAAGAAGTTGAAGGAGATCTGTGATGAATTTTAATTATGTGATGTGGCATTGTACTGGTGTAGTTGTGCTCTGTTGCACTGAATAATCAGCCCTACTAGAAGTGCACTGTACTGTTGTAATGGTTAAATTTGTACTGAATTATGCAGTTTATCTGCAAGTCTAGATTTTGAACTTATGGCATGAATTTGAACTTAATTTGTAGTGCTATCTCTTGTATCACATTGAGTACTCTATTATATTTACTTCACTCCAGGTGAAACTGCTGTGATAGTCAAATTATTGTGCACAGAAAAATTTGAAATACTAGTAACTTATGGCATGAGTATACCAGGAACTTTCATTATTATTATGCACATAATGTGATGATCAGGGAGTGCAAACAACATAGCAGTACAGAGTAAATGTAGCAGTGCAAGCACATAATTGTAGATAGGTACATGATGATTGAAGCAAGCCAACATAGCAGTACACAAGAATAATAGATAGTAGTTCCTCATAGCATAAAACCAAGATCCATACATAGGTTTAGCATAACATTACACAACAGTATTTCATAGTGGCACACATAGGTTCGACACAACATTACATAAGTTCAAATTTAGTGTTGGCATAGATAAAGTGCTCTAGTGCCTGATGGAGCACACATGCACTTGGATACATAGTCAAACAAGAACTCTCAGTAGTTCCCACTGGCATAGAAGTACCCCTCCATCCTTTTGCTCATGTATCTTGCCCTTTTCGGCCTATTTCCTGTTGGCTGGCTAGTTGAAGCTTCTGCAGTAGTTCTTGGAGGATTGAAGCTTCTTGCACCTGTTTTTGCACCTCTCCTTGCAGCAGCAGTACCAGCACCAGAAGGAGAAGAATTTGCAGCTCTAGAAGATGAACCAGCAGCTCTAGCAGATGTAGCAGCAGCTCTAGCAGATTTGCCCCTTGAAGCAGCAGCAGCAGATCCCCTTGAAGCAGATGTAGAGCTTGCACCCCTAGGAGTTGTTGTATGAGATGTTGAGCTTCCCCCTTGCTGCCATGCAGGGGTTGTCCTGTTTTCCTGCAATTATTTTTGTTGGATAAATTTCAGTGATACTTAATGAGTGATGAGATAGAGAAGGAAGTCAAAAATAACATACCATGTGTTTATTCTTCCTGATTTGCAGATCTGGCTTCAATGGCTTTGCACAACTTGTGTATTTGTGGCCCTGCAACTTGCAGTTACTACAAGTTATTGTAGCCATTCTTGATGTCTGCTTTGCTTGAGGAGGCTCAAACCTGCCTTTCTTCCTTTTCTCTTCTGCTGGCCCCTTCTTGTCTTCTTTGAACTGAGGTGGGTCAATGTCAGGAGTTGCAGTTTTCACCCAACAATCAGGACCAGGAACTGGGTAAACGATAGGCTTGTATGACTCCAAGTACATAGCCTTTTTGAAGAAAATATTTACATGGTCCTCTGGTAGTTGTTTGGACCTGTAGATGGCAGAACAACCATGGTTGCAAGGAATTCCAGAGATGTCCCACTTCTTACAACCACATGTTTTCAGATTAGTGTCAACAAAGTAGGTCTTATCCCCACTACTCACTTGGAAAAGACCTGGTCCAGCTATCAATGATTTGCAGTCCCTTGCATATCTCTTGTTCATCTCTAACCTCTCAACATAAGTTGGTGCAATTTCCCATCTTGAAACTAGTCCACCCTCTCTCTTTTGCTGATACCTTACCAGAAGTTTGTCCTTGATCCTATTGATCATGGTGACAATTGGCTTGTTCCTTACATCACTAGCCAGGTACAACTTCACTCCCAAGCAGATCAGTTTTGAAGTTTGTCCTTGATCCCATTAAAAACTTCACTTAAGTTATTGACAACCAGATCAGTTTTGTAGTTAGTATCCATTGCATGTCTTGACCAAGCTTTTGGAGGAATCCTTGACATCCACTCCCAAGCAGCCTTGCAATCAGCCTTCATGCTCTCCATTGCCAACTGAAAGTCATGTTCAGTGTAAGCATATGCAGCTGCATCCATGCATTTCTTCAAGTCTTCTCCTCTGAATCCTGCTCTCTGAAAGTTGGCATAAATGTGCCTCAAGCAGTACCTATGAGGGCAGTTGGGAAAGACTGTTGTGACTGCATTCAACAGACCCTGCAAAGGATTTTGAATTTGTTAAAATGAAATAAATTATCAAAACAAATTTTGATTCAATTTAATTATTGTAGTAATATCATATTGATTTAATATTACATTGATTTAATTCAATTTAGTATCGACAAGATGCGTTACCACTCGACACATGCCAACTAGGGTAGGTGGGAGGTTGGTTGGGCTATGGTGGCCCATAAGGGTCATCCTAGGCTATCTTGACCAAAGTATCGACAAGATGCGTTACCACTCGACACATGCCAACTAGGGTAGGTGGGAGGTTGGTTGGGCTATGGTGGCCCATAAGGGTCACCCTAGGCTACCTTGACCGAAGTGTCGACAAGATGCGTTACCACTCGACACATGCCAACTAGGGTAGGTGGGAGGTTGGTTGGGCTATGGTGGCCCATAAGGGTCACCCTAGGCTACCTTGACCACTATACACATGCCAACTAGGGTAAGTGTTCAACAAATTAATGAACTAAATACACTAAATGCAGAACTAATTAGACTAAATACACTAAATGCATAACTAATTAAAGAAATTAATGAACTAATTAGAGTACTATTTTAGGGACAAGTGACGATGTAGATAAACTCACCTTCTGTCTATCAGACATGAATGTGTACTTCCCAAATTTTCCCTCTTCAGTCCCTCCTAGGGCATATTTGAGTTGAGTCAAAAACCATGACCAATTTGGTGTGTCTTCAACTCCAACCACTCCAAATGCTATGGGGTACATATTGTTGTTTGCATCCCTTCCAGTAGCAGCTAGTATTTGTGCCCCACTAGTTAACTTAATGAAACAACCATCTAGGCCTATGAATGGCCTGCATCCATTCAAAAATCCCTCAACACATGCATTCAAACAGAAAAAAGACCATGAAACCTTGGTCCTGCAGTTGGGTTTTCTCTTGTTTTTCCACTCACAGTACTGACAATGCATCTTGATCCAGGATTTGTAGCCTTCACAGTCTTCAAAAAATCTCTCAGCCTCTTGTATTGCCTCTTGTGATCTCCAAGCACAATCTCCTTTGCTTTCCTCTTTGCTCTCCATGCCATCATCTTGGGCACCTCAACACCAAACTGCCTCTTTACCTTGTCAACTATAGCAGGTACAGTAGTGTTGGGGTCTGATCTAATAGTTTCAAGCATTTTGTTGCCAAGCCACTTGGAGCTGACCCTTGTCTTGTCAGATTGGGTGGGACAGGTGTGCTCCAATACCATCTTCTTAATGCAGAAAGTGGGCTCATTACTGATCTTTGCTGCAACCATGTGGAACTGACAGCCCTCTCCATCACAACACACTATTACCCTATCACTGCAGTTTCTGTGATATTTGTATCTTCTAAGTTGTTTCACATGCAAATTCACAAGAGCCTCTCTAAACTGGTACACATCTCTGAAACAAAGCCTAAGCTGGAATTGCTGCTCTGGATGCAGCCTGCCCTCATCATACCAGACCCTAGGTGGTCTTTTCTTAGCTCTGCTCTTTCTACCAGAGGGGATTATAAAAGACATAGGTTCATTGCCATCATCATCATCAGCTTCAAAGCCTGTATCATCCTCTTCTGAAGATGGATATCAGTCCTCATTCATGCTTCTGTTAGCACTAGAGTGGGACCTACTAGTAGGCCCAGGCCTCTTTATCTTCTTCTGAACAGGCTCAGGAACTGCTATCTCTTGACAGTCATCATCCTCTTCCTCCAAGTCTATGTCATATAAATCTTCAGGGTCTGTGTCTCCTTCACAATGTGTACTGCTCATGTATTGAGCTCTCTTCCTCTTAATGTCAGCAATTGTGTCTTTCAGATCACTGTCCACTTTCCTCCTCTGTTCTTCTTCTCTAGCTACATTATCTTCTTCATAGTCCATGGAATCTGAATCTGCATCTGAGAGGTCTTCATGAGCTACAAAGTCTTCATCAAATACTGAGTCATCATCTTCATCAGATGTGTCCTCATTTCCTGCATACTCTTCCTCATCTGTATCAAACTGGAAATCTGCATAATTAACACTAACTTGAGTGTTAACCTGCTGCAATGCATTATTTTCCTCATCTGCATCTACCATCTCTGGCTCAATTGGGTGATCTTGTGTCCCAAGCAGTAACTGGCATGGTGGAGGAACTGATTTTATTGGCATATAGTTCACACTTTCTTGTGTACCAAGAAAATATGATGAGCCAACATGATCAGTGTTTGTTTTGTGCACAACACTTGACTCATTAACAGCAAATACAACTAGTGGGTCCACTGTTAAATCTTCAATTGTTTCATCTGGGTCCACTTCTTCATCTTCTGCACTTTTGTTAACTGGTGCTTGCTTTATATCTAATTTCCGCTCTTTAACATACAAACAGTGTCTGACTGTTTTTAAACTGCTTTATCATCTCATCCACTTTAGTGTTGTTTCTGACGAAAATAATCCCTTGTAGCCTGTGCAATCCTTCCTCAAGTAGCAAATACTGTCATCACTTCCATATCCATTTCTGACCATCACATTAAGCAAACTGCCATAAGTGATGTCTCTCTCATACATCTTCACAAGGGCATATTTTTTTGGCAGCATCTTTAGAAGGAAACTGAAAATATAATGACCATGGCTCCTCAGGCCTACAAAACACAAAACATATTAAAACATATTAATGACCATGACATTTTCAGTAACATTTTCAAGCCTACAGAACACAAATCAAATTCATGACCATAACATTTTGAGTGCCACAATAAAAACTATGACATATTCACATATAAAACAAAGTAACAACAATAAGATCTATGCCACAAGAGCCAACAAATGCAGAATAAACTATGATACATTTAGTAATTCAGAAAAAAAACAAAGAAAAAACTTCATCTAGGCATAGGAGCTTCCTCCCCCAACGAAGCAGTATTGCTAGAAGTAACCCTAGGCATCCTAACTAACTGAGTACTCTAACTAAGCAGTATTGCTAGAACCCTAACCCTAGGTTTTTGCACTGAGATTTACCTGGATGGAGATGGATGCCCGGGGGGTACTTCCTCCCCCAACGAATCAGCCGCCGCCGACGCCTTCTCCGCGTCCGCAACATCCTTCTCTGCCTCCTCCGCATGCTGCGACGGTGGCGGCAGGACAGCTTTTCCCCAATCCGCCGTCGAGTGCGAATCGCCATCGGGGTTGGGGCCCAACTTGCCAACGGTGTCGCATTGCGGGCGGCGGCCACCGGAAGAATGACCACCGCCGCCGGAGCCGTCGAGACCTTCTCCGCCATAGCCGCCGCCGGAGCTGGTCGCCATGAGCAGAGCGGGAGGAACGCGCGGGAGGGAAACTGAATCGGGGATTGGAGGACGAAACGGCAGGGGCGTGACCTAATACACGGTCGCGGAAACGGCCGTCCCCCTCCGTCTAACGGCGTCCGTCAGCCCGCGCCACGTCGACCCGACAGGTGGGCCCGACCTGTCGGTTTCGCTGTTTCCGCGGCTAAAACGACTAGTCAGTGCTCCGCGGTACCGATTAGTCCCAGAGTTGGTGGTTTTTTGTGACATGGCTTAAATGTGGTACCGACCGGTTACCCTAGCTCTAAGTGTGATGGTTTTGGGTAAATAACTCAGATATCGGGAGTAGAAGCAAAGCATTTATCTGCACAAAAGGTCTCTCTGAGCCTGTTACTAGCGCAAATAAAGAACAACGAGCGATCTGAAAGTACCTGCTCTAGCAACTCCCTGGATGGGTCGCCCTCAGGGAAGTGGCAGGCCCATCCCTTGGACCAGATCTCAAACGCTTCATCTTTCCAGACCATGAAGCTCGCCGGGTCAACGCTGTCCTCGGTGATCTCCTTGCCAGGGAACACTCCCCATGTGACAGCGTTCACAGCGTTCGGAGGGATGTTCGAGAACGACTCGCCTTCCTTGTTCACGGCGATGTACGTGAGGGAAGGGAACACGTTGCTCTTCTCGATGAGTTGGTCCGGCTTCTCCTTCGCGCAGAAGAATTCCACGTAGGCCTTCTGGTAAACGTAGCCTCCTGGGCCGCCCCATCCTGCAGAACAGAGCAGACAATAAAGTAGGTTTACTAAGGCACACACCACACAGAGCTATAGAAAAATTACTGAAACATGGATGAAAAAGGAAAATGCTATCACACGGAAGAGACTTGATTATTAGAGTTCGGCGAGGCATGTTCTTTGCGACTGTTTGATATGAGTAGCACTAGCTTGTATGCTGATAACCGAAATAGACATAGCTCTATAATGTGCTGAGATACTGGTTCGTGCTGTGTGACTGCAAATTATTAGTGCATACTCACTCTGTCCCAAAAAGTTTGTTTCTCAAATGGATGTATCTAGAACGAAATTAGTGCTAGATACATCCATTTGAGAGACAAGCTTGGGACAAGATTTTTCGGACGGAGGGAGTATCAAACACACTGCATTGGCTTGTATTTTTGCACGTCAAATGAGCATCGGTTTCACTGCGTTGAATAGAACCATAAACAATTGAACAACTTTCGCATCAGAAATTCAGAGACTAGACTTGCTGATGCATGGACTAGTGGCATTTTAAGTAGTACAATAGGTAAAGGGTTTTATGTCTGAAAATACAGTCCTGTACTTAAACCTCTCCCAGTAGTACCAGGAGAAGACCAAGCATACAGACAAGTAGATTTAACGTACCAACACTAGGAGAATCATATTTCTCTCCATTTACAGCAGGTTGGCTGTTGATGGTAAGGAAACCCTTCAAGTTGATGTCCACCACCTGATCGTCAACTATCTTCGTATCAGCGGGTTGAAGACCGCATAGCTCAGACCATAGGCTGCTTTCAAGTTTTCCTTGACAGAATCTCACGAACCGCTGCAAGTGAGAAAGACAGGTTAGCAAAAACAGTGAAGCCTTTGAAATTGTTTTTATGCCATACAGAGCAAATGGGCAATAATATGCTACTGTATCATGTACGTAGCTCAAGGGTTACCTCAATAATGTCTTGCACAGATGTCAGTGGAACAGCCCATTCGTCTTGGCCGTGTGAGCTGTGAAAGCAAAGAATAGCCAATGCCCAACAACTGAATTACGTTGCCTTAGTCGTACTTGCATTGGTTCTAAAAAACAGAGTGTATTTCTTTATGGAAGACCGAGACTACAATTTGTACTGATTCTGAACTACTATCTGTACATAAAGAACTAACTAAATACCCAACCATTTGAGAGTATTATGAAGCTTCAAATTCAAAGAACAAGACGATGAAATTACCTGGTGGCCGTGAAGTGCCAGGCATGATGGGTTTCTGGAATCGCCCCACCGCCCAACCAACCTGCGGTCTGCTAGCCCTGCTCGGATACTCGCATGGAGAAAAACAGCTCAGCGGAACAAGTCTAGTAGTGCAAATGGATCAAGAAATCTTCTCATCAGACGATCGACCGACCGTGTGTGTGATGTAGATGTGTGGAGCAGGGAAACGGGACAGGCGGCGGCCCGCAGATGGGAAGGAATCGGCAGGCGGCGAGGAGGCGCCCTGGTCGGTGATGAGTCGCGTACTAGGGCACTGGCACGGCGGCAGGCGAGCGGGGGAAGGGGCGAAGCGAACAGGGCAACAGGCTGCGGCGATCGGTAAAAATTGGGGGCAGGCGTGGGCTGGGCACTGCGTGTTTTGGTTATGGGCTGCAATCTGGGCAATTAGACGTGGGCTGTGCTCGTTTCGCTGCTGGACTTTTTATTTTATTCGGATTAGCTAGCATCTTGTGCACTAGTGAATTCAGGTAGTAGCATTCTTCTAATGTTCTTACAGTGGCTGGAAAATTGTCTACTGATGTCTACTTATGCACTTCTATTCATGTACTCTATTGGGCCTCCAAGCACTAATGATTTTAGGATAACAACAATTTTTTCTCAAATGGATGACCTAAGATTTATCAATCCCCGGAAGGTGTACGTTGAGAGTGATCCTCTCAAAGAACACTGTAATCAAATACAAGTAGTTTCTTATGTCCCCAACAAGCCTAATACAACTGTTAGTTGTATAGGAGCACTTGTTCATCGAAGAGATGATGATATTAAGAAACAGTAAAAGGGGGCGAGATACAGCTCCCCACAACGATTTGAAGTTCTTGGCCGTCCGATCACACTTATCCACGGTTCAGATCTCTGGGTCGTTTCACCGCTTGCATGTGCTCGTTTCTTAACCTCTCAAATCGCGTGACCTGCTCGGCCCACGATAACTGGGCAGCTGCTCCGCAGGCCGACCTGGGAGTTATCTCCTTAATCGGGCCCAACAGTCAAAGGCGCCCATAGGCCCAATAACAGCAAACTCCCGAATCGTTTATCTTTCGGGAGCAACTAGTTAACGAGCGCTTCTTCGGGAGCTTCGCAACGATCAGCGCCATTTGGCGCGCTCTCATCCATTCGCCACGTGTCGCGCTCTGGACGCTCCCTCCGGATTTTATTATTTTTATTTTTTTGCACGCGTTTTTGGCTTTTTAAACGGTTTTTTTCCGGAGGTTTTTGACGTTTTGGTTTTCTCCCGGTATTCCTTAGTTTTTTGATAAAAAAAATTGATTTTTTCAGAAAAAACGTGTTTTTTTTTCTTTCGCGAAAGTCATGGTTTTTTTCGCAAGAGACACGGTTGTGCTTTAGCGAGAATCACGGCCGTGCCTTTCGGAAACGAAAAAAGAAACACGTTTTCTGTTTTGTTTTTCTTTCGTGAGAGTCACGATTTTGTTTCCGTGAGAGGCACGGTTGTGCTTTCGCGAGAGTCACGGCCGTGCCTCTCGGAAAGGGAAAAGCAAAACGCGTTTTCTGTTTTTTTTTCTTTCGCGAGAGTCACGATTTTGCTTCTGCGAGAGGCATGGTTGTGCTTTCGTGAGAGGCATGGCCGTGCCTCTCAGAAAGGAAAAAAATACGCGTTTTCTGTTTTTTTTTTCATTCGCGAGAGGCACGGTTGTGCTTTCACGAGAGTCACGGTCGTGCCTCTCGGAAACGAAAAAAAACGTGTTTTCTGGTTTTTTTTCTTTCACGAGAGTCACGGTTTTGCTTCCACAAGAGGCACGGGTGTGATTTTGCGAGAGGCACGGGCGTGCCTCTTTGGGAAAGGGAAAAAACCGTGCTCCCGGTTCGGTTTTTTTCGTCCGGTTTTTTCATGAAAAAAAGTTTGTCAAAATCTATCAACATATGATCTAGTTTTGACGATCTCGACGCGAGGAATCCAATGATGAAAACGTTTTGAGATTTGGACGCACGGTTTAAAAGATAAAATATTTTGAATAAACAGATCTACGAAAAAATAGAAAACTCCCAGGCTGTCGCAACCTGGGAAAGTGGAGTGTTCTTTGCAACGAGTACTCCTTAGGGCATGTACAATGGTTGATAGGATAGTCTTATCTTAAGTTTTACATGTTTTTTAGAGATGACAAAAAAAATGTCTACAATGGATCATTTCTTAGTCTTATCTTCAATAACTAGCAATTCCTAAAAATGTGATGAGACATATTATGCTAGGAGATCATCTCTTGTCTTATCTTAAATAAGAAAAGACAAGCATTTTCTTATGAATTCTCTTTCTTTCATCTCATCATTTATTCTACGTGATACTTCTAAGATAGCATCATTGTACATGCCCTTAATTAGTGATTTCGTTATCTCTCTCAGAAAAAAAAGCCCCTATCCCCAATCAATTCCAATCCCCACGAGTCTGTTCGTCTCGGCGGCGGCTGCGCGCAGGGGGTCGCTTCATTCCCATATCTCTCTGCTTCGCTCATCCACGAACCTCCGTCTCGCCGCTGCCGCCGTCACCGCCACCGCCCCCATCATTCCCCTCTGACCATGTCTCCTCAGGCGAACCATGGGTGGGCCGCCGCGGCCAGGTCCTAACCGTAGCCATCCACCCGTTTTTCTCCCCCGCTACAACGCCGTGAGGGGCAGCATCAGCAACGCGAGAAGGATATGGAGGCAATAATGCGGTTGATTTCTTATATATCGTTCGGTTCTAGATGCCTGTCCTTCTCTTCGCTTTGTTTTGTCCAAATCCTAACTCATAAATCGTGAGTTCGTTCCGTGTTTTTTTTGTGGTTCCCTCAGCCGATGCAGCTATATTGAAAGAAGATTACCTTCTACCGTTTTCACCATGGATGTGTGATGATTCTTTCTTGTCGTGGCTTGGATATAGCTGCTCACTGCTCCCATCTAATGTGTATCATCGCATTTTTAAAGGAGAAAAACTGTTTGAAGATGTATGGGTACAACTTATTTTTTAACGTTGGGCAATGACAGCTTCATGCAGTAAATCTTGGAGCATTTTTTAAAGTATGCTTGTTTTATTATTCAGTATAGTTAAATATTTCAGTTTGGGTAACCAAAACTGAAGCCTTGCATCTATTTAAAAATTAGATACGATTATACTCTAATTGATGCAATTATAATTTGACTACCTATGTATGTATTGCTTCGTCTGCACTTGCAAGATCATAATAGGTAGTGCTTCATCATAAGCTATTTTGTTTAACTTCTGACTTAACCACCCATGCGCTTTCATGCCTTGGGCAAACCATTGGTGCGTTGCTGCCACCACTCTTCAAGATTAGAGGAAAGGATGAAGGACGAGGACCAGGATGCAGCATGGTCACAAAAGGTAATAAAAAGCCTTACAGTTGTTCATGTTATTTCTGTGCATAATTTGTCACCAAATTTAGTCATTCCTTGTCACAAGTCATGAAAAGGTTGCAATGGATCTCTTTTCCTGAAAATGTGTGTGTCCTTGCGGAAATAAAATCTCATGAAGAAGCATTTGGTGTGGTTTGTGGATTGATGGAATGCATGCTTGCCAAGTCTATTTCAATATATTTTTCTTACTACTATAGAAATGCATCCAGTGACATCGATAATAAGAAATAGCCAAGCTTAAAATATGCAACATATTCTTTTGCTACAGACCTATTTAACTTTCATTTTCCACACCTATACTTATAGAAGTACATATCATTTATTTGTAAAAATAGACGGGCGCAGCGACGCGCGCCATAATGATCTAGTATGTGTATATGGATGGTAAAAATAGCTTTCTGTAATATGAATAAATACAAGCAGCAAGGTAACAAGTAACAAAGTGAATAAAAATGGCATTTCAATTCTTGGAAACAAGGCCTAGGGTTCATACTTTCACTACTGCCAACTCTCAACACCATTAGCATAGTTAAACAATAGGATATGACCTCAAAAAGGGCAGTAAATAATCACTCTAAAGTTCCCTCTTTTGTCGGCTCGAAGTAGATGAGGTCGCTTAGGTACGCAAATAGCCAACCACCTCGAAGCCATCTTGCTAATCTTAATCTATTGAGCCACCTCATTCTCATCTCAGGGAGCTCCAGAAATTATACTAGGACATCATCGTATGATCTTTATCATTCTAACATATTATCCATAGAGTTACCCTAATATCATTACAGGTCTCTGAAAGTTATGCTAGACATGCATCATGTAATCTCAATGATTACCAAAAGATTCAATTCACCACAAACATAGTTTGAAGGGGATACATCACGTGATTCAATTGTATTAAGAAAACCCTTGATCACAATCATCAACAAAAAATTCCATGATCAAGAGGAGATAGATCACATAGCTACTAGTACATACTCTCAACCCCGAGAGAGAACTACTCACACATCACCATGAGAAGAGAAATAATTGTTGGTGATGGTGATGGAGACGGCGGAGATGTCCACGACGGTGTTCTGACGCCACCAGAGACGAGGGGGGAGGGGCTTCCCTCCTTATTCCTTGGCTTTCTCCCCTGGTTAGAGGGGTGTTTTCCCCTCTGGTTTTCGCGGTTTTGGTGGCTTTGAGACGAGAGCCTCCATCGAGATTGGATTTGACTTTGGGGGGGGGGGGGGGGGCAATTTTTCGTATGCTGTTTTTTGAGTCCCGTCGGCATTTTGTATATTCCCGGAGATTTGTAACTTTCAAAAAATATGCAAATTTTATAGTTTTAACCTAAATACTCTTCTCCCCCACGGGGTATGGTATCTCTTCGATCATATCTTCACATCTAAAACCCATTTTTATTCCCCCACACTTCCTTGCCCACATTTGAGCTATTCTTGGGGAGTAGGAGGGGCAAGTTGAGATCCAAGTATTCGTCCTCTTTTGGCTGATGAAAGATTTGTGCAAGTTTCCAAGACTCTTTGATTTTTTTTTTACTCTTGGAGGTTGTAGGTAAACTTTAAGGCCAGGGTCAATTTGTTCAGTTCGTGAGAATTAGAGATGGGGAACGAGAGTTGTGGGTGAGGGGATTAAAAGTCCATTAATTGTTTAGAGGGAATGGAAGTTTAAGTGAGAAGAGAAATGAGAGTTGAGGAAGTCAACTCCATCCGATTTGTGGGAATGGCCTTGTTAATTTGTCATTAGGCTCCATCCCAAACTAATTTTCATGATGTACCCAACAAAGCAAAAAATATATTTCCTCCAACAAAGATAGCTACCCTTTCGCCAAAAAAACAACAAAATCATACAAAGATTAGCTTCCCTCCAAGGAAATGAACTTAGAGATCATCATCACTCATGCCAACTTTACTTCTTCCTATCTCTTATTACTTTTATAACTAATTTAGGTTGCTAAATTTCTTATCATATATGATCAGTTAGTTACATTTGCAGAGAACTTATAATTCTACAAATATCTAAAATCAGCTGCAAAACGTTCGTAGTCGTCTGTTCAAGCCCCCCTCTCTCCCTAGTTGACATCTTCAATCCTTCATAGATGAGTGGTTCTCATTTGAATTTATAACCCAAGTAATGAACTGAGCTTCTGTCGTGGCAGTAAACTGTATTACCACGTATATACATTAAAAAAGCTTCAACTCATCATTGGGTAAAATAAACCTAGGTAACAAATAAGCTAGACAAGTGGAGAGACTGCACACGAAGGAACACAGATAGAAAATTCTTATTCATAGAGTGGTTTGGATAAATCGACAGAAATCACGACAAATCATATTACAGGACTCTAGCGAAGGGCGGTCAAACGCAGCATACTGTAAGGTCTCATCGAAATTAGATCTCCTTGAATGCAGCAAAGAGGTCCCCGCTGATGTAGTCATTGTCCACGAGGCTGACCAAGTAATAGCTCTTCTGAATCTGCAAGTGAAGAGCAAGAAAGATGTCAGCGAAACCCCTAGAGATATATTATCTGCTTGATGTGGTATCGACATTATCTTTGCAGCATTTCATAAATAGCAATATATCGGAGTGTCGGTGGAACTTAGGTACAGTAGATGTGTTATATTATGGTGGCCAGGTGGAAATGGTTAGATTATGGTTCAGAGAGCATGTGGTACCAAAACAATTGTCATATCTCTTAGTGTTAGCTGATTGTCTGAAAGGTGTTTCTCTATTCTAAAGACAAGTTTTTAGCAAAAGCTGCGAGATATCAAGACTTGTACTACCTATTAGCTAAATGCAAAGCATTTATGTGCACAAAAAGTTTCTTTGAGCCTGTTACTAGCGCAAGAAAGAGCGATGGGCGAGCTGAAAGTACCTGCTCTAGCAACTCCCTGGACGAGTCGCCCTCTGGGAACAGGCAGGCCCATCCCCTGGACCAGATCTCAAACGCTTCATCTTTCCAGACCATGAAGCTTGCTGAGTCAACGACGGTAGGCTGGATGATCTCCTTGCCGGGGAACACACCCCATGTGACAGCATTCACGGCGTTCGCAGGGATGTTTGAGATCGATTCCCCTTCCTTGTTCACGGCGATGTACGTGAGGGAAGGGAATGCCTTGCTCTTCTCGATGAGTTGGCCCAGCTTCTCCTTAGCGCAGAAGAATTCGACGTAGGCCTTCTGGTAAACATAGCCTCCTGGGCCGCCCCATCCTGCAGAACAGAACAAAAATAAAGCAGGTTTGGTAAGGCACACACCATACAGAGCGGCAGAAAAACTAATGACCCAAGGATGCAAAGAAAGCATTACTAAAACAAGGATTGAAGGGTTTTATTTATGTCTGAGAATATCATCTCTGCCTAAACCTTCCTCCCAGCAGTACCAGAAGAAGACCAAGCATACAGCAAAATAGATTTGACGTACCAACACTAGGAGACTCAGATTTCTCTGCATTTACAGCAGGTTGGCTGTTGATGGTAAGGAAACCCTTTGAGTTAATCTTCACCAGCTGATCGTCAATTATCGTCGTCTCGGGTTGAAGACCATCTAACTCAGACCATGGGCTGCTTTTAAGTTTTCCTTCACAGAAGTTCACGAACCGCTGTAAGTGCGAAAGGCGGGTTAGCAAAAACATTGACACCTTGAAATTGTTTGTATGGCATACAGAGCAATAGTATTACTATCATGTAGTTCAAGAGTTACCTCATTAATGTCTTGCACAGATTTCAGTGGAACAGCCCATTCCTCTTGGAGCTTCTTACCACGTCCACGTGGCCGTGTGAACTGTGAAAGAGCGGATATGTTATCACATACAACTATAACTTTATGAAATTTAAATCACAAAAAAGCAGGCCCACTACTAGAGGTAATCTTTGAAACAGTGAATAACCAATGCCAAACAACTGAATTATGTTGCATGGGCAGATGGTTGAATTGGTACTAAGAAACAGATAAATGTTTCTTTTCGTACAAAACTAAGAGACAGAGCCCAACAATAAGAGTGTTGGGCAACCAATATTTTCTGCTGAACCAATATTTCTGGATCTTATGTAAATGTTCACTATCAACTATATTTCTTTCTGGAAGACAGAGTCAGAAGTTGTATTTTTTTTAACAGAAGTATACAATTTGTATTGATTCTGGATTTAGAGTGTTATGAAGATGTTGCATCCAGTGTCTGTGCAAAACTGTTGTGCATACCATTATTGTAGACTCAAACAACAAGACAATGAAATTACCTGGTGATCATTAAGTGCACCGTATGATGGGTTCCTGGAATCACCCCACCGTCCATGTGGGTATTGATCCCAACCAGTGGTCCTTGAAATGTAACTCTTTGGTCTGTTGGCCCTGCTCAATTATATCATAGACAAGACTGAATGAGTATATGTGTAGTATTAATACTCAATCAGCTTTCACAAAGAAAAATTCAGAAAAAAATACCAGAATATAGGGCGAACATCCTCTTTGACACGGAAAACATTAGTTGGTGGCCTCCAAGGTAATGTTCTTGAAAGCTTGGACTCCTCTATTAAGCCAAGATTCTGGGAAAAAAATTTAACCGTTAGAAACTTGTCAGAAAAAAAACAATTAAATCGAGCAAGACAAGGAAATCACCATCAGAATTGCTAAAGCAGTCTTCTCCATGTTTAGTGTGTACAGGTGCAAAGTCTTGATCCCACTAGCCAAAATTTTCTTGCACATCTCAGTACCAAGGTGGATTCCATATGCTTTCACAGCCTCCTCATTGTCTTTAATAGGATCCAAGGCAGCAGTAATCTCAGCTGGAATCTGTTTTTACATTTGAAGTGGCATTCTGTTAGTACCACAATCCGAAATTCAGTAAATGAATAAAAATAAAATTCTATATATTTTATATGTTCGATGTTTGTTGGATTATCTCCAGAAAAAAGGTGTATCAGAAGCAATCCACACCTTCAGGTGCTCCCATGAACCCCAGTTCAAAATACGGTGCAAATGGCCATGGAAAATTCCAAAGAAACAAGAGCAAGGGTGCTATATTGATACACAGTCAATATAGCACAAAAGGGAGATAATGAAGGTACTATTACCTAAAACATGTCTTTTTTTCGGCCCTGTAATTTTATATAATGACCAAATAAACCAATTTGCCTTGTGTTTTGGGGAAAGATGTGAATCCAAAGGGGGGACAGACCAGATACACTTTCATCCATGTCATTACTTGTGATGGAGCTACAGCAACACACCGTACCTTAGTTTTGCAGAATCCAGTCATGCGCACAAATCCTTTGTAGTTATTTATTGGCATTATGCCAGGAACGATAGGGCAGGTTATACCAATCTGACGGCAGTCGTTCACAAACTTGAGAAAGATATCGGTATCATAGAAAAGCTGGGTGACTATAACGTCAGCACCAGCATCAACCTGCAGAGAAATGTAGATTGAGAATGAAGCTGACAAAGAGCAATTTTATGCTCAACAAGTACATAGGGTATGCAACAGGTTACATCATTAGGACATGGCCTTGCATAGAATCTTGTCCAGGCATCGATCAAGAGAGTTAGCAACCATACAGTTTTCATTTTCAACTACAAGAACCAACAAGATTGATGAGAACCTTTCTCTTCAAGTAAGCAAGATCTTTGCTATATGCTTCCTCCGTAGCACCTTCCTCGCCTAGTATTACCTCAGGGTGTGCCTCTGACATTTGAAAAACAGAAATAACAATTATAATTTGTAACATTGAAACCGTCCACCGACTGTAGAGAGAAGCTAAGTGTTGCTAACCTGGATAGCCAGCGACAGTTATGCCAAAGTAATCACCATACTTGGCTTTAATGTGCTCCACCTGCAATTGGAAAACAGAAGGCATCAGGACTAACATCTGAAATCCTAGATATCACAAGCAACAGCAATCAGCTTGCCATCATGTCCATGCCTCTCCAATGTAATAAGACTTAATTACATTCCATCTGTTGGAAGAAGAGGTGCTTACCAGATCTAGAGCACAAGAAAATCCACCAGCAACTTGAACAAATTTGTCCTGGCCATGTGGAGGATCTCCTCGAAGTGCCAGAACATTTTGAATCCCATTGGACTTGATGGTATCCAAAGCATTATCGATCTTCTCCACTGGCATGTTGGTGCATGTCAAGTGCATCATCGTTTCCACACATACCTGCAAAATAATAACATTGAAATGTTAAAAGTCACCGACAATATTTATGGCAGCAATGCAAAGAATCATTGGAAATTTAAAAGAAGCTTCGGAAATTAATTTGAAATTATCCAGAGCAACATATTGGCATGACAGAATGTTCGTAGTAAACTTTAATACTATCAAATGAGTGTCTTCTTCCAAACTTGTTTAAAAACAACGGTCACTACTTGTTTAAAAACAACATGTTGGCACATTTCTCTGTCCCCAGATACACCCAACATTGAGCACATGACATAAGAAATTCAGACCACGATGCCATGAAACCCAGACAGGAAATCCTATCAAGACTCATCCCAGAAAAACTCAGAAAGCAAGTAAGCAACAAGCCCCTTACTGAGAGTGTTGACCGAGTCAGAATGGATGAACTCAGTGAGTCAATGTGGCCCAGCTCATCAAAATTACTAATCTCAATAAAACCCCTACCGTTCCATAGCTTAAATGTGCGTTGAACTAAGCATTATACAAGCATAAAAAATAATAATATACCATGTGTATAACACTCCCCTGCTCACGTTGAGGCATAAGTTAGCAATAATTGTCTCTTAAACTCAGAAAGCAAGTAAGCAATAATTCTCTCTTAAACATAATCAGTAACTAGACGACATGGAAGCAGATGAACTCCTACTTGGCACCAGTTCCATTTCATCCTAAATCAGCTGTTAGCACCAAATGCGTCCGTTAACTTTGAACTTGGAGTAAAAGCAATCTAAACTAATTACTAACCCGTCGAACTCTATGGAGACGAAGCGACAATTCGCGGAATTAAGCAAATCCGGTCATCCCAAAACCGAACATGCTTCCCAGCACCCCCTTCACGAATTACAGAGCGTCGCATTGCGCCTAAATCCGAGCCGGATCAAACCAGCCAAGCAAACGAATCGAACCCGGCACATCTCGCGGGCGGAAGGCGCGCCGAAACAGAGCAGAGCAGAGCGGATCAGATCAGATCGCGCGCGGGCGGGCGCAGCAGGCGGCAGTTGACGGGGCGAGGGAGACGTGCGTACCATGTTCTGCATGCGGTTGGCGATGTCGAGGGTGACGTCGGCGGTGGATCCGCCGGCGCCCCAGGTGATGTCGCAGAAGTTGGGGCCGTGCGCCACCATGCGGTCCATCCGCTCGAAGAGGTTCTCCACGCCCTCCTCCGTCTTGGGCGGGAAGTACTCGAAGGAGAAGACGGTCCGGCCATTCGCCGCCGCCTCCTGGATCTTCTCGATCACCTTCATCTTCCTCTTCCTCTTCCTCTAGAACCTTCTCCCCCACTGCTCTGGCTCTGCTAATGGCGTCGCGGCGGGCGGGCGGGCGGGTGGACGAGGGGTAGCGGCTGGTGGCGAGTGGGTTTATAGGAGATCTGACTCCACCAACCACTCCCGCTGGATGGGCGCGGCGCACCAGTGTGGCCCGCCCGCTGCCCGGTGGGGCCCGATTGTATGCGCGAAGGTGGTTAGGTGTGGCGCTTGTGGGACGGGTGCAGGGATGTTGTGGTGGGGCGGGTGCACGGTCCCCCGGCGTCGCTGTCCTGCACCTACCCAAATGTGTGGGCAGGACACTGACCATTGCCAAGCCGGGTTTAGAAATCTGCCCCGCCGTCACTAGCATGTGGGTCCGCGACTTAATGGATTTGGAGTGGTAGGCAGCGAAATGTCTACCTACGATTGATTCTCGTGGGATTCTTCCACGAGCGCTGTGGACTTCCGCTGATTTGGCGATCCGGTGACACATGCAAAAAGGAAAATTGAGTGGAGCTTGCCATATGTGATTGAATTGCCACTGAATTTTGGGGGTGTTTCCATGTACGTAAAAAGTTTCGACATTATCGGAGCACCAGAAGTCGTGCAACACGTGGCCATAATAATCCAAGAGAAAAACAAAGACGACGATAGCTGCCACACGTGTGGTATATTCGACATGCCGTCCACACACCGTGTGTGGTGTGAGCAGAAGACAGCCCACACGGGCTGTGTGTGGACGGACATTAGAATTGCCCACACATGTGGGTGCGGTTATTTCATGCCACATGCCCAACAAATACTACGCATCTCCACCCTGCGCGTGTGGCACGAAGCAAAAATGCCCACACGTCCTGGCGCAGCTACGTTAGGTACCTGCGGGATGACGATTTAGTTGCCATCTTGGTTGGCAGATGTAGTTATCCGGAATGACAAGTGTAGTTGTAAAAGCATGGCAGCTCTATCTGTTTTGGTTAACTATAATTGCCATGTCTAATTTATGGTAGTTTTTTTCGCGGGGTCTAATTTATGGTAGTTGCCGTGTGTAATTAAACCGTAGTTGCCGTGTGTGATTAACTACTTGCCACATATGGTCAAACAGTAGTTGCCATATGTATTTACCTAGTTGCCATGTGTGTTTACCTAGTTGCCACGTATGGTCCAATCATAGTTGTCATGTATGTCTAATCATAGATGCCATGTGTGTTTATCTGGTTGCCACGTACGCGCAACTGCACTTGCCCTCTAACAAAGAATCACAGTTGTCATGTCTGTTTACCTAGTTACCACGTTCGCGTAACTGTAGTTGTCATCCACAACGTAGGAGTATCGTGTGGGCGAAAAACAGTTCGCCCACACGCGCATGGACTAGATGGTGGTTGTGTGGGCAGAAACTAGTTCGCCCACACAGCGCAGCTGGCAAACAGCATGGTGCGAGCGTGTGGACAAACTCTCCAACACCCACACAGCAAGCCCGTCCTATGTGACATGCAAATTCTGCCTCAATGTATCAAGATTCATGTAAATTGCACTGGACGATGATCTACGTGTGTGGGCGAGTTACAAAACTACTACACGTATGGACGTTAGTGTTTTCGAAAAAAAAAAAGATGAGGACAAGAGCACTCCTGCCGACTCGCCCAACTCCACAAAAATGGAATGGGGTGGCGCCATCGTGACAACAATCTCGATTCGCCTCTTCTTGTCATCTTCTCCCCTGGAGATGGAGATTCAAAACAATGTATAGCAATTCAAAAGGAGAATTGAGTGGAACCTGCCATATGTATGTAATTGAATTGCCACTTTTTGCGAGTGTTTCCATGTACTACGTAAAAGCTTTGATATTACCGGAGCATCAGAGATCGTGTAACACGTGGACACAATTAATCGAGAGAAAAACAAAGGAAAAAAATAGAGATGTGAGGACAGGGCCACTCCTGCCGACTCGTCCAGCTCAGCTACAATGGAATGGGTGGCGCCATCGTGACAACAATCTCAGTTTTGCAAGAAAGCTACTCCCTCCTATAAGATCGCTTTGCAACCTCGATCTTATATTATGAGACCGACGAGTACGTCTGAATTAAACTCAAATTCTCATTGTAGCAAAGCCAAAACACAGGGAAGTATAACAAATTTTAGCACATTGATCTTGGCATGTTTGATGCCATTTGCTTTCTTGGTCCGAACTCCCCCCGCCCCCCACTTTTCATTCATAGAGCTCGAGGTGTAATGAGTGGCGTGTATCGAGGGATGCCATTAGAGGCCTTCGCGATGTAGGTTTAGAATGGCATATCTCTACTGTTAAAATGAGTTTGTTGGCTTGGCTTCTACTCTTCGCATTGATACATGCCCTCTTCCATCGTTTTTTTTTTCAAAACAAGTAGTAATCATCATTAAAAAATATTAAACCAACGCCGCACCTCCTCATTTCTTGAGATAGAAATCCCTTGTAAGCGATCAACAAAAACCAAAAAAATCATTAATAACAAGAAATCTCTTTGAAGCAAACAACAAAATCAACTCACGTAGTTGTATGTACACGATCACAATCTTAATGGCATCGCATATTTCCTTACCCTTACCTATGCCTTCGCTCCTCGCAGCATATATCAATCCCAACCCAATCAAAAAAATTCTACGAATGAAGCAATAGAATAAATTTATGTTGTTGCAACGCATGGCTATTTAACTAGTATCTATTATTAAAGGGGAATTTGTTCATTTTTCTTTCATTGTTTCCGCCCCTTCCTATCAATACATGCTCCCTTGCATCCTTTTTTAGAACCACGCGTTAATCCTCATTATAATTTTTCAAACCGACCCCACCTTCTCATTTCTGGAAAAAGAAATCCCTTATAATTCAATCAACAAAAATCAAATAAATCGTCAGTAGTAAGAACCCCTTTCAAGGAAACAACAAAACCAACTCACATAGTTGTACATACACAATCTCAATCGCATCATATCGTTTCTTACCTTTGCCTATGAATTCCCTCCCCACGGCATATCCCAATCTCAAACTCGTCTAAAATTCCTATGCTCAAACACTACAAATAAAGTTGCCCCCATTGCAACTCACCGGTATCTAGCTAGTGGTAATAATAGGCCATCATAGGCAAGCAGGCAAAAGTCATTTCATCGTCACTCCTACCATCGTCACCTCTTATTATTGAAAGTGGGAGACATACTGCATTGGTGACACTAGCCTGGTGATTCCCATTCAATAATTTTGATAGTGTTCTCAAGAAATAAAGTTTGATGTTATCAAAGCATACAAAAATTGGATTTAGTAATATGTGGACACAATACGATGGGAAAAAGAAAAAGAAAAAGACATGGACGTAATGGGTAAATCGTTATCGAACAAAGTAATTGACAAATGGACTGCCCTACAAGAAATGTTTCTCAATGGAATTATATAATTCTGAATTTGTGTGTATGAAAATATTCTGACATAAATGGAAGGGTGGCACTATAATGACAACAATCTTGATTCTTTTCTTCTTGTCATGTTTTTCCTAGAGATTGAGAAAAATGTATAAGAATATAGAGCGAACCAATAAAAGTTGTTTCATAACTAAAAACAAAGGGAGCACGTGAGATTTGTGTTCCTCGCCTCTAGGAGTGGAAACGGATTGGATAATGCTCTTCTCACTTCTTATATATTTTCAAAACAAAATACAAATGCGAATATGGATTTTACTGAATACGAATACGGAGCGGATGTTATTTGAATATGTGTACATATCAGATTTACTCGATTCGGAAAGGATCTGAATAATAGCGATATGTTAGTTAAAATAAAATAAATCAACAGTTATGTGACAAAAAATAATCAATTTGTGATGCACAATAAGTCAATCATAGACATGTTTATGAATAGATACTACTATAATGCATAATAATTTCTAATTTAATCACTAAAATAATTGATCACTTCCTAGGATTTTATGTTGGATAATTAGCATTCTGGGACTAGTATTGCTTAAACCAGATGATCCCCCGCGTTGCTGCAGTAATCTTGTTATAAAGGCATGCATAATTAGGTGCTGCATAAACAACTAAAAGCAAAGAAAGTAAAATATGTATTTTATATAAACTTCAAAAAATATTAAAATAATATGTAGATAACAGAAGCATGTATAATAGAGAAAAAAATAGATTATGGTTAAAAGAGTGTAATTCTAAAAATAGTGAAAGGTCAACCTTATAGGAGCATACCTATAAAGATTGTATGTAGAAAAAATAAGTACGCTCTAGCAATTTAAATAGAGAAAAAGAGTGCCATTTTCTTTAAAAAAATGAAGGATCAACTATATAGGTATGCTCAAAGCGCCCAACACATATACCATGTCTATGAGAGCACAAAACGTAATGCAAAAAAATAACCAATGACTTACATGCATTAACTGATGATGTGACAGTGTTGCATGGATATGCTAATGCAAAAAATGTAACTTATAATTTACGTACATGACATGATGATGTGGCAGATTGCATGGCTAGAAAAAATAGTTAGTGGGTTGTTTCACAACTAAATTTAGTTTGATTTAATACCCACATAGAATCCACTAATGCATGTTGCATGGTGGAGGATTTCCATGATTGAACGGATGGTAATGCATCTAGATAGTAAATCTAACGAATATTACTATTTTGATGATGTGGAAGCATGCATGTTAAGATAATTAAAAGTAGCAGGGATCACTCTCTTAGATATAATATAGGATTAGCTCACGTAATTATTTGGATACGGATATATGCACTTCCATATTCATGTGAGTCAGAAATCTCATATCATATTTATATTTTAATATGCAACATAAATTTGGATACGTTTCATTTTCATTTTAGTTCGGATGCGGATGTTCTAGATACAAATAGGCATTTTCTCAAATATGAATATCAACCCACTACCACTTTTCGTCATTAACCACCTCCATCTAGCTGTACTTGAGGCTTTCTATGGTCTCTCTTCAACGTTTTCTTTTCCAAGACGGCGTTTTGCTATGTAGATCGCGGCTGGCACCGTTTTTCCGATCTACATTGACGACTTTTCGGCCGCTTACTTGTACATGCTTTTGGGTTTAAACAAGCAGGAGCGGCAACATGCTTCGCTCACGGTCCACCACCGGTGAATGCAGGAGAAAGAAGTCCTCAACAACCCAAGAGTTTATATGTATTTTTCGTTTTCCGTAAGGATGTTTTTTCATAAGGCTCTATGCTACTTAATATTTGGCCTTTTCGCAAAAAGAAAAAACTAAAGCTAGAGGGAGCGGAATCAGAAGAAAGTTATGTGCTAATAAAACTTGAATTACAATTCAAGTTTAGTAAAGCCAGACACTTGAAAAAAAACAAATTCTTGTGCATTGATCTTGGAATCTTCAATGTCGTCATTTTCGGCCGCCGACATCATTTTAGTTATGCATACACAGTAAAACGTTGATATTATCAGAGCATAAAAACATTGGCTTTGGTGAGACGTAGACACAAGGAAAAAACAAAAAAAAGATGTGGACGGAATGGACATGATATTGCTTTTTGCACATCTACTTTTTTTGAATATAACACAGTATCTAGCATAAGTTGTCCCTTTTTTTTCACTGCTATAAAATGTTCCTTCCCCGTTCGAATGATTTTGTATTTTTGTTACATCTGATTATGAATGTTCACTAGATGACTGAACTTGTCTTTCTTGACTAAAACAGATGAGATCGAACTGATCGGCCTCTTGTGTTGCTCAGATCAGATGATTTCGCTTTACCTGATTTGCAAACATTCACTACTAGACGACTGAACTTGTCTTTTGACTAAAATGGATGAGATCGAACTAATAATTATCCTGTATGCTCAGATTCATAGCTCAAATCTTCGTATATAACTATAAGAACGATTGGCCTTGACTGAACTAGTTGGTTTTTCAATCTGCTATGATTAGTCGATTCTCTGTGTTGCCATGCTGACAAACGCCCAGTGAAAAAATAACATCCAGAGGTAAAATCTGAAGAGTGTTTGATCACATCTAAGATTTTTGTTTAAAGAGATACGAAGAAGAAAGCGAAAGCTCGAGAGGTTTGCAACGCCGGTAACTAGCTAGGCTGGAACTGCTAGCTAGTTTAACTCGTTTTGTTTTGACAGAGATCGCTCATGTGTGTGTTACTTGTTCACATCCTTGCTGATACGTACTCCAAGGTGGAAGGCGTCTTCATACGAATACGTATACGCCTCTCTGCGCGTTAATGCTGAGGGTAAATGGGTAATACCCATCTACATCATTTCCTAGTATAGTTTTCTTTAGAATTCATTCATTAGTTGCCTGTTTATTTTTGATTTTTTCACTAGTTGCCTGTTTATCTTACAGATAACCCTTTTGGTAATTAGTCGATTATAATTGCTCACCAAATAATCTCGCACCGATGCCCTCTATATATTTACCTCGCTTAGTACAACTTTGCAGCGAGCACACAACACAGCAAACTTGCTTGCATCTTGCAAGCAATACCGCATAGTCATGGCCGCCGTGCACGAGAGCTCCGCGCTGTTCCTTGTGCTTTTTCTATCGCTAATGCTCTCCACGACATCTTCCGCACGCCACATGCCTGGCGACCCATTGCCGGTCATCCCCTCTCCGCCGCCCCGCGACCACATGCCTGGAGATCCACCTACGATCGTCCCCTCTCCACCGCCCCACAACCACATGCCAAGTGACCCACCGTCGACCATCCCCTCTCCACCGCCCCACAAGTCCGATAACCACATGCCTGGCGATGTCATCCCTCGTCCTTCGTCTTACATGCCCGACGACCTAGTGCCAGGCGTTCCTCTCCCGCTTCCAAACCTGCCTCTGCCCCCGCTACCTAACCTGCCTCTGCCCCCGCTACCTAACCTTCCTCTCTCCCCGCTACCAAATCTTCCTCTGCCCCCACTTCCAAACCTTCCTCTCCCCCCACTACCAAATCTTCCTCTGCCCCCAGTTCCAAACCTTCCTCTTCCTCCGCTACCAAACCTTCCTCTGCCTCCGCTTCCAAACCTTCCTCTGCCCCCACTGCCAAACCTCCCTCTTCCCCCGCTACCAAACCTTTCTCTACCCCCGCTTCCAAACCTTCCTCTGCCCCCACTGCCAAATCTCCCTCTTCCCCCGCTACCAAACCTCCCTCTACCCCCGCTCCCAATCATCCCTTCCCCGCCTCCCCACACGTCGTCTCCATCAATGGAGGAGGCAAGGGAAGGCCTCATAGTGGCACCCATGTCGGTTCCTTCCGGACCGAACCCCATACATCATGAAACTCCCGCCCCGGCGCCGCATCCCCACCATCATCATTGGCGTCATGCCCCGCCACCGGCTCGATCACAGGCGTGATGGTTGCCCCACTGGCGGCACATACACCTTTTACATTTAGTTAGACTAGAATCACTAGTGGAATAAGGGACGGATTATTACACCTAGTTAAACAGGTGGCATGTAACATGGATTATTAGTTATTTGTGATGCATTGTATTGAATTCCATTATATTTCAGTATGGCTGGACAATAAAGTGATATTTATGAAGGAAATTTGCCCTAGAGGCAATAATAAAAGTTATTATTTATTTCCTTATATCATGATAAATGTTTATTATTCATGCTAGAATTGTATTAAACGGAAACATAGTACATGTGTGAATACATAGACAAACAGAAAAGTCACTAGTATGCCTCTACTTGACTAGCTCGTTAATCAAAGATGGTTAAGTTTCCTAACCATGAACAAAGAGTTGTTATTTGATTAACGAGGTCACATCATTAGTTGAATGATCTGATTGACATGACCCATTCCATTAGCTTAGCACCCGATCGTTTAGTATGTTGCTATTGCTTTCTTCATGACTTATACATGTTCCTATAACTATGAGATTATGCAACTCCCGTTTACCGGAGGAACACTTTGGGTGCTACCAAACGTCACAACGTTACTGGGTGATTATAAAGGAGCATTACAGGTGTCTCCAAAGGTAGATGTTGGGTTGGCGTATTTCGAGATTAGAATTTGTCACTCCGATTGTCGGAGAGGTATCTCTGGGCCCTCTCGGTAATGCACATCACATAAGCCTTGCAAGCATTGCAACTAAGATGTTAGTTGTGAGATGATGTATTACGGAACGAGTAAAGAGACTTGCCGGTAACGAGATTGAACTAGGTATTGGATACTGACGATCGAATCTCGGGCAAGTAACATACCGATGACAAAGGGAACAACGTATGTTGTTATGCGGTCTGACAGATAAAGATCTTCGTAGAATATGTAGGAGCCAATATGAGCATCCAGGTCCCGCTATTGGTTATTGACCGGAGACGTGTCTCGGTCATGTCTACATTGTTCTCGAACCGTAGGGTCCGCACGCTTAACGTTACGATGATAGTTACTATGAGTTTATGCATTTTGATGTACCGAAGGTTGATCGGAGTCTCGGATGTGATCACGGACATGACGAGGAGTCTCGAAATGGTCGAGACGTAAAGATTGATATATTGGAAGCCTATGTTTGGATATCGGAAGTGTTCCGGGTGAAATCGGGATTTTACCGGAGTACCGGGAGGTTACCGGAACCCCCCGGGAGCCATATGGGCCTTAGCGGGCTTTAGTGGAAAGGTGAAAGGGGCAGCCCAGGGTGGGCTGCGTGCCTCCCCCCTCCCCTAGTCCTATTAGGACTAGGAGAGGTGGCCGGCCCCCCTTTCTCTCTTTCCCCCTCGGGGAATCCTATTCCAATTAGGATTGGGGGGGGGAGTCCTACTCCCGGTAGGAGTAGGACTCCTCCTGCGCCTCCATAGGGCTGGCCGCACCCCTCCCCCTTGGCTCCTTTATATACGGAGGCAGGGGGCACCTCTAGACACACAAGTTGATCATTGAGATCGTTCCTTAGCCGTGTCCGGTGCCCCCTTCCACCATATTCCACCTCGATCATATTGTAGCGGTGCTTAGGCGAAGCCCTGCGATGGTAGTACATCAAGATCGTCACCACGCCGTCGTGCTGACGGAACTCTTCCCCGACGCTTTGCTGGATCAGAGCCCGGGGATCGTCATCGAGCTGTACGTGTGCTAAGAACTCGGAGGTGCCGGAGTAACGGTGCTTGGATCGGTCGGATCGGGAAGACGTACGACTACTTCCTCTATGTTGTGTGATCGCTTCCGCAGTCGGTCTGCGTGGGTACGTAGACAACACTCTCCCCTCTCGTTGCTGTGCATCACCATGATCTTGCGTGTGCGTAGGAAATTTTTTGAAATTACTACGAAACCCAACAGTGGTATCCGAGCCTAGGTTTTATGGTTTGATGTTATTTGCACGAGTAGAACACAAGTGAGTTGTGGGCGATACAAGTCATACTGCCTACCAGCATGTCATACTTTGGTTCGGCGGTATTGTTGGACGAGACGACCCGGACCAACATTACGCGTACGCTTACGCGAGACCGGTTCCCCCGACGTGCTTTGCACACAGGTGGCTTGCGGGCGACTGTCTCTCCAACTTTAGTTGAACCAAGTGTGGCTACGCCCGGTCCTTGCGAAGGTTAAAACGGAGTCTATTTGACAAACTATCGTTGTGGTTTTGATGCGTAGGTGAGATTGGTTCTTGCTTAAGCCCGTAGCAGCCACGTAAAACTTGCAACAACAAAGTAGAAGACGTCTAACTTGTTTTTGCAGGGCATGTTGTGATGTGATATGGTCAAGGCATGATGCTAAATTTTATTGTATGAGATGATCATGTTTTGTAACTGAGTTATCGGCAACTGGCAGGAGCCATATGGTTGTCGCTTTATTGTATGCAATGCAATCGCGATTTAATGCTTTACTTTATTACTAAGCGGTAGTGATAGTCGTGGAAGCATAAGATTGGCGAGACGACAACGATGCCACGATGAAGATCAAGGTGTCGCGCCGGTGACGATGGTGATCATGACGGTGCTTCAGAGATGGAGATCACAGGCACAAGATGATGATGGCCATATCATATCACTTATATTGATTGCATGTGATGTTTATCTTTTTATGCATCTTATCTTGCTTTGATTGACGGTAGCATTATAAGATGATCTCTCACTAAATTATCAAGAAGTGTTCTCCCTGAGTATGCACCGTTACGAAAGTTCTTCGTGCTGAGACACCACGTGATGATCGGGTGTGATAGGTTCTACGTTCAAATACAACGGGTGCAAAACAGTTGCACACGCGGAATACTCAGGTTATACTTGACGAGCCAAGCATATACAGATATGGCCTCGGAACACGGAGACCGAAAGGTCGAGCGTGAATCATATAGTAGATATGATCAACATAGTGATGTTCACCAATGAAACTACTCCATCTCACGTGATGATCGGACATGGTTTAGTTGATTTGGATCACGTAATCACTTAGAGGATTAGAGGGATGTCTATCTAAGTGGGAGTTCTTAAGTAATATGATTAATTGAACTTAAATTTATCATGAACTTAGTCCTGGTAGTATTTTGCAAATTATGTTGTAGATCAATAGCTCGCGTTGTTGCTTCCCTGTGTTTATTTTGATATGTTCCTAGAGAAAATTGTGTTGAAAGATGTTAGTAGCAATGATGCGGATTGGATCCGTGATCTGAGGTTTATCCTCATTGCTGCACAGAAGAATTATATCCTTGATGCACCGCTAGGTGACGGACCTATTGCAGGAGCAGATACAGACGTTATGAACGTTTGGCTAGCTCAATATGATGACTACTTGATAGTTTAGTGCACCATGCTTAATGGCTTAGAATCGGGACTTCAAAGACGTTTTGAACGTCATGGAGCATATGGGATGTTCCAGGAGTTGAAGTTAATATTTCAAGCAAATACCCGAGTTGAGAGATATGAAGTCTCCAACAAGTTCTATAGCTAACAGATGGAGGAGAATCGCTCAACGAGTGAGCATGTGCCCAGATTGTCTGAGTACTACAATCGCTTGAATCAAGTGGGAGTTAATCTTCCAGATAAGATAGTGATTGACAGAATTCTCTAGTCACCATCACCAAGTTAGTAGAATTTCGTGATGAACTATGATATGCAAGGGATAACGGAAATGATTCCCAAGCTCTTCGTAATGCGGAAATTGATGAAGGTAGAAATCGAGAAAAACATCAAGTGTTGATGGTAGACAAGACCACTAGTTTCAAGAAAAGGGCAGAGGGAAGAAGGGGAACTTCAAAAAGAACAGCAAGCAAGTTGCTGCTCAAAGTGAAGAAGCCCAAGTCTGATCCTAAGCCTGAGACTAAGTGCTTCTACTGCAAAAGGGACTGGTCACTGGAAGCGGAACTACCCCAAGTGATTGGCAGATAAGAAGGATGGCAAAATGAACATAAGTATATTTGATATACATGTTATTGATGTGTACTTTACTAGTGTTTATAGCAACCCCTCAGTATTTGATACTAGTTCAGTTGCTAAGATTAGTAACTCGAAACGGGAGTTGCAGAATAAACAGAGACTAGTTAAGGGTGAAGTGACGATGTGTGTTGGAAGTGGTTCCAAGATTGATATGATCATCATCGCACACTCCCTATACTTTCGGGATTAGTGTTGAACCTGAATAAGTGTTATTTGGTGTTTGCGTTAAGCATGAATATGATTTGATCATGTTTATTGTAATACGGTTATTCATTTAAGTAAGAGAATAAATTGTTGTTCTGTTTACATGAATAAAACCTTATATGGTTACACACCCAATGAAAATAGTTCATTGGATCTCGATCGTAGTGATACACATAATCATAATATTGAAACCAAAAGATGCAAAGTTAATAATGATAGTGCAACTTATTTGTAGCACTGCCGTTTAGGTCATATTGGTGTAAAGCGCATGAAGAAACTCCATGCTGATGGGATTTTGGAATCACTTGATTATGAATCACTTGATGCTTGCGAACCATGCCTCTTGAGCAAGATGACTAAGACTCCATTCTCCGGAGCGAGCAACTGACTTATTGGAAATAATACATACTGATGTATGCGGTCCGATGAGTGTTAAGGCTCACGGCAAGTATCGTTATTTTCTGAACTTCACAGATGATTTGAGCAGATATGGGTATATCTACTTGATGAAACATAAGTCTGAAACATTTGAAAAGTTCAAAGAATTTCAGAGTGAAGTGGAAAATCATCATGACAAGAAAATAAAGTTTCTACGATCTGATCGCGGAGACAAATATTTGAGTTACGAGTTTGGTCTTCAATTAAAACAATGTGAAATAGTTTCACAAACTCATGCCATATGGAACACCACAGCATAATGGTGTGTCCGAACGTCATAACCGTACTTTATTGGATATAGTGCAATCTATGATGTCTCTTACCGATCTACCACTATCGTTTTGGGGTTATGCATTAGAGACAGCTGCATTCACGTTAAATAGGGCACCATCTAAATCCGTTGAGACGACACCGTGTGAACTATGGTTTGGCAAGAAACCAAAGTTGTCGTTTCTTAAAGTTTGGGACTGCGATGCTTATGTGAAAAAGTTTCAACATGATAAGCTCGAACCCAAATCGGAGAAGTATGTCTTCATAGGATACCCAAAGGAGACTGTTGGGTACACCTTCTATCACAAATCCGAAGGCAAGACTTTTGTTGCTAAATTCGGAGTTTTTCTAGAGAAGGAGTTTCTCTCGAAAGAAGTGAGTGGGAGGAAAGTAGAACTTGATGAGGTAAATGTACCTGCTCCCTTATTGGAAAGTAGTTCATCACAAAAATCTGTTCCTGTGACTACTACACCAATTAGTGAGGAAGCTAATGATAATGATCATGTAACTTCAGATCAAGTTACTACCAAATCTCGTAGGTAAACCAGAGTGAGATCCGCAGCAGAGTGGTACGGTAATCCTGTTCTGGAAGTCATGTTACTAGACCATGACGAACTTGCGAACTATGAGGAAGCGATGATGAGCCCAGATTCCGCAAAGTGGCTTGAAGCCATGAAATCTGAGATAGGATCCATGTATGAGAACAAAGTATGGACTTTGGTTGACTTGCCCGATGATCGGCAAGCAATTGAGAATAAATGGATCTTCAAGAAGAAGACTGACACTGACGGTAATATTACTGTCTACAAAGCTCGACTTGTCGCAAAAGGTTTTCGGCAAGTTCAAGGGATTGACTACGATGAGACCTTCTCACCCGTAGCGATGCTTATGTCTGTCCGAATCATGTTAGCAATTGCCGCATTTTATGATTATAAAATTTGGCAGATGGATGTCAAAACTGCATTCCTGAATGGATTTCTGGAAGAAGAGTTGTATATGATGCAACCAGAAGGTTTTGTCGATCCAAAGGGAGCTAACAAAGTGTGCAAGCTCCAGCGATCCATTTATGGACTGGTGCAAGCCTCTCGGAGTTGGAATAAATGTTTTGATAGTGTGATCAAAGCATTTGGTTTTATACAGACTTTTGGAGAAGCCTGTATTTACAAGAAAGTGAGTGGGAGCTCTGTAGCATTTCTGATATTATATGTGGATGACATATTATTAATTGGAAATGATATAGAATTTCTGGATAGCATAAAGGGATACTTGAATAAGAGTTTTTCAATGAAAGACCTCGGTGAAGCTGCTTACATATTAGGCATTAAGATCTATAGAGATAGATCAAAACGCTTAATTGGACTTTCACAAACAACATACCTTGACAAAATTTTGAAGAAGTTCAAAATGGATCAAGCAAAGAAAAAGTTTCTTGCCTGTGTTACAAGGTGTGAAGTTGAGTAAGACTCAAAGCCCGACCACGGCAGAAGATAGAAAGAGAATGAAAGTCATTCCCTATGCCTCAGCCATAGGTTCTATAAAGTATGCCATGCTGTGTACCAGATCTATTGTATACCCTACACTGTGTTAAGCAAGGGAGTACAATAGTGATCTAAGAGTAGATCACTGGACAGCGGTCAAAATTATCCTTAGTGGAATAAGGAAATATTTCTCAATTATGGAGGTGACAAAAAGGTTCGTCGTAAAAAGTTACGTCGATGCAAGCTTTGACACAGATCTGGATGACTCTAAGTCTCGATCTAGATACATATTGAAAGTGGGAGCAATAAGCTAGAGTAGCTCCGTGCAGAGCATTGTTGACATAGAAATTCACAAAATACTTACGGATCTGAATGTGACAGACCCGTTGACTAAAATTATCTCACAAGCAAAACATGATCACACCTTAGTACTCTTTGGGTGTTAATCACATAGCGATGTGAACTAGATTACTGACTCTAGTAAACCCTTTGGGTGTTGATCACATATCGATGTGAACTATGGGTATTAATCACATGGTGATGTGAACTATTGCTGTTAAATCACATGGCAATGTGAACTAGATTATTGACTCTAGTGCAAGTGGGAGACTGAAGGAAATATGCCCTAGAGGCAATAATAAAAGTTATTATTTATTTCCTTATATCATGATAAATGTTTATTATTCATGCTAGAATTGTATTAAACGGAAACATAGTACATGTGTGAATACATAGACAAACAGAAAAGTCACTAGTATGCCTCTACTTGACTAGCTCGTTAATCAAAGATGGTTAAGTTTCCTAACCATGAACAAAGAGTTGTTATTTGATTAACGAGGTCACATCATTAGTTGAATGATCTGATTGACATGACCCATTCCATTAGCTTAGCACCCGATCATTTAGTATGTTGCTATTGCTTTCTTCATGACTTATACATGTTCCTATAACTATGAGATTATGCAACTCCCGTTTACCGGAGGAACACTTTGGGTGCTACCAAACGTCACAACGTTACTGGGTGATTATAAAGGAGCATTACAGGTGTCTCCAAAGGTAGATGTTGGGTTGGCGTATTTCGAGATTAGGATTTGTCACTCCGATTGTCGGAGAGGTATCTCTGGGCCCTCTCGGTAATGCACATCACATAAGCGTTGCAAGCATTGCAACTAAGATGTTAGTTGTGAGATGACGTATTACGGAACGAGTAAAGAGACTTGCCGGTAACGAGATTGAACTAGGTATTGGATACCGACGATCGAATCTCGGGCAAGTAACATACCAATGACAAAGGGAACAACGTATGTTGTTATGCGGTCTGACCGATAAAGATCTTCGTAGAATATCTAGGAGCCAATATGGGCATCCAGGTCCCGCTATTGGTTATTTACCGGAGACGTGTCTCGGTCATGTCTACATTGTTCTCGAACCGTAGGGTCCGCACGCTTAACGTTAGGATGACAGTTACTATGAGTTTATGCATTTTGATGTACCGAAGGTTGTTCGGAGTCCCGGATGTGATCACGGACATGATGAGGAGTCTCGAAATGGTCGAGACGTAAAGATTGATATATTGGAAGCCTATGTTTGGATATCGGAAGTGTTCCGGGTGAAATCGGGATTTTACCAGAGTACCGGGAGGTTACCGGAACCCCCCGGGAGCCATATGGGCCTTAGTGGGCTTTAGTGGAAAGGTGAAAGGGGCAGCCCAGGGTGGGCTGCGCGCCTCCCCCCTCCCCTAGTCCTATTAGGACTAGGAGAGGTGGCCGGCCCCCCTTTCTCTCTTTCCCCCTCGGGGAATCCTATTCCAATTAGGATTGGGGGGGGGGGAGTCCTACTCCCAGTAGGAGTAGGACTCCTCCTGTGCCTCCATAGGGCTGGCCGCACCCCTCCCCCTTGGCTCCTTTATATACGGAGGCAGGGGGCACCTCTAGACACACAAGTTGATCATTGAGATTGTTCCTTAGCCGTGTGCGGTGCCCCCTTCCACCATATTCCACCTCGATCATATTGTAGCGGTGCTTAGGCGAAGCCCTGCGACGGTAGTACATCAAGATCGTCACCACGCCGTCGTGCTGACGGAACTCTTCCCCGACACTTTGCTGGATCGGAGCCCGGGGATCGTCATCGAGCTGTACGTGTGCTAAGAACTCGGAGGTGCCGGAGTAACGGTGCTTGGATCGGTCGGATCGGGAAGACGTACGACTACTTCCTCTATGTTGTGTGATCGCTTCCGCAGTCGGTCTGCGTGGGTACGTAGACAACACTCTCCCCTCTCGTTGCTGTGCATCACCATGATCTTGCGTGTGCGTAGGAAATTTTTTGAAATTACTACGAAACCCAACAATTTAATATGCAAGGTGCTTTTACTATACCCCTCACTATCCTAGAGTACAACACTATTCCAGATGTCAGTACGATCCGAGGTGTGGGACATGACGAGGATTACTGTGATATAATATATGCCACCGAGAGGTAAAAAAAGTACGAAGGGCATCTCCAACACTGACCCTCAAACTACGAGCAATCGTCCGGATCGCGCGGTCCAGATGTGTTTTTCCATCCAACGTGAGCCTATATCGGTCCGGCGAGCGGTTCAGACCTATTTTTTCCCGCAAACCGGAGACAAAGTGTGTGTGTGTGTTGGGGGGGGGGGGAGGGCGACCGCTGCCATGTCCGCATCTGGCAACTGACCCACCAAATATCATCCTCCCTCGCTTGCGTGTTTTCCTGCCCGACGCCAGCTGCCCGCATTGACATCGGCCCAAAGTGGACGCAACCTCTCACTGCCGGCATTGAAGCAGCGCGCCGGCCGAGAGAGCACCGCCTGACTGAACACGCCTCCTCGCCGCATTCAAACGGCTACAGACTGCATGCCGGCCTTCATTAAACTTGTGTGTGTGTGTGTGTGTGTCGAGAAACCTACTTCGGCCACACGTTCGTTCGTGAGCCGACGGGCATTAAACATAACGTCGGTTGGCTCCTCACATCTGCCCGCTATTTAAACAAGGCCAGACATCGGGCAAACACCGCACCACACCTCCGCTCCCCATCTCCTCCTGACACTATATTCTTCACACTCTCCATGGCAACCTGTGAGCAGTAAGAGGAGTTCTCCAGCATAAAATCCGGCTGGGTGGCCCACCGAATATGAGGCAGGCAACTCGCTACTCAACCTACCTCGCCATCCAGGCCATCGGTACCATGGGCGAGGCTGCATGCTGGCGCGCATAGGAGAAAGTGGTTGCTACAAGCCGGCGCGTGGTTCAACAACACGTCGCTCCAAGCCAGCTCGCGGAGGAGTGGCGAGTTGCTCAGGCCGGCACACAGGGGAGCATGGTGGCGCAGGCATCATGGCCGCCGTCGACGAGGCCGTGTCGTATCGCTCCTCCCGCGCCACCTGCCGTCAATATTCGTGAAACTATGCCCTGCCTACGGAGAAAGTAGCTGGCTTCGCGGATATTGATACGTCTCCAACGTATCTATAATTTTTTATTGTTCCATGCTATTATATTATCCATCTTGGATGTTTTATATGCATTTATATGCTATTTTATATTATTTTTGGGACTAACCTATTAACCTAGAACCCAGTGCCGGTTTCTGTTTTTTTCCTTATTTTTGAGTTTTACAAAAAGGGATACCAAACGGAGTCCAAACGAGCTGAATCTTTACGATGATTTTCTATGGACCAGAAGAAGCCCACGGAGTATCGGAGATGGACTAGAGGAGCCACGAGGCATCCACAAGGGTGGAGGGCGCCCCCTGCCTTGCCGCTGCCTCGTGGGCCCCCCCTGACTTGTTCTCGATGCAAAAAATTCCTATAAATACCAAAACCCCCAGAAACAAACCTAGATCGGGAGTTCCACCGCCGCAAGCCTCTGTAGCCACGAAAAAACAATCGGGAGCCCGTTCTATCACCCTGTCGGAGGGGGAAACCATCACCGGTGGCCATCTCCATCACCCAAGTGATCTCCATGACGAGGAGGGAGTAGTTCACCCTCGGGGCTGAGGGTATGTACCAGTAACTATGTGTTTGATCTCTCTCTCTCTCTCTCGTGTTCTTGATTTGGCACGATCTTGATGTACCGCGAACTTTGTTACTATAGTTGGATCATATGGTGTTTCTCCCCCTCTACCTTCTTGTGATGAATTGAGTTTTACCTTTGAGGTTTCACTATTATAGGATTGAATACTATTACGGATTTGAGAACATTTGATGTATGTCCTACGTGGGATACCCGTGGTGACAATGGGGTGTTCTATTGATTCACTTGATGTATGTTTTGGCACTCAACTCGCGGATTCCCGAGGTGACATTGGGGTAATCTATGCATAGGGGTTGATGCATGTTTTCGTCCTTGTTTCTTCAGTAGGAATCTTGGGGCACTCTTTGAGGTTCTTTGTGTTGGATTGAATATTATGAATCTGAAGTTGTTTGATGCATATTGTATAATTGACCCATGGATACTTGTGGTGACATTGGAGTGTCTAGGTGACATTAGGGTTGGTTAATGTCAGGATCATGGTGATGCATAGCAACGAGAGGGGAGAGGTTGTCCACGTACCCTCGTAGACCGAATGCGGAAGCGTTAGCACAACGCGGTTGATGTAGTCATACGTCTTCATGATCCGATCGATCCAAGTACCGGACGTACGGCACCTCCGAGTTCTGCACACGTTCAACTCGATGACGTCCCGCGAGCTCCGATCCAGCAAAGCTTCACAGGAGAGTTTCGTCAACACGACGACGTGGTGACGGTGATGATGATGCTACCGACGCAGGGCTTCGCCTAAGCACCGCTACGATATGATGGAGGTGGATTATGGTGGAGGAGGGCACCGCACATGGCTAAGAGATCAATGATCAATTGTTGTGTCTATGGGGTGCCCCTGCCCCCGTATATAAAGGAGTAAGGGGGAGGAGGTGGCCGACCAGGGAGAGGCGCGCCAAGGGGGGGGTCCTACTCCCACTAGGAGTAGGACTCCTCCTATTCCTAGTAGGAGTAGGAGAGGGGGAAGGAAAGGGAGAGGATGAGAAGGAAAGAGGGGGCCGACCCCCCTTGCCCTAAACCTATTCGGTTTGGGCCTTGGGGGGCGCGCCCCACACTCCCCTTGCTTCCCTCTATTTCCACTAAGGCCCATGTAGGCCCATTAAGCCCCCCCCGGGGGGGGGGGTCCGGTAACCCCCGGTACTCTGATATATGTCCGAAACCTTTCCGGTGTCGGAACATAGTCGTCCAATATATCGATCTTTACGTCTCGACCATTTCGAGACTCCTCGCCATGTTCATGATCACATCCGGGACTTTGAACTACCTTCAGTACATCAAAACACAAAACTCATAATATCGATCGTCACCGAACTTTAAGCGTGTGAACCCTACGGGTTCGAGAACTATGTAGACATGATCGAGACACATCTCCGGTCAATAACCAATAGCGGAACCTGGATGCTCATATTGGCTCCCAGATATTCTACGAAGATCTTTATCGGTCAAATCGCATAACAACATACATTGTTCCCTTTGTCATCGGTATGTTACTTGCCCGAGATTCGATCGTCGGTATCTCAATACCTAGTTCAATCTTGTTACCGGCAAGTCTCTTTACTCGTTCCATAATACATCATACTGCAACTAACTCATTAGTTACAATGCTTGCAAGGCTTATAGTGATGTGCATTACCGAGTGGGCCTAGAGATACCTCTCCGACACTCGGAGTGACAAATCCTAATCTCGAAATACGCCAACTCAACAAGTACCTTCTGAGACACCTGTAGAGCACCTTTATAATCACCCAGTTACATTGTGATGTTTGGTAGCACACAAAGTGTTCCTCCGGTAAACGGGAGTTGCATAATCTCATAGTCATAGGAACATGTATAAGTCATGAAGAAAGAAATAGCAACATACTAAATGATCAAGTGCTAAGCTAACGGAATGGGTCAAGTCAGTCACATCATTCTCCTAATGATGTGATCCCGTTAATCAAATGACAACTCATGTCTATGGCTAGGAAACATAACCATCTTTGATCAACGAGCTAGTCAAGTAGAGGCATACTAGTGACACTCTGTTTGTCTATGTATTCACACATGTATCATGTTTCCGGTTAATACAATTCTAGCATGAATAATAAACATTTATCATGATATAAGGAAATAAATAATAACTTTATTATTGCCTCTAGGGCATATTTCCTTCAGTTGATGTGTGTCATATGGTGTTATTTTACAATGAACTCTAGGGCTGTTTGTGATACTTATAGGAATAGCTCAATGGATTGATCGGAAAGAATAACTTTGAGGTGGTTTCGTATCAAGCAATTACATCTTATGTTCTCTGTGATAGGAACTTTGGAGTGACTTTTGTTGCACGTTGAGGGATTGCCATATGATTTAATTATGTTATCATTGTTGAGAGAACTTGCACTGGTGAAAGTATGAACCCTAGGCCTTGTTTCCAAGCATTGCAATACCGTTTTTGCTCACGTTTACTACTAGTTACCTTGCTGTTTTTATATTTTCAGATTACAAAAGCCTATATCTACTATCCATATTACGCTTGTATCACCATCTCTTCGCCGAACTAGTGCACCTATACAATTTACCATTGTATTGGGTGTGTTGGGGACACAAAAGACTATTTGTTATTTGGTTGCAGGGTTGTTTGAGAGAGACCATCTTCATTCTACGCCTCCCATGGATTGATAAACCTTAGGTCATCCACTTGAGGGAAATTTGCTATTGTCCTACAAAACTCTGCGCTTGGAGGCCCAACACGAGTCTACAAGAAGAAGGTTGTGTAGTAGACATCAAGCTCTTTTCTGGCGCTGTTGTCGGGGAGGTGAGTGCTTGAAGGTATATCTTTAGATCTTGCAATTGAACCTTTTAGTTTCTTGTTTTATCACCAGTTTAGTTTATAAAAGAAAACTACAAAAAATGGAATTGAGGTTGCCTCATATGCTTCATCTTTTTTAATGTCTTTCGTGAAAATGATGGAAAGGAAAATTGTGCTCAAGTGTTAGAAGAAGAAGTTAATAAAATGTTTGGCACTAAGTCTTTTTATGATGAGCATGATTGCAATGTTGTTAGTATGAATTCTTTGGATATCCATGATGCTAATGATATTCAAAGCTACAAGCTTGGGGATGCTATGTTTGATCAAGATGATATTTTTTGTCCCCCAAGTTTTGATGAGCAAATTTATTATGATGATACAGGCCTCCTATTTATGATGATTATATTGATGAAAGTGGGTTTAGAAGAGTGTCAACTCTAGGTACTAATGATCCCACTATTTTGGAGGGTGTTGAATCTTATTGTAGTAATTATGAAAGTGGTTTTGGAGAGGTCAAGACTTTATTTAGTGATGAATCCACTATTTTGGAAGAGGTTCCAATTGATTATGAGAACAAAGTTGCTATCTATGATGATTATTGTGATGACATGTATGCCATAAAGAATAATGATAACCATAAAACATGTCATCATGATTGTAATTTTCAATCGGATTATGCCTCACATGATAGTTATTTTGTTGAGTTTGCTCCCACTATTATGAATGAGAAGGAATTTGGTTATGTGGAGAGTAATAAATTTTTTGTGCATGTGAATCGTGAAAAGAATGCTGTATGTGATAGCTATATTATTGAATTCATTCATGATGGTATTGAAAACTATTATGAGGGGGGAATATATGCTTATAGGAGTTGCAATAATATCAAGTTTCCTCTCTATGTGTTGAAAATCTTGAAGTTATGCTTGTTTTGCCTTCCTATGCTAGTTGATTCTTGTTCCCATAAATTGTTTGCTCGCAAAATCCCTATGCATAGGAATTGGGTTAGACTTAAATGTGCTAGTCATATGCTTCATGATGCTCCCATTAAGTTTCAATTCTTATCTTTTATGAGTGCATCATTGAAATCATCATGCCTAGCTAGAAAGGCATTAAAGAAAAGCGCTTGTTGGGAGACAACCCAATATTTACCCCTCCGGTTTTTGTGTATTAACATGAATAGGCTACTGTATTAATCATGTTTTATAGCTTTTGTTTAAATAAAGTTCCAAGTAAGACCTTTGGTATGGTCTATGGTGATGGTTGATTCGATCTTCCTGAAAAATAGAAACTTTTGCGCCTAGTAAAATAATTTTAGTTTTTTTACATAAGAACGATAAAATACTAATTCTTCTTGAACAAGATTTATATATAAATTACCTAGGTTGTCCTAATTTTTCATAATTTTTGGAGTTACAGAAGTATATAAAGTTTCCAGATTACTACAGACTGTTCTGTTTTTGACAGATTCTGTTTTCATTGTGTTGTTTAATTATTTTGTTGAATCTATGGGTAGTATCTGAGGGTATGAACCATGGAGAAGTTAGAATACAGTATATATAAAACCAATATAAATTTAGAATGAGTTCACAACAGTACCTAAGTGGTGATTTGCTTCATTATACTAACGAAGCTTATGAGTTTTCTGTTGAGTTTTGTGTTGTGAAGTTTTCAAGTTTTGGGTAAAGTTTGATGGACTACGGAATAAGGAGTGGCAAGAGTCTAAGCTTGGGGATGCTCAAGGCACCCCAAGGTAATATTCAAGGAATACCCAAGCAACTAAGCTTGGGGATGCCCCGGATGGCATCCCCTCTTTTGTCTTCAATCCATTGGTAAATTTACTTGAGGCTATATTTTTATTCACCACATGATATGTGTTTTGCTTGGAGCATCATTTTATTTTTTTAGGATTTACTTGCTGTTATTTAGAGTAATTTTTTTGCATCTTTTAGTTCAATATAAAGGTCAAGTGTAGCCTTTACCATGCTTATTTTGCAAGTCTATATGTTACTCTTTTGAAAACAGAAAGTTTTCTATCATTGTCTGAATATTTGTGAATAGTCAGAACATGATAAAATCTTGAAATTTTCACACAATGAGTAACCACAAATTTTCTACAGTGTGGTAATTTTCAAGAATTTTTTGGAGCTAGGCAAGTATTATTCCTCTTGCATTCTTTACAGCCTATTCTCCTTAGACAGATTGTTGTCATGTTTGCATTGTTTGCATATGTTTGCTTGTGAAATGATTCTATTTGAGGATAGGAGTATTAAATATGTAGAGGCATTTAGTATGCAATGTTAAATAATAATTTTAGTGATTTTCTACATAGAGAATTATAAGGTTTTGCATGGATTAATACTAACTTATCTCACGAGTTCTTGTTGAGTTTTGTGTGCATGAAGTTTTTAAGATTTCGGGAAACAATGATATGAGAGGAATTAAGGAGACACAAGAGCTCAAGCTTGGGTATGCCCAAGGCATCCCTAATTAATATTTCAAGAAGTCTCAAGCAGCTAAGCTTGGGGGTGCCCCGGTTGGCATCCCACCTTTCTTCTTCAACAATGATCGGTCAGTTTGGTTGAACCTAAGTTTTTGCTTCTTCATATGATATGTGCTATCCTTGGAATGTCATTTTATCTTGTTTTGCTTGCTGTTTGAATAAAGTACTTAAGATATGAAATTCTTGAATGAGATAGAGTCTTCACGTAGCTACTTAATTATTTGACTACTCATTGATATTCACTTATATCTTTTTGGAGTAGTTTGTCAGTTGCTCTAGTGCTTCACTTATATCTTTTTAGAGCATGATGGTGGTTTTATTTTGAAGAAATTGATGAACTCTCATGCTTCACTTATATTATTTTGAGAGTCTTTCTAAACATCATGGTAATTTTCTTTGGTTATGAATTTAGTCCTAATATGATGGGCATCCAAGAGGGATATAAGAAAAACTTTCATATAAAGTGCATTGAATACTATGAGAAGTTTGATTCCTTGCATTTGTTTTGAGATATAAAGATGGTTATATTAGACTCATGTTAATGAGTAATTGTGGATTGGTAGAAATACTTGTGTTAAGGGTTGTGATTCCCGAAGCATGCACGTATGGTGAACCGTTATGTGATGAAGTCGGAGCATGATTTATATATTGATTGTCTTCCTTATGAGTGGCGGTCGGGGATGAGTGATGGTCTTTTCCTACCAATCTATCCCCCTAGGAGCATGTGTCTATTACTTCGTTTCGATAACTAATAAATTTTTGCAATAATTAAGTATGTGAGTTCTTTATGACTAATGTTGAGTCCATGGATTATACGCACTCTCACCCTTCCACCATTGCTAGCCTCTCTAGTACCGCACAACTTTCGCCAGTGCATTAAACCCACCATTCACCCTTCCTCAAAACAGCCACCATACCTACCTATTATGGCATTTCCATGGCCATTCCGAGATATATTGCCATAATGCAACTTCCACTGTTCCGTTTATTATGACGCGCACCATCATTGTCATATTGCTTTGCATGATCATGTAGATGGCATAGTATTTGTGGCAAAGCCACCGTTCATATTTTTTATACATGTCACTCTTGATCATTGCACATCCCGGCACACCGCCGGAGGCATTCATATAGAGTTATATCTTGTTCTAGCATCGAGTTGTAATTCTTGAGTTGTAAAGTAAATAAAAGTGTGATGATCTTCATTATTAGAGCATTGTCACAGTGAGGAAAGGATGATGGAGACTATGGTTCCCCCACAAGTCGGGATGAGACTCCGGATGAGAAATAAAAAAATGGGAGAAAGAAAAGAGGCCAAAGTGCCCAAAAATGAAAAAATGAGAGAAAAGAGAGAAGGGGCAATGCTACTATCCTTTTACCACACTTGTGCTTCAAAGCAGCACCATGATCTTCATGATAGAGAGTCTCCTATGCTATCACTTTCATATACTAGTGGGAATTTTTTATTATAGAACTTGGCTTGTATATTCCAATGATGGACTTCCTCAAATTGCCCTAGGTCTTCGTGATCAAGCGAGTTGGATGCACACCCACTTGGTTTCCTTTTTTGAGCTTTTATACACTAATAACTCTAGTGCATCCGTTGCATGGCAATCCATACTCACTCACATTGATATCTATTGATGGGCATCTCCATAGCCCATCGATACGCCTAGTTGATGTGAGACTATCTCCTTCTTTTTGTCTTCTCCTCACAACCTCCACCATATTCTATTCCACCTATAGTGCTATATCCATGGCTCACGCTCATGTATTGCGTGAAATTTGAAAAAGTTTGAGAACATCAAAAGTATGAAACAATTGCTTGGCTTGTCATCGGGGTTGTGCATGATTTAATACTTTGTGTGATGAAGATGGAGCATAGCCAGACTATATGATTTTGTAGGGATAACTTTCTTTGGCCATGTTATTTTGAGAAGACATGATTGCTTTGTTAGTATGCTTGAAGTATTATTGTTTTTATGTCAATATTAAACATTTGTTTTGAATCTTATGGATCTGAAAATTCCTTCCACAATAAAGAAGATTACATGGATAAATATGTTAGGTAGCATTCCACATCAAGAATTCTGTTTTTATCATTTACCTACTCGAGGACGAGTAGGAATTAAGCTTGGGGATGCGTGATATGTCTCCAACATATCTATAATTTTGATTGTTCCATGCTATTATATTATCCATCTTGGATGTTTTATATGCATTTATATGCTATTTTATATTATTTTTGGGACTAACCTATTAACCTAGAGCCTAGTGCGAGTTTTTTTTTCCTTGTTTTTGAGTTTTATAGAAAAGGAATACCAAACGGAGTTGAAACGAGCTGAAACTTTACGACGATTTTATATGGACCAGAAGAAGCCCATGGAGTATCAGAGTTGGACCAGAGGAGCCACAAGGCATCCACAAGGGTGGAGGGCGCGCCCCTGACTTGCCGCTGCCTCGTGGACCCCCTGACTTGTTACCGACGGCAAAAATTCGTATAAATACCAAAACCCCCAGAAAGAAACCTAGATCGGGAGTTCCGTGGCTGCAAGCCTCTGTAGCCATGAAAAACCAATCGGGAGCCTGTTCCGGCACCCTGCCGGAGGGGGAAACCATCACCGGTGGCCATCTTCATCATCCCGACGGTCTCCGTGACGAGGAGGGAGTAGTTCACCCTCGGGGCTGAGGGTATGTACCAGTAGCTATGTGTTTGATCTCTCTCTCTCTCTCTCTCTCTCCCGTGTTCTTGATTTGGCACGATCTTGATATACCGCGAGCTTTGTTACTATAGTGTAGTGATCCGACCTCAAACGGTCGAATCTCTATGCATAAGTGTCATCCCTAGATCAGTAATGCCGACACACACAGTACTTCGAAGGATTTATAATAGAGTTGCAAGCACATACTTATTACATCGATAGTCTCATGAGAGAACTTAGTACAAAAATATGGCTTAAGGCCATCTAAATAAGATAAGAACGGAAGACTTGGAAGATAAAGTGAGTCCATCAACTCCAGCGGTATAGCTGAGTGCACGACAACGACCTAGCGCACCTTACCTGAAAATGGGTCAGCACATGGAATATGCTAGCAAGATGACACAATAGAGCAATGAACAGGTAAATGCTATCACTACATGCATATATGGTTGGTGGAGGCTCTATGGTTAATATGTTTTTGCGAAAAGCCAATTTTTCCCTACAACAAAGGAATATATTTTGTTTAACTATCATGGTAGTTGATAAACATTGAGAAGGTTCCTCCAACTCAATCCCAATTAAGAAGTATTAATAACCCAACAAATTAATTTAGAGTGTTGAGATCAACATGACAATCCAAGAACCAGATACTCAAGATGTCCATAACTGGGGACACGGCTAACCATGATTACTTTGTACACTCTGCAGAGGTTTGCGCACTTTTCCCCACAAGACTCGATCTCCTTTGTTGGATTTCTCGCACTACATGATGTTTGAGAAACGGATGACCGAGACATAGTCTTTTAGAAGCATTAACTCTTTACTCTGGGTAGACAGTTACACCTACTTTCCCCTACATCTGTTAGCCTACCACTGAAAGAGGTCACACAACATACTCAACTATGCCAGAGCCCATAATGGCTTGTGGCTGCACACGGAAGTTTCTAGCATGAATAATCTTATGATCCCTTTGAGCCTGGGTGGCGAACCATAGGATGATCACACGGGTACTCCGGGATATCCTAGGACAACACTGAATTCTCCAGGTGCCCGCAACCAATCCACCCAGATGTGTATTTAAGTAGCCACCTTAAGTTAACCATTAATTAACAATTCTCACATCTGTCATGGATACACTCAACCAATCTACGTCTACGAGCATAGCATAGCAGTAATAGCATAGTGTAGAAGTAACTCCCATGGTTTGATAAAAAGGCAATAGGTTCTACCTCATCATCTACTTCCAAATACCCACATGTTAAGAGATCCTACTCATGCAATGTTTGAGGATTGGAACTAATGCATAAAAACTGGGTAATGAAGAAGTATGATGAAAGTGTTACTTGCCTTGCTGACGATCTGCAAACCCTAGAGACTCGTAGTAGCACGCTTCGCACTCCAGAAATTCTATCGCAAACAAACAATAGCATACATAAGCAATCAAGCATAGATGCAAGGGTAAAACTCAAATAAGAAGATCCAAACTGAAAGTTCAACTGAAGAGCTTCGATTTGCAAAAAGAGTCAATCGAATCGGAGCTACGGAACTGAAACTACGATCGAAAGAGCTTCGAAGTCAAATCTGCTTGAAACCAAATTTTAATTTGTCAAAACCATGTTCAAGTTGATTAACAGGGAAGATGGCTTCGATATGAAGATTTTGGCGTTGGTTTCACTGGATTTGGACAAACGGTTGAAAAGTTGCGAGGGTTTGAAGATCAGGGGCTAATCTGCGATAAAAGTAATCGTGGATAGGTCCCTGGCCGGAAATAAAATAAAAAGAAAAGACTAACGAACGAACGTTCGTTAGCGGAGATGAAAGAAACGAACATGTTCACGATCAGGATCGTTCGGGCGAACGTCCGCTAACTAACAAAACTGCAGAAAACCGAGAAAACCCTAATACTAAAAAAACAAACTAGATCTAAACCAAAAAAAACCGGCGGCGGTTTTCTTTACCGAATCACGGTGGCGGGTTAACACCGGCCCCGACGAGGCGGCGGGGCTCCGCAGTGGTGACGCAATAGCGAGGCGAGGCGAGGCGGCGCGGGGCGGCACTGCGGCAGACTACGACAACGGAGGCGGTGGTGGCGCCGGGCTTCAGCCCGCTCGGCTGGGCCATTGGCCCAGTCGGGCGAAACGTGTTTTTAATAATTCTACCGAAGAAAATCCTAAATAAATATAAGAAAAAAATCTAAAAATTCCAAAAACAATTTTCACCGTCTAAATAAAATATTTAGAATAAAGTGAACATTTTTCTGGCCTAAAAACATAATTTTGAAAAATGCATGTTTTTCAAATTCAAATAAAATAGCAGAAAAGTCCAAATAAAATATTTATTTAATTTTAACATTTTTCCTCCAATATTTCCTTTATTTTGGAGAAGTACTTTTATCTCCTCTCTTTTATTTTTATATTGGAAATATTTCGGAGAGAAAAATATTAAAACCAATGTGATCCTCTTTTCAAATTTGAGAAAAATTCAAATATGAAAATAGTGAAATCCCCAACTCTCTCCGTGGGTCCTTGAGTTGCTTAGGATTTCTAAGATCGCAAACGAGATGCAAATAAAATATGATAAGCATATGATGACCTATGTATAACATTCCAAATTGAAAATTTGGGATGTTACATATAGTTGGATCATAGTGTTTTAGCCTGTAACAATTCTTTATGGAATAAATTCATTCTTATCATTAGGAACAACAGTTATACCTCCTTTCTTAGGGACACAATGAACAGGACTTACCCATCTACTATCAGCTATGGGATAGATTATACCTACTTTCAGAAATTTTAAGATCTCCGTTCTTACCACTTCCTTCATTTTTGGATTAACCGACGTTGGTGATCAACAACGGGTTTAGCATCAGGTTCCATATTAATTTTGTGCTGACATAGAGTGGGACTAATGCCATTTAAATCATCAAGAGTATATCCAATAGCAGCTTGGTGCTTCCTTAGAACTTTCAATAATCTTTCATCTTCATGTTCTGAAAGGTTGGCACTAATAATAACATGATATATCTTCTTTTCATCAAGATAAGCATATTTCAACGTGTCAGACAATTTTTTTAATTCAAATACAGGATCACCTTTAGGTGGAGGCAGACCTCCTAGAGTTTCAATAGGCAAATTGTGTTTAAGTAGAGGACGTCGTTCAAAGAAAATCTTATCTATTTCATTTCTTTCATGCATATGAAAATCATTTTCATGGTCTAGCAAATATTGTTCTAAAGGATCAGTAGGTGGTACAACAATAGAAGCAAGACCAATTAATTCATCCTTACTAGGCAATTCTTTTTCATGAAGCTTTCTACTAAACTTGGAAAAATTAAACTCATGAGACTCATCACCAAAACTAACACTGATAGTTTGTTTCTCACAATCTATCTTAGCATTAACGGTGTTCAAGAAAGGTCTACCAAATATAATGGGACAAAAGTCATCTTGTGGGGAGCCAAGAACAAGAAAATCAGTAGGGTATTTTATTTTCCCACAAAAAACTTCAACTTCTCTAACAATCCCAATTGGTGAAATAGTATCTCTATTAGCAACTTTAATAGTAACATCTATGTCTTCTATTTCTGCGGGTGCTATGTCATTCATAATTTCTTGATATAAGGTGTAAGGAATAACATTCACACTAGCACCTATGTCACATAAAACATGATAACAGTGATCTCCTATTTTAACTGAGATGACAGGCATGCCAACAACAGGTCTATGTTCATCTTTTTATTAGGTTTGGCAATTCTAGCAGCTTCTTCACAAAAGTAAATAACATGTGCATCCATATCTTCCTCCAAGAAATCTTCAACCATAGCAATGCTAGGTTCTACTTTAATTTGTTCATCAGGTTTAGCTGTTCTAATATACCTTTTGTTAACCACAGTTGAAACTTTAGCATGTTCCTTTATCCTAACCAGAAAAGGTGGTTTCTCAATATAAGCAGAAGGAATAACTGGATCAACATTGTAAAGTATAGTTTCATCTTTAACTGGTACTGGTTCTTTGATTTCTTCTTTAATAGGTGGGTGATATTTAAACCACTTCTGTCGGTGTGAAACGACACCTATGGGATCACAAGAATCCCTACTACGGTTGTCGGGGCGCAGGGTTGCGAGGAGAGCAGGCCTAGTAGACAGCACGAGGATCGTTTACCCAGGTTCGGGCCGCAAGGATGCGTAAAACCCTAGTCCTGCTTTAGTGGGTGTATTTCTGAGAGTTCTTGAGCTCTCGAACTAGCTGTGGTCAACGTGTGGTTCCAAAGAGCCGAACCCCCCTCCTTGTTGTTGGAAATATGCCCTAGAGGCAATAATAAATTATTTATTATTATATTTCCTTGTTCATGATAATCGTTTATTATCCATGCTAGAATTGTATTGATAGGAAACTCAGATACATGTGTGGATACATAGACAACACCATGTCCCTAGTAAGCCTCTAGTTGACTAGCTCGTTGATCAATAGATGGTTACGGTTTCCTGACCATGGACATTGGATGTCATTGATAACGGGATCACATCATTAGGAGAATGATGTGATGGACAAGACCCAATCCTAAGCCTAGCACAAAGATCATGTAGTTCGTATGCTAAAGCTTTTCTAAATGTCAAGTATCATTTCCTTAGACCATGAGATTGTGCAACTCCCGGATACCGTAGGAGTGCTTTGGGTGTGCCAAGCGTCACAATGTAACTGGGTGGCCATAAAGGTACACTACAGGTATCTCCGAAAGTGTCTGTTGGGTTGGCACGAATCGAGACTGGGATTTGTCACTCCGTGTAAATGGAGAGGTATCTCTGGGCCCACTCGGTAGGACATCATCATAATGTGCACAATGTGATCAAGGAGTTGATCACGGGATGATGTGTTACGAAACGAGTAAAGAGACTTGCCGGTAACGAGATTGAACAAGGTATCGGGATACCGACGATCGAATCTTGGGCAAGTATCGTACCGCTAGACAAAGGGAATTGTATACGGGATTGATTAAGTCCTTGACATCGTGGTTCATCCGATGAGATCATCATGGAACATGTGGGAACCAACATGGGTATCCAGATCCCGCTGTTGGTTATTGACCGGAGAGTCATCTCGGTCATGTCTGCATGCCTCCCGAACCCGTAGGGTCTACACACTTAAGGTTCGGTGACGCTAGGGTTATAGAAATATTAGTATGCGGTAACCCGAAAGTTGTTCGGAGTCCCGGATGAGATCCCGGACGTCACGAGGAGTTTCGGAATGGTCCGGAGGTAAAGAATTATATATAGGAAGTGCTATTTCGGCCATCGGGACAAGTTTTGGGGTCACCGGTATTGTACCGGGACCACCGGAAGGGTCCCGGGTGTCCACCGGGTGGGGCCACCTACCCCGGGGGCCCACATTGGCTGTAGGGGTGTGCGCCTTGGCCTATATGGGCCAAGGGCACCAGCCCCAAGAGGCCCATGCGCCAAGAGATAAGGAAAGGAAGAGTCCTAAAGGGGGAAGGCACCTCCGAGGTGCCTTGGGGAGGATGGACTCCTCCCTGGCCGCACCCTTCCTTGGAGGAAGGGCCAAGGCTGCGCCCCCCTCTCCCTTGGCCCTATATATAGTGGGGGGAAGGGAGGGCAACCATACCTAAGCCCTGGCGCCTCCCTCTCCCTCCCATGACACATCTCCCTCCTCCCGCAGCGCTTGGCGAAGCCCTATTGGAATCCCGCTACTTCCACCACCACGCCGTCGTGCTGCTGGATCTCCATCAACCTCTCCTCCCCCCTTGCTGGATCAAGAAGGAGGAGACGTCGCAGCTCCGTACGTGTGTTGAACGCGGAGGTGCTGTCCGTTCGGCGCTAGGATCATCGGTGATTTGGATCACGACGAGTACGACTCCATCAACCCCGTTCTCTTGAACGCTTCCGCGCGCGATCTACAAGGGTATGTAGATCCACTCCTCCCTCGTTGCTAGATGACTCCATAGATTGATCTTGGTGACACGTAGGAAAATTTTGAATTATTGCTACGTTCCCCATTAGTGGCATCATGAGCTAGGTCTATGCGTAGTTTCTATGCATGAGTAGAACACAAAGTAGTTGTGGGCGTTGATTTTGTTCAATATGCTTACCGTTACTAGTCCAATCTTGATTCGGCGGAATTGTGGGATGAAGCGGCCCGGACCGACCTTACACGTACTCTTACGTGAGACTGGTTCCACCGACTGACATGCACTAGTTGCATAAGGTGGCTAGCGGGTGTCTGTCTCTCCCACTTTAGTCGGATCGGATTCGATGAAAAGGGTCCTTATGAAGGGTAAATAGCAATTGGCATATCACGTTGTGGTCTTTGCGTAGGTAAGAAACGTTCTTGCTAGAAACCCATAGCAGCCACGTAAAACATGCAAACAACAATTAGAGGACGTCTAACTTGTTTTTGCAGGGTATGCTATGTGATGTGATATGGCCAAAGGATGTGATGAATGATATATGTGATGTATGAGATGATCATGTTCTTGTAATAGGAATCACGACTTGCATGTCGATGATTATGACAACCGGCAGGAGCCATAGGAGTTGTCTTAATTTATTTATGACCTGCATGTCAACATAAACGTCATGTAATTACTTTACTTTATTGCTAACCGTTAGCTGTAGTAGTAGAAGTAATAGTTGGCGAGGCAACTTCATGGAGACACGATGATGGAGATCATGATGATGGAGATCATGGTGTCATGCCGGTGACGATGATGATCATGGAGCCCCGAAGATGGAGATCAAAAGGAGCAAAGTGATGATGGCCATATCATGTCACTATTTGATTGCATGTGATGTTTATCATGTTTTTGCATCTTATTTGCTTAGAACGACGGTAGTAAATAAGATGATCCCTCATTAAAATTTCAAGAAAGTGTTCCCCCTAACTGTGCACCATTGCGAAAGTTCGTCGTTTCGAAGCACCATGTGATGATCGGGTGTGATAGATTCTTACGTTCGAATACAACGGGTGTTGACGAGCCTAGCATGTACAGACATGGCCTCGGAACACATGCAAAACACTTAGGTTGACCTGACGAGCCTAGCATGTACAGACATGGCCTCGGAACACAAGAGACCGAAAGGTCGAGCATGAGTTGTATAAAAGATACGATCAACATGAAGATGTTCATCGATGTTGACTAGTCCGTCTCACGTGATGATCGGACACGGCCTAGTTGACTCGGATCATGTAATCACTTAGATGACTAGAGGGATGTCTATCTGAGTGGGAGTTCATAAGATGAACTTAATTATCCTGAACATAGTCAAAAGGTCTTCGCAAATTATGTCGTAGCTCGCGCTTCAGTTCTACTGTTTAGATATGTTCCTAGAGAAAAATTAGTTGAAAGTTGATAGTAGCAATTATGCAGACAGAAGAAGGCTTATGTCCTTAATGCACCGCTTAGTGTGCTGAACCTCGAACGTCGTCTGTGGATGTTGCGAACATCTGACATACACATTTTGATAACTACGTGATAGTTCAGTTAAACAGTTTAGAGTTGAGGCACCGAAGACGTTTTAAAACGTCACGAAACATATGAGATGTTTCAAGGGCTGAAATTGGGATTTAAGGCTCGTGCCCACGTCAAGAGGTATAAGACCTCCGACGATTCTCTTAGCCTGCAAACTAAGGGAGAAAAGCTCAATTGTTGAGCTTGTGCTCAGATTGTCTGAGTGCAACAATCACTTGAATCGAGTGGGAGTTGATCTTCCAGATGAGATAGTGATTTTTCTCCAAAGTCATTGCCACCAAGCTGCTAGAGTTTCGTGATGAACTATAATATATCAGGGACATATATGATGATCCTTGAGATATTCGCGATGTTTGACACCACAAAAGTAGAAATCAAGAAGGAGCATCAATTGTTGATGGTTGGTGAAACCACTAGTTTCAAGAAGGGCAAGGGCAAGAAGAGATACTTCATGAAACGGCAAATCAGCTGCTGCTCTAGTGAAGAAACCCAAGGTTGAACCCAAACCCGAGACTAAGTGCTTCTGTAATAAGGGGAACAGCCACTGGAGCAGCATTACCCTAGATACTTGGTAGATGAGAAGGCTGTCAAGGTCGATAGAAGTATATTGGATATACATTGTGTTAATGTGTATTTTACTAGTACTCCTAGTAGCACCAGGGTATTAGATACTGGTTCGGTTGCTAAGTGTTAGTAACTCGAAATAAAAGCTACGGAATAAACGGAGACTAGCTAAAAGGTGAGATGACAATATGTGTTGGAAGTATTTCCATGGTTGATCAAATTTCGTACGCTCCCTCTACCATCGAGATTGGTATTAAACCTAAATAATTGTTATTTGGTGTTTGCGTTGAGCATAGACATGATTGGATTACGTCTATCGCAATACGGTTATTCATTTAAGGAGAATAATGGTTACTCTGTTTATTTGAATAATACCTTCAATGGTCTTACACCTAAAATGAATGGTTTATTGAATCTCGATCGTAGTGATACACATGTTCATGCCAAAAGATAGTAATGATAGTACCACCTACTTGTGGCACTGCCACGTAAGTCATATCGGTATAAAACGCATGAAGAAGCTCCATGTTGATGGATCTTTGGACTCACTCATTTTTGAAAAGTTTGAGACATGCGAACCATGTCTATTGGTGTATATGCATGAAGAAACTCCATGCAAAGGGACCGTTTGGACTCACTTGATTTTGAATCACTTGAGACATGCAAATCATACCACATGGGCAAGATGACTGAAAGCCTCGTTTTCAGTAAAATGGAACTAGAAAGCAACTTGTTGGAAGTAATACATTTTGATGTGTGCAGCCCAATGAGTGCTGAGGCGTGTAGTGGATATCGTTATGTTCTTACTTCACAGATGATTTGAGTAAGATGTTGAGTATATTTATTTGATAAATCACGAGTCTGAATTATTGAAAGGTTCAAGTAATTTCAGGGTAAAGTTGAAAGATCGTCGTGACAAGAGGATAAAATATCTATGATATGATCATAGAAATGAATATCTGAATTACGAGTTTGGCACAGAATTAAGACATTGTGGAAATTGTTTCACAACTAATACAACCTGGAACACCATAGTGTGATGGTGTGTCCGAACATCATAACTGCACCCTATTGGATATGATGCATACCATGATGTCTCTTATCGAATTACCACGATAGTTTATGGGTTAGGCATTAGAGACAACCACATTCACTTTAAATAGGGCACCACGTAATTCCGATGAGATGACACCGTATGAACTATGGTTTAGGGAAACCTAAGCTGTCATTTCTTAAAAGTTTGGGGCTGCGATGCTTATGTGAAAAAGTTTCAGGCTGATAAGCTCGAACCCAAAGCGGATAAATGCATCTTCATAGGACACCCAAAACAGTTGGGTATACCTCCTATCTCAGATCCGAAAGCAATAAGGGATTGTTTCTAGAATCGGGTCCTTCCTCGAGGAAAAGTTTCTCTCAAAAGAATTGAGTGGGAGGATGGTGGAGACTTGATAAGGTTGTTGAACCGTCTCTTCAACTAGTGTGTGGCAGGGCACAGGAAGTTTTTCCTGTGGCACCTACATCAATTGAAGTGGAAGCTTATGATAGTGATCATGAAACTTCAGATCAAGTCACTACCAAACCTCGTGGGATGACAAGGATGCGTACTACTTCAGAATGGTACGTGATCCTGTCTTGGAAGTCATGTTGCTAGACAACAATGAACCTACGAGCTATGGAGAAGCGATGGTGGGCCCGGATTCTGATAAATGGCTCGAGGCCATAAAATCCGAGAGAGGATCCATGTATGGAAACAAAGTGTAGACTTTGACAGAACAACTCGATGGTCGTGAGGCTGTTGAGTACAGATGGATTTTAAAAGGAAGACGGACAATGATGGTAAATGTCACCATTAAGAAAGCTCGACTTGTTGTTAAGATGTTTTCCGACAAGTTCAAGGAGTTGACTACGATGAGACTTTCTCACTCGTAGCGATGCTAAGAGTCTGTTGGAATTATATTAGCGATTACTGCATTATTTATGAAATCTTGCAGATAGGATGTCAAAACATTGTTTCCTCGACGTTTTTTTGAGGAAAGGTTGTATGTGATACAAACCGGAAGGTTTTGTCAATCCTGAAAGATGCTAATAAGTATGCAAAGCTCCAGCAATCCTTCTAGGGACTGGAGTAAGCATCTCGGAGTTGGAATGTATGCTTTGATGATGATCAAAGATTTTGGGTTTATACAAAGTTTATGAGAAATTTGTATTTCCAAAGAAGTGAGTGGGAGCACTATAGAATTTCTGATGAATATATGTTATTGACATATTGTTGATCAGAAATGACGTAGAATTTCTGGAAAGCATATAGGGTTATTTGAAAAGTGTTTTTCAATGGAAAACCTGGATTAGGCTACTTGAGTATTGAGCATTAAGATCTATAAGGATAGATCAAAACGCTTAATAGTACTTTCAAATGAATACATACCGTGACAAGATTTTGAAGGAGTTCAAAATGGATCGGCAAAGAAGGAGTTCTTGGCTGTGTTATAAGGTGTGAACATTGAGTAAGACTCGAAACCTGACCGCGGCAGAATAGAGAGAAAGGACGATGGTCGTCCCCTATGCTTTAGACGTAGGCTCTAAAGTATGCTATGTTGTGTACCGCACCTGAAGTGTGCCTTGCCATGAGTCAGTCAAGGGGTACAACAGTGATCCAAGAATGGATCACAGGACAGCGGTCAAAGTTATCCTTAGTAAATAGTGGACTAAGGAATTTTCTCGGTTATGGAGGTGATAAAGAGTTCGACGTAAAGAGTTACGTCGATGCAAGCTTAACACCTATCCGAACAGCTCTGAGTAGAGATAATGGATACATATAATGGAGCAACAATTTAGAATAGCTCCAAGTAGAACAGTTATTTGAAATGGCTCCAAATATAGCGTAGTAGCTGCATCTACAAGATGACATAGAGATTTGCGAAGTACATACGGATCTGAAAGATTCAGACCCGTTGACTATAACATCTCTCACAAGCATAACATGATCAAACCCAAAACTCATCGAGTGTTAATCACATGGTAATGTGAACTAGATTATTGACTCTAGTAAACTCTTTGGGTGTTAGTCACATGGGGATGTGACCTTGAGTGTTAATCACATATCGATGTGAACTGGATTATTGACTCTAGTGCAAGTGGGAGACTGTTGGAAATATGCCCTAGAGGCAATTAGTTATTATTATATTTCCTTGTTCATGATAATCGTTTATTATCCATGCTAGCATTGTATTGATAGGAAACTCAGATACATGTGTGGATACATAGACAACACCATGTCCCCAGTAAGCCTCTAGTTGGCTAGCTCGTTGATCAATAGATGGTTACGGTTTCCTGACCATGGACATTGGATGTCATTGATAACAGGATCACATCATTAGGAGAATGATGTGATGGACAAGACCCAATCCTAAGCCTAGCACAAAGATCATGTAGTCCGTATGCTAAAGCTTTTCTAAATGTCAAGTATCATTTCCTTAGACCATGAGATTGTGCAACTCCCGGATACCGTAGGAGTGCTTTGGGTGTGCCAAACGTCACAACATAACTGGGTGGCTATAAAGGTACACTACAGGTATCTCCGAAAGTGTCTGTTGGGTTGGCACGAATCGAGACTGGGATTTGTCACTCCGTGTAAACGGAGAGGTATCTCTGGGCCCACTCGGTAGGACATCATCATAATGTGCACAATGTGATCAAGGAGTTGATCACGGGATGATGTGTTACGAAACGAGTAAAGAGACTTGCCGGTAACGAGATTGAACAAGGTATCGGGATACCGATGATCGAATCTCGGGCAAGTATCGTACCGCTAGACAAAGGGAATTGTATACGGGATCGATTAAGTCCTTGACATCGTGGTTCATACAATGAGATCATCATGGAACATGTGGGAACCAACATGGGTATCCAGATCCCGCTGTTGGTTATTGACCGGAGAGTCATCTCGGTCATGTCTGCATGTCTCCCGAACCCATAGGGTCTACACACTTAAGGTTCGGTGACGCTAGGGTTATAGAGATATTAGTATGCAGTAACCCGAAAGTTTTTCGGAGTCCCGGATGAGATCCCGGACGTCACGAGGAGTTCCGGAATGGTCCGGAGGTAAAGAATTATATATAGGAAGTGCTATTTCGGCCATTGGGACAAGTTTCGGGGTCACCGGTATTGTACCGGGACCACCGGAAGGGTCCCGGGGGTCCACCGGGTGGGGCCACCTACCCCGGGGGGCCACATGGGCTGTAGGGGTGTGCGCCTTGGCCTATATGGTCCAAGGGCACCAGCCCCAAGAGGCCCATGCGCCAAGAGATAAGGAAAGGAAGAGTCCTAAAGGGGGAAGGCACCTCCGAGGTGCCTTGGGGAGGATGGACTCCTCCCTGGCCGCACCCTTCCTTGGAGGAAGGGCCAAGGCTGCGCCCCCCCTCTCCCTTGGACCTATATATAGTGGGGGGAAGGGAGGGCAACCATACCTAAGCCCTGGCGCCTCCCTCTCCCTCCCATGACACATCTCCCTCCTCCCGCAGCGCTTGGCGAAGCCCTGTTGGAATCCCGCTACTTCCACCACCACGCCGTCGTGCTGCTGGATCTCCATCAACCTCTTCTCCACCCTTGCTGGATCAAGAAGGGGGAGACGTCGCTGCTCCGTACGTGTGTTGAACGCGGAGGTGCCGTCCGTTCGGCGCTAGGATCATCGGTGATTTGGATCACGACGAGTACGACTCCATCAACCCTGTTCTCTTGAACGCTTCCGCGCGCGATCTACAAGGGTATGTAGAACCACTCCTCCCTCGTTGCTAGATGACTCCATAGATTGATCTTGGTGACACGTAGGAAAATTTTGAATTATTGCTACGTTCCCCAACACTTGTCGCCTCGGGCATCCTTTTATAGGAAAAAGGGGTTGCCATAGTGGCACACAGGAGGTGGAAAGGTCTACAGTGGCACGAGGTTATCCCTCGTATTACAGGACAAGGTGCATTTAATGCACCGCTTAGGTGTCCTCTTGCTTTATCAGGGACGGGGGTGAGGCCCGTCCCGTCCGTCGCCGCTCCTCCTCGCTTCGACACGCGCCTCGGCCAGGGATGCGTGCGGTGCCATGTAGGCAGGTAGGCAGCTGAGTTGGCGTGGTGGTGGAGCCTTCACGAAGATCTACATGCCGCCATGCAGGCACTTAAAGAGTTGGCCTGGGAGCAGCACGTTGCCACGCAGGTGCCCGCCCAGCTGGTTGGGCTGGCAGCTGCATGTGAATGGCGGTGGGAGCTTGGTTTACGTGGGCTTGGCGGTGGCCTTGCCGGTGTCTTTGGCGAGGGCCATGCCGGGTGGCCCGGCAAGGGTCTCGCCATGGCGTGTTGTCGTCCCCGGCAAGGATCTTGCCGGGGGTATAGTGGCCTTCCTTGGCAGGGATCTTGTTGAGGATCATCATCTTTTAATCTGATCCTGAATATGTCTTCACAAAGATCCCTATGCCACCACAGGGGTGCCTTCCCGAGCCCTGGCCCCATGCTGATGATGGTACCGGGGGCCGTGGGCTCAAGGGTGGCTCGCTCTGTTGGCGTGGGGCGAGCTGTCCCGGCAAGAGTCTTGCCGGGGCCGCTGAGGCCACCCGGCAAGGGTCTTGCCGGGGGAACCTGCTTCGTCCCTCTGCTCTTTGTGGTCTTGGCCTTGGCGTTGCTTTGATTGTCTTGGGCTTCGATCTTACCTTGGCTCACCTCCCTCATTCTGCTTGGTGCGGCCGCGGGCGCGGCTCTGACTGCCCGTGCACAGGAAAAGGGGTACAAAGATGCGCCCCTATTTTTGTACACCGACAGGAGCCCCCGGGCCTGGGCCACACATAAGCGCAACACGTTGTTGGGCCAGGCCCAAAACGGTGTGCGGGCAGGTTGGGCGGTTTTTACCGTGGTAAGATTCTTCGTGCGCTTCGCCTCCCACGACCCGCGCGCGTGGCGCGGCGTGGGGGGTGTGCGTGACATGAGCGGCATGAGTGGGGCGGTTTCCGCGTGCATGCGTCACGTCGCAGTAAATGGGCAGCGCGCCCCGCGGCTTCCCCATAAAAAGGGGTAACCGCGGGCGTGATACGTCTCCAACGTATCTATAATTTTTGATTGCTCCATGCTATATTATCTACAGTTTTGGACTATATTGGGCTTTATTTTCCACTTTTATATTATTTTTGGGACTAACCTATTAACCGGAGGCCCAGCCCAGAATTGCTGTTTTTTTGCCTATTTCAGTGTTTCGGATAAACGGAATATCAAACGGAGTCCAAACGGAATAAAATCTTCGGAAACGTGATTTTCTGACCGAACGTGATCCAAGAGACTTGGACCCTACTGCAAGGGATCAAAGAGGTGGTCACGAGGGTGGGGGGCGCGCCCCCCTGCCTCGTGGGCCCCTTGGTGCTCCACCGACGTACTCCTTCCTCCTATATATACACACGTACCCCCAAACGATCAGAACAGGAGCCAAAAACCTAATTCCACTGCCGCAACTTTCTGTATCCACGAGATCCAATCTTGGGGCCTGTTCCGGAGCTCCGCCGGAAGAGGGCCGTCATCACGGAGGGCTTCTACATCATCCTAGACCCTCCGATGAAGTGTGAGTAGTTTACCTCAGACCTTCGGGTCCATAGTTAGTAGCTAGATGGCTTCTTCTCTCTCTTTGAATCTCAATACAAAGTTCTCCCCCTCTGTCGTGGAGATCTATTCGATGTAATCTTCTTTTTGCGGTGTGTTTGTTGAGATCGATGAATTGTGGGTTTATGATCAAGTCTATCTATGAATAATATTTGAATCTTCTCTGAATTCTTTTATGCATGATTGGTTATCTTTGCAAGTCTCTTCGAATTATCCGTTTGGTTTGGCCAACTAGATTGGTAGTTCTTGCCATGGGAGAAGTGCTTAGCTTTGGGTTCGATCTTGCGGTGTCCTTACCCAGTGACAGAAAGGGCAGCAAGGCACGTATTGTATCGTTGCCATCGAGGGTAACAAGATGGGGTTTATTTCATATTGCATGAATTTATCTCTCTACATCATGTCATCTTGCTTAAGGCGTTACTCTGTTTTTTAACTTAATACTCTAGATGCATGCTGGATAGCGGTCGATGAGTGGAGTAATAGTAGTAGATGCAGAATCGTTTCGATCTACTTGTCACAGACGTGATGCCTATATACATGATCATGCCTAGATATTCTCATAATTATGCTCAATTATATCAATTGCTCAACAGTAATTTGTTCACCCACCGTAGAATACTTATGCTCTTGAGAGAAGCCACTAGTGAAACCTATGGTCCCCGGGTCTATTCTCATCATATCAATCTCCATCACTTTTATATTGTTTTTCTATTTACTTTGCTTTTACTTTTTACTTTGCATCTTTATATCAAAAATACCAAAAATATTCTATCTATCAGATCTCACTCTAGTAAGTGACCGTGAAGGGCTTGACAACCCCTAATCGCGTTGGTTGCGAGTAGTTATCGCTTTGTGCAGGTACGAGGGACTTGAGCGTGGGCTCCTACTGGATTGATACCTTGGTTCTCAAAAACTGAGGGAAATACTTACGCTACTCTGCTGCATCATCCCTTCCTCTTCGGGGAAAACCAACGCAAGCTCAAGACGTAGCAGGGCGCACTGTTCCTTTTACCCTCCGCGCAACCCCAATCTCGGAAACCTCCGCTTGCCTTCCTCTTCTTCCTTAAGCTTCGTCTTGGCTTGCCGTCGTTGCGCTTCCGCCGCCCACTGCCCTGCCCCCTCCCCTAGTCGCCATGGCGCCAAAATCCACCAAGGGCAAGGGAGTGGCCAAGGACACCGGAGCCATGGAGACGCCGGAGAGTGCACTGGCGGTGCAGCGGACGCAGTTCGCCTTCTTCCCCTTGACGGTCGACGTGTTCGAGCTTCAGGAGTCCTTCAGGCCCCTGTGGGGAGTGAATACGGGGGGAGAGAATTCGGGGCATCCGGCTACGCGCGTCATCCCCGCCGACTGCGCCGAGGCTGCCCCAAATCGGTACCCCTTCTTTGTTGATTATTTTTCTTGCGGACTCTGTTCTCCCTTCTCCGATTTCTTCAGCGACATCATACACACCTTCGGCTTCCACCTCCTGGATTTTACTCCTAATGCGGTGGCGTGCATGGCCTTTTTCGCGCATCTCTGCGAAGGCTTTGTCGGGGTGCACCCCAACACGGCGCTCTTCCGCCATTACTTCTTCCCTCGGATCCAGACGGGAGGTGCCATCTCGGGGTGCATCGCCTGGATCCCAAAATCCAAGGGAGCATACCCGGACGGCGCCATGAAGGAGAGGTGGGAAGAATGGCCGGGCCGGTGGTGCTGGATCGAAGAGAAGGACCCGCCGGTGTTCTGCAGAGTTCGCCGGGCGCCGCCGGTTCGCGGAAGCGGTTGGAGCGACGTCGACACCGATGAAGAAAAGCTCACGGTCGCCATCACCAGGATTCTCCAGCTTACCCAGGCCGGGCTCACCCTTGAGATGATCGGGGCGGACTTCATCCGTCGCCGGATCGCTCCTTTGCATAACAAGGGGAGGCCAGCCTGGCTCTTCAACAACCCCGCCAACATCATGCGGCTTCGCCCTGGCCTCAACCACAACTTTACAGTGATGGCACACGCCCATTTCTGCCAGCGGACCTTCCAGCTTGATGTGGGCCGTGATGGTGAGGTCGAGCGGAATGGCAAGGTTGCGAGGGCTGCCGCGAAGGCCGGCAAGGTCCACAAGGGGCCTCTGTTTAAGCTCCCGACGGGGGTGGTCCCATTGTGCAACAACTCGCGTCAGTCCGAGATCATCGCCATGATGCCAGACTGAACATGCACGGCCCCGTTCCGAGCTGGAAGGAGCCGGAGGACGCTAAAGTGCAGCAATTCTTCGACACCCTGCACGAGGTGTACGTCAACGCCGACGCCGAGCGGCTGCTTGTCCAGGACACTTCCCAGGCGGAGCTGAACTACATCGCCACCAGGGCGAGGGAGGCGCAGCTTGCCAGGGAGGCCGGCAACGACGGCGGAGTGGAGGACAAGGCCACGACGGCCATGGAGGAGGAGGAGCTCGCCCGGTGGGCGATGGCCACCGGGGGAGTCAGCAGTGCCGGCACCGAGGCTCCTTTGGTTGAAGACGTGACCGGCGGGTCGTCGTCGGAGGAGGCCGAGGCTGCAGAGCCGACGCCACCTACGGGGAGGGGGCGAGTCCTGCGGCGGGCCTGTTCTAACGAGCAGGTCCGGCTCGGCAGGGCTGCGCCGTCACAACTGACCTTGGAGGAGCCCGGGTGCCAGACGAGGGCCGCAGCGGCAAAGAAGCCGGCGAAGGCCACGATGAAGAAGAAGACAACCGCCCCTTCTTCGTCCGCGCGTGCCCAGACACCACCCCTTCCCCTCCTCTGGCGAATGTTGATATGGAGGTTACTTTTGACTACGGATCCCTCAGCCCGAGGAGGAAAAGGAAGACAACAGAGGAGGAGGCGGACGACGAGTAAGTATCTGGTTCCTTTTCGTTATCTCTGCCTCCTCAATCTGCGTTGCTTGTCTTGAATTGTTTTCATCTTTGCAGGGACGGGGAGACGCTGGCCCAGAGAGCGAAGAGGGCCAAGGTCTTGGCGGGCGGTACTTTGGGGCCGCCATTGGTGGTGTTGAGCAGCCCGGACAATAGCCCCCGGCAGAGCCCCCAGCGTAAGTTCATCACTCTTATCCTGTCGACATGTGTCAGGGGCACGACACCTTGGCGCTGACCTTGTCAGGTACGTAGGAGGAGAGCAGCAGCAGGAGGAGCCACAGAGGGCTACTCCCAACACGCCGCCCTCATCGACCATGCCGCCCCAGGGGGCGTCCCCGGCAAGGGCGCCAGGCACTAGGCCCACGCACATGGAGGAGGAGGAGAACTTGGGCGCCGGCGGCTTTGTCTCGACGCCAAATGTTGGCGTGAAGGGGGCTTCGGCACAGGTAATCCATTTGCCGTTCGTCCCTGCTTCCCCCCTTTCTTCTCTTTTTTTGCTCCTGGTCTTGGGCTTGCCTCACCCCCTTCTTCGGCGCCCAGATCCCTTCTCGATGAGCCCAGAGGACGTGGACGTCATCATTGAGGGCGTCGCCGAGGCGAACGCCGAGAGGATCATCGTCGAGGAGGCTGCCAAGGACGCTGCCGAGGACGCCGCCGAGGGGCCCACCAGGGAGGCCGACAAGGCTGCCGCTGAGGAGGCCGGTAAGGGGCCTGCCGGGGAAGAGGAGGAGGAGGCTGGTGACCAACCTTCCTCCTCTGTTGCTTCCGGCTCCGGCAAGTACCTGAGGGTGAGTGACGATTTGTTCGTCCACCTTCCAGGCGCGTCGAGCACCAGGACGCCCATTGAGGGAGAGGTGTTCGACGACGAGGTGCTTGCCACTGCCGGGCTTGAAGTCGTCGACGAGCCGATCGTTGGCGGCGACGGCTCGCAGGAAGAGCGGCTCCTCCATGCCATGGGCGCCAGCTTCCAGAAGCTCCAGGCACTCCATCGCGTCCGCTTGGACAAGGCTAAGTCTAGGACGACGGTGGTGGAGAAGGTGGAGACAGACCTCTAGGAGCACGTTGCCGAGGCACAGGACTGGTTTCGCGAGGCCCACAAGGAGCTCAAGGCAGCCCAGGGTGAGCAGGCTAGGCGCGACGTGGAGCTCACCATGAAGCTCGCCGACGTCGAGAAAGCTCAGGAGGCGGCGAAGAACTTGGCCGAGGCCGCTGAAGCCGCTCGGACCCAGCGTGAGGCCGCACTGAACTCCCAGGAGGAGGACCTTGCTGCGCGCGAGGAGAAGCTTGTCGCCAAGCTCCGCGGCAAGGATGCAGAGGTGGAGAAGCTTGTCTCGCAGCGGACCAACGAGCTGGAGCAGAGGCACAAGGAGGCACTCAATGCCCCGGTTCACGCCGACAAGGTGGAGGAGTTGGAGGCAGAGCGCGACAGGCTGAAGGAGCAGGCCTTGAAGCTGTCCCAGGAGCAGGACACGCTCAACAGTGCCCTGACAGAGGCGCAGGGAGCGGTCGTCCGCAAGGCTGGGGAGCTCTCTGAGGCCAACAACTCCATCAAAGACCTCAAGCTGAAGCTGGAGGGTCTCGAGAAGGTGTAGTCAGAGGCCGCAACCCGAGAGGGGACCCTGGCCAAGGAGCTGGAGGCCGAGAAGCTGTTGCGGAAGAATGAGAGCCTCAACTTCGCGAACCACGTGGAGGGCGAGAACCGTTGGCTCGATCGCCTTGCCACTGTCGCCAACCAGGCTGCCGCGCAGCTGGACACCATGGGGATGCCGGACGTGAGGTACGTTCCGGAGCGGGGCGTGAGCGCCAATTGCAGTCTGACCATGTTCTTCGAGAAGGTCGTCAGCGCTTTGGAGCGGCTGCACGCCAACCGGGCGGCCTCACTGGCCGACGAGTCCCGGAGGTTTTGCCAGGGTGACATGACCAAGGTTCTCACCAAGATGGCGCACTGGTACCCCGACCTTGACTTCGACGCCGTGCTGGAGAGCTTGCCGGAGGGAACCGACCTTGCGCCGCTCAGGGAGTGCATCGAGCCCATCATCAGCCGAGTCGGCGGAATTCAGAGGGTGGAGGGCCAGCGCCGGTGATATGACCCGGTGTACCATAAATACCAAGGTCTTTGATGTTTTCCCTAAAGCTGGTATTGTTCGAAAATACACTTCATATACACCGGAGTATGTACAGCCAAGTCACAAAGATGAACATGCACTAGTAAATGCTATGATCATGCACACTGATGTGTTGGAGACCACATACATTGAGGAAGGGAAGAAACACGTTCAAGTTGAGATGCTAGTTTCTTCTGGGATAGACGTGCAAGCATCAGGAGTAAATGGATATTCTAACTATTTTGGTCAGAGATATGTTGGAGAGGGCCTCAAGGAGTCCATGTACGATTTTGGTCATCTACTTGCCAGGATTATTTACTATGCCAAGGTAATTAAAACAAGAGGAATATTTATGTTTCTTTTCCTTCCCCGCAAGGAAAAGATCAACAGGAGGATCCTACTTATCTGGGAACTATTCAGCTTGAAGGATATTGGGTGGGGGCCGCCAGCACAAGGACACAAGTCGGCGACGCATGCACCAGAAATAGTAGTTTTTGTTTTCCTAAATACTAGATCAAGTCGGTTTAGCTTATGCCTAGGAGTTATCTTTTTTTTAAGTACGTACATGTGCTTGCTTTCCAAGCTAGTTAGGACGTCTGACTATTATAGAAAGTCAATTGAATCCTTTGTAAAATGCAGGTTATTTTTATATGAAATAGACACGATGTGTTTTTTAGGGTAGACATCTGTATCAAGTTTTGGAGGGATCTTTAGAAAACCTCAGTGTTGCGATTCCTTTTCGTGGAAATTGTTTTGCACGTGAGTACCTTCGTCGAGATTGGTTTTCTCGTGCTGGGCCGCAAGGTTCAAACCCTCTACTATGTGTACATCGCGTGCGTGGGCGAGAGGTTGCTACTGCTGGTGGTGGAGTGTTGTGAAAGATCGGGCTGCAACAACAGATGGGATCTCACCACGAGGTTCGGTCTACATCAGCCGGGATTAGGCATCCTGTTCTTTTTTATCGCCGCTGCAGGTTCACAACCAAGACAATTGCTATCTCTAGTTAGAACCGCAGCGACAATTTGATGTAACATAACTCTGCAGCACTTTTTAGTATCATGCATGTTATTTCCTTGTTCGATTTTCCCTTGTATGTCCACCCTACGCAACTAGGTAGGCTTGCCGGCGCGTAAACCCAGGGCGGCGTCATGGGGACGGATCCCCATTGGCCTGCCGGGTGTGCTTGCTGCCGGGCAAACCACCTTACCACCCTTAGCGCGGCCACCCGAACTGTCGAGTTTGGCTCGAGTCAGAGTTAGGAGCGTTGCCAGGTGCAGAAGGCTACCCCACCACTCTCGACGCGGCGGCTTTGAGCTGTTGAGCGGACTCGAAACAGAACAAAGGCGTTGCCAATCGCGGGGGGGCCCCTTGTGTGCAGGTTTCCCATACATAGGCCAGATCTCCGAGGACGATAACCTTAAGTGTAAGAGGAAATAATCCAAGGCTCTGGATGACTTAGCTTTTCTGTCGCCGAGACGGCGTCACTCCTCCAGTCGCCTTCTTCTTAAAAACCGAAAGCGATGAAGAACCGCTAGGCTAACTACCAGACCAGATTCTCACTATTGCGCCCCCTACCTGGCACGCCAAAAGATGTCGGTGTGAAACGACACCTATGGGATCACAAGAATTCCTACTACGGTTGCCGGGGCGCAGGGTTGCGAGGAGAGCAGGGCTAGTAGACAGCATGAGGATCGTTTACCCAGGTTCTGGCCGCAAGGATGCGTAAAACCCTAGTCCTGCTTTGGCGGGTGTATTTCTGAGAGTTCTTGAGCTCTCGAACTAGCTGTGGTCAGCGTGTGGTTCCAAAGAGCTGAATCCCCCTCCTTGTCGCCTTGGGCCTCCTTTTATAGGAAAAAGGGGTTGCCACAATGGCACACAGGAGGTGGAAAGGTCTACAATGGCACGAGGTTATCCCTCGTATTACAGGACAAGGTGCATTTAATGCACGCTTAAGTGTCCTCTTGCTTTATCGGGGACAGGGGTGAGGCCCGTCCCGTCCGTTGCCGCTCCTCCTCGCTTCGACACGCGCCTCGGCCAGGGATGCGTGCGGTGCCATGTAGGCAGGCAGGCAGCTGAGTTGGCGTGGTGGTGGAGCCTTCACGAAGATCTGCATGCCACCACACAGGCACTTGAAGAGTTTGCCTGGGAGCAGCACGTTGCCACGCAGGTGCCCGCCCAGCTGGTTGGGCTAGCAACTGCATGTGAACGGCGGTGGGAGCTTGGTTGACGTGGGCTTGGCGGTGGCCTTGCCGGGTGGCCCGGCAAGGGTCTCGCCATGGCGTGTTGTCGTCCCCGGCAAGGATCTTGCCGGGGGTCTAGTGGCCTTCCTTGGCAGGGATCTTGCCGAGGATCGTCGTCTTTTAATCTGATCTTGAATATGTCTTCACAAAGATCCGTATGCCACCACAGGGGTGCCTTCCCGAGCCCTGGTCCCATGCTGATGATGGTACTGGGGGCCGTGGGCTCAAGGGTGGCTCGCTCTGTTGGCGTGGGGCGAGCTGTCCCGGCAAGAGTCTTGCCGGGCCGCTGAGGCCACCCGGCAAGGGTCTTGCTGGGGGAACCTGCTTCATCCCTCTGCTCTTTGTGGTCTTGGCCTTGGCGTTGCTTTGATTGTCTTGGGCTTCGATCTTACCTTGGCTCACCTCCCTCGTTCTGCTTGGTGCGGCCACGGGCGCGGCTCTGACTGCCCGTGCATAGGAAAAGGAGTAAAAAGATGCGCCCCTACTTTTGTACACCGACAACTTCTCTTTAGGGAGATCAACATGAGTAGCAAATGATTCACAAAAGGATGCTACTATCTCTTAGTCAAGTCTATATTTAGTGCTAAAATTTTGAAAAGCATCGGTATCCATAAAAGATTTAACACAATCATACTTAAGTTTAATACCTGACTCTTTGCCTTTGTCGAGTTCCTAATCTTCAGAGTTGCGTTTAATTCTTTCCAAAAGATCCCACCAGAATTCAATAGACTTCTTCATGGAAGAACCATCACAAGAAGTATCAAGCATGGTTTGATCATTACGAGAAAGCCGAGCATAAAAGTTCTGGATAATAATTTCTCTTGAGAGCTCATGATTGGGGCATGAATATAAAATTGACTTAAGCCTCCCCCAAGCTAGAGCGATACTTTCTCCTTCACGAGGTCAAAAATTATATATATAATTCCGATCACGATGAACTAGATGCATAGGGTAATGTTTTTGGTGGAACTCCAATTTCAATCGATTCCAATTCTAAGATCCAATATCATGGCATAGCCTATACCATGCCAATGCTTTTCCCTTCAAAGATAATGGGAAAACCTTCTTCATAACTTCATCTCCGAGTAAACCTGAATGCTTGAACAATCCACAAATTTGTTCTACATATATCAAGTGCATATCAGGATGTTCAGTTCCATCTCCTGCATAAGGATTAGCTAGCAGTTGTTGTATCATACCCGAAGGAATTTCATATTCAATATTTTCAATAGGTGCATTAGGTTCAGGGTAGCTAATTGTGGTTACGGTCGATGAGGGAGTCCTGGATTAGGGGGTGTCCGGACAGCCGGACTATAACCTTTGGCCGGACTGTTGGACTATGAAGATACAAGATTGAAGACTTCGTCCTGTGTCCGGATGGGACTTTCCTTGGCGTGGAAGGCAAGCTTGGCAATATGGATATGTAGATCTCCTTCCTTGTAACCGACTCTGTGTAACCCTAGCCCCCTCTGGTGTCTATATAAACCGGAGGGTTTAGTCCGTAGGACAACAACAATCATACCATAGGCTAGCTTCTAAGGTTTAGCCTCTCAGATCTCGTGGTAGATCAACTCTTGTAATACTCATATCATCAAGAATAAATCAAGCAGGACATAGGGTTTTACCTCCATCAAGAGGGCCCGAACCTGGGTAAAACATCGTGTCCCCTGCCTCCTGTTACCATCCGCCTTAGACGCACAGTTCGGGACCCCCTACCCGAGATCCGCCGGTTTTGACACCGACATTGGTGCTTTCATTGAGAGTTCCACTGTGCCATCGCTAGAAGAAGGATGTCTCGTCTCGTCTTTAAAGACGGTACTACTGTTGGGGGAGCTTTGGCTGTCGACCAAACTCTCCGGCTAGGCGGTTTCGTCATGACTGCCTGTTCGGCCGCCACGCCGACGATGACTTCTTGGGTCATCGAAAACAGCCTCCACGTCAAATCGGCACTCGCTGAACAGATGGATCCAATGGAGCTCGCTTCCCTAAACGAGCTCTTGGATCGCATCGCCACCCTGGGAGTCGCTATGGACTATGATCGGATTGGGCTTAAACCCGATCAAAGGGAGATTAACTCTCCGCCGGTCACCCATCATATTGCATTGGTAGAGGAACAATGCGGCGACCTGTCCTCCATCTTGAGGATCAACTATGTCCGGATTCCTGAGCTCTCCGAGCCGGATACCCGTTCGCGGGAGGACTGCATCCAATCCCTGAACTTAGAGTCAGGCAACGGGCCAGGATTATCGGGCAACACCCCGGAACCAGAATTTCCAAAATCGGAAACTCCTCGGCCCCTGGATCCCAGATCGGGTAAGGGTTCGGAGCCAATTCCACCCACCTACCCAAACATAAGCGATCTTTCCCACATCAGGAAAGAGCCCCAGGAAACAGTACATCACTATTGGGCCAGATTCCTCCTTGCGATGAACAAGGTTAAGGACTGTCGCGAGGACGACGCAATCTTATTTTTCTGCAATAATTGCACGGACAAGTGAATCCTTAACGCCATAAATCGTCGTGAGATATCACGCTTCGCTAACTTGGCGTCCATAGTACGAAAGTACTGTGCGATGGAAGGTGCCTGGAAACCGAAACAAACTTTTGGGATAATCCGGCCCTAAATACGAACCCAGTCCGAAATAAAAGGGTGCACTATCAAAAGACACCCGGGTTAACTACCAAAAAGCAAAAACCCTCTATAGGGCATGGAACCGTACTGGAGGGATGGCTCAATGGACCCTGTAAAATTCACAGTACAGAGGGCGCCATACCAACACATAGCCTTAGAGCATGTTGGATACTCCGGCAGGTAGCCAAAAGTGGCGAGGATCTCCTAATTCCAGAAGCCACAGAGCACCATCCCAGAAATACCAGTACGGTATTAATAGTCTTCGAGACCTTCGCATCAAATAATAGGCGAAAACGAACACTCTGCAGCCTTGCCGAAATCTACCACGTGGCAACAATAAACCCATGGAGTGACACGGCTATTACTTTCAATGCCAGTGACGAACCTAAATTCCGAACAGCCCAAGCACCAGCCGCATTGGTCCTCAGTCCAATTGTGGACGGCTTTCGATTCACCAAGGTACTCATGGACGGTGGCAGCGGATTAAACCTCATCTATGAGGAAACCCTTCAAAAAATGGAAATAGACTGGAACCGCATCGAGCGAAGCAGCACAACCTTTAGAGGAATAATCCCCACTTGGGAAGCGCGCTGTACAGGCAAAATCACACTAGATGTGGTGTTCGGCACGCCGGAGAATTACAGGTCCAAAGAGATTACGTTCCAAGTGGCCTCGTTCAGTAGCGGTTACCACGCCCTGTTAGGGCGGGAGGCGTTCACAATCTTCCAAGCCATACCCCACTATGGGTACATGAAGCTCAAAATGCCCGGGACCAACGGAATTATCACGCTTGCTAGTGATCCAGACATAGCACTCCGCGCCGAAAACAAGACAGCCGCACTGGCCCTCGAGGCATTATCCGAAGCCCTAGCGGCTGAGGAACTGACTGTGCTGCGCTCCACGGTGAACAAGGACGATGTGATACTCGATAAGAGATCCAAGTCCACCTCCTTTAAACCGGCGGATGAAATAGTCAAAACCCAAGTCCATCCAACGGACCCTACAAAAACAGCTTCCATCGGGGCTCAATTAAACCCTGACGTAGATGCCGCACTACGAGAGTTCCTACGCGAGAACTGGGACATTTTTGCCTGGCACCCTTCAGACATGCCAGGAATCCCACGCAGGCTGGCCGAGCACAGCCTCAATATTCTAAAGGGATTCAAGCCGGTCAAGCAGGCTCTTCGGCGTTTCTCTGAACCTAAGAGACAAGCCATGGAGAGGAACTAGCCAAGTTATTGGAGACCGGATTCATTAGAGAAATAAAACATCCGGACTGGCTAGCAAACCTGGTGATGGTACCAAAGAAGGACAAATCCTGGCACCTGTGCGTCGATTTTAAGGACCTTAACAAGGCTTTCCCAAAGGATCCCTTCCCCCTCCCCCGCATCGATCAAATTATCGATGCTACCGCAGGACACGATTCATTGTGTTTCCTCGACGCATACTCCGGCTACCACCAAATTAAGATGGCAGAGCCCGACCAAGCCGCAACGGCATTCATCACACCATACGACCCCTTCTGCTTCACCACAATGCCCTTTGGGCTCAAAAACGCCGACGCAACATATCAGCGCATGATTCAGACATGTCTGGCAAACCAGATCGGCAAAACAATGGAGGCATACGTAGATGACGTGGTCGTCAAAACCAAACATGTCGAATCTCTAGTAGACAACTTGAGGCTCACATTCGATAACCTCCGAACATATGACATCAAGCTCAACCCGGAAAAATGCGTTTTCGATGTGCCAGCCGGAAAGCTCTTGGGCTTCATTGTATCCGGCAGAGGAATTGAAGCAAATCCGGCCAAGATCCGAGCTCTGTCACAATTGGATATCCCAATGGACCTCAAACAAATCCAGAAATTAACTGGATGCGTGGCGGCTCTAAGCCGCTTTATCTCCCGCCTGGGAGAAAAGGCATTACCCCTTTATCGCCTCCTTCGACGCACCGAAAGCCACAGCCGGATTGGAAGAAATAAAAGCCATATTGGCAACCAACCCAGTCCTGGCCATGCCAAACATTGGCGAACCAATGCTGTTATACATTGCGGCAACTCATCAAGTTGTGAGCGCAGTGCTCGTCGTCGAACGAGAAACGGACGGACATAAATCCCCCCTTCAAAAGACGGTCTACTATGTATCCACTCTCCTTACTCCATGCAAGTCACGGTACCCGCATTATCAAAAGATAGCATACGCGGTATTCATGGCATCCCGGAAGCTGCGACACTAATTTCAATAGTGTTCGATAACAGTAGCCTCGGAAGTGCCACTTAATGATATTATAAACAACCGCGACTCCACGGGCCGGATTGCCAAATGGGCCATCGAGCTCCTCCCGTTCGACATAACTTACAAGCCGCAGCGAGCCATTAAGTCACAAGTATTGGCCGACTTTGTCGCCGAATGGACGGAAGCCGAACTCCCTAAAGAGTACGGCGCATATTCCAACTGGATCATGCACTTCGACGGCTCCAAAATGCTGGCTGGTCTAGGGGCTGGCGTCGTTCTGATGTCCCCAACTGGAGATACAGTCCAATACGTACTCCAGATAATGTATACAGACTCCAACAACACAGCCGAATACGAGGCCCTTCTACATGGTCTCCGGATGGCAGTATCCATGGGCATTCAACGCCTAGAGGTGCGGGGGGATTCGAACCTCGCAATATCCCAAATAAATGGCGACTTTGATGCCAAGGATCCGAAAATGGCGGCTTATCACAACGCCGTCCTAAAAATGTTAGCTCGGTTAGAGGGGTTCGAATTTCACCATATAGCCCGCGAAAACAATCAGGCGGTAGACGTCCTCGCACGCATCGGTGCAAAACGCGATGCGGTCCCCCCTAACATCTTTTTGGAGAGGCTTTTCAAGCCATCCGTGGTATGGGAAGGGGACACTAGTAACAACAAACAGGACCCAACCGCAATGCCCGATACCGAACACTCTGACATAATCGGAGGCTCTGCCACCGAAATAACATCCTCAGCCCACGTTATAATGGCCGTCATCGCCCCGTGGACAGAACCATTCCTGGCCTACTTAACTAGGCAGGAACTCCCCGAGGACCAAAACGAGGCACGCTGCATAGTGCGGCGATCTAAAGCCTACAGGGTCCATGAGGGAGAGTGTCGGTGTCAAAACTGGCGGATCTCGGGTAGGGGGTCCCGAACTGTGCATCTAGGCCGGATGGTAACAAGAGGCAAGGGACATGAAGTTTTACCCAGGTTCGGGCCCTCTCGATGGAGGTAAAACCCTACGTCCTGCTTGATTAATATTGATGATATGGGTAGTACAAGAGTAGATCTACCACGAGATCGAAGAGGCTAAACCCTAGAAGCTAGCCTATGGTATGATTGTTGTTGTGTATGTTGTCCTACGGACTAAAACCCTCCGGTTTATATAGACACCGGAGAGGGTTAGGGTTACACAAAGACAATGGTAGGAGATCTGCATATCCGTATCGCCAAGCTTGCCTTCCACGCCAAGGAAAGTCCCTTCCGGACACGGGACGAAGTCTTCAATCTTGTATCTTCATAGTCCAGGAGTCCGGCTGAAGGTATAGTCCGGCCATCCGGACACCCCCTAATCCAGGACTCCCTCAGTAGCCCCTGAACCAGGCTTCAATGACGACGAGTCCGGCGCGCAGATTGTCTTCGGCATTGCAAGGCGGGTTCCTCCTCCAAGTACTTCATAGAAGATTTTGAACACAAAGATAGTGTCCGGCTCTACAAAATAAGTTTCCACATATTGCCATAGAGAGAATAATATTTACACACATCTAATCTGCTGACGTATTCCGTAGTGTGACACACCACGGCCAAGCCTTTATCCGAGTCGTTTCATTATCCCACCTCAGCGCGTCATGCGAGGCGGTTTCCTTGGCACGTCTTGTTAAAGCAGAGATCATGTCCCCTTATTCCGGGATTCTCATCAATACGGGCGTGGGTAACCCAACTGCTTCTAGGACTCCTAGATTATAGGCAAGTCCAAACGGGCACAGAGAGGACGCTTGATATTCACCCTCTTTATAAAGGGACAATGCTTTTATTTTTCCCTCCCGTGCTCAATCGAATCCTTCCCCCACCTCAAGCTCAAGCGCCCAAAGTTCAGGTCAGGTGCTCCGAACCTTCAGTCATGTCCGGATCTAGCCTTCAAGGCCGATGGGTGCCTTCCTCCGTCACAGAAGAAGACATCAAAAAGTTGAGGGAGGCCAGATATCTGACCGCCGAGATTTTGCATCGGCTGCCTCCCCAAGGGCAGGCCGTCCCCACCCCCGAACCCAACGAGAACGTCGTGTTCGTCTCCCACTTCCTCTGAGGTCTAGGCCTTGCTCTGGATCCTTTCGTCAGGGGTTTGATGTTTTACTACGGGCTAGACTTCCATGATCTAGCTCCGGACTCCTTTCTTCATATCACGACATTTATTGTCGTGTGCGAGGCCTTCCTCCGGGTTACCCCTTACTTTGGCCTATGGCTCAAGACCTTTGAAGTGAAGCCGAAGATGATCGAGGGGCAACATGCACGTGTGGAGGTGCCTCAATACGCAAGATGACAGGAGCTCCGTGGCCCAAAGGTTCCATCCCAGAGGTGTCTGAATTGTGGCAACATGAGTGGTTCTACATCACGGCTCCTAGAAGTGCCAAGTGGGCGGCCCCCCTGTTTTCCGCTCGGGCCCTCCACCACAGCTAATGTCATGGATCAACAGAGGTCTGAGCTGGGGTCCAGCCAAGGACGTGCCTGTACTGCAAAGCCGCATTCGAGATCTCTTCAATGGAGATTTCAGTTTGGTTGCGGTAATACAGGTTATGCTGGTTCGTCAAGTCCAGCCTTGCAAACGCCGGCCTCTTCGCCTGTGGGAGTTCAATCCCGAGGGACTGCGTGCCATTCAAAATTTTCTCGGCCTGACGCATGAGGAGATGTACAAGTCATTCTTCGGACCTCCGGTGGAGTGTCCGGAAATCACCGAGGACGTGGGCCTGAGTAGTAACCGCGCCGCCGAACAGGTAAGGCATCTTCCGGCCGAACATACTATCTCTCCTTTGTTACAAAGTTATTTCTGAGAGTTCGCTTTTTGACCATGAGTGGCTAACAAAGGCGAAGTTGATTCGGTGTTTGGCCCCCCTCCCTGAGGGTTTGGAAAATCCGGTGTTGGAAAAGATGCTCCAGACCGCACCTTGCCCGGAGCCCTTGAAGGAAGATACTGTGGAGGATAATGCGGGCGGACGCGGCCCCCAACGCTGCCCATTCTAGCCGAGGGAGCGAGCGTCTCCATGAAGGAAGACGACCAAAAGAGGAAAAGGACTGCGCCCGGGGATTCAGAAGCCGAAGCTTCCAAACAGGAGAAGAAGTCTCCCACAGAGGGTCCTACCTTGGGGGCGCTGTTGCCGCACAAAGTCCGCGGGGGGGATCAATTCTCCCGCGAGTCGTAAGTGACCCGAAATACTTTAATAGTACAGATATGCCATCTTTTTCTTCTAAGAAAATAACCACCGCATATATTTTTGCAGTTGGGGGATCTTCTTCCAGAGATAATGGAGAGCGAAACGCCTCCTCCAGACTCCTCCGCTCCAGAAGCGGGCGACCCTAAAGCGTCATCGCGGAGGGCCTCTCCGAGTCCGGTGAGACCGGAAGATAATCCCATTGACCCCCGAAGCTCCCAGTGTCCGGCTCCCGAAGAGAGCAAACAAAAGAGTCCGGCACCGTATAGTGTGCGATCAGATGTTCTGAGGGAGTTGGTGGGGCGAGCGGCCATCTCAGATGAACACCGTGTACTGATGAATATGGTGATGGAGAGAATATCGTCCGCTGAAAGTGGATTGCATGAAGCTTTTATGAGTCTACTGACAGGCTTTGAGGTACGTAAAAGAATGTATGATAGTCCTGCACATGCTAGGTGTGCCCTGTGTAGATAGTAGCCCCTGAGACTCTGGTTGTCGTCGGAAACGACGGCGAACAGAGGATCATATTCCCAGGTTATAACCAATACTGCCTCTATGTGCAGGTGATGGAAGCTCCGGTGGCTAGCCGGACTAGCGAATTTGCCCATTTAGAACGGCAGTTGGATGCGGCAGACGCCGACATCGAGCTTGTTAACAAAAGGCTTGACGAGGCACATGGTAAGTGTCATTATCTGCTAAAGGCCACATAGGAATAGCAGCATGATGCCAGTATCTTTAATATGTTGTGACTGCAGGTGGAGCTGCCACTGTTGAAGCCTTGCGGGCAGAACTTGCCCGAGCCAAGGAACAAGCGACATTGGGTAATGCAGCTGCTTTGAAGGCGGCCGAAGAGTTGCAAGCCGAGAAGGCCGTGCATGGCGAGAGCCGAGACAAGATGGCCAAGATGGCCATAGAATTAAAAGCCGCCGCCGACCGTTGCCGGGTTCTTGAAAAGGAAAACCAAGCGAAGGCATCGGACCTTGAGAAGGCTGCTGCGACGAAAAAGGACCTCCGCTCTGCTATGAGGGCAAAGAAGGAGGAGCTGCGGGAAGCCGGGGATATTGTAGCTGGGAAATCCTTTGTGTTGCGGAGGAAGTTCGGAGATCCATGGTATGCCCCTCTGGATCGGCTGTGGAGTTCGGAGGATGTATACATGGATTTGGCGGCGAGCGCTGCCGATGCGGGCAAGTATTTCCAGGGTCAGACGGACCGTGAAGTAGACCAGCTGTTTTGGAGACAATTCCATTCTCCCGAGCGTCCGCTTTCCTTGACTGGCCAATTAGCCGAATGGGCCGAACTAAATAGGTTGTCCGGACTTTCCATGAGGTCTATTGTGGACCAGCTATGGTCGGAAAGGTCAAAACCGAACAACTATTTCAGCTTGGTGCAACAGTTCCTTGACGTGGTGCCGCGCATTAATGCGATGAAGAGGTCGGCGTGCATAGAGGGCGCACGGATGGCCTTTGCCCGTGTTAAAGCTTACTGGGCGGAGATGGATGCTACCACTGTTGCAGCACGGGATTCGGCCATAGGTCGAAGGGCTGCTGAGCACTACTTTGAAGAAGTTCTTGAGGGTGCTCGTTTGATAGAGACCCAGTGCTCAAAAAATATTATGTTTGAGTGATATGTAATCTCATTGTAAGCGAAATGCTTTTATAAATTTTTATAAGGCTATTTTTATACTTTTGTCTGAAAGTAATATGATGCCTCCTGGGTGTCCGTTTATGTATTGCAGCCATCGGCTTCAACCCTCACGCATATAATGCGGAGGTGCGTGCAAAAACACACATTCACACTTAACCCAACGTCTTGGTCCTATTAAGGAGGTGATAGCGGAGCGAGCGAGGCAACCGGACTATAATGCTTTAGCACTTTCACTTAGCCATAGGAGTTTGACAGTGGGGCTACTAGATAGCCCCTAGTGGCTCCGCACTCTCCTGATCGAGGGGTGCGTACATGCCTGGCCGGAAAACGGCCCTTCGTTAAGGCGGAGGAATTCAAACATTCCCACAGGTCATCGAGTGGTTGACCAGTCTCACGCTATATCATGACAGTCAGTTTTCGGCTTTCTCTACTGAGGTGCTCGTCCGGATGAACCAGGGCACAATCGCAGTAGTTCTCCTGGTGCTACCTTAGCCGGTAAAGTGGAACGTAAGGCACCAAAACACAGGAGCCGGGCAAACCCAACATTTGACCAAAGATAATGATTCAGAGCTGATGCATATAGGGCCAAACTCGCGACGCCGAACACTCCCTAAGGTATTCGGTCTTTGTGGTATAAACCGGGCCTAAATAATGGCCTTTGTAAGAAACCCCTTGTGTCCAGGTACGTGCGTTGTTCTGGCGTGGCCACATGCCAAGACGTCAGCATCCTTCTCAACGGTGGATATGTATCAACAAGTGACAGTAAAAAAGGTTTACGCAGGGTCTTAATCTAAAAAGAATCCTTGGAGCGGGTCCCTACTGCACGTCTGCACCCGTGTCTCCGTTGTGCCGTATCCTGGACGGGTGTAGCACAATGATCGTCTGTAAAAGAGAGGAATTTAGGTGAAAAAGTTGTCGTGCAAAAAGATAGTTTGTTAAAGAAACCATGTATAATTCAAGATGAGAAGAAATTGCCACTTGTCTGCGCGTGTTGAGCCCCTTGTATTGACAAATAGGGGTTTGACCATTTATTCGGTATAAGTAGCGGCGCCGGAATCGATTAGTTGTGTCTGAGGTCTTGATGACCTATTGGACGCTTTCGCTGGTCCGGGTGCCTTTAGTGTGCGGCTGCCAAGGCAGCCGCACTCTCTTCAGCGCGCAGAGATCGCTTGATATTTCCGTGCACTGTAATGATGCCACGTGGACCGAGCATCTTGAGTGTGACGGAGGTGTAGTGTGGTATTGCATTAAAGCGAGCGAAAGCTTCGCGTCCGAGCAGTGCTTGATAGCCACTTTGAAACGGAGCGATGTGGAAAGTTAAATGCTCGCGACGGAAGTTATCAGGGGGGGGGGCGAATATAACTTGTAGTAGGAGGGAGCCCGTACAACGAGCGCCTGGGCCTGGCGTTACTCCCTTAAAGGTAGTATTGCTATGGCGAATTTGTGTTGGGTCTAACCCCATCCCGCGGATTGTATCCTGATATATTAGGTTTAGGCTACTGCCGCCGTCCATCAAGACTCGTGTGAAGTGATATCCGCCAATAACTGGGTCTAATACCAGGGCAGCCCATCCTGCGTGTCGGATACTTGCTGAGTAATCGCGATGGTCGAAAGTGATCGGTTGAGACGACCAGTGGCAGGACTTCGCGGTGACAGGCACTTGGGTATATTTTCCTGGGAGTGCCGCGTTGTTTTTTCCCTTGATCACGTGTAACACGTTTACTGTTTTGACTTCTGGTGGAAATTTCTTTTGTTCCCCCGTGTCTTGCTTGGGGGGCTCGTCCTCGTCTTCACTTGGTATATCCTCCCCCTTGTGTACGGCGTTGAGCTTGCCGGACTGCTTGAAGACCAAACATTCTCTGTGGGTATGATTAGCAGGTTTACCAGGGGTACTATGGATCTGACATACTTGGTCCAGAATTTTGTTGAGGCTGGACAGTTCATCCCTGGTGCCTTTAGGGGGCGGCTTTTGACCTGGCCGAGAGCTTTTGAATCCGGCATTTACTGCCGTGCCCTTCGTGCTGTCTTCTTTATTCCGGCGTTTGTTATTGCTGTTGTGCCGTGATTTCCCGTTTCCATCTCTAACTTCAGATGTACTGGGGTCGCTGGTGCTGCATCTGGCTAGCCAACAGTCCTCACCGGCGCAAAAGTGGGTCATGAGGTTTGTTAATGTGGCCATCGTTCTCGGCTTATTTTGGCCGAGGTGTCTGGCGAGCCATTCGTCATGGACGCTATGCTTGAAGGCTGCCAAGGCTTCGACGTCCGGACAGTTGACAATCTGGTTCTTTTTAGTAAGAAACCTGTTCCAAAGCTTTCGGGCTGACTCTCCGGGCTGTTGAGTTATATGACTCAAATCGTCCGCATCCGGAGGTCGGACATAAGTCCCTTGAAAATTTGCCCGAAAGGCGTCTTCGAGCTCTTCCCAACTTCCAATGGAGCTTTCGGGGAGGCCTTGAGGCAGTGACGAGCTGGCCCTTTGAGCTTGAGGGGTAAGTACTTGATGGCGTGGAGATCGTCTCCTTGAGCCATATGGATGTGAAGGATGTAGTCCTCTTCCGTTGTATGCCTCTATGTTTACGGGCTTGAATCCCTCTAGAAATTCATGGTCCAGCACCTCATCGGTGAAACATAGGGGGTGTGCGGCACCCCTGTAGCTGGGTGTACCGCGTTGTTTGGATGTTTGTTGTGTTGCATTGTATGCTGGGGCGCGCTTGCGTGGTCCATAGATGGATCTTGTTGCGCCGTCCTTTGGGTGCGAGCCCTCGCATGGGTCGCGTATTGTATTGTGAGCGGCGTTGTATGCCGCTCTGTGTTGGTAGGGGGGTCGTCTATCCGACCAGGTGGCTGCTTTGATATTTGGTTGTGGGGGGTCTGAGGCCTCCTCATCGAATTCGGGTAGCAGCTTCCACTTTGGGTAGCTCTTGGAGGGGCGATTGTCACTGTACCTTGCTGCAGTGTTGAGTATTTTACTCCATCTGATTTCGAGTGTGTCTTGCGCGGCCTTGAGCCTTTGCTTCTGCTTTTTTAGACTCCTTGCGGTGGCAACAAGCCTTTTACGGGTAGTCTGCTGCTCCGGGTGTCTGTCTGGCGTTATGTCGTCCGGACCATTATCCTTGATAGGAATTGTTTGTTCGGTTTGATTATCCGGATTGCTGTTGTCCGGCAACGGTTCACCCTGCTCCAGCGCTGGGTCTGTGTGATCGCAATTTCTGTCGAGGCGGGATTTGGGGCGGCGCTTGCGTCGCTGCTTTGACTGCTTTTCGAGGGAACAAGCCTTCGGTGCGTCCTTCCGCTCCTCGTCGTCATCTTTTGGTGCGTCCACCATGTATACGTCATATGACGAGGTGGCGTTCCAGGGCCCAATATGCGCTGGTTCTTCATCGTCTCCTTCATCGGCGTCCATACCGTCGATGTCTTCGGAGTCGAAGTCGAGCATGTCGGTTAAATCGTCGACAGTGGCTACAAGGTGGGTGGTGGGTGGGCTTTGAATTTCTTCATCGTCCGCATCCCAATTTCGCTGACCGTAGTCCGGCCAGGGCTCTCCTGATAAAGAGAGAGACTTTAGTGATTTTATAATATCGCCAAAGGGCGAGTGCTGAAAGATGCCCGCGGCAGTAAACTCCATGATCGGTGCCCAATCGGATTCGATCGACAGAGGCGCGAATGGTTCGGAGTCCGGAGAGGAGTCTGGCTCCTTGGAATCATGAGTCTCACGGAGTGCGGGGCTGGTGTTCTGCTCGATCGCCATTAGGATCGCAACCCCCGAGGCGGCCTCTAACCACCCATCCTCGATCGGCGCGGTTGGCTCCGAATTAGAGGTCAAAGCCGATACGGGTGCGGCCTTTAGGGAACTGTTAGGCGACAGAGCTAGATCATGCTTGTCGTGGCAGTGCGGCGCGCTCGGTAGTGGCTCGAATCCGTCGAAGATCAAGTCCCCGCGGATGTCAGCCGTGTAGTTTAAACTTCCAAATCTGACCTGACGGCCAGGGGCATAGCTTTCGATCTGCTCCAGATGGCCAAGTGAATTGGCCCGCAGTGCAAAGCCGCCGAAGACAGGGGTCTGTCCGGGGAGACAGGTTTTACCCTGGACCACATCACTATCGATGATCGTAGGAGCCATCGAGCCTGACGGCGACGACATAGAGGAACTCTCAATGAAAGCACCAATGTCGGTGTCAAAACCGGCGGATCTCGGGTAGGGGGTCCCGAACTGTGCGTCTAGGCCGGATGGTAACAGGAGGTAAGGGACACGAAGTTTTACCCAGGTTCGGGCCCTCTCGATGGAGGTAAAACCCTACGTCCAGCTTGATTAATATTGATGATATGGGTAGTACAAGAGTAGATCTACCACGAGATCGAAGAGGCTAAACCCTAGAAGCTAGCCTATGGTCTGATTGTTGTTGTGTATGTTGTCCTATGGACTAAAACCCTCCGGTTTATATAGACACCGGAGAGGGTTAGGGTTACACAAAGTCGGTTACAATGGTAGGAGATCTGCATATCCATATCGCCAAGCTTGCCTTTCACGCCAAGGAAAGTCCCTTTCGGACACGGGATGAAGTCTTCAATCTTGTATCTTCATAGTCCAGGAGTCCGGCTGAAGGTATAGTCCGGCCATCCGGACACCCCCTAATCCAGGACTCCCTCAGAGAGCTTTATAAGAAAAGCACCACCGGATTCCTTCAAACGTGCATATCCGAAGAGGAAGGGCGGAAGCTTCTAGCAGAAATTCATGCCGGACTCGGCGGCCACCACGCCGCAGCCCGGGCACTTGTAAGCAAAGCCTTCCGTACAGGTTTTTACTGGCCTACGGCCTGGGCAGACGCACTGGACCTGGTCCAACGCTGCTTGGGTTGCCAGCTTTTTGCAAATCAAAGCCATATGCCGCCCACCACCCTCTACACAATCTCCATTACCTGGCCCTTCGCGGTCTGGGGGCTTGACATGGTTGGACCCCTTAAAGGAGGAACCCACAAGAAAAAATACTTGCTGGTCATGGTGGATAAATTCACCAAATGGATAGAAGCCAAGCCAGTTAAGACGGCCGAATCCGGACCGGTGATAGACTTCATATCCGGGGTCATACACCGTTATGGCGTCCCCCACAGCATCATCACCGATAACGGTACAAACTTCACGGCCGATGAGGTAAAACTCTGGTGCAAAAACATGGGCATCAAGCTCGATTATGCTTCCGTCTATCACCCACAAACTAACGGTCAAGTCGAACGAGCAAATGGTCTTATCATGAGCGGCATCAAACCCAGATTAGTGGGTCCCTAAAGGAATCTAACATGCACTGGGTAGAGGAGCTCGACTCCGTACTATGGGGGGCTGCGGACCATGCCGAATCGCACTACCGGATACACACCATTCTTTATGGTATACGGCGCAGAGGCGGTTCTGCCCTGTGACAAAATTCATGACTCACCTCGAGTGCGCATGTACGAAGAAAGAGAAGCCGAGCTCAATTGGCAGGACAGTCTAGACGCCCTGGAGGAGGAGAATAACGTAGCAAAAGCCCGTTCCGCATTCTATCAACAGCAGGCTCGAAGATCCCAAAGCAGAGAAATACGGGCCAAAACTTATAACGTTGGCGAATTAGTTCTACGCCTACCGGAGAAGAAAAAGGACAAACTCAATCCCAAATGGGAGGGTCCCTTCATTATTGACCAAGTTCTGACTGGTGGGGCGTACCGTCTGCGGGATGCATCGGATAACCGACTCGAGCCGAACCCATGGAACACAGCCAGACTCCAAAGATTCTATGCCTAGCGCCGGACTCTGTGTTCGTCTCCTTCCTCTGTCCATTTTTATACACTATCTGTCTTTTATTTCTCTCCTCCTCCCCTTATTTTCTCTCACAGCCTTGAAGGGCCAAATTGTGCCTTGTTTGCACACAACTGACGCGCTATCCGCGCTCATTATACCTGGGGGCTTCTTTCACAGAAGCTTATTTATTTATACGGGCTTCATGCCCAGCACATGTGTCATCCTTCCGCATGTACCTTTTATTCACCATTATATGCATAGATATGACTTAAGTTTTGGCCAAGCTGGGTTGCCTGGCTCTTGTATTTATGCCCTACGTTCCCGTTAATTCGGCTAGGGCATAAGGGGAGCACCTCTGCGATTGTTACTGCCTGGTCAGCCGGATGTGTACCTCAGATTGGGTGAAGCCGAAAGCTAGCGTTCTTAAGGGAATATTCGGTCGGTGAACAAAAGACGACTTTTTTTTACCTATTTTCTATATATGCCCCTAGATGTTTTTTGCTGCGATTCTTTTCGCAGTCCGGACATGCACTTTAGGGCATGCATACCCAAGGAAAGGAACCCCTAACGGAACTATTCTCCCTAGAAGATGTTTCTTACTAACCATGTAATATAACATAACTAGTTGGGCACTTGTCTGTTCAAGCACTAATGACCCCTATGCCTGATTTCCAAGCATGCCCCAGTTCTTATATAACCGAGAGGGTATTCGGATACACTCCGGACTATCGGGTCCTGAGGTTGAAGCGAAAAGGTCCGCCATGACAAATGATCTACAATCCGACTAAAAGGCATTATACATGTAATTTTAATTACATAGTCAACTGGATTGGCTAAATTCCTCTTCTGTACCATCCAACAGGCTGTCTAGTCTACAATCCTGTTGGGAATACTTTGCGGCCAATTCTACTTGCTCGCACACTAGGCTAACAGGGATCTCTTTCCCATCGGGCCCCACAGGTCCGACCTCGGCCATGTGGTTTGGGTCAGCCTTGGTATACCATGTCTTCACCATGGCCCAGGCTTCCCTGGCACCTTGACGGCAGGCTGATATCTTCCACAATCGAAAGCGCCGTCGTGCTCCCTTCAGCTTCTCTGCAAGCTCTCCAAGGCCTTCGGGCACAGAGACGGATGGCCACAAGGCCTGGGCAATGCCTTGCATCGCCTGCCGAACTCACTCGTGCAGCTGTAAAAGCTCGGGCAGAAGATCACCCGAAGACCCGGGCATTTCTTCTGCAGGACGACATGTTAGAATACCTACAGACGTAGCTCTGTTAGTCCACTTCTTCGCCGAACTCTTCTTAAAAGTTCGTTCAAGCACTTACTGAAAATGCCGCGTCGAAGCCGCTGATTCTCCTTCACGGAGTCTGACAGTTGGGCACGAACATCCTTTAGTTCCACGCCCAGCTGGGTGTTGGCATCCTGGAGATTATTCTTCTCCTGCCTAACCCTCGTAAGCACACTCTCGCCAGCCTTTAGCCGGCGTAGGAGATGTTGCTCATCCGGATTTCCTCCGGCGTCATCTACAACTTCATTGTCAGATTTGCACATATTCCGCACTTTATATGGTATCTATCATTTTAAATATGTGTTACCAGAGGGGGTCTTCTTGGACTTCTCTTCCGCGGCCAGTGCAGCCTGAAGTTGGGCTTTGCACTCTTCAAGCTCATGGGACAGTTGGGTATTCTTTTCTGTAAGAACCTACATAACCAATGATCCTTAAATCAGTTATTCTAACCGTTTCAAGTCTCAGGGGCTACTGATATATATAATCATCAAATTTTCTCACATGTATGTCCTTTACATACTGATCCGTGGCTCTGGCTAGACCATTTTGAGCAGCATGGAGGTACACGTCTCCCGAGTTGAAGGCATCAAATGCCTCTTGGGAGAAACAAGCGTCACGGAGAACGGCTCGGCGACACCTGTGGTTCATGGCGCTCTCCACCTCGGAATTTGTGGCGTACAGTCTGTCCGCATCCTCTGTCGGAGGAGCATCCGGCGTGCGCCTCGTATTCGCTTCCGCTTCCGGGTCCGGCCTTGGAGTCTGACTGGTGGAGGCATGATTGGCGACCTCTCCGGATATAGTCCGGCGAGCATTCTTCTTACTAAGAAAGTGCGGGCGTTAATATGCCTTTAAAGAATGATATCATGGAGTAAGGCGGCGTGCCATACCGCTGCGCCAGTGTCTCAGTTCGGACTGCATTTCTTTTCAGCCTGCCCGGCCTCACAGCCCCTTGTTGGCTAGTCGCTGCGGGCTCGACATGACATCCCAAGGGCCTCCCCTACAAAACACCGTTGGTATACGGTAAGCAAAGTACACAAGGACGGATCCTTTTCAAAATATCGGGACTTCGGTCTCAGTTACCTGTGAAGCTGGGAGCAGCCCAGGGTAATCGGCCGTAATGGCTACCAAGGCATTATCGCTGCTTAATTGGTAAAATACCCTAGCAATTAGCTCCACAGATATGTCCGGATCCTCTTAGGAGGCCGGGTCGAGGGACCACTCCGGATCCTCTGGTTGTGGAGGCGGGCTGTTGATCTCCCTTACAGCCTTACACAGCTCCTGCGTTGAAATCGCAAGGTAAAATACTTAACTATGGGGATATGGAACGGATGGGCATGAAAAGTGTCGACTTACCCAGCCCAGAGGATTGCACATAGAAAATCCGCCCTGTGGATTGACACGGAGGAATTCCTCCTCTTCTCCCTTGTACAAATCGGACAAGATTTTTGCTAGAGCAGCGGTCGAGTCCGGCCCCTTGCGGCCGCAGCGGGTGGCGTCATCCTCCCCGTTGAAATCCCACATGGGGTGGCCTCGATATTGAAGCGGCTGCACCCCCTGCAGAACGCATATCGCCATGACTTCGATCATGGTCAGTCCTGATTGAGCCAATAACTTTATCTGGCTCATCAGGTAAAGAACATTGCTGTCATCTTCCTCCTGGGGGCTCCGTGGACGCCATCTCAGGCGCTTCTTCAAAGGAGCATTATCGAACTTAGGAAGGCCGATCCGAGAAGGATCCAGAAGGGGGACGTCTTCTATATAAAACCATTCCGAAGACCAGTCTTCGGACGTCTTCTTCGGGGTTCCGGATAGATATCCGGTCCCGACGATGCGCCACACTTCGGCTCCGTCCACTTGATATATTGACCCCCTCTGAGAATGGGGCACAAGGCAGAACAGCTTCTTCCACAGTGCGAAATGAGCCTCGCAGCCCAAAAACAGCTCGCAAAGGGCTATGAAGCCCGCGATATGCAGTATGGAGGCAAGCGTAAGGCTGTGCAACTGGAGGCCGTAGAAATCCAGGAGCCCCCGGAGAAACAGATGAATTGGAAATCCGAGTCCTCTTATCAAATAAGGGACAAGGCATACCCGCTCTCCCTTAGAGGGATTGGGAAGGCTCTCCGCTTTCTCTCCGCCATTGTAGGTGGCGAGCCCGGCTCGAACCGGGACCATATACGCTGGGGGGAGAAACCCCTGGGTCTGAAGATCCACTAGTTGGCTGTGCGGGACGGAACACCTCTCCCAATCTCCGGGCTTGGGGCTGGAGGAACTAGAGGAGGAGCTGCGTCGACCGGCCATGATGGAATGGAGTGCTTCCGGGTGCGCTCCGATGAATGCTCACTAAGGGAGGAGGGTGTGGTTTGGATCTGAATCCTCGTCTCTTTAATAGACAGCTCATTTGCATAGCTAGGGGGGTATGTGTAAAAACACCCTGGCTCTTCACATTCGCTTGACACGTGGAAGGTGGCCATTATTGGGCGTGGAAGCCAAGGAGCGCAGCAGTTACAAGGAGCCGGACACTATTTAACAAGTATTCGGAATTTGGAGAAGAACCCGCCTTGCAATGCCGAAGACAATCTGTGCGTCGGGCTCATCGTCATTGAAGCCTGGTTCGGGGCTACTGAGGGAGTCATGGATTAGGGGGTGTCCGGACAGCCGGACTATAACCTTTGGCCGGACTGTTGGACTATGAAGATACAAGATTGAAGACTTCGTCCTATGTTCGGATGGGACTTTCCTTGGCGTGGAAGGCAAGCTTGGCAATACGGATATGTATATCTCCTTCCTTGTAACCGACTCTGTGTAACCCTAGCCCCCTCCGGTGTCTATATAAATCGGAGGGTTTAGTCCGTAGGACAACAACAATCATACCATAGGCTAGCTTCTAGGGTTTAGCCTCTCCGATCTCGTGGTAGATCAACTCTTGTAATACTCATATCATCAAGAATAAATCAAGCAGGACGTAGGGTTTTACCTCCATCAAGAGGGCCCGAACCTGGGTAAAACATCATGTCCCTTGCCTCCTGTTACCATCCGCCTTAGACGCACAGTTCGGGACCCCCTACCCGATATCTGCCGGTTTTGACACCGACAGTCGAGGTGAAGATACCCCGAACAAACCCCTCAAAGGATTGTTTTCCATAGTAACAAGTGACAATAAATTTTAGCACACTATATAAATGTTTCCTTACCAAATTCCACTTACCAAAAGCACTTCACTCCCCGACAACGGCACCAGAAAATAGCCTTGATGACCCACAAGTACAGGGGATCAATTGTAGCTCTTTCCGATATGTAAGAGTGTCGAACCCAACGAGGAGCAAAAGGAAATGACAGGTGGTTTCCAGTAAGGTAATGTCTGCAAGTGCTGAAATTGTAAGTAGCAGAGTAGTTTGATAGCAAGGTAATTTGTAACGAGCAAGTAACGAAAGTAATAACAAAAGTGCAGCAAGGTAGCCCAATCCTTTTGAGGCAAATGACAGGCCAAAATGGTCTCTTATGATAAGCAAAGCGTTCTTGAGGGTACACGGGAATTTCATCTAGTCACTTTCATCATGTTGGCTTAATTCGTGTTCGGTACTTTGATAATTTGATATGTAGGTGGACCGGTGCTTAGGTGTTGTTCTTACTTAAACAAACCTCCTACTTATGATTAACCCACCCGCAAGCATCCGCAACTACGAGAAAAGTATTAAGAATAAATTCTAACCTAACATTAAACTTTTGGATCCAATCGGTCCCTTACGGAATATCGCATAAACTGAGGTTTAAGCTTCTATCACTCTCGAAACCCACCATCTAATTGCTACTCCTCAATGCATTCTCTTAGTCCCAAATATGGTGAAGTGTCATCTAATCGATGTTCACATGACACCACTAAGGGAATCACAACATACATACTATCAAAATATCGAACACATATCAAGTTCACATGATTACTTGCAACATGATTTCTCTCGTAACCTCAAGAACAAAAGTAACTACTCACAAACGATAATCATGCTCAAGATCAGAGGAGTATTAGGATCTGAACATATAATCTTCCACCAAATAAACCATATAGTAATCAACTACAAGATGTAATCAACACTACTAGTCACCCACAAGCACCAATCTATAGTTTCGGTAACAAGATTGAAACCAAGAGATGAACTAGGGTTTGAGAGGAGATGGTGTTGTTCAATATGTTGATGGAGATTGCCCTCCCCAAGATGGGAGAGTTGTTGGTGATGATGATGATGATGATTTCCCCCTCCGGAGGGAAGTTCCCCTGGCGAAATCGCTCCGCGGGAGGACAAAAGTGCTCCTGCCCAAGTTCCGCCTCGAGACAGTGGCGCTCCGTCCCGAAAGTCCTCTCCTTATTTTTTCTAGGTCAAAATGACTTATATACCAGAAGATGGGCACCGGAGGTGGGCCTGGGTGAGCACAACCCACCAGGGCACGCCTAGGCTCCCTGGCGCGCCCAGGTGGGTTGTGCCCACCTGGTGGGCCCCCTCTGGTAGTTATTTGCTCCAATATTCCTCAAATATTCCATAACAATTCTCCGTGAAGTTTCATCTCATTTGGAGTTGTGCAGAATAGGTGGCCTGATGTAGCTTTTCGAGGTTCAAATTTCCAGCTGCCGGAATTCTCCCTCTTTGTGTATACCTTGCATATTATGAGAGAAAAGGCATTAGAATTACTCCAAAAACCATTATTATGGATAAAAACATTATAAATAACAGTAAGAAAACATGATGCAAAATGAACGTATCAGCAATACATCAAGATCGTGACATCTCAAGAACACGAGAGAGAGCGAGAGAGCGCGCGCGCGAGAGAGAGAGAGAGAGAGAGAGAGAGAGAGATTAAACACATAGCTACTGGTACAAACCCTCAGCCCCGAGGGTGGACTACTCCCTCCTCATCGTGGTGGCCGCCGGGATGATGAAGATGGCCATCGGAGATGATTCCCCCCTCCGGCAGGGTGCCGGAAAGGCTCTAGATTGGTTTTTGGTGGCTATAGAGCCTTGCGACTACGGAACTTCTGATCTAGGTTAACCCCTGATGGTTTCTCTATTTATAGGATTTTTTGGCATCAGTTTCACGCGAAGATGGGCCTCGAGGTGAGCATAACCCACCGGGGCAAGCTAGGCCCACCAGGCGTGCCCTGGTGGGTTGTGCCCTCCTCGTGGCTCTTCTGGCCCTCCCAGGAAGCTTCGGGAGTCTCTTTTGTTCCAGAAAAAATCGTCAAAAAGTTTCAGCTCATTTGGAGAACTTTCATTTCTGCACAAAAAACAACACCACGGTAGTTCTGCTAGAAACATCGTCATTCTGAGTTAGTTCCATGCAAATCTTACCAAAACAATATAAAATTGTTGTAATCATGGCATGAATACTCCATAAATTATAGATACGTTGGAGACGTATCAGGGGTCGGCGTTGGAGATGCCTTAAAATGAATCTTAGGGTTGTACGCCTTACATAGCTCCATCCCACCGCACTACCTCACTTTATATCCCAACTAAAGTTTCATCGCAGACCGAAACATGTATCTAAACTTTCGTGGTAGACCGAAATATGTTGTGTGAAATGTTCAATTTTGAATAGTAGGCTAGTGGTAGGACACGGATTTGGTTAGCATGGTTCCCCGCGCACCCTTTATGAATAGTAAATTCAAAAAATACTAGAAAAATAGAAAATTAGTTTTTGTAACATACATAAACAACCGGTATACTCACATATGAAGTTTCACAAAGAAATCACATCCATGGTAATCTGGGCAAAAATGACAAAATTGAAGCTATATTAAAAAACAATGTTTCATAAATAGTATGGTCCCAATTGTATTTTATTCAATAAAAAATACCATGGGTGTCAATATATCATGAAAGTTCACATGTGAGTAGAATGGTCGACTAAGTTTCATACGTTGAAATTTCAGAATTAAAAAAATCCATTATTTTTTCTAAATTTACTATCCATGTGGATGCGCGTGGAATCATTGTTATTAGTGTTGGAAAAGTCACACAATTTGGTATTCTCTTGAGCCATCGTGACACAGCAAGTAATCCAACACACAAGCAAACAAAACGCAAACGAAAAGACGAATGGAAGAAGGGCTAAGAAAATGGCAAATTGTTTCGAAAATCATTTTAGAAGTGGGGGAGAGGAAAACGAGAGGCAAATGGCGAATAATGTAATGCAAGAGATGAGAGTTTATGGTGGGTACTTGGTGGGCTTGACTTGGCGTAGATCTCCCCGGCAACAGCGCCAGAAATTCTTCCTGCTACTTCATGAGCTTGCATTGGGTTTTTTCCCTTGAAGAGGAAAGGGTGATGCATCACAATAGAGATAAGTATTTCCCTTAGTTAAGAACCAAGGTATCAATACAGTAGGAGAAGAACGCACAAATCACCAATACCTGCACAAACAATCAAACACTTGCACCCAACGCGATAAAGGGGTTGTCAATCCCTTCATGATCACTTGCAAAGGTGAGATCTGATAGAGATAGATAAATAAAACTAAACAAAAGACAACTTTTTTGGGTTTTTGGTTTATAGATCTGAAAGTAAAAGATTGCAAAATAGTAGTTCGGAAACTAATGTGATGGAAAATAGACCTGGGGGCCATAGGTTTCACTAGAGGCTTCTCTCTTGAAGGCAAATAATACGATGGGTGAACATATTACTCTCGAGCAATTGATAGAAAAGCGCGAAGTTATGACGGTATCCAAGGCAATGATTATGTAATATAGGCATCACGTCCGTGTCAAGTAGACTGACTGCTGCCTGCATCTACTACTATTACTCCACACATAGACCGACTCCTGCCTTCATCTAGAGTATTAAGTTCATGCAGAATAGAGTAACGCTTTAAGTAAGATGACATGATGTAGAGGAATAAACTCAAGCAATATGAAACCCCATCTTTTTATCCTCGATGGCAACAATACAATACGTGCCTCGCTACCCCTACTGTGTCACTGGGTGAGGACACCGCAAGATTCAACCCAAAGCTAAGCACTTCTCCCAGTGCAAGAAAAACCAATCTAGTTGGCCAAACTAAACCGATAGTTCGAAGAGAATGACAAAGATATCAGATCATGCATATAAGAATTCAGAGAACATTCAAATAATATTAATAGATAATCTGATCATAAATCCACAATTCATCATATCTCGACAAACACACCGTAGAAGAAGATTACACCGGATAGATCTCCACGAACATCGAGGAGAACATGGTATTGAGAATCAAAGAGAGAAGAAGCTATCTAGCTGCTAGCTATGGACCCGTAGGTCTGAGGTAAACTACTCACGGTTCATCGTAAGGGCAATAGAGTTGATGTAGATGCCCTCCGTGATCGAATCCCCCTCCGGCAGGATGCCGGAAAGGCCCCAAGATGGGATCTCACGGGAACAGAAGGTTACGACGGTGGAAAAGTGTTTTCATGGATGCTTCTGGAGGTTCAGGAATATATGTGAATACATAGGAGGAAGAACTAGGTCAGGGGAGTCTCGAGGAGCCCATAAGGTAGGGGGGGCGCGCCCTCCACCCTTGTCGCCGCCTCGTGGCTCTTCTGACTTGGACTCAAAGTCTCCTGGATGTCTTTTGGTCTAAGAAAAATCATCGTGAAAGTTTTACTCCATTTGATATTCCTTTTCTGTGAAGCTAAAAGATAAGGAAAAACAGAAACTGGCAGTGGCTCTACGTTAATAGGTTAGTACCAAAAATAATATAAAATAGCATATTAATGCATATAAAACATCCAAAATAGATAATATTATAGCATGGAACAATAAAAAATAATGGATATGTTAGAGACGTATCAACCACCTCATACGCGTTGCTGCCCTATCCTGCCACATCGCTATCGCCATCTGTGTCATCGTTGTTGTGGTCCCTCAAGCAGTAGAAGGGCACTAGATGGCCGCAACAACCTTGTCTAGTATCTGCCTGTCACTCATGGAGGAGTCGCTATGCCTCCTGCTGCGTAGTGCGGACGACCACCGCAGCCAATGCCAATGGCAACGGCAGGGCCCTAGTAGCGGCCTTGCCCCTACTGCTACTCGTGATGGAGATGTTGTTGGGAAACGTAGCATGCAATTTCAAAAATATTCCTACGCTCACGCAAGATCTATCTAGGAGATGCATAGCAACGAGAGCGGGAGAGTGTGTCTACGTACCCTCGTAGATCAAAAGCGGAAACGTTTGACAATGCAGTTGATGTAGTCGAACTTCTTCTCATTCCGATCGATCAAGTACAAATCGTACGACACCTTCGAGTTCTGCACACGTTCACCTCGATGACATACCTCGAACTCTTGATCCAACAAAGTGTTGAGGAAGTAGATGAGTTTCGTTAGCACGATGGCGTGGTGATAGTGATGGTGAAGTGATCCGCGCAGGGCTTCGCCTAAGCACCGCGAGAATATGACTAAGGGTGTAATCTGTGGAGGGGGCGCCGCACACAGCTAACAGATGTTGTTCTATGTTCTAGGCACCCCTCCCCATGTATATTTAGGTGGGAGAGGGAGGGGAGCAGCAAGGGGGCGCCCCAAGTAGGAGGAATCCTACTTTGGCGCCTCCGTAATTCGGCCTCGCCCTTCCATTAGTTCCCGGGGGGGGGGGGGGGGAGGAAGGAGGAGGGAGGAGGGAAGGAAGGGGGAGGCCGAATCCCCCCTTCCTTCTCTCTTCCACTATTTCTTTCTCCTCTGGTTCGGCCCATATGGGGGGCGCAGCAGCCCCTGCTGGCTTCTGTGTTTCCCCTCTTGGCCCATTAGCCCCATATATTTTGCCGGGGGTGCCCGGAACCCCTTCCGGTGACCCGATATGTACCCGGTACCCTCCGGAACATTTCCAGTGTCCGAATACTATCATCCTATATATCAATCTTTAACTCTCGACCATTTTGAGACTCCTCGTCATGTCCGTGATCTCATCCGGGACTCCGAACAACATACGGTCACCAAATCACATAACTCATATAATACAAAATCGTCATCAAACTTTAAGCGTGCGGACCCTACGGGTTCGAGAACTATGTAGACATGACCGAGACACATCTCCGGTCAATAACCAATAGAGGAACCTGGATGCTCATATTGGATCCTGCATATTCTACGAAGATCTTTTATCGGTCGAACATTTATGACCACATAGACAATTCCCTTTGTCCATCGGTATGTTACTTGCCCGAGATTCGATCGTCAGTATCTTCATACCTAGTTCAATCTCATTGCTGGCAAGTCTCTTTACTTGTTCTGTAATACATCATCCTGCAACTAACTCATTAGTCACTTTGCTTGCAAGGCTTCTTATGATGTGTGAGGGAGTCTTGTATTAGGGGGGTCCTCGGACAGCCGGACTATATACTTTGGCCAGACTGTTGGACTATGAAGATACAAGATTGAAGACTTCGTCTCGTGTCCGGGTGGGACTCTCCTTTGCATGGAAGGCAAGCTTGGCAATTCGGATATGTAGATCTCCTCCCTTGTAACCGACTCTGTGTAACCGTAGCCCCCTCCGGTGTATATAAACCGGAGGGTTTAGTCCGTAGGACAACAACAATCATAATCATAGGCTAGCTTCTAGGGTTTAGCCTCTACGATCTCGTGGTAGATCAACTCATTTAATACTCATATCATCATGATCAATAAAGCGGGATGTAGGGTATTACCTCCATCGAGAGGGCCCGAACCTAGGTAAACATTGTGTCCCCTGCCTCCTGTTACCATCCGCCTTAGACGCACAGTTAGGGACCCCCTACCCAAGATCCGCCGGTTTTGACACCAACATTGGTGCTTTCATTGAGAGTTCCACCGTGCCGTCATGATAAGGCTAGATGGCTCGTATTGTTGTCAAGGACAACATCACCTCGGGGGGAGCCCTGGCTGTAGGCCAAACCCTCTGACTGGGCGGCTTCGTCATGACCGCTAGTTCGGTCGTCACGCCGATGATGACTTCTCGGGTCATCAAAAATAGCCTCCACGTCGGCTCCGAATTCTCCGAGTAGATGGATCCAATAGAGCTCTCTTCCTTGAACGAGCTCTTGGATCACATCGCCGCCCTGGGAGTTGCTACGGACTACGATTGGATCAGGCTTAAACCCGACCAAAGGGAGATTAACTCTCCACCAGTCACCCATCAGATAGCGGTGGTGGAGGAACAATGTAGCGATTCTTCCTTTATTTTGAGGACAAACTATGTCCGGATTTCTGAGCTCTCCGAGCCGGATACCCGTCCACGGGAGGACATGGCCCAAGCTTCGAACCTATAATTAGACAGCGGGCCAGGTCTATTGGGCAATATCCCGGAGCCCGAACTGTTAAGCTCGGAGACTCCTCCGCCCCTGGGCTTCAGATCGGGTCAGAGTTCGGACCTAAATCTACCCACCCACCCAGACTCAAGTGATCTTTCCCACATTACACAAGAGCCCCAAGAGACAGTACATCACTATTGGGCCAGATTCCTCCTTGTAATGAGCAAGGTCAATGATTGTCGCGAGGAAGATGCAATTTCATTCTTTTGCAAAAATTGCACGGACAAGGGAATCCTCAACGCCATAAGTCGCCATGACATAGCACACTTTGATGACTTGGCGGCCATAGTACGGAAGTACTGTGCGATGGAAAGCGCCTGGAAAACCCAAACAAAATTATAGGACCCTCCGGCTCTCACTAAACCCCCCGCCCGAACTAAAAGGGTGTACTCTCGTAAGTCACCCGATTCAATTACAAAGAAACCAAAGCCCACTACAGGGCATGGAACTGTATTGGAGGGATGGCTCAATGGGCCATGAAAAATTCACAGTACATCGGATACCATGCCAACACACAACCTTAGAGCATGTTGGATACTCCGGCAGGTGGCCAAGAGCGGCGAGGATATCCTCACCAACAATACAACAGAGCACCATCATGTGGAAAATAACAACACAGTATTGACAGTCTTCGAGACCTTCGCCTCAAATAATAGGCACAAGTGAACACTCCGCAGCCTTGCCGAAGTCTACCATGTTGCAGCAATAAATCAATGGAACGACACGGCCATAACCTTCAATGCCAGTGACGAACCTCAATTCCGAAGAGCCCGAGCACCAGCCGCTTTGGTCCTTAGTCCAATTGTGGACGGCTTCCGGCTTACTAAAGTGCTCATGGACGGTGGCAGCGGATTAAACCTCATATACGAGGAAACTCTTAGCAAGATGGAAATAGACAAGATCCGCATTGAGCAAAGCAGCACAACCTTCAGAGGAATCATCCCTAGTCGGGAGGCACGATGTGCGGGAAAAATCACACTAGATGTGGTATTCGGCACGCCGGAGAACTATAGGTCCGAAGAAATCACATTCCAGGTGGCCCCGTTTAGTAGCAGATACCATGCCCTTTATGGGAGGGAGGCATTCGCGATCTTCCAAGCTATACCCCATTATAGGTACATGAAGCTCAAAATGCCCGGGCCCAATGGAATAATAACTCTGGCTAGTGATCCGCACATAGCACTCCGTGCCGAAAATAAACCGCCGCACTAGCCCTCGAGGCGTTATCCGAAGCCCTGGCGACCGAAGAACTAACTGCGCTGCGCTCCATAATGGACAGGGACGACGTGATACTCGACAAAAGACCCAAGTCCACCTCTTCTAAACCAACGGACGAAATAGTCAAATTCCAGGTCCACCCAACGGACCCTACAAAAACAGCATCCATCGGGGCACAGCTGAACCCCACAACAGACGCCGCACTGCGGGAGTTCTTGCGCGAGAATTGGGACATCTTCGCGTGACATCCTTCAGACATGCCAGGAATTCCACGCAGGCTGGCCGAGCATAGCCTTAACATTCTAAAAGGGTTCAAGCCGGTCATGCAGACTCTTCGGCGTTTCTCTAAGCCCAAGCGGCAAGCCATGGGAGAAGAGCTAGCCAAGTTACTCGAGGTCGGATTCATTAGAGAAATAAAACCTCCAGACTGGCTAGCAAACCTGGTGATGGTACCAAAGAAGGACAAATCCTGGCGCCTATGTGTCGATTTCAAGGACCTTAACAAGGCTTGCCCCAAGGATCCCTTCCCACTCCCCCGCATCGATCAAATTATCGATGCTACCGCAAGACACGACTCATTGTGCTTCCTCGACGCATACTCCGGATACCATCAAATTAAGATGGTGGAGCCCGATCAAGCCGCAACGGCATTCATCACTCCATACGGCCCCTTCTGTTTTAACACCATGCCTTTCGGGCTCAAAAACGCCGGTGCAACCTATCAACGCATGATTCAGACATGCCTGGAAACACAAATCGGCAAAACAGTGGAGGCATACATCGACGATGTGGTCATTAAAACAAGACACATCGAATCCTTAATAGACGACTTGAGGTTCACGTTCGACAACCTCCGAACATATAACATCAAGCTCAATCTGGAAAAATGCATTTTCAGCGTGCCCACCGGAAAGCTCTTGGGCTTCATCGTTTCCAATAGAGGTATCGAAGCAAATCCGGCTAAAATCTGAGCTTTGTCACAGTTGGCTAGCCCAACAGACCTCAAGCAAATCCAGAAGTTAACTGGATGCGTGGCTGCCTTAAGCCGCTTCATCTCCCGATTAGGAGAAAAGGCACTACCCCTTTATCGCCTTCTTCAACGCACCGAACACTTCGAGTGGACGGATGCGGCCACGGCCGGATTGGAAGAAATAAAAGCCGTATTGGCCAGCAACCCATTCTTGGCCGCGCCAAATGTCGGCGAACCAATGCTGTTATATATAGCGGCAACACACCAAGTTGTAAGCGCAGTGCTCGTCGCTGAACGAGAGACGGACGGACATAAGTTCCCGCTTCAAAAGCCGGTATACTATGTATCCACTGTCCTCACTCCATGTAAATCATGGTACCCACATTATCAAAAGATAGCATACATGGTCTTCATGGCATCCCGGAAACTACGACACTACTTTCAAGAGTGTTCAATTACGGTGGCCTCCGAAGTACCACTCAACGACATAATAAATAACCGCGATGCCACGGCCGGATTGCTAAATGGGCCATCGAGCTCCTCCCGTTTGACATAACATACAAACCACAGGGAGCCATTAAGTTGCAAGTACCGGCTGATTTTGTCGCCGAATGGACGGAAGCCGAACTCCCTAAAGAGTACGGCGCGTACTCCAATTGGATCATGCACTTCGATGGCTCTAAGATGCTGGCGGGTCTGGGGGCAGGCGTCGTCCTGACATCCCCCACCGGAGATACAGTCCAATATGTACTCCAAATATTATACACGGACTCCAACAATGCAGTAGAATATGAGGCCCTGTTGCATGGTCTCCGGATGGCAGTCTCCATGGGCATTCAACGCCTAGAGGTGCGTGGGGATTCGAACCTCACAATATCTCAAATAAATGGAGACTTTGACGCCAAGGACCCAAAAATGGCGGCTTACCACAACGCCGTCCTCAAAATGTCAGCTCGGTTCGAGGGGCTTGAATTCCACCATGTGGTCCGGGAAAACAATCAAGCGACGGATATCCTCGCCCGCATCGGCGCTAGGCGTGACCCTGTCCCACCTAACATCTTCTTGGAAAGGCTCTCTGTGGTATGGGAAGGAGAGACCAGCAACAACAGTCCAGACCCGACCACAACGCCAGATACCGAACACTCTGACGTAATCGGAGGCTCTGCCACCGAAATAACACCTTCGGCCCACGTGATTATGGCTATAATCGCCCTGTGGACAGAACCCTTCTTGGCTTACCTAACTAGGCAAGAACTCCCCGATGACCCAAACGAGGCACGTTGCGTTGTGCGGCGGTCTAAAGCCTACAAGGTCCACGAGGGAGAGCTTTATAAGAAAAGTGCTACCGGAGTACTTCAAAGGTGCATCTCCAAAGAGGAAGGACGGCAACTTTTGGCAGAAATTCATGCTGGACTTGGCGGCCACCATGCTGCAGCTCGGGCCCTTGTAAGCAAGGCCTTCTATACAGGTTTTTACTGGCCGACGGCCCGAGCAGACGCATCGGACCTTGTTCAACGTTGCGTCGGTTGCTAGCTTTTTGCAAACCAAAGCCATATGCCGCCCACCGCTCTCCAAACAATCCCCATTACTTGGCCCTTCGTGGTCTGGGGGCTTGACATGGTCGGACCCTTAAAGGGGGAAGCCACAAGAAAAAATACCTATCGGTCATGGTGGATAAATTCACCAAATGGATAGAAGCCAAACCAGTTAAAACGGCCGAGTCCGGACCAGTGATAGACTTCATATCCGGGGTTGTACACCGTTACGACGTCACCCATAGCATCATCACCGATAACGGCTCAAACTTTACAGCCAACGATGTAAAAACTTGGTGCAGCAAAATGGGTATTAAGCTCGATTATGCCTCTGTCTATCACCCGCAAACTAATGGTCAAGTCGAGCGAGCAAATGGTCTTATCATGAGCGGCATTAAACCCAGATTAGTGCGATCGTTGAAGGAATCAGATATGCACTGGGTGGAGGAGCTTGACTCCGTACTATGGGGGCTGCGGACCACGCCGAATCGCACTACCGGATACACACCGTTCTTTATGGTGTACGGCGCAGAGGCGGTACTGCCCTGCGACATCATTCATGACTCATCTCGAGTGCGCATGTACGAAGAGAAAGAAGCCGAGCTTGATCGGCAGGACAGTTTGGACGCCCTGGAGGAGGAGCGTGACGTGGCAAAAGCCCGCTCCGCATTCTATCAGCAACAGGCTCGGCGGTATCAAAGCAGAGAGGTACGGGCCAAAACTTATAACGTTGGCGAACTCGTTCTGCACCTACCGGAGAAGAAAAAGGACAAGCTCAAGCCCAAATGGGAAGGTCCCTTCATTATTGACAAAGTTCTAACCGGTGGAGCATACCGTCTGTGGGATGCATCGGACAATCGACTCGAGCCAAACCCATGGAACACAGCCAGACTCCGAAGGTTCTACGCCTAGTGTCGGACTCTGTGTTCGTCTCCTTACCTCCGTCAATTTTTTATATATCCGTTATCTTTCTTTTCTTTCTTTTTCCCCTTTTTCTCCACGGCCTTAAAAGGTTAAAATGTGTCTTGACTACACAATCTTGACACGCTAGGCGTGCTCATTATACATGGGGGCTTCTTATACAGAAGCTTAATATAACTATGTTCCGGGCTCTATGCCCCCCGCACATGTGTTACTTTTCCACATGTACCTTTTCTTTGCCATTATATGCATCGATATGACTTAAGTTTTGGCCAAGCTGGGTTGCCTGGCTCTTGTGTTTATGCCCTACGTTCCCGTTAATTCGGCTAGGGCATAAGGGGAGAACCTCTGCGATTGTTACTGCCGGGTCAACCGAATGTGTACCTCAGACTGGGTGAAGCCGAAAGCTAGCGTTCTTAAGGGAATATTCGGTCGGTGAACAAAAGATGACTTTAAATTATTGCAATACATGCCCCCAGATGTTTATATCCCGCGTCTCTTCTCGCAGTTCAGACATGCACATTAATGCATGCGCACCCAGGGAAAGGAACCCTTAACAGAACTATTCTCCCTAGAAGATGTTTCTTACTATCCATGTAATATAACATAGCTAGTTGGGTACTTGTCTGTTCAAGCACTAATGACCCCTACGCCTGGTTTCCATGCGTACCCCGGTTTTTACATAACTGAGCGGGTATTCGGATACACTCCGGACTGCCGAGTCCGGAGGTTGAAGCGAAAAGGTCCGCCATGACAAATGATTTACAATCCGGCTAGGGACAATATATGTCACATGAAGTACACAGTCACTTAGACTGACTAAATTCTTCTTCTATACCATCCAACAGGCTGTCTAGCCTACAATCCTGTTGGGAATACTTTGCGGCTAGTTTCACCTGGTCATACACTAAACTGACGGGGATATCTTTCCCATTAGACCCCACATGTCCGACCTCGACCATGTGGTTCGGGTCAGCCTTGGTATATCGCGTCTTCACCATGGCCCAGGCTTCCCTTGCACCTTATCGGCAGGCTGATATCTTCCATAATCGGAAGCGCCGCCGTGCTCCCTTGAGCATCTCTACAAGCTCCCCCATGCCTCCTGACAGGGAGGCGGATGGCCACAAGGCTTGGGCAATGCCCTGCATCACCTGCTGAACTTGTTCGTGCAGCTGTGAGAGCTCTGGCAGAAGATCGCCCATAGATCGGGGCATCTCCTCTACAGGACGACCCGTCAGCATACCTACAGACATAACTCTGTTAGTCGATTTCTTCGCTGAACTCTATAAAAAGTTCGTTCAAGAACTTACTAAAAATGCCGCATTGAAGCCTCTTATTCTCCTTTAAGGAGTCAGCTAGCTAGGCCCGAACGTATTTCAGTTCAATTCCCAGCTGGGTATTGGCATCTTGGAGATCATTTCTCTCCTGCCTAACCCGCGTCAGCACGCGCTCGCCAGCCTCTAGCTGTCGTTGAGCATGTTGCTCATCCCCTTGCACGACCTCCGGATTCACTCTGGTGTCATCTGCAGAATCTATTGTTGGATTTTCATACATGTCGAATACTAACCGGTACATATCCTTCTTTTCGATAGGAGCAAGTGTTACCAGATGGGGCTTTCGCGGACTCCTTCATTGAGGCAACTGCAGCCCGCAGCTGGGCTTTGCACTCCTCCAGCTCTTGAGACAGCTAGGTATTATTCTCCGTAAGAGCCTACACAAATAATGATCCTTAAATCAGTTGTGTCAACTGTTTCAAGTCTCAGGGGCTACTGGTATATATAATTATCAGATTTTCTTACCCGTATATCCTTTACATACTGGTCCGTGGCTCTGGCAAGACCATTTTGCGCAGCTCGGATGTACGCGTCTCCTAAGTTGAAGGCATCAAACGCCTCTTCAAAGAAACCAGGGTCGCGGAGTACGGCCCGGCGGCGCCTGTGATTCATGGCACTCTCCACTTTGGAATTCGTAGCGGAAAGCCTATCCGCATCCTCTGTAGGAGGAACGTCCGGTGTTGTCCCCACATTAGCATCTGCCCCTAAGTCCGGCTCTGGAGTTCGGCTGGTGGAGGCATGGCCGACAGGCTCTCCGGGCAGGGTCCGGCGAGCGTTTTTCCTGCCAGGAACCATGGGCGTTATTATATTTTAAAGACGACAAACCACGGAGCAGGTTTTTTTTTTCATACCTCTGCGATAGCGTCTCAGTCCTGACCGCCTTCCTTTTAAGCCTATCCAGTTTCGGTGCCCCTTGCTGGTGATTCATTCCGGGTTCGGCGTGGCGTCCCGAGGGCCTTCCCTGTAGGACACCATATGTGTGTGATGAGTGAAGTGCAAAAAAGGGATCCTTCTCGGAAGTTGGGACTCCGATTTTACTTACATGCGATGCAGGGAGCATGCCCGGATAATCGGCTATGATAGCCACCAAGGCACCATCGCAACTCAACTGATAGAACGTCCTGTCGATGAGTTCCACGAATATGTCTGGATCTTCTTCGAGTCCGGGGTCGAGGGCCCGTCAGGGTCCTCTGGCTGTGGAGACGGGCTATGGACCTCCCTCACAGCTTTTCACAGTTCCTGCTATGAATTAGCAAGGTAAATACTTATAATGAAGAATGCGGGAAGATCTGGAGTAAAAGGTAGCAGCTCACCCAGTTTGGAGGGTTGTACATGGAGTATCCATCCCGTGGCTTAATACGAATGAACTCCTCTTCCTCTCCTTTTTATAAATCGGACAGTACTTTCGCTAGAGCGGTGGTGGAGTCCGGACCTTTACGGCCGCAGCGGGTGGCATCGTCTTCTCCATTGAAGTGCCACATGGGTTTCCCCCGATAATGAAGTGGCTGCACCCCCCGCATTATACATATTGACATAACCTCGATTATTGTCAGTCCTGATTTAACCAGCGTTTCTATCCTGCCCATCAGGTAAAGGACCTCTCTGCTATCTTCCCCCTGGGGGCTCCGAGGACGCCAGCTGCGGTGTTTCTTCAAAGGGGCATTATTGAACTCAGGAAGGTCCATCAGAATAGGGTCCGGAAGGGGGACGTCCTCTATATAAAACCACTCCGAAGGCCAGTCTTCGGATGTCTTCTTCGGGGTACCGGACAGGTATCCGGTCCCGGCGGTGCGCCATATTTCCGCTCCGCCCACTTGATATATTGAGTCCTTCTGTGTATGGGGTACGAGGCAGAATAGCCTTTTCCATAGCTCGAAATAAGCTTCGCAGCCCAGAAACAGCTCGCAAAATGCGACGTAGCCGGCGATGTGTAATATGGAGGCAGGGGTAAAGTTATGCAGCTGGAGGCCATAGAACTCCAGGAGCCCGCGGAGGAATGGATGGATTGGAAATCCGAGTCCCCTCAATAAGTAAGGGACAAGGCATACCCGTTCCCCCATGGACGGGTTGGGGAAGCTCTCCGCTTGCTCCCCGCCATTATAAGTGGCTAGTCTGGCTCGGACGGGGAACATATACGCGGGAGGGAGAAACCCCTGGGTCTGTAACTCTACTAATTGGCTGTGAGGGACGGAACACTTCTCCCAATTGCCTGGCTTAGCGCTACTGGAGCGAGAGGAGGAGCTGCGATGGCCGGCCATGATAGGATGGGCTTTTTTTGGGCGCGCTCCGATGGATACTCGCTATGGGAGGATGGTGTGATCTGGATCTGAGGATCCCCGTCTCTTTAAATAGGCGATTTACTCACAGGGTTAGGGTGGCAAATGTAAAAATGCCCCGACTTCTCACATTCGCTCGACACGTGGAAGATAGCTATTATTAAGACGCATAAGCCAAGGAGTGCAACATTTATGGGAAGCCGAACACTACTCGACAGGTATTCGGAATTTGGAGAAGAACCCGCCTTGCAATGCCGAAGACAATCTGCGCGCCGGACTCATCGTCATTGAAGCCTGGTTCTTGGGCTACTGAGGGAGTCCTGGATTAGGGGGTCCTCGGACAGCCGGACTATATACTTTGGTCGAACTGTTGGACTATGAAGATACAAGATTGAAGACTTCGTCCCGTGTCTGGGTGGAACTCTCCTTTGCGTGGAAGGCAAGCTTGGTAATTCGGATATGTAGATCTCCTCATTTTTAACCGACTCTGTGTAACCCTAGCCCCCTCTGGTGTCTATATAAACCGGAGGGTTTAGTCCGTAGGACAACAACAATCATAATCATAGGCTAGCTTCTAGGGTTTAGCCTCTACGATCTCATGGTAGACCAACTCTTGTAATACTCATATCATCAAGATCAATCAAGCAGGACGTAGGGTATTACCTCCATCGAGAGGGCCTAAACCTGGGTAAATATTGTATCCCCTGCCTCCTGTTACCATCCGCCTTAGACGCACAGTTCGGGACCCCCTACCCGAGATCCGCCGGTTTTGACACCGACAATGTGTATTACCGAGAGGGCCCAGAGATACCTCTCTGATACTCGGAGTAACAAATCCTAATCTCGATCTATGCCAACCCAACAAACACCTATGGAGATACCTGTAGAGCATCTTTATAATCACCCAGTTATGTTGTGACGTTTGATAGCACACAAGGCATTCCTACGTATCCGGGATTTGCATAGTCTCATAGTCGAAGTAATATGTATTTGACATGAAGAAAGCAATAGCAATAAAACTGAACGATCAATATGCTAAGCTAACGAATGGGTCTTGTCCATCACATCATTCTCCTAATGATGTGATCCCATTATCAAATGACAACTCATGTCCATGGTTAGGAAACCTTAACCATCTTTAATCAATGAGCTAGTCAAGTAGAGGCTCACTAGGGACACATTGTTTGTCTATGTATTCACACATGTATTAAGGTTTCCTGATCAATACAATTCTAGCATGAATAATTAACCTTTATCATGAATAAGGAAATATAAAATCACAACTTTATTATTGCCTCTAGGGCATATTTCCTTCAGTCTCCTACTTGCACTAGAGTCAATAATCTAGTTCACATCACCATGTGATTTAACACCCATAGTTCACATCGCTATGTGACCAACACCCAAAGAGTTTACTAGAGTCAATAATCTAGTTCACATCGTTATGTGATTAACACCCAAAGAGTACTAAGGTGTGATCATGTTTTGCTTGTGACAGAGGTTTAGTCAACGGGTCTGTCACATTCAGAATTGTATGTATTTTGCAAATTTCTATGTCTACAATGCTCTGCATGGAGCTACTCTAGCTAATTGCTCCCACTTTCAATGTGTATCTAGATTGAGACTCAGAGTCATCTAGATCGGTGTAAAAGCTTGCATCGATGTAACTCTTTATGACAAACTCTTTATCACCTACATAACCTAGAAATATTTCCTTAGTCCTCTAAGGATAATTATGACCGTTTTTTAGTGATCTACTCCTGGATCACTATAGTACCCCTTGCCAAACTCATGGCAAGGCACACAATAGGTCTGGTACACAGCATGGCATACTTTACAGAACCTATGGCTGAGGCATAGGGAATGACTTCCATTCTCTCTCTATTTTCTGCCGTTGTCGGGCTTTGAGTCTTACTCAACTTCACACCTTGCAACACATGCAAGAACCCTTTCTTTGACTGGTCAATTTTGAACTTCTTCAAAATCTTATCAAGGTATGTGCTTTGTGAAAGTCCTATTGAGCGTCTCGATCTATCCCTATAGATCTTGATGCCCAATATATAAGTAGCTTCACTGAGGTCTTTCATTGAAAAATTCTTATTCAAGTATCCTTTTTATGCTATTCAGAAATTCTATATCATTTCCAATCAATAATATGTCATCCACATATACTAGCAGAAATGCTACAAAGCTCCCACTCACTTTCTTGTAAATACAGGCTTCTCCGAAAGTCTGTATAAAAAATATGCTTTAATCACCTCATCAAAGCGTATATTCCAACTCCGAGATGCTTGCACCAGTCCATAGATGGATCGCTGGAGCTTGCACACTTTGTTAGCACCTTTAGGATCGACAAAACCTTCTGGTTGCATCATATACAACTCTTCTTTAAGAAATCCATTAAGGAATGGAGTTTTGACGTACATTTGCTAGATTTCATAGTCATAAAATAAGGCAATTGCTAACATGGTTTGGACAAACTTAAGCATTGCTATGGATGAGAAAGTCTCATCATAGTCAACTCCTTGAACTTGTCGAAAACCTTTCGTGACGAGTCGAGCTTTGTAGACAGTAACATTATCATCAGTGCCAGTCTTCTTCTTGAAGATCCATTTATTCTATATGGCTCGCCGATCATCGGACAAGTCAACCAAAGTCCACACTTTGTTCTCATAGACGGATGTTATCTCAGACTTCATGGCCTCAAGCCATTAATCGGAATCTGGGCTCATCATAGCTTCTTCATAGTTCATAGGTTCGTCATGGTCTAGTAACATGACTTCCAGAACAGGGCTACCGTACCACTCTGGTGCGGAACGTGCTCTGGTTGACCTATGAGGTTCGGTAGTAACTTGACCTGAAGTTTCATGATCATCATCATTAGCTTCCTCTCTATTTGGTGTAGGCATCATGGTAACGGTTTTCTGTGATGAGCTACTTTCCAATTCGAGAGATGGTATAATTACCTCATCAAGTTCTACTTTCCTCCCACTCACTTCTTTTGAGAGAAACTTCTTCTCTAGAAAGGATCCATTCTTAGCAAAAAAGATCTTGCCTTCGGATCTATGGCAGAAGGTGTACCCAACAGTATCTTTTGGGTATCCTATGAAGACGTACTTCTCAGATTTTGGTTTGAGCTTATCAGGATGAAGCTTTTTCACATAAGCATCGCAACCCCAAACTTTAAGAAACAACCTTACGTTTCTTGCCAAATCACAGTTCATACGGTGTCGTCTTAACGGATTTAGACGGTGCCCTATTTAACGTGAATGCAGTTGTCTCTAATGCATAACCTCAAAATGATAAAGGTAAATCGGTAAGAGACATCATAGAACGCACCATATCCAATAGAGTATGGTTACGACGTTCGGACACACCATTACGTTGTGGTGTTCCAGGTGGCGTGAGTTGTGAAACTATACCACATTGTTTTAAATGAAGGCCAAACTCGTAACTCAAATATTCGCGTCCGCGCTCAGATCGTAGAAACTTTATTTTCTTGTTACGATGATTCTCCCCTTCACTCTAAAATTCTTTGAACTTTTCAAATGTTTCAGATTTGTGTTTCATCAAGTAGATATACCCATATCTGCTCAAATCATCTGTGAAGTTTAGAAAATAACGATACCCACCGCGAGCTTCAACACTCATCAGACCGCATACATCAGTATGTATTATTTCCAATAAGTCATTAGCTCGCTCCATTGTTCCGGAGAATGGAGTGTTAGTCATCTTGCCCATGAGGCATGGTTCGCAAGTATCAAATGATTCATAATCAAGTGATTCCAAAAGCCCATCTGCATGGAGTTTCTTCATGCGCTTTACACCAATATGACCTAAACGGCAGTGCCACAAAAATGTTGCACTATCACTATCAACTTTAAATCTTTTGGCATCAATATTATGAATATGTGTATCACTACGATCAAGATTCAATAAACCATTTACATTGGTTGTATGACCATAGAAGGTTTTATTCATGTAAACAGAACAACAATTATTCTCTGACTTAAATGAATAATCGTATCGCAATAAATATGATCCAATCATATTCATGCTCAATGCAAACACCAAATAACTTTTATTTAGGCCCAACACTAATATCGAAGGTAAAGGGAGTGTGCGATGGTGATCTTATCAACCTTGGAATCACTTCCAACACACATTGTCACCTCGCCCTTAACTAGTCTCTGTTCATTTTGCAACTCCTGTTTTGAGTTACTAATCTTAACAACTGAACCGATATCAAATACCCTGGGGTTACTATGAACACTAGTAAAGTACACATCAATAACATGTATATCAAATATACCTTTGTTCACTTTGCCATCCTTATTATCCGCCAAGTATTTGGAGTAGTCCCACTTCCAGTTACCATTCCCTTTGCAGTAGAAGCACTCAGTTTCAGGCTTAGGTCTAGATTTGGGCTTCTTCACGGGAGTGGCAACTTGCTTGTCATTCTTCTTGAAGTAACCTTTCTTTTCCTTTGTCCTTTTTCTTGAAACTAGTGGTCTTGTTAACCATCAACACTTGTGCTCTTTCTTTATTTCTACCTTCGCCGATTTTAGCATCGCAAAGAGCTCATGAATCTTTTCTGTTATCCCTTGCACATTATAGTTCATTCGAAGTTCTAGTAGCTTGGTGATAGTGACTAGAGAACTTTGTCAATCACTATCTTATCTGGAAGATTAACTCCCACTTGATTCAAGTGATCGTAGTACTCAGACATTCTGAGTACATGCTCACTGACTGAGCTATTCTCCTCCATCTTGTAGGCAAAGTACTTGTCAGAGGTCTCATACCTCTCGACAAGGGCATAAATCTGAAATACCAATTTCAGCTCTTGGAACATCTCATATGCTCCGTAATGTTCAAAACATTTTTGAAGTCTCGGTTCTAAGTTGTAAAGCATGGCGCACTAAACTATCAAGTAGTCATCATACCGAGCTTGTCAAACGTTCATAACGTCTGCTTTTGCTCCTGCAATAGGTCTCTGACCTAGAGGTGCATCAAGGACATAATTCTTCTTTGCAGCTATGAGGATAATCCTCAGATCATAGACCCAGTCCCCATCATTGCTACGATCATCTTTCAACTTAGTTTTCTCTAGGAACATACAAAAAGGGAGCTAAATCACGAGCTATTGATCTACAACATAGATTTGCAAATACTATTAGGACTAAGTTCATGATAAATTAAGTTTAATTAATCAAATTACTTAAGAACTCCCACTTAGATAGACATCCCTCAAGTCATCTAAATGATACATGATCCAAATCAAGTAAACCATGTACGATCATCACGTGAGATGGAGTAGTCATCAATGGTGAACATCTCTATGTTGATCATATATACTATATGATTCATGTTCGACCTTTCAGTCTCCAGTGTTCCGAGGCCATGTCTGTACATGTCAGGCTCGTCACGTTTAACCCGAGTATTCCACATGTGCATAACTGTCTTACACCCGTTGTATGTGAACGTAGATCCTATCTGTAGGATCAAAAGTATGTCTATAGGGGGTGTGATTAGACTACTTGACCAAATAAAAATCTAGCCTTTTCCCAATTTTAAGTCTTGGCAGATTTTAGCAACTTGGCACAAACACGTAATCAACCTACACATGCAATTCTAAGAGTATAGCGGCGGAATGTAAAACAATTGCATATGAAGGTAAATGGAGGAGTTTGGAGGGAGAAAATGCAATGTAGACACGGCGATTTTTGGCATGGTTCTGATAGGTGGTGCTATCGTACATCCACCTTGATGGAGACTTCAACCCACGAAGGGTAACGGCTGCGCAAGTCCACGGAGGGCTCCACCCACGAAGGGTCCACGAAGAAGAAACCTTGTCTATCCCACCATGGCCATCGCCCACGAAGGACTTGCCTCATTAGGGTAGATCTTCATGAAGTAGGCGATCTCCTTGACCGTACAAACTCCTTGGTTCAACTCCACAATCTTGACGGAGGCTCCCAAGTGACACCTAACCAATCTAGGAGACACCACTCTCCAAAAGGTAATAGATGGTGTGTTGATTATGAACTCCTTGCTCTTGTGCTTCAAATGATAGTCTCCTCAACACTCAACTCTCTCTCATAGGATTGGATTTGGTAGAAAGATGATTTGAGTGGAAAGCAACTTGAGGAAGGCTAGAGATCAAGATTTATGTGGTTGGAATGGAATATCTTGACCTCAACACAAGTGTAGGTGGTTTTCTCTCAGAAAATGTATGTTGGAAGTGTAGGCATATTCTGATGGCTCTCTCCACGAATGAAGAGTGGGTGGAGGGGTATAAATAGCCTCCACACAAAATCTAACCGTTACACACAAATCACCAAACTCGGTGGGACCGAATCATACAACTCGGTCAGACCGATTTAGTTCACAATGTGACCGTTAGGGTTTTCGGTGGGACCGACATGTCAACTCGGTGGGACCGATTCCATTAGGGTTAGGGCATAACGTAATCTCGGTGAGGCCTATTACACAAACTCGGTGGGACCGATTTTGGTAATAGGCAAACAGAGAGTTGGTCAGGCAAACTCGGTGGGACCGATTCGCTCATCTCGGTTAGACCAAAACGTTACGAAGAGGAAATAGAGAGTTTGCATTTGCAATCTCGATGGGATCGATCGCTCATCTCGGTTAGACCGAAATGTTACAAAGGGAAACAGAGAGTTTGCAATCCCATCTCGGTGAGACCGAGATCCCTATCAGTGAGACCGAATTGATTAGGGTTTCTGGCAGTGGCTATGTCAAGTGAACTCGGTGGGGCCGGATAGAAGATTTCTGTGGGGCCGAGTTTGACTTTTGGTTTGGGACATATGTGGATATGAGCAAGTAGTTGAGTGTTCTGGAGCATATCACTAAGCACTTTGAGCAAGTAACTCATTAAGCAACACCTCACCCCCTTTTAATAGTATTGGCTTTTCCTATGGACTCAATGTGATCTTGGATCACTAAACGTAAAATTTAGAGTCTTGTGCTTTGAGCTTGAGCCAATCCTTTGTCCTTAGCATTTTGAGGAGTCCACTTTCTAATCCATGCCATCCCAATCATTGAGCTTTCCTGAAATATTTATCTTCAAATAGCATTAGATCAATGAGCTATATGTTGTTAGGAATTACCAAAACCACCCAGGGATAGCTGCATTTTCAATCTCCCCTTTTTGGTAATTGATGACAACATATAGATCAAAGCTTCGACAAGTTATAATAAGATTGAAAAACATCGTCACTTTGAGAAGTATGTGATAAGCAAGAGCTCCCCCTAAATTTATGCATTATTTAAAATTTGCTTTTGAATGCAAATGCACAATCGATTAGGTTCATGGGTCACTCTTCCATGTCACATACATCTTGGTGGAGTGCTCAAAATGATAGAAATTGAAAACATGCACTCATTACCAAGCAAGTGAATGATCATATATGAGATATAACAGATAGCATCATTCAACCAAATATTAAGGTAGCATATGATCAACCACATTGAGGGAGTCCTGGATTAGGGGGTGTTCGGGTAGCCGGACTATACCTTCAGCCGGACTCCTGGACTATGAAGATACAAGATTGAAGACTTCGTCCCGTGTCCGGATGGGACTTTCCTTGGCGTGGAAGGCAAGCTTGGCGATGCGGATATTCAAGATCTCCTACCATTGTAACCGACTCTGTGTAACCCTAACCCTATCCGGTGTCTATATAAACCGGAGGGTTGTAGTCCGTAGGCAATCAACTCCATATACAACAATCATACCATAGGCTAGCTTCTAGGGTTTAGCCTCCTTGATCTCGTGGTAGATCTACTCTTGTACTACCCATATCATCAATATTAATCAAGCAGGACGTAGGGTTTTACCTCCATCAAGAGGGCCCGAACCTAGGTAAAACATCGTGTTCCCTGCCTCCTGTTACCATCTGGCCTAGACGCACAGTTTGGGACCCACTACCCGAGATCCGCCGGTTTTGACACCGACATTGGTGCTTTCATTGAGAGTTCCTCTGTGTCGTCGCCTTTAGGCCCGATGGCTCCTTTGATCATCAACAACGATGCGGTCCAGGGTGAGACTTTGCTCCCCGGACAGATCTTCGTCTTCGGTGGCTTCGCTCTGCGGGCCAATTCGCTCGGCCACCTGGAGCAGATCGAAAGCTATGCCCCTTTATAATCACCCACTTACGTTGTGACATTTGGTAGCACACAAAGTGTTCGTCCGGCAAACGGGAGTTGCATAATCTCATAGTCATAGGAACATGTATAAGTCATGAAGAAAGCAATAGCAACATACTAAACGATCGGGTGCTAAGCTAATGGAATGGGTCATGTCAATCAGATCATTCAACTAATGATGTGATCCCGTTAATCAAATGACAACTCTTTGTCCATGGTTAGGAAACATAACCATCTTTGATTAACGAGCTAGTCAAGTAGAGGCATACTAGTGACACTCTGTTTGTCTATGTATTCACACATGTATTATGTTTCCGGTTAATACAATTCTAGCATGAATAATAAACTTTTATCATGATATAAGGAAATAAATAATAACTTTATTATTGCCTCTAGGGCATATTTCCTTTAGTCTCCCACTTGCACTAGAGTCAATAATCTAGATTATACTGTAATGATTCTAACACCCATGGAGCCTTGGTGCTGATCATGTTTTGCTCGTGGAAGGGGCTTAGTCAACGGGTCTGCTACATTCAGATCCGTATGTATCTTGCAAATCTCTATGTCTCCCACCTGGACTAGATCCCGGATGGAATTGAAGCGTCTTTTGATGTGCTTGGTTCTTTTGTGAAATCTGGATTCCTTCGCCAAGGCTATTGCACCAGTATTGTCACAAAAGATTTTCATTGGACCCGATGCACTAGGTATGACACCTAGATTGGATATGAATTCCTTCATCCAGAATCCTTCGTTTGCTGCTTCCGAAGCAGCTATGTACTCCGCTTCACATGTAGATCCCGCCACGACGCTTTGTTTAGAACTGCACCAACTGATAGCTCCACCGTTTAATGTAAACACGTATCCGGTTTGCGATTTAGAATCGTCCAGATCAGTGTCAAAGCTTGCATCAACGTAACCATTTACGATGAGCTCTTTGTCACCTCCATATACGAGAAACATATCCTTAGTCCTTTTAAGGTACTTCAGGATGTTCTTGACCGCTGTCCAGTGATCCACTCCTGGATTACTTTGGTACCTCCCTGCTAGACTTATAGCAAGGCACACATCAGGTCTGGTACATAGCATTGCATACATGATAGAGCCTATGGCTGAAGCATAGGGAACATCTTTCATTTTCTCTCTATCTTCTGCAGTGGTCGGGCATTGAGTCTGACTCAACTTCACACCTTGTAACACAGGAAAGAACCCTTTCTTTGCTTGATCCATTTTGAACTTCTTCAAAACTTTGTCAAGATATGTGCTTTGTGAAAGTCCAATTAAGCGTCTTGATCTATCTCTATAGATCTTAATGCCTAATATGTAAGCAGCTTCACCGAGGTCTTTCATTGAAAAACTCTTATTCAAGTATCCCTTTATGCTATCCAGATATTCTATATCATTTCCGATCAGTAATATGTCATCCACATATAATATCAGAAATGCTACAGAGCTCCCACTCACTTTCTTGTAAATACAGGCTTCTCCGAAAGTCTGTATAAAACCAAATGCTTTGATCACACTATCAAAGCGTTTATTCCAACTCCAAGAGGCTTGCACCAGTCCATAAATGGATCGCTGGAGCTTGCACACTTTGTTAGCTCCCTTTGGATCGACAAAACCTTCTGGTTGCATCATATACAACTCTTCTTCCAGAAATCCATTCAGGAATGCAGTTTTGACATCCATCTGCCAAATTTCATAATCATAAAATGCGGCAATTGCTAACATGATTCGGACAGACTTAAGCATCGCTACGTGTGAGAAGGTCTCATCGTAGTCAATCCCTTGAACTTGCCAAAACCCTTTTGCGACAAGTCGAGCTTTGTAGACAGTAATATTACCGTCGGCGTCAGTCTTCTTCTTGAAGATCCATTTATTCTCAATTGCTTGCCGATCATTGGGCAAGTCAACTAAAGTCCACACTTTGTTCTCATACATGGATCCCATCTCAGATTTCATGGCTTCAAGCCATTTTGCGGAATCTGGGCTCACCATCGCTTCTTCATAGTTCGTAGGTTCATCATGATCTAGCAGCATGACTTCCAGAATAGGATTACCGTACCACTCTGGTGCGGATCTCAATCTGGTTGATCTACGAGGTTCAGTAGTATCTTGTCCTGAAGTTTCATGATCATTATCATTAGCTTCCTCACTAATTGGTGTAGGTGTCACAGAAACAGTTTTCTGTGATGCACTACTTTCCAATAAGGGAGCAGGTACAGTTACCTCGTCAAGTTCTACTTTCCTCCCACTCACTTCTTTCGAGAGAAACTCCTTCTCTAGAAAGTTTCCGAACTTAGCAACAAAAGTCTTGCCTTCGGATCTGTGATAGAAGGTGTATCCAATAGTCTCCTTTGGATATCCTATGAAGACACATTTCTCCGATTTGGGTTAGAGCTTATCAGGTTGAAGCTTTTTCACATAAGCATCGCAGCCCCAAACTTTCAGAAACGACAACTTTGGTTTCTTGCCAAACCATAGTTCATAAGGCGTCGTCTCAACGGATTTTGATGGTGCCCTATTTAACGTGAATGCGGGCGTCTCCAAAGCATAATCCCAAAACGCTAGCGGTAAATCAGTAAGAGACATCATAGATCGCACCATATCTAGTAAAGTATGATTATGACGTTCGGACACACCATTACGCTGTGGTGTTCCGGGTGGCGTGAGTTGCGAAACTATTCCGCATTGTTTCAAATGTACACCAAACTCGTAACTCAAATATTCTCCTCCACGATCAGATCGTAGAAACTTTATTTTCTTGTTACGATGATTTTCAACTTCACTCTGAAATTCTTTGAACTTTTCAAACGTTTCAGACTTATGTTTCATTAAGTAGATATACCCATATCTGCTTAAGTCATCTGTGAAGGTGAGAAAATAACAATATCCGCCACGAGCCTCAATATTCATCGGACCACATACATCTGTATGTATGATTTCCAACAAATCTGTTGCTCTCTCCATAGTACCGGAGAATGGCGTTTTAGTCATCTTGCCCATGAGGCACGGTTCGCAAGTACCAAGTGATTCATAATCAAGTGGTTCCAAAAGTCCATCAGTATGTAGTTTCTTCATGCGCTTTACACCGATATGACCTAAACGGCAGTGCCACAAATAAGTTGCACTATCATTATCAACTCTGCATCTTTTGGCTTCAACATTATGAATATGTGTGTTACTACTATCGAGATTCAATAAGAATAGACCACTCTTCAAGGGTGCATGACCATAAAAGATATTACTCATATAAATAGAACAACCATTATTCTCTGATTTAAATGAATAACCGTCTCGCATCAAACAAGATCCAGATATAATGTTCATGCTTAACGCTGGCACCAAATAACAATTATTTAGGTCTAATATTAATCCCGAAGGTAGATGTAGAGGTAGCGTGCCGACCGCGATCACATCGACTTTGGAACCGTTTCCCACACGCATCGTCACCTCGTCCTTAGCCAATCTTCGCTTAATCTGTAGTCCCTGTTTTGAGTTGCAAATATTAGCAACAGAACCAGTATCAAATACCCAGGTGCTACTGCAAGCATTAGTAAGGTACACATCAATAACATGTATATCACATATACCTTTGTTCACCTTGCCATCCTTCTTATCCGCCAAATATTTGGGGCAGTTCCGCTTCCAGTGACCAGTCTGCTTGCAGTAGAAGCACTCAGTTTCAGGCTTCGGTCCAGACTTGGGTTTCTTCTGTTGAGCAGCAACTTGCTTGCTGTTCTTCTTGAAGTTCCCCTTCTTTTTCCCTTTGCCCTTTTTCTTGAAACTAGTGGTCTTGTTGACCATCAACACTTGATGCTCCTTCTTGATTTCTACCTCCGCAGCTTTCAGCATTGCGAAGAGCTCGGGAATAGTCTTATTCATCCCTTGCAAAATATAGTTCATCACGAAGCTCTTGTAGCTTGGTGGAAGTGATTGGAGAATTCTGTCAATGACGCTATCATCCGGAAGATTAACTCCCAGTTGAATCAAGTGATTACAATACCCAGACATCTTGAGTATATGCTCACTGACAGAACTGTTCTCCTCCATCTTGCAGCTATAGAACTTATTGGAGACTTCATATCTCTCAATCCGGGCATTTGCTTGAAATATTAACTTCAACTCCTGGAACATCTCATATGCCCCATGACGTTCAAAACGTCGTTGAAGTCCCGGTTCTAAGCCGTAAAGCATGGCACATTGAACTATCGAGTAGTCATCAGCTTTGCTCTGCCAGACGTTCATAACATCTGGTGTTGCTCCAGCAGCAGGCCTGGCACCCAGCGGTGCTTCTAGGACGTAATTCTTCTGTGCAGCAATGAGGATAATCCTCAAGTTACGGACCCAGTCCGTGTAATTGCTACCATCATCTTTCAACTTTACTTTCTCAAGGAACGCATTAAAATTCAACGGAACAACAGCACGGGCCATCTATCTACAATCAAACATTCATAAGCAAGATACTATCAGGTCCTAAGTTCATGATAAATTTAGGTTCAATTAATCATATTACTTAAAGAACTCCCACTTAGATAGATATCCCTATGACGTGATCCAAATCAACTAAACCATGTCCGATCATCACGTGAGATGGAGTAGTTTCATTGGTGAACATCACTATGTTGATCATGTCTACTATATGATTCACGCTCGACCTTTCGATCTCCGTGTTCCGAGGCCATATCTGTATATGCTTGGCTCGTCAAGTATAACCTGAGTATTCTGCGTGTGCAACTGTTTTGCACCCGTTGTATTTGAACATAGAGCCTATCACACCCGATCATCACGTGGTGTCTCAGCACGAAGAACTTTCGCAACGGTGCATACTCAGGGAGAACACTTCTTGATAATTAGTGAGAGATCATCTTATAATGCTACCGTCAATCAAAGCAAGATAAGATGCATAAAAGATAAACATCACATGCAATCAATATAAGTGATATGGTATGGCCATCATCATCTTGTGCTTGTGATCTCCATCCTCGAAGCACCGTCGTGATCACCATCGTCATCGGCGCGATACCTTGATCTCCATCGTAGCATCGTTGTCGTCTCGCCAATCTCATGCTTCCAGGACTATCGCTACCGCTTAGTGATAAAGTAAAGCATTACAGCGCGATTGCATTGCATACAATAAAGCGACAACCATATGGCTCCTGCCAGTTGCCGATAACTCGGTTACAAAACATGATCATCTCATACAATAAAAATTAGCATCATGTATTGACCATATCACATCACAACATGCCCTGCAAAAACAAGTTAGACGTCCTCTACTTTGTTGTTGCAAGTTTTACGTGGCTGCTACGGGCTTAAGCAAGAACCAATCTCACCTACGCATCAAAACCACAACGATAGTTTGTCAAATAGACTCCGTTTTAACCTTCGCAAGGACCGGGCGTAGCCATACTTGGTTCAACTAAAGTTGGAGAAACTGTCACCCGCTAGCCACCTTTGTGCAAAGCACGTCGGGAGAACCGGTCTCGCGTAAGCGTACACGTAATGTCGGTCCGGGCCGCTTTGTCCAACAATACCGCCGAACCAAAGTATGACATGCTGGTAAGCAGTATGACTTATATCGCCCACAACTCACTTGTGTTCTACTCGTGCAAATAACATCAACACATAAAACCTAGGCTCTGATACCACTGTTGGGTTTCGTAGTAATTTCAAAAAAATTCCTACGCACACGCAAGATCATGGTGATGCATAGCAACGAGAGGGGGAGAGTGTGATCTACGTACCCTTGTAGATCGACAACGGAAGCGTTAACTTGGTTGATGTAGTCATACGTCTCCACGGCCCGACCGATCAAGCACCGAAACTACGGCACCTCCGAGTTCTAGCACACGTTCAGCTCGATGACGATCCCCGGACTCCGATCTAGCAAAGTGTCGGGGAATATTTCCGTCAGCACGACGGCGTGGTGACGATCTTGATGTTTTACTGTCGCAGGGCTTCGCCTAAGCACCGCTACAATATTATCAAGGACTATGGTGGAAGGGGGCACCGCACACGGCTAAGAATATGATCACGTGGATCAACTTGTGTCTCTAGGGGTGCCCATTGCCTCCGTATATAAAGGCTCAAAGGGGGGCTGGCCAGCCAAGAGGAGGCACGCCAGGAGGAGTCCTACTCCCGGAGGGAGTAGGACTCCCCCCCTTTCCTAGTTGGAATAGGATTCGCGGAGGGGGGAAAAGAGGAGAGAGAGGAGGAAAGGGGGCCGGCCCCCTCTCCTTGTCCTATTCGGACCAAGGGGGGGAGGGGCGCGTGGCCCATCTATGGCCACCTCTCCTCTCTTCCACTAAGGCCCACTAAGGCCCATATACCTCCTGGGGGGTTCCGGTAACCTCCCGGTACTCCGGTAAAATCCCGATTTCACCCGGAACACTTCCGATATCCAAACATAGGCTTCCAATATATCATTCTTTATGTCTCGACCATTTCGAGACTCCTCGTCATGTCCGTGATCACATCCGGGACTCTGAACAAACTTCGGTACATCAAAATGTATAAACTCATAATATAACTGTCATCGTAACCTTAAGCGTGCGGACCCTACGGGTTCGAGAACAATGTAGACATGACCGAGACACATCTCCGGTCAATAACCAATAGCAGAACCTGGATGCTCATATTGGCTCCTACATATTCTACGAAGATCTTTTATCGGTCAGACCGCATAACAACATACGTTGTTCCCTTTGTCACCGGTATGTTACTTGCCCGAGATTCGATCGTCGGTATCCCATACCTAGTTCAATCTCGTTACCGGCAAGTCTCTTTACTCCTTCCGTAATACATCATCCCGCAACTAACTCATTAGTTGCAATGCTTGCAAGGCTTCAGTGATGTGCATTACCGAGAGGGCCCAGAGATACCTCTCCGACAATCGGAGTGACAAATCCTAATCTCGAAATACGCCAACCCAACATGTACCTTTGGAGACACCTGTAGAGAACCTTTATAATCACCCAGTTACGTTGTGACGTTTGGTAGCACACAAAGTGTTCCTCCGGCAAGGAGTTGCATAATATCATAGTCATAGGAACATGTATAAGTCATGAAGAAAGCAATAGCAACATACTAAACGATCGGGTGCTAAGCTAATGGAATGGGTCATGTCAATCAGATCATTCAACTAATGATGTGATCCCGTTAATCAGATGACAACTCTTTGTCCATGGTTAGGAAACATAACCATCTTTGATTAACGAGCTAGTCAAGTAGAGGCATACTAGTGACACTCTGTTTGTCTATGTATTCACACATGTATTATGTTTCCGGTTAATACAATTCTAGCATGAATAATAAACTTTTATCATGATATAAGGAAATAAATAATAACTTTATTATTGCCTCTAGGGCATATTTCCTTCATTTGCCGCTAAAGGAAACTTCATTGATCTTGATGCCAATGCTTCCTTTGAAATCTTAGAGGGAATTTTGGGAATTCCACCTCAAAAGAAGGGGTTTCCTTTTACCCCCGAGGGAGCTCAATTGTTGGACAAACTTGGTGATTTGCATAAGCATATGGTTGAAATACAAAAATATAATGAACCCCTCAAACACCTCAATGGTAGCATCAATCGCATGAATACCTTGATTACTCTTTGTAATAAGCGATTGGATATTTTGGATCTTAAGATGGTTTCTTTTCCTGAGAATTTAGGGAAGCGTAAAGAGCCTCCCGGGTTTGAGAAAACCCTTACAAAAATTGCCAAAACTTCGGAAGACAAAACTTAGATCCTTGCTTTATGCCTAGCTAAGGGCGTAAAACTATAGTGCTTGTTGGGAGGCAACCAAATGAATAAAATTTATTTTTGCTTTTTGCTTCCTATTTTTTAGTGTTAGCACAATTATGCTACTGTTATGATTATGTTCTTATGTTTTAATTAGTGTTTGTGCCAAGTAAAGCCTTTAGGATCTTCTTGGGTAATAGTTGTTTGATCTTGCTGAAACAACAGAAACATTTATGCTCACAAAATTAATTTTCATTTTTTACCCGAGGGCGATAATACACCCATTCCACCTGCAGTAGATCAATATATAAATTTCTCAGGTCGTCCTAATGTTTCAGAGTTTTTTGAGTTACAGAAGTATTCGAAATAGTCAGATTGCTACAGACTGTTCTGTTTTGACAGATTCTGTTTTCTTTGTGTTGTGTGCTTATTTTGATGGCTCTATGGTTTTCTTTGATGATTTTTTGCCATAGAAAAGTTGGAATACAGTAGATATAATACAAAAACAAAATATGAATTGGTTTGATACAACACTTATAGTAGTGATTTATTATTCTTATACTAACGGATCTCACGAAGGCTTTGTTGAGTTTTGTGTGATTGAAGTTTTCAAGTTTTGGGTTATCTTCGATGGATGAAGGAAGAATGTAAGAGCCTAATCTTGGGGATGCCCCGGAATTCCAAGCTATTATCTAAGAATGAGCAACCAACTAAGCTTGGGGATGCCCCAGAGTGGCATCCCCGCTTTCTTCCAACAACTATTGGTATTTTACTCGAGACTATATTTTTATTCGTCACATGATATGTGTTTTCCTTGGAGCGTCTTCTATGATATGTGTCTTTGCTTTTTTTATTTTGTGTTTTAAGTCATCAATCCTTGATGGACACACCTATTTGAGAGAGCCAAAATTATGTCATGACTCGTTAGAATTGCTCTTTATGCTTCACTTAAATCTTTTATGAGCAATGGACTTGCTCTAGTGCTTCACTTATATCTTTTTGAGCATGGTGTGCTTTGTTATTTTTTAAGAAATGATCTCTTGCTTCACTTAGATTTATTTGAGTGGATAGTAAAATTTTGAAGAAATTCTCTCTTGCTTCACTTAAATTATTTTGAGAGAAAGAAAATTTGTTATGCTCATGATCTTCACTTATATTTATTTGAGCTTATGAAAAGCAACACATGAAAATTAGTACCGAAGTGATAGATATCCAAGAAGTATAAAGAAAAGAAAAATGTCATGAAGATCATTGGACAAAATAAACTTGATTCTTAGTAATAGTTTTGAGATATGATGATGTGATATGTGAGTCATCTTGATGAGTAATTATGCTTTGGTAAGAATATTGGTGTTAAGGTTTGTGATTCCCTATGCATGCACGAAAGTCAATAATCATGCAATGAAATTATATCCTACTTATGGTGCATTATTCGGTGTTAATTATGCTTAATGCTTGCTTATGAGATTATTCGTTTCTTGGTTGGTCGCTTCCCAATCTTTTGCTAGCCTTCATTTTGCACTAAGTATGATCACTACTTGTGCATCCAAAATCCTTTAAACCAGTTTTGCCACATGAGTCCATTATATCTACCTATATGCGGTATTCTTTTGCCATTCTAAGCAAATTTGCATGTGCCATCTCTAATTTTCAAAATAAACTTCTCTTTTGTGTGTTTGTTTCGCTCGCGGAGCGGTGAGGGGTGGCTAATATTTTCCATGCTAGATGTGTTATTCTCAAGATGAGTGTTTATTCACTTGTCATTGCATGAGAGTAAGGAAAAGGTATTAGGGATGCCCAGTCCCGAATGCAAAAACAAATGAATTTACTTTATGTTGTCAAATAATAAATTCCTTGGAAAGTGTTGGTATGGAGGGCACCCGTGGATACGGTTAGCCATGGAAAGTGAAAGTTATGGTGGAAAAAGGAATAAACTTTATTTTTTGTTTGGGGACCACCTATGATATATCTATGCATGGAAAGTATTGGGAACTCTAAGTCATTTTCGTTGGTGGGATGGATACACCTCTCAAAATGTTTTTATCTCTAAAATTTTCACTTTGAGCTCTGGCACCTCTACAAATCCCTACTTCCCTCTGCGAAGGGCCTTTCTTTTACTTTATGCAATTTTTATTTTGAATTTGAGTCTCCATCTTCTCTTATAACAGCACCAAGTAGGAGGCAATATGATCTTACTTAAGTATTGGATGTAGCTAATATTCGAGTGTCATGAATGGATCAATGTTTGAGCATGATGGGCTAGGGATAACTTATTTTAGCGTTGATATTCTGAAAGACATCGTTGCTTGTTGATATGCTTGCGTATCTAAATTATTATGTCAAAACTAGACTATTGCTTTGAATCACATAAAAGTCCAAATATCCATGCTATAAAGAAAAGAATATGATATGACATGATGAACAACACTCCACATCAAAAATTCTGTTTTTATCACTTACCTACTCGAGGACGAGTAGGAGTTAAGCTTGGGGATGCTGATACGTCTCCAACGTATCTATAATTTTTATTGTTCCATGTTGTTTTATTATCAATCTTGGATGTTTTATAATCATTTTATATCATTTTTTGGTACTAACCTATTGACATAGTGCCAAGTGCCAGTTGCTGTTTTTCCATGTTTTTTACATCACAGAAAATCAATATCAAACGGAGTCCAAATGCCATGAAACTTTACGGAGATTTTTTATGGACAGATGGAAGATATTGGGCCCTGGTTGCACCTGGGGGGTCCCGAGGAGGGGACAACCCACCAGGGCACGCCAGGAGGACCAGGCGCGCCCTGGTGGGTTGTGCCCACCTCGGGTGCCCCCCGGACCGCCTCTTTGCTTTGTAAATACCCCAACATTCCGGAAACCCTAGGCGACTAGACGAAATATTCATCCAGCTGCCGCAGAGTCCAGAACCACCAGATCCAGTCTAGACACCATCACGGTGGGGTTCACCACCTCCATTGGTGCCTCTCCGATGATGCGTGAGTAGTTCTTTGTAGGCCTTCGGGTCCGTAGTTAGTAGCTTGATGGCTTCATCTCTCTCTCTCTCTTGATTCTCAATACAATGGTCTCTTGGAGATCCATATGATGTAACTCTTTTGCGGTGTGTTTGTTGGGATCGATGAACTTTGAGTTTATGATCAGATCTATCTTTTTATATCCATGAAAGTATTTGAGTTTCTTTGATCTCTTTTATGCATGATCTCTTATAGCCTCGTATTTCTTCTCCCATATTTGGGTTTTGTTTGGCCAACTTGATCTATTTATATTGCAATGGGAAGAGGTGCCCGGTAGTGGGTTCGATCTTACGGTGCTTGATCCCAGTGACAGAAAGGGAACCGACATGTATGTATCGTTGCTACTAAGGATAAAAAGATGGGATCTATATCTACCGCCATAGATAAATGGATCTCGTCTACATCATGTCATTGTTCTTATTGCATTACTCCGTTTTTCCATGAACTTAATACACTAGATGCATGCTGGATAGCGGTCGATGTGTGGAGTAATAGGAGTAGATGCAGGCAGGAGTCGGTCTACTAATCTTGGACGTGATGCCTATGTAATGATCATTGCCTGGATATCGTCATAATTATTTGAGGTTCTATCAATTGCCCAACAGTAATTTGTTCACCCACCGCTTTGCTATTTTTCTCGAGAGAAGCCACTAGTAAAACCTACGGCCCCCGGGTCTCTTTCTCATATTATTTGCCTTCGCGATCTATTTTTATTTGCTTTTATTTTCAGATCTATTAAACCAAAAAACCCAAAAATACCTTGGTGCAATTTATTTTATTTTGGCGTTCGATCTATCAATATTTACAACTCTCTCCCGTCAACGCACCGTTTCTGGCGCCGTTACCCGAAAGGGATTGACAACCCCTCTAACACGTCGGGTTGCGAGTGGTTGTTATTTGTGTGCAGGGGTTGTTTACGTTGTGTTGCTTGGTTCTCCTACTTGTTCGATAACGTTCATTTAATATCTGAGGGAAATACCTACCGCCGCTCTGTTGCATCATCACTTCCTCTTTGGGGAAAAAACCGACGTAGCTTCAAGCGACATCAGTGACGGTGATGGTGAAGTGGTCCTTGCAGGGCTTCACCTAAGCACCGAGAGAATATGACCGAGGGTGTAATATGTGGAGGGGGGCGCCGCACACGGCTAACATATGTTGTTCTATGTTCTAGGCGCCCCCTCCCCATTTATATATAGGTGGGAGAGGGAGGGGAGCAGCAAGGGGGCGCCCCAAGTAGGAGGAATCCTACTTGGGCGCCTCCCAATTCGGCATGCCCCCTTCCATAAGTTTCGGAGGCGAAAGGAAGGAGGAGGGAAGGAAGGGGGAGGCTGAATCCCTCCCCTTCCTTCTCTCCGCCCCTCTTTCCTTCTCTTGGTTCGGCCCATATGGGGGGCGCAGCAGCCCCTGCTGGCTGTTGTGTTTCCCCTCTTGGCCCATTAGGCGCATATCTTTTGCCGGGGGTGTCCGGAACCCCTCCGGCGACCTGATATATACCTAGTACCCTCCGAAACACTTCTAGTGTATGAATACTATTGTCCTATATATCAATCTTTACCTCTCGACCATTTTGAGACTCCTAGTCATGTCCCTGATCTCATCCGGGACTCCGAACAACATTCGGTCACCAAATCACATAACTCATATAATACAAAATCCTCATCAAACGTTAAGCGTGCGGACCCTACGGGTTCGAGAACTATGTAGACATGACCGAGACACCTCTCTGATCAATAACCAATAGCGGAACCTGGATGCTCATATTGGCTCCTAGATATTCTACTAAGATCTTTTATCGGTCGAACCGTTATAACAACATACACAATTCCCTTTGTCCATCGGTATGTTACTTGCCCGAGATTCGATCGTCGGTATCTCCATACCTAGTTCAATCTCGCTACCGGTAAGTATCTTTACTCGTTCTGTAATGCATCATCTTGAAACTAACTCATTAGTCACTTTGCTTGCAAGGCTTCTTATGATGTGTATTACCGAGAGGGCCCAGAGATACCTCTCTGATACTCTGAGTGACAAATCCTAATCTCGATCTATGCCAACCCAACAAACACATTCAGAGATACCTCTAGAGCATCTTTTTAATCACCCAGTTACGTTGTGATGTTTGATAGCAAACAAGGCATTCCTCCGGTATCCGGGAGTTGCATAGTCTCATAGTCGAAGGAACATGTATTTGACATGAAGAAAGCAATAGCAATAAAACTGAACGATCAATATTCTAAGCTAATGAATGGTTCTTGTCCATCACATAATTCTCCTAATGATGTGATCCCGTTATCAAATGACAACTCATATCCATGGTTAGGAAACCTTAACCATCTTTGATCAACGAGCTAGTCAAGTAGAGGCTCACTAGGGACACAGTGTTTGTCTATGTATTCACACATGTATTAAGGTTTCCGATCAATACAATTCTAGCATGAATAATAAACCTTTATCATGAATAAGGAAATGTAAAATAACTTTATTATTGCCTCTAGGGCATATTTCCTTCAGTTGTTGGATCTCCTCGAAGAGAAATGGTGAACCGGTATAGTAGTAAATAGTATTTCACTCGGTTAAGAACCAAGGCTAGTCGAACTAGTAGGAGATAACACACGAACAATGTCACCAGTACCTGCACATAGACAAAATAATTGCTTGCACCCAACAAAGGCAAGGGGGTCGTCACTCTCTTTGTTCTTGCTAGTCATAAGATTAAAACTAATAGTGATATGCGAAGTAATGAAAAGTAAAAAAGAAAATAAAAGAAATTGAACAAAGCAATTGTAAACTGATAGTGATATGAGAAGTAATAAAAAGTAAATAGGAAATAAAATAAATCAAAAAAAGCAATTGTAGGAGTCTTAGTATTGATGGAAAATAGACCGTGAGCCATAGGTTCACTGGTGTTATCTCTCTTGAAAGCATAGCAACACTGGGCAAACAAATTACTGTTGGACAATTGACAGAATTGAGCATAGTTATAATTGTGATCATTCATGGCATAATCAATACATAGGCATTACGTCCGTGACAAGCAAATCATTAATCCAACTGCATCTACTATTGTTACTTCATCCCAAGACCTCCATGTAGCATGCATCTTAAAGAATTAAGTTCATAATAAACAGAGCAATGCTTTAAGCAGGATGACATAATATAGACAAAGTAAGACCAATCAATATCACCAAACCCTGTGTTTTATCCTTAGTAGTAACAATACAAATACATGCTCTTATCTTTATTGTCACTGGACAGGATCACTGCAAGATTGAACCTACCACAAACCACCTCTCCCACTGGAAATAAATAAATCTAACTTTGCCAAAGTAGCCGGATAGATGAGAGAGAAATACAAAATAATTAAATGAATAATATGATCCTAAATCCACAATTCATCGGATCCCAACAAACACACCACAAAAGATTACATTGGATGGATCTTAGAAAATATCATTGTATTGAAGATCAAAAGAGAGAGAGAACCATCTAGGTACTACTATGGACCCATAGGTCCTAAATAAACTACTCACACGTCATCATGGAGGCAGCAAGGTTGATGTAGATGGCCTCCGCAATGGTTCCCCCTATAGAAGAGTATCGGAGCAGGGCTCTAGATGGGATCACTTCAGAACAAATACTTGTGGTGGCGATAAAATTCTTTTAGGTCTCGTTTTGAGGGTTTCTGAATATTTGGAAATTTATAGGCCAAGAATTAGGGCAAAGAGCTATGATGGGCCCACAAGTCAGGGTGGCGCGCCCCTGGCTTGTGGGACCTCGTGGGTCTTCTCATCCTTCCCTAAAGCTTCCAGTGGCTCTTATTGTCAAGAAAAAAATGTCAAAAAGTTTCATCGTGGTTGGACTTCTGTAGGTTTGAATTTTTTGGAAAACCAAAAACAAGCAAAAAATAAGAACTGACACTAGGCACTAAATTAATACGTTAGTCTAAAAAATAATATAAAATGGCATATAAAGCATACCAAAGTGACAATATAATAACATTTAACAATTAAAATTATAGATATGTTTGAGATGTCTCAGCATCCCTAAGCTTAATTCTTGCCCGTTCTCAAAGAGGTTGCCATCCCGAATACGCGGGACTAAGCAGAAGTATTTGCACCACAAGTCAAAGTGAGGTTCACAGCTGAGGAAGGATTCGCACAGAGCGACATAGCCGGCTATGTGGAGGATCGAGTTAGGAGTGAGATGTTGGAGTTGGATCCCGTAAAACTTCAGGAGTCTGCGAAGGAAGGGGTGGATTGGAAAGCCTAGCTCCGGTAGAAGGAAGGGGACGAAGCATACCTGATCGTCACCCTGTGGCATCGAGAAATTATCATGAAGCACACCATCATACAAAATGACCAACCATGGTCGGATCCGCGCAAACTCCTTGTCTGGGAGATGTCCCTGAGTAACGATATGATTCAGTTGCCCTTGGGCAACTGAGCAGCTCTTCCACTCTCCTTCAAGGGGACCGGTAGGGCGGATGGATGAGGTAGGGGTATTCTCCATTGTGTTAAACTTTCGAGGCAGGAATGGAGGAAGGCGAGATGTGCGTGAAAGCAATAGAAGGGGCAGGAAGGATGTGAAATCTTTGTTGTATTTCCCTGATTATATGAAAGGAAAAGCCAAGTCGTGCGGTAATAGGACGCTTGAGTCCCGCAATGGTAAATGTGCATGTTTACCAGGCGTCATGCCTTACATACACACGCGGATCAAGAATGGGCATTGGTAGAACTGCTAAAGTAGAAATTGGGGCCCAACTCAACCTTTTGATTAAGTAAGGGTGGTGGGACCCCGGGGAGCGACGCGTCTAGAAACTACCAGCCTAAACCTGTGGCTAGTCCTCGGAAGAGCTAGCTACCGTTGGTAGGATCCTCGGATCCGACAAATAAAAACACCTCGCGAGGAATGTTGGTTGGCCAACGTCCGAAGTATCTAACTTTTTGGACTCACATAGAAAGAAGACATGGTTGTAGTTGAGGAAGATGCTAAAGAGGAGTAGCCAAATAAATCTACAAGAGACGTCGAATTCAAGGGAGAACTTTGACGTGGAATCAAGATGGAGCAGCAATTGAACTTGCTACGAAGCCAAAGACCTGAAAATGAAGCCACACCGAGGAGTTCGATGTCCTCGGCTGGAAGACCAATTCAAGGGCTACTTGCGGTGTCCTGGACTAGGGGGTGCTAACCACATCGACCCCATTGTAGTGGGCTGGGTCGAGGATCCCTGGATCGTCAACAAGTGGTCCATGACCGCCATCCCTCTTGCGTGATCAAGATGGAATCCTTCGAAGACTTGGCACATACACCAAGACATATTTTGAATCTTTAGCATGTTTATCCCTAGATCTAACCGACCTACATGTAACCCTAGGTACCCTCGGTGTCTACATAAACCGAGGGGTTTTAGATCATAGGATAGAGGATCATTCATATACATACGATCTCAAAATAGATCATCGTGTACTTTGTACTCCAATACAATCAATACAACAGAAGCAGGACACATGGTTTTACCTCTTCGAGAGGGCCCGAACCTGGGTAAACACCGTGTCCCTTGTTCATCTTGTTACCATCTAGCTAAGATCACCAACTCGGGATCCCCTACCCGAGATCTGCCGGATTTAACCCCGACAGCCCTCTTCGACGTTTTCTTCTCCGAGGCGGCACTTTGCTACAAAGAACATGATCGACTGTGTTTTTTTGTCTAAATTGATGACTTTTCGAACGTTGCTTCTATAAGCTCCTCAATTTAAACAAGCATAGGCGGCGACGAGGTTTGCTCGCGGTGCATCACTGGTGGATGCAGGAGGAAGAAGACTTCCACAACCCAAGAATTTAAATATTTTTTATTTTCTGTAAGGATTTCTTTTTTGTAAAAGTCTATGCTACCTAATATATGGCCTTTACAAGAAAACATCTCCTTAAACAGAAGAAAAATTATTTACTAATGAAACTTGAATTCTAATTCTAATTTTAGCAAAGCAAAACACAAGAAAACATCTCCTCAAACACTAAGCTCCCTCGAAAAGGGAGCCTCCTGGTGGGTCATGACTCATGAGTTTTAGAGGCAGGTGGACCTATGCTAGTGTGTGTGGGCTAGATTAGTTGGGCTAGTTGTCAGTGACACATGGCTTGCGTTTGGTGTCTTCCCAAACACAACAGTTCAACTATGTATAGCACTTCGCCTATCTCTTGGTGGATGTAATATAAATCAAGAACAATTACCCATCCAAGCATGAAATAAACTAAACAGGAAATAAAAAGTCCAGCAGAGAAACAAGAAGGTCCATTCTCTCTCTATTTTACTTCATTCTTTGGATATTTGCTTATTTTTACTTTATTTATGGTATTTATATTTCCTATTTTTTTGGATTTTTTTCTTTTCATGATTAATTGTCAACATATATGTATATTTCAAGACACACTTTTTCAACAAATACACGAACATTAATTTAAAAATGTATGAACGCTTTTGAAATCTCACAAATATTTTTAATATTTCATGAACTTATTTCAAATATGTGCACACTTCTTTGTAAATATATGATTTTCTTTTAACGAATATATTTTTTGAAATATCTCAATAGTTTTTTTTAAATACATGTAGATGGTTTTTAACTAATGAATATTTCTATATGTGTGGACACTTTAGAATTCACGAGTTTTTTAAATTTATTTTCATTTTTCAAATCTGCAAAATTTAGTTTTAAGTCATGTGAATACTTTTAAAAATATCATGACCATATTTTAAATGAACAAAAATCCTTGAAGATATATTTTAAATTTATAAAAATCCATGAACATATATTTTAAATATAGGTGCACAATATCTAAAATAGTTTACAAAATTATCTAAACATGGAATTGAAATAAAAATTCTGCATACAAAGGAAAAAACAAAAAAATGCAGGGCGAAAGATAGTCAGGGCGCTCAAGGTAGTGGGCCAGTTCGAGGTAGTCGGGGCGCAGTGCTACTGGACGCTTCTAAACGTCCTATAGCAGCCTTTGCGCTGGTATGTGTGCTTATTTTTTTGTTTTGCATCACAATAATACATGTCTCATTTATATTATAACGTTCATAATACGATCCACGTAGATACTGACATGACAAAACTAAAAAGACAGCAAATCGCTAGCTTTTGCACAAAGGAACACCAGCCAAGAAAGAAATTACAAAGACTGAAGAATCCCTTGAGCTTCATACTAACGCCGGTCACCTACATCTGACACCATCAAAGAAAAAACTGGCGGATCACCTCCTACTCTAGCTCGACGTGGTTCCATTGCTGATATGCAGCTTTGCGGTTCTTCAAGGTGGCTCACCAAGGCGAAGTCATTATAGTTGAACGAATCAGATCGAGGCAACACCCTGGACATGCCATCGAACTCCAGATCTGGTACCCCGCACAACTAAGACGTCAGAGGAGAAAACTATACCTAGCAGCCACCAATCACAAACCCAACACAAGATCTGTCTCCAAATGTCGTTGATGCAGACCATAATCTGCATTCACTCCACGTCGGCGCTGAAGCAGACGTCGTCGAAACAGCACAGCCCGAGGACACAAGTCTGTCACAAGGATGCCATCACCGCCACGACATCCCTGCTTGGACAAGCTAGTTCCCAAATCCATCACCGACCATAGAGTTTATCGCCTTATCAGGGAGGAATTAGAGCTTCTCTATTTAGCGTCGCCGTCAAAGCCAAGACATCGAATGACCCAAAATCTAAGGTACTAACGACCTAAAACCTAAAGCCACCTGGTCCGCACGTGCGGGATCCCGGACCTCCCCCCCCCCCCCCCCCCCCCCCCCACACACACACACACACTACCAACGACCAAGAGGCCGCCAGCGAAGGGGAGCCAACGAAGGACGGCGCCAGAACATTGCCCTCTCCTGGCGGCGCCTAGGGTACGTGTGCTGTTGGAGGCATGGTTTGCTCTGGGTTACCACACGTGTGAATTTTTGTAAAATACACGTCGTATGTAATTAACAATGTCTTCTCCTCACGTCTAAACCTTCTTCAGTAAAACTATGGAAGACAACACCACAAGGAAAAACACCAATCATAATATAACTAAAGTACGTAACCCAACGACCACCCATGGTACTACCACGGGAAAAATAGACCCATGAACGAAGAACGGCGCGGCAAAGCACGCAACACGTTGATTTGGCATCTTTGATGTCATCATTTTCGTCCACTGAAATCTTTTTAGCTATGCATACACAGTAGAAGTTTGATATTATTAGAGCACAAAAACATTGTTTTTGATGAGTGAGAAGATTTGTGGCAGCGCAGGTGCAGGGGCATGGAGTCCCTTGCACGTGCTTTTTTTTGGCTTCCGATTTTCATTTTTTTCTTATCTTTTGAACGAAAAGTCAAAATTAAATTTTGGTTTCATATCCATGTTTCTCGTGATAAGGATTTTCAAATAAGATCCATTTTAAATACATTTTGAGGAGTTTAAAGAAATTCCGTTAACTTTCAATATTTGTAAACATCACAACATTTGTAAAAATAAATTGCTTAATGTTTGAACTCTGAAACTTGATACAAGTGACCGACAAAATCGCAAGTTTCAGATGCAAAATCATAAGTTTCAAAGATTAGAACTTAAAACTTACCGTTCCCTCGTGCGGGGTCCAACTACTTTGCGGATCGCGAGTTAATCAGGTGGTTAGGAGGGCTTGGCAGAGACCAATCAGCCTGTGCGAATTTCCTGCTTTGATAAGATGTAGACACAATACAAGAAGAAAAATCAAAAAAGATGTGGACGGAATGGAGACAAAACTGTTTCCATGGGATTATATAACTCTAAATCTGAAGTACTATCGCTTTTGCTTGCTAACATATCCTGGTGTTACCTTTGCAAAGCTGAACTGCCTGCCACCTAGCATTCAGCATGGACGGTGAGATATCTGAAAAACATTGAACTGCCTGCAATCTACTTCTGAATATATACATCTTCCCCGTTCGAATGATTTTGTTACATCTGATTACAAATGTTCACTGGATGACTGAATTTATCTTGACAAGAGAGAGAGAGAGAGAGAGATCAGATGATTTCGCTCTACCTGATTTGCAAATATTCACTACTAGACGACTGAATTTGTCTTCAGATAGAAGTACTAAAGTAAGATTCTGTGTGTTGCCATGCTGTATAGAATTATAAGAACAACTGGTCCTGACTGAAAAATGACATCAGTGGTCTTTCAACCTGATCCGACTAGATGATTCTGTGTGTTGCCATGCGGACACATGTCCCGTGAAAAAAAATACTAGTGAGCATTGCAAAGGTGCAACAACGTATGAGAGTTTCCTCGATACTAGTGTTTTTTTCCCGAGAACACCTAGAGGTACGTAAAATCTGAAGAATGTTTGATCAGATCTAAGACTTTTGTTTAAAGAGAAACCCAAGAAGAAACAGAAGCTCTCGGTAACTTGCTAGGCTGGAACTGCTAGCTAGTTTAACCAGTTTTGTTTCGCCCTAGATTGATCATGTGTGTATTATGAGTTCACATACTACTGATACGTACCCCAAAGTAGAATGCGCCTTCATACGAATGCGTATACGTCTCTCTGCGCGTTTAATATTGAGGGGTATCGCATATCCATCCATCTCATTTACTAGTTTCTTTTAAATTCTTTTACTAATTGCCTATTTATCTACAGATAACCCTCTCGGTAATTAGTCCATTGATTGCTCACCAAATAATCTCACACCGACGCCCTCTATATATTTGCCTCGCCCCGTACAACTTTGCAGTGAGCACACAAACACAGAAAACTTGCTTGCATTTTGCAAGCAATACCACATAGTCATGGCCGCCGTGCACGAGAGCTCCGCGGCTCTCTTTGTGCTCTTTTTGTCGCTAATCCTCTCCTCCATGATGTCTTCAGCGCGCCACATGCCTGGCGACCCGTTGCCAAACATCCCTTCTCCACCACCCCACGTCCACATGCCTGGTGACCCAACGCCGGTCATCTCCTCCCCACCGCCCCACGACCACATGCCTGGCGACCCACCATCGGTCATCCCCTCCTCACCGTCCCACAAGTCCGTCGACAACATGCCTGGCGATGTCATCCCTTCCCCTCCGTCTTACATGCCTGACGACCTAGTACCAGGCGTCCCTCTCCCGCTACCAAACCTTCCTCTACCCCGGCTTCCAAACCTACCTCTGCCCCCGCTACCTAATCTTCCTCTACCTCCGCTTCCAAGCCTCCCTCTCCCCCCGCTGCCAATCCTCCTTCTTCCCTCGCTGCCAAACCTTTCTCTACCCCCGCTCCCTATCATCTCCTCCCCGCTACCCAACACCCCTCCTCTCCCGACCATCCCCTCCTCATTGTCTATCATCTCTTCCCAGCCTCCCCACTTCCCATCTTCATCATTGGAGGAGGCGAGGAAAGGCCCCATGGCCGTGCCGAGGCTAGTTCCTTTTGGGCCGGGCCCCATACATCATCGTCGACCGCCTTCATCGATGAACGAGGCGATTGAAGGCCCCATGGCAGTGCCGAGGCTAGTTCCTTCTGGGCCGGACCTCATACATCATCCCCGACCGCCTTCATCCAAGGACGAGGCAATGGAAGGCCCCATGGCAGTGCCGAGGCCAATTCCTTCTGGGTCGGACCCCATACATCATCCCCGACCACCTTCATCGACGGACGAGGCGATGGAAGGCCCCATGGCAGTGCCGAGGCCAGTTCCTTCTGGGCCGAACCCCATACATCATCCCGACTGCCTTCATCAATGGACGGGGCGATGGAAGGCCCCATGGCAGTGCCGAGGCCAGTTCCTTCTAGGCCGGACCCCATACGTCATCCCCGACCGCCTTCATCGATGGACGAGGCGATGGAAGGCCCCATGGCAGTGCCGAGGCCAGTTCCTTCTGGGCCGAACCCCATACATCATCCCCGACCACCTTCATCGATGGACGGGGCGATGGAAGGCCCCATGGCAGTGCCAAGGCCAGTTCCTTCTAGGCCGGACCCCATACATCATCCCCGACCGCCTTCATCGATGGAAGGCCCCATGGCAGTGCCAAGGCCAGTTCCTTCTGGGCCAAACCCAATACATCATCCCCGACCGCCTTCATCGATGGACGGGGCGATGGAAGGCCCCACGGCAGTGCCGAGGACAGTTCCTTCTGGGCCGAACCCCATACATCATCCCCGACCGCCTTCATTGATGGACGGGGCGATGGAAGGCCCCATGGCAGTGCCGCGACCAGTTCCTTCTAGACCGGACCCCATACATCATCCCCGGCCGCCTTCATTGATGGACGAGGCGATAGAAGATCCCATGGCAGTGCCGAGGCCAGTTCCTTCTGGGCCGGACCCCATACATCATCCCTGACCGCCTTCATTGATGGACGAGGCGATGGAAGGCCTCATAGTGGCACCCATGTCGGTTCCTTCCGGACCGAACCCCATACAACATGAAACTCTCGCCGCGGCGCTGCATCCCCACCATCATCATCGGCGTCATGCCCCGCCACTGGCTCCATCTCAGGCGTGATGGTTTCCCCACTGGCGACACATACACCTTTTACATTTAGTTACACCGGAATCACTAGCGAAATAAGGGATGGATTACTACACCTAGTTAAACATGTGGCATGTAACATGGATTGTTAGTTATTTGTGATGCATTACATTGAATTCATTATATTCCAGTACAATAAAGTGAGAACTTAGCATGCAAGGTGCTTTTAGTGTACCCCTCACTGTCCTAGAGTACAACACCATTTTAGCCGTCAGTGCGATCTGATGTGTGGGACGGGAGGAGGATTGCTGTGATATAAGGGCATCTCCAGCCGTTGGCCCCCCAGGGGGCACCTAAAATCGCCGCCTGGGGGTGAGCCGGCGTAAAAATTGGGCCTGGGGCCGAGTTGGTCCCCAGCCGCCGGCCCCAGGGCCGCCCCCAGGCACGTTTAAAAAAAAGAAGTTCGGCTTAAACACGATAAAATTCGGCCAAACACGATAAATTTCGGCCAAACACGATAAATTTCGGCACATTTCGGTGAAGTTCGCGGATTTTCATTACATAGCACATATACATAAACTAATCTAAAGGAAAAACTGGGTGAAGTCGCCGCCGTCGCCGCCATCGTCGTCGTCGGCCTTCTCCTCCTTGACGCGGGCGCCCCTGCTGGACCCCTGCCCGGCGTCGCCATGGCGGACTGGTGGCCGCGCATCGTCGTCGTCACTGTCGCAGATGACGACGACTCCGCCTTCGTCGCGGCCGCGTCGACGTTCCGTGAAGCGAAGCAGGGCGGCGCGCTGGCGCTCCTTCGCCTTCTCTAGGCGCTCCTTCTCCATCGCTATGGAGTCCCTGCGCGCCCATTCCAGGGCCACTTCGTCGTCGTCAAGCTCCGTCGTCACCGGCGCGGCCGGCTCCTTCTTCACCGGCGCGAGCCCCGGCTCCGTCTTTGGCTTGAGGAAGCGCAGAGGAGGAGCCGACGAGGAGGCGCGCCGGCCGCCCTCGTTGATGACGATGCCGGCGCTGCGGGTGCGCCGGCCGAGCGGCGTCTCCGCCGCGGGCTCGGCCTTGACGCCGAGCAGGGCAGGAGTGCCGGAGGAGTGCGATGAAGATCGGGAGGAGGAAGAAGAGGAGGAGGACCCGAACCTCCTTGGCGCCCATGGCCCGGCGCGTCGGTGCTGCGCCGGGGCGGCCGCCCTCGCTGGGTACGCCAACGGCGGGTCGTTGCCGCCCTCGAGGTATGTCAGCATGTCCTCGAGTGTGCAGCCGGGGACGCCCCACCATAGGTGGCGCCCCTTGCTGTTCTTCCGGCCGCCAACCACCAGCGCGCCGTTGATGGACGCCAAGCGCTGCTGCTGGCGGCCCTCGAAATACGCCGCCCAAGCCGCGTGGTTGTCGGCGGCTACTGGGGAGGGAGAGTTGGGCGTAGGTGAGGGAGGCGCGCATGACCTCGACTTCCTCGGCGAAGTATGTCGGCTTCGCCACGACGTCGGGCAACGGGGGAATGGGCACTCCCCCGGCGCTGAGCCTCCACCCCGTCGGCCCGGCGCGCATGTCCGGCGGCGCCGGGATGTTTGCCTGGAACAGGAGCCAGGACTCCTGTTCGTGGAGCGAACGGCGGCCGAAGCCGTTGGCCGCCGCCTCGTCTCCGGGGTAGCGTTCCGCCATGGCGACGGGCTCGGGAGAGGTAGAGAGATAGAGGGAGGGGCTGGGCGGCGGCGCTCGGGAGAGGTAGGGAGAGGGAGGAGCTGGGCGGCGGCAAGGGGCGGGGCTGGTGTGGGCACATGCGAGTGCAGGCCACCGGCTATATAGCCGCGCCGCACCCGTGTGTACGCGTGCGAGGGAGGGGAGGCGTCGGCGCGCCGTCCCGTGACACGCCGCCCGTGAGGAATCAATGCCAAGGCTGCCGCCCGGCAGCCTTGGCATTGATTCCCCGCGGGAACCGAGGCCGTTGGGGGAAGACGAGGTGCCGTGTCGCTAACGCGGCGGGCCCACGGCTGTTTTGCGCCAAAACAGTTCGCCCTGGCGCCCCCGGGCGCCCCCCAGCGCGCCGGGTTCGGCCTGGGTCCGCCGGCGCTGTTTTCAGCCCAGGCCGGCGAAAATCGGGCTCCTAGGGGCGCGACTGGGCCGTTTTTTTGGCGCCGGCGCGAAAAAATCGCCTGGGGAGGCCTTCCTGGGGACGCGGCTAGAGATGCCCTAAATATGCAACCGAGAGGTAAAAAAGTACTACTACTAACACGGACCTTAGGGTTGTACGCCGCTCCGTCCCACCGCATTACCTCACTCTATATGCTAGACCGAAACATGTTGTATGAAATGTTCAATTTCGAATAGTAGGCTAGTGTTTTTTTAAAAAGGAGGTTAATGAGGGAAATATGCCCTAGAGGCAATAATAAAGTTCTTGTTTATATTTCCTTATGTCATGATAAATGTTTATTATTCATGCTAGAATTGTATTAACCGGAAACTTAGTGCATGTGTGAATACATAGACAATAATAAAAGTGTCCCTAGTATGTGCTACCTCTTGAGCACCGCGTTGGTTTTCCCTTGAAGAGGAAAGGGTGGTGCAGTAAAGCAGTGTAAGTATTTCCCTCATTATTTTAGAACCAAGGTATCAATACAGTAGAAGACCACGCCCGAGTCACCTCGTACCTACACAAATAAATAAGAACCTCGCAACCAACGCGATAAAGGGTCTGTCAATCCCTTCACGGCCACTTGCAAAAGTGAGATCTAATAGAGATAATAATAATAAGATAAATATTTTTGGTATTTTTATGATATAGATTGAAAGTAAAGATTGCAAAATAAAATAGATTGGAAACTTGTATGATGGAAAATAGACCCATACGCCATAGATTTCACTAGTGTCTGCTCTCAACATAGCATAAGTATTACAGTGGGTGAACAAATTACTGTCGAGTAATTGATAGAAAAGCAAATAATTATGAGAATATCTAGGCATGATCATGTATATAGGCATCACGTCCGCGACAAGTAGACCGAAACGATCCTGCATCTACTACTATTACTCCACACATCGACTGCTATCCAGCATGCATCTAGAGTATTAAGTTCATAAGAACAGAGTAACGACTTAAGCAAGATGATATGATGTGGAGGGATAAACTCATGCAATATGATATAAACCCATCTTTTTATCCTCGATGGCAACAATACAATACGTGTCGTTTCCCCTACTGGCACTGGGATCGAGCACCACAAGATTGAACCCAAAGCTAAGCACTTCTCCCACTGCAAGAAAGATCAATCTAGTAGGCCAAACCAAACTGATAATTCGAAGAGACTTGCAAAGATAAACCAATCATACATAAAAGAATTCAGAGAAGAATCAAATATTGTTCATAGATAATCTGGATCATAAACCCACAATTCATCGGATCTCGACAAACACACCGCAAAAGAAGATTACATCGAATAGATCTCCAAGAGAATCGAGGAGAACTTTGTATTGAGATCCAAAGAGAGAGAAGAAGCCATCTAGCTACTAGCTATGGACCCGAAGGTCTGAAGTAAACTACTCACACATCACCGGAGAGGCCATGGAGTTGATGTAGAGGCCCTCCGTGATTAATGCCCCCTCCGGCGGAGCTCCGGAAAAGGCCCCAAGATGGGATCTATCGGGTACAGAAGGTTGCGGCGGTGGAATTACGTTTTCGTGGTGCTCCTAGATGTTTGCGGGGTACGTAGACTTATATAGGAGGAAGAAGTAGGTCGGTGGAGCAACGAGGGGCCCACGAGGGTGGAGGGCGCGCCCCCCTGCCTCGTGGCCTCCTCGATAGTTTCTTGACGCCCACTCCAAGTCTCCTGGATCATGTTTGTTGAGAAAATCACGTTCCCGAAGGTTTCATTCCGTTTGGACTTCATTTGATATTCCTTTTCTGCGAAACACTGAAATAGGAAAAAAGCAGCAATTTGGGATGGGCCTCCAGTTAATAGGTTAGTCCCAAAAATGATATAAAAGTGTAAAATAAAGCCCATTAACATCCAAAATATATAATATAATAGCATAGAGCAATCAAAAATTATAAATACGTTGGAGACGTATCAAGCATCCTCAAGCTTAATTCATGCTCGTCCTCGAGTAGGTAAATGATAAAAAAAAATTTGATGTGGAATGATTTCTAACATATTTCTCAATGTAATTTTTCTTTATTGTGGCATGAATGTTCAGATCCGAAAGATTCAAGATAAAAGTTTAATATTGACATAAAAATAATAATACTTCAAGTATACTAACTAAGAAATCATGTCTTCTCAAAATAACATGGCCAAAGAAAGTTATCCCTACAAAATCATATAGTCTGGCTATGCGCTATCTTCACCACACAAAATATTTAAATCATGCACAACCCCGATGACAAACCAAGCAATTGTTTCATACTTTTGATGTTCTCAAACTTTTTCAATCTTCACACAATATATGAGCGTGAGCCATGGATATAGCACTATATGTGGAATAGAATGGTGGTTGTGGAGAAGACAAAAAGGAGAAGATAGTCTCACATCAACTAGGCGTATCAACGGGCTATGGAGATGCCCATCAATAGATATCAATGTGAGTGAGTAGGGATTGCCATGCAACGGATGCACTGGAGCTATAAGTATATGAAAGCTCAACAAAAGAACTAAGTGGGTGTGCATCCAACTTACTTGCTCATGAAGACTTAGGGCAATTTTGAGGAAGCCCATCATTGGAATATACAAGCCAAGTTCTATAATGTAAAATTCCCACTAGTATATAAAAGTGATAACATAGGAGACTCTCTATCATGAATATCATGGTGCTACTTTGAATCACAAGTGTGGAAAAAGGATAGTAACATTGTCCCTTCTCTCTTTTTCTCTCATTTTTTTATTTGGGCCTTCTTTTTTTTTTGGCCTCTTTTTTTTCGTCCGGTGTCTCATCCCGACTTGTGGGGAAATGTGTAGGCTCCATCATCCTTTCCTCACTGGGACAATGCTCTAATAATGATGATCATCACACTTTAATTTACTTACAACTCAAGAATTACAACTCAATACTTAGAACAAAATATGACTCTATGTGAATGCCTCCGGCGGTGTACCGGGATGTGCAATGATGCATGAGTGACATGTATGAAGAATTATGAGCGGTGGCTTTGCCACAAATACGATGTCAACTACATGATCATGCAAGCAATATGATAATGATGAAGCGTGTTATAATAACGGAAGGGTGGAAATTTGCATGGCAATATATCTCGGAATGGCTATGGAAATGCCATAATAGGTAGGTATGGTAGCTGTTTTGAGGAAGGTATATGGTGGGTTTATGGTACCGGCGAAAGTTGCGCGATACTAGAGAGGCTAGCAATGGTGGAAGGGTGAGAGTGTGTATAATCCATGGACTCAACATTAGTCATAAAGAACTCACATACTTATTGCAAAAATCTATTAGTTATCAAAACAAAGTATTATGCGCATGCTCCTAGGGGGATAGATTGGTAGGTAAAGATCATCGCTCGTCCCCGACCGCCACTCATAAGGAAGACACTCAATAAATAAATCATGCTCCGAATTCATCACATAACGGTTCACCATACGTGCATGCTACGGGAATCACAAACTTCAACACAAGTATTTCTCAAATTCACAACTACTCAACTAGCATGACTCTAGTATCACCATCTCCATATCTCAAAACAATTATCAAGTATCAAACTTCTCATAGTATTCAATGCACTTCTACGGAAGTTTTTATAGTATTATTCCTAAAAGAAAATTTCCATGTTGTTCTAAAGGACTCCCAATATAATATAAGTGAAGCATGAGAGATCAACTATTTCTATAAAATAAAACCACCGCCGTGCTCTAAAAGATATAAGTGAAGCACTAGAGCAAAAACTATATAGCTCAAAAGATATAAGTGAAGCACATAGAGTATTCTAATAAATTCTAATTCATGTGAGTCTCTCTCAAAATGTGTGTACAGAAAGGATGATTGTGGTAAACTAAAAAGTAAAGACTCAATTCATACAAGATGCTCCAAGAAAAGCACGTATCATGTGGTGAAGAAAAATATAGCTCCAAGTAAAGTTACCGATAGACGAAGACAAAAGAGGGGATGCCTTGCGGGGCATCCCCAAGCTTAGGCTTTTGGTGTCCTTTAAATTTACCTTGGGGTGCCATGGTCATACCCAAGCTTAGGCTCTTGCCACTCCTTGTTCCATAATCCATCAAATCTTTACCCAAAACTTGAAAACTTCACAACACAAAACTCAAAATAGAAACTCGTGAGCTCCGTTGGCGAAAGAAAACAAAACACCACTTAAAGGTACTGTAATGAACTCATTATTGATTTATATTGGTTTTAAACCTACTTTATTCCAACTTCTCTATGGTTTATAAACTCTTTTACTAGCCATAGATTCATCAAAATAAGCAAACAACACACGAAAAACAGAATCTGTCAAAAACAGAACAGTCTGTAGTAATCTGTAGCTAACGCAAACTTCTGGAATCCCAAAAATTTTAAAATAAATTGCTGGACGTGAGGAATTTATCTATTAATCATCTGAAAAAATAATTAACTAAATATCACTTTCCAAATAAAAATGGCTGCAATTCTCGTGAGAGTTAAAGTTTCTGTTTTTTACAGCAAGATCAAAAAGACTTTCCCCAAGTCTTCCCAATGGGTCTACTTTGCACAAACACTAATTAAACACAAAAAACACAACCAAAACACAGGATAGATAAATTATTTATTACTAAACATGATCAAAAAGCAAGGAATAAAAATAAAATTGGGTTGCCTCCCAACAAGCGCTATCGTTTAACGCCCCTAGCTAAGCATAAAAGCGAAGATAGATCTAGGTATTGCCATCTTTGGTAGGCCATCCATAAGTGGCTCTCATAATAGATTCATATGGTAACTTAACTTTATTTCTAGGGAAGTGTTCCATGCCTTTCCTTAATGGAAATTGGAATTTAATATTCCCTTCCTTCATATCAATAATTGCACCAATCGTTCTAAGGAAAGGTCTACCCAAAATAATAGGACATGAAGGATTGCAATCTATATCAAGAACAATGAAATCTATGGACACATAATTCCTATTTGCAACAATAAGAAAATCATTAATCCTTCCCATAGGTTTCTTAATAGTGGAATCCGCAAGATGCAAGTTTAAAGAACAATCATCAAAATCACGGAAACCTAGCAAATCACACAAGGTTTTTGGAATCATGGAGACACTAGCACCCAAATCACACAAAGCATAACACTCATGATCTTTAATTTTTATTTTTATTGTAGCTTCCTACTCATCATAAAGTTTTATAGGGATAGAAACTTCCAACCCAAGTTTTTCTTCATAAGATTGCATCAAAGCATCAACGATATGTTTAGTAAAAGCTTTATTTTGACTATAAGCATGAGGAGAATTTAGCACAGATTGCAACAAGGAAATACAATCTATCAAAGAGCAATTATCATAATTAAATTCCTTGAAATCCAAGATAGTGGGTTCGTTGCTATTTAAAGTTTTAACCTCTTCAATCCCACTTTTAACAATTTTTGCATCAAGATCTAAAAACTCCGAATTTTTGGGACGCCTTCTAACTATAGTTGACTCATCTCCAGTCCCATCATTATCAAGATTCATATTGCAAAAAAAATATTTAATAGGGGACACATCAATCACTTTTAGATCGTCATCCTTATTATCATGAAAACTAGAAGAACACGCTTTCACAAAGCAATCTTTCTTAACACCCATCCTAGCGGTTCTTTCTTTGCACTCATCAATGGAAATTATCATGGCTTTTTTAGACTCATTGATATCATGCTTAGGTAGAATAGATCTAAGTTTCAAAGAATCAACATCAAGGGAAATTCTATCCACGTTCCTGGCCAACTCATCAATCTTAAGCAATTTTTCTTCAATCAAAGCATTGAAACTCTTTTGCGGAGTAATAAATTCTTTAATACTAGATTCAAAATCAGAGGGCATCTTATTATAATTTCCATAGTAATTGTTGTAGGAATTACCATAATTATTATAGGAATTACTAGGAAACGGCCTAGGAATAAAATTACCTCTATACGCGTTATTACCAAAAAAATCCTACCAACAAAATTCACATCCATAGATTCATTATTGTTCTCAATCAAAGTAGACAAAGGCATATCATTAGGATCAGTAGGAGCACTCTTATTAGCAAACAATTTCATAAGTTCATCCATCTTTCCACTCAAAACATTAATCTCTTCAATTGCATGCACTTTTTTACTAGTAGATCTTTTAGTGTGCCATTGAGAATAATTAACCATAATATTATCTAGGAGTTTGGTAGCTTCTCCTAAAGTGATTTCCATAAAAGTGCCTCCCGCGGCCGAATCTAAAAGATTTCTAGAAGCAAAATTTAATCCGGCATAAAATTTTTGTATAATCATCCATAAATTCAAACCATGTGTAGGGCAATTACATATCATTAATTTCATCCTCTCCCAAGATTGTGCAACATGTTCATGATTAAGTTGCTTAAATTCATAACATCGTTTCTAAGAGAGATGATCTTAGCGGGAGGAAAATACTTAGAGATAAAAGCATCTTTGCACTTATTCCATGAATCAATACAATTTTTAGGCAAACACGAAAACCAAGCTTTAGCACGATCTCTAAGCGAAAACGGAAATAGATTAAGTTTAACAATATCATTAACCACATTTTTCTTCTTTTGCATATCACACAAATCAACAAAGTTGTTTAGATGGGTAGCGGCATCTTCACTAGGAAGGCCAGAAAACGAATCTTTCATGACAAGATTTAGCATCGGTAAGAGGAGCAATCGGATTGCTAATAAAATCATTATTGTTGGTATTGTCAAAGTCACACAATTTAGTATTATCTTGGGCCATCGTGACAAGCAAGCAATCCAACACACAAGCAAACAAGAAATAGGCAAAAAAGAGGCGAACGGAAAGAGAGGGAGAGAGGAAGAGAGGGCGAATAAAATGGCAAGGGTGAAGTGGGGGAGAGGAGAACGAGAGGCAAATGGCAAATAATGTAATGCGAAGGATAAGAGTTGTGATGGGTACTTGGTATGTCTTGACTTGGCGTAGATCTCCCCGGCAACGGCGCCGGAAATCCTTCTTGCTACCTCTTGAGCACTGCATTGGTTTTCCCTTGAAGAGGAAAGGGTGGTGTAGTAAAGCAGCGTAAGTATTTCCCTCGGTTTTTGAGAACCAAGGTATCAATCCAGTAGGAGAGCACGCACGAGTCACCTCGTACCTACACAAACAAATAAGAACCTCGCAACCAACGCGATAAAGGGGTTGTCAATCCCTTCACGGCCACTTGCAAGAGTGAGATCTGATAGAGATAATAATAATAAGATAAATATTTTTGGTATTTTTATGATATAGATTGAAAGTAAAGATTGCAAAATAAAATAGATTGGAAACTTGTATGATGGAAAATAGACCCGGGGCCATAGGTTTCACTAGTGGCTTCTCTCAAGATAGCATAAGTATTACGGTGGGTGAACAAATTACTATCGAGCAATTGATAGTAAAGCGAATAATTATGAGAATATCTAGGCATGATCATGTATATAGGCATCACATCCGAGACAAGTAGACCGACTCCTGCCAGCATCTACTACTATTACTCCACACATCGACCGCTATCCAGCATGCATCTAGAGTATTAAGTTCATAAGAACAGAGTAACGCCTTAAGCAATATGACATGATGTAGAGGGATAAACTCATGCAATATGATATAAACCCCATCTTTTTATCCTCGATGACAACAATACAATACGTGTCGTTTCCCCTACTGTCACTGGGATCGAGCACCGCAAGATTGAACCCAAAGCTAAGCACTTCTCCCATTGCAAGAAAGATCAATCTAGTAGGGCAAACCAAACTGATAATTCGAAGAGACTTGCAAAGATAAACCAATCTTACATAAAAGAATTCAGAGAAGAATTGAATATTGTTCATAGATAATCTGGATCATAAACCCACAATTCATCGGATCTCGGCAAACACAGCGCAAAAGAAGAATACATCGAATAGATCTCCAAGAGAATCGAGGAGAACTTTGTATTGAGATCCAAAGAGAGAGAAGAAGCCATCTAGCTACTAGTATGGACCCGAAGGTTTGAAGTAAACTACTCACACATCACCGGAGAGGCCATGGAGTTGATGTAGAGGCCCTCCGTGATCAATGCCCCCTCCGGTGGAGCTCCGGAAAAGGCCCCAAGATGGGATCTCTCGGGTACAGAAGGTTGCGGCGGTGGAATTAGGTTTTCGTGGTGCTCCTGGATGTTTGCGGGGTACGTGGACTTATATAGGAGGAAGAAGTAGGTCGGTGGAGCGACGAGGGGCCCACGAGGGTGGTGGGCGCGCCCCCTGCCTCGTGGCCTCCTCGATTGTTTCTTGACGCCCACTCCAAGTCTCCTAGATCACATTTGTTGAGAAAATCATGTTCCCGAAGGTTTCATTCCATTTGGACTTTGTTTGATATTCCTTTTCTGCGAAACATTGAAATAGGCAAAAAACAACAATTTGGGTTGGCCCTCCGGTTAATAGGTTAGTCCCAAAAATGATATAAAAGTGTAAAATAAAGCCCATTAACATCCAAAACTGATAATATAATATCATGGAGCAATCAAAAATTATAGATATGTTGGAGACGTATTAGTATGCCTCTACTAGACTAGCTCGTTAATCAAAGATGGTTAAGTTTCCTGACCATAGACATGTGTTGTCATTTGATGAATGGGATCACATCATTAGGAGAATGATGTGATGGACGGACAAGACCCTTCTGTTAGCTTAGCATAATGATCGTTAAGTTTTATTGATATTGCTTTCTTCATGACTTATACATATTTCTATGACTACGAGATTATGCAACTCCCGAATACCGTAGGAACACCTTGTGTGTTATCAAATGTCACAATGTAACTGGGTGATTATAAAGATGCTCTATAGGTGTCTTCGAAGGTGTTTTTTGGGTTGGCATAGATCAAGATTAGGATTTGTCACTCCGAGTATCAGAGAGGTATCTCCGGGCCCTCTTGGTAATGCACATCACTATAAGCTTGCAAGCAATGTGACTAATGGGTTAGTTACTGGATGATGCACTATGGAATGAGTAAAGAGACTTGGCAGTAACGAGATTGAACTAGGTATGATGATACCGACGATCGAATCTCGGGCAAGTAACATAACGATGACAAAGGGAATGACGTATGTTGTTATTGCGGTTTGACCGGTAAAGATCTTCATAGAATATGTGGGAACCAATATGAGCATCCATGTTTCGCTATTGGTTATTGACCGGAGATGTGTCTCGGTCACGTCTACATAGTTCTCGAACCTGTAGGGTTCGCACGCTTAACGTTCGATGACGATTTGTATTATTAGTTATGTGTTTTTGGTAACTGAAGTTTGTTCAGAGTCCCGGATGAGATCACGGACATGAAAAGGAGTCTCGAAATGGTTGAAGGTAAAGATTCATATATTGGAAGGTAGTATTCATACATCAGAATGGTTTCGAGTGGTTCGGGTATTTTACCGGAGTACCGAGGGGTTACCGTAACCCCCGGGGAAGTATTGGGCCTAGATGTGCCTCATTGGAGAGAGAGGAGGGCCATAAGGGGTGGCCGGCCCCCATGGCAGTCCGAATTGGACTAGGGGACGGGGCGGCACCCCCCTTTCCCTCTCCCTCTCCTCCTCCTTCCTTTTCCCCTCCGGTGAAGAAAGGAAAAAGGGGGGAGGCCGAATCCTACCAGGAGTGGAGTCCTAGTAGGACTCCCCCCCATGGAGCGCCCCTCCTGGTCGGCCGCCTCCTCCTCCCCTCCTTTATATACGGGAGCAGGGGGCACCCCATAGCACATCAATCTTTCTATTAGCCGTGTGCGGTGCACCCTCCATAGTTTACTCCTCCGATCATAGCGTCATACTGCTTAGGCGAAGCCCTGCGCGGATCACATAACCATCACCATCACCACGCCGTCGTGCTGATGGAACTCTCCCTTGACCCTCTGCTGGATCAAGAGTTTGGGGGACGTCATCGAGCTGAACGTGTGCTAGACTCGGAGGTGTCGTCCGTTCGGTACTAGATCGGTTGGATCGTGAAGACGTTCGACTACATTAACCACGTTAACCTAACTCTTCCGCTTTCGGTCTATGAGGGTACGTGGACACACTCTCCCCCTCTCGTTGGTATGCATCTGCTAGATACACTACAAAAAAAGACACATCTGTGACATTTTGGGCCGAATGAAATTTTTTTCTGTCATACATATGACACTTCTATGACGATAATTGTGACAAAACCCGGTATCATCATAGATGTGGTGGGCTCCTACTTCTATGACAAAAAATCATGATAGAAAACGGGATTTTCGTCCTGGGTGGGCCGGAGACGCAGCTGCATGACATTCTTTGGGCCGCCCATGACGGAAAAAACCGTGGTAGAAGCGAGGCGGAGGAAAATTTCGGAGAGTTCCCGGTTACGGTTGGAGGTCGGGGGCCGAGCGATGCGCGTTTCTCTCGTACACGTACGCACGTGTGTGCGAGGCGTTGGCTCTAACTGAACCCGAGCGAGGCGTTGGGCTCTAACTGAACCCGAGCGATTGCACTGCAGGCTACATGTTACTGAACCCGAGCGATCGATCGATGGCTGTTAACTGAACCCGATCAAGCGATTCCTTTGGTACTGCTGCTAACTGAAGTCGATCGATTGGATGAACAGTGAGTGTTGCGGGTGGGGGGGGGGGGGTTGGATGAACAGTGAGCGGTGGCGTTGCCTCTGGATGAACAGGACCCCGTGGTGTGGAGGGGTGGATGAACAGTAGACGATGGAGGGGTGCCCATGGAGGGGTGGTTGAACAGGACCCCGTGGTGTGGAGGGCTGGATGAACAGTAGACGGTGGAGGGGTGCTCGTGGAGGGGTAGTTGAACAGTAGCCGGTGGAGTAGCGCGCGGTGGAGGCTGGATGAACAAGAGCCCGTGGAGGCTGGAGGAGGTCGACGGTGGAGATGAACAATATCTCGTGGAGTCCCATTTTGCGGTACGCCACACCCCTCCCGATGAACAGGACCCCCGTTTCGATTGTAGGAGGTCCGTTTCGTCCGTTTTGCGGTACGCCACACCCCTCCCGATCAACAGGACCCCCGTTTCGATCGTAGGAGGTCCGTTTCATCCGTTTTGCGGTACGCCACACCCCTCCCGATCAACAGGACCCCCGTTTCGACCGTAGGAGGTCCGTTTCCTCTGCTTTGCGGTACGCCACACCCCTCCCGATCAACAGGTCCCCGTTCCGAATGTAGGAGGTCTGTTTCCTCCGTTTTGCGGTACGCCAGGCCTCGTTTCCATCGCCTATTCCATCCAAGCCCTCGCGATGAACACGACCACGCATTCCGTTTCGACCCAGCCGGTTTTCTCCCACGCGTTCCGTTGCCTCCCGATGAACACGACGCATTCCGTTGCCTCCCGATGAACACGGCGCATTCCGTTGCCTCCCCATGAACACGACAACGACGATGTTTCTCCGTTCCGACCCAGCCATGTACACGAGCCCTGGCCGTACGTATGCGCGAGTAGGCGTTCGAGACCTCGCCCGTATGTACATATACGTGGCCATATTTTCTTTCTTGCACCCTGGTCGTTGTATGTACGTGTACATGCTACGTGGGCGCCTCTACTACGACACGTGCGCGCCTCTACATTGACCAGTATGTATGTACACGTTCGCGACCAGAATGACAATGCTACATACGCTTTGACCAGGTGGGTCCCGACTGTCAGGCACTTCCTTGCCTGCGAAGATGTAGCTGTTGGGTCCCAGGAGTCAAGGGCGAATCGTTTTTTTGCCCGGACGCACTTCCTTGCGTGCGAAGATGTAGCCGGTGGGTCCCAGCAGTCAGGGGGGCGAATCGTTTTTTTTTGCCCGGACGCACTTCCTTGCGCGCGAAGGTGTAGCTGGTGGGTCCCAGCAGTCAGGGGGCGAATCGTTTTTTTTTCCGGACGCACTTCCTTGCGTGTGAAGATGAAGCTGGTGGGTCCCAGCTGTCAAGGGGAAACGTTTTTTCCATGAAATACAGTGGCCCGTCCGGTGGGTCCCAACTGTCAGGTGGAGGAATCATTATTTTCTGCGTAATAAGGAGGCACTTCCTTGCTGCGGCCATGGACCCATCTGTCAGCCTCTCCACGTACAGTCCACGTCCGATGGAAGTCGTTCCTTGACCACGTTGACCAGGCCGTGCCGAGAGCACCATGGCGGTGGACGACGGCGAGGCCTAGGAAGGGGACGACGCGGAGCCGGGGAAGACACGACAGTGGAAGCCCGCGCGGAGAGGAGTATGAGGGTTCACTGGTTTAGCTGCGGTGTGAGGCTGCCGTCGCCGCAGGGCCTGGCCAGCAGTGGGAATAGTAGGGGCGGTGAGGCCTCCGCGGTAGCACAGCCGGCCACGGGAGGCAGGAGCATGCGGCACGACCGGCGCTGCTTTGGGCGGTTGGAGCAAGAAGACCAGAGGTTGAAGAAGCACTACGGCCGTTGGATGGACATCGTACGGTCACTGGAGCTAGAATTGTTCATATTGACTAAGTTGACAAAGCCCTCCGTCCCCATCAACTTAGTTGGCCCACAAGTCATCCTCCCACTATGGTGGGTCCCAGTAGCAGGGGGTATTCATTTTTGTGTGCGTAATAAGGAGGCACTTCCTTGCGTGTGAAGATATAGCTGGTGGGTCCGACATGTCAGCGAGGGGAACGTCTTTTTGCGAAATACAGAGGCCCTTCTGGTGGGTCCCAACTGTCAGGTGGAGGAATCATTATTTTGCGCGTACAGTCCACGGTCGATGGATGTCGTTCGTTGACCATGTTGACCAGGCCGCGCCGAGAGCACCATGGCGGTGGACGACGGCGAGGCCTGTTGGGGATCGTAGCAGAAAACAAAAAAAATTCCTATGTTTCACCAAGATCAGTCTATGGAGTCAACTAGCAACGAGAGGAGAGTGCATCTACATACCCTTGTAGATCGCGAGCGGAAGCATTCAAAAGAACGGGGATGATGGAGTCGTACTCGCCGTGATCCAAATCACCGATGACCAAGTGCCGAACGGATGACACCTCCGCGTTCAACACACGTACGGAGCGGATGACGTCTCCTCCTTCTTGATCCAGCAAGGGGGAAGGAGAGGTTGATGAAGATCCAACAGCACGATGGCGTGGTGATGGATGCAGCAGTGAACGCAGCAGGGCTTCGCCGAGCTTCTGCGAGAGGGAGAGGTGTAGCAGGGGAGAGGGAGGCGCCAAGACTTGAGGTGCGGCTGCCCTCCCTCCCCCCCTTTATATAGGCCCCCTAGGGGGGTGCGCCGGCCCTAGGAGATGGGATCTCCTAGGGGGGCGGCGGCCAAGGGGGTGGAGTACCCCCCAAGGCAAGTGGAGGCGCCCCCTCCCCTAGGGTTCCCAACCCTAGGCGCATGGGGGGCCCAAGGGGGGGCGCACCAGCCCACTATGGGCTGGTTCCCCTCCCCACTTCAGCCCATGGGGCCCTCCGGGATGGGTGGCCCCACCCGGTGGACCCCCGGGACCCATCCGGTGGTCCCGGTACAATACCGGTGACCCCGAAACTTTCCCGATGGCCGAAACTACACTTCCTATATATAATTCTTCACCTCCGGACAATTCCGGAACTCCTCATGACATCCAGGATCTCATCCGGGACTCCGAACAACTTTCGGATTACTGCATACTCATATCTATACAACCCTAGCATCACCGAACCTTAAGTGTGTAGACCCTACGGGTTCGGGAGACAAGCAGACATGACCGAGACGACTATCTGTTCAATAACCAACAGCGGGATCTGGATACCCATGTTGGCTCCCACATGCTCCTCGATGATCTCATCGGATGAACCATGATGTCGAGGACCTAATCAATCCCGTACTCAATTCCCTTTGTCAATCGGTACGTTACTTGCCTGAGACTCGATCGTCGGTATCCCAATACCTTGTTCAGTCTCGTTACCGGCAAGTCACTTTACTCATACCGTAATGCATGATCCCGTGATCAACCACTTGATCACATTGAGCTCATTATGATGATGCATTACCGAGTGGGCCCAGAGATACCTCTCCGTCATACGGAGTGACAAATCCCAGTCTCGATTCGTGCCAACCCAACAGACACTTTCGGAGATACCTGTAATGTACCTTTATAGTCACCCAGTTACGTTGTGACATTTGGCACACCCAAGGCACTCCTACGGTATCCGGGAGTTGCACAATCTCATGGTCTAAGGAAATGATACTTGACATCCAGAAAAGCTACAGCAAACGAACTACACGATCTTTGTTCTATGCTTAGGATTGGGTCTTGTCCATCACATCATTCTCCTAATGATGTGATCCCGTTATCAATGACATCCCCATGTCCATAGCCAGGAAATCATGACTATCTGTTGATCAACGAGCTAGTCAACTAGAGGCTCACTAGGGACACATTGTGGTCTATGTATTCACACATGTATTACGATTTCCGGATAATACAATTATAGCATGAATAATAGACAATTATCATGAACAAGGAAATATAATAATCATTTTATTATTGCCTCTAGGGCATATTTCCAACAGTCTCCCACTTGCACTAGAGTCAATCATCTAGTTACATTATGATGAATCGAACACCCATGGAACTCTGGTGTTGATCATGTTTTGCTCTAGGGAGAGGTTTTAGTCAACGGATCTGCTACATTCAGGTCCGTATGTACTTTACAAATCTCTATGTCTCCATTTTGAATACTTTCACGAATGGAGTTGAAGCGACGCTTGATATGCCTGGTCTTCCTGTGAAACCTGGGCTCCTTGGCAAGGGCAATAGCTCCAGTGTTGTCACAGAAGAGAGTCATCGGGCCCGACGCATTGGGTATGACTCCTAGGTTGGTAATGAACTCCTTCACCCAGACTGCTTCGTGTGCTGCCTCCGAGGCTGCCATGTACTCCGCTTCACATGTAGATCCCGCCACAACGCTTTGCTTGCAACTGCACCAGCTTACTGCCCCACCATTCAAAATATACACGTATCCGATTTGTGACTTAGAGTCATCCAGATCTGTGTCGAAGCTAGCATCGACGTAACCCTTTACGACGAGCTCTTCGTCACCTCCATAAACGAGAAACATTTCCTTAGTCCTTCTCAGGTACTTCAGGATATTTTTGACCGCTGTCCAGTGTTCCATGCCGGGATTACTTTGGTACCTTCCTACCAAACTCACGGCAAGGTTTACATCAGGTCTGGTACACAGCATAGCATACATGATAGACCCTATGGCCGAGGCATAGGGGACGACACTCATCTTTTCTCTATCTTCTGCTGTGGTCGGGCATTGAGCCAAGCTCAATCTCGTACCTTGCAATACAAGCAAGAACCCCTTCTTTGACTGATCCATTTTGAACTTCTTCAAAATCTGTCAAGGTACGTACTCTGTGAAAGACCAATGAGGCGTCTCGATCTATCTCTATAGATCTTGATGCCTAATATATAAGCACCTTCTCCAAGGTCCTTCATTGAAAAACACTTGTTCAAATAGGCCTTTATGCTTTCCAAGAATTCTATATCATTTCCCATCAACAGTATGTCATCCACATACAATATGAGAAATGCTACAAAGCTCCCACTCACTTCCTTGTAAATGCAGGCTTCTCCATAAGTCTGCATAAACCCAAACGCTTTGATCATCTCATCAAAGAGAATGTTCCAACTCCGAGATGCTTGCACCAGCCCATAAATCGAGCGTTGGAGCTTGCACACCTTGTCAGCATTCTTAGGATCGACAAAACCTTCTGGCTGCATCATATACAATTCTTCCTTAAGGAAACCATTAAGGAATGCCGTTTTGACGTCCATTTGCCATATCTCATAATCATAGAATGCGGAAATTGCTAACATGATTTGGACGGACTTCAGCTTCGCTACGGGTGAGAAAGTCTCATCGTAGTCAACCCCTTGAACTTGTCGATAACCCTTAGCGACAAGCCGAGCTTTATAGATGGTCACATTACCATCCGCGTCTGTCTTCTTCTTAAAGATCCATTTATTTTCTATGGATCGCCGATCAACGGGTAAGTCAGTCAAAGTCCATACTTCGTTTTCATACATGGATCCTATCTCGGATTTCATGGCTTCCAGCCATTTGTCGGTATCCGGGCCCGCCATCGCTTCTTCATAGTTCGAAGGTTCACCGTTGTCTAACAACATGATTTCCAAGACAGGGTTACCATACCACTCTGGTGCGGAACGTGTCCTTGTGGACCTACGAAGTTCAGTAGCAACTTGATCTAAAGTTTCATGATCATCATCAACAACTTCCTCTCTAGTCGGTGCGGGCACCTCAGGAACATTTTCTTGAGCTACGCCACTTACCGGTCCAAGAGGTAATACTTCATCAAGTTCTACCTTCCTCCCACTTATTTCTTTCGAGAGAAACTCCTTCTCTAGAAAGGACCCATTCTTGGCAAAAAAGATCTTGCCTTCGGATCTGAGGTAGAAGGTATACCCAACAGTTTCTTTAGGGTATCCTATGAAGACGCATTTTTCCGACTTGGGTTCGAGCTTTTCAGGTTGAAGTTTCTTGACATAAGCATCGCATCCCCAAACTTTTAGAAACGACAGCTTAGGTTTCTTCCCAAACCATAATTCATACGGTGTCGTCTCAACAGATTTCGACCGAGCCCTATTTATAGTGAATGCGGCAGTCTCTAAAGCATAGCCCCTAAAAGATAGCGGTAAATCGGTAAGAGACATCGTAGATCGCACCATATCTAATAGAGTGCGATTACGATGTTCGGACACACCATTACGCTGAGGTGTTCCAGGCGGCGTGAGTTGTGAAACTATTCCACATTTTCTTAAGTGTGTGCCAAATTCATGACTCAAGTATTCTCCCCCACGATCTGATTGCAAGAACTTGATTTTCCTGTCACGTTGATTCTCAACCTCACTCTGAAATTCCTTGAACTTTTCAAAGGTCTTAGACTTGTGTTTCATTAAGTAGACATACCCATATCTACTCAAGTCATCAGTGAGGGTGAGAACATAACGATAGCCACCGCGAGCCTCAACACTCATTGGACCGCACACATCAGTATGTATGATTTCCAATAAGTTGGTTGCTCGCTCCATTGTTCCTCAGAACGGAGTCTTGATCATTTTACCCATGAGGCATGGTTCGCACGTGTCAAATGATTCGTAATCAAGAGACTCTAAAAGTCCATCTGCATGGAGCTTCTTCATGCGTTTGACACCTATGTGACCAAGGCGGCAGTGCCACAAGTATGTGGGACTATCATTATCAACCTTACATCTTTTGGTATTCACACTATGAATATGTGTAGCATTACGCTCGAGATTCATTAAGAATAAACCATTCACCATCGAAGCATGGCCATAAAACATATCTCTCATATAAATAGAACAACCATTATTCTCAGATTTAAATGAGTAGCCATCTCGTATTAAACGAGATCCTGATACAATGTTCATGCTCAAAGCTGGCACTAAATAACAATTATTGAGGTTTAAAACTAATCCCGTAGGTAAATGTAGAGGTAGCGTGCCGACGGCGATCACATCGACCTTGGAACCATTCCCGACGCGCATCGTCACCTCGTCCTTCGCCAGTCTCCGCTTATTCCGCAGCTCCTGCTTTGAGTTACAAATGTGAGCAACCGCACCGGTATCAAATACCCAGGAGCTACTACGAGTACTGGTAAGGTACACATCAATTACATGTATATCACATATACCTTTTGTGATGTCGGCCTTCTTGTCCGCTAAGTATTTGGGGCAGTTCCGCTTCCAGTGACCACTTCCCTTGCAATAAAAGCACTCAGTCTTGGGCTTGGGTCCATTCTTTGGCTTCTTCCCGGTAGCTTGCTTACCGGGCGTGGCAACTCCCTTGCCGTCCTTCTTGAAGTTCTTCTTACCCTTGCCTTTCTTGAACTTAGTGGTTTTATTCACCATCAACACTTGATGTTCCTTTTTGACTTCTACCTCTGCTGATTTCAGCATTGCAAATACTTCAGGAATGGTCTTTTCCATCCCCTGCATATTGAAGTTCATCACAAAGCTCTTGTAGCTTGGTGGAAGCGACTGAAGGATTCTGTCAATGACCGCGTCATCCGGGAGATTAACTCCCAGCTGAGTCAAGCGGTTATGCAACCCAGACATTTTGAGTATGTGCTCACTTACAGAACTATTTTCCTCCATCTTACAGTTGAAGAACTAGTCGGAGACTTCATATCTCTCGACCCGGGCATGAGCTTGGAAAACCATTTTCAGCTCTTCGAACATCTCATATGCTCCGTGTCGCTCAAAACGCTTTTGGAGCCCCGGTTCTAAGCTGTAAAGCATGCCGCACTGAACGAGGGAGTAATCATCAGCACGTGTCTGCCAAGCGTTCATAACGTCTTGGTTCTGTGGGATGGGTGCGTCACCTAGCAGTGCTTCTAGGACATAATCTTTCTTGGCAGCTATGAGGATGATCCTCAGGTTCTGGACCCAGTCCGCATATTTGCTGCCATCGTCTTTCAGCTTGGTTTTCTCTAGGAACGCGTTGAAGTTGAGGACAACGTTGGCCATTTCATCTACAAGACATATTGTAAAGATTTTAGACTAAGTTCATGATAATTAAGTTCATCTAATCAAATTATTCAATGAACTCCCACTTAGATAGACATCCCTCCAGTCATCTAAGTATAACATGATCCGAGTTGACTAGGCCATGTCCGATCATCACGTGAGACGGACTAGTCAACATCGGTGAACATCTTCATGTTGATCGTATCTTCTATACGACTCATGCTCGACCTTTCGGTCTTCTGTGTTCCGAGGCCATGTCTGTACGTGCTAGGCTCATCAAGTCAACCTAATTGTATTGCGTGTGTAAATCTGTCTTACACCCGTTGTATGCGAACGTTGGAATCTATCACACCCGATCATCACGTGGTGCTTCAAAACAACGAACTGTCGCAACGGCGCACAGTTAGGGGGAACACTTTCTTGAAATTATTATGAGGGATCATCTTATTTACTACCGTCGTTCTAAGTAAACAAGATGCAAAAACATGATAAACATCACATGCAATCAAATAATAGTGACATGATATGGCCAATATCATATAGCTCCTTTGATCTCCATCTTGGGGCTCCATGATCATCTTGTCACCGGCATGACACCATGATCTCCATCATCATGATCTCCATCATCGTGTCTTCTTGAAGTTGTCTCGTCATCTATTACTTCTACTACTAATGATAACGTTTTAGCAATAAAGTAAAGTAATTACATGACGTTTATGTTGACACGCAGGTCATAAATAAATAAAGACAACTCCTATGGCTCCTGCCGGTTGTCATACTCATCGACATGCAAGTCATGATTCCTATTACAAGAACATGATCAATCTCATACATCACATATATCATTCATCATTCATCACAACCTTTGGCCATATCACATCACAAAACACTTGCTGCAAAAACAAGTTAGATGTCCTCTAATTGTTGTTGCAAGTTTTTACGTGGCTGCTATAGGTTTCTAGCAAGAACGTTTCTTACCTATGCCAAAACCACAACGTGAATTGACAATTTATATTTACCCTTCATAAGGACCCTGTTCATCGAATCCGATCTGACTTAGGTGGGAGAGACAGACACCAGCCAGCCACCTTATGCAACTAGTGCATGTTAGTCGGTGGAACCGGTCTCATGTAAGCGTACGTGTAAGGTTGGTCCGGGCCGCTTCATCCCACGATGACGCCGAATCAAGATAAGACTAGTAACGGCAAGCAAATTGACAATATCGACGCCCACAACTACTTTGTGTTCTACTCGTGCATAGTAACTACGCATAGACCTAGCTCATGATGCCACTGTTGGGGATCGTAGCAGAAAACAAAAACAATTCCTACGTTTCACCAAGATCAATCTATGGAGTCAACTAGCAATGAGAGGAGAGTGCATCTACATACCCTTGTAGATCGCGAGCGGAAGCGTTCAAGAGAACGGGGATGATGGAGTCATACTCGCCGTGATCCAAATCACCGATGACCAAGTGCCGAACGGACGGCACCTCCACGTTCAACACACGTACGGAGCGGATGACGTCTCCTCCTTCTTGATCCAGCAAGGGGGAAGGAGAGGTTGATGAAGATCCAGCAGCACGACGGCGTGGTGGTGGATGCAGCAGTGAACACAGCAGGGCTTCGCCGAGCTTCTGCGAGAGGGAGAGGTGTAGCAGGGGAGAGGGAGGCGCCAAGACTTGAGGTGCGGCTGCCCTCCCTCCCCCCCTTTATATAGGCCCCCTAGGGGGGTGCGCCGGCCCTAGGAGATGGGATCTCCTAGGGGTGGCGGCGGCCAAGGGGGTGGAGTACCCCCCAAGGCAAGTGGAGGCGCCCCCTCCCCTAGGGTTCCCAACCCTAGGCGCATGGGGGGCCCAAGGGGGGCGCACCAGCCCACTATGGGCTGGTTCCCCTCCCCACTTCAGCCCATGGGGCCCTCCGGGATGGGTGGCCCCACCTGGTGGACCCCCGGGACCCATCCGGTGGTCCCGGTACAATACCGGTGACCCCAAAACTTTCCCGATGGCTGAAACTACACTTCCTATATATAATTCTTCACCTCCGGACAATTCCGGAACTCCTTGTGACGTCCAGGATCTCATCCGGGACTCCGAACAACTTTCGGATTACTGCATACTCATATCTATACAACCCTAGCGTCACCGAACCTTAAGTGTGTAGACCCTACGGGTTCGGGAGACAAACAGACATGACCGAGACGACTATCTGGTCAATAACCAACAGCGGGATCTGGATACCCATGTTGGCTCCCACATGCTCCTCGATGATCTCATCGGATGAACCACGATGTCGAGGACCTAATCAATCCCGTACTCAATTCCCTTTGTCAATCGGTACATTACTTGCCCGAGACTCGATCGTCGATATCCCAATACCTTGTTCAGTATCGTTACCGGCAAGTCACTTTACTCGTACCGTAATGCATGATCCCGTGATCAACCACTTGATCACATTGAGCTCATTATGATGATGCATTACCGAGTGGGCCCAGAGATACCTCTCCGTCACACAGAGTGACAAATCCCAGTCTCGATTCGTGCCAACCCAACAGACACTTTCGGAGATACCTGTAATGTACCTTTATAGTCACGCAGTTACGTTGTGACGTTTGGCACACCCAAGGCACTCCTACGGTATCCGAGAGTTGGACAATCTCATGGTCTAAGGAAATGATACTTGACATCCAGAAAAGCTACAGCAAACGAACTACACGATCTTTGTGCTATGCTTAGGTTTGGGTCTTGTCCATCACATCATTCTCCTAATGATGTGATCCTGTTATCAATGACATCCCCATGTCCATAGCTAGGAAATCATGACTATCTGTTGATCAACGAGCTAGTCAACTAGAAGCTCACTAGGGACACATTGTGGTCTATGTATTCACACATGTATTACGATTTCCGGATAATACAATTATAGCATGAATAATAGACAATTATCATGAACAAGGAAATATAATAATCATTTTATTATTGCCTCTAGGGCATATTTCCAACAAGGCCTAGGAAGGGAACGACACGGAGCTGGGGAAGACTCGGCAATGGTTGCCCATGCGGTGGGGAGTACGAGGGTTTACTGGTCCGGCTGTCGTCACCGGAAAATAACATGAGGTGTGGGTGAGTAGAGGAATGGCTGACCAGCAATGAAGTAGGGTGGGGTGGTGCGGCCTGTGCGGCAGGACAGCCGGCCACAGGAGGCGGGAGCAGGCAGTCCCGCCGGAGCTGGTTTGGGCGGCTGGAGTAAGAAGATTAGATATTGAAGAAGCAGCACAGCCGTTGGATTAACATCCAACGGTCACTGCTGCTAGAATCGTTTGTGGACTAAGTTGACAAAGCCAAAGTACACGTCAACCTAGTAGACCCACAAGGCAGCCTCCAAATCTCTCTCAAACAGCATACAGCCCGAAATTTCTAGCCAGATTCAAATTAAATTTAAATCTAAATATACCTTAATTTAATTTCAATGAAATTTTACCCGCACAAAAACAATGAAATTTAAAATATCAAAATTCGAAAGAAAACAATATTTTCGAACTAATTGCATGTTTGCTGTATTTTTTCATTTTACAGCCCATTTATTATTACTTATAGCCCATTTCTTATTACTTATAGCCCATTTTCTGGGAAAAATGCATACCTCCTCGTCTTGAAAGATTTCCGGCCCGGCAGGGTGTAGAAAAGCAAGTAGGCCTACATTGGTTATTCTGCAAAAAACAAAATAGCTGGCTAGCCATTTTCAGAAAGGAAAAAAACAAACTGGGCTGGTCATGTGCTAAACATATGAAATAAAAGCCTGGGCTAGACGGGACACGGGTCCCACACAACCCAGTTGATACCCTTCTCCGTCCCGAAAAAACAAAATTACTGCGCAGGCTGCTAGGTCCCTACTGTCATCCTCACCATGTACAGTCATCTCCTTATTCCTCTCGGTTGTTGACCATGTTGACAACACCGGAGGGCGGCGCCGCGGCAAGCGAACCAAGGCGGAGGACGATGGTGAGGCCTCGGACGGGAACGAACAGGAGCCGGGGAAGATCACAGCCAGCCGTGGGAGGCGGGAGCAGGCGGTCCCGCCGGTGCTGGTTTGGCTTTGGCGGCTCAAGGAAGAAGAGACTGAAGAAACGTGACAGACGTTGAATGTCAATCCAACGGTAAAGGTTGGCACAATCGTTTGTTGACTAAGTGGACACCAAGTAGCATACTTTTTTATATATAGGAAGAAAACTGTGAGGAAAATGCGTTCGTCTGCCGTCCTCCTCACAGGGAACGTTCGCCACATAAGTGACTAGCACCCTTGGTTTTCAACCGAGAGGTCTTGGGTTCGAGTCCCAGGAACTATCAATTTTGTCCTCCTTCCTTCCTCACAAAAAAGGGAAAGAAAATCAAAGACTTGGGAAGGCGTACAGAACAAGCTAGTGTACCAGTAAAGAGACGTTGCCGAGTTTTAGAAAAAGAAAGACGTTCTCCTGTAGCTGGTTCGAATCCAAACCTAGACTATGACTATATATGGTGCTATGCTACTCTGCAAGTAATGAAACTGACATATCCCACGTTCGTTTCTCCTCTTCTCTACTTACTCTGCCTAGCATTAGAAGCTCTGGCCGCAGCAACCATGTCCGCTGGCTTCTCGTCCACCTGCTCTTCAGCAGGCAACAACCAGATATGCGCCAAGTCGCCACCCGTACCATCGCCTGTGGGTCTCATCACACCCCCGTCGGCACGCGCACCGCAGCCGATTGCTCATCGCAACCCGCTGCCGTTGGTGTGGTGCCACTGCTGCAAATCACGCAGAGTCATCCGTCGCATCTCAACCACAATCCGCAAGCCTGGCCGAGTCTTCTACAAATGCCCGAATCATGGGGTAATAATATGTTTAAGTGTTGTTCTACTGCTTTCAGTTGCTGATTTTTTTAATAGTTTGGTTGATGATCTTCCAATTTGATTCGTGCAGAAAAGGGAAGATTCGTGTGATTTGTATTTCTGGGAAGTTGCTGATGTGGTGGAATGCAACTACGCTGATTATTTGGTTTGCCGAGGAATCCCAATACCAGCAGGTTGGGGTGTTGGACAAGTAACTGAAGGAACGGCAGAAGAGGAAGATGCAGTTCCTCTGATCATGGCCAAGCAACAGCTGTTGAATGGCTTGACAGCAATGAGGAGATGAAAGGGCTTGTGAGGATAATGGGAAAAATCGATGTGCTCTGTAGGATGATTGTCTCTTTATTTGCAGTGTATGTAGCACTCGTGATGTATTCAGTGGCTACGACATGAGCACTTTTCTGAAACTAGTAATGAATGAAACCTGTGTAGCAGGCTAGGCGTAGTGTTGTGAACATCTAATGATTTCTATTAACGGAAATCAGGGGGTATCCCCTTTTGCTCATATAAATAAATAAATAGCAGAGGCCCTGTCGGGTCAGCTTTGTTCTCATTCGAAGACGTCGAGCAAATTGCAGTCCAACAGCAAACTATGTCATCAAATTCAAGTTTCACAGCCAAATATGAGTACAACTAAACAACACTGTCATCATGTTTCAGTTGTCATACAATCACCAAACACAAATCAGCATACATAACAAGTGATGTTCTCACAACAAAATACTAAACAACATGTTCATCAGGTTTCAGTTGTCATAGCAAACACAATTTCACATAGTAGATAAAAAAATGTCTTCTGACAGGCAAATACGACAAAAGCAATGTAATCATCATCCGCAGCAGCAGCATCAACATCTTCGTCATGTGTATCAGTCTGAATCATAATTCCCCACGGTGTCATCTTCTTCTTCATCCTCAACATCCTCGAACGTTGGATTCTTCTTGATCAACTCTTGTATGTCCACAGCACGACATGCAATCTTTTCGTCGGCGTCATTGATGTGATGGTTCTCAAAGATATTAGGAACATCTGTGTTATCTTGTACATCAGGAGCAGTGTAAGCATCATCTTGTTGTGCAACTTCATTAAACGAATTCCTCTGCTCAAACCTTTGCAATACTCTCCAGTCATCGCTACGTGCAAATGTGTCTTCCAAGAAAATATCTGTGTTGCTTGATTTGCCAAAATAAAAGGCTCGTTGGTCTGGTACGCCGCCTTGACACTGATGGATTTGAAATAATCATCAGCTCTGGGTTTTGCGATCCTGGAAAACAGGTTATACCAATGACAGCACAAGAGAACCACACATCGATGATCCTCGAAACTGGAGATATACTGCAACTGAACGATGTCTGTTATGTTAGCATACATTTCAGTTGTCTCTTTGTCATACGTATCTGTGCTCATGATGGCACTGTTTTGTGTCTTCCTGCCTTCGTCTCGTGCAAGGGTGTTGTAGCGCACATCTCCAACAACACAATATTCATAATGTCTTACCCGAGTATCAGGACCCATTGCTAGTGAGTAAAGGGCATCATCAACTACATGCCCATCCTGCCGCATCTTCTTAACCTATGGTTAGAAAATAGACAAGTTGATCATCTTATGTACTCAATATATTAAAAAAACTGATAGTGCACTTCAAAAGCTTACATGGTTCTTGAACCATTTCACAAATCCTGCCATAACCAGTTTGTCAATGTTTCTTGGATTTTGCGGCAGTAACTCCTCTTTGTAGATGCTGCACAACATAGTGATCGTGTCAAACATCTAAATATATAAGAATGTGCTGCAAGTTTAGTAGATTATGATGTATAAGCTGCAGTACTGCACTTACTTGATATAAGGTAGTATCTCAGGACAGTTATTCAACACATACCAAACCATTTTTTCCAAATCTTTAGGTTTGTCCTCTTGTCGACTCTTCCCTGTTACTCGAACAGAATAATCAAAAACATTGAGCCCGGGATTGTCTTCACCCACCTCATTGCTAAGCTGATCAGCTGTTTCAATGTATTTTAAGCAGAATGTCAACGCTTCTGTAGCAATGTAGGCCTCTGCAATGGAACCCTCGGGTCTAGCTTTGTTCCTAACATAGCCCTTGAAAGTGCCTAGTCGCCTTTCAATAGGGTACATCTAGCCATACTGTACTGGACCTCTAAGTAGTGCCTCATCAGGTAGATGAACAGCCAAATGCACCATCACATCAAAGAAGGCTGGAGGATATATCTTCTCAAGGTCGCATAGGATAGTTGGTATCTTGTCTCTAAGACGCTCCAAAGAATCTATCCTGATATTCCTACTGCAGAGTTCCCTGAAGAATTGTCCCAACTCTGCAACTGCTCTGTATAAGTCAGGGCGGCCCAATCCTCTAAGGATAACAGGTAAAACCCTTTGAAGTAGGACGTGGAAGTCATGAGTTTTCAACCCTTGTACCTTGTTTCCATCTGCACTGACTCTCCTTTCAGGATTGGAAGCAAATCCATGTGGGAATCTCACACGTGACAGGACCTCGCAGAATTCTTTTCTTTTTACCTTGTCCAAGACGTACACAGCTGGTGCCATATCCCGTGGTTTACCTTCATCTTGCACCTGCAAATCCTTTCTCATACCCAGGTGTGTCAAATCAATCCTAGATTTTAAGGTATCTTTCGTCTTGCCTTCAATATTAAGAAGTGTGCCGATAATGCTGTCACATATATTTTTCTCGATGTGCATCACATCAAGATTATGCCGCAGATCCAAATATTTCCAATACTCCAAGTCCCACAAAGTGGACCTGCGGGTAAACAATAATCTCTCTTCTACCATGCCACGCTTTCTTTTCCCGCTACCATTACCAGGATGGTTTCCTGGTGTAATATGCCTGACCTTCTGTAATTCCACTTGCAACTCATCAGCGGTGAGCCTCTTTGGCGCATCACGGTTTTCATGCTTTGCATTGAACACATGTCTTCGGTATTTTCTAGGATGCGGCTTGTCCTTGGCAAGGAAACGACAGTGTCCAATGTAACAGATCTTGCTAAGTATTGCGTATGACAGCGGATTCCTATCACAGCGAACACATGCATTGTAACCATGTGTCGTTCACCCTGACATAGTGCCCAAAGCCAGATAACCATGGATGCACCAAATTATAACAGCACGCAGAAAGAAATCAGCTAGTGGGCTGCTATATAGGTCTCGAGTGAGAACACCCTTCCATAGTTGTTGAAGTTCCTCCACAAGAGGCTCCATGAACAAATCAAAATCCTTTCCAGGACTTTTTGGACCTGGTATGAGCAAGGCCATCATGTAGTTTGATTCTTTGGTGCAGACATTTGGAGGCATGTTGTAAGGGATAACAAGCACTGGCCACATGCTATATGTGGCGCTCTGGTGGCCAAATGGGTTAAATCCATCTGCAGCTAAGCCAAGTCTAATGTTTCTCGGGTCCGCAGCAAAATCTTTGTGTTTATCATTGAAGCTTTTCCACTCACGACCATGAGATGGATGGCTCATTACATTCTGATCTCTATACTCCTAGTTCCTAGAATGCCACAGTACATCCTCTCTTGTTTCAGCATCATGAAACAACCTCTGCAATCTTGGTGTAACTGGAAAATGTCTCAGAACATTATGAGGAATCCTCTTCACAGCATCGCCATCTTTCCATCTTGATGATTTGCATTTCGGGCATTCACTTAAGTTGGCATAATCCTTCCGGAACAGAACACAATTATTATTACAAACATGGATCATATCATATCCAATTCCAACTGCACGAAGGAAATTCTTCATTTTACTGTAGGTGTGTGGCAGCTCAGACGCATCTGGGAAAGATTTGCGGAAAGCAGCCAACATCGCATCGAATGATTTGTTGGTCATCCGCTCAGATGTCTTCACCTAAAGAAAGGTGGCCATAGCTGAGAATACTCACAGCTTATTTCCTGGGGTGACAGCAACGTTGCATTGTTCCAACTTGCGGGCCCACCGTTTTTCTTCTGCAGGTGAAAGTTCATGAAATGCACAAGCATTTCGTAGCATTGTTTCAATGTTGGTCAAACTCACTGGCTCCGCCACCACCACCTCCTCCTCCTCTTCCACCTGAGCATCAGGCAGATCAAGATGGTGATCTGCTGCTTCCACGTAGTCAATAACATTGACGTTAACAGCTTCACCATGATGAACCCACCTAGTATATGTGACCGACATATCATACAAGTGTAGATGATTTTGCACAATTGACTGGGGTCTTGTAACTGAATTCATAGAACTGCTACACGGGCAGAGCACATCTGATTTCGGACCACCATACTCAGCTCTGATAAAGTTCATGAAGTTTTCAACCCCCTCGACATATGCAGCGAAGAATCTTCGAGCAGAAGTTATCCAAGTCATGTCCATCTGTTAGACATACAAATTAGTTCTTCTACTAGATATTACAGGAAAAACATATGTGCTTTTTTATGAAGTCCAGAAAAAATACCTAGGTCAATGTCTAAAGCAATGGCAAGATATTTAGACGAGTAGATCTAAGTAACGAAATATATATAAAGCTAATTCAGCAAACAGATTTGAGTGCCAAATTATGGTAGGCTGTTTCAGCAGTCAATGAGGCCGAGCACACAGCCATCGAACTATCGAAGGCCATAGCAGCAACAAAGATCGAGTATAAAACAGTGTAGAGCTATTTCACCTAACAGATTGGCTACTAGACCATGGCAATCTACGTCACAATAAATATATGGCAGGATATTTTAGCAACTAATCTGCCTTGGCATGCCATCTTAGCTAAGCAGATTGAGTGCATAACGGGGCAAGGAAGCTTCTTAAGTAGAGTATATTGACAGTAAACTACTTCGTCAAATAGTGAGATTAACAGCGTCTATCAGCTAACATTCAACGCTACACCGACATGAACGGGGCCTCAGTCTAGAATGCGTGTACCATGGGAAAAGCTGATCGCTGTGCGTCTCCACACGAACGTCGCCAGCGGTGGCAGCGCTGACCGTCGTGCGCCTCAACAAGAACGTAGCTAGAGGTGGCGGCGCGGCTAGAGGACGGCAGTCTACGAGAGCGTACTGTGGGAGCGAGAGGATCGCCGAACCGCGGCGCCGACGTATCGGCGTGGCGGGGAGGGCGGCTTTGGCGGAGCGAATGGAGTGGAGGGGGACAGTGGGAGGGGGGTTTGGGGAATATTATTGGCTAGTTGGCCGAAGGGCGATTGAATCGGATTTGGGAGGAATTTTTGGGTGTGGCGGGGGAGGATTTTCGCACGGTGGGCGGGGGGAGTTTGGCGCATGGTCGGTTTCTCCAAGTGCAGTCCTAATGAAAAGGCAAGCCGAAGCGCGTTCCGTTTGCGTGAGCCGTGTGTAGGATCGAACGTGTGTGGGGTGCAATGCGACCGCGACAGGAGTGATGTGAGTGTACCGCCTTTTTTCCTTTTAAACTAGGTGCTTCACCCCCTCAAAAAAATTGTTGCTTCGCACGATCCATCGGTACTACTACTAGTAATCCGGTAATCCCGGCTAAAACGGCGCGGCCGGGTCTTTTCCCGCGCGATATGCTGGGAGGTTGGCTTAGTTGGGTTTTTTAGGACGAGTAATGCTACACCTACGTAATCCCAGTTACGTAATTAACGTAATGTGAAACGTGTAAGCTATTGATTGTAGATTGGGGGGAGGGAGGGGCCCACCACCATGAAAATCAGGGGAGGGAGAGAGAGGTAATTTACGTTAACCCTTTCGAAGGTTCCCGTATATGTAGAAAGATGTGAAATGCGTGAATGTGTAGTGGACGTACTATTGGAGTGCCTAAGATAATTTGTGTATGTATAGACCCTATGTGTTTATTTTACTTCGCATGTCAGATTTGTCTCAGTTCAATAAAAAGCAGAGTTGGTGATGATGGTGTGCCTAGCATCCTGCAATATAGGTCATCCGATCTATATCTAACGGATAGGAAGGAAACTATGACAATTTACCCGCACTCCTCTCCACATTTGCAAATAAGGCTTTCCCTCGTTCATCCTTTTCTCCCACAAGATCTTGATCTTCCATGCAACGCATGGGCATCTTGCTATTACTCCTACAATATGTATATTATTGTGAAAGTTCGTATACACCGGTCGAGATTAATGCAAACACGAAAGATTTTCATTACATTTCGAACTTTTATAGGACAAAAAAATAAAAGAAACCCGACCCTAAACCTATTCTACGGCGGCGACCGACATCCTCCATCTGCGATCTCTATGTACGGGGGCGGGGTTCAAGACCCGTGAAGTGAAGGTGCGGTCTTCGGCGAGGAAGAGTAGAACACGGGATACGGACCGGCCAGTTGGCACACCATGCCCTGCCGCCTCCCATGCCCTACTCATCCTCGGAGGAGTCCCCGACCTCGGCGGTGCCGGACGTTGGACGGCGGCAAGTAGGACGTGTGGCTGACGGTGCTCCCGTCGTCGGCCGCCAGCGTGGCCACCGCTTATGCAGTCGCGTCCGCGTCTGGCCACGCCGCTATTGCATCGCGAGAGGCGGCTTGAGCGTGGGCGGCGACCTCGAGCTTCATCCCCGAAGACAAACTCTCCCGCAGAGCGTTCGCACTTGCGGTCATGGCGGATGTGGTGCCAGGTACGAGGACGATGCGCTATGGTGTGGAGGTTAGCTGGGCGTTGCTGCTTTAAGTAGCGCATTCCGGTGAGGCCAAGCGTCCGGGTGCGTCATTAAGTCACCGGAGTTGGTTCCTCGGGCACCGAGCCTCTTAACGACGACATACGAATGGAAGGCATGAATGCGGGCAGCTGGCGCCGGCTGGGAATGCACCGCGCGATGGCGCGAGGGACGAGGGTTTTGGTGTGCCAGGGTAGTCAGCTGCGGTCGTGGCAACATTGGAGATGCCCTTTGCTCACATGCGATCCCCGCATGTCATTGAAAAAGCAAGACGACCGCATGGTCTCAGGTCCAGAGGATGTAGTTGGCCGCGCTACACCACTCCGCGGATGCGTCGCGGCGCCCTGTGCATCCTCGACGAGCCGGGTGTTGGGGTGTGTTTGGATTGTGGCCAAAGTGCACCTTACCAAAATTTTGGTCATGACCCAAAGATTGGTCTTTGTTTGGATGGTTGCCATTTTTTTGGCATGCCAATGAACTCTAGCCAACTCTAGTTCATTTTTCTTGCCAATGTCGGCCAAATCATGGGCAACCAATACCTCAACCAAAATTTTGGTCATGACCCAAAGATTGGTCTTTGTTTGGATGGTTGCCATTTCTTTGGCATGCCAATGAACTCTAGCCAACTCTAGTTCATTTTTCTTGCCAATGTTGGCCAAATCATGGGCAACCAATACCTCAACCAAAATTTTGGCTACCCAATGTTTTGATGGGGCAACCTTGGGCACAAACAAAACATAATGTTGGTCGTGCCACAGCACTAACGCCACCCTCGGCACACTGAAACCGACCGTGTCTAGCGACAATATGAGCGTGTCGCTCACCGCGGTCGCCGTGTCCAGAGGCGGTGCTGGAGCTGCACCCCGTTGTTGGCCCCAACGACCCACATGAACGGTTGTCGGTGGCAAGGAGGTCGTGGGCTAGCTCCTCCATTGGACTAGTCTGCGCTACGTCATCCCCATGGGTGTGCCCCACATGTCGGTTTCCCTGTTTTCCCGGCCATATTCGAGCGTTAGTGCTCCGCGTTGCGCATTAGGCCTTTCACTATGTAGGCCAAGCGAGACAACTTATTGTTTATTTGAGCCGTTCAAGTATAATCATGTGGCGTTTGCTTATTTCTCATTCCTCTCCAACCCTCTTCTCCATCGATCATGTCGCCCTCCACTCGAGTCCATCCTCCCGCATGCCTCATTTGAACATTCCGCTGAGTATCATTCGCATGTACCCACCCTATTCCTATTTCAATAGATCTCCGGACCCCGAGATGAAATCGAGAGGGAATGAGTGGGGGCACGTGATACCTATGGCGGATTCAAAATTTTGAACCGGTGATCATAGCATCCGCAAATCATATATAAAGGGTATTCAATGTTCGTTTCGTTTTTGAACGTACGATATACTCCCTCCTAACCTTTCTAGTTTACATATAAGTTTTATGTGTAGTCAAGGTATCTCTACTTTGATCAAAAAGGTATCAACATTCAACAACGCCCAATCAATATTGTTAGATTCGTACATACTCCTAGATTTGTACTCGAGATGGTTTCCAATTTGACTATTGACAAGATTAATTGTACATGAGATGTATAATGTGAAAATTATATCATTGGAAACTCCTTATGCTTTGTGTAAGTTGCATGTCATATATTATTACTCTAACATTTTGTCAAAGTTAGCCTCGAAAAATGCATTAGACCCTGTATGCTTTGTGTAAGTTGCATGTCATATATTATTACTCTAACATTTGTGTAAGTTGCATGTCATATATTATTACTCTAACATTTGGTCAAAGTAGTATAGTGGAAGTGGATCCTCTGATGGAGGTATCCCTGCCTTACCCTCTCTTTCGGTCACTTACTGGCGGACCCCATGCTTGCTAGGCCCCGCATGTCAGTTACTCAATGGGTTCGGCCACGTCAGGGGATCCTCATCCGTAGTATACTCCCTCTATTTTTATTTACTCCGCATAAAACGGAGGGAGTGGTGGTATAATAAATGACGCGGGAGGGGGAGGGGAGGGATGTCGGTTTGCTCTCAACTGCGGTCCCACAAGCGAGCGAAAACGCAAGACGAAGCGCGTTCCATTCGGTGAGTGACATGGAGGGTCCAGCATGCCGGGCTGCAATATGAACGCGACAAGAGCGATGTACATTCAAAACCGATTGACCGGTCGTCACCGGAACCACTATTCACACCAGAACCTTCGATGCTCGGCCTACGCCAGCCACTGCCCTAAAACCACACCAAATCTCCAGCCCATTCCCCCACCTTTCGATCCCCTAGACCGCATCAAGCGTCCCTAGTTCGCCGGAAAGCCATGGTGCGCCGCAAGATCACTTACTACAAGATGCTGACGCCGGAGCGCCACGTAGAAATCGCGGCGGCGGTTGGCGCCACAGACCTCCGTTCCCAAGCTCTCTTTGTGACGGGCCAATCCTCGAGTTCTCTGGAGCCAAGCTACAAGGAGGAGGAAGCCAATCCAATGTTCATGGCGGAGGTCGCGGTGCAGAAGGCCCCCGATGGGTATGAGACGATGGACGTCAACTTCGTGCCGGCGTCCGAGTCCCCCATGGTGCAGGCGGACCAGTGGTTCAACATGGCGATACTAAAGGAGGACCGGGAGGCAGATGCTCAACTCGACGCGGAGCACGCGCATGCCGCTGCCATCGAGGCTCTCCTGCAGGCGGAACCGGATGTCGTGGATGTGAACCGGGCGGCGGAGGCTCAACTTGAGGCGGAGCGCGCGGATGCCGCAGCCATCGAGGCCCTCCTGCAGGCAGAACCGGACGTCCTGAACTTGAACCGGGCGGCAGAGGCTCGACTCGACGCAGAGCACGCGGATGCCACTCTCATCGATGCCCTCCTGCAGGCGGAACCGTACGTCCTGGACTTGAACCGGGCGGCGGAGGCTCGACTCGACGCGGAGCGCGCGGATGCCGCTACCATCGAGGCCCTCCTGCGGGCGGAACTGGACGTCCTCGATTTGAACCGGGCTGTGCTCTCGTCCGTGCAGAGCGCCCGCACACTCCGCTTGAACGAGTAGCTGGAGGCCAAGGACAACCACGGTGCGGAGACACACGTCGGCAGCGACAGCTAGTTTGCGCCGGCAGCCAAAGACGACGAGGTCGTCTCTTTCCGTGAGCAGTGATAGTTTTTCTTTATGTAGTTGTTTTTACGGATCTTTTGTTGTGTAAAAACATATATTTGTTATGCAAGTCGCCTGACTTGGGTCAGTCTACCATTTCAGGCGGTTGGATGAATATCCTACGTCTCCTAACCCTTCTTTCCTTCTTCCTCACCTCTTCTTCTTCCCCAACAGACCACCGCATGGGCCGTACGGATACTGCCCAACATGCGGTTGGATAAACATACTCTATGAACGAAAATTATGTGTCAGCGATAGGATGGCTGAGTTTGGTTTGTTCACATGCGACAGCACGTGTCAGTGAGGGTGCGTTCCCTTGGTTGGGTTTGCGGCGTGCAGGAGCGACTGTGAGGGTGCGGTGCGACCGCGACGTGCAGCAGCCACCGTGTGAGGGTGCGGTGCGACCGCGACAGCCATGCGCAAGTGTACCTCCTTCTCATTTTGAAAACTTTAGGCAAGCTTGGCAAAAATGTGTGGCAAAGTTTGGCAATGCAAGGCCTAGACCCAAACAGGATAAGTACGTACGTACTAGGAGTACTAGTGTTAAAAAAGAAAGGCGGGGTTTTTCTTCACGGAATTTAATCGATACAAATCCTCGTTTCACGTGTCAATTAATGCGTATTTTTTGTCCAAAGACCAAAGAGCTAACCATCTCACTCCTCATCGCTTGATTAATGCAGCGCCATGCAAACCAACCTTCTCACTTCCGCATGCATGCAGGGGATATTAATATCTTTGGTTGCTAACCCCATCAATTTTGCCTCGATTAGTGTCAGTGGCCCTTTGCAAATTGTAATTTTGATATACTAGCCTTGTGTACAAAAAAATGCAGGTAGTAACTATATTTGACTTCCTTCCCCATTGCGGTGACGTCGACGATATCTCTTTTTTTGGTGGTTTGGCGAAGTGCGTTCGACGGAGAACACCATTGAGGGAGACCACGGTAAGTCGTTCGCAAGTGCCACCTACAAGCCGAGACAACCGCCTTATTTGCATCCAGGAAGTCCTTTACTAGTACTACTAGGAGTACTAGTGCGGTGCGATAGTTTCTCGAAGAAGACGATGGAGAAGCGGAGTCAACGAAGAGTGAAATGATGGTTGCTTCGTCCGTGCTTTTGTGATTTGACGCCTCACTGCTTTGTGATTTGTGATAGAAGGGACAGGGGAGTAGACTATGTGCTCTATATTGTACTACATGCGTCCAAGCATGGGAGAAAGAGGAGAGACGTTGCATTTTTCTATTCCTTCAATCAATCAATCAGGGAGCTTCGGTTCCATCTTTTTGGCTTTGGAAACACCGTCCATAATGGTTCCCATGATGCCAAAAGCTATTTTCACATTTGGCTACACAATGTGGATGCCCTTAACCGTACCACTTGGTTTTGCTCATGTGTGCTATCTATACAAATCTCAATTATATTGATCTAAAAAATTATAGAATCAAGATTAGTAAAAAGGAGGTGATTTTGCCGCGCGGATGGCGGGAGAGGTTTCTTATTTGAGCAATGCTACATCCACGTAATGGTTTACGTAAAGTTATGAACTGATGTGATGTGGGACTATTTGATTGGATTAAAGGAGAGGATTAGGCCCACCCCACCTGAAAATCAGGGGGGCATATATAGATTAGATGGAAAGTATACGTAGCAGCTACATAGCCCTTTGTAAATCTAGGATTAGGCTTCTTATTTTTGGAGGACGTTGTCCTGGCAGTTTGCTAACATGCGGTCCCACGTGTCAGTGCTTTACCAAGACGATCTGCATCCCACATGAGGCAGAACAACGGAAGAAGCACCACGTGGTTAAGTTGAAGAAGATGAGGGAGAAGCGGATTCAGCAACGAGTGAAATGATAGTTGCTTCGTCCCTCCAACTTAGTTGCTGGAAAGGTGCAGCTTTGTGATTTGACGCCTCATTGCTCATTACTACGCCGGCGCCATGACTGGGGTGCTTCACCCCGGCTGCTCTGCACTGTATTCCGGTATGGCACGTGGACCCGGTAGCTTGATGTCCCACATGTCGGCGAAAGGGACTAGAAGATTTATGAAAGCGAGTGCTCCACTCTTACGACGGAGTAGACGACACGACGGCCAAGTGAACTGTCACTTGTACTGTATAGTACTATAGTTTTGCTGTTTCACACGATCCATCGATACAAACCCGATTAAACAGGAAAGGGCGGGATTATGTTAGAGTGATACTGGCCATACATTTCAAAGGCAATTTTAGTGTATGATACTGGCCATACATTTCAAAGGCAATTTTAATGTATGCAAACTGAATAATTATAAGTAACAATATGATATCTAGTAAAACTAAAAACACAAATGATTTATTGTGTTAGAGTGTAGTAGTAGTAGTACTGTATTGCATAGTTGTTAGATGTAACATGCGAGAACGTGTAGAGATGTAGTTTTGGAGGGCCTACAGAGAGAAAAGCGTAATATGGTCACCGAACTTCAGAATAAGCTGATTACGGTCACTGTATACGTTTTGCGGTGATTATACGGTCGCTTGCTCACAGTTCAGCATCGGATTGCACTTTGTTGACCAGCCAAATAGTCTGTGTGGCGCCATGTTGACTAGTTAAATTGACCACGTTCCTTGTGGGTCCCACCTGTCAGTTCGCATAGGCAAAAGGTCAGATAAACACAAATTTACGCAGGCGCGATAAGGCTCCAACCCGTGCGCGGGAATCACCTGGTTGTGTATGTGTCTGTCAGGGCCTGATGTGTGCGCATGCACGTGTAGGTTGAGCACTTGAGCGTGAGAGTGTGTGTTGGTCGTGTGGTGTACTGGTGTGTGCATGCATGCGTGGGTGTGTGCGTGTGAGTGTTGCGTGCATGTGTGTGAGTGTTGCGTGCGTGCGTGGCTGTGTGTGTACGTGTGAGTGTTGCGTGCATGTGTTTGTGTGAGTGTTGCGTGGATGCAGTTTGTGTGCACGCATGCATGTGTGTATAATCACCACACCAGCTCCTGTGTGTTAAAACAGACGGCTCGGCATACCAATACAAGGCCACCTTGTCCGTTGTGCCCGCGGTCATGACTTCGAACCACCGCCCAAATATTTTTTTGTCATTTGTTGTCATTCTTACTAGCAAGATGCCCGTGCGTTGCACGTAACATCAAGATGCATTTGTATGACTTGTTTATCTTGAGAGAGAAAAGGATGGATGAGGGAAGGCCTTATTTGCAAATGTGGAGAGGTGTGTGGGTACCTTTTTGCAAAAATGCCATACTTTCTTTCCTATCCGTCAGATATAAATCGGACGGCCTATATTGCAGGATGGCAGGCACACCATCATCACCAACTCTATTTTTATAAGAGTGTATTTTATGTATTTTATAAGAGTAGATGTAGAGTAGATACAAGTCGACAGGTGGGCACGATGGTAGTGAGATAATGTGATGCAACAATAGAGGTGCCACGTGGAGCGTTTAACTGGTCAACTAGTCATGTCATGAGCAAATACAGAGTTGTACGGTGAGCCCGTGACTGTATAATAACCACTAAACGTAAATGGTGACCGTAATGAGTGGATTCTGAAGTCCAATGTACGTATCGTGCTTTCGCTTCAAATACAATGATTGTCATTGCATATATCGCGAGAGAAAGGTGAAACATGCGTGAATTTTCTGGGGGCTTACTTTTAGAGGACCTGGAGATAGTTTTGTGTGCATACGTGAAAGGGGCATACAGGGGGGTATGCGATGGAGAGAGAGAGATGCTCTTCGTTTCTCTTTATTATGACTAACTTTGTATATAGTATAAAAATATACAAATTCACAGTGCGGAATAAATATCATTGTGGGCATCATGCAATGCAAATTAGCGTTCGTACTCCTCAATATAACTTTGTAATGTTGTATATATGTAGAAACTCTAAAATAATTTTTTGGCCACACTTTATTCAAAAGGAATGTTGTATGCGAAATAAACGTGAAGAGAGGGCTTTTTAGATCAATGGGGTATGTGATGTAACATGTGTGAATGTGTAGTTGATGCATTTGGCGGGGCCTAGAGAGGTATGTGTGTGTATTACGTATTCGAGAGAGGCATGGATAGAGGGGCCGGCGGGGGGGCGTGGGAGAGATAGCATGAGAAATGAGAGTGGTCTAGAGAGAGAGAGATGGATATGATGTCACGACAAGAGATTCCATTCCCTTGAGTGTGTATATGCAAGGGGGGAGGGAATAGAGGCACCAGGAGAAATTTTCTGTGTGTGTGGTGTTTGTGTTGGTATGTGTGGGTGTGAGAAGATAATGAGACGTGGGGGCAGAGGGTGTGTCACCGCGTGAGGTCCGGTGGGTCGAGGTGAGGCCCTTCGTTTGGTTCCGTCCTGCGCCACATTGGTCGGCCCGTGATGCATTTAGGAAGACCCATGGATGACTAGTCGTACAAGACAAAGATAGCAGAATTGTGAAGGACTCTGTGTCCACTGACAAAGCCGGCTAGGATTTGTAACCCTAGGTTCTCGGACTAAGGTAACCCCTTTATCTCTGATATTACTATTCATCCAACCTAACTTTAAGGGGCATCCTATAGAATGCTCTGCTAGAATCATACTCGTCGATTAGGAAGAGAGGTGTGAGACAATGCGTGAGAGACAAGCGTAAAGATAATGTGCGTACATGAGACACATAGGCAGGTCCATGTATATAGCAAGGGTCGATGAGGATTGTGCGTGTGTATGTTTGTGAGAGGAAGAGTGATTGTGATAAAGGTTAGTGAAAACACTTGTAAATGGTTACGAGAGTAAGGGAGGGTTATATCTAGAGCATGTGTGCGAGAAAGACACCTCGGGAGAGAGTGTGTGAGCATGTGTGAGAGACCACCAATGGAGAGTGAAACTACACGTAAAAGACTGCTCTACACATTGATTAAAGATATAAATTGTATCCAAATATTAGGATGGGATCATGATATTTGCAATTTGCGTAAGGAGCGGTCATTGATCCATCAGACATCTAGATTCTATCGAATTTGAGCATGTCTATGTTATTATTCGACACAATTGATCCACATAGTTAGTATTTTGAACTGCAGACAATGCATCGCTTTAGCAATCGAATATAAACGTGAGTATAGTTCATGTTGTGTGTGTAAAGCAAATTATACATACGAAAGTTACACAATGGACATTATAAATAGCTACCTATGAACTAGCATACATTTGAATTCAACTTAAGGTGGTTTAAAAAAATCGAATTCAACATGAAGTCCATTCAATTATTTGAATTTGATATCATGGCATTTGTAAACCATACCTAAATTATGGGGGCACCAATCTTTGCTCTGACTTTGTACATAATAGCATATGTAGTCGTGTACAAAATAGATTCAAATTTAGCTCCTCCATTCCAAAATAATCGTAGTTATAGGATTTTCAAGTGTCAAAATTTCAAAAAGAAGCGGATAATTTAATGAGGTTTTCAAACATACAAGGTCAAATATAACATTGTATATTTAGGTCAATCCTCATAGTTCAAGAGTACTCTAAACGTGAATGCTTGTGTTTCAAAATTTCGAACGAAGCACCAAAAGAGCCTCTACTCGCCCGAAACCGCGTGAGACCAATGTTTGGTAGTACAAGGAAATTACTTTTCTAATAACTCCGACCCGTGAAACCTACCGGCCCGACGTCCAAAAGTCTAAACCGGGGTAGGTTTGTAGCTTCATCTAGACGCCACGCAACCGCATCCGAAACATATTCATACACAATGGCCGCCTAAGCACACATGCGAGCGGACGAAATCGCTCCCGCCCACTATTTGGGACACCTGGGATTACCATCCTACCCCCGACCCGCAGTAGGTCCGAAATTTAAGAGGGGGGCAAAGTTTGTACTTTCCCCAAATTTCAAACAAGCGCGTCCCATCTTTTGTTAAAAAAGCCAAAAACAAGCGTGTCCCAGGCCGAAACATGGTTCCCCCCACCCGTCCGATTCCCCATTCGTACTCTATGGGTGCCAAAACTACCTCTCCACCAACCACGAAACCCCGGCGTCCTCCGTTTGCCACCCCATCCCACCCATCAACCGCCGCCCTCCTCCATCACGCCGGAACCGATACCCCGACGTCGTCGTCCACCGCAACCTCAACCGCAACGCCCTCCATGGCTAGTAGTTGAAGCCGAGGCCGAGCCGTCCGTACCGAGCCAGTTCAACCACGCCGTCCTACGCCTCACCGCTGCCGCTCCAACTTCGCCACCCTCCACCGCACCGGAGTTGTTCCTGCTACGCCGTCCTTCGCTGCCTCGGATCTGCTTCCCCTCCATCGACATACGGCCACGGCAACACAGTCAACAATTTGGCCATGGGTTCGTCCAAGCCTGCACCCTCCAGAACATCAGTTTCCCTGGTAAAAAGAAGAAGATCGGCGCGACATGTGGAGGTGACCACACCGGCAACAGAAAAAGGTACTCCTCTTCCCTTATTCGTGCAAATCTTACGTCTCTGCTTGCACGGTATTCATCCCACGGAAGACACTAGTTGACCGCTTCTTCTTGATACTAGATGTTCCTAGTAACTCGCGATGCGCAAGGTTTCTCCTCATATACTATTTCACCTTAGCTAGAGGTCCGTCGCCCCCCTGAATTTCAATTTCTGGCCAGTTGATTCCCAATTAATGAAAGCATTCCCCGGCGTAACAGGCACTAGTACACCTATTACACCGGGGAAGCAGCGCCTTGGTGTTTATCTTAGGGGCGTGTGCGGCCTAGAGCTACTGGCGCCCGATCTGGAGGTTGGCTGGGATTAAAGGGATGGCCTGGGGGTGCTGCCAAGCACGGTGGTGGTGTGAGGTCGATGGGCGGGCGGGGCGGCGGAGGCAGGGGTCTGGGCCGGTGGTCGCTGGCGGTTCGAGAAAGATCGTCAACAGTGACTGGTGGGAGGTAGATGAAGGCCATCTGCCCATTCCTTATAGATCGGACGGTTCATTAAAAAATTGACTGGCCTATTTATTTTCAGTCGACTGTTATCTTAGATATGACCACATGTGGTGGTGTGCTGGAGGAGTACCTGCATTTCCTGTGCTCATATATTACAAAATCATATGGAGTAGAATCTAATTTTGTTTGCCATGCAATGTTGTAGAGCTATCATATGTCTCCTGTCATTTATTTTTCAGCCACCTGCTATCTGCTACTTTTACAGTGCACTAGTTCTGCACACACTTCACCCTTACTCTCACTATTGTGTTTTTATGCAAGGGTATTTCAGACTCTGTTGCCATGAGAGAAGCCAAAAAGAAAAGAGAGAAGTCGATCCAGCTTCGTATGCGGGTAGGCAAGACACGTTACAGCGCTATAAAGGGTGCAGTGTCAGCAGATGGAGACGGTAAATGTAGCTCTGGAGTTGATGACCTCGCTCGCAATGAACCACCATCCCAGGTGCTTGCTTTAACTTCGCGATGTCATATGTGGTTGCATGTTCCATATGGTGTCTAGCTTGTATTCAAAAGGCCGAAGTCGGTAAGATAAGGAAAGATATTTTTTACATGAACCACCATCCCATGAGCACCAGAAGACAAATAGCTAGTGAGGGCACTGGCCGAGCCAGTGACAAGCCCAGCAAAGATAGGCATCACCTGGAAGCCAACTAAAAAGCTGCGATGGTGGCGAAGCAGCCCGCCTCCCACCAGGCTCTCAGGTCCTAGATGATCATGCTCACCACTCCAGCCGGATGTCTAGCTTGTATTGCTTCCAATTTGGTTAAATTGCATCTGCTTAGCTTACACATTATACCTTTGAATATGACATGCCTTTCTGTTTTTGGTACATACTAGTACATCTGTGTATTAACCATGTTCTTACATCAAACTAATGTTCTTGTGTATCCCTCATCAATCACTTATGACGAGGCAGGCGGGCAAGGGGACTACTCCTCATTTAAAGAATGCAGCGTCAGCCTCCCGACATGATTCTCAAGAAACAGAAATGCTAGATGAAGATAGTGAATGTAACTCTGTAGTTGATTACAGCATTTCCCCTACACTAGCATCGCAGGTGCTTGCTCTAACTTGGCAGCGTGATATGTGGTTGCATGTTGCATATGGTGTCTAGATTGTAATTCTTCCAATCTGGTTAAACTGCATGTGCTAGTCTGCTTAGCTTATACATTATACCTGTTAATGTGACATGCCTTCCTGTATTTAGTACATAGTACATTTGTCTATTAAGCATGTCCTTACATAAAACTATTGTTTTTTTTGTATCCCGCATCAATCAACATGACGAGACACCTTTAGTATATGCAGTGCGATATTAGTTGCATCTTTCATATGATTTATAGCATGCGTTGCTTCTAATTTATTGAAATTCCATTTATGATGGGACGCTTTTAACTTGGAAGAGTCATATTGGTTGCATCTTTCATGTGGTGTCTAGCTTGCATTGCTTCTTATTTGCTGGAATGGTTTCTACTTAGTTTACACAAACAGTTGTGAACATGTCATGTCGTCCTGTTTTTTGTACATATTCCATCCTGGTATCATGTGTTTGCCTTACATCAAAGTAGTGATTGTCAGTATCATGCATGAATGAGTTCTGAAGAGAGAATGTTATTGCTTTTTCTTGTCGGTTTTACTTGACAATTCAAAATCAATAAAGCGGAAGGAAGTTAGCAAGGCAGCGGATAAAGGTGCTCCTTCCGAACGGAGGGCCTCTACAGTTTCTACTCCTCCACACCCCCAAGATGATTTCCAAGACAACACATGCATAGACACTCAACAAAGCTATGTTTATGATGAGCACGTCTCCCCTAGTGCAGCATGACCAGTGCTCCCTCTAACTTGGCACTGTTATATGTGGTTGCATGTTATGTGTGATGTCTAGCTTGTATTGCTTCTAATTTTGTTGAATTCCATCTGCTTACTTTACACATTATACTTGAATAAGACACGTGTTCCTGTTTCTAGAACATACAATATATGTCTATCACACCATGTTCTTACATCAAATTACTACTGTTGTGTAACCTGCAACAATCACTTATCATAAGACACGTTTGACTTCGGAGTGTGATATAGGTTACATCTCACATTCTTTTCTAGCTTGTACTACTAATTTGTTGAAATGGCACTTATGACGAGACAGTTTTAACTCGGTAGAGTGATATTCGTTGCATCTTTCATATGGTATCTAGCTTTCATTGCTTCTAATTTGTTGAAATGCCTTCTCCTTAGTTTACACGTCATAAGTTGTGAATATGCAATGCTGTGAATATGCAATGGCACTAATGACGAGAGACCTCTAACATGGTAGTGTGATGTTGTTTGCATCTTGCATATGATTTATTTCCTGTACTGCTTCACATTTGTTTAAACGCCATTTATGATGAGACACTATTAACTTGGCAGAGCGATATTTGTAGCATCTTTCATATGGTGTCTACCTTCCATTGCGTTGCTTCTAATTTGGTGAAATGTCTTCTTCTTAGTTTACACATCATAGTTCTGGTTATCTCTTCCGTCATGTTTTTCATACATATTACATCCTCCTATCATGTGGTTGTCTAACATCAAAGTTCAGTTCGTTTGCATCACGCATCAATTTGTTCTAAAGAACTAAATTGTTGTTCGTTTTTCTTGTCGGTTTGACTTAACATGGCATAGAGAAAGAGGAAGAAACACAGAATGGTAGGGAATGAGAAGCAGATGAATCCTACAGATTCTGCTGGTACTGATGGTGCAATAGAAGGTCAAAGTCCAGCGGAAAATTCTACAAACACGGCATCCCATGCTACACGAGTTGCAAAAAAAGCCAAACAGAAACAAATAGCTGCCACCAAACAAGCAGAGACAGCCCTAGTTCATGCAACACCTACCACAGTACTACCAGCTGCACGACTTACTCGTGCGTCAACTGAGCTAGCAACACGTTCCCAAGCTCCCTTGCCACCTGACACTACTTCCCAAGCACTCTTGACACAAGACGAGTTGGCAATATCAGATGAACCTTGTGAGCTTCAACAGCAAGAAGGTAGTTGTTGGAGTCAAGTTACAGTTGCATGCTTCTTTATATGTAGTCTCATAGTTTGATGTACACTAACACTTCCTATGTTCGTTGTTGGACTAGCACCTAGGCGCAAGAGGAAACAAACATCAGGGATAATGCTCGATAGGTTAACTAAATCTAGAGGAGGAAGAATGGAGATCCGTTTTGAGGCAGGTTTAAAGAGGCCACGTGATGCTACAGAGTCGGCCAAGTTAGTATCAGAGGCAGCAGTTGCCGTTAGGTGTCATGTACGTATCCTCCCAACATGGATTCGGTACAGGAATGACAAAGACGAAATCCAGTTCAACACCTTCCTAGACCATTTATCTGTAAGTATTGTTATGTACAGAAACTAGTAATATCATCTTGCTCTGTCCCATACTTTCTAGGTTGATGATAATGAGACTCCCATAATTTTCAACAGATGAGGTTCAAGTTGGATAGCCAAGATGATGCAACCAGACAAGCTTGCACCCAAGTTTTCAAGTCTGCTCTACGATAGTATCGGTATAACTTGAGGAAAACTCACTTTGAAGGCAAGGCTAACAGTGAACTTTCCCAAACATCTCCAGTGGAAAATATATCGGATGAAGACTGGAGGGGCCTTGTTAAACACTGGTCTGATCCGAAGTATCAGGTACATTATATATATGTGATCAGATCACATGTTGAAGTCCTATTTAAGCATGTGCCACACAAATCTATCTTCTTGTAGGTGAACTATTCAAAGAACAAGGCCAACCATACGAAAGTGAAATTCCAACAGACGACAAGATCTCGTAGCTATATTGCACACTGCGAGGCTCTTGTAATTAGCTGCTGTTTCACTCTTTTCACTGTACCATATTATCAGATCTATATTGACTTGTTCTAAATGCAGAGGAAAGCCCGCAAGGACCAAAAAGTACCTGAACCAAATGATGTGGAAATCTTCAAGGACTGTCACACCAGCAAGAAGAAGGGCATGACTACACCAGTCAAAGCCGCTGTTGTAAGTCCTTAATCCTCATGCCTTTTAACTACTACTTACTCTGACTTGTGCCTTGAACTGCATGGTTTGCAGCCAATGTCTATTACTCTTTTAAATTTTATACACAATTGTCTTAGCATATCATTGCACCTTACAAGGTTTAAAAGAGAGGAGTGATGTTCCTTTGATCTTGACCCGTAATCTAGTTCCGTGCTGGACTTGCCCACACAATGTTACAATTGCATGTTTGTCTGTTCTCAGTTGTTTTATGATATGAATGATGTCATACTATGCTTACCATATTATAAACTTCGTCTCTTTATCCTTAGCCCTCAATACAATGTGAAGAAATAGACAATACATTAGCGATGGTAGATGGTCATATGTTTGGAACCTGGTTTTATTATGTACTTTGCAATAAAATACAACTAATATTTTACATGGGTTCACCGGAATAAGTTCTGTATATAGACCAAAGCTATTTTGTTTGGTTTTGTTGCCTCCTTAATATCTTCTATTCTGGTACTACTAATGTAAAACTCAACTTTTCAGCGAGCTATGGAAAAAATGGTGGAACCACCACCTTCTGAAGGTGGCGAGGCAACTATAACCGCAATGTCAGCTCTTGCTGCAGTGGGTCAGTACCTGTCCACTAACAGTGCCAAAAGCACGTTCCTGCGTAATACTGGGTTGGTTGTTAAGGCAATATCATCCAAACTACCTCATGATCAAGATATGCAAGCTCAAAGCAATGTTGTATCTGCGCTCCAGACACAAGTCCATTCCCTAACAGAGACCCTTTGTGAAACAAGGAGAAACATTGCTCAATGTCGTCAAGATATGCATGGTTTTTAAACCAGACTATCAGACATTTGCTATGTTGTTCAGGAGCCTAGGGGAAATGAAGGCGAGGGTTATGGTGCTCCATCAGACAATACAGCATGAAAACATAACAGTCAGGTCAAATGAACTGAGCTTCTGAACTTCTGGTGGTGCATTTATCTGCTAGACTGTTAAGTTTTATGCCAACCTTCCTTTTGTTATATAGTTGTAATTTGTTTTGGTGCGATACAAAATTTATTCTTAACGTGCAGCCACCAGCTGAAGAAAACAGCAAGCCATTTTTGTATAGTGTAGGGTGTTCCCTATATTTGCACTGGTGGCGATCTTTGATGTCGAGTGGATGTAATCTGTGCAATCGCCTTAATAGCCTAGAGTTAGTTTCGGCCTTATTTATTTCCTAGTCTTCTCTTTCCCTGGTTTGCTAGTGGCCGCAACTACCATGGGCCATATACGGGTCGTAGGATCCATGGGTCTCCTACGGGGCGTCGATAAATGGGCCTGTAATCGGTGGGCCTCGGGTCGTCGATAAATGGGTCTACATGGGTCGTAATCGGGCATAATTGGTATCGGCCCAGCACGGTAACAGGCCGTTAACAGGACGTAGGACAACAAAGGCTTAATTCTGTCATAGGCATAACGGGTCGTTAATGGGCCAGAATATAGGACGGGCTAGAAACGGCGCAACGGGTTAACAGGCCAGAAACGGGCCGACTCTTGCCATGGGCCGAATTTGGCCCATTATGGTAACAGGCCAGTAATGGGCCGACTCTTGCCATGGGCTGAATTTGGCCCATTAGGGGAACAGGCCAGTGACGGGCCGACTCTTGCCATGGGCCGAATCTAGCCCATTAGGGGAACGGGCTAGTAACGGGCCGGAAGTAATCGAGGGTCGAAAAGGAGCCCAAGAACGTATGGGCCGTCAATAGGCCGAAAGCTAACATGGGCTGGAAACGGCCCATGTAAATCATGGGCCGTTAACGGGTATAAAGAAAATTACTGTTCATTATGGGCTAGAGTCACCGTGGGCCTGTAAAGGGCTGAAAGATACGAAGGCCTCATATGGGCCGAAAGACGTCGTGGGCCATATAGGGGCCGAAAGTGAAATGGGATGGTGTTATATTCGACAGCCCACATGACGTTGTTGGGCCGATTTCCTTTAGGGCCTAACAGGCCGTGAGTTAACGGGCCGTAAAATGGGCTATTTGCGAAGAGACCGTTAACATGCTTTTCATGGGCCTGCCCGTTAACTTTTGACCAAGTCAAACAGGCCGGCTTTGTAAGCTAAATGGGCCAGTGGTGGGCCGTGGCACGTGTCGACATATCATAGGCGCCTAGCTGACCCACTGACGAGCTGACACGTGTTTCGTCCGGCCAATAAGAACTTTACACGTGGAAATTTCCCATTGGTTTGGGCTGTTAACGGGTTATCGGATCCAAAACCCAACCCGATAGCTTAACGGCATTCCGTTGCGGTGGATGCCACGTGTTGGTCACCCTTGACGAAAGCACTTCTGTGCGCGCAATTTATCATCATGGAAGTGGACACTTCCGTGATGATAATTTTGGTAATGTCATGGAACACTTCTACGACAGCACAGGTATGACTATCTTGATTCTGTCATAAAATCATCATGGATGTACATGCATGACAAAAAACGCGACCTACTGTGACAAACATGTATCATCACAGAAGTGTATTTTTTTGTAGTGATAGATCTTGTGTGATCGTAGGAAATATTTTGAAATTGCATGCTACGTTCCCCAAGAATGGCATCTGAGCCAGTCTATGCGTAGATGATATGCACGAGTAGAACACAAAGAGTTGTGGGTGATAATAGTCATACTACTTACCGCCAACATCTTATTTAGATTCGGCGGTATTGTTGGATGAAGTGGCACGGACTAACATTACATGACCATGTTCATGATACCGGTTCTACCGACGTGCTTTTGCACATAGGTGGTTGGCGGGTGTCCATTTCTCCAACTTTAGTTGAATCGAAATTGACTACGGTCGGTCCTTGTTGAAGGTTAAAACAACACACTTGACGAAAAAATTGTTGTGGTTTTGATGCGTAGGTAAGAACAGTTCTTGCTAGAAGCCCATAGCAGCCACGTAAAACTTGTAACAACAAAGTAGAGGACGTCTAACTTGTTTTTGCCGGGCATGTTGTGATGTGATATGGTCAAGACGTGATGAGATATAAATTGTTGTCTGAGATGATCATTTTTTGTAAAAGTTATCGGCAACTGGCAGGAGCCTTATGGTTGTCGCTTTATTGTATGAAATGCAACCACCATGTAATTGCCTTACTTTATCACTATGCAGTAGCGATAGTCGTAGAAGCAATAGTTGGCGAGACGACAACGGCGCTACGTTGAAGATCAAGGTGTCAAGCCGGTGACGATGGAGATCATGACGGTGCTTTGGAGATGGAGATCAAAGGCACAAGATGATGATGGCCATATCATGTCACATATTTTGATTGCATGTGATGTTTATCTTTTATGCGTCTTATTTTGCTTAGTACGGCGCTAGCATTATAAGATGATCCCTCACTAAATTTCAAGGTATAAATGTTCTCCCTGAGTATGCACCGTTGCTACAGTTCATCGTGCCGAGACACCACGTGATGATCGGGTTTGATAAGCTCTACGTTCACATACAACGGGTGCAAGCCAGTTTTGCACGTGCAGAATACTCAGGTTAAACTTGATGAGCCTAGAATATGCAGATATGGCCTCGAAACACTGAGACCTAAAGGTCGAACGTGAATCGTATAGTAGATATGATCAACATAGAGATGGTCACCATTGAAAACTACTCCATCTCACGTGATGATCGGACATGGTTTAGTTGATATGGATCACGTGATCATTTAGATGACTAGAGAGATGTCTATCTAAGTGGGAGTTCTTAAGTAATATGATTAATTAAACTTTAATTTATCATGAACTTAGTCCTGATAGTTTTTTGCATATCTATGTTGTTGTAGATCAATGGCCCGTGCTACCGTTCCCTTGAATTTTAATGTGTTCCTAGAGAAAGCTAAGTTGAAAGATGATGGTAGCAACTACACGGACTGGGTCTGTAACTTGAGGATTATCCTCATTGTTGCACAAAAGAATTACGTCCTAGAAGCACCGCTAGATCTAAGGCCTGCTGCAGGAGCAACTCCGGACGTTATGAACGTCTGGCAGACTAAAGCTGATGACTACTCGATAGTTCAGTGTGCCATGCTTTACGGCTTAGAATCGGGACGTCAAAGACGCTTTGAACGTCATGGAGCATATGAGATGTTCCAGGAGTTGAAGTTAATATTTCAAGAAAATACCCGAGTTGAGAGATATGAAGTCTCTAACAAGTTCTATAGCTGCAAGATGGAGGAGAATAGTTCTGTCAGTGAACACATACTCAGAATGTCTGGGTACCATAACCACTTGACTCAGCTGGGAGTTAATCTTCCTAATGATAGTGTCATTTACAAAGTCCTTCAATCACTGCCACCAAGCTATAAAGGTTTCGTGATGAACTACTATATGCAAGGGATGGAAAAGGCAATTCCCAAGCTCTTCGCAATGCTAAAGGCTGCAGAGGTAGAAATCAAGAAGGAGCATCAAATGTTGATGGTTAACAAGACCACTAGTTTCAAGAAAAAGGGGAAAGGGAAGAAGGGGAACTTCAAGAAGAACAGCAAGCAAGTTGTTGCTCAAGGGAAGAAACTCAAGTCTGGACCTAAGCTTGAAACTGAGTGCTTCTACTTCAAAGGGACTGGTCACTAGGAGCAGAACTGCCCCAAGTATTTGGCGGATAAGAAGGATGGCAAAGTGAAAGGCATATTTGATATACATGTTATTGATGTGTACCTTACTAATGCTCGTAGTAGCGTCTGGGTATTTGATACTGGTTCTGTTGCTCATATTTGCAACTCAAAACAGGGGCTATGGATTAAACGAAGATTGGCTAAGGACGAGGTGACGATGCGCGTCGGAAATGGTTCCAAGGTCGATGTGATCGTCGTCGGCACGCTACCTCTACATCTACCCTCGGGATTAGTTTTAGACCTAAATAATTGTTATTTGGTGCCAGCATTGAGCATGAACATTATATCTGGATCTTGTTTGATGCGAGTCGATTATTCATTTAAATCAGAGAATAGTGGTTGTTCTATTTATATGAGTAATATCTTTTATGGTCATGCACCCTTGATGAGTGGTCTATTTTTGTTGAATCTCGATCGTAGTGATACACATATTCGTAATATTGAAGCCAAAAGATGCAAAGTTAATAATGATAGTGCAACTTATTTGTGACACTGATGTTTAGGTCATATTGGTGTAAAGCGCATGAAGAAACTCCATGCTGATGGGCTTTTGGAATCACTTGATTATGAATCACTTGATGCTTGCAAACCAACTAGGACCCCGTTCTCCGGAACAATGGAGCGAGCCACTGACTTATTGGAAATAATACATACATATGTATGCGGTCCGGTGAGTGTTGAGGCTCGCGGCAGGTATTGATATGTCCCCAACGTATCTATAATTTTTTATTGTTCCATGCTGTCATATTATCAATCTTGGATGTTTTATAATCATTTTACAGTCATTTTATATTATTTTTTGGTACTAACCTATTGACACAGTGCCAAGTGCCAGTTGTTGTTTTTTCCATGTTTTTTACATCACAGAAAATCAATACCAAACGGAGTTCAAATGCCACGAAACTTTACGAAGATTTTTTATGGTCCAGAAGACACGTAATGGGCCATGGCTGCACCTGGGGGTGCTCCGAGGGGAGCACAAGCACCTGGGCACGCCCTGGTGGGTTGTGCCCACCTCGGACCCCAATATTCCCAAAACCCTAGGAGAGTCGACGAAATATTGATCCAGTCGCCGCAGAGTCCAGAACCACCAGATCTAATCTAGACACCATCTCGGGTGGGGTTCACCACCTCCATTGGTGCCTCTCCAATGATGCATGAGTAGTTCTTTGTAGACCTCTGGGCCGTAGTTAGTAGCTAGATGTCTTCCTCTATCTCTCTTGATTCTCAATACAATGGTCTCTCGGAGATCCATACGATGTAACTCTTTTGCGGTGTGTTTGTTGGGATCCGATGAACTTTGAGTTTATGATCAAATCTATATTTTTTATATCCATGAAAGTATTTGAGTTTCTTTGATCTCTTTTATGCATGATCTCTTATAGCCTCGTATTTCTTCTCTGATATTTGGGTTTTGTTTGGCCAACTTGATCTATTTATCTTGCAATGAGAAGAGGTGCTTTGTAGTGGGTTCGATCTTACGGTTCTTGATCCTAGTGAGAGACGGGGAACCAACACGTATGTCTCGTTGCTAGTAAGGATAAAGTGATGGGGTCTATCTCTACATAGATAGATCTTGTCTACATCATGTCATCGTTCTTATTGCATTACTCCGTTTCTCCGTGAACTTAATACACTAGATGCATGCTGGATAGCGGTAAATGTGTGGAGTAATAGTAGTAGATGCAGGCAGGAGTCGGTCTACTAATCTTGGACGTGATGCATATGTAATGATCATTGCCTGGATATCGTCATGATTATTTGAAGTTCTATCAATTACCCAATAGTAATTCATTTACCCATTGTTTGCTATTTTTCTCGAGAGAAGCCACTAGTGAAACCTACGGCCCTCGGGTCTCTTTCTCATATTATTTGCCTTTGCCATCTATTTTCCTTTGCTTTTATTTTCAGATCTATTAATCCAAAAATACAAAAATACCTTGTGGCAATTTATTCTTATTTATTTTATTTGGCGTTCGATCTATCAATCTACTACAATTTATCTCACGTCCGTTTGCCCATCTTGGGGCGCCGCTACCCGAAAGGGATTGACAACCCCTTTTACACGTCGGGTTGCGAGTAGTTGTTATTTGTGTGCAGGTGATGTTTACGTTGTGTTGCTTGGTTCTCCTACTAGTTCGATAACCTTGGTTTCACAACTAAGGGAAATACCTACCGCCGATGTGCTACATCATCCCTTCCTCTTTGGGGAAATACAGACGTAGCTTCAAGCGACATCAGGTATCGTTATTTTCTGACCTTCAAAGATGATTTGAGCAGATATGGGTATATCTACTTAATAAAACATAAGTCTGAAACATTTGAAAAGTTCAAAGAATTTCAGAGTGAAGTGGAAAATCATCGTAACAAGAAAATAAAGTTTCTACGATCTGATACGCCTAGTTGATGTGAGACTATCTTCCCCTTTTTGTCTTCTCCACAACCACCACTCTATTCCACTATTGATGGGCATCTCCATAGCCCGTTGATACGCCTAGTTGATGTGAGACTATCTTCCCCTTTTTGTCTTCTCCACAACCACCACTCTATTCCACCTATAGTGCTATATCCATGGTCCACGCTCATGTATTGCGTGAAGATTGAAAAAGTTTTGAGAATGTCAAAAGTATGAAACAATTGTTTGGCTTGTCATCGGGGTTGTGCATGATTTAAATATTTTGTGTGGTGAAGATAGAGCATAGCCAGACTATATGATTTTGTAGGGATAACTTTCTTTAGCCATGTTATTTTGAGAAGACATAATTGCTTTGTTAGTATGCTTGAAGTATTATCATTTTTATGTCAATATGAACTTTTGTCTTGAATCTTTCCGAACTGAATATTCATACCACAATTAAGAAGAATTACATTAAAATTATGCCAAGTAGCACTCCGCATCAAAAATTCTGTTTTTATCATTTAGCTACTCGAGGACGAGCAGGAATTAAGCTTGGGGATGCTTGATACGTCTCCAACGTATCTATAATTTTTGATTGCTCCATGCTATATTATCTACTGTTTTGGACATTATTGGGCTTTATTATCCACTTTTATATTATTTTTGGGACTAACCTATTAACCGGAGGCCCAGCCCAGAATTGATGTTTTTTGCCTGATTTAGGGTTTCGAAGAAAAGGAATACCAAACGGAGTCCAAACGGAATGAAACCTTTGGGAATGTGATTTTCTCACCGAATACAACTCAGGAGACTTGGACCCTACGTCAAGCCAACTAACAGGAGGCCACGAGGTAGGGGGCGCGCCTGCCCCCCCCCCAAGCGCACCCTCCACCCTCGTGGGCCCCCTATTGCTCCACCAACGTACTTCTTCCTCCTATATATACCCATGTACCCCCAAACGATCAGATAAGGAGCCAACACCCTAATTCCACCGCCGTAACTTTCTGTATCCATGAGATCCCGTCTTGGGGCCTGTTCCGGAGCTCCGCCGGAGGGGGCATCGATCATGGAGGGCTTCTACATCAACACCATAGCCTCTCCGATTAAGTGTGAGTAGTTTACTTCAGACCTACGGGTCCATAGTTAGTAGCTAGATGGATTCTTCTCTCTTTTTGGATCTCAATACAATGTTCTCCCCCTCTCTTGTGGAGATCTATTCGATGTAATCTTCTTTGTGCGGTGTGTTTGTTGAGACCGATGAATTGTGGGTTTATGATCAAGTCTATCTATGAATAATATTTGAATCTTCTCTGAATTCTTTTATGTATGATTGGTTATCTTTGCAAGTCTCTTCGAATTATCAGTTTGGTTTGGCCTACTAGATTGATCTTTCTTGTAATGGGAGAAATGCTTAGCTTTTGGTTCAATCTTGCGGTGTCCTTTCCCGGTGACGGTAAGGGCAGCAAGGCACGTATTGTATTGTTGCCATCGAGGATAACAAGATGGGGTTTTCTTCATGTTGCATGAGTCTATCCCTCTACATCATGTCATCTTGCTTAAGGCGTTACTCTGTTTTTAACTTAATACTCTAGATGCATGCTGGATAGCGGTCGATGAGTGGAGTAATAGTAGTAGAGGCAAGCAGGAGTCGGTCTACTTGTCTCGGACGTGATTCCTATATACATGATCATACCTAGATATTCTCATAACTATGCTCAATTCTGTCAATTGCTCAACAGTAATTTGTTCACCCACCGTAGAATACTTATGCTCTCGAGAGAAGCCACTAGTGAAATCTATGGCCCTCGGGTCTATCTTTATCATATTAATCTCCTACTACTTAGTTATTTATTTTGCTATTTACTTTGCCTTTATTTTACTTTGCATCTTTATCATAAAAATACCGAAAATATTATCTTACCATATCTATCAGATCTCACTCTCGTAAGTGGCCCTATAGGGATTGACAACCCCTATTTGCGTTGGTTGCGAGGATTTATTTGTTTTGTGCAGGTACGAGGGACTCGCGCGTAGCCTCCTACTGGATTGATACCTTGGTTCTCAAAAACTGAGGGAAATACTTACGCTACTTTGCTGCATCATCCCTTCCTCTTCGGGGAAAACCAACGCAGTGCTAAAAGAGGTAGCAAGAAGGATTTCTGACGCCGTTGCCGGGGAGGTCTACGCAAAAGTCAACATACCAAGTGCCCATCACATACCCTTATCTCCCGCATTACATTATTTGCCATTTGCCTCTCGTTTTCCTCTCCCCCCACTTCACCCTTGCCGTTTTATTTGCCCTCTCTCTCTATCATCCCTTCCACTTGCCCTTCTTCCACTATGTCTGAATCAAAGAGGGTTGGGGGTTCTCTCCAGAGTTTTAGTACTTTGGACAACCCCTCTATCCTCGCTAAACTTATAAATAAGGATACTATGGAAAAACCTACTGGAGTTATCAATAGAGTCTTAATAATTTTGATGAAGAGGATCCCAGAATTTTTCGTTATTTACTTGATGAATCTTTGAAAGATGCTTGGTATAGACTACTAAGGATGAGGGCTAGCTATGTTCCTCAATATCAAATTGAAGTTTACCTAAAAAGCTTTTATATTGCCCTTCCTTCCTCTTTTAAGCATGTCTTAGATTCTATATTTGAAGAAGGTTTCCTTGCAGGGGATGTCATAGACACTTATGAAAAAATGAAAATTATATTTGGGCACCCCATGAATGAGAAAGTTGAATCTACATCTCTTTTGCTCTCTTACCAAAATGAATCTATTAAAGAGATAAAGGCTAGCCTAGATACAAACTTCTGTAACATGCCTAATATTTCTTCTACCATTAATAGCCATGTGCTTTATTAAAATAGAAGGATTAATTCTATAGATAGCAAGTTTGCTCTTTTCTTCCCTAATACCGAAGATGGCAATACCTAGATCTATTCTTGCTTGTTATGCCTAGCTAGGGGCGTTAAACGATAGCGCTTGTTGGGAGGCAACCCAATTTTATTTTTATTCCTTGATTTTTGCTCCTGCTTAGTAATAAATAAATTATTTAGCATCTGTTTTGGTTGTGTTTTTTTGTGTTTAATTAGTGTTTGTGCCAAGTAGAACCGTTGGCAAGACTTGGGGAAAGTCTTGTTGAACTTACTGTAAAAAACAGAAACTTTAGCGCTCACGAGAACTGCTGTCATTTTTATTTGGAAAGTGCTATTTAGTTAATTCTTTTTTCAGATGATTAATAGCTAAATTTCTCACGTCCATCAATTTATTTTAGAATTTTTGGGGTTCCAGATCTTGCGCTAGATACAGATTACTACAGACTGTTCTGTTTTTGACAGATTCTGTTTTGCGTGTGTTGTTTGCTTATTTTGATAAATCTATGGCTAGTAAATTAGTTTATAAACCATAGAAAAGTTGGAATATAGTAGGTATAACACCCATATAAATAAAGAATGAGTTCATTACAGTACCTTGAAGTGGTATTTTGTTTTCTTACGCTAACGGAGCTCACGAGATTTTCTACTTTAAGTTTTGTGTTGTGAAGTTTTCAAGTTTTGGGTAAAGATTTGATGGATTATGGCACAAGGAGTGGCAAGAGCCTAAGATTGGGGATGCCCATGGCACCCCCAAGATAATCTAAGGACACCTAAAAGCCAAAGCTTGGGGATGCCCCGGAAGGCATCCCCTCTTTCGTCTACTTCTATCGGTAATTTTACTTGGAGCTATATTTTTATTTGCCACATGATATGTGTTTTATTTGAAGCGTCTTGTATGATTTGAGTCTTTGCTTATTAGTTTACCACAATCATCCTTGCTGTACACATCTTTTGAGAGAGCCATACATGATTTAGAATTTGTTAGAATACTCTATGTGCTTCGCTTATATCTTTTGAGTTATATAATTTTGCTCAAGTGCTTCACTTATATCTTTTAGAGAACGGTGGTGGATTTGTTTTATAGAAACTATTGATCTCTCATGCTTCACTTAGATTATTTTGAGAGTCTTAATAGCATGGTAATTTGCTTAAAATCCTAATATGCTTGGTATGCAAGATTAATAATAAAAATTCTCTTATGAGTGTGTTGAATACTATGATAAGTTTGATACTTGATAATTGTTTTGAGATATGGAGGGGGTGATATTAAAGTCATGCTAGTTGAGTAGTTGTGGATTTGAGAAATACTTGTGTTGAAGCTTGTGATTCCCGTAGCATGCACGTATGGTGAACCGTTATGTGATGAAGTCAGAGCATGATTTATTTATTGATTGTCTTCCTTATGAGTGGCGGTCGGGGACGAGCGATGGTCTTTTCCTAACAATCTATCCCCCTAGGAGCATGCGCGTAATACTTTGCTTTGATAACTTGTAGATTTTTGCAATAAGTATATGAGTTCTTTATGACTAATGTTGAGTCCATGGATTATACGCACTCTCACCCTTCCACCTTTGCTAGCCTCTCTAATACCGCGCACCTTTCGCCGGTATCATACACCCACCATATACCTTCCTCAAAACAGCCACCATACATACCTATTATGGAATTTCCATAGCCATTCCGAGATATATTGCCATGCAACTTTCCACCGTTCCGTTTATGACACACTCCATCATTGTCATATTGCTTAGCATGATCATGTAGTTGACATAGTATTTGTGGCAAAGCCACCGTTCATAATTCTTTCATACTTGTCACTCATGAATCATTGCATATCTCGGTACACCGCCGGAGGCATTCACATAGAGTCATATTTTGTTCTAAGTATCAAGTTGTAATTGTTGAGTTGTAAGAAAAATAAAAGTGTGATGATCATCATTATTAGAGAATTGTCCCAGTGAGAAAAGGATGATGGAGACTATGATTCCCCCACAAGTCGGGATGAGACACCGGACGAAAAATAAAAAAATAAAAGAAAAGAGGCCATAAAAAAGAGAAAAGGCCGAAATAAAAAAAAGAAAAGAAAAGAAAAAATGAGAGAAAAAGAGAGAAGGGACAATGTTACTATCCTTTTACCACACTTGTGCTTCAAAGTAGCACCATGATCTTCATAGTAGAGAGTCTCTCATGTTATCACTTTCATATACTAGTGGAAATCTTACATTATAGAACTTGGCTTGTATATTCCAATGATGGGCTTCCTCCAAATGCCCTAGGTCTTCATGAGCAAGCAAGTTGGATGCACACCCACTTAGTTTCTTTTTGAGCTTTCATATACTTATAGCTCTAGTGCATCCGTTGCATGGCAATCCCCACTCACTCACATTGATATCTATTGATGGGCATCTCCATAGCCCGTTGATACGCCTAGTTGATGTGAGACTATCTTCCCCTTTTTGTCTTCTCCACAACCACCACTCTATTCCACCTATAGTGATATATCCATGGCCCACGCTCATGTATTGCGTGAAGATTGAAAAAGTTTTGAGAATGTCAAAAGTATGAAACAATTGCTTGGCTTGTCATCGGGGTTGTGCATGATTTAAATATTTTGTGTGGTGAAGATAGAGCATAGCCAGACTATATGATTTTGTAGGGATAACTTTCTTTAGCCATGTTATTTTGAGAAGACATAATTGCTTTGTTAGTATGCTTGAAGTATTATCATTTTTATGTCAATATGAACTTTTGTCTTGAATCTTTCGGATTTGAATATTCATACCACAATTAAGAAAAAGTACATTAAAATTATGCCAAGTAGCACTCCGCGTCAAAAATTCTGTTTTTATCATTTAGCTACTCGAGGACGAGCAGGAATTAAGCTTGGGGATGCTTGATACGTCTCCAACGTATCTATAATTTTTGATTGCTCCATGCTATATTATCTACTGTTTTGGACATTATTGGGCTTTATTATCCACTTTTATATTATTTTTGGGACTAACCTATTAACCGGAGGCCCAGCCCGGAATTGTTGTTTTTGCCTGTTTTAGGGTTTCGAAGAAAAGGAATACCAAACGGAGTCCAAACGGAATGAAACCTTCGGGAACGTGATTTTCTCACCGAATACAACTCAGGAGACTTGGACCCTACGTCAAGCCAACTAACAGGAGGCCACGAGGTAGGGGGCGCGCCTGCCCCCCCCCCCAAGCGCACCCTCCACCCTCGTGGGCCCCCTATTGCTCCACCAACGTACTTCTTCCTCCTATATATACCCATGTACCCCCAAACGATCAGATAAGGAGCCAACACCCTAATTCCACCGCCATAACTTTCTGTATCCATGAGATCCCATCTTGGGGCCTGTTCCGGAGCTCCGCCGGAGGGGGCATCGATCACGGAGGGCTTCTACATCAACACCATAGCCTCTCCGATTAAGTGTGAGTAGTTTACTTCAGACCTACGGGTCCATAGTTAGTAGCTAGATGGATTCTTCTCTCTTTTTGGATCTCAATACAAGGTTCTCCCCCTCTCTTGTGGAGATCTATTCGATGTAATCTTCGTTTCGCGGTGTGTTTGTTGAGACCGATGAATTGTGGGTTTATGATCAAGTCTATCTTTGAATAATATTTGAATCTTCTCTGAATTCTTTTATGTATGATTGGTTATCTTTGCAAGTCTCTTCGAATTATCAGTTTGGTTTGGCCTACTAGATTGATCTTTCTTGCAATGGCAGAAGTGCTTAGCTTTGGGTTCAATCTTGCGGTGTCCTTTCCCGGTGACAGTAAGGGCAGCAAGGCACGTATTGTATTGTTGCCATCGAGGATAACAAGATGGGGTTTTCTTCATACTGCATGAGTCTATCCCTCTACATCATGTCATCTTGCTTAAGATGTTACTCTGTTTTTAACTTAATACTCTAGATGCATGCTGGATAGCAGTCGATGAGTGGAGTAATAGTACTAGATGCAGGCAGGAGTTGGTCTACTTGTCTCGTACGTGATGCCTATATACATGATCATACCTAGATAGTCTCATAACTATGCTCAATTCTGTCAATTGATCAACAGTAATTTGTTCACCCACCGTAGAATACTTATGCTCTCGAGAGAAGCCACTAGTGAAATCTATGGCCCCCGGGTCTATCTTTATCATATTAATCTCCTACTACTTAGTTATTTATTTTGCTATTTACTTTGCCTTTATTTTACTTTGCATCTTTATCATAAAAATACCAAAAATATTATCTTATCATATCTATCAGATCTCACTCTCGTAAGTGGCCCTATAGGGATTGACAACCCCTATTTGCATTGGTTGCCAGGATTTATTTGTTTTGTGCAGGTACGAGGGACTCGCGCGTAGCCTCCTACTGGATTGATACCTTGGTTCTCAAAAACTGAGGGAAATACTTATGCTACTTTGCTGCATCATCCCTTCCTCTTCGGGGAAAACCAACCCAGTGCTAAAAGAGGTAGCAGGCCTTAGTGGAGAGAGAGGAGGGCCGCAAGGGGTGGCCGCTGTTGGTGTCAAAACCAGCGGATCTTGGGTAGGGGGTCCCGAACTATGCGTCTAGGATCGATGGTAAAAGGAGACGGGGGACACAATGTTTTACCCAGGTTCGGGCCCTCTCTATGGAGGTAATACCCTACGTCCTGCTTGATTGATCTTGATGAATATGAGTATTACAAGAGTTGATCTACCATGAGATCGTAATGGCTAAACCCTAAGAGTCTAACCTGGCTATGATTATTCGGGATTCATCCTATCTACGGACCTAGCCCTCCGGTTTATATAGACACGGGAGGGATCTAGGGTTACACAAGGTTGGTTACAAAGAAAGGAATCTCCATAGTTGGTCGCCAAGCTTGCCTTCCACGCCAAGGAGAGTCCTATCCGGACACGGGTGGAGTCTTTGGTCTTTGTATCCTTACGGCCCACTAGTTCGGCCCATATTCAATAGATCGGACACCCGAGGACCCCTTAGTCCAGGACTCCCTCAGTAGCCCTGAACCAGGCTTCAATGACGATGTGTCCGGCGCGCAGATTGTCTTCGGCATTGCAAGGCGGGTTCTACTTTCCGAATACTCCAGGATAGTCTTCGGATGAAATGAAGGTGTCTAGATCTGCAACACAAGTACCACACACAACCACAAGGAATATAGTATTTCACGAGTCCCATCTGCTGACAACTTTTTGCAAGATGACATCACATATGTACGGTCACTATATCGAACCATTTTGTCCGCCATTCCGCGCTTCGAGATGCGGTTTCCATTGGCACGTCTTGTCAAAGCAGAGATCGTGTCCCCTTATTGCGGGATTTTCATCAATGATGGAGTGGGTAAACCGACCGTGCCGTTTACACAGCCCTTGGGAATAGGCGAGTTTTAGGGCGAGTGGGGAGGCGTTCGATATTTACTGCCTTTATAAGGGGATAAGGATTCCCCCTTCTTCTCCCATGCCCTCTCTCTTCCTCTGCCCTTCCACTCTTGAGCTCTAGTGCCCAAGTTCTCATCTTCTTCCCACTCAAGCTAGCACTCAACCATGTCCGGATCCGGATGTCAAGGCAAGTGGATGGTCTCCTCCGTCAAGGAGAAGGACATTACTGAGCTTCAGGTGGCCGGGTACTTGGCGAAGGAAATCGCCCACCGTCTTCTAGCCCAGGGGAAGTCGTCCCCACACCGAAGCCCAATGAGAGGGTGGTATTCATCCCTCATTCCCTCCGCGGGCTAGGGTTTGCACTCCACCCTTTCGTCCGCGGGCTGATATACTATTACGGGATAGACTTCCATGATCTATCCTCGAACTCTTTCCTCAACATCTCGGCGTTCATCATCGTGTGTGAGGCCTTCCTCCGCATCCAACCCCACTTCGGGCTGTGGCTCAAGGTCTTCAACATGAAGCCGAAGGTGGTGGATGGACAGCACGCGGAGTGCGGAGGCGCCATGGTGAGTAAGCTGACCAATGTCACCTGGCCGAAAGGAACTTTCGTGGAGACTGTAAAGGAATGGCAGAAATAGTGGTTCTACATCACAGAACCCCGCGGCGCCACCTGGGCCGCAGCTGCCGAATTTAACTCCAGTGCTCCCATGTGACTCACCTCCTGGGTCGAGAAGATCCCAAACTGGTGTTCACCAGATGAGCTGATAGCGCTGCAGACGCGCGTTCAAAGCATGGTGGACAAGGATGTCAAACTTGTCGATATAATCCAGGTGATGCTAGTTCACCGGATTCTCCCGTTCCAAAGCCGAAGCCTCCCTCTATGGGAGTTCAATCCGAAGAAGCACCATACCCTGAAGAGGCTCTTCAAAACCACTCACAAAGATGCCTGGAAGTTTCTCATCAAGGGCAGACACCGCCGGCCACAGATTCAGACCGCGGGCACGGCATTAACCACCTCGCCAACGAGGTATTGTAATTTTAACGCATCCCCTACGTGCTTGTTTCAAGGATGATATCTAAGCTTTTATTATCATTGCTTCTTCAGGACTGGATGGAGAGGGCGAAGCGGATCCAGTGTCCGGCTCCGCTGCCTGAAGAACCAGTCATCCCGCGTTTAGGAAGATGCTGGTGTCGGCACCCTATACGGCACAGGTGAAGAAGGCCATGGGGAAGGCCAAGGGGGTCCGGAGTGGCCCCCGCTGCAGGGGCGCTTCAGACGCGACGTCTGAAGACAAGACCCGCTCCTCCGCCACCGAAGACGACGACGATGAGGAGGAGGAAAGCAATTCTCCCCCTGATGGGGGGAGGAATAAGAGGGCGGCCTCCACAATTCTAGAGGCGGAGGCGCCCAAGAAGGGGAAAGGCACTCTCGAGGGCAGCTCTGCGTGGGACGTCGACAGCAGTCCGGAGCGACGCCCCGCACTAAGCCTCGGGCCGCATCGTAAGCGCTAAGACTCATACATGCCCATAAATCTAACCTCTCCTCTTTGTTGTAGTGACATGATTAATTATGCTATTGCAGTCCGGCCCACAACAACTCCCAGCGATCCTCATCAAGAGGCTCGTTGGACTCAAAGGAGATGGCCAGCGAGACACCGCCGGTCGCTTACTCTCCCAAGGCCAAGGGAGACGTTGAGGTGCTGTCCCAAAGGACCTTCCCAGACCAGGGAGAGGTTCAGGAGGCCGTCAAGGCGGCGCCGGAGGGCGATACCTCGGTCGTCGGACACATGCGGGAACAAGCCCCCATGGAGACTGGCGATGGGGGTCGTGCTCAATTCGCCCCCCCCCCCCTGAGCCTGGATCCGGAGACCCATACGGCCCCGGAGTCCAACAAGCATCCTCCATCAAGAGAAGGAGGCGCGCCCGTCCCACCGGCGACCTCTGTCTAACCAGAGGCGTCAGATAATCTATTGGGAGCGCTATGAGGCGCTTCCATTGTGGAAGAACACCATATCCTTATGGGTACGGTGATTGAGAAGGTTCAGTCTATTAAGAGCGGACTGACTGAAGCCTGCATCGGCCTGCTGACAAGTTTTGAGGTAAGTAGCGTTTAACCGAGAAAATCCCAGTATAGACAGTAGCCCCTGAGACACTGTCCGGTGTTCGGAAAGAGAAGCCGGACAGAGGATCAATGAAATTTTGCAGTAAACTAACTAAAATGTGTCTGATGTGAATAAATAGGCTTCGCTGCTGGCTGCGACCTCTCACACTACCGAAGTCTCTGGACTAAGGCAGAGACTGGAGTGGGCCGAGTTGGAACTCGGCCAAGCGAGGAAGCAGCTGGAAGACCAGCAAGGTATGCACTGGCTCGCTATATATTCGGAAAGAGTAAATGATGTATACTGACCGTAGTGTCATTATATGTGTAGGGGCAACGACCGAGGTCGGGGCCCTGAAAAAGGCCCTGGCCGAAGCCGAGGGGAAAGCTGTCAAGGAGCAGGCCGCTCGCAAGAAGCTGAAGGCCCGGCTGAACGAGGTCCAGCAAGAGCTCTAGGACGCGATGAAGAAGTACGAGACCCTGGAGGGTGATGTTTTGGCTCGAGAGACCGAACTCTCCAAGGCTCGTCAAAGCGCGGAAGCGGCCTGGGTTGAAGCCCAGGGTGCCCTCCAGGAGATCCAAGAGACCGGGAAGATCATGGCGGGTAAGGCGTTTAGTATGCAAAGCAAGTATATGAAGAAGAAGTATTTCTTACTAACCTAGATTCAGAGTTCTCCAGGAGCCTTCGCAGATATGCCGCGCAGTGTGTCCGACGCCGCGGAGTTCTTCCGAGCCGAAGAAGGGAGCTCCACAGAGAAATTGTTCTGGTCGCAGTATCTTGCGCCAGAGCATCCCGTGCCCTTCACCGATCAGCTGGAACAGCTGGTGGAGCTACATAGGGTGGCCGAACTAGCCATGAAGGATTTGATAATCCGGCTGTGGCCAGCCAAAGCTATGCCCGGCAGCTACTTCGGGATTGTGAAGCAGCTGGTGAACGCCTGTCCTCGGCTGGACGCCGTCAAGCGATCAACCTGTATTGAAGGTGCGTGCATGGCCTTCGCCCGCTGCAAGATGTGGTGGGCGAAGATGGACGCCATCAAGCTGACCAAGGGGGCGCTAGAGGGCAAGGAGCACCGCACACCCGAGCGCTATTTTGCAGATGTCCTAGAGGGGTCTCGCATTGTAGCAACGCAGTGTGGGCAAGACATTATTTTCCAATGAATACATTCATGTTGTATTTGCCTTGTATGATGAAACAACACTTTTATGTAATATAATGCTTTTAAAAAAATTCTCCTCCTGTGCGACCGTTTTATGTGAAATCTAAGAGTTGGCCAGTCGTCGGCTTCTGCCCCGACATAGGAAATACGGGGGTGTTCGGGATGTAATCTAAACACTCTTGATCCAATTGTTTGGTCCTTGAAGGAGGTGTTTAGCGCGACGAACCAGGCAATTGGACTATGCGGCTTTAGCACTCTCACTTAGCCATAGGAGTTCGACAATAGAAATATATGCGCAGCCCCTAGTATCCGGATTAGGATGTTGTAGACACTTGATAGGGTAAGTACCAATCCCTCGCGTAATGCAAAAAAATCTCTAAGGATTTGAGACCTCCGAAGAGCTGACCGGCTCTCGCCGCATCATGATAGTCAGTTTTCGGCTTTCTCTACTGAGGTGCTCACTTGGGTAAAGCAAGGCACAATCGCAGTAGTTCTCCCTTTACTACCCTAGCCGATATAGCGGAACGTAAGGTAACAAGCACAGGAGCCGGGCAACCCAACTATTGACCAAAGCCATGATTCGGAGCCAATGCATATGGTGCTAAATTCAGGGTGTCGAACTGTACTGTGAAAGTGTTCGGACATTTGTTGCCATGTTGTGGGGCGCTATGAAGCCCCTGGCAAATTGAAACCCACCCGAGTGTACAGGTGTTATCTGATAGAATTACCAGAAAGGAAAAGGCAAAAGAAATAAAAAGGAAGAACCAGTGGTAAGCTAGAGCCATGAAAATTTGGGCCGCCAATTGTTTCTATTATAATTTCATTGGTGCGTTACAATGCATTTATACAAGTAATGCAATAAGAGGAAAGGCTATTTACTATGCCTTCACCAAGAGAGAGTTGTGTGTGGGTCCTGAAGATAGGTAAAGGGATCGTTAAAGAGATCACCTAAGAGTTTCCCAGTATGTCCATGCTTCTTGTTGTCTTGGTGTTTTTATCCTTTGAAAAAAAATCAATGGTCAAGCCACTGGGAGAGGCCTGTAAAAAAAGGAAAAACAAAAGAAAAAAGGGAAATAGTGAAATAGTGAAAGTATGAGTGTCCGGGGAGGTCAAGCCGTATTGCGGATCACAAGCTGATTATGCCTCCATCCGGGTCTATGGTATCTTTAGTGCGTAATTATGTACGCACGGTACGGTGGCCGCCACGTGGTCAAGACGGGGACGAATGCCAAATTGCTAGTCAAGCTCTTGACGAGCCGAGTTGTCCTTCTGCGGAATGGTTCCGACTCTCTTGGCAGTGTCCGAGGGATCGGCCACTGAATTGAGGTTATGCTTGACAAGGCCGCCCTGTACCTCTGCTGCTAAGGCAGCGGTGTGCTCCTCGGTGCGGAGAGAGCGTTCCGTATTTCTGTTGACTGTTATGACACCGCGTAGTCCGGGCATCTTAAGCTTGAGATAAGCGTGGTGTGGCACCACATTGAATCGAGCAAATGCGGTTCATCCGAGCAGTGCGTGGTAGCCACTGCGAAAGGGGATGATATCGAAGATTAACTCCTCACTTCGGAAGTTGTCCGGAGACCCGAAGACAACCTCTAGTGTGATTGAGCCCGTGCAGCGGGCCTCTACGCCCGGTATGACTCCTTTAAAGGTAGTCTTTGTGGGCTTGATCCGCGATGGGTTAATGCCCATTTTGCGCATTGTATCCTGATAGAGCAAGTTGAGGCTACTTCCACCGTCCATCAGGACTCGCGTCAGGTGGAACCCATCAATTATTGGGTCTAGGACCAGTGCAGCTGAACCGCCATGACGGATACTGGTCGGATGATCCCAGTGATCAAAAGTGATCGGGCATGACGGCCATGGATTAAATTTTGGGGCGACTGGCTCTATCGCGTAGACGTCCCTGAGCGCGCGCTTGCGCTCCCTCTTGGGGATGTGGGTAGCATATATCATGTCTACCGTTTTGACTTGAGGAGGGAACTTCTTCTGTCCCCTTATGTTTGGCGGCCGGGGCTCCTCGTCGTCGTCTTCGCTTTGCGATCCCTTATCCTTGTTTTCGGCATTTAACTTGTTGGCCTGTCTAAAAACCCAACAATCTCTATTGGTATGATTGGGTGGTTTGTCTGGGGTGCCATGAATCTTGCACGGACGATCAAGTATGCGGTCTAGGCTAGATGGGCCCGAATTGTTCTTTTTGAACGGCTTCTTCCGCTGACCGGGCTTAGAACCACTGAATCCGGCATTGACCGTCGTATCCTCGGTGTTGTCATGTTATTTCGACGCTTGTACCTGTTGTGTCGAGACTTATCGTTGCTATTTTTAGCTTCAGGGGTGCCGGCGTCGCTTGCATTGTTTTTTATATGGGCCAGCCAACTATCCTCGCCCGCGCAAAAGCGGGTCATGAGTGTCGTGAGGGCCGCCATGGACTTTGGCTTCTCTTGTCCGAGGTGGCGGGCGAGCCATTCGTCGCAGATGCTGTGTTTAAAGGCTGCTAGGGCTTCGGCATCCGGACAGTCGACTATCTGGTTCTTTTTAGTTAGGAACCTGGTCCAGAATTTCCTAGCGGACTCTCCGGGCTGTTGAACTATATGGCTTAAGTCATCGGCGTCCGGAGGTCGAATGTATGTACCTTGGAAGTTATCAAGGAAGGCTTCTTCCAAGTCCTCCCAGCTGCCGATGGAGCTTTCGGGCAGGCTGTTTAACCAGTGCCGTGTTGGTCCTTTGAGTTTCAGGGGAAGGTATTTAATGGCATGAAGGTCGTCACCGCGGGCCATATGAATGTGGAGAATGAAGTCTTCGATCCATACCGCGGGGTCTGTGGTGCCATCATATGATTCTATATTCACGGGTTTGAACCCTTCTGGGAATTCATGTTCCATGACTTCGTCGGTGAAGCAATGAGGGTGTGCGGCGCCTCTATATCAGGCCGTATCGCGACGTAGCTCTGCTGGGGTCCGTCTGCGGCTTTCAGCCCGCGCATGACTAGGTTTGTCACGTCCGAACAGATGGCCATCGTCGCGTGTTGGGGCACGTCCTCGCGATCCGTAGATCGATCTGGTATGTCATGTTTTATTGTTCAGGTCATGTGAAGGTCATATGTATGACCGTGAGATGATTTACCTCTGCCTCTATGATGAGGCGGGGCGGGGTGGTGTTCAGCTTGAGTTGCCGCTTTTGTCCCGACCATGTGGTGGTCAGTCAGCCGCATTGTGCGATGGTGGTATGTCTCTCGGCGCCTCGTCGTCGAACTGAGGTAGTAATTTGCGCTTAGGGTAGCTTTTGGCCAGGCGCTTGAGGCCATATTCTTCGGCTGCTAGGACGTCAGTCCATTTATCATTGAGCAGATCTTGGTCAGCTTGAAGCTGCTGCTCCTTCTTTTTCAGGCTCCTTGCAGTGGCTATTAGCTGGCGCTTGAAGCGCTCCTACTCAAGAGGTCCTCGGGCACGATTAAATCCTCGGTGCTGAGGCTCGCCTCATCCTCGGAGAGCGGAAGATAATTATTGTCCTCCGAGTCCTCGTGCGTGGCCTGTTTACCAGGGCTAACCTACCCATCTTCCCGTTCATCCTGTTCGGTAGCTGCGTCAACGGGGTCTTCGTTGTCTTCGGCACCTTCCGGAGTGTTATCTTCTCCTGTGCCGGTGTTGCTATCTTTACTGCGGCGTGACATAGAGTGGCGCTGTAACGCCCTCGATGCGGCTATATCTCCCACGTGTCGAAGCACGACTTAGAGGCATAACCGCATTGAAAGCAATGTCACAAGTGAGGTAATCTTCACACAACCCATGTAATGCAATAAGGGAAGAGATACATAGTTGGCTTACAATCGCCACTTCACACAATTACATGAATATAGCATTACATCAACCAGATACAATCAAGATCTGACTACGGAACCAAAATAAAAGAAGACTACCCCAAATGCTACACAGATCCCCGATCGACCCCAACTGGGCTCCACTACTGCTCAACTAGAACGAAACAACACAAGGGACAAGATCTTCATCGTGCTCCTCGTGAGCTCAGCGGTGTCACCTGCACGGTATCATCAGCACCTGCAAACTGGTTTTGGAAGTATCTGTGAGTCACGGGGACTCAGCAATCTCACACCCCCGCGATCAAGACTATTTAAGCTTATAGGAAGGGTAAAAGGTATGAGGTGGAGCTGCAACAAGCGACTAGCATATATGGTGGCTAACATACGCAAAAGAGAGCGAGAAGAGAAGGCAAAGCACGTTCGAGAAACTATGATCAAGAAGTGATCCTAGAACAACCTACGTCAAGCATTACTCCAACACCGTGTTCACTTCCCGGACTCCGCCGAGAAGAGACCATCACGGTAACACACGCGGTTGGTGCATTTTAATTAAGGTCAACTTCAGGTTTTCTACAACCGGACATTAACAAATTCCCATCTGCCCATAACCGCGGGCACGGCTTTCGAAAGTTCAAATCCCTGCAGGGGTGTCCCAACTTAGCCCATCACAAGCTCTCACGGTCAACGAAGGATATTCCTTCTCCCAAGACAATCCGATCAGGCTCGGCATCCAGGTTACAAGACATCCTCGACAATGGTAAAACAAGTCCAGCAACACCGCCCGAATATGCCGACAAATCCCGATAGGGGCTGCACATATCTCATTCTCAGGGCACACTCAGATGAGACATCCTACGAGTAAAACCAAACCTCAAGTTGCCCCGAGGTGGCCCCGCAGTCTGCTCGGTCGGACCAACACTCAGAGGAGCACTGGCCCAGGGGGGTTTAAATAAAGATGACCCTTGAGTCCGCGGAACCCAAGGGAAAAAGAGGCTAGGTGGCGAATGGTAAAACCAATGTTGGGCATTGCTGGAGGAGTTTTATTCAAGGCGAACTGTCAAGGGGTTCCCATTATTACCCAACCGCGTAAGGAACGCAAAATCCGGGAACATAACACCGATATGACGGAAACTAGGGCGGCAAGAGTGGAACAAAACACTAGGCAAAAGGCCGAGCCTTCCACCCTTTACCAAGTATATAGATGCATTAATTAAATAAGAGATATCGTGATATCCCAACAAGGAACAACATCTCCATGTTCCAACAAGGAACAAACTTCAAACTTCACCTGCAACTAACAACGCTATAAGAGGGGCTGAGAAAAGCGGTAACATAGCCAAACAACGGTTTGCTAGGACAAGGTGGGTTAGAGGCTTGGCTTAACAATATGGGAGGCATGATAAGAAAGTGGTAGGTATCGCAGCATAGGCATAGCAAAAGAGCGAGCATCTAGCAAGCAAAGATAGAAGTGATTTCGAGGGTATGATCATCTTGCCTGAAATCCCGCAAGGAAGAAGAACGAGTCCATGAGGAAGACAAACGGGCGTAGACGAACGAATCCTCACAAGCGCGACGTTATCGGAACCAACCCGAAGAAGCAACACCGGAAAGAAAGCAAACAACATAGTAAACAACCACCACATAAGCATGGCAAGATGCACAATCAAGTATGATGTATGTCTGGTTTAAAAAGGCATGGCATGGAAAAATGCACAAGCAATCTTACAAATTAAGTGGAGCTCAATATGCAACGGGATGCATATTGACGGAACACCACATTCGGGTTACTTAGTTCAATCTCGTTTATGTACCCAACAAGATTAAATGTTGTTAGCACGGCAAGAGGGTGAAGCAAAGTAAACTACACAATCTAAGTAATTTAAATGGGGCCAGATATAACAAACAACGAATCTGGTAAATCCCCATATGCATTAGTAATCTAAAGCAAACAACAATTTAAACATATTAATTGTTGTTATCATGATGCGGATGACATGAACAAGTTTATGCAATTATTATTAAAATTTGACAAGAGCATTATTATGAAGCATTTGTTATCGTGGCGGAAACAAAAAGGCGTGCCACGGCAACGATAACGAAAAACGGTGCCACGACAACGTTCCGGTTCCGATAACTCGATTGAGATACCGATGCAAACGAGAAGTGTGCGGATGCGTGCAAAAGATGGTGGGGCGCTCCCGGATTCCGGGTGTCCCACGAGTTGGCGACAAGGAAACGAGTGACTATTTGAACAGGGTGCAAAACACAAGCATCTCAAACATCGCAAACATACGTTCATGGATGTCGCCTCGAGGTTATACCTTCGGAGCATGCGTTATCGAAGGGGTTCGAGTTCGATGCGGTGTAGGGGAAGTAGACGTTCTCGGGACGTTCGTAGTGGAAGTAGTCATTCTCTCATGATCTAGGGTCGACGGTAGAGGTTCTCGCGATCTCGGCGACGGTAGTGGTACATGTTTATCGGTAGTCAAACATGACGAACTTGAATCTCTTTGAGGTTGCCGTGGTACTTGGGGTCTTCGGACTTGCCGGTCTCGTCCTTGTGATGGTAGTCGAACTTGAAGTTTTTGGTTCATAATTCTTCGGCGACGGTAGTTGTTCACGGCATTTGTGACCCGCGATTCTTCGGCAACGATAGTCGTACACGTCCGTAGATGTTCGGGGTCGTCACCGTTCGTAGTCAAAGTAGTTGAACTTGACGTAATCCACGCAAACGGTGCTTGTTCGGGCATCGGTCTTGACAAAGGTGTACTTGGTGAATCCGCGTAGTCGTTCAGGCGTCCGTGTGGTCTTGCCGGGTGGGGTACTTGCCACTTGCGGTCCAAATCTGAGGTCATAGCCACGTAGCTGAACTGGACGAAAAACGGGTCTCGTCGGGGACTTGGCGCATCCATCAGGGGCTTGGTGGCACTTGACTCGGGCAGGGGCAGCGCTGGAGATGTCGAGCTGCTGCTAAGCAAGGGAAGACGACGCGGGGCTGCAACATGGACATGACGGCGGCATGGACGGACAGAAAGGTGCTCGGGATCGAGCTCCTCTCGAACCAGAGTTTGGCTGCGGCACGGAACAGAGGAGGAGGCCCAACGAGGTCGATGGCTCAGGCCTCCATGGGGCGGCGAAGGATGAAGTGGCCAGCGTCGGCCTTGGTGCGAGGCAAGGGAGGCGGCGTCGCGCACAGCGAAGGCCGGCGATGAAGGAGAGGTCCCGCTGGACGAGGGGTCGCCGGACCTGGTGATTTCCGGCAGCGGTGATCTCTGGGGCTGCTGCAGGGGAATGAATAAGGAGACGCGAGGCAGAGGAGCGGTTGCGAGGGGCCATGGCGAGGAGGCAGAGGCGAGCGAGGTGCGGCACCGAGGCGCTCAAGACCGAGCGAGGAAGGCTGCAGGCAGGGGTGGCGCTGGTCTGGGCGGAGGCGAGACGCCTTGAAGGCTCATGCAAGGGAGTGACCGAGAGGGAGATCGGGAGAAGAAGGGGATCGCGCCTGCAAGGGAGAGATGGGGTCGGGCACCAGAGTGAGATCGAGAGAAGGAGGAGGTCGAGCGAGGGTCTCCTGGCGGCGGAGGGAGAGCGATGGGATCGGGGCTCGCTAGGGTTAGTTAGACAGAGGCCGGCTGGGCCTTGGGCCACTGGTGGGACGGGGCTGCTCGAGGCCCAAATGGCCAGGCTGGCTAGGCTTCTCTCTTCCCTCTTAATTCTTCTCTTTACAAAAACAGAGAACAATAAGAGAAAGGAAAAGAGAAAAGAGAAGGTTAGAGGAAGAATTTGGGCACAGGAATAAATTTCCCGGACTCGCAAAAATGCGCATGTTCAAAGAAAAATGGAGTGGGCATTTTTGAAAGTTTAAATTCAAACTCATTTGATTTAAATTCAAATGGTTCGAATAGGAAGTGCGGGTTAGGAAGGTCCAAAAATGTTCAGATTTTTGGTGGAGCTCCGGAAAATGACGAAAGAATTTATGGGCAAAGTTAAAGGCCAAGAGACGTGATGACTAAAGCATTGGGATTTTGCAAGTGTGTTATGGTGAATTTCAAATTGAAGAAATATTTAATATAGCTCCCTACTATCGGGAGGATATGTTTTAAAGAGTAATCACCATAGTGAATATCCCTCGATTTAAATGGACCGAAGATCCATGCAATTTATTTAGTTGAATTAAGAAAAGAAATGACATGATGGCATGATGACATGATGCAATGCACATGATGCAAAGATGAAAGCGATGAACCAAACAAATCACACGATGAAACCTGGAAACCCTGGAAGGCAACTGAAGCTCCGGTCTTGGGGCATCACAACACTCCACCACTACGAGAGGATCTCGTCCCGAGATCTAGGATGGCACCGGAGGGAAAACAGAAGAGAAAAGAGAAGAGATAAAACTAAGTTGCTTCTTTGACAAATGAGAGAAACCAAAGAACCTTGAGAGGTTACGCCATTTTGAGAAAAGAATACAACAAAGATGAATGAAGTTGAAAACACTCCGGTAGAAAAGAGGAACAAGGAAGAACAACTTCGGGCAGCACTCCGATTGAAAAGAAAAAGGAGTTGAATAAGAACTTGGTAAGATGAGAAGATACTTGATGAAATCACAACATACTGCCTCCGGAACTATTGAATGAATGGAACAAGGGGTAAGAAAGATCTCAGACAGCACTCCGGTTGAAAAGAGATGCAATGCTTGATAGGTCGAAAAGAACTTGAGCAGAGGACACAATGCTCCGGTTAAATGGATAGGCATGAAAAGAACATGATATTTGACAAAACGAGATGATGGGTTGAAAAGAGCAACATGACAATGCCTCCGGAACAAAAGAATAGAAGGTCGATAATTGAAATAGGAGAATAGAGAAGAAAATGCCAACTTCTGCCACAAAAGAGCTTGAAAAGGCATCTTTAGGAGAAGGGTCGAACGGAGTTATTGGAAACCCAACAACGAAAAGAATAAGCTAGATATGGTTTTATGGAATACATCTCAAATTATGAGGTGACATTCTGCCACTACTGGAAACGATAGATTGGATTGATATGAACAAGAAGATGAAAAACTTATTTCACCGGGAGGATAAATGAAGAAATTGGATCATTTATAAGCAGCATAGATAGCAACTATCCTTAGGGAAGGCTTGAGGTGAAACATGACACAAGATAACTCCAACGAAGAGGTTGATGGATTGAGAAGAGCTCATGCTCGAAGAAATTGATGTGTTTAACTATCTCATTCCTGACAACTTTTGAATCATGAAACATGAAGGAAATTGTCAAAAATGACATAATACCACCTCCAATGATACGGAAGAAAGAATTGCACTCCAAATTGCAAGATGAAGAATGCTTGAGCTCCTTAAAAGAATCTCGATGAAAACTTCGAGAAGGAAATAAATCATTTATGAACCATCATGTAGAACCTTCATGAAGAACTCCGGTAAACAAAAGGAATGATCAATCGAAAAGAAAGATGAAAAGAGTAAGGTTGAAGCCTTGCAATGATTAGATGAAGCTTTGCGGCGAGATAAAGTGGAAACTTGGAACTCCGAAAGGAAAGACAAAGCATCTCAAACCAAGAATGTGGTATGATGAACCACTCCGGAATAAAGAATTAATCCCTTGGATGAAACAATAATAAGGATTACGTTATGCGTATCCTTCACCAATTTAGATTGATGACAAGCAACGGATTTTGCACACTACTTATTCTCGTAGAAAGGATTAAGATAGATATAGCACAAACTTGGGAAAATCTTCAACGAACCACCGGTAGAATTTGAAAGAACGAAAGAATTGATATGATAACCAAGGAAGAGGTCTTGAACGAACCACTGTAAGAATTGAAAAAGAACGAATAAAACATGAAGAAACACCAGGAAGGATTAGCAAATGCACGAATATGCTTGAGAGAATTTAGATCCATGAGAACGACGAGATTACGAGCTGATTAGAGAATCCTTGATTTAAGCACCGGTATGATTTAGAGTATGAGAGCTAAAAGCTGGAATGAATAAATCTTCGATGATGGGCTCCGGATAATCAAACTGAACAGAATCTTGAATTGCTCCAGATAGGTGAAAAGAATTCTGACAATCAAAAACAATTATGAGAGGATGGGCTCGAACTAGAATCACGAATCTCTTAGAGAACGGATAAGATTGCAGAGAAATTCTTCTTCGGTCTTCAAAATCCGAGAATGACGACGAGAAACCGCCAAATTTTTGAGATACTCCGGGATGAAAATTAGCAAGGTTGAACCAACGATGAAAAGAATTTGATAGATCTTGGAGGAAGACATATGACTAATGACAATTCATTCTTATGTCAAGCTTTTGAAAAAGAATTGAGAATAACTCCAGGAAAATAAGAAGAGTCGGGTAAGATCCTGGGAAAAGACCTGTGGGTTAGGGCCCACTCAAAAGAAACACCGTTGAATGATTTAGAAGATAGATTGTGCCGGTTGAAATAAATGACTTGAATAAGATAACAACCTCGGATTAGGTTTGAACGGATCTTGAATGAAAAGACGTGCCTTTCGAGATATCTTCAGCACTTCGGAACAACTGAATAGCGAGAGGTGAATGATTAAGAATTGCACCGGCATGAGAAAGCATTTGAAACGAGGAAAGGATATGTTCAACAACAAAACTTGAATTTAATTAACCGGAGAAGAAAAGAATGAAGAATGATGATCTTGAAGCTCCATTAGAATCTTCATGAGAATCACCGGTTAAGAACATTGGCGGAAAGAACGAAGAAACTTTACAGCCATAAGATGGATACTTGATTCAGAAATCTGAGCCCTTGAAGAGAAAGGGTGGGCGGGTGGGAAAACAGGCAACTTGAAGATGGGTGAAGCAAACACCGTTAAGAAGAACTGATAATGGATCTTGTGAATGTTGACAAGATTGGATCCACTTAAAGAGAAACATGCCGGTTGAAAAGGATTGACAAGACAATCTCGATAAACGAGAAGGATTAGTATTCACAAGAGAACACCGCTTAGAAAAGGTATGGAATCAACATTTGACTTCGAAGCAACTCGAATACCACAACTCAAAACAAAAACAAAGGATTGGCTTGCAGAATAAGCCGGAACAAACATATGATAGAGATTTCGTCTGAAGTTCTCGTGGTGGGGCCTACACGGGCTCGATCGTACAGCACCATCATGTACAAGGCAGTGCACATGACATACGAAGCGTCCCCGAGTCGGCATAGCCAAGGACTCTTTAAGACACAACGAGACCACTGTAAAACCAACCGTGAATAGGCGGACCATTAGACGTCGAACCCCAATTTCATATCATACATCTGTCGGAAAGATATCCTAAGAGCTACTTGAATTCCCACTTATAAACTCCCAAAATTTTCCGGTTATGCAATCAGGTGTTGGGGATACAGGGGAAGCATAATATCTCACCCAAAACTAGCAAATCCTACATCCAGCTGTATCCATCCTTCAACACATAACCAAGAAACCTTCGGAAATCGTTTACCTCAACCTTCGAAAAGCATCCGTTATACGAGTTATGGCAATACTCCTGAACTCCCGCCCCAGTACTGGGTGGCATCGAGGTTATCTCACCAACAACTGCATAAAAGAGATTTTCGATGTCGGTGAACTAAACTCAGGTATTCCAGAACTGCAACGATAAAATTGTGACGACAACACCTCGGAGCTCAACTCCCCGGGACACTGCCACAACCCCTAAATGTTAGGAGGCACTAAGAACAATGTTCTCGTCACAAAACCATCGGAACGATTCCAAGATACCTGCGTGATCCTAAAAAAATTTAGTGAAATTTGAGAAGAGAAGAGTCAAAACTCTACGTCAGGATGCCATACCAGAGCGATGAAGGGACTGGGGAGTAAAAAGAATTCCTAAACTCTCCGATATATATTCCTAAATGACTCAAAACATTTTTCTAGACACAACTCGTCCGCTAATTCGATCAAGCAATGGGGCTCCTAAGGTCGGGGAAGGCTCTGATACCAACTTGTAACGCCCTCGATGCGGCTATATCTCCCATGTGTCGAAGCACGACTTAGAGGCATAACCGCATTGAAAGCAATGTCGCAAGTGAGGTAATCTTCACACAACCCATGTAATGCAATAAGGGAAAGAGATACATAGTTGGCTTACAATCGCCACTTCACACAATTACATGAATATAGCATTACATCAACCAGATACAATCAAGATCCGACTACGGAACCAAAATAAAATAAGACTACCCCAAATGCTACACAGATCCCCGATCGACCCCAACTGGGCTCCACTACTAATCAACTAGAACGAAACAACACAAGGGACAAGATCTTCATCGAGCTCCTCCTGAGCTCAGCGGTGTCACCTGCACAGTATCAGCGGCACCTGCAAACTGGTTTTGGAAGTATCTGTGAGTCACGGGGACTCAGCAATCTCACACCCCCGCGATCAAGACTATTTAAGCTTATAGGAAGGGTAAAAGGTATAAGGTGGAGCTGCAGCAAGCGACTAGCATATATGGTGGCTAACATACGCAAAAGAGAGCGAGAAGAGAAGGCAAAGCACATTCGAGAAACTATGATCAAGAAGTGATCCTAGAACAACCTACGTCAAGCATTACTCCAACACCGTGTTCACTTCCCGGACTCCGCCGAGAAGAGACCATCACGGTAACACACGCGGTTGGTGCATTTTAATTAAGGTCAACTTCAGGTTTTCTACAACCGGACATTAACAAATTCCCATCTGCCCATAACCGCGGGCACGGCTTTCGAAAGTTCAAATCCCTGCAGGGGTGTCCCAACTTAGCCCATCACAAGCTCTCACGGTCAACGAAGGATATTCCTTCTCCCAAGACAATCCGATCAGGCTCGGCATCCAGGTTACAAGACATCCTCGACAATGGTAAAACAAGTCCAGCAACACCGCCCGAATATGCCGACAAATCCCGATAGGGGCTGCACATATCTCGTTCTCAGGGCACACTCAGATGAGACATCCTACGAGTAAAACCAAACCTCAAGTTACCCCGAGGTGGCCCCGCAGTCTTCTCGGTCGGACCAACACTCAGAGGAGCACTGGCCCAGGGGGGTTTAAATAAAGATGACCCTTGAGTCCGCGGAACCCAAGGGAAAAAGAGGCTAGGTGGCGAATGGTAAAACCAATGTTGGGCATTGCTGGAGGAGTTTTATTCAAGGCGAACTGTCAAGGGGTTCCCATTATTACCCAACCGCGTAAGGAACGCAAAATCCGGGGACATAACACCGATATGACGGAAACTAGGGCGGCAAGAGTGGAACAAAACACTAGGCAAAAGGCCGAGCCTTCCACCCTTTACCAAGTATATAGATGCATTAATTAAATAAGAGATATCGTGATATCCCAACAAGGAACAACATCTCCATGTTCCAACAAGGAACAAACTTCAAACTTCACCTGCAACTAACAACGCTATAAGAGGGGCTGAGAAAAGCGGTAACATAGCCAAACAACGGTTTGCTAGGACAAGGTGGGTTAGAGGCTTGGCTTAACAATATGGGAGGCATGATAAGAAAGTGGTAGGTATCGCAGCATAGGCATAGCAAAAGAGCGAGCATCTAGCAAGCAAAGATAGAAGTGATTTCGAGGGTATGATCATCTTGCCTGAAATCCCGCAAGGAAGAAGAACGAGTCCATGAGGAAGACAAACGGGTGTAGACGAACGAATCCTCACAAGCGCGACGTTATCGGAACCAACCCGAAGAAGCAACACCGGAAAGAAAGCAAACAACATAGTAAACAACCACCACATAAGCATGGCAAGATGCACAATCAAGTATGATGTATGTCTGGTTTAAAAAGGCATGGCATGGCAAAATGCACAAGCAATCTTACAAATTAAGTGGAGCTCAATATGCAACGGGATGCATATTGACAGAACACCACATTCGGGTTACTTAGTTCAATCTCGTTTATGTACCCAACAAGATTAAATGTTGTTAGCACGGCAAGAGGATGAAGCAAAGTAAACTACACAATCTAAGTAATTTAAATGGGGCCGGATATAACAAACAACGAATCTGGTAAATCCCCATATGCATTAGTAATCTAAAGCAAACAACAATTTAAACATATTAATTGTTGTTATCATGATGCGGATGACATGAACAAGTTTATGCAATTATTATTAAAATTTGACAAGAGCATTATTATGAAGCATTTGTTATCGTGGCGGAAACAAAAAGGCGTGCCATGGCAATGATAACGAAAAACGGTGCCACGACAACGTTCCGGTTCCGGTAACTCGATTGAGATACCGATGCAAAGGAGAAGTGTGCGGATGCGTGCAAAAGATGGTGGGGCGCTCCCGGATTCCGGGTGTCCCACGAGTTGGCGACAAGGAAACGAGTGACTATTTGAACAGGGTGCAAAACACGAGCATCTCAAACATCGCAAACATACGTTCATGGATGTCGCCTCGAGGTTATACCTTCGGAGCGTGCGTTATCGAAGGGGTTCGAGTTCGATGCGGTGTAGGGGAAGTAGACGTTCTCGGGACGTTCGTAGTGGAAGTAGTCATTCTCTCATGATGTAGGGTCGACGGTAGAGGTTCTCGCGATCTCGGCGACGGTAGTGGTACATGTTTATCTGTAGTCGAACATGACGAACTTGAATCTCTTCGAGGTTGCCATGGTACTTGGGGTCTTCGGACTTGCCGGTCTCGTCCTTGTGACGGTAGTCGAACTTGAAGTTTTTGGTTCGTAATTCTTCGGCGACGGTAGTTGTTCACGGCATTTGTGACCCGCGGTTCTTCGGCAACGATAGTCGTACACGTCCGTAGATGTTCGGGGTCGTCACCGTTCGTAGTCAAAGTAGTTGAACTTGACGTAATCCACGCAAACGGTGCTTGTTCGGGCATCGGTCTTGACGAAGGTGTACTTGGCGAATCCGCGTAGTTGTTCGGGCGTCCGTGTGGTCTTGCTGGGTGGGGTACTTGCCACTTGCGGTCCAAATCTGAGGTCATAGCCACGTAGCTGAACTGGACGAAAAACGGGTCTCGTCGGGGACTTGGCGCATCCATCAGGGGCTTGGTGGCACTTGACTCGGGCAGGGGCAGCGCTGGAGATGACGAGCTGCTGCTGAGCAAGGGAAGACGACACGGGGCTGCAGCATGGACATGACGGCGGCATGGACGGACAGAAAGGTGCTCGGGATCGAGCTCCTCTCGAACCAGAGTTTGGCTGCGGCACGGAACAGAGGAGGAGGCCCAACGAGGTCGATGGCTCAGGCCTCCATGGGGCGGCGAAGGATGAAGTGGCCGGCGTCGGCCTTGGTGCGAGGCAAGGGAGGCGGCGTCGCGCACAGCGAAGGCCGGCGATGAAGGAGAGGTCCCGCTGGACGAGGGGTCGCCGGACCTGGCGATTTCCGGCAGCGGTGATCTCTGGGTCTGATGCAGGGGAGTGAATAAGGCGACGCGAGGCAGAGGAGCGGTTGCGAGGGGCCATGGCGAGGAGGCAGAGGCGAGCGAGGTGCGGCACCGAGGCGCTCAAGACCGAGCGAGGAAGGCTGCAGGCAGGGGTGGCGCTGGTCTGGGCGGAGGCGAGACGCCTTGAAGGCTCATGCAAGGGAGGGACCGAGAGGGAGATCGGGAGAAGATGGGGATCGCGCCTGCAAGGGAGAGACGGGGTCGGGCACCAGAGTGAGATCGAGAGAAGGAGGAGGTCGAGCGAGGGTCTTCTGGCGGCGGAGGGAGAGCGATGGGATCGGGGCTCGCTAGGGTTAGTTAGACAGAGGCCGGCTGGGCCTTGGGCCACTGGTGGGACGGGGCTGCTCGAGGCCCAAATGGCCAGGCTGGCTAGGCTTCTCTCTTCCCTCTTAATTCTTCTCTTTACAAAAACAGAGAACAATAAGAGAAAGGAAAAGAGAAAAGAGAAGGTTAGAGGAAGAATTTGGGCACAGGAATAAATTTCCCGGACTCGCAAAAATACGCATGTTCCAAGAAAAATGGAGTGGGCATTTTTGAAAGTTTAAATTCAAACTCATTTGATTTAAATTCAATTGGTTCAAATAGGAAGTGAGGGTTAGGAAGGTCCAAAAATGTTCGGATTTTTGGTGGAGCTCTGGAAAATGACGAAAGAATTTATGGGAAAAGTTAAAGGCCAAGAGACGTGATGACTAAAGCATTGGGATTTTGCAAGTGTGTTATGGTGAATTTCAAATTGAAGAAATATTTAATATAGCTCCCTACTATCGGGAGGATATGTTTTAAAGAGTAATCACCATAGTGAATATCCCTCGATTTAAATGGACCGAAGATCCATGCAATTTATTTAGTTGAGTTAAGAAAAGAAATGACATGATGGCATGATGACATGATGCAATGCACATGATGCAAAGATGAAAGCGATGAACCAAACAAATCACACAATGAAACCCGGAAACCCTGGAAGGCAACTGAAGCTCCGGTCTTGGGGCGTCAGAGGCGCCGCTGACGCCGGCATTTCGATTCTATCTCAGGAGGTTTATCCTCAACTGGATCTTCTTTGTCATCGCCGCTGTTCTCCTTTGGTGCATCCACCATGTATACATCGTACGAGGAAGTGGCCGTCCAGCGTCCGGTGAACGGCGGGTCCTGGGCCTCTTCTTCTCCGGCATCATCGTCCATACCGTCGATGTCGTCGGAGCCGTAATCGAGCATGTCAGTTAAGTCTTCGACAGTGGCTATGAAGTGGGTGGCGGGTGGGGAGCAAAATTCCCTGCATCAGCTTCTAGTTCGAACCAGATATAGTTCGGCTGTGAATCCCCGGCTAAGGATATATTTTTTTTAATGAATTTAGCACATCGCCCAAGGGTGAGTGTTGGAAGATGTCTGCGGTGCTGAATTCGGCGATCGATAACCGATCATGCTCGACATGCGCGGACGCACATAGTTCGGAACTTTTAACCGGAAACGAGCCGAGGTTCCGATGACACGGGCATTACCAGAGGTTAGGTCTGTGTGCGGCTCCAACGCCGTGGAGTCTGCGGCTTTCGTGGCGGGGTTAAGCTTCCTGTCCTTGGATGACGCGACCTGCTCCGGATCTAAGGCCAGAGCGGTTACACGTGCAATTTCCTGGGTATAGCCCGATGACAGATCTAAGTCATGTTCATCGAGGTGACGGGGAGCGATTGCCGTGGTATCGAATCCGTTGAAGATCAAGTCTCCGCGGATATCCGCGACGTAGTTCAAGCTCCTGAATTTGACCTGACGGCCAGGGCCGTAGCTGTCGATCTGCTCCAGATGGCCAAGCGAGTTGGCCCGCAGTGCGAAGCCGCCGAACATGAAGATCTGTCCGGGGAGGAAGACCTCCCCTTGGACAGCGTCGTTGTAGATGATTGAAGGAGCCATCAAACCTTTTGAGGACGGCACAGTGTGTTGGAAATATGCCCAAGAGGCAATAATAAATTGGTTATTATTATATTTCCTAGTTCATGATAATCATTTATTATCCATGCTAGAATTGTATCGATAGGAAACTCAGATACATGGGTGGATACATAGACAACACCATGTCCCTAGTAAGCCTCTAGTTGACTAGCTCATTGATCAATAGATGGTTACGGTTTCCTAACCATGGACATTGGATGTCGTTGATAACGGGATCACATCATTAGGAGAATGATGTGATGGACAAGACCCAATCCTAAGCCTAGCACAAAGATCGTGTAGTTCGTATGCTAAAGCTTTTCTAATGTCAAGTATCATTTCCTTAGACCATGAGATTATGCAACTCCCGGATACCGTAGGAGTGCTTTGGGTGTGCCAAACGTCACAACGTAACTGGGTGGCTATAAAGGTACACTACGGGTATCTCCGAAAGTGTCTGTTGGGTTGGCACGAATCGATACTGGGATTTGTCACTCCGTGTAACGGAGAGGTATCTCTGGGCCCACTCGGTAGGACATCATCATAATGTGCACAATGTGACCAAGGAGTTGATCACGGGATGATGTGTTACGGAACGAGTAAAGAGACTTGCCGGTAACGAGATTGAACAAGGTATCGGGATACCGACGATCGAATCTCGGGCAAGTATCGTACCGATAGACAAAGGGAATTGTATACGGGATTGATTGAATCCTTGACATCGTGGTTCATCCGATGAGATCATCGTGGAACATGTAGGAGCCAACATGGGTATCCAGATCCCTCTGTTGGTTATTGACCGGAGAGTTGTCTCGGCCATGTCTGCATGACTCCCGAACCCGTAGGGTCTACACACTTAAGGTTCGATGACGCTAGGGTTATAGGGAAAGTATGTACGTGGTTACTGAATGTTGTTCGGAGTCCCGAATGATATCCCGGACGTCACGAGGAGTTCCGGAATGGTCCGGAGGTAAAGATTGATATATAGGAAGTATTGTTTTGGCCATCGGAAGTGTTCCGGGCATCACTGGTAGTGTACCGGGACCACCGGAGGGGTCCGGTGGTCCACCAGGTGGGGCCACCAGCCCCGGAGGCCTACATGGGCCAATAGTGGGAAGGGACCATCCCCTGGGTGGGCTGGGGTGCCTCCCACCAAGGCCCAAGGCGCCTCCTAGAGGGGAGGGGGGCAAACCCTAGGGCAGATGGGCCCTAAGGCCCACCCCAGGTGCGCCTCCCCCTCTCCCCCTTGTGGCCGCCACCCTAGATGGGATCTAGGACTGCCGCACCCCTTGGGGTGGGAACCCTAGGTGGGGGCGCAGCCCTCCCTCTCCCCCTATATATAGTGGAGGCAAAGGGGCAGCCCAACACACGAGGTTCTTCCCCTGTTGGCGCAGCCCTACCCCTCTCCCTCCTCATCTCTCGTAGTGCTTGGCGAAGCCCTACTGGAGTTCCGCGCTCCTCCACCACCACCATGCCGTCGTGCTGCTGCTGGACAGAGTCTTCCCCAACCTCTCCTTCTCCCCTTGCTGGATCAAGGCGTAGGAGACGTCACTGGGCTGCACGTGTGTTGAACGCGGAGGCGCCGTTGTTCGGCGCTTAGATCGGAATCAACCGTGATCTGAATCGCTACGAGTATGACTTCTTCATCCGCGTTCTTGCAACACTTCCGCTTAGCGATCTACAAGGGTATGTAGATGCACTCTCCTTCCCCTCGTTGCTAGATTACTCCATAGATTGATATTGGTGATGCGTAGAAAATTTTAAATTTCTGCTGCGATCCCAACAGTGGCATCATGAGCCAGGTCTATGCGTAGTTTCTATGCACGAGTGGAACACAAGTTGTTGTGGGCGTCGATTTTGTCAATTTACTTGTCGTTACTAGTATTATCTTGATTCGGCGGCATCGTGGGATGAAGCGGCCCGGACCGACCTTACATGTACGATTACATGAGACTGGTTCCACCGAGTGACATGCACTAGTTGCATAAGGTGGCTAGCGGGTGTCTGCCTCTCCCACTTTAGTCGGATCGGATTCGATGAAAAGGGTCCTTATGAAGGGTAAATAGAAATTGGCATATCACGTTGTGGTTTTGGCGTAGGTAAGAAACATTCTTGCTAGAAACCCATAGCAGCCACGTAAAAACTTGCAAAAACAATTAGAGGACGTCTAACTTGTTTTTGCAGCATGTGTTGTGTGATGTGATATGGCCAAAAGGATGTGATGAATGATATATGTGATGTATGAGATTGATCATGTTCTTGTAATAGGAATCACGACTTGCATGTCGATGAGTATGACAACCGACAGGAGCCATAGGAGTTGTCTTAATTTATTTATGACCTGCGTGTCAACATAAACGTCATGTAATTACTTTACTTTATTGCTAAAGCGTTAGCCATAGTAGTAGAAGTAATAGATGACGAGACAACTTCAAGACGACACGATGATGGAGATAATGATGATGGAGATCATGGTGTCATGCCGGTGACAACGATGATCATGGAGCCCCGAAGATGGAGATCAAAAGGAGCAAAATGATATTGGCCATATCATGTCACTATTTGATTGCATGTGATGTTTATCATGTTTTACATCTTATTTGCTTAGAACGACGGTAGCTTAAATAAGATGATCCCTCACTAAAATTTCAAGAAAAGTGTTCCCCCTAACTGTGCACCGTTGCGAAGGTTCGTTGTTTCGAAGCATCACGTGATGATCGGGTGTGATAGATTCTAACGTTCGAATACAACGGGTGTTGACGAGCCTAGCATGTACAGACATGGCCTCGGAACACATGCGAAACACTTAGTTTGACTTGACGAGCCTAGCATGTACAGACATGGCCTCGGAACATGGAAGACCGAAAGGTCGAACATGAGTCGTATAGAAGATACGATCAACATGAGATGTTCACCGTTGATGACTAGTCCGTCTCACATGATGATCGTACACGGCCTAGTCAATTCGGATCATGTATCACTTATATGACTAGAGGGATGTCTATCTGAGTGGGAGTTCATTAAATAATTTGATTAGATGAACTTAATTATCATGAACATAGTCTAAATTGTCTTTGCAAATGTGTTGTAGATAAATAGCTCACGTTGTAGCTCCCTGTTTCAATACATTCCTAGAGAAAGACCAAGTTGAAAGATATTGTAAGCAATGATGCGGACTGGGTCCATAGTCCGAGGAGTGTCCTCACTGCTACACAGAAGGCTTGCATCTTTTCATGCACCGCTCGATGTGCAAACCCCTACACCGTCGTCTGTGGATGTTGTGAACACCTGACAGACACATTTTGATGACTACTTGATAGTTTAGTGCACCATACTTTACGGCTTAGGATCGGGATTCCAATGACGTTTTGAACACCATAAGACATATGAGATGTTCCAAGAGCTGAAATTGGGATTTCAGGCTCATGCCCGTGTTGAGAGGTATGAGACCTCTAACAAGTTCTTTTGCCAACAAGATGGAGGAGAATAGCTCAACTAGTGAGCATGTGCTTAGAATGTCTGGGTGCTACAATCACTTAAATCAAGTGGGAGTTAAACTTCCAGATAAGATAGTGATTGATAGAGTTCTCTAGTCACTATCACTCAGCTACTAGATCTTCGTTATGAACTATGACATGCAAGGGATGGAGTTGATCCCGGAGCTGTTCGCGGTGCTTAAGACCGCAAAAGGTAGAAATCAAGAAGGAGCATCAAGTGTTGATGGTTTAACAAGACCACTAGTTTCAAGAAGGGCAAGGGCTAGAAGGGAAACTTCATGGATGGCAAACCAGTTGCCGCTCCAGTGAAGGAACCCAAGGTTGAACCCAAACCCGAGACTAAGTGCTTCTATTGTAAGGGGAACGGTCACTGGTAGCGGAATTACCCCAATTGTAGATAGGAAGGCTGGCAACTTCAGCAAAGTATATACGTGTTATTAATGTGTACCTCACTAGTACTCCTGGTAGCACCTGGGTATTGGATACCGGTTCAGTTGCTATTATTGGTGACTTGAAGCAAAAGCTACGGACTAAACGGAGACTGGCTAAGGGCGAGGTGACGATATGTGTTGGAAGTGTTTCCAAAGTTGATAAGATCACCATCGCACGCTCCATCTGCCTTCGGGATTAATATTGAACCTAGATAAATGTTATCAGGTGTCTACGTTAAGCATGAATATGATTAGATCATGTTCATTGCAATACGGTTATTCATTTAAGTTAGAGAATAATGGTTATTCTGTTTACATGAATAATACCTTTCATGGTAATGCACCCTATGTGAATGGTTCATTGAATCTCGGTCGTGGTAATACACATGTTCACGCCAAAAGATGTAGAGTTAATAATGATAGTACCACTTTCTTGTGGCACTGCTGCTTAGGTCATATTGGCGTAAGATGCATGAAGAAACTCCATGCTAATGGATGTTTGGAGTCACTTGATTTTGAATCGCTTGACACATGCGAGCCATGCCTCATGGGCAGGATGACTAAGACCCCGTTTTCAGGTACAATGAAACGGGCAAGGGACTTGTTGGAAATCATGCATGCTGATGCGTGTGATCCAATGAGAATTGAAGCGTGCGGTGGATATCGCTATTTTCTCATCTTCACTGACCATTTGGGTAGATATAGGTATATTTACTTAATGAAGCACAAGTCTGAAACGTTTGAAAAGTTCAAGCGATTTCAGAGTGAAGTTAAGAATCATCATAACAAGAAGATCATGTTCCTACGATCTGATCAAAGGGGATTTTCTGAGTTATGAGTTTGGCAATCACTTAAGACGTTGTGGAATTGTTTCACAGTTGAAGCCACCTGGAACACCACAGTTGTAATGGTGTTTCCGTACGTCATAATCGAACCTTATGAGATATGGTGCGATCTATGATGTCGCTTACCGATCTACCGTTTTCATCTTGAGGTTATGCGTTAGAGACAGTTGCATTCACTTTAGATAGGACACCATCTAAGTCCGTTGAGATGACGTCGTGTGAACATTGGTTTGGAAAGAAACCAAAGTTGTCGTTTCTTAATGTTTGGGGCTGCGATGCTTAAGGCTTCAGCCAGAGAAGCTCGAACCCAAAAGCGGACAAACACATCTTCATAGGATACCCAAAGGTGACAGTTGGGTATACCTTCTATCTCAGATCCGAGGGAAAATTGTTTGTCGCTAAGAACGGGTCCTTTCTCGAGAAGGAGTTTCTCTCGAAAGAATTGAGTGGGAGGAAGATAGAACTTGATGAGGTTGTCGAACCTTTATTTCAACCAGAAAGTGATGCAACACAGAAAGATGTTTTCTGTGGCGCCTACATCTGTTGAATAGGAAGTTAATGATAGTGATCATGAAGCTTCGGATCAAGTTGCTATCGAACCTCGTAGGTCAACAAGGATATGTACTACTCCTGAGTGGTACGGTAATCCTGTCTTAGATATCATGTTGTTAGACAACAATGAACCTACGAACTATGGAGAAGTGATGGTGGGCCCGTATTCCGACAAATGGTTAGAAGCCATGAAATCCGAGATAGGATCCATGTATCAGAACAAAGTATGGACTTTGGTGGACTTGCCCGATGATCGGCAAGCCATTGAGATAAATGGAACTTTAAGAAGAAGACGGACGTGGACGGTAATTTTACCGTCTATGAAGCTCGACTTGTGGGAAAGAGTCTTTTCACAAGTTCAAGGAGTTGAGTACGATGAGAATTTCTCACCCGTAGCGATGCTTAAGTCCGTCGGAATCATGTTAGCATTAGCTGTATTTTTCGATTATGAAATCTGACAGATGGATGTCAAAACAAGTTTTCTTACCAGTTTTCGTAAGAAAAAGTTGTATGTGATACAATAAAAGGTTTTGTCGATCCTAAGGATGCTAAAAGGTATGCTGGCTCCAGCAATCCTTCTATGGACTAGAGCAAGCATCTCGGAGTCAGAATATATGCTTTGATGGAGTGATCAAAGCTTTTAGGTTTATACAATGTTTGCTAGAAACTTGTATTTACAAGAAAGTGAGTGGGAGCACTACAACATTTCTGATAAGTATATGTGGATGACATATTGTTGATTCGAAATGATGTAGAATTTTTGGAAAGCATAAACGGTTGTTTGAAGAGTGTTTTTCAAAGGAAGACCTGGATAAAGTTGCTTACATATTGGGCATCAAGATCTATAGAGATAGATCAAAACGCCTGATGATACTTTCAAAGAACGCACACCTTGACATGTTTTTGAAGGAGTTCAAAATAGATCAGTCAAAGAAGGGGTTCTTGCCTGAGTTGTAAGGTGTGAAGTTGAGTAAGACTCGAAGATTGACCACGACAGAAGAAAGAGGAAGGACGAAGGTCTTCCCCTATGCTTTTGTCATAGGCTCTATACAGTATGCCATGCTGAGTACCGCACCAGATGTGTGCCTTGCCACATGTCTGGCAAGAGGGTACAAAGGTGATCTAGGTGTGGATCACCAGATAGCGGTCAAAATTATCCTTAGAGGAATAAGGAAATGTTTCTCGGCTATGGAGGTGATAAAGAGTTCGACGTAAAGAGTTACATCGATGCAAGCTTAACACCTATCCGGATAGCTGTGAGTAGAGATACCGGATATGTATAATGGAGCAACATTTTGGAATAGCTCCAAGTGGAACGTGGTAGCAGCATCTAGGATATGACATAAAGTTTTGCGAAATACATAGGGATCTGAATATGGCAAGACCCGTTGACTACAACCTCTCTCACAAGCATAACATGATCAAACCCAGAACTCTTTGAGTGTTAATCACATAGTGATGTGAACTAGATCATTGAGTCTAGTATACTCTTGGATGTTGGTCACATGGCGATGTGACCTGTGAGTGTTAATCACATGGCGATGTGAACTAGATTATTGACTCTAGTGCAAGTGGGAGACTATTAGAAATATGCCCTAGAGGCAATAATAAATTGGTTATTATTATATTTCCTTGTTCATGATAATTGTTTATTATCCATGCTAGAATTGTATCGATAGGAAACTCAGATACATGTGTGGATACATAGACAACACCATGTCCCTAGTAAGCCTCTAGTTGACTAGCTCGTTGATCAATAGATGGTTATGGTTTCCTAACCATGGACATTGGATGTCGTTGATAACGGGATCACATCATTAGGAGAATGATGTGATGGACAAGACCCAATCCTAAGCCTAGCACAAAGATCGTGTAGTTCGTATGCTAAAGCTTTTCTAATGTCAAGTATCATTTCCTTAGACCATGAGATTGTGCAACTCCCAGATACCGTAGGAGTGCTTTGGGTGTGCCAAACGTCACAACGTAACTGGGTGGCTATAAAGGTACACTACGGGTATCTCCGAAAGTGTCTGTTGGGTTGGCACAAATCGAGACTGGGATTTGTCACTCCGTGTAACGGAGAGGTATCTCTGGGCCCACTCGGTAGGACATCATCATAATGTGCACAATGTGACCAAGGAGTTGATCACGGGATGATGTGTTACGGAACGAGTAAAGAGACTTGCCGGTAACGAGATTGAACAAGGTATCGGGATACCGACGATCGAATCTCGGGCAAGTATCGTACCGATAGACAAAGGGAATTGTATACGGGATTGATTGAATCCTTGACATCGTGGTTCATCCGATGAGATCATCGTGGAACATGTAGGAGCCAACATGGGTATCCAGATCCCTCTGTTGGTTATTGACCGGAGAGTTGTCTCGGCCATGTCTGCATGACTCCCGAACCCGTAGGGTCTACACACTTAAGGTTCGATGACGCTAGGGTTATAGGGAAAGTATGTACGTGGTTACCGAATGTTGTTCGGAGTCCCGAATGATATCCCGGACGTCACGAGGAGTTCCGGAATGGTCCGGAGGTAAAGATTGATATATAGGAAGTATTGTTTTGGCCATCGGAAGTGTTCCGGGCATCACTGGTAGTGTACCGGGACCACCGGAGGGGTCCGGTGGTCCACCAGGTGGGGCCACCAGCCCCGGAGGCCTACATGGGCCAATAGTGGGAAGGGACCATCCCCTGGGTGGGCTGGGGTGCCTCCCACCAAGGCCCAAGGCGCCTCCTAGAGGGGAGGGGGGCAAACCCTAGGGCAGATGGGCCCTAAGGCCCACCCCAGGTGCGCCTCCCCCTCTCCCCCTTGTGGCCGCCACCCTAGATGGGATCTAGGACTGCCGCACCCCTTGGGGTGGGAACCCTAGGTGGGGGCGCAGCCCTCCCTCTCCCCCTATATATAGTGGAGGCAAAGGGGCAGCCCAACACACGAGGTTCTTCCCCTGTTGGCGCAGCCCTACCCCTCTCCCTCCTCGTCTCTCGTAGTGCTTGGCGAAGCCCTACTGGAGTTCCGTGCTCCTCCACCACCACCATGCCGTCGTGCTGCTTCTGGACAGAGTCTTCCCCAACCTCTCCTTCTCCCCTTGCTGGATCAAGGCGTAGGAGACGTCACCGGGCTGCACGTGTGTTGAACGCGGAGGCACCGTTGTTCGGCGCTTAGATCGGAATCAACCGCGATCTGAATCGCTACGAGTACGACTCCTTCATCCGCGTTCTTGCAAGCTTCCGCGTAGCGATCTACAAGGGTATGTAGATGCACTCTCCTTCCCCTCGTTGCTAGATTACTCCATAGATTGATATTGGTGATGCGTAGAAAATTTTAAATTTCTGCTACGATCCCCAACAGTGGCATCATGAGCCAGGTCTATGTGTAGTTTCTATGCACGAGTGGAACACAAGTTGTTGTGGGCGTCGATTTTGTCAATTTACTTGCCGTTACTAGTCTTATCTTGATTCGGCGGCATCGTGGGATGAAGCGGCCCGGACCGACCTTACATGTACGCTTACGTGAGACTGGTTCCACCGACTGACATGCACTAGTTGCATAAGGTGGCTAGCGGGTGTCTGTCTCTCCCACTTTAGTCGGATCGGATTCGATGAAAAGGGTCCTTGTGAAGGGTAAATAGAAATTGGCATATCACGTTGTGGTTTTGGCGTAGGTAAGAAACGTTCTTGCTAGAAACCTATAGCAGCCATGTAAAAACTTGCAACAACAATTAGAGGACGTCTAACTTGTTTTTGCAGCATGTGCTGTGTGATGTGATATGGCCAAAAGGATGTGATGAATGATATATGTGATGTATGAGATTGATCATGTTCTTGTAATAGGAATCACGACTTGCATGTCGATGAGTATGACAACCGACAGGAGCCATAGGAGTTGTCTTAATTTATTTATGACCTGCGTGTCAACATAAACGTCATGTAATTACTTTACTTTATTGCTAAAGCGTTAGCCATAGTAGTAGAAGTAATATATGACGAGACAACTTCAAGAAGACACGATGATGGAGATCATGATGATGGAGATCATGGTGTCATTCCGGTGACAACGATGATCATGGAGCCCCGAAGATGGAGATCAAAAGCAGCAAAATGATATTGGCCATATCATGTCACTATTTGATTGCATGTGATGTTTATCATGTTTTACATATTATTTGCTTAGAACGACGGTAGCTTAAATAAGATGATCCCTCACTAAAATTTCAAGAAAAGTGTTCCCCCTAACTGTGCACCGTTGCGAAGGTTCGTTGTTTCGAAGCATCACGTGATGATCGGGTGTGATAGATTCTAACATTCGAATACAACGGGTGTCGACGAGCCTAGCATGTACAGACATGGCCTCGGAACACATGCGAAACACTTAGGTTGACTTGACGAGCCTAGCATGTACAGACATGGCCTCGGAACACGGAAGACCAAAAGGTCGAACATGAGTCGTATAGAAGATACGATCAACATGAGATGTTCACCGTTGATGACTAGTCCGTCTCACGTGATGATCGTACACGGCCTAGTCGATTCGGATCATGTATCACTTATATGACTAGAGGGATGTCTATCTGAGTGGGAGTTCATTAAATAATTTGATTAGATGAACTTAATTATCATGAACATAGTCTAAATTGTCTTTGCAAATATGTTGTAGATAAATAGCTCATGTTGTAGCTCCCTGTTTCAATACATTCCTAGAGAAAGACCAAGTTGAAAGATATTGTAAGCAATGATGCGGACTGGGTCCGTAGTCCGAGGAGTGTCCTCACTGCTACACAAAAGGCTTACATCTTTTGATGCACCGCTCGATGTGCAAACCCCTACACCGTCGTCTGTGGATGTTGTGAACACCTGACAGACACATTCTGATGACTACTTGATAGTTTAGTGCACCATACTTTACGGCTTAGAATCGGGATTCCAATGACGTTTTGAACACCATAAGACATATGAGATGTTCCAAGAGCTGAAATTGGGATTTCAGGCTCATGCCCGTGTTGAGAGGTATGAGACCTCTAACAAGTTCTTTTGCCAACAAGATGGAGGAGAATAGCTCAACTAGTGAGCATGTGCTCAGAATGTCTGGGTGCTACAATCACTTAAATCAAGTGGGAGTTAAACTTCCAGATAAGATAGTGATTGATAGAGTTCTCTAGTCACTATCACTCAGCTACTAGATCTTCGTGATGAACTATGACATGCAAGGGATGGAGTTGATCCCGGAGCTGTTCGCGGTGCTTAAGACCGCAAAAGGTAGAAATCAAGAAGGAGCATCAAGTGTTGATGGTTTAACAAGACCACTGGTTTCAAGAAGGGCAAGGGCTAGAAGGGAAACTTCATGGATGGCAAACCAGCTGCCGCTCCAGTGAAGGAACCCAAGGTTGAACCCAAACCCGAGACTAAGTGCTTCTATTATAAGGGGAACGGTCACTGGTAGCGGAATTACCCCAAATGCATGGTAGATAAGAAGGCTGGCAACTTTAGCAAAGTATATACGTGTTATTAATGTGTACCTCACTAGTACTCCTGGTAGCACCTGGGTATTGGATACCGGTTCAGTTGCTATTATTGGTGACTTGAAGCAAAAGCTACGGACTAAACGGAGACTGGCTAAGGGCGAGGTGACGATATGTGTTGGAAGTGTTTCGAAAGTTGATAAGATCACCATCGCACGCTCCATCTGCCTTGGGGATTAATATTGAACCTAGATAAATGTTATCAGGTGTCTACGTTAAGCATGAATATGATTAGATCATGTTCATTGCAATACGGTTATTCATTTAAGTTAGAGAATAATGGTTATTCTGTTTACATGAATAATACCTTTCATGGTAATGCACCCTATGTGAATGGTTCATTGAATCTCGATCGTGGTAATACACATGTTCACGCCAAAAGATGTAGATTTAATAATGATAGTACCACTTTCTTGTGGCACTGCCGCTTAGGTCATATTGGCGTAAGATGCATGAAGAAACTCCATGCTGATGGATGTTTGGAGTCACTTGATTTTGAATCGCTTGACACATGCGAGCCATGCCTCATGGGCAGGATGACTAAGACCCCGTTTTCAGGTACAATGAAACGGGCAAGTGACTTGTTGGAAATCATGCATGCTGATGCGTGTGATCCAATGAGAATTGAAGCGTGCGGTGGATATCGCTATTTTCTCATCTTCACTGACGATTTGGGTAGATATAGGTATATTTACTTAATGAAGCACAAGTCTGAAATGTTTGAAAAGTTCAAGCGATTTCAGAGTGAAGTTAAGAATCATCATAACAAGAAGATCATGTTCCTACGATCTGATCAAAGGGGATTTTTTGAGTTATGAGTTTGGCAATCACTTAAGACGTTGTGGAATTGTTTCACAGTTGAAGCCACCTGGGACACCATAGTTGTAATGGTGTTTCCGTACGTCGTAATCGAACCTTATGAGATATGGTGCGATCTATGATGTCACTAACCGATCTACCGTTTTCATCTTGAGGTTATGCGTTAGAGACAGCTGCATTCACTTTAGATAGGACACCATATAAGTCCGTTGAGACGACATCGTGTGAACATTGGTTTGGAAAGAAACCAAAGTTGTCGTTTCTTAATGTTTGGGGCTGCGATGCTTAAGGCTTCAGCCAGAGAAGCTCGAACCCAAAAGCGGACAAACACATCTTCATAGGATACCCAAAGGTGACAGTTGGGTATACCTTCTATCTCAGATCCGAGGGCAAATTGTTTGTCGCTAAGAACGGGTCCTTTCTCGAGAAGGAGTTTCTCTCGAAAGAATTGAGTGGGAGGAAGATAGAACTTGATGAGGTTGTCGAACCTTTATTTCAACCAGAAAGTGATGCAACACAGAAAGATGTTTTCTGTGGCGCCTACATCTGTTGAATAGGAAGTTAATGATAGTGATCATGAAGCTTCAGATCAAGTTGCTATCGAACCTCGTAGGTCAACAAGGATATGTACTACTCCTGAGTGGTACGGTAATCCTGTCTTAGATATCATGTTGTTAGACAACAATGAACCTACGAACTATGGAGAAGCGATGGTGGGCCCGTATTCCGACAAATGGTTAGAAGCCATGAAATCCGAGATAGGATCCATGTATCAGAACAAAGTATGGACTTTGGTGGACTTGCTCGATGATCGGCAAGCCATTGAGATAAATGGAACTTTAAGAAGAAGACGGACGTGGACGGTAATGTTACCGTCTATGAAGCTCGACTTGTGGGAAAGAGTCTTTTCACAAGTTCAAGGAGTTGACTACGATGAGAATTTCTCACCCGTAGCGATGCTTAAGTCCGTCGGAATCATGTTAGCATTAGCTGTATTTTTCGATTATGAAATCTGACAGATGGATGTCAAAACAAGTTTTCTTACCAGTTTTCGTAAGAAAAAGTTGTATGTGATACAATAAAAGGTTTTGTCGATCCTAAGGATGCTAAAAGGTATGCTGGCTCCAGCAATCCTTCTATGGACTAGAGCAAGCATCTCGGAGTCAGAATATATGCTTTGATGGAGTGATCAAAGCTTTTAGGTTTATACAATGTTTGCTAGAAACTTGTATTTACAAGAAAGTGAGTGGGAGCACTACAACATTTCTGATAAGTATATGTGGATGACATATTGTTGATTCGAAATGATGTAGAATTTCTGGAAAGCATAAATGGTTGTTTGAAGAGTGTTTTTCAAAGGAAGACCTGGATAAAGCTGCTTACATATTGGGCATCAAGATCTATAGAGATAGATCAAAACGCCTGATGATACTTTCAAAGAACGCACACTTGACATGTTTTTGAAGGAGTTCAAAATAGATCAGTCAAAGAAGGGGTTCTTGCCTGAGTTGTAAGGTGTGAAGTCAAGTAAGACTCGAAGATTGACCACGACAGAAGAAAGAGGAAGGACGAAGGTCTTCCCCTATGCTTTTGTCATAGGCTCTATACAGTATGCCATGCTGAGTACCGCACCAGATGTGTGCCTTGCCACATGTCTAGCAAGAGGGTACAAAGGTGATCTAGGAGTGGATCACCAGATAGTGGTCAAAATTATCCTTAGAGGAATAAGGAAATGTTTCTCAGCTATGGAGGTGATAAAGAGTTCGACGTAAATAGTTACGTCGATGCAAGCTTAACACCTATCCGGATAGCTCTGAGTAGAGATATCGGATGCGTATAATGGAGCAACATTTTGGAATAGCTCCAAGTGGAACGTGGTAGCAGCATCTACGATATGACATAAAGTTTTGCGAAATACATAGGGATCTGAATATGGCAAGACCCGTTGACTACAACCTCTCTCACAAGCATAACATGATCAAACCCAGAACTCTTTGAGTGTTAATCACATAGTGATGTGAACTAGATCATTGAGTCTAGTAGACTCTTGGATGTTGGTCACATGGCGATGTGACCTGTGAGTGTTAATCACATGGCGATATGAACTAGATTATTGACTCTAGTGCAAGTGGGAGACTGTTGGAAATATGCCCTAGAGGCAATAATAAATTGGTTATTATTATATTTCCTTTTTCATGATAATCGTTTATTATCCATGCTAGAATTGTATCGATAGGAAACTCAGATACATGTGTGGATACATAGACAACACCATGTCCCTAGTAAGCCTCTAGTTGACTAGCTCGTTGATCAATAGATGGTTACGGTTCCCTAACCATGGACATTGGATATCGTTGATAACGGGATCACATCATTAGGAGAATGATGTGATGGACAAGACCCAATCCTAAGCCTAGCACAAAGATCGTGTAGTTCGTATGCTAAAGCTTTTCTAATGTCAAGTATCATTTCCTTAGACCATGAGATTGTGCAACTCCCGGATACCGTAGGAGTGCTTTGGGTGTGCCAAACGTCACAACGTAACTGGGTGGGTATAAAGGTACACTACGGGTATCTCTGAAAGTGTCTGTTGGGTTGGCACGAATCGAGACTGGGATTTGTCACTCCGTGTAACGGAGAGGTATCTCTGGGCCCACTCGGTAGGACATCATCATAATGTGCACAATGTGATCAAGGAGTTGATCACGGGATGATGTGTTACGGAACGAGTAAAGAGACTTGCCGGTAACGAGATTGAACAAGGTATCGGGATACCGACGATCGAATCTCGGGCAAGTATCGTACCGATAGACAAAGGGAATTGTATACGGGATTGATTGAATCCTTGACATCGTGATTCATCCGATGAGATCATTGTGGAACATGTAGGAGCCAACATGGGTATCCAGATCCCGCTGTTGGTTATTGACCGGAGAGTTGTCTCGGCCATGTCTGCATGACTCCCAAACCCGTAGGGTCTACACACTTAAGGTTCGATGACGCTAGGGTTATAGGGCAAGTATGTACGTGGTTACCGAATGTTGTTCGGAGTCCCGGATGAGATCCCGGACGTCACGAGGAGTTCCGGAATGGTCCGGAGGTAAAAATTGATATATAGGAAGTATGGTTTTGGCCACCGAAAGTGTTCCGGGCATCACCGGTAGTGTACCGGGACCACCGGAGGGGTCCGGGGGTCCACCAGGTGGGGCCACCAGCCCCGGAGGCCTACATGGGCCAATAGTGGGAAGGGACCAGCCCCTAGGTGGGCTGGGGCGCCTCCCACCAAGGCCCAATGTGCCTCCTAGAGGGGAGGGTGCAAACCCTAGGGCAGATGGGCCCTAAGGCCCACCCGAGGTGCGCCTCCCCCTCTCCCCCTTGTGGCCGCCACCCTAGATGGGATCTAGGGCTGCCGCACCCCTTGGGGTGGGAACCCTAGGTGGGGGGGCAGCCCTCCCTCTCCCCCTATATATAGTGGAGGCAAAGGGGCAGCCCAACACACGAGGTTCTTCCCCTGTTGGCGCAGCCCTACCCCTCTCCCTCCTCGTCTCTTGTAGTGCTTGGCGAAGCCCTGCTGGAGTTCCGCGCTCCTCCACCACCACCACGTCGTCGTGCTGCTGCTGGACGGAGTCTTCCCCAACCTCTCCTTCTCCCCTTGCTGGATCAAGGCGTAGGAGACGTCACCGGGCTGCACGTGTGTTGAACGCGGAGGCGCCGTTGTTCGGCACTTAGATCGGAATCAACCACGATCTGAATCGCTACGAGTACGACTCCTTCATCCGCGTTCTTGCAATGGTTCCACTTAGCGATCTACAAGGGTATGTAGATGCACTCTCCTTCCCCTCGTTGCTAGATTACTCCATAGATTGATCTTGGTGATGCGTAGAAAATTTTAAACTTCTGCTATGATCCCCAACATAGTGGAACTCTCAATGAAAGCACCAATGTCGGTGTCAAAACCGGCGGATCTCGGGTAGGGGGTCCCGAACTGTGCGTCTAGGATCAATGGTAACAGGAGACGGGGGACACAATGTTTTACCCAGGTTCGGGCCCTCTCTATGGAGGTAATACCCTACGTCCTGCTTGATTGATCTTGATGAATATTAGTATTACAAGAGTTGATCTACCACGAGATCGTAATGGCTAAACCCTAAGAGTCTAACCTAGCTATGATTATTCGGGATTCGACCTATCTACGGACCTAGCCCTCTGGTTTATATAGACACGGGAGGGATCTAGGGTTACACAAGGTCGGTTACAGAGAAAGGAATCTTCATAGTTGGTCGCCAAGCTTGCTTTCCACGCCAAGGAGAGTCCTATCCGGACACAGGTGGAGTCTTCGGTCTTTGTATCCTTACGGCCCATCAGTCCAGCCCATATTCAATAGATCGGACACCCGAGGACCCCTTAATCTAGGACTCCCTCAGCCGCCCCCCATGGCAGTCCGAATTGGACTAGGGGAGGGAGCGGCGCCCCCCCTTTCCCTCTCCCTCTCCTCCTCCTTCCTTTTCCCCTCCGGTGAAGAAAGGAAAAGGGGGGAGGCCGAATCCTACTAGGAGTGGAGTCCTGGTAGGACTCCCCCCCATGGCGCGCCCCTCCTGGTCGGCCGCCTCCTCCTCCCCTCCTTTATATACGGGGGCATGGGGCACCCCATAGCACATCAATTGTTCTCTTAGCCGTGTGCGGTGCCCCCCTCCACAGTTTACTCCTCTGGTCATAGCGTCGTAGTGCTTAGGCGAAGCCCTACGCGGATCACATCACCATCACTGTCACCACGCCGTCGTGTTGACGGAACTCTCCCTCGACCCTCTGCTGGATCAAGAGTTCGAGGGACATCATCAAGCTGAACGTGTGCTGAACTCGGAGGTGTCGTACGTTCGGTACTAGAGCGGTTGGATCGTGAAGACGTTCGACTACATCAACCGCGTTAACCTAATGCTTCCGCTTTCGTTCTACGAGGGTGCGTGGACACACTCCCCCCCTCTCGTTGCTATGCATCTCCTAGATAGGTGTGATTTTTTTTTGAAATTGCATGTTACGTAACCCAACAGTTAAACCCCCGAGCTCTGCATCAATCAATGCATACGACTATCTTTATTAATTATTCCATGAAGGTCTGATAGAAACATACATAAAGCCACCCGAAGCCATCATTCACACCTACAAACTTGATAATGCGGAGTCCTCTCACTCCCCATATCTGTAACCGATATCCTCTCCCATTCATCCACATAACGTATCGGAACCAACAACCGGTGCGGCAGACTTAAAGCGTACACCACATGTACACATTTTAGAAGCCGCCATCATCGTCGTACCGTTGTCCCAATTTCAGGAGAGAGATCTGCATCATCCTTGCCAGTCGGACCAACTGTCGACGCCACCACGGTGCCCAACGATGCCACCGTCCTACGCTCGTCCATCCCGATGCGGAGACTCTGGAAGATCTATCGTGCGTAGCACCTGCCAACCAGGCATGACAAAGCGTAGCACCTGTCAGCCAGGCATGACTTAACATGTCCACTGAAGCTCCGTTCAAGACGAAACCCGCTCCGCCTCCTGCCTTTGCCTTCCAGCGCTGCTCCACAATCCCAAGAGAGAAACGACACCGTAGTGTTGCCATCGTCCGATCTGGAACACCATGATCCTAGGGTTTCCCCCGGAGCAGCAGGAGTGGGTTGACAGTAGTTACTCGACGATGCCTTCATCAAGGTAATGACGCAGAACGCCGCCATCGATGGTGTTGGCTCGGTTTTCACCGGCAACCATGTCTCCCCGACTCGCAACCAGGACTAGATGACGGATCTCGAGATCCTACCACCCAGCCTCAGGCCGACCACCTCCGACAGAGGAGATGACCACCACCGTCGACTGCACCGGCCAAAATAGATCTGACCGGAGGTGCCGCCAAGCAGCCCACCAGGCCCTTCACGCCGGCACCGATCCGAAGCCTGATGACGCGCCACCGCTGCATAAGTCGCCGCCACCAGAACCAGGCAAGCCAGCGCCCGCCGTCACCCATGACTGGGTTGCCCGACGCGCCGCAGTTGTCGTCGCTCGTGGCAAGGCCAACCGTCGCTGCAGCCATCGTCGGCGCCGTCGGATTTGCCGTGCCTCCACACGCGCAAGGGCTCCGCACCACCTGAGACGCTGGAGAGAGGAGGATCCCCGCCACCACCGTCAGCCCCCAGGCGCATCCCGGCGGCGTCCTCCGACGGCGACGGGGTGAGAGAAGGTGGATTCGGCCCCGACGGCGACTAGGGCTGGGGAACCGCTCGAGTCGCCGGAGTGGGGGCGACGTGGGGGTCGGGCTTCGCTGGTACCTACGTGCGTTCACGGCTAGTGAGACGTGTCAGCAGGCTAGTGGTATGCATGTCTATAACTTGTTCTTCCAGTCTTGCATAAGACTACCCACAGTGGGAGTAACATAGATGGTAACATCACACTTATCTAGATAAAATAGATGATGTGGCATGTAATTAATGAAGAAAGAGAGGCATGTGGTAATATAGCTAATTACTGTAACATCACACATATAAAAAAAAGATGAGTCTACAACATAATAAATAATGTGATGCATGATATAATACATATGTTACTACCCACTGTGAAGGTAGTAACATATACTAGTAACATATGTATGTTACTACTCTAAGTTACTCCCCACTGTGACTAGTCTAAAATGGAGCGAGCTGCTATATCAGTACTGAGTCGGTTGTGTTGCCAACACACTGGTGCAAAAATAGCTGATTACAAACGACCAACGACGTGGGAGAGTATTGTTTATCCCGGAGAACATCCAGAGATAAAATCTGAAGAGCGTTTGAGTACATCTAGGCTGTAACGCTAGATAATTTAATTAACTCGTTTGCCTTTGCTAGCGATAATTGCCTGAGTTGGGAGTTCACATGAGGATACCAGTGTCTTTTCTTCTTCAGCAAGCGTCGGTGGTGAAGACACCGTGCCTTCGTTTGTTGATACGTATATATGCATGTTAAAGTATAATAAAGTGGAATGCGTCTTGGTAACAATACATATTTTACGTCTCTTTGCCCGCTAATGCTGGGTAAAGTGAAAGCGTTTCTCTTGCTGACCGCCGACAATGCCGGATATCCATCCATCCCATTTATTAGTTGCATGTTTATCTTACTAGAGATAAGCATGTCATTAATTAGTTCATTAATTGGTCTCCAGTTAATCTCAAATGAGGCCCTCTATATATTCGCCCACTCCCTAAGAGTGAGCACACAACACAGCGACAGGTTGCAAGAAGTAGCCAAGGTACATAGCCATGGCTGCCATGCACGAGAGCACTCCGTCGCTCCTTGTGCTCTTCTTGTCGCTAATGCTCTTTTTCACGGCGTCTTCCGCGCGCCACATGACTGGTGATCCACCGCCGGTTATTCCTTCCCCGCCGCCCCATATGGCTTCTCCAACAATGGAGGAGGCGTGGGAAGGCGTCATGGTGGCACCGAGGCCAGTTCCTTCTGGACCGGACCCTATACACCATCGTCCTCATGCCCCCCCGCCCCACAGGCCTCCCCCATCAACGGAGGAGGTGAGGGAAGGTGTCATGGTGGCACCGAGGCCGGTTCCTTCTGGTCCGAACCCTATACATCACTTTCCCGCCCCGGCGCCACAACCCCACCATCATCACCGATGTCATGACCTACCGCCCGCATCAACAGAGGAGGCGTGCGAAGGCGATATCGTGGCGCCGAGGCCGGTTCCTTTTGGATCACACCCCATACATAACCACCCTGCTCCAGTGCCTCAACCCAACCAGCATCGTCGACGCAAGGCCCCACCGCCTGCATCTTTGGAGGAGGGGAGGGAAGGCGACAACATGTCACCAAGGAGGCCACTTCCTGTTTTCGGACCAAACCCAAACCATAACCACCCCGCCAAGGCACCAGCTCCTCCTCATGAGTAACGATTGCCCTCGTGGCAACACATGCGCCTTTTACATTTAGTTACACCGGAAGCACTAGCAAATAAGAGATAAATCATTGCATCGATTGAATAATGGGCATGTAACCTGGATTGTTATCTTTGATCATTGTATGGGCACTCCACTTCGCCATGTCTGAATATTATTGAGTGATAACATGCAAGGTGCTTTACTATAACTCTCTCAGTTTTATTTTTTTAGGATTACTCTAATTTTTTTAGACAATTAGGATTACTCTATTTTTTAGTAACTAGGATTACTCTAATTTTTTTTGAGACAACTAGGATTACTCTAATATAAACAACGTTTTGGGCGTCATCAAGGGCCCATTCTCGAGTTGCCCATATCCATAGACTAGACTAGGCCCATCCCTCCCAGCCCGGCCCAGCGGAACCCAACCGGCAGCAGAAATCCAAACGTTATCCGCTTCAAAGCCGAGCGGCGTCGCCACCCCTCTCCAGCCAAACCCACACCCTCCGCTCGCTCGCTCGCTCTCCTTCCCCTCCCCAATGGCGGCCTTCGCCTCCACCTCCCCCTCGCCGGCGATCTCCGCCTCGGCCTGGCGCATGGACTCCCTCCGCGCCGCGCTCCCCGCGCTCCGCCCCTCCCCGTCGGTGGCCGTCCGGCCTCGCAGGCAGGCGGCCTCCGCCGCCCCGTTCCTCCGGAGCTCCTTCGTCTCCACGTCCTCCGCCTCGTCCTCCGTCTCCCCCGCCCCGATGTCCTCCGCGGCCTCGGCGTCGCTCGCCTTCTCCTACACCTCCTCGTTCTCCGGTGAGATGTCCTCGTTTTCCGGCCCTTATGTTTGAGCCCGACTGTGGTTGTAAATGCTGCAGTTTCAGTTTGGACACCCGAGTGTCAGAAATGCTAAAGTTCGCCAGCCGCCAATCCAAGAAATTTCTTGAACTGGGCAAGCTGCATATTCATTCTCCGTGGCCACCTGGGTTCCAATATTGTAGTATCAGGGGCACGTCATTTATTTATTTATTGCTGATGACCTTTGAGATGGTCTGTAGCTTTGGAATTGCGTTTCAGTGTTCAAGGATGCTCAACTCATTAAATCCTCAACAATGTATTGAACAATTGACAATTTCTCTCATGTTTTGTAAGAGCATCTATCCTATATTCCTATTACCCATTTCGTTGCTAGTGTCATATATATACTGGAGCATATGTTGGCAGTTACAAATAGGAAATACTAACAATGAACCAGTTGGCAAACTATTTTGAAGAAATATGTGTCATTTCTCATCTCTGCCATCAACAGATTCATCTACATTTGCACCCACTGTATTATAGCTCTGTTCCTTCCACTTTCTTCATCTGTTTAATCGCGATGATGCTTGAATGCATTGTGGTGCTTCAAATTGTGATGCTGCCATTTTATCCCTTGTGGTCATGAGCAGAACAAAAAGGAAAGCATAATTAATATGAACTGGTATAGCTGTATTTTGAAAACGTTTTTAATATGGACTTGTGGAATCAGAAGGGCAGAAGAGATTTGAATGGTGAAGTAACTTGTCATTCCATGCATAATTGTTTATCTTGCTGATTATGCGAACAAATATTATCATGGATAGAAAATGGTCTTATCACCTTACATTTGCCTAAAAGCTAGTTTTCCTTAGTATGTCGAATATCACCTAACTGATTGACCACACCATACAAATCTCAAACAATATAAGTATGTCCTGGAGAAATTAAAAGCTTCGGTTGTTACATGCCAAATATGCCAGATCGGCCTAAAAGGTCTTGAGCCATTCACGCTAAAGATAAGATTAGGATGGTTTTTTGAAAAATTCCTATGAATTTCACAATGAACTCATTCGCTGACCTTTCTCAAAATATTGCAGTGGAATCAAGCTTTGCGCACCGACTGTTTGGCACTGATGTCCGTGGAAGGATACTGGCAATGAGGCACGGGAAGCGCATTCCTAGGCTCAACAGGCCTGCAGATCAGCGGAAAGCACTCCTGCGTGGGCTGACCACACAGCTGCTGAAGCACGGGAGGATAAAGACTACTAAGCCAAGGGCAAAGGCGATGAGGAAGTGGGTTGACAAGATGATCACGATGGCGAAGGATGGATCTCTTCACAAGAGGAGGCAGGCCCTGGGGTATATTTATGAGAAGCACATAGTCCATGCACTGTTTGCTGAGGTTCCAGACAGGTACGGGGAAAGAAACGGGGGCTACACAAGGATCATCCCGACATTCCCAAGGCGGGGAGATAATGCACCTATGGCTTACATCGAACTTGTCTAGGTGAGGTGAATCCCTTTTATGGTATCACCAAATTGTTCTTATTTTTCATTCTTGAAATAGACTGTGTCATTATCTTGACTCTGTGCATGTTAGTTTTCTTAAGTGTTATTAAGGACATGAATTTAGAGAATCACTGTATGTGTTTCATAGGCAGTAAAAGGACATGGAACTGTATCTACAAACACTAATTGTGCAAATACATGGTGTGCCAAAAGTCTGTTTGCTTACATAGTGTATTTTAGAGTTTTGCTGGTAAAGACCATCCTTCTAATTCATGTATTCATATCTGCAGAGAGTCATCCATTGGTTGCAGTCCATCCATCGACGCTGCTCAAGCCGGGTGTCTGCGAATCGCCTTTTGAACCTGTGTTTTCATATGTTATTTTGTAACAACAAAGTGTAGATCATGTCACGGAATTTTTGAACAAACGAATGTCATCCTGTAACTGCAAGATCAGTGTGCAATACTAGTATTTTGGAATGTCTCCTTACTGTAATCTGTTTTCTTTCAAGTCTTGCGCTCTTTATTCTGGGAACTGTTCATGACGTTGTTGGCGTGCCTCCCAATGTTTACGCGAGTTTGCCCTGGTCCTGGACAATGCTACATCGTTTGTATATGCAACTGCCGATCCTGCAGTTGAGCTTCTAGAAAAGATCTATAATGTGATGTCTCTCTCTGTTGAAACTTTGAGCTCAGCTGAAGAGCCACCTTGTATGTACATATAGCGTGTGAACATATAAAGTACAACAAAGTCAGGATGGCCGAGTGGTCTAAGGCGCCAGACTCAAGTTCTGGTCCTCTTACGAGGGCGTGGGTTCGAACCCCACTTCTGACAAATCCTTTTTCTTTTTCTTTTTGCTTGCAATTGCATTTCTTTTGTCCCGTTTATATATTTATATATTATATATGTCACGAACGCAATCTAAATCTTCTTTCTTATTCTTTTTCTTTCTGCGGGGTGTAATCTTCCTCGTATTGGTTCATTCTGTTTTAATGCAATCTCAATCTTCTTTCATGGTACTATTCTTTTTCTTTCTGCGGGGTGTAATCTTCCTCGTATTGGTTCATTCTGTTTTTCTTCTCCTGCTAGTAATTTTCTTTTCTTTTCTTTTAACACCACCCACTAGTAATTCTCGATCTTTTTTTTTGAGGGAATAGTAATTCTCGATCTTGGCTGTACGAGTGGACCCCAGCCGTGCAGTGACCACAAACCGTACGAGGGCAGAGATGAATCTGTCAGAGGCTCAGAGGAGGAGGTGTGTAAGTGTAACTAGACCGTACCGTGGGTAGATATCCTTGTCACGTCGTTTCTTGGAGCGTTGCAATCCCGCGAGATTCGCCGCAAGCCGACCCGCAGCAATCCTTTTTCTTTTTCTTTTTGCTTGCAATTGCATTTCTTTTGTCCCGTTTATATATTTATATATTATATATGTCACGAACGCAATCTAAATCTTCTTTCTTATTCTTTTTCTTTCTGCGGGGTGTAATCTTCCTCGTATTGGTTCATTCTGTTTTAATGCAATCTCAATCTTCTTTCATGGTACTATTCTTTTTCTTTCTGCGGGGTGTAATCTTCCTCGTATTGGTTCATTCTGTTTTTCTTCTCCTGCTAGTAATTTTCTTTTCTTTTCTTTTAACACCACCCACTAGTAATTCTCGATCTTTTTTTTTGAGGGAATAGTAATTCTCGATCTTGGCTGTACGAGTGGACCCCAGCCGTGCAGTGACCACAAACCGTACGAGGGCAGAGATGAATCTGTCAGAGGCTCAGAGGAGGAGGTGTGTAAGTGTAACTAGACCGTACCGTGGGTAGATATCCTTGTCACGTCGTTTCTTGGAGCGTTGCAATCCCGCGAGATTCGCCGCAAGCCGACCCGCAGCATTCGATGCGATGCGCTGCGCGAGAGGAGGCAGCAGTCACGCGCGCACGCTGCCCGTCTCCGTCCCGTCCGTGATGCCAACTCCACCACACGATTTCAAACAGACGTTCGTTTTGTCCGATTTTTGTCCCTTTGAATAGGGATTTGAAGTCGTGTCCGGGCCTGTCCTGAGATGCGGTGGCCGTGCGCCCAGCGCGCGACCGCATCCTTTTGCCCCATCCTGTCCGCGTCTATTTAAAAAAAAAAAGAACATTTCAAATGCCAAACCCCAGTTCACGACCCGAGTTCATCACGCCGGCAACAAAGCCAGCGGCCTACACGACCATCGCCGGCAACACAGCCAACCTCCAAAATAAATAGTTGTCCTCACCGGCAACACAGCCAGCGGCCGGCAGCACAGCCGGCCTCCAAAATGAATGTTTTTTCGCCGGCACACTGCCAGCGGCCCAGCGGGCGGGCGGCACCCATGCCAGCCTCCAAAAGAACGGCCACGCCGATCGGACAACCTAGTTCAGGCCTTCGGCGTCGAGCATCTCCTTCTGCTTGGCCTCGAACCAGGCCCTCGTCTTGTCGCTCATCTTCGACAAGTCCACGCTCATGATCGCAAGGGCCACCTCCTTCGCTTTGGTGGCGGCATTGGTGGCCTCGATGTCGAACTGCCTCTGCCTGGCCTTGACGTTGTCGGCCTCGATGTCAAGCTGCCTTTGCCGGGCGGCCTCTTCCATGTCGAGCTGCCTTTGCCGGGCCGCCTCCTCCATGTCTATCTTCCTCTTCTTGGCCGCCTCCTCCATCTCAAGCTTCTGTCGTTGGAGGTCTAGGTATTGCTTCATTTGCTCGTCCTTACTTTGCCGCTTCTTCTCGTCCCTCACATCCTTATGTGACATCATACCATGCAAAGTCTCATGCAAGGCCATGGATGAGGCGTCACGTATGTCGTCCACCTTTGAGTTGGTCTTGCCCCTCGGCCTCTTCAACGCCTCGCCATCCCCACCTCCGGTGAACTTGGCCGTCTTCTTGCCTCTCTTCCTTTGAAGTTCACGGTATTGATCCTTGAACTTAGGGAAATTGTTGATGATCGTCCAACAATGCATAAGAGTGAATGGCTTGTCATTGTGCCGGGCCTTGAATGCCTCCAAAGATTGAAATGCCTACACCACATGATCAACAACAAGTGAACATGCAAACATATACACGGCCGAAGTCTCATGGCCGTAGCAAGGGCTAGAAAGAGAAGAGCATACCATGTCTCCAACGCCGAGACCACTCACGGGCCGTGCTTCAACGCTCTCAAGTGCGGCACAATACTTGTTGCACTTTTGTTGGATGAACAACCATCTTTTTTGAATAGAACCGATGCCACGGTTGCTTGTAATTTGGTAGGGCTCAAACATCTTCCTTTCATGAAATGTTTTGTGGACTCTCGTCCAAAAAACAATGCCCTTTTGTTGCGCGCCGGTCCTTGGATCTTGGCTAATCTCCATCCAACATTGGCAAATCAACTTGTCCTCATCTTGTGTATATGAACCGGTGCGAATGCTCTTCCGCTTCTTTTGTGCTTCCGCTCTTTGGGTGAGCTCGTCTATGAACAATGGAGCGCCACTAATATCAACATCATTGGCTTCATCTTCATCTTCACCTTCGACATAGATGTCATCGTCTTCATGCCACGAATCACCATGGTCGTAGTCAGCATGGTCGTCGGCCTCTTCATCGGGCACGTACTGGGCGCGGCCATCCTGACTTTGGGTCTCATCGGGGTCGTAGGCACGGCCATGCCCACCCTGGAAGATCACGTCCTCCATGTACTGGTTGTAGAAGGGGTCGTCCACCATCGGCGTTGAGGTTGGCATTTCGTCAAACAACACGCGGGGGGGCCGACATGGTGCCCGTGAACGGTGCATGCGCCTGCTTTCTTTGCATCTCGACGGAAGGCCGCCCGCCGCTGCTGGACCCAGGCGTCACGTTGAGGTCGATGACGGCCGCGGGGCGTGGTGTGGACGGCGCGAACAAGCCCACGTCCGGCGACGCCGAGAAACGGGTCTGGCTGTCGTGCCTGGGTGGAGGAAAGCCGGGCGACATGGGCGCGGCGCGCGACGTCGGCGACTGGCAGTGCGTAGGCGGGGCGACCGACGAGCCTGTGCTCGCCGGACCGACGGCCGCTGCATGGAACCCCGCCGGACGGCCCATGCCAAGCATGAGGATGGTGTGCGCTTTGTTGACGAGGTCCTCCTTCTCGTCGGCAGCGGCCTTGCGCCGCGCGGCCTCCAGCTCCTCGCGCTGGGCGGCGAACTTGGCCGCGGCGGCATTCATCTTGACGGCCGCTCTCCATTCCCTCCTCTTCGCCGATTCCGCGTCCAACTTGGCGATCTCCTCCGGCGTGTACTCCGACCGCGGCTTCCTTGGCGCCTTCTTCTTCACCTTTGCGGTCGGGTCGACGGCCAGGCCGCCGGAACTCGACGGGGCATCGGCCATGGACGGGGGAGAGAGGGGGGGCGGCGGAAGGGACGTGGGAGGGTTTGGGGGAAATGGCGCCAAATGGCCGTCGGGGGGGTTTTGGTTTCTCCCATCGACAGGCGGGCCAGGGGAGGACAAGCGCGCGCGTCCCGCCCGTCCGCGCTGTCCGTTTCACCCCAAAACCGGCGCAAGTTTGGGCCGGGGATGGGTCGAAAGCGGACACAAAGCGGACAAAAGTCCGTTTGCTCCCGCGCGCTGGGCCGCCTTTTTTTGTCCCTTTTACCCCAAACGGACGGGGCCGGACAGGATAGGGTTGCGCGGTGGAGTTGGCCTGAGGCTGAGGCGCACCAGACATCACCGACGGCTGGGGCAGCCCGCGGGCGGGGCAGGTAAGGCCAACTCCACTGCGCGACCCCAAACGGACGTCCGTTTTGTCCTGTTTTTGTCCCTTTGGGTAGGAATTTGGGGTCGTGTCCGGGCCTGTCCTGGGATGCGGTGGCCGTGCGCCCAGCGCGCGGCCGCATCCTTTTGCCCCATCCTGTCCGTCAGGGCCAAGAATTTCCCAAATTTGCATTAAAACTAGTTTCGAACCCAAATATTTGTCTGAAAATTAAAATAGTTTTACAACCCAATTGAAATAGTTTTACAAATACATCTATTGGTTGCCAACGTGATCCCACACGTGCTCAAACAAGTCATTTTGAAGATTCACATGAGTGTGCCAATCACGCATCTCACGGTGGAATTGGGCAAACTGTTCAAATGTGGCCGGGTCTTGGTGCAGGGGCTCAATATTTTCACCTTGATAATCAAATCCTTGGTCGAAGATACTCTCATCACACTCGTCATCGACGATCATGTTGTGCATGATCACACAAGCAGTCATCACCTCCCAAAGCTTCCTTTCATCCCATGACAGTGCAGGGTTTCGAACCATACCCCACTGGGATTGAAGCACACCAAAAGCATGTTCCACATCCTTTCTAACACTCTCTTGCATTTGGGCAAATCTCTTTCTCTTCTCACCTTGGGGTTTCAAGATTGTCTTCACAAAAGTTGACCACTGAGGATATATACCATCTGCTAGATAGTATCCCTTGTTGTAATGGTGGCCGTTGATCTCAAAGTTGACAGGTGGGGAGTGGCCTTCTGCAAGCCTCGTGAAGACTGGAGAACGCTGCAGCACGTTGATATCATTGTGAGAACCTGCCATGCCGAAGAAAGAATGCCATATCCAAAGATCTTGTGATGCCACCGCTTCTAATATGACAGTGCACCCGTTAACATGCCCCTTGTACTGGCCTTGCCAAGCAAATGGACAGTTCTTCCACTCCCAGTGCATACAATCTATGCTGCCAAGCATACCTGGAAAGCCTCTAGCTGCGTTGGTCGCCAACAATCTCTCTGTATCAGCGGCAGTTGGCTGCCTCAAGTACTCTGGGCCAAAGACCTCGATCACAGCCTGGCAAAACTTGTACATTGACATCAGACATGTTGTCTCACACATACGCACATACTCATCCACCAGATCGCCTGGAATTCCATATGCAAGGATGCGGATGGCCGCGGTGCATTTCTGGTAGGAGGAGAATCCAAGCTTGCCAAGGGCATCCGTCTTGCACTCAAAGTATGGGTCATGAGCAACCACTCCCTCTCGGATACGATTGAACACATGCCTGGCCATACGAAAACGGCGACGAAATTTATCCGGCCTGAAGAGTGGGGTGTTGGCAAAGTAATCTGCATAGAGCAGGGCGTGGCCTCTCTCCCTGTTGCGGTTCAGGTTGGGAGCACGGCCAGGGACTGACCCCCTGTACCGAGGAAGCTGCCGTTGAATATGGTCGTGAACGACCAGTGCAGCCACCACAAGATCGTCATCATCCGACGATGAATCGTCCGATGAATAAAGGAAGTGATGGTAGAAAAACTCGTCTCCACTGTCCATACTTTTGTTGGCAAAAGGTCAAACACCTTGCGCTCGTGGTGGTGAAGAGGCCGCGATGATCACCTCGACGTAGCAGGGTGGTTGCCGGCCGGCTACAGGCCGCTCTAGAGCTCTCGTCGGAATCTGCCTCGGCCGCCGTGGTACGTCGCCGGCAGTCGTGTCCCCTCTGCCACCGGCAAGGATGGCGAGGGCCAAACCTCCTCCGATCGACGACCAAAACTACAGCGGAAGCGCGGGCGTGGTGGCGGCCATGTCGAGACGTGGTTTGGTACGGACGGCGGGGGGCTGTGCGGTGAGGAGGCGGCCGGAGAATAGCGGCGGCGCTGGCGGCGGGGCGGGGGGAGAGGGTGAAGCGTTGGGAGTGGAGGGACTGCTAGTGTCCCCGACAGGAGGGCCACGGGGGGGACAAGGGCATGCGTCGAGGCCGTACGCGCGCGTCCGTTTCACCCCAAACCGAGCGCAAGTTTGGGCCGGGGATGGGTCGAAAGCGGACGGAATCCAGACATTTGTCCGTTTGCGCCCGCGCGCTGGGCCGTCTCGTTTGTCCCTTTTACCCCAAACGGACGGGGGCGGACAGGATAGGGTCGCGCGGTGGAGTTGGCCTAAGGCCAACTCAACGCGCGACCTCAAACGGACGTCGCTTTGTCCGGATTTCGTTCGTTTGGGTGTGATAATAGGGCCGTGTCCGTTCGAATTCGTAGATGCCTTGGTCGTGCGTTCAACGCGCGGCCGCATTTCGAACGCATCTTGTCTCTATGCATGCAAAAGTGAGAAACAAAGAATTTTAATCCGCGATTCGCACTAGTTCACGTCGGCCGGCAACACAACCGATGGCCTATAGTCTGACGCCGGCAACAAAGCCAACGGCTGGCACAGGAGCCAGCCTTCATAATGGACAAGTTTTGTCGTCGGCAACAAAGCCAGCAGCCGGCACAGGTACCAGCCTTCAAAAAGGACCACCATCACGGCCGTTGTCTCACCTAGATCATGACGTCGCTGGCGAACATCTCCTTCTGCCGGTTCGTGAACGAAGCCTTCCTCTCCGGTGACAAGATGTTCTTGTCGACAATCATGATCGCTAGTGCCACCTTCTTGGCTTTTGTGTCGGCATTGGTGGCCTCAATCTCTAGCTTCTTGAGTTGAGCGGCCTCCTCAATGTCAAGCTTCCTCTAAAAAAGGCCTCCTCCATGTCAAACTTCTTCGTTTGAAGATCTAGGTATATCTTCATTTACTCCTTCCTCCCTTTGCTCTTCCTCTCATCCCGCATTTCCTTTTGGCTCATCATATCCTCCAAAGTTCCTTGCAAGGCTATAGAAGACGCATCACGCTTCTTGTCGGACTTCCAGCTTGTCTTGCCCCTCGGCCTCTTGAGCACGTCTCCCGCATCAGCCTCGGCCGCCGCCGCCTTCTCTCCTCTCTTCTTCCGACGAGTATTGTATTGGTCCTTGAACTTGGGGCAATCTTAGATGAGCACCCAACAATGCGTGAGATTGAATGGCTTGTCTTTGTGTCGGGCCTTGAAGGCTTCTAAAGACTGAAATGCCTAGACAATCAAACATGCGGCCAACATGAAAGGACATAGAATGCATGAAACTTAAATGGCATGCTAGCATGAATGGGCGCATGATGGAAAAGAGAGGGGGTTCATACCAAGTCATCAAGTCCTAGGCCGCTCACGGGATAGGCTTTGACGCTCTCAAGCGCGGCACACTATTTGTTGCATTCTTGTTGGATGAATCCCCACCTTTTTCGGATTGAATTGATGCCGCGAGTGCTTGTGAATTGGTAGGGGGCAAACTTTTCTTCGATCATGAAAGTTCTTGTGAACTCTTGTACAAAATACCACTACTTTTTGCTCGACACCTTTGATTGGATCTTGGCCAATTTCCTTCCAACTCTCGCAAATCAAAGTGTCCTCGGCTTGGCTATATGATCCTGTGCGAATGCTCTTCCTCCTCTTTTGTGCTTCGGCCTTTTGGGTGAGCTCGTCGATGAGACATAATGGCTCTGCGGAAATGTCGACCTCATCTTCTTCATCTTCACAATGCAAGTCATCATTTCATGCCACGAGTTGCCATGGTCATCCTCATCGGCATCATCATGGCCGCCGAACTGAGAGTCATCATAGGTACCACGGCCATCCTAGCTTTGGGTCGCGTCGGCATCAAAAGGTTGCTCTTGGCCGTCTACGTGGAACGCCTCACCACGGCCCTCGAAGATGACGTTCGACCATCATCGTCTACGTCGGCGGTGGCATATCGCCGAACAGCTTGCGGGCACCGGCATTGTTAGCCGACTCGAACGACCGGGGCTGCTTCCTTTGCGTGTCGTCTTCACAATGGCCAGCGCGACTGTACCCCGGCGTGATGTTGAGGTCGATGACACCCGCGGGCGTAGTCGGGTCGACCACCACGCAATCCGGCTACGTAGAGAATCGCGTCTGCCCATGGCCGTGCGGCGGCGGAGCACGAAAATCTGCGTGTGCCGTGTGAGACGGACGAGCTAGGGGAACGGTGCTACGGCGGTCGATGGGCCGACGAGCCTGTGCTGGCCGAGAGAATGGCCAGCAGCGGGCCATACCACCCATCATGAGGAGGGCGTGCGCCTTGGAGACGATGACTCCTTGTCGTCGATCTCGGCATGGTGCTGCATCGCACGCCGCAGGGCACACTTGGATACATACTGCGCGGTGGCCTTCTTATCCTTTTCCACGGCTCGTCGGTCCCTCCTCTTGTCCGATCCCCTGTCAAGCTTGGCAGCGGACGCCGGCAAGAGCTCCGACCGCGGCTTCTTCTCCACGGGCTTCTTCTTTTTCGCCACGGGCTTCTTCGCGGCAGGTGGTGGGTCGCCGGGATTCGCGTCGTCGGGCATAGTGGACGAAAAGAGGGGGAAGGCCGGGGGCGCGGGAGAGTGGAGGGTGGGGCGCGGGAGGTTTGGAGGAAAAGGAGGGCAAGTGGCCGGCTGTGCCACCGACGGGCGGGCCAGGGGAGGACAAGGCGCGCGTCCTGTCTGTCCGCTGTCCGTTCGGCCGCAAACTCAGTTCAAACTTGGACCGGGAATGAATCGAAAGTGGACAGAAAACGGACAACGGCCCGTTTACGACCGAACGTTGGAAGATCTGCTTTGTCCGTTCACCCTCAAACGGACGCGGACGGACAGGATGGTGTCGCGGGTTGGAGTTGGCCTCAGGTGGAGGTGGTGCCAGCCGCGCGCCGCCCGTGTGTGCATGCGCGAGCGCGCGTGCGCGGACGAGACGGCAGCGTGCGTGTAGCGTACGCATGCGCTGGAGCGTACGTGTACGTATGTACATATGTACGGCGTATAGCTAGCTAGCTGCTCGAGCCTGTCCAAGCAAGCCATTGCCGCCGGCCGGCCGGCCTGCGAACGTGCTGGCTAGTAGTAGAAGCACAGTAGAGCTGCCCCCCATGCCGCCTGCGTACTACGTACTGGTGAGTGTAAACACAGCAGTGGAGTGGAGCCTGCAGCCCGTGTATGGCATGGCACGAGGGCCGGGCAGCACGCGCGCACTGCGGCCGCAACGTGCGCTGCCTCCCCGATGGCAATAAACATCCCTCTCCAACCGTCTACGAGATGCAGGGGATCCTATGCCCGTGTCTCAATTCTTTGCTATGCTACGCTACGCTCGCATCATCATGGGTTTTACTTGGATCCAAGGCTAGCGCCCAAAAGAAAAGACGGGAAATGCATCTCATAATCTACTGACAAAATCCTCTTCGTCAACCATACATTATTTCTCCTCCTCCTCCTCCTCCCCTTCCGACATTGTATTGTATAGAGTCTGCGTCAATTAATTCAGATTGGAGGAAGTGCTTTTTCCGGTTGTCAGTTCAAAAATGCTCCATTGCGCATAAATTTAGCTTATAAAACAACAGTAGCTGATATGAAGCAGCTCGATTGGTGCAGTCCATCGTGGCCGTAGCAAACCCCTCCTCTGAATCCATGGTAACATTAGAATCATGAAGTTAAAGCCTGTTTCAAAGCGCGTGAACATAAAACCAAATACGATTTCAAGTGCAAGGATTTAAGAAGTACCCCTCTGTCTCAAAATATCTTTTGTCTCTCTCAAATACTCACGGCCACCGTTTTAAAATAAATGTCTCAACTTTAGTATAACTTCGGGACAGAGAGGAGTGTTACTACGGGGAGTACTTGTTTTTCCCTTGGGTTTGGTTTGGTTGGCTCTTCCTCTACTTGTGGAGCAGATCATTGCTGGGCGCACGAGGCCGCTGAGAGGGAGCATGTGAAAGCTGACGAGCGATGAAGCATGGCACCGAAAAGGGCCAACACAAAAGTTGACGCTAAGGATCAGACACAGCATCCTGCCCAGCCTACCTGGTTTCTTTCTTGGGGCAAAAAAGCGCACCGTATGAAAAGGATGTCCTTCGGCTCACCGGCTTTTACTGACTTGTTTACCTGACAGGCTCCATGTTCGCCTGTTTGCCAAATCCAGCGCACAGCAAAAAACACCATGCGCAACAGAGCAAAAGTTAGACAGCAAAGAGCAGAAAGAATCACTTGGAATGAACAGTATCCAAGAAGAGAGTGTGTGCGTGTGTGTGTGATAACCAGATCACAGCATAGCTCGCAGCATCTCCTCCTGGGAAAAAGTAACTGATCGCACGCACTAGCTGATTGCTAGTGGTGCTCCTGTGTTTTTTAGTGCCTAAATTCTTCTCTTTCGCTAGTGTGGTCCATGATTATGTACTCCCATTTCTGTCAAGGGAACGATAAATAAAGCCGGGTCGTTGGCCCGATTCATCCGTAGAGCGTACACGCAATGAATGGGGAGCACGGTGAGTAGTAGATTGTCGTCATTCATCCGCCTTGGAGAGTTGGTACCACAAATAGTTAGCGGGTGTGTCTTTCACAGGGGAAAAAAATACATGTTAGCCACCGCCTCCAAGAAAAATGCCTAGGGTTCCTCTGTCTTCAATGGGGGTCGCCGCCGGTCTGCTTCATCTTTGATTGGCGGCGTGGTGGATCCCGATCCTTATTGACGGGAGGGCTTTGTTTTTAGATGTTCCTTCGAATTTGTTAGAGTTTGTGTTCAGCTCAGAAAGACGAGACAACAGCGCCTCCCAAAAGTGGAATAAGGTTTAACCCCACCTAGTCCCGTCTCGACGGTGCATCTAGCATCGTCGGTGGGCGTGTGGAGGTGTTTCTCTAGCGGATCTGTCTTTGATGGATCTGCTCTGATATGGTCATAGTTGGTCTATGGTCGTGCGTCTTCAGGTTGGATCCTTCCGATCTACGCTACTCTTCAATGGCGGCGGTTGTTGTTCTGGTGTGCCGGTCTTATGGGGCCTTTGCACAACGACTTTTCGACTGTCTATTACAACAATTTTTGCCCGTCTACAGCGAGGGAGTGGCAATGACAATGGCGCGCCTTCGGCTCGCTTCCATGCCTTACCTTTTGCTAGGTGGTCTATGGATCTGAATGTAATTTTTATCGTTTCTGATGTTCGTTGTACTACCATGATTAAAGATGAATAAATCAAAAGTTTTCTAAAAAGGTGTATTTCACATATAAGATAATTTTGATTAGTATTTATTAATCAGTGCCGGCTAATAAGGATTATCATTTTTACACCGCACGCTTGCTTGGCTTCCATAATGTTTCACTTTTTAAAACAAATAGTAGGCCCTCCATCTTTCTAGACTAAAATATTGCTACTTCAAATTATTATTTGCAAAAAGGCCAAAGGCCGGAGACCATATCCTATATGCCTAAAAGAGTGATTCCCACTACTTTTAATTATCACAATATGTGTGCTTCTACATCATCAAAATTGTTGTAGCCATTAGATTTACTAGCTTGATCCACTAGCATATGTGCGATGCAAGCACAAGAATCCTCTACCACGCAACACGTATTAGTGCATTCTAAGTGAGTTTCAAATCATATTTCTTCCACATCAACATGCATAAAAAAAGACCCATCACCACCAAACCATTTATAGAGAAAGAAAACTACCTCAACACGCGAAACATTCACTAGAATTTCCATTGTACTATGCTACATATTTTACAATTATCCAATAGTCAAACACAGTAAATCACATGTTTTTTTAGGGCCTGTTTGATTTACAACCTAAGGTTGCCACACCTAACCTTAGTCGTTGCCACACTTTTCTAGCAACATGGTCCGCATGTCATAGGCTCAATATTTTGCCAAATCTTGCCACACTTGTGGTGGCCATTTTGTTAGCCACACTTTTTGTGGCAGCCACACTTTGTCTAAACTTAGTTGTGACAAAGTTAGTCATGAACCGAACAGACTCTTCGTTTTTTTATCATATTATTACTTAAAATATTCATGTTCCATGCAATCAAATCACATTGGAAATGTATGCAAAATATTCCGTAACAACTTGCGGGGTATCATCCAGTGGTTCTAAAAGAGACAGTTCTATGTGTACTAGGGGAGGGGGGCATTGCCCCCGGCCTTTGACCAAACTGTGAAGGAAAAAATTAGGAGGGTTTAGGTTACTATTTTCCCCTACCAAACACTCATCTTTTTCCTCCCCCGCCCCTCCTCCCCAAGAAATTTCGCCTGGCTCTGCCAATGCTGAACTGGGACCTAGTTTGTGTGAGATCTGGCTTGGCTAGGTTCCAGACTTTGTAAAAGGAGTTGGTGGTGGCTATTTGCCCAGCCATGTTATGTAATGAAACACATTGTGTTCCTTTAAAAAAACATCTGGATTAGGGTAGCTGTGTTCTAATTGTACCTTGTGAGGTAAGTGCACATGAGGATTTTGTATTTGTGCTTGTATTGCGCTCCCGCAGGTTGCGGGAGGCCATGACGAGCAACCCGAATTGAATGAGTCGACCCCATCTAGCACGAACACGCCTTTCTCCCTGCACAACTTCTACGGGGCCAACAACCACTTGGGATCGAAGGTCACTGACCCTTCCAAGGCCTGGATGTGCAAGACAGCCTCCATGTCAGCATGTGCGCCTGCGCTAGTAATCTCCTTCATCCTAATAGTGTTCACGTGCACTCCAACCTGTTGGGGAACATTGCAGAAAACAAAAAAAATTCCTACATTTCACCAAGATCAATCTATGGAATCAACTAGCAACGAGAGGAGACACTACTAGGGAAAACCCTAGCAGTAGCGCTGGTTTTGTGCTCACTAGTAGCGCGGGTAGGCGCGCTACTAATAAGGCGCTACAGCTATTGCTTAGCAGTAACGCGTGCCGCACGCGCTACTGCTAGGACAAATAGCTGCAGTGCTTGTTCACTCCCACGCTGCTGCTAATGTAACTACTGGCAGCGCGTTTTCTTTCCATCGCTACTAGTATTGTTTTTTATTTTTTTTATTTTTAGTGTATTTATGCGCCATCATACAAATATTGGTACAATACCAGTTATGAGGTTTACATCATTATGTCCATAACAGTGTGTCAAATGAAGGTGGATTAGGTTCAAGTGGAGGCAATATGTGGTGCATGTCAAAAGTATACTACTAATCCAAACTTGATCTAGTTTGGACTAGTAGTACTTTCGATGTGCACCACATGTTGCCTCTACTTGAATCTAATCCGCCAGCACAAGCTATTTAATCATCATCATAATCATTAGCACCAACAATATTTATTTAATCACCACTAACACTAGCTAATAATAATCATCAGTCATTACCACCAACACTAGCTATTTTATCATCATAGTAATAGTGTAGCACATCATCATCCTCAAACTCATTTCTAGCTAATCACTCCTGCTGCTCTCTCTTAGGTAAAACAACATAAAACATGTGTAGCTCTCCTCCTTGATCAAGTTGGAGCATGCAGATGAACCTGTCTCCTAATTTTGGGTAGCACATCTGTTTGCTGCCCCCTAGTACTTGTCTGCGCTCCCCCATCACATATCTGGTCCAGTCTTGCACTATTAAGCATTCATCGCTGATCTTGAATGCACTAAAGTAGCATGTAGGATATCTTGGCCGTAAGCTAATAATACTCATGGTACCTTTAGTCTCGATCTCATAAGGCACAACATTCATCGGGAGTCCCTGTTGAAGAACATCGTATGGTCACATACTTAGCAATGAAGTTTAGCTTCACAAATAATGTATGGAAAAGATGCATTGAGGACAAATAGTAAAAATCTTACCATCCTTCCTAAATAGATGTGGCCGTAGTTCATGACGAACACTATTGGTCGCACGTTTTCAGTACTAAGATTTCTAAGTCCAGGAAGAAAATTTGTCTTGACGGTATCAAGATCCTCAAGCCATGAAACATAATGACTTAGCTTCTCGCAGTTTAGTTCAGCCCCGGGACAGTAGTAGGTCCTGTCTACCAAGCGCTGGACATGTTTGCTTGCACCGAAATAAGCTGACAATACAAATTAGTTGTCAACTATTTTTGAATAAACAATATCAAAGACATAAATATGGCTGAGAAACTTACATTTTGGTGTAACTGGAGGCGTCTGCACATCGACCCAGATGTCGGTATTACCTTCAATATCATCTTCCGGACGAATATCAAAGGTGATAACCATATCAGGCTGAAATGCATAAGTCTTGCATAGTGCTCGCCATGTTTTGCATCCAAAATAGGTGTAGTCGTCTGAATTGTATAATTTTGCGTGGGAAATATAACCATGCTTGGTCTTCAAATAAACTTTCTTTACCTCCATAGTATGACCGAAACCTATCTTATCCAATACAAAAACTCTTGCATGGCAGGGGATACGCTAGTAGAATAGTAAAAAAAAATATAAGTTGAAGCAAATGAAGCAGATGTCATGCTTAATTACGAAAAAAGACTTGTCGTTGTGACTTACTGTATCCACTTCGAAGTTCTCGTCCAGCTTGATGCTGAAGCGCCTATCATCATCTAGGAAGATTTCGTCGCACAGGCCGCGCTCGTCTTCGCAGTATTTGCAAATACCGAAATCCTTTTTGTCGTCAGACATTTTTCCTATGTTCATAGTTAAAACATTAATTGAAAATCGATAAAAGACAACTACCAGGATACTCAACACACAAATCCGGGGCACTCGATATTTCCTACATATTCTGGCAAAAGTCATGCCAAAATTCACGGAAAAATCCGGCATGATCTTTGCTAAAATAGGATATATCGAGCACCTGAAATTTGCCGGAACGGAAATGAATCAACACTCCGACAAAACATAGGCCACTCGGAGGTGTAACCTGCAAACATGACTGGCCACTTGGATATTGAGCAACACAAGATATACATTTCAAAATATCTTATAAGACTCAAATTAGCATGCATTCAATAAGCAAAAGTAAATCATCTCATGCGTCCGTACATCGTCGAATATTATCACTAATACATCCCGAATAGTGTCATACATATAACATCACTAGTACAACTAAAACCCTAGCACACGACGGGTATCGGTGCGGGCGGTGGACACCCACAGAGAAGGAACCATCACGGGATCATAGCTCTAGTGAGATCCCTGGAGAACCTGCCAGGTATTGGAGAACCTGTGCTCCAACGCAAACAAGTAGCGACGGACGTGCGCGTCCTCCTCACTGACACGTTGACGCACCACCTCCGCGGAGTCCTCGAGCCTCTGGACCGTCACTGCCCACGCGACCGCCACGAAAGAAGGTTCGGGTCAACGACAGGCTGGCTCCTCACCAACCTGCGCCCCCCGGTAGGTAGCGCCTCCCAGTACCACCCCGGCGGAGCCCAGTCCCGGACATGGCCCATCTGGTCAAGAAGGTGTCGTCCTCCGCCGACTCGACGACGAGGATGCGGGATAGGCATCGTCCACGTCGATGCGGGAAAATTGCTTTAACTAAAAAAATAGCAACAAGTTCTTACTAACTAGTTCTATTAATTCAACTAGTTCTTACTAAAAATAAACTTACTATAAATAAAAATATTCTAGTACCTAATTAGTACCTAGTTCTTACTAACTAATTAGTACCTAAGAACTACTGCCCTAATTACCATCTAATTTGATGAACCTATAGGGGCGGAAAGTGGTAGCGGATATTCCAATTATCCAACTATAAAGTGAAATAAGTGGTCAAATTTTACTCGTTTTATGATTTATCTTAGAAATTTGATTCGTTTTCACCCTTACATGAACCCTAACTCATTTGAGCTGCATCCGCATCCGATTCGTTTCCACCCTAACTAATTTGATGGAGGTAGAAACCCTAGGCAGAGGTAGGGGAGAGGGAGGAGCAGGCGTGCTCACCTCGGGTGCCTGCGACGAGGGAGGGGCAGGCGGTGTCGAGGTCGTGGTCGGGGCTCCGGGGCGGCGTTGAGGTCGGGAGGGGGGGGGGCGGGGGCGGCGTCCGGGGCGGCGTTGAGGTCGGGGTCGGGGGCGGGGCCAGCGTTGAATCTGGGGTCGGGGGCGGCGTGGGGAGAGCGCGCGGCGACCGAGGGGCGACGGCGGCGGCGAGAGTGGAGTTGATTTGGGGGATGAAGTGGCCGTGGGGAAGGACGAACCGCGTGATTAAGTCAGAAGTACCAGTAGCGCGTTCCAGAAAGGGTGCTACTGCTACGTTAGCTACAACGCGTTCTGGAATACACGCTGCAGCTAAGGAGATTAGCAGTAGCGCTGGGCCATTATACGCGCTACTGCTAGGTTGGGCTAGCCATGTGCGCCCAGTTCAAACGTAGCAGCAGCGCTTTTCGCTAGTACGCGCTACTGCTAAAGTCATAGCAGTAGCGCGGTTTATTTACACGCGCTGCTACTAAGTAGCAGCGGCGCTTGATTTTGTACATCGCTACTGGTAAAATTCTGTGTATAGGCTTTTCCCTAGTAGTGAGATTGCATCTACATACCCTTGTAGATCACGAGCGGAAGCGTTCAAGAGAACGGGGAAGATGGAGTCGTACTCGCCGTGATCCAAATCACCGATGACCAAGTGCCGAACGGACGGCACCTCCGCGTTCAACACACGTACGGAGCGGATGACGTCTCCTCCTTCTTGATCCAGCAAGGGGGAAGGAGAGGTTGATGAAGATCCAGCAGCACGACGGCGTGGTGGTGGATGCAGCAGTGATTGCAGCAGGGCTTCGCCGAGCTTCTGCGAGAGGGAGATGTGTAGCAGGGGAGAGGGAGGCGCCAAGACTTCCGGTGCGGCTGCCCTCCCTCCCCCCTTTATATAGGCCCCCTGGGGGGCGCCGGCCCTGGAGATGGGATCTCCCAAGGGGGCGGCGGCCAACGGGGGTGGAGTGCCCCCAAGGCAAGTGGAGGCGCCCCCCACCCTAGGGTTTCCAACCCTAGGCGCAGGGGGGCCCAAGGGGGGGCGCACCATCCCACTATAGGTTGGTTCCCCTGCCCACTTCAGCCCATGGGGCCCTCCGGGATGGGTGGCCCCACCCGGTGGACCCCCAGGACCCATCCGGTTGTCCTGGTACAATACCGGTGACCCCGAATCTTTCCCGATGACCGAAACTACACTTCCTATATATAATTCTTCACCTCCGGACCATTCCGGAACTCCTCGTGACGTCCAGGATCTCATCCGGGACTCCGAACAACTTTTGGATTACTGCATACTCATATCTCTACAACCCTAGCGTCACCGAACCTTAAGTGTGTAGACCCTACGGGTTCGCGAGACACGTAGACATGACCGAGACGGCTCTCCGGCCAATAACCAACAACGGGATCTGGATACCCATGTTGGCTCCCACATGCTCCTCGATGATCTCATCGAATGAACCACGATGTCGAGGACTTAATCAATCCCGTATTCAATTCCCTTTGTCAATCGGTACGTTACTTGCCCGAGACTCGATCGTCGGTAAACCAATACCTTGTTCAGTCTCGTTACCGGCAAGTCACTTTACTCGTACCGTAATGCATGATTCCGTGATCAACCACTTGATCACATTGAGCTCATTATGATGATGCATTACCGAGTGGGCCCAGAGATACCTCTCCGTCATACGGAGTGACAAATCCCAGTCTCAATTCGTGCCAACCCAACAGACACTTTCGGAGACACCTGTAATGTACCTTTATAGTCACCCAGTTACGTTGTGACGTTTGGCACACCCAAAGCACTCCTACGGTATCCGGGAGTTGCACAATCTCATGGTCTAAGGAAATGATACTTGACATTCAGAAAAGCTACAGCAAACGAACTACATGATCTTTGAGCTAAGCTTAGGTTTGGGTCTTGTCCATCACATCATTCTCCTAATGACGTGATCCCGTTATCAATGACATCCCCATGTCCATAGCCAGGAAACCATGACTATCTGTTGATCAACGAGCTAGTCAACTAGAGGCTCACTAGGGACACATTGTGGTCTATGTATTCACACATGTATTACGATTTCCGGATAATACAATTATAGCATGAATAATAGACAATTATCATGAACAAGGAAATATAATAATCATTTTATTATTGCCTCTAGGGCATATTTCCAACACAACCAACTAGACTCTTTTGCTCCTCAATGTCTTTATCTCCTCAATCGACCATTGTTGCAGCTACTTCCTGTCGCCGTTTAGCCACACCTTCCTTAGAACAATCTGTATGCGCACATCATAGGCAATAATATAAGTAGAGACCTTTTACAGTACATCCTATCCAACCACGCGCAAGAAAAAAAAATCACCTCAGCATGCAAACATTCACGAGAATTTCAATTCTACTATGCTACATATTTTACAACTAGCAAATAATCAAATAGAATAAATCACATGTATTTTAGTTTTAGTTCTCATATTGTTACTTCAAATATTCATGTTTCATGCAATCAAATCGTATTGAAATATATTGCAAAACATTCCGGAACAACGTGAGGGGTATCATCTAGTGGTTCTAGACTACTGAAGCAAAACTATGTGTACTGGGGGGGGGGGGCACAGCCCCCAGCTTTTGATAAAATTGTGAAGGGAAACATTAGGATGGTTTAGGTTGGGAAAAAATAGTTTGTGTCCCACACCAGTGATCTCCTTCACCCTACCGGTGTTCATGTGCACTCCAACCAATTGACGACAGACTCTTTTGCTCCTCGGTGTCTCTACCTCCTCAATCGGCCATTGTCGCAACTACTCCCCGTCACCGTCCAGCCGCACCTTCCTTGGAACGTCTGCATGTGCACGCCATAGGAAATTATATAAGTAGGGACCTTTTACATTACATCAAACTATCCAACCATGCATAGGAGAAAAACACCTCAACATGTAATCTTTCACTAGAATTTCCATTCTACTCCCTCCATTCCTAAATATTTTTCTTTCTAGAGATATCGACAAGTGACTACATACGAAGCAAAATGAGTGAATCTACACTAAAATATGTCTATATACATCTGTATGTGGTAGTCCATTTGAAATATCTAAAAAGACAAATATTTAGGAACGGAGGGAGTTCTATGTTACTCCCTCCGTTAAGAAATATAAGAGCGTTTAGATCACTACTTTAGTGATCTAAACGCTCTTATATTTCTTTATAGAGGGAGTACATATTTTACAACTATCCAATAATCAAACACAATAAATCAAATGTATTTTTTGTTCTAGTTATCATATTGTTACTTCAAATATTCATCTTTCATGCAATGAAATCGTATTGAAATGTATTGCAAAATATTTCGCAACAACGTGTGGACCATTTGCTATATTACAAAACACGAACCCTTAAGAAAATACCCTTACAAAAATTCAAAAATGCATTCAAATCCTTCGGGCGTCGAAGTACCAAGCTTATTAATGCAAGCTCAAACGTTACGTGGTAAAGTAGGAGAACACATTATTTTTAAAATATGGAGCATGTCAATTTTCTAAGAAGATTGAGCATGATGATTATTTGTTGAATTAGTAGGGAAAAAGATCACCATTGGACACGGTAAAACCTCTTGCAATCTGAGCAAGCGATTTGATTGGTTTTCAACTATTGCACTCAAGAGTGGCCGTGGATACAAATTGATACTTGAGATCGAATACGACACATTATCTTTTTGTAACCACCGGTTTGTAGGACATGAAGTTTGTGCTCACGAGCTCATATGCTCCCTGTAAACAGTAAAATCTTTAAAAAATAGTTTAAAACAAAAAACTGAGTTTTTTTTTGGGGGGGGGGGGGGGGGGGGGGCAAACATTGACAAACTCTCAACATGCATGTGTGAAAATTTTCTTGAAGAAACAATATTCCGAAATGCTTCCTAAAATACAAAATTGATGCTCCAAAAGTTCGTTTTTAAGCGCATTTTGGAGCATCGATTTTGTTTTTTAGGAGCATTTCGGAACATCTTTTATCCAGGAAACTTTGCACGCATGTAGAACATTTTTTAATGTTTGTTTTTACTATTTTTTGTCGAATTTATTGATCAGTGAGGATGCATATGAGCTCGCGAGAAGGACACTTTCCCGATTCATGAGTCATCTGATTTTTATTTCTTATTAAACACATGGAGCATGTAAACTATCCGTTGAGTTTTTCTTCGGACGGTCATTCGTGGACTTATTTAATCTAGATTTTTTTGCGGGGGTAAATCTAGAAAAATCTAACAAAGAAACTATTCTCACAGAGGCAGGACGTGTGTGCGCGCGTCACAGAGACGAGTGTATGTGCATGTTGGTTATGCTATGCTAAAAGGAAAAGAAACCATTCACTTTCAAAAGCCTCCGGTAACTACCACGGGTTTTCGTCCGCAGCATTCGAGAGCGGGTCTAGATGTCAAAAAAATACCTGAAACCGAATACGACACCTTGTGTTTATTCTAGCACCGTCCCATTAATTCTCTAGTTATTTTTCTAATTTGTTCGCGCTGGGTCGGTGCAATATAATCCATCGTCGTCGTCGGTCGTAATTACGATGTATACAAACAGTACCCGCCGCACGACGACTAGCTCGAACACGCCAGTGATCCCCTGTGTGTTGGCGATAAGGCCGAACTTGCTCTATAGCTTGTGCGCTGACGGCGACGGCCATGTTGACGATCCCAAACCAACTGCCGACGATCCCATACGGGAAACAGCAGCATCACGAAATACGGGTGGACGGAGCCAATTCGTGGGCCGCTGCTGGACACTCGTTAGCAGCTCAAACAGTGATTAGAAAGTGTTCCTGTCGCGTGCTTGGACAAATACACACCTATTCATGAATGTGAGCTATTACAATTTACATGTGTATTTTTTTATTTGTATTTGTGTACGGTCCTGGTCGCTAAGGGGGGCCGTGCCCACTAAATGCGTGAAAGCCAAATTTTTTGGGAGATAATAAAAGAGCCACCTGCATGTTGGATGGGGAGTTAAATTTAGGTTTGGGGGAAATGGAGAAAAGGCTGGATTTGGAACTGACCCTAGTGACGAAATGGACAGTTTGGAAGAACGAGTGTGACATGGGGATTTTTGGCTTGCCCAAATTTGCCAGGCATTCGATCACTACACTTGAGAGGGAGCGGGGCCCCACTAACATGTGTCTCATGTTTATTAGATGCTAATTCTTTCTGTATTTCCATAGTTTTGAGCACATTAAAACAATAGGTATTCTAGCTGTTGACAGCTGGACAACCACATTTTACTTTCCTGCACTAACAAAGGAAATTAATTAGTAGATTTATTGCAGGGAATTAATTAGTAGATTTTGGTTGCTGCATATTTGTCTCAAAGGGCTTGCAGGGAAATACAGGTTGGACATAATAACACTCTAATTATAAATGAAATGATGTGATTCTACGCGTTAAAATATTTAATGAATGATAACCATGATAAATTAAAGAAAAACTTACTTTGGGGTATTTATTAAATAGGTAACACATGTTTATTTTGAAACATATATGTCGTGATCAATAAGCTTGTGCATCCATATCCACAAGAAAGGAGTACAACTACGTAAAGACATCATTTTCCCTGGGATGACAAAGTCTATGTGCCACATTGACTAATTCTTTTTTTTGGGTGATGGAACAAGAGTTCTACATGTTTGAAAATTTCACATATGCATGTAACTGTAATCATGTATATATGTCTTTGCGTGTCATTCTTCCATAGGACTCCTAAACTATACATATGAAAAACAAAATCTTCACATATGGTGGCAAAAATAACCAAAATACTATATGCAAAATATATTCTTTTTAGGTGTGATCTATAAAAATAGCAACACCACAGTTTCCTATAAAAAAACTAGCAAAAATCAAGATTAGATAGGTAAACATATTTTTCCAGCAGTGCTTCTATCTTTACGTCCCGGGAGCGATTTTGTTGACGTGCCGTGATACACGTGGAAGTGGCTACACCACCCAGACGTTCCGTAGACCTTTTAAAGGAGAAAATGATTTCCGAATAAACCGCGAAACTACAGGTGTCTATTAAAACGACGCCGTTGATTTAGAATATAACGAAGAACCTTTTTCAGTGGTATTATGCCTTATTTTAAATATGGAAAATAAATCCATCGGCACGACGAAAACAAATTACGAAAACCGCGGCGACAGCTGCACCGCCTGGACCTTTCGCGGAAAGAATAAAACGGTTTCACATAAACCAGAGAAAACTTGGTGTTGTCATGCAGAGTCCAGACACAGACACGATGTGACTCACAAAAAATCGAAAAGACCTATTTTCCTCCCCCATTTTATTGTTGTGAGGAAATTGTGGCTTTTGATAAAGCCTTTCCAACGGGGGGTGCCGTGCTGGCGCGTTGCAACCTAGCGGGGGAGGCCAGCTCTAGAGAGAGAAAAGGGTTCCAGAGCGGCAGCCCCCAACACCTCCCCCCCTCTCTCTCTCCCCCCCTACGCTGGCTGCTGCCGCTGCAGGCTGCACGCACCCTAAAGCAGCGAGCCTTTCCACCTCTCCTCTCCTCTCCTCTCCCTGCCACCCCACCCACACACCACCGCCACCACCCCGCCTCGGCCTCGGCTGCGGCGCCCTGTGTCTCCGCCTCTCCGGAGCGGGAGCGGCCGCCGCCGCCCGCCGCCGCCATGTCCGGGCTGTACGGCCAGCAGGGGTTCTCCCCTTCCAGGAACCTATCCCCCCAGATTAGAAGCAACCCAGATGTCGATAGGTAGAGGCGGCGCACGGATTTTTCTTGGTTTCTTTGCTTGTTTCTTGGCCAATTCGTGGTGGCAAGATTGGTTTTTTATTTATTATTATCGTGCGCTGTGTTTTCTTTTCTTCCTGTTGGGTTTGGTCGCTTTGATGGGTGAATGGAGATGGTGATGTGATTGCTCTGTAATTAATGGTTTTGTGCAGCCAGTACTTGGCCGAGCTGCTCGCCGAGCACCAGAAGCTGGGGCCTTTCATGCAGGTGCTGCCCATATGCAGCAAGCTGCTGAGCCAAGGTGAGATCTCCTGATCTCCCCTTTTTACTGTTTTGTCTGCAGGCTGATGTGATTTTCCTCTGTTTATGCACGGTAGTGGTGTTCCTCTGCAACCATGGATACGGAAGTACATGGCTGCAGGGCTTGGATACTGCCCACTTTAGATTAGATGGCATTGGTTGTTGCTGCCTGGTTGTATGGTCTCTGGTGCATTCACTGCTTGGATGACACTCTGTTTTCATTTTATACATACTGCGATGTTTTCATTCGTCGGGGCGAGAATTAGATGATTGCAGTTATGCGCGGTAATGTTGATCAATCCTTCTGTTGCAATCTATGTTTGCAATGAGGTAGATCAATCTTCTTCTTGACTGGCATATGGTGGTCGATTGCTGTTGGAAACTTGTCTGGTATCTTAGCAAATCATCCCACCATTGGTGAGAACCATATGTCTGATCTAGGGTTCATCTTAACTGTACCATGTAAAAAGCAGTGCTTAAGTTTGTGGATTGTATATACACTGGACAACACTAAATGCTGTATATGAACGTCGGCATATATATCGCTGTCAAATAAATCAATGACATTATCAACCAAAGAGTTGTTGAGATATCCTGCGGCCTTGCTCATTTCCAGCCTCACTACATATAAACATCTTTTGATATAACTATGAAGTTCTTCTGCAAACTGGGCTGATTATAGGAATACTTCACTTGATACTCAGCCTCTTTCTATAGGGCATGCTTAGACCGTCTGACTCTTTTTTCTGCGTGCAGCACACATGCTTGGATCATGATTTATGGGATTTTCTTTATCTCACATATTAGCCTGAGGGATTCACTATCTTCAGTGAGGCTATCAAGAATTCTTTTGTTTAAATGGTGGTGTTTGATCAAATTTTACATCGACTGCATCACACTCTAATGTCTCTTGGTTAGACCAGCCTGTAGAACGAACTATACGCTGGCCATCAGCATGTTGTATGTATATTAGATAAGTATATCTAAGGAACGGTTGATGTTTTTATGAGGATTGAAAAAGGAATGGTTGGTGTTATGGACCTACTGTGAATGATCATACGAATATCTTGGATCTGGTTCCTATGTGCATATGCTTTTTGATATCTGCCTTTGTCCAGTCAGTGTTTATCCATTGTATGATTATATCGTGTCTTGGTTGTGAAAAATAACCTAACATCGATGTACAAAATTCTGTTTGTAATCAATAGCTTATCCATTTCTTTTGATCTAAATTCTCACCTGACCTTCTTGTTACTCAGAGATTATGCGGGTGTCAAACTCTGCCCACAACCCTGGATTCAGTGATTTCGATAGACATCGATTCAGAAGTCCTAGTCCAATGTCTTCACCAAATCCAAGATCCAATCTCTCTGGCAATGGGTTCAGTCCTTGGAATGGACTGCACCAAGAGGTAGACATTCATTCATTACATATTTATTTGTTAAGGAAGAAATAAAATATGTTTCCAATCCAGTAGATCACGCTATTGCACCTTTATACTCCAGAAGGTACATGCTTTCACTGTGAGAGTTTTAGCCATTATTATCTATAAAATGGACCCTGTCGGTACATAAGTTATAGTAAACTTTTTGGGTCTGCAATATGATACTATGATATATAAAATTCATAATACAATGTAAATGTGGGTTTTTTTTGGTGGAAAATATTGTCTGTTATTCATGTTGTGCACATTCTTCCAAATATTTTTATTTCATGAAACGATACTGATGAATCGTTTGTGCTTTGCCATTTTGAACTATTCAAAAGAGGTTAGGTTTTCCTCAAGGAAATAGTATGGATTGGCAAGGAGCGCCACCAAGCCCTAGCTCTCATGTCATGAAGAAGATTCTACGCTTGGAGGTCCCAGTTGATTCTTATCCGAGTGTACGCTGCCTCTAACTTGTGCAATTTTATTTTTACACAGAATGATGATTGATCCATTTTTTATTCCTTTGCTGATATAACTTTTGCTTTCACGGCAGTTCAATTTTGTGGGACGTATTCTAGGACCTAGAGGCAATTCTCTAAAGCGGGTAGAAGCATCTACTGGTTGTCGCGTTTTCATCAGAGGAAAGGGTTCCATCAAAGATCCAGGGAAGGTAACCAAAGTTCGCAATGTTTGATCTGCACCCCCTGAAGTTAAATTATACATTTTTTTCTGAAGTCTGCAAATTGGGTTGCATATTAAGTTGAGTAAGTTTACTGGAATCGTCCTCCAGTTCTACGGATCTCATCCATCACCATGTTTGGCTTTTCACAACCTGTTCATAACCCCATTGGATGATTATGTGTTCTAACTTTCTCCTGGAACTCCCTACCCCTTTCCTAACCCATAATTATGTAACTGCAAGCTAATTATTTTTTCTTCACGATAACTTTACTTTTACACCGACGTGCGATATATTTCTATTCTGTCCAGTTTACTTGTCAACTTTCTTTTTATTCCTCGTAAATCTGTTTTCCTGTTTGGCAATTTTTGCCTGTAGGTTCCATTGCTTGCTTTTTTGCCTCTCACCTTGTGTTTCTACTACGTTGCTGAGAACTTAAGTTTCACTTTTTTTTTCTTTTTTTCTTCAAGGAGGACAAGCTGCGAGGAAAACCAGGCTATGAGCATCTGAGTGAACAACTTCATATCTTGATAGAGGCTGAGTTCCCAGCCAATATTATTGATGCCAGATTGAGACATGCACAGGAAATTCTAGAAGAACTGCTAAAGCCAGTGGTAAGTAATTAATGTTTCCATGTACATATTCGCTTTCTGAAGAAAGCCAATGAAATACCCAGTTATCCTTTTATAGTTTATAATACCATGAAAATTCTTTTTAATAAAATAATAATTGATAATGTGAGGAATCACATATAAAAATGTTGCTTCCACCTTCTCTAGTGCTAGTGGTCACCACCTAGCAGATACAGTATATCTTTTTCTTGAATTTGGATTATTACCATTATTGATCTCTCTCAATTGGTTCCCTTTATATTTTGTGGAGTACATTTTCATTTCTCATTTATTATCTGGAACTTGTGTTTACTTACAATTGCACATGCATACCATGGCGGCTTGCTTGTCCAAGAATGCTTTTTGTTTACAGACGGCAAGCACTCTGGACATGCCTCACTCACAAAGCCATGTTGGTTTCTGCTGCAGGATGAGACACAGGATATCTACAAGAGGCAACAGCTCCGGGAGCTGGCGATGCTAAACTCAACCCTGCGAGAGGACAGCCCTCATCCGGGGAGCGTCTCCCCATTCAGCAATGGTGGCATGAAGCGTGCGAAAACAGGCCAGTAGGGAAGGAGCCACCCCTCATCGTTACCGGTATTGTCCAGGTGCCTTATGTGCCCCCCAATGGGGACGCCATGTCTCCGGGCAACGTTTGCCGCGGGCGCACTTGAAGGAAGCGACGCCCTGCATTTCGCTAGACGAGTCAGTATGAGTCTGCGGTCTCTCCTGCGGACAAGGAGAAGCCGCTGGGACAGTGGAAGTAGTAGAGTCCTGGGTCGGTGGGTCGGCCCAGCTTTGGTTGCTGTAAGGTCCTATAACATTCGCTTTATTTGTTAATTGACTGTTAACCCTAGTAATGTGGTGCTATGATGGTAGGTGATCTCCATGACAGACAGACTAGAGAGGCCCGAGTATGTGAGCTTTCATGTTTTCCTTTCCACCCCCTGTTAGGCGTCGGAACTTCCTTGTATATTATCCACCCTTCTGCATTATGGAGTCGCGGATAATAATAAAAAAGGGTATAAGGATCATCTGCTTGTGCCTTGTGGAGTTGTCGTGTCTGGTTCAGACCGTGGAGGTTTCGAACCGACAAAGTCGAAGTCTGGTTTTTAATGTCATCAGTGTTCATGGATCTTTGTGGTTTATATTGTTGAACTGTGATGAATTTGTTGCAGTTTTGGGTTCTGGCATGTTTGTTTGCCTCTGCTTGGCATCACAGATGGGATGTTACTGCTGGGAATCCCGTGGGAGACGTTTGCCGCGGTAATACTGTATTATTGTTGTTTGGAGGATACAGAGGCATATGCATGTGTGGGTGTATCCGGTGGAAAAATCAGCTTAAGAAGTTTATCAAACATTGGACCTAAAGGAAGAAAGTTGTAGCCGCGTTCAAATAGATATCAGTTTGATAGATTGTTCAGTCCCTTAGACTTATATCAACAGATTTGTTCTATCCCTAGACTAATATCATGAGATTTGTTAGCCAGATTGGCGAAAAAATTAGAATAACACGCCATAGAAAAATATTTTGACAGTGCCGTAGCGAAACATTGCATATATAAGTTTCAAAATCCTAATACCAATATGAACATTGTTCCACATCCATGTGCACCAACCTGAAAGGCAAGGCTGTGTGTTTCTATATGTTACTCCATGCGTGTTATATCAGGAGTAGAATTGTAGATGAAAAGATACTTTTTTGACTTAAAACCACAGTTATTTGAACAACATCATATTGAAACATATAACTGGATAAAGCAAATGGCCGAATTCCCCTATCATAATATTACTGTCATCAAGGTTCATATTCCACCAAGTCATTCACTAAGAGATATAGTCATGCCATGGTAAGTAGGACATGACATGATACAGAGCTTACAAAGGCCTAACTGAAAATAACTCAATCTGGAAATGGACACATCAGACAGAAATCATTTAATAATACTGATGTAGTAACTGGCAGAAGCACATTTGTTCTGAAGAAGAATTAAAAAAGACCATCCTTCTTTCTGAAAAGAAAGACTATCTTAAATTCTTATCTAGTACCATTTCACGGGTGATTTTTCCCACTTTCTTTCATATCGATCCAAGATGAAAGCTACATATCTCATTTTAAGGTATAAGGATCATCAGCTTGTGCCTTAAGGTGTTTGGCTCGGTTTAGGAACTTTCGAGTTGACAATGTAGCAACCCAGTTCTTAATGCCATCGTTGTTCGTGGATCTTGGCGGTTTATATTAGAGGACCGTATGAATTCATGACAATTTTGGGTTCAGGCGTGTTTGGTTGTCTCTGGTTGGCATCATAGATGGGATATGCTGAATCACCCGGGCGAAATTTGCGGTGGTAATTCCGTATTGTTTCGAAGATAGAGACGCGTATGCAGATGTTATTTCATACCTTGAACATGCTCGGCCAAAATGAGAATCGATCGCGGATCCTGTGAAAATGATCGGCCTAAGAAGTTTCCAAACATTGGACTGTGAGTTAGGACTGTTGAATTTTCAAGATAGATCTGTCGACGTTAGACTAAATACTTGCTGGAATGGTGGTATCCAGCCTTCTTTTTTTGGTTTCCAGCTTACCGTTCCTGTGACCATGATGGCGAAACACCGGACACTTCAAGATCACACGCCGAATTCGCATCCGTAAGCACTTACTTTTTATTATTGCAACTTTATATCATAATCGTTGGGCAAAACTCTGTCTGACCAATCAAAATACGCTTTATATAGTCGGGCAGAGGGAATACTTGCTAAACTGGATTCCTTATTTGTAGTGAAGTGAATACCCGACAGTTACTGCACCAGTGCATGCAACTAGATTGAACTTCTTCAGTTGATACATTGTTCAGCCTCTAAGACTGATAAACATGGGCTGTGTTAGCCAGGCTGGTGAGGCCAGCAGTGTTACATACACCACACAGAAATAGACAGCTGCCATAGCAAAATAAAACAGTTGGGCACAGGTTCGACAAGACTCCAGATCTTTCTACTACCAAAACGAGCACATCTTAAATGGTTGTACCCAGAACAATCAAAATACACTTTATATTTCTACCGAAATGTGTTGTCACTGCAGTTCTAGCCGCATTCAGTTGACACTTGAGTATAGCAAGAAAAAAAGCACTAGACGTTAATTATGCGTTTCACCACTGCCTAGCACCTAGCTCGCCTAACCGCACGCCTAGCATTATTAAGCGCTAGGTGTTCTGTTGTCACCTAGCGCCTAGGCACATTCAAGTTATTGCAATGGTACAAGCTACTCCATCCGTCCCATAATATAAGAGCGTGTTTTACACTAGTGCAGTGTCAAAAACGCTCTTTATATTATGGGACGAAGGGAGTATTAGATTAAACCTTTTCAGCTGATGAAAATTTCCAGCCCCTCAGATTGATAACATGAGCCTTGCTAGCCATACTGGTGAGACCAGCAGAATAACACACCACACAGAAATACGGAGTACTCCCTCCGTCCGGAAATACTTGTCATCATGAATAAAAGGGGATGTCTTTAGATGTATTTTAGTTCTAGATACATCATTCTTTATCCATTTTGATGACAAATATTTTTGGACGAAGGGAGTAGTTGACTAGCAAAACAGTTGAGACCAGAAGAATGAGTAATTTTTTTCCCACTTGCACCAGTACAAAAGAAAAGGCTGCGTGTTTCTAGATGTTAGAAATGTAAATTAGAACAAGATCAACTTGAAACTATAGATGTCACTGTCTTGAGCTACAGAATTGATGGATCAAACTGTAATCAACAAGATTCATATCTTGCCAAATCACGCAGTTAGAGGTGTAGCCATGACATGGTGATGTTAACACCATGGCATGACACGAAACAGAGCTTACAGAGGCCTTAAACCGAAAACAACTGAACCTAGACATGGACACATAAGATAAATCATCTACTCCCTCCGTTCCGAATTACTTGTCTTGGATTTGTCTAGATACGGATGTATCTAGACTCATTTTAGTGCTAGATACCTCCGTATCTAGACAAATCTAAGACAAGTAATTCGGAACGGAGGGAGTAACTGGCTGAAGCACATCTGTTCTGAAGAAGAATCCACAAAGGCTTGAGCTTACCTTCCCTGTGACTGGCAGAAGGTGAAGACTGGATGGACATGTTATGGCCCCGGACACCTCACGCGGTTAATTCATATTTCAGAAGTACTTGCTTTTGATTGTGATTTTGTAGCTCCTAAACCATATATTAATAGAATATAAATGTTGGTGAAAACATGCCTGGCCAATCAAAATGCGCTTTATAAACTGGGGCTGATGGAGTACTTACTTAACTGGATCCATTATTTCTAACGAATGGACCACATGTGCTGCTGTTACGGTACCATAGACAGCACTTGTAGCTGCGTAACACCAAGCAGACAGGACTAAATTATTGTACCAGCACAAACTTTTTCTGTTGATGAAATAGGTGACTGCGCCGTAGCGAAAACAGTTAGGCACAACCGCACAAGCTGTGCAGACCCCAGCATCGTTCAAAGGCAAGTTTTTGTAGATAAAGAGAAAACATCTGAACTTGATGAACACACAAATTAGAGCAGCAACGCTCTATGGCATGTCGAGTTGCTACCAGGTGATCTTCTCAAGATCATGTTTAGTACTCCCTCCGTTGCATAACTCTTGTCGTAGGGAGTGTATTGATCGTTAATTACGGCAAAAAACTGCTTCTTAATACATACTACTACAAGGAAGTACTTATTTTTTGTTGTCGTTTTCACATCACATAAGCCGTAGCATAATTGTTGGTCAAAACTTTGTCTGGGCAATCAAAATATGCTTTATATATCCTGACAGAGGGAGTACTTGCTAAATTGGATTCCCTATTTCTGGTACTTGCAGCTGCATCAATAGTAGAACACAGCTTAGTCATAACAAAGTTACCATACAAGTAGCAGCGACTAGACAATTGTTCATCCCCTCACATTGATGAGATGAGCATTGTCAGATAGCTGTATTGGTGAGACAAGCAGAATAACCATGACACAAAAATAGGTGACTGCAGTGGCAGAACAGTTTAGGCATAGGTTTGACACAGGATCCAGCATCGTTCCATATGCGCCAACGCAACAGAGAAGTTGATAAAATGAGAACATCTGAACCTAAGAAAACCAAAATTATTAGGGCAGCATCAGATTGAAACAATACAAGCCGTCGATTTGAGCTACAAAACTGGATGAAGCAAACTGCCAAATTCTACTATCATAAATAACATTACTGTCATCAAGATTCATATTCGACCAAGTCATTTAATAAGAGATATAATAGTCATGCCATGGTGATGTTACACCAGGACATGCCACAAAATAAAGATTACAAAGGCTTTAACTGAAAATAACTGAATCTGGACACGGACACGTAAGACAAATCGTTTAGCAGTACTCATCTAGCTGGCAGAAGCACACCTGTTCTGAAGAAGAATTCACAAAGACCAACATCATTCTAAAAAGATTGCCATAGTTCCCAACTAACTTCCATATCGATCCAAGATGAAAGCTACATATCTCATTTAAGGTACTACAAGGATCATCATCTAGCTCGTGCCTTGAGGTGTTTGGTTCGGTCTCGGAGCTTCCGAATTGACAATGTAGCAGCCCAGTTCTTATTTCGCGTCCTTCCTGAAAGGAAGGGAGGATGCCGTGAGAGTTTGTGGGTCGTAGCGGTTTATATTGAAGGACTGTATGAATTCATGGCAAACTTGGATTCAGGCAGGCATGTTTGTCTGTCTCAGGTTGGCATCATAGATGGGATATGCTGCTGCTGGGCATCATCAGGTGGTAGACGTTTGCCGCGGTAATGCTGTGCTGTTGCTCTGAAGATACAGAGGCACATGCAGATGTAATTTAATTAATGCCTTGAACATACTCGGCGAAAATGAGAACCGGTGTAAGATGAGTTAGAAACATACTTGCTGGAATGGCTATCCAGTTTCCCTTTTTGTTCCAAGCTTTGTCTTTGCCGTGACCATGAAGAAAGTGAACACTAGAAAATCTTCTGTCCCAGGAAACCTCACAAACATTGTGATTTTGTATCACATAAACTTTCTATCAGTAGAATAATCGCTGGACAAAACACTGTCTGACCGATCAAAATACGCTATATATAGCCAGACAGAGGGAATCCTTACTGAACTGGGTTGCTTGTTTCTGGTGAATAAGCCACATGCGGTGCTACAGTGCTTAGAACACCAAGCAGTCATCATAACCACGTTGCTGCACCGGTACAAGCAACACTGCTAGATTCAACCTTTTCAGTTGATGAAATTGCTCAGCCCCTCAGACTGATAACATGAGTTTGTTAGCCAAAGTGGCGAGACAAGCAGAGTAACTGAATAACACACCACACAAAAATATTCGACAGTGCCATGGGCAAACAGTTAGGCATAAGTTCAGACAAGACTCCAAATCTTTCTACCAAGATGAGCACCAAGAAGACAAAAGAAAAGGCTATGCGTTTCTAGATGTTAGAATTGTAGATAAAAATAGAATAACTGAACTTGAGAACCGCACATACTAGAACCGCATCAGATTGAAACAATAGAAGCCGCCAATTTGAGCTAGAAAACAGGACGAAGGGAGTTGGAGAATTCTACTATCATTATAGTGTTATTATTACTTTCACGTCATTTAATAAGCGATATAGTCATGCCATGGTGATGTTAACACCAAGACATAACATAAAACAGAGCTTAAAAATGCCTTAACTGAAAATAACTGAACCTGGACATGGACACTTGGGACAAAAAAACATTTAGCAGTACTGGTCTAACTGGCAGAAGCACAGTTAACATCAATCAATCTAAAAAGAAAAACCATCTCAAATTCTTAACTACTACGTACGACTTTAGGAATGAATTGCCATAGTTCCCCACCGAACACTGTCATCTTCTGGCCCGGGCACCCCAAGATCACGCGCCGAATTGTATTCAGAAGAACTTATTTTTTATGATGATTTTATATCACATAAAACTTTCTGTTAATAGAATAATAATCATTGGACAAAACTCTGTCTGACCAATCAAAATACGCTTTACGCATCCAGACAGAGGGAATACTCACTAAACTGGACTCCTTGTTTCTAGTGAATACAATAGTCCACATGCGGCCCCAGGCATGTTTTGGTGTCAGGCATGTTTGTCTCTGCTTGGGCATCATAGATGGGATAATATGCTGCTGCCAGGAATCACCCGGGAGACATTTGCAACGGTAATGCCGTATAGTTGTTTTGGAGACTGCATAAGTAATTTTATACCCTTGAACATACTCGACGAAAACAAGAATCGGTCGTGGAAAAGGCAGCTTAACAAGTATTCAAACATTCGACTATGGATCAGATCTGTTCAAATTTGAAGACAGATCTAGTGACGTTTGAATAAATACTTGCTGGAAGGAATGGGCTTGTATCCAGCATTTTCTTTTCGGTTCCCAGATCATGTTTCCTGTGACCATATGAAGGCAGAACACTGGACACCTTCTGGCCCAGGGCACAATCAAATCAGAAGTAATTCCTACCAAAAAGTAGCTACTCTTGATTTGTGATTTTATATCACTTAAACCCTATGCTAACAGAATAATTGTGATCGAAATGTTGTCTGAACAATCAAAATACGCTTTATATGGCAAGGACATAGTAAGTACAGTACTTACTATATTGAACTCCTCATCTAACATGTGGTGCTACAGTATTACTGCACCGGCACGAGCAACTAGAATTGAACCTTTTCAATTGATGAAATTGTGCAGCCCCTCATCAGACTGATAACATGAGATTTGTTGGCCAGACTGGTGAGACAAGCACATAGCACACCACATAAAAATGTTTTTCTGTGTCCGTAGCAGAACAGTTAGGCATAAGTTCGGCAAGACTCCAAATCTTTCTACCAAAATGAGCATTGTTCCACATCCATGTGCACCAACACAGCAGAAAAGGCTGTGTGTGTGTTTTTACTTTTTAGATGTGAAGAAGTGTAGATAAAAGGAGAACATCTGAACTCAAACCACAAATATTAAAACAGCATCAGATTGAAACAACAGATGCCGCAGATTTCAGCTACAAAACTGGATGAAGCAAATCGCCGAATTCTACAACCATCACATTACTGTCACCAAGATTCATATTCCACCAAGTCATTCAATAAGTGATATAATAGTCATGCCATGGTGATGTTAACACTTAACACCAGGACATGACATAAAACAGAGGTTACAAAGGAAAATAACTGAACCTGGACATGGACACATGAGACAAATCAAGTAACAGTACTGATCTAACTGGCAGAAGCACATCTGTTCTCGAGAAGAATTCACAAAGACCATCATTCTAAAAGGAAAAGACCATCTCAAATTCTTAACTACTACCACTTCAGGAGTGATTGCTATAGCTTCCCACTAACTTACATACTGATCCAAGATGAAAGCTACATATATATCTCAATAAAGAATTTTAGTTTGGATATTATAGTACATCAGTTTCATTGCACATCAAAGTGGCATATCCTTGGCATCGACTATCGACCATATTGAAGGGTGTATATACATTAAATCATCCACAATCATATCACAGGATGGTCATGAGTTTGCACATCAAGGAGTTTAGTACTTGACAAAAATTACACAATACCAAAGAAGATGGGACGACGACGCTAGGCAGAAGAGTAGAAGATCTAACGATAGTAATTACGGGGATAGTTGGACCCTCCCTCAGGTCCCGCCAACTTCCTCGACGCAGACGGAGGAGGCGTGGAGGGCGCCGACACGGGTGCCGCAGCCTGACCGCTTCTTTCGTTTCCCGGTGATCATCGCCCACATCGGCTTGACCGCCTTGACCTCAGAGCTACCGCCGGCCTCCTTCGACCCATCTGCACAGCCCCCGCCCTCCACCTTGACCTCCCCTGCGCAGCCCCCACCCTCCACCTTAACCTCGCCTGCAATGCTCACATCCCCAACCTTTGCCTCGGCATCACAGTCCCCCTCCTCCTCCTCCTTGACATCGCCTGCAGAGCACCAGTTCCAACCCTTGTCCTTGACCTGTGCATTGAAGGAAAGCTTCAGCCTCAGCTTCAACGGGAGGGCGAACGGCTTAGCTGGCAGAGGAGGCGGCGAGATGGCCGGCTTGGCAGGCTCAGGCGGAGGAGGAGGCGGCGGCGAGGTAATCTGCTTGGCAGGCTGTGGCATGGGAAGACGCAGGATGGTCGGCTTGGCAGGCTGCGGCATGGGAAGACGCAAGACGGTCGGCTTGGCAGGCTCTGGCGGCGGGAAGGAGAAAGGGAAGCCGGTGGCGCCGTCGGCCGGGCGGCGGCTCCCGCTGATGCGGATCTTGGCGGCGTCGTAGGCTGCTGCGGCCTCCTCGGCGGTGTCGAAGGTGCCGAGCCAGAGGCGGCGGCCCTGGATCGGGTCGCGGATCTCCGAGGCGAACTTGCCCCAGCGGCGCTGGCGCACGCCGCGGTACCGCACCGAGGGCGTGCGCGCCCCGGTTGCCTGCGGCTGCGGCGGCCCCGAGTCGTCCCTCCTCCCGGCCTCCATGACGCGGCGGCGCTTCTTGCGCTCCCTCCGGCGCTCCTCCTTGGTCGTCGGCATCGGGGCCAGCGGCGGCGCCGACTCGTCCTCGCTGGAGGAGGAGTCGGTGGCGTCGGCGTCGTGCACGATGATCCGCACCACGCGGCCCCTCGGCTGCGCCTCCGCCGCAGCCGCAGCCGCAGCCGCCGACTCCATCCCTGCCGCGGCGGCCAGCATGTCCAGGCTAGGGTTGGGCCCCATGCCTCGGGTCCGGGCGGGTCAATCCATGGTCGCGCGCGATCGGGGGCTGGCGCTCAGCAGCCACGGCGCCCCGCCATGGGAGCGCGTGCGGCGGCGGCGGCGGTGGGGGAAGGGCTAGGGTTAGGGTTTGGTCCGTCGGTGGGTGGGGCGGGTGCGGCGGGGGTGTTGGTGGCGTGCGGTTGTGGGGTTGCGGTGGAAGCCGGAGGACGAGTGGCGGAGGAGGCGGGGGCTAAAAGCAAAAAAGGGTGGGGAGCACGGGCCGGTCGGTTCAGGGGCACTCTCGGGATTTCCCTCCCCTCCCCTCCTCTCCTCCCGGGCCTGGCTCGGGAGTATCGCGGCACGGATCAAACGGAGGGCGGGGATATTCCCGAGGGTTTGGGACTCGTACCGGAGGAAAGAAATGGGGAGGCGAAGTTCAAATTCGTGGGGTGGACCGGACCGGCTCGTGGCCGAGGAGGATAAGAACGACCACTTGGAGGTTTTCAAATGGTCATTACTGGCAATTTGGGATAAACCATGTGGACCGAGACTAGACGCATCTGCTTCACCCAAAGCTTGGAGCAAAAGAAAAACGTACCTCTAGAAGAAACAACGACGACTGTAACAGGTCTTTTAGTCTTAAAAACAAGTTAGGGTAGGCTAGAGGTGACGCACATAAAATCCCGCAATCAACTCACGATTCTGCTACATGGATAGAAAAGCTTCCACGCAACCCTCTCCATGCCTGGTTCTCTTGCGAGATCTCTCTTTATGGACTTCTCTCATGTTAAGTTCGGTTTACCTGACCTCTTTTGACATTATCAGCACGTTTTAGTTGTCCGCTATGCACCGGAACTTTTGGAGGTCTGTGATGAATATGCCCAAATAATCTCAAACGACGTCGGTGCTACCCAGCTCTATATCATCATTCCGAACTTGGTCCTTTCTTGTGTGGCCACGCATCCATCTCAACATGCGCACCTCCCCACACCTAACTGTTGAACATGTCGCCTTTTAGCCGGCCAACGCTTAGCGCCATACAACATTGCAGGTCAAACCGTGATACGTCTCCGTCGCATATATATTTTTCCATACATGTTTGCTCTTGTTTTGAACTCTAATTTACATGATTTAAATGAAACTAACCCGAACTGACGTTGTTTTCAGCAGAACTATTATGGTGTTGTTTTTTGTGCAGAAATAAAAGTTCTCGAAATTGGACAAAACTTTTTGGAGATTTTTTGTGGAATATAAAAAAAAGTACTGGAGCAAAGACCCACTAAAGGGGGGCCACCTGCTGCCCACGCCCTGGTGCCTCGTGGGGCCCACGAGGCTTCGCTGACCCTAATCTCGGCACTATAGATTCTTATTTCCCGAGAGAAAAATAGGGAAGGAAGTTTCATCGTGTTTTACAATACGGAGCCGCCGCCACCTCCTATTCTTCATCGGGAGGTCAGATCTGGAGTCCGTTCGGGGCTTCGGAGGGGGGGATCCTTCGTCATCATCATCATCATCAACCATCCTTCATCACCAATTTCATGATGCTCATCGCCGGGAGTGAGTAATTTCTTTATAGGCTTGCTGGACGGTGATGAGTTGAATGAGATTTATCATGTAATCGAGTTAGTTTTGTTAGGGCTTGATCCCTAGTATCCACTATGTTCTGAGATTGATGTTGCTATGCTTAATGCTTGTCACTAGGACCCGAGTGCCATGATTTCAGATATGAACCCTTTATGTTTTCATGAATATATTTGTGTTATTCATTATATCTTGCAAGTTATACACACCTATTATGTGTTATGATCCACATACTCCAAGGTGACAATAATTGAGATTCTTTTCGATGATTATTGTAGTTTGAGGAGTTCATTTATTCACCATGTGTTAATGTTTTGTTTCGGTTCTCTATTAAAAGGAGGCATTAATATCTTTTAGTTTCCTCATGGACCCCGCTGCCAAGGGAGGGTAGGACAAAAGATGACATGCAAGTTCTTATCGCAAGCACGTATGACTATATGCGGAATACATGCCTACATTATATTGATGAATTGGAGCTAGTTCTGTGTCACCCTAGATTATAACTGTTACACGATCAATGTTACCCAACATAATTATCCATCACCGATCCAATGCTTACGAGTTTTTCACATATTGATGTTTGCTAAGTTAATATTATTGCTACTATTGTCACAATTGCTACAAAACTATTACTGTTACTGTTACTACCGTTGCTATCACTAACAAACTATCATATACTACTATGCTACTGATCACTCTGCTACAGATATTTAGTCTCCAGGTTTGGTTGAATTAACAACTCAACTGCTAATACTTGCAAATATTTATTTGGCTCCTCGTGTGTCGAATTGATAAATTTAGGTTGAATATTTTATCCTCGAAAACTATTGTGATCCTCTATACTTGTGGGTCATTAAGACATTTTTTCTAGCGTCGTTGTCAGGTAGCATAGATCTATTTGATGAGTCACTTGTGATTTATATCTATTGGTCACTATGAAGAATCTGAAGGATGATAGAACCAAGATCGTTCCCTCTAGGACGAGGGGAGGTAAGGAACTATTATCTGGCTCTGCATTCAGGGACGAAGCTAGAAAAAATGAGCACTGGTGTCAAGCTTTGTCCACTCTAGCACTAACTATAGCAGCGCAACATACATAATGTTGGAGTGCGGCATAAAGAGAGAATATATACAATGATTCAGTAATATTATTATTAAATCAAAAAAGTCATACCGAGTATAGGCTAAGCGAAGTCATAAAGCAAAAAGGTTAACTTCAAGCACTTCAGTTGTTACCTTCTGAAAAGAATGAACAAAAGAACATATTATATTTACAACGATGTTAAGAAAAAACAAAATAAAATAAATATCATTAAGCAAAAATATAGTGACATGATGCTCACATTTTATAACTTCCCTTCTCAATCTTCCATCTTCTTAAATGGATCAATCACATCATCATTTGTAATAGTAGAAAATATATCTTTCTCCACATGGAAAATCGATACATGACTATGATCTTGTCTACTAAGTGACCTTGAAGTCCCTGCTGCGACAGATGGCAGTGGCCGTTTCCACAAAAATCTGTCCATAACCTCCTAGTCGTAGATGAATGCCGTACATGAATCAAGGAAGAGAAGAGCAAAAGATTCTAATTAGTTCAGTTATGAAATTTAGTCTAAAGGCTGAAGGTACTACACATGCGTGTCATGAGGCATACCTGGGAAGAGCAAATCTAGGCTTGGTGGATTAGCACCAGATTATGCCGCAACAATCGGCCGGCCGGCGTCTCCAGATTAGACCAAAATCCCGCTGATTCGTACGCTCGTCTCTCTGTAATTCCATCAGGCGGCACGAGCAAGGAATTATCACACCGGAAGGGGATTGAGAGGAGGTGATGAGATGAAGAGAGAGAAACTTGGTGGGGCACTTTGGGGCTGTGCGCAACGGCAAATAGGAATTTGGTGGAACGACCACAGATCTTTTTAGGGACAGTGGGCTTCTATGGCTGGGCTGGAATTAGGTTGTGCTTCGGGCTTCTCCGGCTGGGCTGGGGTCAATCATCTTTTTGGACTGGGGTCAAAGACAAATCATATTAACAAGATAACTTGAGGTTACTATTGGCACTGGTGTCAGTTGACACCAGTCCTTACACGGGAGCTCCGTCTCTGTCTGCACTTAATTCACCTTCTGTTTTAAGTAAGTTGTGACACCATCACCTGCTATTAATTTCGATGTCGCAAGTAATTGATGATGTTACTTCTGCTATGAATGATGCTAGTACTTTGCTTGATGATACTATGCCACTAGGTGAATTTCTTGACGAACAACTTGCTAAAGCTAAAGAATTTAAGAACACTGAAACTGATGAAATTACCGAAACTGAGAATTACGATTCACCTATCTTTGCTACTTCACCTATCTTTGTTACTGATAAGTATTACGAATTCTTTGTCGATCTTGAGTTAATTATTTTGGTTGAATCTAATTCTTTCTATGGTTATGAAACTGAAACCGTCGTGGCACACCTTACTAAGTTGAATGATATAACTACACTATTTGCTCATGAGAAAAAATTGCTATTATTATATTCTTAAGTTGTTTCCTTTTTCGTTAAAGGGTGATGCTAAAATATGGTTTAATACTCTTGCTCCTGTTTGTGTGCGTAGTCCCTAGGATATGATTTATTATTTCTCTGAAAAATATGTCTCTGCTCATAAGAAACAAGCTATCTTACAGGGAATATATAGCTTTGTGCAAACTGAAGAAGAGAATCTCCCTCAAGCTTGGGGGAGACTTCTCCAACTACTTAATGTTTTGCCTGATCATCTTTTTAAGAAAAATAAAATACTTGATATCTTTTATGATGCACTAACTGATATTTTTAGGGACTACCTAGATAGTTGTGTTGGTTGTGCTTTCAGGGAACAAACTATTGAACAAGCTGAAGAACTATTGAATAATATATTGAAGAACGATAATGACTAGACACTTCATGAACCACCATCCAACCAACTTCGAAGAAGAGAGTCATTCTATTTCTCAATTCTGAAGATATGCAAGAGGCAAAGAAGTCAATGAAAAAAAATGTAGTTTAATTGTTCTATGATTGTAAGTGGCGGCACGGTTAATTTTCATCCCTTGTTATGAATAAAATGTGTGACATAGAAGAAAAACTCTGATCCACTGGTAAGTGGGTCCTATTTAAAAGAAAATTAGTGGAGGCCGAATTTTAGCGACTTTGACTTTGTTGTCAATCATTTCAACCTTCATATTTCTTGGCGATCACCTTTATATCATTTACGGTGAACCATATCTGAACGACTCAGCTAGAATTGCTCTTATACCCTAAAGGCCGCAATTTCATATTTTTCTCTCCCCAACTACGTAGCACCAAAGACCAGCCCAACATAAATTGCAACATGATTAATAGAGTGGTTGTGAATAGAGCCCACCACATGATGTCATGATGCTTTTTCTAGGGTGATGGCCAGAGAAAAAGAGAGGTAAACATACTGGAAATGCCTCAACTTAGGCTCGGTTGTCACTTTGATACCCACAGTTCTAAGATACATGTCTTTTGTGCTCAAACTTGTATAGACATTCAAATGTAGTGCGTCCTTCTGTATGGGTCGTATATGGTGCTCGTGTGGCTTGTCGGTGGCCCACTGTCAGGCTGGCGTAGCAACACCCCTTGCCCCCCGTGTGGTATCTCCTTGCAAGGTCCGGGTCTCACTTGTCTGCTAACAAAATGTATTATCTCTTTGAGAATTTTTTAGAAAAATGTAAATTGCATTTTATTTTATTTTACTTTCCAAAAAGTATGTGAGGTTAGATGGATAGCGTGAGAAGCCCGTTCGGTACATTGGGGGGATCGGGCTTGCCTGCTTCCTCCCCATGCTTCCATCCGTGCTCCCACTTCATCCTATAGCCGTGTTTTTTTCCTTTTTCTTTCTAATCTAATCATCTCCCCCTGATTTTAAGAGGATGGGGCCGGACTTTATTTTGTTCCGATCAAATCAATCCACATACGCGGGAGCACGGATGGAAGCACGTGCGGGAGCAGGCAAGTCTCGTCCACATTGGGGGGTGTGGGGGGGGGGGGGGGGCTGCCTTTTTCAAAGTGCATAGCTTGCTTCAATATCCAAGAAACCGAGCACCCATGATACATAGCACTTTTTTTACGGACCATGGTGCTCGATGACAGCACATGCGGCCAAGAAAAATGTTTCTGTAATAACAATTATAGGTAGTTAAAAAATACCAACCCATTCAAAGAGCCAACTACGTACATGTCATAACCACATGGCACGGCACATGTGGTAAGCCACCTTGTTAGAAATTTGAAAATCATAGATCAGAGGTATGGTGGGTAGCCATGCTCATGTTGACAGAGAGGCGAGGTCACATGGTGACTCGCTCAAGAGATCAACTTCTGTGCCAAATATCCGATAAATCAAACAAACAAGCAAAATGCTCTACTTTTTTTACAGTGACAGCAAAGGCCGCAGGATAGAGCCGAACCGGTTCAAGTTTTTTCTCCCCAGCTCCAGCTGGTAGGCGACCGTAGCACCGGACGGAAAATAAATCGGCCGACCATTAGGTTGGTTGCAGCACGATTAATAGAGAGTGGTTGTGAGCGGACAGAGCCAACCGCCCGGTGCCAGGATGCTTTCTCCGGGGCGGTCGCTGGAGGAAAAGATGGTGTTCACTCGTGGTCGTGGATAGATAGATAGATAGATAGAGGCGGCGTGTAGGGTCCATGCTTGATGGTAGTACCAGCAAATCAAGGGACCTTCTTCTTCCAGGACGACAGGAGCACGATTGCACGAGCGGATACGTCTACCAAACAAGCCAGCAACCTTTTTTTCCTTTTCTTTGAGATGGGCAACAAGTACAACCCTTTGAATCAGATCAACCTTGTTCGGTTCTCAAAAAAGAAAAAAAGATCTGCCTTGTTCGTCGTTATATAACTTGAATAAAAGGATTCTTTTTGGAGGGAGAAAACATGCGGTCGAGAACGCGGCGGTCGCCGGAGAAAAATATATACCGTGTTCAATTTGTTGATACAGACGTGTACGGCACACGCAGGCTTGGCGTAGAGAGCTCTTCAGATCAGATGTGCTACGCAACAACTCATCATGACTCCATCCGGGAAAAGCAACAGCTCACCATGACTCCATCATGAATGGATTCGTGATAAATCACGGGGCGACGCCCTGTGGTGGTCCGGCTGCTGGGAGAGCATCTACAACCATTGCAAATCCGGTCCCTTAAACACCCACAAAGATGCCCGGCAATGATCGGTCGCATCTTATATTTTGTGCTATGTATTTGACTCTTTTATACCACTCTTTCGATTTCATACAAACCATGTGGAAAAAAAAAACTAAATACCACGCACATCACGCTAGCCTAACTACATTTCGTCGTCGGACATGTCCACGGCGTCGGTGTCAGGTAGATGGCCGGGCTCTGGCTCCTCCTCCTCATCATTTATGTACGCGAGTATCTTGTCGACTTTCGCGTTGTGCACCACCTACCCTCCTGCAGACGACAGCGGCTGGCCTCCGTCTCCGATTACGATTGAGGGAATCAAGGACCGCCTCCTGCTTCGCCTACACATCCTCGCCCACCACACCCCTCCTCCTCCAGCTCCACGTCCTCCCCGTCCTCCTTCTTCTCCACCTCCTCCTCCAAATCCACTGCATTTGGAGGTAGCCCTGTGGCGTTCCGGGCTTCGGGCCTTGCCTGAATCTGCTCAAGGCTTGGGGGCATGGCCACTAGTGGTGGCGGATGGCGATTGAAAAGTGGTGGCGGCGGCGGACGAGAGAGGCAAATGCGGACGGTGGAGTTTTGGTGCCGACCGACGGTCGTCTTAAATAATCGGGTTAGGGCAACTCCAACACGCCGACCCATTTCGTCTGCGCGCGTCCGTTTGGATCAGCACCGACAGAAAAGTCGGCCCAACGCGCCAACCCAAACGGACGCACGTCCGCCTGCCTACCCATTCCCGGCCCAATTTGAGCCTCATTTTGCGTCGGCGCAGACACGAAGTGTACGCGCGACGCGCGCCTACTCCTCCCCCAGGCCCGCTAGTCGGTGGCGCATTGGCCATCCTCTCATCTCCCCCCGCCCCGTCACCGCCGCCACCTAATTCCGGTGCCTACGCGTGAGCCGGTGCCGACACACCCTCCCTCAAACGCCGCCACATCCCACGTCGCGGCCACCGCCGCCGGGGCACCGAAGCTTCCCACCCACCCCCCGACGCCACCGCGAGCAAGAAGCCGCCTCCCCGCCTCGGCCAGCTTCTTTGTTCGACAACCCCGCTGTCCTGACGCCGGCACGCTCGCCGGATGCCGCTAGGCAAGCCACTTGGTCCAAGGGAGGCGCACAGCTCTTCGTCGGCCAGCTTCTTTGTCGACGCTTGTAAGCTGTTCGACAGTTTGCCAAGGTACAAAATGGACTCCGTCGACGAGCTCTTTTTCCACAATTTCCTTTGCGACTCCGACGATTCCTCGTCCGATGGGGAGGAAGAGATCTTGGCTACCATGTTGGTCCATGACCACCTTAATAGGCAGCGGCCATTGTTTCGTGCCTCCATCCCGAGGCACCTTCCTTTGTTGAATCACAATCGAGAAAGCGGTCATTTCCTTCTTTGGAAGGACTACTTTGACACAACCAACCCGTATTCAAAATCAGAAATTCTGGTGGCGTTTCCGTATGGGTAGGCATCTTTTCAACAGTATTATAGATGGGGTTGTCGGATACGATAATTATTTCGAGTGCAAAGAGGATGCCATTGAAAAGATTGGCTTCTCATCTTATCAGAAATGCACTGCAGTCATCCGGATGCTTGCATACGGAGTGTCTGGTGATCTCATTGATGAGTACGTCCGTATGAGCGAGTCTACATGCCTAGACTCCATGTACAAGTTCTGCAAGGCTGTGATTACTGTGTTTGGCCCTAAGTACCTGAGAGAGCCGAGTGCTCAAGATACAACCCGCTTGTTGGCGATGAATGCTAGCAGGGGCTTCCCGAGGATGCTTGGCAGTATAGACTGCATGCACTGAGAGTGGAAGAACTGCCCTTTTGCTTGGCAAGGGCAGTATAAGGCCATGTCAGGGCTTGCACTTTCATACTTGAGGCCGTGGCCTCACAAGATCTTTGGATCTGGCACTCTTTCTTTGGCATGGCCGGATCGCATAATGATATCAGCGTGCTTCAACGCTCGTCGGTGTTTGTAAGGCTTGCCGAAGGCAACAACCCTTTGGTGAATGTTACCATCAACGACCATAACTACGACAAAGGATACTACCTAGGTGACGGTATCTATCCTCAGTGGACCACTATTGTGAAGACAATCCCCAACCCTGACGAAGAGAAGAGGAAAAGATTTGCCCAAGAGCAAGAGAGTGCTAGGAAGGATGTCGAGCGTGCCTTTGGCGTTCTGCAATCTCAATGGGGCGTCGTTCGGTATCCTGTTAGGACATGGAGCACCAAAAGGTTGTGGGAGGTGATAACTGTTTGTGTGATCATGCACAATATGATCGTAGAGGATGAGCGCGCAGAACGTATCTACAATCAAGGGTTTCACTTTCAGGGTGAGAATGTTGTGCCTTAGCATGGAGGACCGAAAACGTTTGAACAGTGACCCAAATTCATCATGAAATGCGTGATTAAGAAACTCACATGCAACTGCCAAATGATTTGGTTGAGCATATGTGGGCTCGTGTTGGCAACCAATAAATGTATCTTTTTTCACATGTATTTCAGACAAATTATTGTTTTCGACTTGTAAAACTATGCTAAATTTATTTGGTGTAAAATTATGCTTTATTTCATTGTGAAACTATGCTATTTTTGTTTGCTTGTGAAACTATGCGAAATGTGTACATATTTGTTCAAAAATGGCGGCCAGTCGGGCCCGTCGGCAAAAATGGGTCGGCGCGTTGGGTGCACTGTCGATCCAAGTTATAAGCAGAGCGGACGGCAAGGGGGCGGCTGACCCAAACGAACAAAAAAGGATGAAATCGCCGTCTGTTTGGATCGGAGCGTTGAAGTTGCTCTTAGGACACTATGCGGTACCGTCGTCTAACGAAGAAGACGAGTTTCGGACCACCGGAGCGGCGTCACACAGCGTCATCGGTCCAACGGAGAAGACGAGTTTCAAACCACCGCTTTTTAAAGTGTTTTCGTGTGGGATCCAATATTTTACGCCCGGTCGTGTCTGAACCTCCTCGCATCCACCCTATATTTAGGTTGAATATAAAAGATGTCAGTCAGCCCAAGTGTTTGAGTTGTTATCGATTGCCGTCTGCATGTACGTTTTGTGCGGGTTTGGGGTGCCCGGTGCTGTGACCGAGAGTTTCACCAGGCGGCGGCGTTTGGCGGTCAACCGTACCGTCGGTCTGAGGCAGCAGATCAGATCAGGTTCCAGAAGGCCAAGGAGAAAAAAAAAGGAAAAAGAAAGCAAGAAGCAACATGCTCTCACGTACGGAAAACTGATATACTACTACCAGCCTGCCTGTCAAATCGGAACGCTGTGGTGGTGGAAGGAGCATTCCACCAGACGCGCAGTGTGGTGTGTGTGTCCAGCGAGTCAGAGTCAGCGGTTGTTGCAGCGCACGCACGTCACCGGCGGATCCCATCGGCGGCGGCCCCGGGTCTTCCGCTGCTTGGTGGTGCTGGAACGGACTTACGTCGTCTTCAGCTGGCCGCACCGCACCCCCCGCGTTTGAACCGGCCCGGTCCGGTCCATGCCTTTGGCGCTGCTGCACGCCCGGCACGACCGGGGGATGGATACGAGTCGGTGGTCACTGGAAGCGTGTTTGACACATAGACTGCATTCCCAAACAGACCGCATGGATGCATAACAAAACCCACTTTTGTTTTTTTAAACCCTGTTTTGTTTTGTTCCGCGCGCACACGAAGCTTAAAGCAGGCTTAAGCCCGACTCGCTCAGAACACGTGATTCGGTCGTTTCAAGCAAGCCAGTCTAAAACGAGCACAAGGGGGAACGAAGTACGCCACGGTGCAAGCATCGAGACGGCGGAAGACCCAATTCTGTACGTGCAGGGATGTCCTGAAATTTGACGTCTCACCCCCTTCACTCGTTCACCTCTACCGGGAGGACCAATCGAGCCTCAGTCTCGGTACCGACAATGGCGGCGGCGACTAAGATCTGCAGTACACCGCCGGGACGGGCCGCTCCTCTCTGTGTGAGCTGCTAGACCCTTCATCTCGTCTGCCTCATCTCCGGCAAGTGCACGCTATCGTCATCGTCTCCAATGGCCATAAGCGTGCCATGCAACCACCCTCCATCCCTCGACTGTTAGGTCGTTAGATAAGGTATAAGTTCAATTTGGCTATTACTTACCGCAACATCGATTTTGATATGCTAGAATCGCCTCTATCCCTTGACTCATGTGATTGCTAGAGTGCCCGGGTCATAAACTATAACATACAAGGGTAGAAAGCAGTACACAAGTCATAATGTGTTTGTTGCTATTGATTTCGATCTCAAGTTCACATGTATGTTAGCCGAATGGGAGGGGTCAGCCCATGATGCTAACATTCTTACCGACAATATGACTCAACTTGATGGGGATCAATATCCCTGATGGCAAGTTCTACCTAGGGGATGCTGGATATGCATGTCAGCCTGGGGTTCTTCCACGATTCATGGAAATCAGGTACCATCTCAATGAGTTCTCTTATAGGAACTATCCTAATATTGCCAATGAATTGTTCAATCTCAGGCACTCTAGAGTAAGAGGTGCGGTTGAGAGGGCATTTGGTGCTCTAAAGAATAGATTTAACATCCTTGATTAGAAGCCATTCAACCCTTTCCCCACCAAATTAACCTTGTTCTTGCTTATTGCGTTATTCATAGCTAAATCTTAGAGTGGGGTCTTGATGAGTACATGCAGGAGAAGGAAGATGTGAGAATTGAGGATGTTGAGTCTGATAATGGAGCGGAGGCACATGACAGTGAAGCTTGAAAGACCAAAAGGTTAGAGGTCCAAAAGCCTCGAGCAAAAAAGTAAAGTTGAATGACAACTCTGTTAAACGAAGGAAAAACTGGGGAGAATTAAAGTAAGGAAGAGCGTAGAACAAATGAGAATTGTCCGTGATGTCAGATTTATGCATGTTATGCAGTACAAACCATAAAGTACAAAAGGAGCGGTAATTCATTTAAAAGAAAATCATTTTGATAACGAAAGTATTGAATATTCTGGAACAAATGAGAATTGCCTATCTTTTGAGGTTTGTGCATATTGGGCATTTTAAGGGCCTCTTCGGATTGAAGGGCTTTTTAAAGAAATTTTGAGGATATGAATCCTAAGGAATTTTTCCTATGAAAGCCCTTTGATCAAAGGATTTTGGTTACCAAATTCATCTGGGATGCATTCCTATGCTCCCCTTTCCATAGGATTTCAACATGAGCTGAAGCCTCTTTTTTATCTTTAGCTAGTTTGATAAGTTCAGTGCACCTTCACTCTATCTCTCTCTGTCTACTCTATCTTCTCAATCCAAGGGCACCCTTTGGAGAATTCCCGGTTTGAAATCATGTGGGATTACACGTACATGACATCTCAATCCTATGTTTTTCATATTACCGTGATCCAAAAGAGGCCCTAAATAATAAAGTGAAACAGAACAGTAATTCATTTTTAATAAAAGAGTTTGGGTAAATTAAAGTATGTAAGATTCTGCAATAAAGGAAAAATGCGTGTGTTTTGATATTTGTGCCCTTTGCTTAAGCTCAACAATGGAATCTTATAGTTAGTACATTTTGACAGAATCTAATGGAGTGAAGATGATATCCAATGGTCAAAAGTGCTCGGATTAGCCACTAATGTAGCATCGGATTGCCTTCATCCAACAACCATTATTCAAAGTTATCCCTACAATATATAGTGGTATAGAAAAATTGAAGAGCATGCACCGAATTCTTTCTCGACACACCGACAACATAAACATACACATGCACTCCAACAACTCATTTGGAGTTGTGGTTAAAAGTTATAACGATTTAGGTTTATATGGGCTTTTCTGCAAAATCATAGAAACTAATTTGGTGAAAATACATTAAATAAAACTAGGACATGTGACACATTTCTATTGGCAGTGTTGTTTCCTTTAAGTGGATCAATCTGAGCTGTCGGACCTTAGATCTATTGTTGGGATCACGTACTCGTTCAGCCGGTTAAATAGATGAATAGATTTAATCACTATTTTGGATCGGACATGGCACGGCGGTGATAGTGGATCTCGGGATTCGACGCACGCATCCTCTCCGGTGGTTGTTGGAGCTCAAGGAAGACACAATGGCGCGCATCTAGACCTGGCGAGCTCGAAAGTATTGTCGGCGTCAAGCGTGGTTTACTCTTGTGATGAAAGCGACTCAACAGAGTGGCCACGACACTGTGGTGCGTTAGGTCGTCACCGTATAGCTTGCTTCGATGTGCTCCTGCGTGAGAAAGAGGGTGAGGGTCACGACGAATCTAACGGAGGGCTTGGCGGGGTCGAGGGTTTACAGTCACCAAAACAATTTATCGTCGGAGCAGAACAATATCAGCAACGATGTGAGCTTGTTGGCGAGCAGCCTTGCGGCATATGATGGTGTGCGAGCTAGGGAATCCGCAGATGGGGTATGAGGGATTTTATTGAGGGCGTCAACGGGGCTCAGTCGGTGTTTGTGGCGACATAGGCGTCATGGGGGTGGTGGGGTGCTAGCATTTGCGCTCATGGGGGTCGTGCGCGAGGTGGGTGACAGGCTTGGTGGTGGGGTTGACAGGTCAGCGAGGGAGAGTGGGAAGGGTTGCACGCTGTGGCTGGACTTGAGTTGGCCCATGATTGGGCCTGCGCTGCAGCTCGCTCGTGAGCGGAGGATAGGCTAGGGGTAGCTGGGGTGGGTCTTAGGTTTAGGGCTAGTTTAGGTTTCCTCTTTCCTCTTTTATTTTCTATTTTCATTTTTTCCTTCAAGTGAAATTTGATTCAAAAATCAAAATTGATCCAAATCTTTCTGGGAAAATCTCACATAGGCCCAAATAATATTAGGAGTTTAGGGAAAATATTTTCCAGCTCAATATTAAATAATACGAATTAGGTCAAATTGTAGTTCTATTTTGGAATTATAAATGAAAGTGCTAGTGATCGACTAGAGGGGGGTGAATAGGCGATTTTTATGAAAGTCTTCAAAACATGGAAGTTTCGAAGACAATCGATAGAAATGAACCTACTAACATGCAGCGGAAGGTAGACTACACTAGGCAAACCATAGTCAAGTATTCAATGAAGTGAAAGCACAAAGACTAATAGCAGCTAGGTAGTATGGATCAGGATGGAAGACATTATGAAACCAATCAGAACAAGCAGTCACACAGTGAAGACAAATAGATAATGCAAACAGGCAATGACTTCACAAGGACCAACTGTAAATAAAGAGATGGGAAGGATAGAACTAGTTGCTCATTGAAGACAATGATTTGTTGGACCAGTTCCAGTTGCTGTGACAACTGTACGTCTGGTTAGGGAGGCTGAGATTTAACTCAGAAGACCGTATCTTCACCTTATTCCCCTTGAGCTAAGGACACCCAGTCCTCACCCAATCACTCTGGTAAGTCTTCAAGGTAGACTTCCAAACCTTCACAGACTTCGGTCATCGACGATCCACAATGACTCTTGGATGCTCAGAACGCGACGCCTAACCGGCTGGAGGATTCACAGTCCTCAAGTGTAACAAGTCTTCAGATCACACAGACAGGAAGACTTCAGTGATGCCTAACACTCTTTGGCTCTAGGTGTTTAGGGCTTTATCCTCGTAAGGATTTCTCTCTTAAAGGCTTCGAGGTGGGTTGCTCTCAAACGACAAAAGCCGTGCACTAACTGTGAGCAGCCAACCAATTTATGGTGTAGGGGGTGGGCTATTTATAGCCACTAGGCAACCCGACCTGATTTGTCCGAAATGATCCTCGGTCACTAAGGAACTGACACGTGTTCCAACGGTCAGATTTCAAACACACGCGACAACTTTACTTGGGCTACAAGTAAAGCTGACTCATCCAGCTCTGGATAAGATTTGCTCTCATTGTCTTCGCTCGAAGACATAGGATTTTGGTTAAGCATCACTTCAGTCACTCTGACTTTGTTCACTGAGACCCCACTTAACAGTACGGTGGTTCCTATGACTCAACAAAGAAGAAAAGGAAACAACAAAACAACTAAGTGTTCGCGCTCCATAGTCTTCACGCGATGTCTTCTCTTGTCATAGTCTTCATTGTGAATATCTTCACATACCACCTTTGTCTTCAATGTCTTCATACATTTTTAGGGGTCATCTTCGGTAGGAAAATCGAATCAATGAGGGACTACTACCTGTGTTATCCTGCAATTCTCACAAACACATTAGTCCTTCAACCAGGTTTGTCATCAATACTCCTAAACCAACTAGGGGTGGCACTAGATGCACTTACAATCTCCCCCTTTTTGGTGATTGATGACAAACTGGTTGAAGTTTTCAACGGGGATAAAAGTATGTGAAATTGTAAAGGATTTAGGTATTGTCTTCGTAAGTAGCAGAAGGGCTCCCCCTGAAGATGTGCATATAAGTATTTTACTTTTGAATGCAAATGCACATGGCAGGTTGTACTTACGGAGCTCCTCTTCTACTTATGAATACAATTCATCATGCATGAAAGGATACAACGAAGATAATGACATGCATAATGAAAAATGGACGTCTGCAAAAATGACTTCGTGCGGAATTTATCGTCGCACATGCAGAATTTATCATCGCATCACATAGTGTCGAAAAGGTAGCAGACGACCATCAAGTTTAAGTGTTACAACTCAAAACGAACCAAATGTATCAAAAGCGAGAGTTGTAAGCACTTGGAAAATGTAGCAAAAGTATAGCAACCACCCATATGGACCCGCTTGAAGACTATCAACTCATATGCTTCTCCCCCTTTTGTCAGTAATGACCAAAAAGGTTTGAAGACATAGAGCTTCTACTCGTTCCCATGAGGAGTAGGTGAAGCAACAGGGTCGTCGTTGAGGTTCGGTGGTGCAGAAGAACTTGGTGCAGTGTCAACACGTGCTGAAGTTGGAGGTGGTGAAGTAGCGTCATCTTGATCATCTATGACTCTGGCATTCACCGTTGCAGCTGAGGAGGTAGTCAGAGTCTTCGAGTGAGGGAGTCCGACGCAAGTGAGCATTCCTTGGAGGAGTTGAGTCAAACTTGAATCTCTCTGTGAAGCCATCATCTTGCAGATCAGCTTCAGCACTGAGCAATGTCAAGCTCTTCCAAGACCTCCGACAGGTTTCATGTGTAACAAAGGCATTCTTGGTGGCAAGATTGTGAATGCGATTGATGTCCACCAAGAGGCTTTGCATCTGACGCTTAAGCCAGTCATGATGCTTATCCTGTTTCTGATGTACAGTGACGAGAAGCTCTCGGTCATTGAGAACACAAGATCGCTTCTGAGGCCTTTGAGCGATGGTACTTGTAGTGGCGTCAGTTTGGGTGCGAGGGGCACGTGTATTGCCAGCCAAGGGGTAAACACAAGAAACGGCCTGAACTCCTTCAATGGGCTGGGTGAAGTTTTGATGATCGACATTGTGAAGATAAATTGGCTCCTTTGCAGGCTCTGGGTAAATGGCTTCAATAGAAAGATCAACCTCTGGCAAGAATATAAGATGATTGCGCGCAGACGACTGATAGTTGATAGCAGAGTGAATATTGATGAGGCACATTACCCATGGAGCATAGAACTTCAGACCAAAGATGTCAGAGCCAGATGCAGCCAACTGCCTGATGAAAAAGTCTTGAGCATTGAAGCTGATGCCATTGAAGATATAGAAAACCAAAGTCGTCATTGCTCCTTCAAGCTTCGCTGCAGATGAATGCCCTTTGACAGGCCATAGAGTTCGCCTGATGATATGATAGATGGTGTGGGGTAGATACTCTTGGTCTTCAACAAAGAATTCCGTTGGGTATTCAGCGTCGCGTGGCAGAGGCTTCATCATGCTCAGCATTTAGCTCATGTTAGGCTCTGGCTTCTGAAAAATTCTCTCCAAAGCATTCTGGTGTTGCTCACAACCTGGTTCATAATATTCGCCAGGAGTGGGCAGGGCTATGAGCTCAATGATGTCTTGGGCTTTAGCTTCATGATGTACATCGCCCGTCATCCACTCAAGGATCCAAGTCTTCGGATCCCTGTTGTATCCACGAATGTGGAGGGTAGCATAGAATTGAAGCAGAAGTTCTTCATTCCAATGTTCCTTGTCAGTCACAAAGTTGAGCAGACCCACATCACGGAAGCAGTCAAGAGTTTCTTCAAGGCAAGGCAATCCAGCAATGGCTTCGCAGTCTAGACGCATATGAGGGAAAATGCGCTCCTGATTGTATAAGATGCAAGAATAGTAGCTGCGCTGCTGATAACTCCAGAATCGATCTGAGGAGATTCTTGGCCTTGTGTAGGGGTTCTTGTCACTGTCAAAGAATGTGTTGTGTGCCTTGAAGCCATTCAGATTAAACGATCCTGGTGAGGCTGCAGTACCTAGAAACCGTGGTAGCCTTGGCTTTGGCTTCTGGACCTGAGGCCTGTGCTCCACATGATAGTCAAATTGAGGTCCGGGAGCAGGGGGAGGAACCAGAATTAGCCAGCGGACGGTAACAAGCTGACCACGATCATATGCTTGCTCGATGGTGTGTGGCCTTGGAGGTGGTACAGGAGCATAGGCATTGGCTTCAGGCTGCAGATTGTCTTCGGGTGCAATCACTTCTGGCACCACATTAGCTTCAGGCGCCACAGTAGCTTCAGCCATGACAACATCATTGGCTTCAGTGTTGAGGTTGGTGGTCGCCTCAGTATTGGTAACCTCCACTTCAGGAGCTGGAGTGTCGGACACGTTCTCCTCGAGAACAACTTCAGGGTTGGACGGGGGTGTAGCAACACGTTATTCTTCTCTTGGTTCTTCTTCTTGGTCATCGGCTGATGCAGCCGGAATATCTTCAGCCGCTTTGGCTTCAGATTCAGGGATGTTCGTAGTAGGAGAGGCGTTAGGAAAGACTTCGCGTGAAACAGATTGGTGCTCTTCTCCTTCTGGAACACTTGACAAAGCGACATGTGGCCTTGGTCCTTTGCAAAGCCTACGAAATGCTGGCGACGCCTGTGGAGATGGAGTTGGTTGGGCCTCAAAGTCTTCATTGTCAATCACCGGAGTGGTGACCTGGGTTGGGGGAGTAACTGGTGTTTCTTCATCACGAGGGGATTCTTGAGGGTGATCAGCCCATGAGTCATCCTGAGCAATTGGCGTCAATGGACGACCAATGCTGATGAGTTCGCTGTTCGTGAGAACAGGCGATGATACCAAATTGTGCTCGATCTTAGGAAGGACTTCATCATCTTCAACATTGTCTTGATGACCAATGTCTTCAGCTGCGGTGGGGTCAATAGCTGGAATGTCTGCATCTTCAGGAGCCTCTGTGGAAGCAGGCTCATGAACTATCAACTGGCGCTCATGATGTTCAGACGCAGGACGAGCCACTGAGATTGACTCGACAACAAGGGGCTCTATGGGAGTAGCCCGGTCTCTCTTCTTTGTCTTTCTCTTCTTGGTTGGCGGAGCGTCGTCAGTGGTGTGCTTGGTCTTGCGCTTGCGGGCTTCGGCTTCAGGTGCCCTTGTTTTCTTGAGTTCCGAAGCCACTATGGGGACCTTAGGCTTCGAGCCTATCATACTGGCCGGGAAGACAATGCGAGGTTCTTCCTTCCTTGATTTTTCTGGTTGGGCCACAGCAGATTTCTTTTTCTTCTTGGCAGCCATTCTGGGGTCGATGCCTGGTTGCCCCAAAGCCTTGCACTTTTCAGCTTCAATGTAGCCTTGAACACATTTGGCAGCGAGATTCTTCGTGCGCTCACGAGAACCTCTTGCTTCATCACGTTTCTTGTGAAACGCCTCCTTGAGCTCATGCAGCATGACCTTAAAGTTTTGAATGTCTTCCACATTGAGTTTGGCCATGTGCTTCTTGAACTGAGCCTTTTCATAATCAATCTCGTGCTTCAGCTCAACAATCTTCTGTGCAAGAGCTAGCTCATGAGCAATGGCTCCATGGAAAGAGACGCTGAGGCCAATTGGGAGCTGAAGATCATCAAAACTGAGGTCTGGGCTGTCAAACCACTCATCAATAAACTTGTACAGGATCTCCGCATCAAAGAGGGGAAGATCATTGAAGATTTCCGCATCTTGCTTGCTCTTTATCAATTGCTCAAGAGCATCATCACCAAGATCGTCGTTGCTAGACAGATCAATGGTGCCATTCTCGTTTCTCAAAACAGTAGCAGGAGTCAGAACAGGACTAGAGGAGTGCACGGGCTTCTTCTTTTTCTTCTCAGTCTTGGAGATGCGAGAGAGATCTTCAGACTGCACACTTGGTGCAGGAGGAGCAGTGGCCAAAGGCTTTGCGCGCGACACTTTTGGTGGAGTGTAAAGCTTCGAAGCCTTAGGTTTCTTCTGCTTCTTTGGCTTTGGTGGTGCAGGCGCTTCGTCAGAGTCAGTGTCGTCTGCAGAGTGATCCAAGGCTGCCCCTTGAACCTGAATGTGAGTGATGAGACCTTCTAAGTTGTAGAAGGCCCCAACAAGATTGGGTTCAGCTTCGTGTGTGCCATCGGCACGTGGCGCAGAGGGGCCTGGGTTGAAGTCTAATCCCCAAGACTTCTTGTTTTCCCTGGCCGAGTTCTTGGCAAAGTGAAAGTTGTGCTTGAACAGATTGTCATCTTGACACCATAGCAATGACAATGGGTCGGTAGCAGTAGGCTGTGGCCCTTAGACCATGCAAGGGTAGAATCCTTGAGCAATGGCTTCAGTTCTGGTCTTGGGTTGAAGATTTTTATAGAGAATATCTCCCCAAGGACGCGTGATAGCATTCTTCTCAGCATACTCCTTGGTGACGAATCTGTACTTGAACCATTGCTCGGCCCAATATCTTCGAATCCATTGGATTCGTGTCTTGCGCTGACCATAGCTTTCTTCGGGGTCAGTTTTGTATATTTCATAGAGATCTTCGGGCAGATCCATTGATGTACCCCCACGACACTGTCTGCCACCCTTCCTTGTTGATTTCTCTGTTGCCATGAAGTTTAGACTGAAAGGCTTCAACACTGTCAAAGTCTTCCGTCTGCTGGTCAGACAGGAACTGGCTTCGGGAGAATTTATGTGATGTTGTAAGAACTCTGCAAATGAATGCAGACTATGAGAACCAAGGGATTTTCCCATAGACATGTACCTGTGACAGCATTAGAGATGTGAGGGAAGGGGAAGAGGTCATATGCATTCTTAGAAGATGAAGGAAATATGCCCTAGTGGCAATAATAAAGTTATTATTTATTTCCTTATTTCATGAAAAATGTTTATTATTCATGCTAGAATTGTATTAACCAGAAACATAATACATGTGTGAATACATAGACAAACAGAGTGTCACTAGTATGCCTCTACTTGACTAGCTCGTTAATCAAAGATGGTTATGTTTCCTAACCATAGACAAAGAGTTGTTATTTGATTAACGGGATCACATCATTAGGAGAATGATGTGATTGACTTGACCCATTCCGTTAGCTTAGCACTCGATCGTTTAGTATGTTGCTATTGCTTTCTTCATGACTTATACATGTTCCTATGACTATGAGATTATGCAACTCCCGTTTACCGGAGGAACACTTTGTGTGCTACCAAACATCACAACGTAACTGGGTGATTATAAATGATCTCTACAGGTGTCTCCAAAGGTACATGTTGGGTTGGCGTATTTCGAGATTAGGATTTGTCACTCCGATTGTCGGAGAGGTATCTCTGGGCCCTCTCGGTAATGCACATCACATAAGCCTTGCAAGCATTGCAACTAATGAGTTAGTTGCGAGATGATGTATTACGGAACGAGTAAAGAGACTTGCCGGTAACGAGATTGAACTAGGTATTGAGGTACCGGCGATCGAATCTTGGGCAAGTAACATACCGATGACAAAGGGAACAACGTATGTTGTTATGCGGTCTGACCGATAAAGATCTTCGTAGAATATGTAGGAGCCAATATGAGCATCCAGGTTCCGCTATTGGTTATTGACCGGAGACGTGTCTCGGTCATGTCTACATTGTTCTCGAACCCGTAGGGTCCGCACGCTTAAGGTTTCGATGACAGTTATATTATGTGTTTATGAGTTTTGATGTACCGAAGGAGTTCGGAGTCCCGGATGAGATCGGGGACATGACGAGGAGTCTCGAAATGGTCGAGACGTAAAGATCGATATATTGGACCACTATATTCGGACATCGGAAAGGTTCCGAGTGGTTCGGATATTTTTCGGAGTACCAGGGAGTTACGGGAATACGGGGGAAGAAGTATATGAGCCTTATTGGGCTTTAGGGGAGAGGGAGAGGCAGGCCGCGCGCCCCCCCATTGACTAGGTCGAATTGGACTAGGGGGAGGGGCGGTGTCGGTGTCAAAACCGGCGGATCTCGGGTAGGGGGTGCCGAACTGTGCGTCTAGGCTGGATGGTAACAGGAGGCAAGGGACATGAAGTTTTACCCAGGTTCGGGCCCTCTCGATGGAGGCAAAACCCTACGTCCTGCTTGATTAATATTGATGATATGGGTAGTACAAGAGTAGATCTACCACAAGATCAGAGAGGCTAAACCCTAGAAGCTAGCCTATGGTATGATTGTTGATGTGTATGTTGTCCTACGGACTAAAACCCTCCGGTTTATATAGACACCGGATAGGGTTAAGGTTACATAGAGTCGGTTACAATGGTAGGAGATCTGAACATCCGTATCGCCAAGCTTGCCTTCCACGCCAAGGAAAGTCCCTTCCGGACACGGGATGAAGTCTTCAATCTTGTATCTTCATAGTCCAGGAGTCCGGCTGAAGGTATAGTTCGGCTATCCGAACACCCCCTAATCCAGGACTCCCTCAGTAGCCCTGAACCAGGCTTGAATGACAACGAGTCCGACGCACAGATTGTCTTCGGCATTGCAAGGTGGGTTCCTCCTCCAAGTACTTCATAGAAGATTTTGAACACAAAGATAGTGTCCGGCTCTACAAAATAAGTTTCCACATATTGCCATAGAGAGAATAATATTTACACAAATCTAATCTGCTGACGTATTCCGTAGTGTGACATCACACCACGACCAAGCTTTTATTCGAACCGTTTTACTGTCCCATCTTAGCGCGTTACGCGAGGTGGTTTCCTTGGCACGTCTTGTTAAAGCAGAGATCGTGTCCCCTTATTCCGGGATTCTCATCAATACGGGCGTGGGTAACCCAACCGCGCCATAGATTACGGCGCTTGGAGATAAGCGAGTTTTACCAGGCTGGTGGGGACACGTAGTTGCGTCCATCCATATAAGGGGATAAGGATCCACCTTTTTCACCCACGCCTTCTTCCTCCTTTGCCTATCCATTCTTGCGTACTCGAGCACCAGCGCCCAAGTCCGCACTACCACCTCAACCTTCTCCAGTCATGTCCGGAGCGGGAGGCAAGTGGATGGTCTCCTCCGTCACGGAGGGACACATCAAAAAGCTGAGGAAGGCCGGATATCTGGCTAGTGATATCGCGCACCGGCTTCCCGAAAAGGGGCAGCTCATCCCCACTCCTAGGCCCCATGAGAGGGTGGTATTCCTCCCCCATTTCCTCCGCGGACTGGGCTTCTCTCTGCATCCATTTGTCTGGGGGCTCATGTTCTACTACGGCCTGGATTTCCATGATCTGGCCCCGAACTTCGTCCTCAACATCTCGGCGTTCATCGTCGTGTGCGAGGCGTTCCTCCGCATCCGCCCCCATTTCGGCCTATGGCTTAAGACTTTCAACGTCAAGCCAAAGGTGGTGCGCGACAGCCAGGCGGAGTGCGGCGGTGCCATGGTTGGCAAGATGGCCAACGTCCTGTGGCTCGAGGGCTCCTTTGTGGAGACCCTGAAGGGGTGGCAATAATGGTGGTTTTACGTCACCGAGCCGAGCGACGCCGAATGGGTCGCACCCCCTGAGTTTCGATCCGGCCCCCCTACGCGGCTCACCTCCTGGAAGGAGACAGGTCTGTCTTGAGGTAAAAAAGGAGAGCTGACCGGACTCCAAACATGCATCCAAACCCTGGTGAACAAAAAGCTCAGGCTTGTCAACGTAGTCCAGGTTATGCTCATCCGCCTGATCCTCCCGTGTCAACGACAGGCCTTCAATCTGTGGGAGTTCGACCCGGCGCAGCATCAAACTCTGAACAGGCTCTTCAACACGACGTACGAAGATGCCTGGAGGATGCTTTTTAAGGGCGCCGAGGCTCCCGCATCCGCTACCGAGGATCGCGGATTCAGCGTGCAGCGTCACGCGCTCGTGGTAAGCTGTTTTTTCCTTTTACAGGGTATCAGTTTTCCATAGTTTGACTCTATGCGGGATCTAAACTCCCTTAACTTTGACAGGATTGGCAGGTGACGTCCGGACAGATCAACTGTCCGGCGCCTTTGCCCGAAGGCCCAGCGGACGCTCAATTGGCGAAGCTGCTGGTTCCGGCACCCTATGTGGTGCCGGAGAAGAGGGCCAAGAAGAAGGCCACGGGGACTCGAAAGAGTGCCCGACGCCCGGAGGTGTCGGATTCACCATCCGACGAATCTGAGGCGCACTCCTCCCATGAAGATGAGGAGGAGGAAGAAGAGACCCCTCCCCCTCCAGCGGGGGAAGGGAAGAAAAGGAAGGCCGCCCCAACCGAGGAGGCCGAAGGGTCCAAGAAGGGGAAAACCCTTTCTCCGGACTACTCCACCGACGCCGATGACGGCAGAGAGGAGTTGGCGCCCAGGGCCAAGCCCCTGGCGAAATCGTAAGTATCCGGATACCAAAGTAATTCATGGTATTCGTTTATTGCACAGCTTTCCCTTATGTCGAATGTGTTTATGCAGCCCACCCAAAGACCGGCTCGACGCGTCGTCGAGCGGCTCACTGGACTCGTCAGAAGTGAACTCGCTTCCGACGGCTTCCTCCCCCCGCCCTACGGACGGCACCGAGGTGTTGTCCCAACAGGTTCCAATCCGGGAGGAGGTGGTCCTAGAGGCGCCGCAAGGCGACCTCCCGGACTCCAGGAGTAAAGGGGATGAAACCCCCCAGGGCTCCAAGTCCGGCTCTAGGCCGGACACCGCTCCGGAACCTTCAAAGGTTCCAGAGTCCGGCGGGGGACCTCCTTCCAAGAGGAGCAAGTCCACCGTGCCGGCGGCCTCCGTCCAACCGGAGGCGCCAGACAATATGCTGGAGGCGCTCCAAGGCGCCTCCATCGACGAGGAGCACCGCGCTCTTATGAGTGCGGTGGTCCAGAAGGTTCAGTCCGCAAAAAATGGATTGACTGAAGCTTGTACTAGCCTTTTAACAGGCTTTGAGGTAAGTAAAGAAAGTGTAAATAATAGTACCGCATAGACAATAGCCCCTGATGCTCTGTTTGGCGTTCGGGAAGAAAAGCCGAATAGAGGATCAAAATAGAATTCGCAGGAGTCTAACAAAAATGAGTCAATATGCATGTGCAGGCTACCCTGCTTGCGTCCGCCGCACTGACTGCGGAAGTGGACACGCTAAAGCAGGACCTCGAAAGGTCCGAGTAAGAGATCGAGCGTGCCAAGAAGCAGCTCGAGGACAATGATTAACATGGCTATTGTAGGGGCCACATCTGAGGTGGCGACCCTTAAGCAAGCGCTGCTCGAGGCCGAGAAGAGTGCGGCCGCGGAGCGCACCGAGCGGGAGAGGTATGAGGCCGAGGTTGGCAACGTGCGGCAAGAGCTCCAGGTTCTCATGAAGAAACATGAGAGTTTGGAGCTTGACTCGAAGACGTGAGCGTCCGAGCTCGCGGCGGCTATTGAAAATGCCAAGTCTGCCAAGACCGATTCCCAGAAGACCCTCCAGGAGTTGGATGAGGTGAAGAAGATAGCGGCGGGTAAGGCATTCTTTATGCAAAGTAAACACGTAAACGTGAGTTACTTGATACTTGCCCGAATCCGGAGCTCTCCAGGGGCATTTGCAGATCTTCCCCGGAGTGTATCCGATGCCGCCGCATTCTATCGAGCCGAGGAGGGCAGCTCGACGGAGAAGGTGTTCTGGTCTCATTATGCTGAGGCCGGACACTCCGTGCCCCTGAGCGACCAGCTGAAGCAACTGGTCGAGCTCCACAAGGCGGCCGAATAGGCCATGAAGGGCCTCCTAGTTCGGCCGTGGCCTGGAGAGGCTCTGCCTGGGAGCTATTTCGGGCTGGTGCGGCGGCTGGTGGAGGCCTGTCCAAGGCTCGAAGACATCAAGCGCTCCGTCTGCATTGAAGGTGCCCGTAGGGCCCTTGCCCGTGCTAAGGTGCACTGGGGCAAGCTGGATGCGGAGAAGCTTGTGAAGGATTGGCCGCCGCCGGGGAAAGAGCATTGCAAGCCCGAGAATTATTATAAGGATGTTCTGAAGGGTGCCCGCCTTGTTGTGGATGAATGTACTAAGGATGTATTTTTTGAGTAAAACTCGCTCGTGTTTGTCCTGTGCGCTGAAAACTTATTCATATGCGCTAAGCAATGCTGCTTGAATTTAAAATATTACCTTCTGTGCGGCTGTTTATCAATACTGAGAGATGGCAAGTCGTCGGCTTCTGCCCCCTTGCCGCTAGTGCTGGGGTGTTCGGGGATAAACCTGGGCACTCTTTTTCCCATATTTGGGTCCTTCGAGGGAGGCGCTCAGCCCAATGAATGAGGCAATCGGACTATAATGCGTGAACACTCTCACTTAGCCATAGAATTCTATAATTTTAAATTTCGGCGAAGCCCCTAGTATTCGGAAGACCGAGTTCGGGGCGCTATCCACGCCTTGGCCGGACAGAGCCGACTCCTCACCCTAAGCGGCATAAGTCTTTAAGGACTCGAAAGACCTCTCGAACAGCGACCAACTCTTGCCTCATCATGACGGTCAGTTTTAGCTTTCTCCACTGAGGTGCTCGACCCAGCTCAACCGGGGCACAATCGCAGTGGTTCTCCTAGTGCTACCTTAGCCGATATAGCGGAACGTAAGGCACCAAAACATAGGAGCCGGGCAAACCCAACTATTGACCCAAGACATGATTCGGAGCCGATGCATATAATGCTATAAGTTCGGGGTGCCGCACTTGTTAAAGTGTTCGGACTTCTCACACCATGTTGAGGGGTACTGAAGCCCCTGGCGTATTTTGGCCGTACCAAAGTGTACGGGTGCAACATGTTGTTAAGGAACATATATAAAAAAATGTAATGCAAAAATTAGACAAAAGCTATGCATTGTTTATTAAAATAGCTGTGATCAAAGAAGAACGATACAAGTAATGCGATAAACGAAAAGTTGGACTATTTAACATGTCTGCTCCAGGGGCAAGCTATGGAATAGTATGCGAAACAGGTGTACTGCTCATGATAGAGACCACCTGGGATTTCCGTAATGCGGCATGGCTTGTCTGCTTCCCTGGTCCTTGCATCGTTTGTGCGGCAATTGAGCTGCCGAACAAGCCTTCCGAAGAGTAGAGTCCTAGAAGTAAGAGAAAAGTAAAAACTCGGGGCGTGCCGTGATGGGCCCCTCCCCCTATGCCCATGGTATTTCCAGAGCGTAGTTATGGACGCGAAGTACTAGCGTCACCTTTTTCCGAGGGTTGGGGTTGGGGCCGCATTGCTACGCCTGCTCGGAACGTGCCAGGCGGTCTTGTTGTAGGTTACTCCGGGCGCGCTTGACGGTGTCCGGACGTTTAATGGCCGGACTGGAGAACTGCCTGAAGAGGCTGCTTTGTACTTCCGCTGCAAGGGCCGCCGTGTGCTCCTCCGTTCGGAGGGAGCGTTCGGTGTTTCCATTGACCGTAATTACTCCACGAGGGCCTGGCATCTTGAGCTTAAGGTATGCATAGTGCGGTACCGCATTGAATTTGGCGAATGCGGTTCGCCCGAGCAGTGCGTGATAGCCACTGCGAAACGGGACTATGTCGAAGATTAACGCCTCGCTTCGGAAATTATCCGGAGATCCAAAGACCACTTCAAGTGTGACTGAGCCTGTGCAGTTGGCCTCTACACCTGGTATTACGCCTTTAAAGGTCGTTTTGGTGGGCTTAATCCTCGAGGGATCTATGCCCATTTTCCGCACTGTATCCTGGTAAAGCAGGTTCAGGTTGCTGCCGCCGTCCATGAGGACTCTAGTGAGATGAAATCCGTCAATAATTGGGTCTAGAACCAATGCGGCGAATCCGCCATGATGGATGCTAGTGGGATGGTCCCTTCGATCAAAGGTGATCGGGCAGGTGGACCATGGGTTGAACTTTGGGGCGACTGGCTCTACCGCGTATACGTCCCTTAACGCGTGCTTCCGCTCCCTTTTGGGGACATGGGTTGCGTATATCATGTTCACCGTCCGCACTTGTGGGGGAAAACCCTTTTGTCCACTGTTGTTCGGCGACCGGGGCTCCTCGTCGTCATCGCTATGCAGCCCCTTGTCTTCATTGTCAGCGCTTAACTTGCCTGCCTGCTTGAACACCCAACAATCCCTGTTGGTGTGATTGGCCGACTTTTCGGGGGTGCCATGTATTTGGCACAAGCGGTCGAGTATTCGGTCCAAGCTAGACGGGCCCCTAGGATTCCTTTTGAATGGCTTTTTCCGCTGACCGGATTTAGAGCCTCTGAATCCGGCATTAACTGTCGTATCTTCAGCATTGTCGCCATTAATGCGGAACTTCTGCTTGTTGCGACGCGACCTGCCACTAATGTCCCTGGTGTCTGAACTACCAGGGTTCTTGGTCATGTTGTTGCTACGAGCAAGCCAGCTATCTTCTCCCGCGCAAAAGTGGGTCATGAGTGTCGTGAGTGCTGCCATAGATTTCGGCTTTTCCTGTCTGAGGTGCCGGGCCAGCCACTCGTCACAGATATTGTGCTTGAAGGCTGCTAGGGCCTCAGCGTCCGGACAGTCAACTATTTGATTTTTCTTTGTTAGGAACCATGTCCAGAATTGTCTGGCCGATTCCTCTGGCTGCTGGATTACGTGACTTAGGTCATCGGCGTTTGGGGGTCGCACATAAGTGCCCTAGAAATTGTCGAGGAATGCGGCTTCCAGGTCCTCCCAACAACTGATTGACCCTGTTGGCAAGCTGTTGAGCCAATGCCGAGCTGGTCCTTTAAGCTTGAGTGGGAGGTATTTGATGGCGTGAAAATCGTCGCCGCGGGCCATGTGGATATGAAGGAGATAATCCTCGATCCATACCGCAGGGTCTGTTGTGCCATCATATGATTCAATGTTTACGGGTTTGAAACCCTCGGGGATTTGATGATCCATTATTTCATCTGTAAAGCACAGTGGGTGTGCGGCGCCTCTGTACTGGGCGATATCATGACGTAGCTCCAATGAGCTTTGTCTACTGTGTTCGGCCCTGCTGAATTTGTGGCCGGCATGACGGTTACCGTCTCGAGCCATGGGGTGCCCACGCAATCCATAGATCGATCGTGTTTGCCTTGCCTTGTCCTCCAACATGTCTCGTAAGTCCGGCGCATATTCCCGTGCCTTGGTACGGGGTGCGGCTTGAGTGGAGGGCCGGGAGGCCTCTCTGTCGCGGCCACGAGGTGGCCGGTCGGCCGCATCAAGTGCTTCCTCCTCTAATTGGGGTGGCAACCTGCGCTTTGGGTAGCTCTTGGAGGGGCGTTCGTGTTTATGCTCTTCGGCCGCAAGGACTTCAGTCCATCTGTCAACTAGCAAATCTTGATCAGCTCTGAGCTATTGCTGTTTTTTCTTGAGGCTTCTTGCCGTGGCCATAAGCCTGCTTTGGAAACGCTTTTGCTCAACGGGATCCTCTGGCACGACAAATTCGTCGTCGTCGAGGCTTGCCTCGTCTTCGGAGGGAGGCATATAATTATCGTCCTCGACCTCTCTGTCTGCCGCTCTCTCATGAGGGCTGGCTTCTCCATCCTCCTGTGCTAAACCTTGCTAGAGGGGGTTTTCTTCGGCACTCTCCGGAGTATTATTATCTCCCATGCTGGAGTCACCGTTTTTGTGTTGGCGGAATTTTGAGCGGTGCCGCTGACGCTGGCGCTTGGGCTGTTTCTTGGAGGGGTCATCCTCTGCTGTTCCATCACCCTCTCCCTCTTTTGGGGTGTCCACCGTGTATATGTCATATGACGAGGTGGCTTTTCAGGGCCTAGTAGGCGCTGGTTCTTCATCATCTCCTTCATCGGCGTCCATACCGTCGATGTCTTCGGAGTCGAAGTCGAGCATGTCGGTTAAGTCATCGACTGTGGCTACAAAGTGGGTGGTGGGTGGGTTTTGAATTTCTTCATCATCCGTACCCCAACCTTGCTGACCGTAGTCGGACCAGGGCTCTCCTGATAAAGAGAGAGACTTTAGTGACTTCAGGATATCACCGAAAGGCGAGTGCTGAAAGATGTCTGCGGCAGTGAACTCCATGATCGGCGCCCAGTCGGATTCGACTGGCAGGGGCGCGGGGGGGTTCGGAGTTCGGAGAGGAGTCCGTATCCTTGAAGTCACGAGCCTCGCAGAGTACGGGGCTGGTGTTCGGCTCAATCGCCGTTTGGATCGCAGCCCCCGAGGTGGCGTCCAACCGCCCATCCTCGATCGGCATGGTCGACTCCGAACTAAGGGTCGGAGCCGATGCGGGTGCGGCCTCCAGGGCACTGTTCGGCGGCAGAGCTAGATCATGCTCGTCGTGACAGTGCGGCGCGCTCGGCAGTGGTTCGAATCCGTCGAAGATCAAGTCCCCGCGGATGTCAGCCGTCTAGTTTAAACTTCCAAATCTGACCTGACGGCCAGGGGAGTAGCTTTCGATCTGCTCTAGGTGGCCAAGTGAATTGGCCCGCAGTGCGAAGCCGCCAAAGACAAAGATCTGTCCGGGGAGGAAGGTCTCACCCTGGACTGCATCGCCATTGATGATCGTAGGAGCCATCGGGCCTGACGGCGACGACACAGAGGAACTCTCAATGAAAGCACTAATGTCGGTGTCAAAACCGGTGGATCTTGGGTAGGGGGTCCCGAACTGTGCGTCTAGGCCGGATGGTAATAGGAGGCAAGGGACACGAAGTTTTACCCAGGTTCGGGCCCTCTCGATGGAGGTAAAACCCTACGTCCTGCTTGATTAATATTGATGATATGGGTAGTACAAGAGTAGATCTACCACGAGATCAGAGAGGCTAAACCCTAGAAGCTAGCCTATGGTATGATTGTTGATGTGTATGTTGTCCTACGGACTAAAACCCTCCGGTTTATATAGACACCGGATAGGGTTAGGGTTACATAGAGTCGGTTACAATGGTAGGAGATCTGAACATCCGTATCGCCAAGCTTGCCTTCCATGCCAAGGAAAGTCCCTTCCGGACACGGGACAAAGTCTTCAATCTTGTATCTTCATAGTCCAGGAGTCCGGCTGAAGGTATAGTTCGGCTATCCGAACACCCCCTAATCCAGGACTCCCTCAGGCGGCGCCCCTCCTTCCTTCTCTTCCCTCTTCCCCTTCCTTGTCTCCTACTCCTACTACATGGAAGGACTCCTAGTTGGACTAGGAAAGGGGGAATCCTACTCCTGGTGGGAGTAGGACTCCCCTAGGGCACGCCATAGAGAGGGCCGGCCCTTCCCTCCTCCACTCCTTTATATACGGGGGCAGGGGGCACCCCATAGACACACAAGTTGATCTTCGTGATCATTCTCTTAGCCATGTGCGGTGCCCCCCTCCACCATACTCCTCGATAATATTGCAGCAGTGCTTAGGAGAAGCCCTGTGACGGTAGAATATCAAGATCGTCACCACGCCGTCGTGCTGACGGAACTCTTCCCCGACACTTTGCTGTATCGGAGTCCGGGGATCGTCATCGAGCTGAACGTGTGCTAGAACTCGGAGGTGCCGTAGTTTCGGTACTTGATCGGTCGGGCCGTGAAGACGTACGACTACATCAACCGCGTTGTCATAACGCTTCCAGTGTCGGTCTACGAGGGTACCTAGACTACACTCTCCCCTCTCGTTGCTATGCATCACCATGATCTTGCGTGTGCGTAGGAATTTTTTTGAAATTACTACGTTCCCCAACAGTGGCATCCGAGCCTAGGTTTTATGTGTTGATGTTATATGCACGAGTAGAACACAAGTGAGTTGTGGGCGATATAAGTCATACTGCTTACCAGCATGTCATACTTTGGTTCAGCGGTATTGTTGGATGAAGCGGCCCAGACCGACATTACGCGTACGCTTACGCGAGACTAGTTCTACCGACGTGCTTTGCACACAGGTGGCTGGCGGGTGTCAGTTTCTCCAACTTTAGTTGAACCGAGTGTGGCTACGCCCGGTCCTTGCGAAGGTTAAAACAGCACCAACTTGACAAACTATCGTTGTGGTTTTTGATGCGTAGGTAAGAACGGTTCTTGCTAAGCCCGTAGCAGCCACGTAAAACTTGCAACAACAAAGTAGAGGACGTCTAACTTGTTTTTGCAGGGCATGTTGTGATGTGATATGGTCAAGACGTGATGAGATATAAGTGGTTGTATGATATGATCATGTTTTCTTGAAATTATCGGCAACTGGCAAAAGCCTTATGGTTGTCTCTTTATTGCATAAGATGCAAGCGCCAAATAATTGCCTTACTTTATCACTATGCGATAGCAATAGTTGCAAGAGCAATAGTTGGCGAGACGACCGTGTGACGACACATTGATATAGATCAAGATGATGGAGATCATGGTGTCATGCCGGTGACGATAGAGATCATGACAGTACTTTGGAGATGGAGATCAAAGGCGCAAGATGATGATGGCCATATCATGTCACATATTTTGATTGCATATGATGTTTATCTTTTATACATCTTATTTTGCTTAGTTTGACGGTAGCATTTTAAGATGATCTCTCACTAATTATCAAGAAGTGTTCGCCCTGAGTATGCACTGTTGCGAAAGTTCTTCGTGCTGAGACACCACGTGATGATCGGGTGTGATAGGCTCTACGTTCAAATACAACAGGTGCAAAACAGTTGCACACGCGGAATACTCAAGTTATACTTGACGAGCCAAGCATATACAGATATGGCCTCGGAACACGGAGACCGAAAGGTCAAGCGTGAATCATATAGTAAATATGATCAACATAGTGATGTTCACCAATGAAACTACTCCATCTCACGTGATGATCGGACATGGTTTAGTTGATTTGGATCACGTGATCACTTAGAGGATTAGAGGGATGTCTATCTAAGAGGGAGTTCTTAAGTAATATGATTAAATTGAACTTAAATTTATCATGAACTTAGTCCTGATAGTATTTTGCAAATTATGTTGTAGATCAATAGCTCGCATTGTTGCTTCCCTGTGTTTATTTTGATATGTTCCTAGAGAAAACTAAGTTGAAAGATGTTAGTAGCAATGATGCGGATTGGATCCCTGATTTGAGGTTTATCCTCATTGTTGCACAGAAGAATTATATCCTTGATGCACCGCTAGGTGACAGACCTATTGCAGGAGCAGATGCAGACGTTATGAACGTTTGGCTAGCTCAATATGATGACTACTTCATAGTTTAGTGCACCATGCTTAACGGCTTAGAATCGGGACTTCAAAGACGTTTTGAACGTCATGGACCATATGAGATGTTCCAAGAAGTTGAAGTTAATATTTCAAGCAAATACCCGAGTTGAGAGATATGAAGTCTCCAACAAGTTCTATAGCTAAAAGATGGAGGAGAATCGGTCAAGCAGTGAGCATGTGCTCAGATTGTCTGGGTACTACAATCGCTTGAATCAAGTGGGAGTTAATCTTCCAGATAAAATAGTGATTGACAGAATTCTCTAGTCACCATCACCAAGTTAGTAGAACTTCGTGATGAACTATAATATGCAAGGGATGACGAAAGTAATTCCCAAGCTCTTCATGATGCTGAAATCGACGAAGGTAGAAATCAAGAAAAACATCAAGTGTTGATGGTTAACAAGACCACTAGTTTCAAGAAAAGGGCAAAGGGAAGAAGGGGAACTTCAAGAAGAACGGCAAGCAAGTTGCTGCTCAAGTGAAGAAGCCCATGTCTGGACCTAAGCCTGAGACTGAGTGCTTCTACTGCAAAGAGACTGGTCACTAGAAGCGGAACTACCCCAAGTAATTGGTGGATAAGAAGGATGGCAAAGTGAACAAAGGTATATTGGATATACATGTTATTGATGTGTACTTTACTAGTGTTTATAGCAACCCCTCGGCATTTGATATTGGTTCAGTTACTAAGAGTAGTAACTCGAAACGGGAGTTGCAGAATAAACAGAAACTAGTAAAAGTCGAGGTGACGATGTGTGTTGGAAGTAGTTCCAAGATTGATATGATCATCATCGCACTCTCCCTATACTTTCAGGATTAGTGTTGAAACTAAATAAGTGTTATTTGGTGTTTGCGTTGAGCATGAATATGATTTGATCATGTTTATTGCAATATGATTATTCATTTAAGTTAGAGAACAATTGTTGTTCTGTTTACATGAATAAAACCTTCTATGGTCATACACACCAACGAAAATGGTTTGTTGGATCTCGATCGTAGTGATACACATATTCATAATATTGAAGCCAAAAGATGCAAAGTTAATAATGATAGTGCAACTTATTTGTGGCACTGCCGTTTAAGTCATATTGGTGTAAAGCGCATGAAGAAACTCCATGCTGATGGGATTTTGGAATCACTTGATTATGAATCACTTGATGCTTGCGAACCATGTCTCTTGGGCAAGATGACTGAGACTCCGTTCTCCGGAACAATGGAGCGAGCAACAAACTTATTGGAAATAATACATACTGATGTATGCGGTCCGATGAGTATTAAGGCTCGCGGCAAGTATCGTTATTTTCTGAACTTCACAGATGATTTGAGCAGATATGGGTATATCTACTTGATGAAACATAAGTCTGAAACATTTGAAAAGTTCAAAGAATTTCAGAGTGAAGTGGGAAATCATCATAACAAGAAAATAAAGTTTCTACGATCTAATCATGGAAGAGAATATTTGAGTTACAAGTTTGGCCTTCAGTTAAAACAATGTGAAATAGTTTCACCACTCACGCCACCTGGAACACTACACTGTAATGGTGTGTTCGAACGTCGTAACCGTACTTTATCAGATATGGTGCGATCTATGATGTTTCTTACCAATTTACCACTATCATTTTTTGGGGTCATGCATTAAAGACAGCTGCATTCACGTTAAAAAGGGGCACCATCTAAGTCCGTTGAGACGACACAATATGAACTGTGGTTTGGCAAGAAACCAAAGTTGTCGTTTCTTAAAGTTTGGGGTTGCGATGCTTATGTGAAAAAGTTTCATCCTGATAAGGTCAAACCCAAATCGGAGAAATGTGTCTTCATAGGATACCCAAAGGAGAAAGTTGGGTACACCTTCTATCACAGATCCAAAGGCAAGACATTCATTGCTAAGAATGGATCCTTTCTAGAGAAGGAGTTTCTCTCGAAAGAAGTGAGTGGGAGGAAAGTAGAACTTGATAAGGTAATTGTACCTTCTCCCTTATCGGAAAGTAGTTCATCATAGAAATCTGTTCGTGTGACTAATACACCAATTAGTGAGGAAGCTAATGATGATGATCATATAACTTCAGATCAAGTTACTACCGAATCTCGTAGGTAAACCAGAGTGAGATCCGCACCAGAGTGGTACGGTAATCCTGTTTTGAAAGTCATGTTACTAGACCATGACGAACTTGCGAACTATGAGGAAGCGATGATGAGCCCAGATTCCGCGAAATGGTTTGAGGCCATGAAATCTGAGATAGGATCCATGTATGAGAACAAAGTATGGACTTTGGTTGACTTGCCCGATGATCGGGAAGCCATAGAAAATAAATGGATTTTCAAGAGGAAGACGGACGCTGATAGTAGTGTTACTATCTACAAAGCTAGACTTGTCGAAAAAGCTTTTTGACAAAGTTCAAAGGTATTGACTATGATGAGATTTTCTCACTCGTATCAATGCTTAAAGTCTGTTCGAATCATGTTAGCAATTGCCACATTTTATGAAATCTGGCAAATGGATAACAAAACTACAATCCTTAATGGATTTCTTAAAGAAGAGTTGTATATGATGCAACCAGAAGGTTTTGTCAATCCTAAAGGTGCTAACAAAATATGCAAGCTCCAGCGATCCATCTATGGACTGGTGCAAGCATCTCGGAGTTGGAATATACGCTTTGATAAGTTGATCAAAGCATATAGTTTTATACAGACTTGCGGTAAAGCCTGTATTTACAAGAAAGTGAGTGGGAGCACTACATCATTTCTAATAAGTATATGTGAATGACATGTTGTTGATCGGAGATAATGTAGAATTATTCTGCAAAGCATAAAGGAGTGTTTGAAAGGAGTTTTTCAAAGAAAGACCTCGGTGAAGCTGCTTACATATTGAGCATCAAGATCTATAGAGATAGATCAAGATGCTTGATAAGTTTTTCAATGAGTACATACCTTGACAAGATTTTGAAGTAGTTCAAAATGGAATAGTCAAAGAAAGAGTTCTTGCCTGTGTTACAAGGTGTGAAGTTGAGTAAGACTCAAAACCCGACCAGGGCAAAAGATAGAGAGAGAATCAAAGTCATTCCCTATGCCTCAGCCATAGGTTCTATAAAGTATGCCATGCTGTGTACCAGACCTATTGTATACCCTGCCCTAAGTTTGGCAAGGGAGTACAATAGTGATCTAGGAGTAGATCACTAGACATTGGTCAAAATTATCCTTAGTGGAATAAGGATATGTTTCTCGATTATGGAGGTGACAAAAGGTTCGTCGTAAAGGGTTACGTCGATGCAAACTTTGACACTGATCCAGATGATTCTAAGTCTCAATCTGGATGCATATTGGAAGTGGGAGCAATTAGCTAGAGTAGCTCCGTGCAGAGCATTGTTGACATAGAAATTTGCAAAATACATACGGATCTGAATATGGCAGACCCGTTGACTAAACTTCTCTCACAGGCAAAACATGATCACACCTTAGTACTCTTTGGGTGTTAATCACATAGCGATGTGAACTAGATTATTGACTCTAGTAAACCCTTTGAGTGTTGGTCACATAATGATGTGAACTATTGGTGTTAAATCACATGGCAATGTGAACTAGATTATTGACTCTAGTGCAAGTGGGAGACTGAAGGAAATATGCCCTAGTGGCAATAATAAAGTTATTATTTATTTCCTTATTTCATGATAAATGTTTATTATTCATGCTAGAATTGTATTAACCGGAAACATAATACATGTGTGAATACATAGACAAACAGAGTGTCACTAGTATGCCTCTACTTGACTAGCTCGTTAATCAAAGATGGTTATGTTTCCTAACCATAGACAAAGAGTTATTATTTGATTAACGGGATCACATCATTAGGAGAATGATGTGATTGACTTGACCCATTCCGTTAGCTTAGCACTCGATCGTTTAGTATGTTGCTATTGCTTTCTTCATGCCTTATACATGTTCCTATGACTATGAGATTATGCAACTCCCGTTTACCGGAGGAACACTTTGTGTGCTACCAAACGTCACAACGTAACTCGGTGATTATAAAGGAGCTCTACAGGTGTCTCCAAAGGTACATGTTGGGTTGGCGTATTTCGAGATTAGGATTTGTCACTCCGATTGTCGGAGAGGTATCTCTGGTCCCTCTCGGTAATGCACATCACATAAGCCTTGCAAGCATTGCAACTAATGAGTTAGTTGCGAGATGATGTATTACGGAACGAGTAAAGAGACTTGCGGGTAAAGAGATTGATCTAGGTATTGAGATACCGATGATCGAATCTCGGGCAAGTAACATACCGATGACAAAGGGAACAACGTATGTTGTTATGCGGTCTGACCGATAAAGATCTTCATAGAATATGTAGGAGCCAATATGAGCATCCAGGTTCCGCTATTGGTTATTGACCGGAGACGTGTCTCGGTCATGTCTACATTGTTCTCGAACCCGTAGGGTCCGCACGCTTAAGGTTTCGATGACAGTTATATTATGAGTTTATGAGTTTTGATGTACCGAAGGAGTTCGGAGTCGCGGATGAGATCGGGGACATGACGAGGAGTCTCAAAATGGTCGAGATGTAAAGATCGATATATTGGACCACTATATTCGGACATCGGAAAGGTTCCGAGTGGTTCGGGTATTTTTCGGAGTACCGGGGAGTTACGGGAATACGGGGGAAGAAGTATATGGGCCTTATTGGGCTTTAGGGGAGAGGGAGAGGCAGGCCGCGCCCCCCCCATTGACTAGTCCGAATTGGACTAGGGGGAGGGGCGGCGCCCCCTCCTTCCTTCTCTTCCCTCTTCCCCTTCCTTGTCTCCTACTCCTACTACATGGAAGGACTCCTAGTTGGACTAGGAAAGGGGGAATCCTACTCCCGGTGGGAGTAGGACTCTCCTAGGGCGCGCCATAGAGAGGGCCGGCCCTCCCCTCCTCCACTCCCTTATATACGGGGGCATGGGGCACCCCATAGACACACAAGTTGATCTTCGTGATCGTTCTCTTAGCCGTGTGCGGTGCCCCCCTCCACCATACTCCTCGATAATATTGTAGTAGTGCTTAGGCGAAGCCCTGCGACGGTAGAATATCAAGATCGTCACCACGCCGTCGTGCTGACGGAACTCTTCCCTGACACTTTGCTGGATCGGAGTCCGGGGATCGTCATCGAGCTGAACGTGTGCTAGAACTCGGAGGTGCCGTAGTTTCGGTACTTGATCGGTCGAGCCGTGAAGATGTACGACTACATCAACCGCGTTGTCATAACGCTTCCGCTGTTGGTCTACGAGGGTACGTAGACTACACTCTCCCCTCTCGTTGCTATGCATCACCATTCACTTGCGTGTGCGTAGGAATTTTTTTGAAACTACTACGTTCCCCAACAGAAGATTTTGAAGATAAATCAGTTTAGAAGACATTGACCTCATAGTGCGAAGACATTCACTCATATGTAGAGAGTTGGTTCCAGATTTGTACGAATCCACGAATAAGTACAAGTGAGGAATCTAACTACTTTGTGAAGCATAAGTGAACATACTAGGCATGTTATGAGATGCAGAATAGGATAGATCCAACTTTGTAGGAACAAAAACCACCTGTGGTTGAAAAGGATGAATCTATCAGATCAAAAAGGACTATAAAAAGAGTTTTTATTTACCACTCGAGGAACTGCTAGACGGAGTAGGAGATGAGGCCGAGCAGTTTGATCTTCCGTTCCCTAACTTGGCGACGGAGGACACCTAGGGTGACGGCGGAGAAGACGATGTCCGCAGCCGGTGTGATGACAACGTCGGTGAGGTCGCGGCAGCTAAGCGCTTCGTCGCCGGCGTCGTCGAGGGCTAGCGGTGGCGCTAGGGTTTGAGCGAGAAAGAGAAGTGGAAGAAGAGATAATGACTGGGGTGTGGCGTGTATTTATAAGGACAGGGACGACGCAGCGTTATTATGCAGGTGCCCCTGGTGGTTCACATCTGAAGGACACGTGGCGATCATGCAACTCATTGGAGGTTGTTCCACGTTCCCACGTACGCCTGGTTTGTCGGGTGGTCGTTCCCGCTTCTCCGGGTTTCAGGCAAAAAGGATTGAGCATTTAAAACAGATTCAATGTTTGTCTCGGTATCTTCTACTGACAAGGACACAACAAAGACATTCGACAGTTTCAATAGAATGCATATGATTTGGATAGATAGATTTGAGACGGGAGTATAGAAAGGTTAGGGTCCGATCATATTCACTTAGTTCAAAAGATCCAACGAGAAGACATAGCTATAAGTGAATGCTGTAGAGGACAGAATGCAAATACATGAATATATCCGAATGAGACCAAATCAATATAGTGAAGATAAACATTAAGCCATGTTAATATTGAAGACAAACCAAATGTGAAGACTTTGCAAATATAACGCCAACAGAAAATAATCCAAACAAAAGTTTGGTGGTGGCGTTACCCACCATATAGGAAGTATTAGACCCAGACACGACGCACAATTATCGTGGCGCTCTAAAGTCAAATTCCGCGTTAATGTATTCACACTTAGAGTGTAAGTCTTCATTGGTTGAAGATATACGTTACTTCGTGTGTTGCACATCTAAGTCATCAACATGCATAAGTGTTAGGATGTGTGTGTGATCACAGGACATTTGAGGATTCCAAGATATTTAGCTCACACCGCAACTTGCAAAACCTTTTCTCATCCAAGGGCTTTGTGAAGATATCTGCCAGTTGCTGTTCAGTGTTGACATGAATGATATCAATATCTTCCTTCATGACATGATCTCTCAGAAAGTGATGACGGATCTGAATGTGCTTTGTCTTCGAGTGCTGAACTGGGTTGTTGGCAATCTTGATGGCGCTTTCATTGTCGCAGTAGAGTGGCACTTGCTTCAGATGAATGCCATAGTCTTTGAGTGTTTGCTTCATTCAGAGAAGCTAAGCGCAGCAAGAACCAGCAGTAATGTATTCAGATTTAGCAGTGAAGAGAGATACACAGTTCTACTTCTTTGAAGACCAACACACAAGTGGTCGCCCCAGAAAGTGACATGTGCCTGATGTAGACTTGCGATCCACCTTTTCACCAGCATAATCAGCATCCGAGAATCCAACTAGATCAAACTCTGAGCCCTTTGGATACCATAATCCTAGTGTTGGGGTGTAAGCCAAATATCGAAGAATTCACTTCACAGCTAAGTGATGCGATTCCTTTGGTGCCGCTTGGACCCAGGCACACATGCAAACACTAAGCATGATATCTGGCCTAAATGCACATAAATAAAGCAAAGAACCAATCATGGAGCGGTATACCTTTTGATCGAACCTTTACCATTGGCGTCAGGATCCAGATGACTCTTGGTGGGCATTGGCGTCGTATAACCTTTGCAGTCTTGCATTCCAAACTTCTTCAGGCAATCTTTGAGGTATTTATCTTGAGATATGAAGATGCCGTTGCGTTGCTGCCGTATTTGAATACCAAGGAAGAACTTCAGCTCACCCATCATGGACATCTGATATTGCTCTTGCATCATGTATCCAAACTCATCACTGTATTTATGATTAGTGCAGCCGAAGATAATGTCATCCACATATATTTGGCACACAAACAGTTCACCATCACATGTCTTCGTGAAGAGTGTGGGATCCAGGGAACCAGGTTTTAAGCCTTTGCTCTTCAGGAAGTCTTTGAGTGTGTCATACCAAGCACGAGGGGCTTGTCTGAGGCCATACAGTGCCTTGTTGAGCTTGTAAACCATGTCATGGTGTTTTGGATCTTCAAAACCAGACGGTTGTGCAGCATACACTTCTTCTTCAATCTTGCCATTGAGAAAGGCGCTCTTCACATCCATTTGATACAGAAGGATGTTATGATGATTTGCATAGGCTAGCAATATCAATAGCTCCGGGCCAGAACTTTCTTAGTGTCTTGTATTCATCGAGCATCGTCCGAGACATCTCAATGAGTGTTTTGTTCTTGCGTTCCACGATGCCATTCTGCTGCGGCGTGTACGGAGCTGAGAACTCATGAGTGATGCCCAATGTATCGAGATAAGTGTCGAGGCCGGTGTTCTTGAATTCAGTGCCATTGTCACTTCTGATGTGCTTGATATTGACGCCATATTTGTTCATGGCTCGATTGGCGAAGCGTCTGAAGACATCCTGCACTTCAGTCTTGTAGAGGATTATATGCACCCATGTATATCTTGAATAATCATCAACAATGACGAAGCCATAGAGACAAGCAGTAGTAGTAAGGGTAGAGTAGTGAGTAGGGCCGAAGAGGTCCATGTGTAGCAGTTCGAAGGGTTGAGTCGTTGTCATGATTGTCTTCGAGGGATGCTTGGCCCTCGTCCATCTTTCCAGCTTCGCAGGCACCGCATAAGTGATCCTTCTTGAACTTGACGCCCTCGATGCCTATGACATGCTTCTTCTTTGCAAGAGTATGCAAATTCCTCATGCCAGCATGCCCTAGCCTCCGATGCCAGAGCCAACATTCTGAAGCTTTTGCAAGAAGACATACGGCAAGCTGTGGTCCTGCTGAGAAATCTACCATGTACAAATCATCTTTCCGATACCCTTTAAAGACTAGAGACTTGTCAGATTCCATTAGAACAAGGCAATGATATTTTCCAAATATCACAATCATGTTCAAATCGCAAAGCATTGAGACAGACATTAAGTTGAAACCAAGGGATTCAACAAGCATCACTTTATCCATGTGCTGATCCTTTGAGATTGCAACTCTACCTAGACCTAATACCTTGCTTTTACCAGTATCAGCAAATGTGATGTGACTTCTGTCAGATGGACGTAGGGTTGAGTCCATGAGAAGACTTCGCTTGCCAGTCATGTGATTAGTACATCCACGATCAATAATCCATTCTGAAGCAGCTGGTGTCATACCCTACAGTGCAGTTAGGGGATAGGCTTCACGAAGAGCATTGTGAAGCATAAACATTTGACGAGCAAGAGGATTATTAAAACTTAGATCGAGGTTAGGACTGATAGGACAAGTAGCAAGCGACACAGGAACAAAATACATGATAATACCATTTGGGCATTTGATCTTGCGCCCTACAAATGTTTTAGGTCCCCAGCAATAGCTTCAGACGCATTTGATTTTTGGCTGGAGACCTTTCCCTGCAAAAGAGAGTTAAACTTTCTTAGCCACCCACATCTTCAAGGGTGGCTTCAAAGCAATGAGTCTAAGTGCAGCATCTGAGAACTTTGGCTTTGGAGCCCTAGCAAATAGTCTTGCAGGTGGAGAATAGTACTCATAAGAATAAGCAGAGTAGTTCTGGGTCTTATGAACATGGCGGTTTGATGAAACACGCTCATATTCATAGGCACGAGTATGGTTTCCCTGGAAAACATTTGTGTTAGTGCGACTCGGGTGAGTCCTCTGTCTGTATGAAGCCTTTGGACCATATGAAGCCTGTGGTCTGGGGTTTGTCTTCTTCCCTTGTGGTGTCATGACGACATTCACGGAAAGATTCTCCAGACACCTTTTCGACACCCAGACATTCTTCATAGGTGGCCCATTCCTGCAGTTAGTACCAATATACCTGGCAAACACTTCACCATTCTGATTCTTAAATAGTTTATAGTTTGCATCAAAGGATTCATCAATGACGATGGGATTAGCACAAGTGAAGCCAGATAGGGTGGATAGATCCACTGAAGGTTCCTTTGCAGCAACCCATGTGGTTTTGGGGTATTGCTCAGGTTTCCATTAAGAGCCATCAACATTCATTTTCCTTTCGAACCCAACACCCTCTTTCCTAGGGTTTCGGTTCAGAATCTGCCTTTTGAGGACATCACATAGTGTCTGATGCCCTTTGAGACTTTTGTACATCCCTGTTTCAAGCAATGTCTTCAACCTAGCATTTTCATCAGCAATAGCAGTGGCATCCTCAGCAGAGGGGTTAGTTTCCACATTAACAGTTGAAGATATTGCAACAGTAGCAGCAGTAGAACATTCAGCAACAGAAGTAGCGTTATCACGCTCAAGGCATTTAAGACATGGTGGTTCAAATCCTTCCTGAGCGAGATTGATCTGTTCAGCGCGAAGTGACTCGTTTTCCTTTTGAAGATCTTCATGAGCCGCTCTCAATTTCTCAAGTTCTTGCTTACTTTGAAGATAATCATAGGAAAGCTTTTCATGAGTTGTTGAGAGCGTTTCATGACGACTTTCAAGTTCCTCATACTTAACATGAAGATTTTTTATGTCTTCAATTAAGGACTGCGATCGACTCATTTCAGCATCCAATAGGTCATCGCTTTTGTCTAACAGTTTTTGAATATGTTCCATAGCTTTCTGTTGTTCAGTTGCAATTTTAGCAAGTGTTTTGTAGCTGGGTTTGGAATTATAATCAGAGTCATCTTCACTTGATGTTTGATAGTGAGTATTGTGTGAGTTTACCTTGGCACCGCGTGCCATGAAGCAATAGGTGGGAGCGGAGTTGTCCTTGTCATTAGCATCGGCGTCGGTGACAAAGTCATTGTCTTCAGTGTTGAAGATGGACTTGGCAACGTATGCTGTAGCCAGACTTGCAACGCCAGAATCGGACTCCTCCTCAGACTCCACCTCCGCCTCCTCAGAAGCAGACTCCTCCTCTGAATCTATTTCCTTGCCAACAAACGCACGAGCCTTGCCAGATGAGCTCTTCTTATGTGATGAAGACTTTGAGGAAGACTTGGAAGAAGACTTTGAGTATTTCTTCTTCTTGTCGTTAGAATCATATTCCTTGCTCTTCTTCTTCTTCTTCTTCTTCTTCTTCTTCTTGTTCTCATTGTTCCACTGCGGACACACAGAGATGTAGTGACCAGATTTCTTGCACTTGTGGCATGTTCTCTTCTTGTAGTCATGAGCAGAAGCTTCATCATTCCTTGAGCTGGATCGTGAAGACTTTCTGAAGCCTTTTGGAACTTCTTCACAAGCTTAGCAAGTTCCTTTCCAATGTCTTCAGGATCATCAGAACTGCAGTCAGATTCTTCTTCAGATGAGGAAACTGATTTTGCCTTCAAGGCACGAGTTCAGCCATAGTTGGGACCGTAGATATCTTTTTTCTCAGAAAGCTGAAACTCATGTGTGTTGAGCCTTTCAAGTATGTCAGACGGATTGAGTCTCTTGAAGTCAGGGCGTTCTTGAATCATCAGGGCTAGGGTGTCAAACGAGCTGTCAAGTGATCTCAGGAGTGTCTTGACGATTTCATGCTTGGTGATCTCAGTAGCGCGGAGAGCTTGAAGCTCATTTGTGATGTCAGTGAGGCGATCAAACATGAGCTGAACATTCTCATTGTCTCTTTGGGTTGAAGAGGTTGAAGCTCTTGAAGCAGTTGCGAATGACATTGATCCTTTGATCTCTCTGGGTTGAGACGCCTTCGTTGACCTTGGAGAGCCAGTCCCAGACTAGTTTAGATGTTTCCAGAGCACTCACATGGCCATACTGCCCTTTGGTCAGATGACCACAGATGATGTTCTTGGCAGTGGAATCCAGTTGAACGAACTTCTTGACATCAGCAGCGGTGACACCTTCACCAGCCTTAGGAACTTCATTCTTGACGACATACCAGAGGTCGACATCAATGGCTTCAAGATGCATGCACATCTTATTCTCCCAGTAGGGATATTCAGTTTCATCGAAGACGGGGCATGCAGCGGAGACTTTGATTATCCCTGGAGTCGACATAGCTAAAACTCCAGGTGGTTAAACCGAATCACACAGAACAAGTGAGTACTTTGCTCTGATACCAATTGAAAGTGCTAGTGATCGACTAGAGGGGGGTGAATAGGCGATTTTTATGAAAGTCTTCAAAACATGGAAGTTTCAAAGACAATCGATAGAAATGAACCTATTAACATGGAGCGGAAGATAGACTACACTAGGCAAACCATAGTCAAGTATTCAATGAAGTGAAAGCACAACGACTAATAGCAGCTAGGCAGTATGGATCAGGATGGAAGAAAGTATGAAGCCAATCAGAACAAGCAGTCACACCGTGAAGACAAATAGATAATGCAAACAGGCAATGACTTCACAAGGACCAACTGTAAATAAAGAGATGGGAAAGATAGAACCAGTTGCTCGTTGAAGACAATGATTTGTTGGACCAGTTCCAGTTGCTGTGACAACTGTACGTGTGGTTAGGGAGGCTGAGATTTAACTCAGAAGACCGTGTCTTCACCTTATTCCCCTTGAGCTAAGGACACCCAATCCTCGCCCAATCACTCTGGTAAGTCTTCAAGGTAGACTTCCAAACCTTCACAGACTTCGTTCACCGGCGATCCACAATGACTCTTGGATTCTCAGAACGCGACGCCTAACCGGCTGGAGGATTCACAGTCCTCAAGTGTAACAAGTCTTCAGATCACACAGACAGGAAGATTGAGTGATGCCTAACACTCTTTGGCTCTAGGTGTTTAGGGCTTTGTCCTCGCAAGGATTTCTCTCTCAAAGGTTTCGAGGTGGGTTGCTCTCAAACGACAAAAGCCGTGCACTAACTCTGAGCAGCCAACCAATTTATGGTGTACGGGGTGGGCTATTTATAGCCACTAGGCAACCCGACCTGATTTGTCCGAAATGATCCTCGGTCACTAAGGAACTGACACGTGTTCCAACGGTCAGATTTCAAACACACGCGACAACTTTACTTGGGCTACAAGTAAAGCTGACTCATCCAGCTCTGGATAAGATTTGCTCTCATTGTCTTCGCTTGAAGACATAGGATTTTGGTTAAGCATCACTTCAGTCACTCTGACTTTTTTCACTGGGACCCCACTTAACAGTACGGTGGTTCCTATGACTCAACAAAGAAGAAAATGAAACAACGAAACAACTAAGTGTTCGCGCTCCATAGTCTTCACGCGATGTCTTCTCTTGTCATAGTCTTCAGTGTGAATATCTTCACATACCACCTTTGTCTTCAGTGTCTTCATACATTTTTAGGGGTCATCTCCGGTAGGAAAACCGAATCAATGAGGGACTATTACCTGTGTTATCCTGCAATTCTCACAAACACATTAGTCCTTCAACCAGGTTTGTCGTCAATACTCCAAAAACCAACTAGGGGTGGCACTAGATGCACTTACAATAAATAATCCCTAAAATGATTTTAGGGTTCTAAATAATTTAAAGATATTTTAAGCCACAATACTAATCAATAAACAATCACAAGGAAATTTCAAAAAGTTTAGTTAACCCTAATTTATCAATTCACATCCAAAATCTAGAATTGTTTTGGGTGTGACATTGCCTCTGATCGACGGTTATTATGCTGCTCGGCCCGATATGACGACTTTGCTATAGTTTCTCTAAGAGAAATATTGATACAAAAGTTATTGCGCGCGCACGTGCAAGCAAAATTGTCAAAGTCATGATTTTGATTCATAGATGTCCTCTACGGTAAAACTACAAAAAGCAAGATCATAACTTGTAGATATTTTTATTGTCAACACAAAGAAAAAAGGACTGGTTATATGTAAGTCGACTGATTGTTTGGTGTATGTCACTTTTGTGACGTCAAATCTCCATCCAATGGTCAAGATCGTGTTGCCACACCATTCATCTTCTTACCCCACCCTCACCCCCACCCCTGTGCCGCTTCCCAGCCTAGCCCTAATCGATGGACTCCGCCACCCATGGTCGAAGGCTCTGCCGCGGCCGCCTTGCTACCCCGCTCTCCCCTCGACCTTCCCCGACCGCCGTGTTGGCCGCCACCCAAGGCCAAATATCTAAGCCCCCCTTGACCTCTTGTTCCGGTAGCCCCCTACACACCGGCACTTGCACATGTTAACCTTCTTCCTCGGCTCCAACTGCAACGCCGCGGCTTGCTGCGTCGTTGCCGGATTTGGTCAGAAAATAGTGGGTCATGATTTTTTAGTAAGTGGGGTCAATCATATTTTTTGCAAAAAAGTTAATCGTTTACTCTTTTGTGAGGAAGTTAATCATTTACTTTAAATCCTGAACCAAAAAAATATCTACGGGCGATGCTCCATTAGTCCCCGCTACATGCGGGAGTGGTACACGGGAGCTCACTGGTTCGTCCGGACAGGAGTTGGCCACTCACATCGATCGAGTTTGACCGCAGTCTGGAGCAGAAGTAGTGGGGTGCGCCACATCTCAGGAGACATGGATCGACGCATGCGGCGGTTGCCCAGTCGCCCAGCCCAGCCATCGCCTCTGCTCCGCACAAGTGCCGCCGCGCGAAGAGCTCCAAATCCTCCAAATTTAGCCGCCTCCCAAACCCTATAAGAAGAACTGATCTCAGTCTGTATCGACCGATCCGCCATGCATGCTCCCATTTGTTTTTGTTAAGGTGATCAGCGCGCGCCCAGTCTCAGTGTGGATCGATCGGCCGCCACGCATGTGCTCTGGCTGACTGAGTGATCGATACCGGGGGATCGCCGGACGCATGCCCGGAGAAGAAGAATAAAGGATCGGTCGTGAGGAAGAGGAAGCGGAAAGGAAGGGATATTAATTGCTGCCGATCGTGGATTTTTATGCGCTTCTACTGCTAGCTGCGGTCGCGGGCGAGGAGCTAGCTAGGTAATCAAGTCGATCGATCATGGAGGCGCGGCCGCCGGTGTTGGTCATTGTCGTCGTCGCGCTCTGCGTTGTATCCCTCTGCGGCGGTGTTGCCGCGGCCGAGAACCTGACCTTGGCGCGGCTGTTCCCCTCGTCATCGTACCACGGCGCAGCGGCGGTCACCTACAACGTCAAGAACTACGGCGCTAAAGGCAACGGCGCCACCGACGACACCAAGGTACGTATGCATTTCAGTTGGGATCTCGTACGTCGCGCTCGCTCGCTCGCTCGTTGATACGATCCGTTTGTGGTCGCCGTGCTTACATGCAGGCGCTAATGGCCGCGTGGAAGGTGGCGTGCGCGGCGGCCGGCGCGGTGACGCTGCAGGTCCCGGCGGGGGTATACTACATGGGCCCGACGCAGTTCCACGGCCCCTGCAAGGCCACCTCCCTCACCTTCTTGCTCCAGGCAAGCAAGCATGCGCCATGCAGTTGTGTTGGCGGCGTACGTCGTGCGCGCGTGCGTGCATGCGGTTAGCGCATTGCACGATGGCGAGAGAGCAGAGGGGCTCACTTTGTGTGCATGCAGGGGACGCTCAAGGCAGCGACGGATCTGAGCCGCTTCGGCAACGACTGGATCGAGTTCGGGTGGGTCAAGGGCCTCATCGTCGCCGGCCAGAACGGCGCCGCCATCGACGGCCAGGGCGCCGCCTCCTGGCCCTTCAACAAGTGCCCCATCCGAAAGGACTGCAAAGTCCTCCCCACCGTGAGCACCCATCCATCCAATCTCATCTCGCGCTCGATCGATCACTAACTCGATCCAACACGTACGGTGCAGAGCGTGCTGTTCGTGAACAATGAGAACACGGTGGTGAAGGACATCTCGTCGGTGAACAGCAAGTTCTTTCACTTCGCGCTGCTGCAGAACAAGAACACCCAGATGATCAACCTGCGGATCAACGCGCCGGGGACCAGCCCCAACACGGACGGCATCCACATCGAGCGGTGCGCGGGGGTGACCATCGCCGACACCAAGATCAGCACCGGCGACGACTGCATCTCCATCGGCCAGGGCAACGACAACATCGACATCCAGCGCGTGACCTGCGGCCCGGGTCACGGCATGAGCGTGGGCAGCCTGGGGCGGTACGTCGGGGAGGGGGACGTGACCCGCGTGCACGTCAAGGACATGACCTTCGATGGCACCATGAACGGGGTGCGCATCAAGACCTGGGAGAACTCGCCCACCAAGAGCCTGGCGGCGCACATGGTGTTCGAGAGCTTGGTGATGAAGGACGTGCAGAACCCGGTGATCATCGACCAGAAGTACTGCCCCTACTACAACTGCGAGCACAAGTACGTGTCCGGGGTCACCATCAAGAACGTCACCTTCAAGAACATCAAGGGCACCTCGTCGCTGCCCGTCGCCGTGCTGCTCCGCTGCGGCGTGCCGTGCCAGGGCGTCGTGCTCCAGGACCTCGACCTCAAGTTCAAGGGCGCCGGCACCACATCGTCCAAGTGCGAGAACGCCAAGGCAAAGTACGTCGGCTACATGTACCCCAAGCCGTGCGTATAGACATACTACGACGGCCATTTTGATGCTCGATCTTCTTTTTCCTCCTCCTCCTCCTCCTCCTCCTCCTCCTTCTTCTTCTAGTTTTGATTGGTTGATGTTTCCTAGGCGATTTTGTCGTTGTTTCTTGTTGTTGCTTAGAAGATTTCGTTTTCTTTTTGTTTTAGTGTGTGTGTGTGTGTGGCATAAGGGGAGCTGCCGGTTGCTGGCCTCTGAGCAAGTAGTAGTAGCAAGCTTTGTACATTCTGAGGTGAATAATACTGCTCGGCTCTGACTAGAGTTATACCAGTGCCTAGCCTAGCTAGTTCATCCAGGAGATAAACGCCCCATTCGCCACTAAACTCTCGCAAGATGAGCACTTCTCACAAAATGTGATGAACCGGTCACTTTGTTTAGCTTCATGAGCGATCGAGTCACTCCGCCGCTTCGAACCATGAGGGTCGACGTGGTGTGCTGACTCAGCTTGGCCCCCACAGTCATTTCATTTGGCCTTTAGTTTTATGCAATGCGGCCCTTCAGTTTTATTTAGGGTTGCAAATCAGCATTTCAGGTAAAATCCCCAATTCTACTAGCCCTAAATTCCAAACGGGCCAAATCCCTAGCTCTCGCTCACTCTCACCCAACTCCGTCGCTCGAACTGACCCCGCCGTCACCTAGCTCGAGATGGAGCAAGAGAGCTGGCGGCCGGAGAATAGGGAGGGGCGCATCTTCTTCCTAGCGGAGACCTGGCGGTGCGGTGAACCGCACCAGTGTCCGAAGGTGGATCGTTGCGTTCTCCAGCGCACGAGAGACATGTACCGGCTGGAGGAGAAGCTACGCGGTCGTGCGCTGCTTGGTATAGGGCAAGAGGATCAGCTTCCCGTCTCGCCGACACATGTGGTGGAGCCGGCGACACTATTAGAGATAACGAGCTAGGTTCATGTACAATTTTTGAATTCTCAAATTGGTTCGTGAATAAAATGGCAAGTGGTGGTTCTAAAGCTTAGTCCCACCTGAAAAGTTGAGGATGCATGAGACCTCTTTAGGCCTTGTTCAGTTAGGCAGAGTTTGAATATGCTTAAAAGGGATTGAGGAAGATTAAATCCCTTGCAAGTCAAAATCTCCCTCAGACCTCCCCAATCAGCTTCAATCCCTGTGGTGAGGGGATTAACCGAACATGGCCTTATATAGTGGATTCGCCCCATCACACTAAGTGATGTGTTGACCAGAGAAGACCAAACACGCGCTCACCTGGATGGGCCGGGTCGAGCTCGGGTCGGGGCCGAGCGGGAGTGCAACATGCACGTGAATGGTCTGCTGAAATCCAGTATGTGGCCTTGCAACAGTGCGACTTCATTTTGCCAGTTTCTTTATGTCTTGGCAGACAAGTTGAACATTTACTTGTCCGATAAGTTCACAACTTGTAAACCAAGTCGGTTTGAGATCATGATCGTGACATGATACCACCTTGGTCCTCCTATATATACTTCTTACCGGCCACGGCCAAATACACATCAAAAACACCTAGGATTTTGTCCCATCTCACAACTTGAGATGTCACCGTAGTCTACTCCATCCCGAACAAGGTGTGCATCGGCGTGCGGGAGAGCAGGTATTTGAAACCACTCGTCCTTGTGATCCTGCACCGGGAGAGGATGAATTAGGTTTTTGCGAAGCACTCTGCATGACTGCTCTAGTACGTCACCATGGGTCATCTTTTGTCCAAGTCAGGCGTCGCTACTCATTGTCATCTTCAATGTCGTCTGCATGAGGTCGTCACCAATCTCATGATCTATTCATGTCCCAAATTATGGCTACTGTTATATGTGCCATGTTGTTGTGCATGTTTTCTTGTTCATCGTGTATGCTAGTGTCACGCCCAATATGCGATACTATCCTAAAGAGACTCGAAGGTCCACCAAGGATAGAACCGCATATTGACACGCTTTTGCAAGGTGGATATCATTACATCAACATTACATAATAGATGGGGATACATGCAAGAGGCAAACAATGCCACAAGAATACATCAATGAACATACATAGAACAACATCCGACTATGGATGAAAACACAAACAGAAGCTCAAACGACATCCACCCTGCTAGCCCAGGCTGCCGACCAGGAACCTAACCCAAGATCGACGAAGAAGAAGAAAAACTCCAAAACCATAAACATCGCTCTCGCGTCATGATCATCGCATTACCTGTACCTACAACTGTTGGTGTAGTAATCTGTGAGCCATGAGGATTCAGCAATCCCATTACCATGGGTATGAAGACTAGCAAAACTTAATGGGTATGGAAGGGGTAAAGTGATGAGGTTGCAGCAGCGACTAAGCAATTTATGGTGGCTAACTTACGAATACAAGAGTAATATGAGAAACTACGCAAACGGTCGCAAACTAATAATGATCAAGAAGTGATCCTAAACTACTTACGGTCAAACGTAACTCAAACCGTGTTCTCTACTCGAACTTCCCCCAAAAGAGACCATCACGGTTACGCAACGCGGTTGGTGTATTTTAATTGAGTTTACTTCAAGTCCTCTACAATCGGATATTAACAAATTCCCATCTGCCACATAACCATGGGCATGGCTCTCGAAAGTTTAAGCCCTACAGGGATGTCCCAACTTAGCCCATGACAAGCTCACGATCCACGGAGACAATCCTCCATCGTGGGACACCCGATCAGACTCGGAATTCCGGTGCACAAGACATTTCGACGATGGTAAAACAAAACCAGCAAGACCGCCCGAATGTGCCGACAAATCCCGATAGGAGCAGCGCACATCTCGTTCTCAGGTCACACCGGATGAGACATCCTACGAGTAAAACCAACCCTCAAGTTTTCCCGAGGTGGCCCCGCAGTCTACTCGGTTCGGACCAACACTCAGAGGACCACAGACCCGGGGGGGGGGGGGGGGGGGCTAATAAAAATCCACGGGGTCCAGCAAGTCCCTATGCAAGTTTAGGTGATGATAGGCAAATGGTAAAACCAATGTTGGGCCTTGCTGGAAGAGTTTTATTCAAGGCGAACTGTCAAGAGGGTCTCATACCCCTCATCGTGTTAGGGACGCAAAATCAAGGAACATAACACCGATATGACGGAAACTAGGGCGGCAAGAGTGGAACAAAACACCAGGCATAAGGCCGAGCCTTCCACCCTTTACCAAGTATATAGATGCATTAATAAAATAAGAGATATTGTGATGTCCCAATAAAGTTCATGATATCCATGTTCCAACATGGAATAACCTACAACTGCACCTGCAACTAGCAACGCTATAAGAGGGGCTGAGCAAAGCGGTAACATAGCCAAACAATGGTTTGCTAGGAAGGGTGAAAAGGCTAGAGGTTTTCATGCCAATTTGGGAGGCTTGATAAACAAGTGGTAGGTAACGCGACATAGCGATAGTATCGAGACAACTAGCATAGCAGAGATAGTAGTGAGATCCAAGGTGACAGTCATCTTGCCTGAAATCCCGCTAGGAAGAAGAACGAATCCATGAAGAAGATGAAGCCACGTAGACGAACCAAGCGTAGTCGAACGAATCCTCTCAATCGCAACGAAACAGGAACTATCGAGAAAAAGCACAACCGGAAAGAAGCAAACAACAAGTTAAACACACAACGCATAAATAAGACATGATGCTCAAGTAAGTATGATGCACGACAAGGCTACATGAAGCTACTCATGGCAAGAGATGATGCATACAAGAGCAACACATCAAAGCAAGTTTAAATGAGGCTGGAAACAACATATAACAATTCCGGTAAGTCCTCATATGAAAATTTCGAAATTGGTCCAGATCTGATTACAACACAATGTTGAAGTTGTTAAACCTTAAGTTAAAGTGCACTAAGATGATCTACACGGTTTTCAAGTCAAGTTACATATAAAGTTTGTTTAATTCGGAGCTACGGCCTAGAAGATATGAGCAAAACAAGTTAAACATGGCATTGATGCAAATGCAAGAAAAAAAACATCACAAATACTTCAAAACATGGATGCAACAAGGTAACATGAAACTACATGCAAAACTAAGCAAGTTTCATATAGGGCATGCTCAAAACGGAGCAACGGTTCAACACATACACTACATACAAGATTCAAACACAATCTGCCCAAAACAGCAACTAAGCACTTTGCAATCAAGGAAACAACATGCTACAGGAATCATATGAGCAAGAACTTGACATGCCCTAAAAGTACAGACAACATGCTTCAAATAACACATAAGTTTCAGGTTCATAGGCATCAAGATTAATCCAAGATGATCAATGCAAAAGGCAACTTAATAACACAGATTATGACTTAGTGAAAAACAGGGCATACATGTGAGCAGGAATAACATATTGACATGTTGGAGGCATGAAACAAAGGTGATATACTGCAAGAACATAAAAAGCAAGAGCATGACATTTAAGTACAGGTTAAACATGGAAAACCATTATTACTAAGCATCTCCATATGACTCATAGATCAATGGCAATCAACAAGACAAAATGCAACATGATATAAGCTGATTCTCAGACTTAGAAGAAATCTAGGAATGCAAAACATAACATTATGATACTGACTTTGAAGGCACACAACAACAAGCATATAAACTTTAATAATGATGCAAAATGCATGGGCATGTATTAGACATGATATACTTCAACTTAGTCCATGGGCACAATTTCATATTAAGCATAGAGTAATCACAATGAATCATGCAAAAAGGAACATGTTGCTAACAGGATGACAGATTTAGCATGATGGCAACTTGAGAGCACGAAAGAGACAAGCTACAGCAAGTTATAATGACAACCAAGGGCATGTCATCAAAGTACACATAACAAAGAGCAAATAACATCTAGGCATCATATACATGACTCATGGATTAGTGGGAACCATCAAGACAAGATTGCATGTTATAACAGTTTCAGCAAGTGTAAACCAGCAACAACAACATAGCATGTTGACAAGCTTGGAACTGAGGCCATATGAAGTCCAAAATTAACAAACTTGAAATGTGGACAACGCACTCATAGCATAATTAAAAACATGTAATTGGAGCAACTCCAAAAGAGGCATGGATCAATCAATATCAAGCTCACAATATGGCATCATGAAGTTAATAGAAAATTGGAACATCATTTAGGCATGTTCATGACAATGAAAACATATGCTACAGGGCATGTATGAGGCATCCAAAGGCATGGAATGATAAATCATAACATGGACATCAAAATACCCTTAGTGAAGTTCATCAAAATATGCATGGAATAGATGGTAGCTTCAACTTAACATAGCATCACAATGTAACAGTTACAGACTTGGCAAAATTCATTAAGTCTCGGAAATCAGCAACATTAAGTAGCACACTTCGCAAGCTTGTGCTAGTCACCACAAGGCACATAAAAAATACATGGATTTCACCCTTGTAAAGATGGCATGAATATGCTCCTAAAACATATAGACATGATGAGCAAAAGATGCACACACAAAATGCAACGAAAAAGACAAAACAACAAGTTATAACAAGTTTTAGCAGTTTATATCATATAGCACTCTTGCAACAGGGATTAACATGGCATAATGCATCCTACCGTGCATGCAAACCACACCATCATGAAGGCACTCTGCGACGAACAATTTGACATATCATATGCACAAAACGGAGTAATATGCATGGAGATATGACCATCACAAAATGCCTATATGATGCTGGAATTAAGGGACTTAGTCGTTTTCGGAAGAAGAAAAACATGACGAATGCTAAATAGTAAAAGACGCATGGACGAGGGTTTGGCAAAAGCTCACCATGGGCCAAGGCCCATTTGAGGAAGAGGTCGGCGCTGGGGCTGGCTGGGCTGGTGATGAAGCCATGTACCTAGGGTAGGGGCACGGACCTGTCCAAAAAGCCCTACCCTAGGACATCCCTAGAAGAAGTCACCTTTCAATCGACTTGAAGGTATCCCACTCGACGGGTTCAAGACACTTGACCAAGAAACTATCACTCGACCATGAAGCCAACCACTCGACCGCCAGGAGACCTAAAGTCACTCCGCAGGCAAACGGTCGGCTATCAAGTAGTCTTTATGGCCATTATAGCACTTTATTAGGGGCGTTACCAGTAACGCCCAACCTTAAATGTACCTTAAACCCTGCATTACTGAGGGCAGGAGGGGGCCGGCGAACTCTATATAAGCCACCCCCCTCCTCAGTATGAGGGGTTCGCACCCCTGTTATTCACACGCCAGTAATCCAGTCGACCGCCTCCGGGCACCGAGACGTAGGGCTGTTACTTCCTCCGCGAAGGGCCTGAACTCGTACATCTTGGTGTGTTTACAACTTCCCAATAGCTGAGATCTAGCCTCTCCATACATACCCCCCTACATCACTGTCAGAGTTAGAACCATGACAGTTGGCGCCCACCGTGGGGCAGGAATCTTAGCACCTGATTGGAGAAGTTGCGATTTTTCCGATCCCTTTGATCATGGTTTCGTGCGGAGTTTTGGTGGAGGGCCGCGAGATCCGCCTCGGTGCGCTCACGTTCATCGCCGACGACTCCGCCTGGCTTCAGGAGGCGCCACTCGACATCGACGCGCTCCCCGTCCGCGGTGCGACGCATTTCCGCGCATGCGTTCATGGCGTCCTCCTGCGGCAGCCGTCGACCCAGTATCGGTCGGCCCCGTATCGTCTTCCCGCTTTGTCTCCCACCGGCGCAAGCGCTCCGGTTGGTCGAGACTTCAGAGGTGGGTGAGGCATGCCGTGGCTCGCCAGTCGGCCGCCCCGCAAGTCGCGGCAATCGAGCCCGACGAATCCCTCTGCGGCCTGTTCGACCTGTCGACTGGCTCCGCGGAGACCGCATCCGAGTGCGACAGCAGCGACCCAACGGCTGAGATCCTGGCGGTCGATGGAATGCACAGTCCTCCCGGTTTCCCTCACGCTGATGGAGGCGCGGGTGGGGGCGACCCGTCGCATCCCCACGATGAGTATCTCCCCGAACCTCTCATGTCATTACAGCGAGAGGAGCTTCGCCGCCGGAACGCGGACGCACTCCGCACTCCTATCGTCGGAGAGTCCCCCGAAGCCCGGGCCTTGGAGGACGCGCGCTTGGCTAATTTGGCCGAGCGCACTCGACTGGAGAATCTCCAGCGAGCACTCGACGAGCAAGCGCGTCAGCGGGCTCCCGAGTCTAGTCGATGCCAGCTCTTCCCGCTGACGCAGGTATACCGAACCCCAGTTCAGAATTTGGCCGCCGCGGCCCATATAGCAGAATCGATTCAGCCCTCCCAGTCGGAGGCTGGCAGGGGCTTGTTACAGATCAGAGCATTGCTCTGGGCGGCGGGAAACCAGAATTTCGCTGTTTCTCAGTCGCGGAATAGGATCCACAGTCGATCCGTCGCAACAGATACAGTCCAATCGGCTCACAGCCCGCGGTCGCCCCCGAGGCGTGAGGGACGTGGCGACCGGCATGATCAGTACAGAAGGAATGAGCAGTATGATCACCGATTCGATCGTGATGATCGACGTCGAGTGCCAACCCCTCCCCCGAGGAGTGGGTCATATGCGCCTCGACATCGAGATGACAGGCACCCTCATAGCGTTGGGCAAAGGATTCCCGTCGACCCCAGGGACCCAGGCTTTGACGCGAGATCTGTCCTCGTTCAAGGCTTGGTTGACAGGAGCAGGGCTCATCGGGAAGGCCAGAACAGAAATGCGCCCACCAACAGCAGAATACGTGTTTCGGGGCCAGAGTGTTTCAGTCGAGCCATCAGGGCCGCGGTGATTCCTCCCAACTTTCGGTTGGCGACTGGAGTCAGCAAGTTCACCAGTGAGTCTAAGCCTGACACTTGGCTCAAAGATTACTGAGTGGCTGTACAGATTGGCGGTGGCAATGATGAGGTGGCTATGAAGCATTTGCCTCTCCTGTTAGAGGGCTCGGCCAGAGCGTGGCTTAATCAGCTAGCACCCAGCAGCATCTACACTTGGGAGGATCTCTCTCAAGTGTTTGTCACAACCTTTGAGGGAACATGCAAGCGACCCGCAGGCCTTACAGAATTGCGGTCTTGCATGCAGAAGCCGAGTGAAACTCTGAGGGATTACATCCAGAGGTGGATCACTTTGCATCACACAGTTGAGAACGTACCGGATCACCAAGCAGTTTGTGCCTTTAAAGAAGGCGTCAAGAACAGAGAGTTGAACCCGAAGTTCGGTCGGACCGGAGAAATGTCCCTGAATCGGATGATGGAAATTGCCACCAAATACGCTAACGGAGAAGATGAAGATCGACTCCGGAGTGGCAAGCAGAAAGCAGTCGCCCAGGAAACCGGAGGCAATTCCAGTCGGAAGCAGAAGCGGAAGGCCGAGCCAGCCGCCCCTGGGGAGTCCCTGGCCGCAACCCAGGGAAATTTCAAGGGAAAACCCAAAGGCCCCTGGAAGCCCAAGAAAGTCAAGGATCAAGATGGAAATGATGTTTTGGATCTGCCATGTCACATCCACACCAAGAAAGATGAAGAGGGTAATTTCATTTACCCAAAGCATACCACTCGACAGTGCCGGCTCCTGATCCAGCAGTTTCAGGGCAAACAGCCCAAAGATAAGGAAAAAGAGTCGGACAGAGTCGAGGACAAGGAGGATAGCGATGACGGATACCCCCAAATCAATTCCACCTTGATGATTTTTGTTGATGTCGAAAGCAAAAGTCGACTGAAAGTCATTAACCATGAGGTGAATATGGTTGCTCCGGTGACACCCAGTTATCTGAAGTGGTCTCAGACTGCCATCACATTCGACCAGTCCGATCACCCTACGCACATTGCCACCCCTGGGAGGCAAGCTTTGGTGGTCGACCCAGTTGTCGAAGGCACTCGACTGACCAAAGTCCTGATGGATGGTGGCAGTGGCCTGAACATATTGTATGCTGAAACATTGAAAAGGATGGGCATTCCGATGTCCAGGCTCAGTGCCAGCAACATGAGCTTCCATGGAGTCATTCCTGGAAAGAAAGCCGAGTCACTCGGCCAGATTGCTCTCGACGTGGTTTTCGGTGATTCAAAGAATTACCGCAGGGAAAAGTTGACATTTGAGGTTGTGGACTTCCAAAGTGCTTATCATGCTATTCTGGGCCGGCCAGCTTATGCACGCTTCATGGCTCGACCATGCTACGTGTATCTCAAGTTAAAGATGCCCGGCCCGAGAGGTGTGATCACCGTTACCGGCAATCGGAAGAAAGCAGAAGAGTGTTTTCAGAAAGGATCGAAGATTGCTGACGCTCAGATGGCAGTTGTTGAGCTACAAGAGTACCAGAAGACTGCTAATCCGAGTGAATTGCTACGAGCCAAGAAGCCTGCTTCAGAATCTGCTTTTCAGTCGTCCGGTGAAACTAAGCCAGCTCACATTCACCCGACCGACCCCGACGCTGCTCCGACTCACATCTCGACGACGCTCGACTCCAAATAGGAAGAAGCGCTCATCCAGTTCTTCCGTGAGAACTGGGACGTCTTCGCATGGAAGCCTTCTGACATGCCTGGAGTTCCCAGGGGGCTGGCTGAGCACCGTCTACGAGTCGACCCGAAGTTCAAGCCTGTGAAAGAACATCTTGGACGGTCCGCCGTCCAGAAGAGGAAAGCTATTGGTGAGGAGGTGGCTCGGCTCTTAGCAGCGGAGTTCATCCGAGAAATTTACCACTCCGAGTGGCTCGCCAATGTAGTCATGGTCCCCAAAAAGGACAAGTCACTTCGCATGTGCATTGACTTCAAACACATCAATCGGGCCTGCCCGAAAGATCATTTCCCTCTCCCCCGCATCGACCAAGTAGTGGACTCGACCGCGGGGTGTGAGCATTTGTCTTTTCTAGATGCTTATTCAGGGTACCATCAGATCCGTCTGTATGGACCCGACGAGATCAAAATGGCTTTCATCACCCCATTTGGGTGCTTTTGTTATGTCACCATGCCCTTCGGCCTCAAGAATGCTGGAGCCACGTTCATGAGGATGATTCAGAAGTGTTTACTCACTCAGATCAGTCGGAACGTAGAAGCATACATGGATGATATTGTGGTTAAGTCACGGAAAGATTCCGACCTACTGACTGACCTTGCCGAAACCTTTGCTAACCTCAGGGGATACGATATCAAGCTCAATCCATCAAAGTGCACATTCGGAGTTCCAGGTGGAAAGTTACTCGGTTTTCTCGTTTCCGAACGAGGAATCGACGCCAATCCCGAGAAAGTTGGCACCATACTCCGGATGAAGCGCCCTGTGCGTGTACACGATGTCCAGAAACTTACAGGTTGCTTGGCCGCTCTAAGTCGATTCATTTCTCGTCTTGGTGAAAAAGCGTTGCCTCTTTACCGACTGATGAAGAAGTCTGACAAGTTCGAATGGACTCCAGAAGCTGACGCAGCGTTTGCAGAGCTCAAAGCTCTGCTCTCCACCCAGCCGGTGCTTGCTGCCCCAATCAGTAAAGAGCCTCTGCTGCTGTACATTGCGGCCACGGGACAAGTTGTCAGTACAGTACTCATGGTCGAGCGGGAAGATGAAGGAAAGGCCTTCAGAGTTCAGCGCCCAGTATATTATGTGTCTGAAGTTTTGACCCCTTCGAAGCAAAGATATCCCCATTACCAGAAGCTTGTATATGGGATCTACATGACCACGAAGAAGGTTACACACTACTTCTCTGACCATTCCATTACAGTCGTCAGCGACGCTCCACTGTCAGAGATCTTGCACAACAGAGATGCAACTGGTCGAGTGGCTAAGTGGGCGATTGAACTCCTCCCCCTAGATATCAAGTTTGAAGCAAAGAAGGCTATCAAGTCCCAAGCAATTGCAGATTTCGTCGCCGAGTGGATTGAACAGCAACTCCCGACTCAAGTTCACTCGGAGCACTGGACCATGTTCTTCGATGGATCTAAGATGCTGAACGGTTCCGGTGCTGGGGTAGTATTGGTCTCCCCCCGAGGAGATAAGCTCAGATACGTTCTCTAGATTCACTTCGATTCCTCCAACAATGAAGCAGAATATGAAGCACTCTTGTACGGGTTGCGCATGGCCATTTCACTCGGCGCCCGGCGCCTCATGGTCTACGGCGACTCAGATTTGGTGGTTAATCAGGTGATGAAGGAGTGGGACGTCATAAGCCCAGCTTGACTGGCTATTGCAACGCAGTAAGAAAGCTAGAAAAGAAATTCGAGGGGTTAGAGCTTCATCACATCCCCGACTGAAAATCAAGCAGCAGATGATCTGGCAAAGATAGGCTCCAAGAGAGAAGCCGTTCCCAGCAATGTGTTTTTGGAGCACATCCGCTCGCCGTCAGTCCAGGAGGATCCCTTCGCAGAAGAAGCCCCGCAACCAAAAAGTGCCACAGATCTGACTGAAGTCGAAATTCCTGCTGTGGTCGACCTAGTCATGGAGGTCTTGGCTATCACTCCTGACTGGACGGTACCATACATCGCGTATATCTTGAGGAAAGAACTCCCGAAGGACGAGGAAGAGGCTCGACAGATCGTCCGCCGATCCAAGGCCTTCACAGTCATAAAGGGACAGTTGTATAGGGAAAGCGCGACTGGAATCGGTCAGAAATGCATAACACCAGAAGAGGGTCAAATGATCCTTAATGATATCCACTCGGGGACCTGTGGTCACCATGCGTCCTCTCGGACCATTGTGGCTAAAGCATACCGAGCAGGATTTTACTGGCCAAGAGCAAATGAGATGGCAAAAGAGATAGTCGACAAGTGTGGAGGTTGCCAGTTCTACTCCAACATGTCACACAAGCCTGCATCAGCCCTGAAGACCATTCCACTCGTCTGGCCCTTTGCTGTCTGGGGACTGGACATGGTCGGTCCACTGAGAACAGGCAGGAGCGGATTCACGCATGTGCTTGTGGCAGTCGACAAGTTCACCAAATGGATTGAAGCCAAGCCTATCAAGAATCTCGATGCTTGCACTGCTATCAGTTTCGTCAGAGGGCTGACGTTCAGATATGGGGTCCCGCATAGCATCATCACCGACAATGGGTCAAACTTCAATTCAGACAAGTTCAGAGCTTTTTGCGCCTCTCAAGGCACGCGAGTCGACTACGCGTCGGTCGCGCATCCTCAGTCGAATGGACAAGCTGAAAGAGCAAATGGTCTGATTCTCAAAGGATTGAAGCCTCGATTGATGCGTGATCTCAAGCACGCAGCAGGCGCTTGGGTCGACAAGCTTCCGTCGGTTTTGTGGGGGCTGAGGACCACCCCGAACCGATCGACCGGAAGAATGCCATTTTTTCTGGTTTACGGAGCCGAAGCCGTCCTGCCGAGTGATCTACTTCACAACGCCCCCAGAGTCGAGCTTTATAATGAAGACGAAGCAGAGCAAGCCCGGCAAGACGCAGTCGACCTCCTAGAGGAGGAGAGGGAAATGGCTATGATCAGATCGACCATCTATCAGCAAGACTTGCGTCGATTCCATGCCAGAAATGTGAAGAGCCGAGCCTTCCAGGAAGGAGATTTGGTCCTCCGAGTGGATCAACAGAAACCATACAAACTTGCTCCTACTTGGGAAGGCCCCTTCATCGTCACCAGAGTCCTCCACAATGGAGCATATCACCTCTACAATGTTGATCAGCAGACCGACGAGCCACGAGCTTGGAATGCGGAACTACTCCGCCCCTTTTACACTTGAGTTCTCCCTTGGACGAGATGTAATAAGAAAAAATTTCCGCAGTTCATTTTTACCAAAGACAAGAGCGTCCCAATAATTGCTGTCACTTTTGTTCGCATACGAAATCCCCCAGTGGGTGAGTTAGCCGCGAATCCGTTTCGCCTAAGTTTAAAAAATCCTACCGAGTGGAGAGCAACCCTCCCACTCGGGGGCTTAGCTGCAGTCCAGTACTCGCTTAAGTTCTCCCACTTAGAGACTTAGCTGCAGTCAGGCACTCGCCTAAGTTTGAAAAAATCCTACCGAGTGGAGAGCAAACCTCCCACTCGGGGGCTTAGCTGCAGTCCAGTACTCGCCTAAGTTCTCCCACTTAGAGACTTAGCTGCAGTCAGGCACTCGCCTAAGTTTGAAAAAATCCTACCGAGTGAAGAGCAAACCTCCCACTCGGGGGCATAGCTGCAGCCCAGTGCTCGCCTAAGTGTTCAAAAATCCTACCAAGTGGAGAGCAATCCTCCCGCTCGGGGGCTTAGCTGCAGTCCAGTACTCACCTAAGTTCTCCCACTTAGAGACTTAGCTGCAGTCAGGCACTCGCCTAAGTTTGAAAAATCCTACCGAGTGGAGTGCAATTCTCCCACTCGGGGGCTTAGCTGCAGTCCAGTACTCGCCTAAGTTCTCCCACTTAGAGACTTAGCTGCAGTCAGGCACTCGCCTAAGTTTGAAAAAATCCTACTGAGTGGGGAGCAAACCTCCCACTCGGGGGCTTAGCTGCAGCACAGTGCTCGCCTAAGTGTTTAAAAATCCTACCGAGTGGAGAGCAAACCTCCCACTCGGGGGCTTAGCTGCAGCCCAGCGCTCGCCTAAGTGTTTAAAAATCCTACCGAGTGGAGAGCAAACCTCCCACTCGGGGGCTTAGCTGCAGCCCAGTGCTCGCCTAAGTGTTTAAAAATCCTACCGAGTGGAGAGCAAACCTCCCACTCGGGGGCTTAGCTGCAGCCCAGCGCTCGCCTAAGTGTTTAAAAATCCTACCGAGTGGAGGGCAAACCTCCCACTCGGGGGCTTAGCTGCAGCCCAGCGCTCGCCTAAGTGTTTAAAAATCCTACCGAGTGGAGAGCAAACCTCTCACTCGGAGGCTTAGCTGCAGCCCAGTGCTCGCCTAAGTACAAGACACAACCTAATCCACGAGTCGACTGCTACCTTCCCCCTCGGAGCTGCGCCGCAAATACAAGGTTATTCCGAGTGAAGATCAAGATCCACTCGACGAATCAAACCATGAAGATATTCAACGAGAAATCAAGATCAGATAAAGCCTAAAAGGTCCCAGACCTCAGGCCAAAGTAATCGAGCCCTCAGCTCAACGGAGTTTAACAGTTACAAAATCCACTCGGCATTCCGAGGCAAATTTAAAGTGGAGCTAAAAAGTTTTTCACTCCTCAGGTGGAGGACTGGAAGGGGCGACGAACTCGTCCAAGTCGACCCCGTCTACAATACGGGTGGCTGCAGCGATGAAAGTCTCCATGAAATCTTGAAAGTTGTGCTTCCTGGTATTGGCAACTTGGATGGCGGCCAGCTTCTCTTCTCGCGCCTCCTTGCAATGGACGCGGACCAGAGACAGAGCCACATCAGCACCACACCGAGCAGAAGACTTCTTCCACTCCTGCACTCGGTCAGGGATTTCGTTAAGTCGAGTCATCAGAGACTCGAGATCGTTTTGGAGCGTAGCCTCTGGCCAAAGTGCCGGGTCGATCCGTGACATGGCAACCTTCAGTCGAGCCAAGTAGTCCACGACGCCGTCAATGCGAGATTCCAGTCGGAGCAGATTCATGGCAGCTTCATCTTTCACGGGAGAGTTGATTGGATCCAAACCTGTTTCGATCCGCCCAGTCTCCTCTTCAAAGTTCTGGCAAAGCTCTGCATACACGATCCAAGGATAAGTCAATTTTCATAGACTGAGTCGACACAAAAAAAAACCAGTCGGAACTGAATGTGCACCTTCAAGCTTGATGTACAACTTCTTGGCGAGGCTCCTCAAGTAGCTCTCCAGGTCGTCCCTCCTGCGAGCGATGTCTTCCATCTTCTCGTTCAGGGTGAGGTTCTCCTTCTTCCAACGTGAACACTCCCTGTTGGCTTCATTCAGAGCGGTCTTCAGCTTGGTATTCTCTTCTTCTAAGTGGTCGACCGAAGCCAGCTTCTGTACGACCAGAGCGGTCTTGTCATCAGCCTCCTTACGGGCAGCAGTCAAGTCCTGATCCTTCTTCGCCAGAGCTTCGTTCAGTTTTTCTGCGATGAAATGATGATTGAATCAGAAATAGCAGAAGGATACTCAAGCCTAAAAGCTAGCCAATCGACAAAGTCGTCTTACCTGCGGCGCCGTCTCTGACCTTCTGCAGCTCTGTTCTGGCCAGCTCCAGATCAAGGTTCAATTGAATCTTCTGCTTCTCCAACTCAGTATAGCGAGCTACAAGTTCGCAGGATTTCTGTAAAAGAAAAATCAGTCGACAGACGTCCAAGATAAGTTGCTTCCGAGTAACTAAGAGACAATGACGACGTTTCTAAGACCATAGCCAAATCAAAAACATTCGACAGTAGTCTCGGGGACTACACCCAGTGGGTGCACTCAGCGTGCCCCCACTGGTTCGACCAAAAAAAAGAAGATCTTCGGGGAAAAACCGAGTGAAGAAATACAGCTACAACAACACAATGTAAAAACTACAGTCGTCTGCCAGCAGTCCACCGTAGTCTCGGGGACTACACCCAGTGGGTGCACTTAGCGTGCCCCCACTCGTCCAAGAATTGGCAGACACACCCAGTGGGTGTACAGATATAGATACAGATACAGAAGATCTTCGGAAAAGAGACTCTTCAAACAGCATATCATAACAGACCAAGTGTTGAGTCGACTGACCTGGACGTTGCTCTGAAGAGCCGAACTCGCGTCATAGGCTGCTTGGCTGGCCTCCCGAGCCATCTTCACTTGCTCCATCATGATCCCCGCCTGGCGTATAGCCTCCTTTGCAGCAGCCGCTTGGTCCTCAGGGACGGGGTACGCAGCAAAAAGCGAAGGTGGATCCGTAGTCGATGCCGAAGGCCGCACGCTCGTCAGAGGAATGGCGAAAGTCACAGAAGCTCGAGTGGTGTCACCACCATCCCGAGCCATGGCCTCAGACGCCGGAGCAGGTTGGGGGGGTCTTGTTAGCCGTCGACCTCTTGTTCCTCCTCATTCTCAGCGGTTCGTTGTCGTCGTCATCCAGGAGGTCGATAACATGAGGAGGGGCTACAAAGGAAACATTCAATCGACCAGGGTTGCAATAAATGTTTAGTCGACTCAAGGCGGAACGTCAGTAATCGTACCAGGGTTGGAGGTAACAGCATCCTCCATCTCTTGGTCGTCGTCCTTGGCGGAGATCTCAGAGGTAGCAGCACTGCAAGCCTCGAAAGTCAGTCGGTTGGCTCAATGGATCGACCAAGGATCCGTCCACGGTCGACAAAGGATAACAAGTTTTATTATTACCCAGAAATGGTGGGGACGACCATCTTCATCTTGGGCAGAGCCTTGGGCGTCTTGGACGGCGCTGCGCGCGGCTGCTTGGGAGCCTTTCCAGTCGGCGTAGGAGAAGAGGTCCGAGGGCGTTTCGACGAGTGCCCAACAGGAGCAGTCGCACTACCACGCTCCCGTGCTGGATCGTGTGTGAGCTTGGATCGCCCCTCCGGGCGGGGGGGGGGGGGGGGTTCAACCTCCTCCTCCTCCTCTTCGCTGGAGTCGACATCGTCGCCTCCCTCTCCTTCACCGTCGGACTCCCACTCGCCTTGATCGTCCCCGCTCTCACCTCTGCTCGCCTCCCCTTCCTCAGTTGGCCCCTGTGCCCCATTGGGCGTCGAGTACATTTCAGTAGTCGCCTGAAAAACAACAGACAAGACAAAGGTCAATCGACCAACCCAAAGAAGACCAATGAAGAAAAACAAGACCTCAGTCAGGAGCATAGAGACATACCTGGTCCACGTCGTACGAGTTGTCGAGTGGAATTACCCTCCTGGCTCCTCGGGGGTTGTCCTTGTTTCCTGTGATGCTCGACAGCCACCCCTCCAGCATCTCATCAGTGACCTCCTCCGGGTGGATCCGAGTGGTGTCGTCAAGACCCGAGTACAGCCACATCGGGTGGTCACGAGCCTGGAGCGGTTGGATGCGCCTCCGGAGGAAGACCTCCAGCAAATCCATGCCCGTCACGCCCTCACGGACAAGCTCAACCACTCGACCGGCCAGCACTTTGACTTGAGCCCTTTCCTCCGGCGCCACTTTCAGAGAAGCAGGTTTTTCGGCTTGGTCGAGGGAGAAAGGAGGAAGACCAGTCGACTGTCCTGGGGTCGCCTGGTCCTGACAGTAGAACCAGGTCGCCTGCCAGCCACGGACCGACTCTGGGAAAGTAATGGATGGAAAACAGCTCTTCCCCCTCGTCTGGATCGCCAAGCCCCCGCACAACTGGATCACCTGCGTCCTCTCGTCACTCGACTTGGCCTTCTTGACTGATTGAGAACGGCAGGTAAAGATGTTCTTGAAAAGTCCCCAATGGGAGCGGCAACCCAAGAAAGCCTCACACATGGAAATGAAAGCGGCAAGGTGTACAATGGAGTTGGGAGTAAAGTGGTGGAGCTGCGCTCCGAAGAAGTTCAAGAAGCTCCGGAAAAAGGGATGGGGCGGCAGAGAAAACCCTCGGTCGATGTGGGTGGCTAGGAGCACGCACTCACCATCGCGGGGTTGAGGTTTGATCTGTCTCCCCGGAAGACGCGCAGCCTCGTGGGGAATGACTCCCCCCTCGACCATGTCGTCGAGATCCTCTTGCCGGATCACTGACGGCATCCAATCGCCCTGGATCCAGCCCTTGGGCAGAGCGGACCTTGAGGAGGATCCGCCCCGAGCAGATCTTTTCCCCTTCCCCTGCGCCGCCGCCTTCTTCACGCGCTCAAGAGCGGAGGTCTTGCCCTTCGTCATCGTCGCCGGCGAAGTCTCGCATGGGCCTGTTGCGCCGAGGCGAGAACGGAGGTGGCAGAAGGACTTGCGAAGGGAGAGAGGAAGAAGAAAGGAGGAGAAGAGAGCGCACTGCTTGGAAACCCCGAGCCGGCGATTTATAAGGGGCCGCTCCGGAGTGGCTGACTGGTAGGCCCAAACTATCCAGTCAAATCTCGCAGCGGACGCGCGCGCAGTACGTGGCGAAAAAGGTGACGCGGGGATCGAGGAGCTTCCGCTTTATCGCTTCCGATTACTGCGGCCGCTCCCGTCCCGCGCGCTTCCCAAAATCCGAAATCCCACGACATCCGCGGGCTGCAGAACAACTTGTCAAAACAGAAGACCCCGCCCGCGCCGACGCTCGGTATGTCACAAATAAAGAAATTCACTCGACGAAAGGCCTGGAATGGATCAAGGCGACTGAAAAAGGTTGGCAACGTCATCCGTGACGATCGACCCAAAACGAGGCACTCACGTAGCCCAAAGAACCAGTCGGAAAGATCTCCAACTCTTTCCCCACTCTAACCTCGATCCATTCGGGGGCTAATGATGAAGCCATGTACCTAAGGTAGGGGCACGGACCTGTCCAAAAAGCCCTACCCTAGGACATCCCTAGAAGAAGTCACCTTTCAATCGACTTGAAGGTATCCCACTCGACGGGTTCAAGACTCTCGACCAAGAAACTATCACTCGACCATGAAGCCAACCACTCGACCGCCAGGAGACCTAAAGTCACTCCGCAGGCAAACGGTCGGCTATCAAGTAGTCTTTATGGCCATTATAGCACTTTATTAGGGGCGTTACCAGTAATGCCCAACCTTAAATGTACCTTAAACCCTGCATTACTGAGGGCAGGAGGGGGCCGGCGAACTCTATATAAGCCACCCCCTCCTCAGTATGAGGGGTTCGCACCCCTGTTATTCACACGCCAGTAATCCAGTCGACCGCCTCCGGGCACCGAGACGTAGGGCCGTTACTTCCTCCGCGAAGGGCCTGAACTCGTACATCTTGGTGTGTTTACAACTTCCCAATAGCTGAGATCTAGCCTCTCCATACATACCCCCCTACATCACTGTCAGAGTTAGAACCACGACAGCTGGTGCGTGGAGTTGAGGCCCACGGCGGAGACGACGGGGTCGTCCCCGTGCCCGACGCAGGGTGACGGTGGCAGCCCTGGTGCGCTCCGGCGAGGGAGGGGTTGGCGGGCGCGGCTCCGGCGACCGGAGTAGATGGCGCCGCTGCAGGGCGGCGTGCACGCATGTGGTGGCGGGGGTGGCGACGTGGAAGTCTTGTGGAATCTTCCATGTATGCGGCAGCTGTCCGAACTGGCCCATGAGTATACGGCCATGGGGGTCCTTGGCCTAATCTAACAGATCAGGAGACGACGTGGTGAGTACCCCCTAGTCCAGGACACCGTCAGTAGGCCCCTGAACCGGTCTTCAAGTTAGGGACGCTCCTCGATTCTTCTGAACTATTCTAAATCTTCGGTTGTCAGTCTTGAAAACTGGTTCAACAAATCTTCTCATCTTCGATCTTGAGGATCGCTGAAATGCATTCGACAAGTTTACACGTCGGGTATCCGAGGAGCCCCTTTAAGTTTTCGGCCTTTATCAATGCCTTGTTATTTTTAGGCCACACCTCGGGTTTGAAGTTGTTCCCGGGAGGCAGTGTCCTCTTGCGTCCGAGCTCTAACGCCGGACTGCATTCGAGGTATCTTTTGCAGCCGAGCACCAATGCCGGACTGCTTTTGAGCTCCAACGCCGAAATGTATCCGAGCTCCAACGCCGGACTGTGTCCAAGTTCCAACGCCGGACTATATCCAAGATGTCATAGATCATCTTGGTCCAAAAAAGTTGAAGGAGTTTAGCCGAGCTTAATGCTGGAAATGCCCTCTATGGAGCCAGCCACTAGCGCCCGAGCTTTATGCCGAACTGCTTCCGAGGTGGTGCACCACCCCGACTGTGCGCCAATTTTTTGTCAATATTTTTGATTGGTGCAATTTATTCTCTGCCGAGATATATAGCCAGTAACCCTCAATGTGTGTATCGGTTTAAAATCCGAGATGCACTTGAAGGATGATGTAAGACCACTGATCCCAGTAGCCGCTGAGACTCAGGTTGATTTGCAAAATCGGCCTGAGGATCAAGTCCTAGCTCGGCAGAATGCTTCGGGATACAAAAAGCGGCGTGCTCAGTCCTCGAGACTCAGGTTGGGTGCGGCCGACCAACCTGAAGATCACAATCTCCTCGGAAACTGTATTGCACTTAAAATTTTCTGCATTGGACAGGCAATGCAGTAGCCCCCGAGACACTGGTCGAGTGGCAACACCAGATCAGGGGATCGATGTGCCCCTTTAATATTTGTAAATAATAAGCCCGAAGCCCAATAGCCCCCGAGCCTTAATGCGGGCACGGGTGGCCGAATTAAGGATCGATATACGTAGTAAAATCACAAATTATGTGTAATGACTCTATGTATCCAAGTACTTTACATCCTTAATGCTCGGATCCGCATCGTACAAAACTTTGTTGACCGACCATCGGCTTCCACCTCCTCGGCTAGTAGCCGAGGAGTGTTTGCCCTACTTTATAAAGCCTTTATGAGGGCAAAGATTTACGATAAACAAGGCAATCTGGCCATACTGTTTTATAAACAAAGGTAGGCAGAGAGATATGTTATATTATTGTTTAGGGTTAATTTGATAAATGCCACTCCAATTATGGCGATTCTGAGAAATGCCACCGCAATTTCCAAACTTTGAAAAATGCCATTTCATGCCACTTCCAGTGGCATTTTTCGAAGTCTGCAGTGGTGTTCTTCAAAGATTGCAAAATTTGCAGTGCATTTTTCAAAGTTTGGAAATTGCAATGGCATTTTTATGAATCGCCATAATTGGAGTGGCATTTATCTAATTAACCCTATTGTTTAACATAAGAAATGTCTTCCAAAGAAAATAGTCCCTCTATCGGTTCCTTTCTTTGGGCTGTCATGCTAAGCATGATCATGAAACCTCAGCTCTAATGTAAGAGCAAAATATTGATGATTTAGTTTGGGAGGCCAGTTACTAGCCCCCGGTAGTGTCCGGCGACAGTCGAGGTCAAGCCGTAAACACTTCGGCCAATGTTATGAATGGCCCGTCATTTAACACAGTCATCGGATCGCTGACCAGTTTACGCTTATTGTGACAGTCAGTTTTCAGCTTTCTCCACTGAGGTGCTTAACCATGTGGGCTGGAAGCACAATCGCAGTGGTTCTCCCTTTGCACACCTAGCCGAACAAAGCGGAACATAGGAGGCAAGCGCAGGAGCCGGGCAACCCAACTATTGACCGAAGACCCAATTCGAAACTGTAAGTGCATCTAGTGCCACCCCTAGTTGGTTTTGGAGTATTGACGACAAACCTGGTTGAGGGACTAATGTGTTTGTGAGAATTGCAGGATAACACAGGTAGAAGTCCCTCATTGATTCAGTTTTCCTACCAGAGATGACCCCTAAAAATGAATGAAGACGTTGAAGTCAAAGGTGGTATGTGAAGACATTCACATTAACGACTATGACAAGAGAAGACATCGCATGAAGACTATGGAGCGTGAAGACTTAGTTGTTTCATCGTTCTTTATCTTCTTTGTTGAGTCATAGGAACCACCGTACTGTTAAGTGGGGTCCAAGTGAACCAGTCAGAATGACTGAAGTGATGCTTAACCAAAATCCTATGTCTTCGAGTGAAGACCATGAGAGCAAATCTTGTCCAAAGTTGGATAAGTCAGCTTTGCTTGTAGCCCAAGTAAAGTTGTCGTGTGTGTTTGAAATCTGACCGTTGGAACACGTGTCAGTTCCTTAGTGACTGAGGGTCATTTCGGACAAATCAGGTCGGGCTGCCTAGTGGCTATAAATAGCCCACCCCCTACAACCATAAACGGTTGGCTGCTTAGAGCTAGTGCACGGCTTTTGTCGTTTGAGAGCAACCCACCTCGAAGCCTTTGAGAGAGAATTCCTTGCGAGGATAAAGCCCTAAACACCCAGAGCCAAAGAGTGTTAGGCATCACTTAAGTCTTCCTGTTTGTGTGATCTGAAGACTTATTACACTTGAGGACTGTGAATCCTCCAGCCGGTTAGGCGTCGCGTTCTGAGCATCCAAGAGTCAATGTGGATCGCTGGTGAACGAAGTCTGTGAAGGTTTGGAAGTCTACCTTGAAGACTCACCAGAGTAATTGGACGAGGACTGGGTGTCCTTAGCTCAAGGGGAATAAGGTGAAGATGAGGTCTTCTGAGTTGAATCTCAGCCTCTCTAACCAGACATACAGTTGTCACAGCAACTGGAACTGGTCCAACAAATCATTGTCTTCAACGAGTCACTGGTTTCACCCTTCCCTTCCCTTTACTTGCTGTTGGTCCTTGTGAAGTCATTGTATGATTGCTTTATCTTTTGTCTTCACTGAGTGACTGCTTGTTCTGATTGGCTTCACAATATCTTCCTACCTGATCTTTACTGCCTAGCTACTATTAGTCATTGTGCGTTCACTCCATTGAATACTTGACTATGGTTTGCCTAGTGTAGTATACCTTCCGCTCCATGGTAATAGGTTTATTTCTATCGTTTGTCTTCGAAACTTCCATATTTTGAAGACTTTCATAAAAATCGCCTATTCACCCCCCCTCTAGTCAATCAGTAGCACTTTCAATTGGTATCAGAGCAAGGTACTCCCTTGTTCTGTGTGATTCGGTTTAACCACCTGGAGTTTTAGCTATGTCGACTGTAGGGATAATCAAAGTCTCCGCTGCGTGCCCCATCTTTGATGGAACTGAATATCCCTACTGGAAGAATAAGATGCGCATGCATCTTGAAGCCATTGATATCGACCTATGGTATGTCATCAAGAATGGCATTCCCAAGGCTGGTGAAGGTGTCACTGCTGCTGATGTCAAGAAGTTCGTTCAACTGGATTCCACTGCCAAGAACATCATCTGTGGTCATCTGACCAAAGGGAAGTATGGCCGTGTGAGTGCTCTGGAAACATCTAAGCTAGTATGGGACTGGCTCTCCAAGGTCAACGAAGGCATCTCAACCCAGAGAGATCAGAGAATCAGTGTCCTTCGCAACCTCTTCAACCGCTTCAAGAGAAATGACAATGAGAATGTTCAGCTCACGTTTGATCGACTCACTAACATCACAAATGAGCTTCAAGCCCTCGACCACACTGAGATCACCAAGCATGAAGTCGTCAAGACACTCCTGAGATCACTTGACAGCTTGTTTGACACCCTAGCCCTGATGATTCAAGAACGTCCTGACTTCAAAACACTCGATCCGTCTGACATACTTGAGAGGCTCAGCACACACGAGTTTCAGCTTTCTGAGAAAAGAGACATCTATGGTCCCAACTATGGGCGAACTCGTGGCTTGAAGGCAAAAGCTGTCTCCTCATCTGAAGAAGAGTCTGACAGCAGTTCTGATGATCCTGAAGACATTGGAAAGGAGCTTGCTATGCTTGTGAAGAAGTTCCAAAAATTCACCAAGAAGAAAGGCTTCAGAAAGTCCTCACGATCAAGCTCAAGGAATGATGAAGCTTCTGCTCAAGACTACAAGAAGAGAACATGCCACAAGTGCAAGAAACCTGGCCACTACATCTCTGAGTGTCCGCAGTGGGACAATGAGAACAAGCAGAAAAAGAAGAGCAAGGAGTATGATTCTGACGACAAGAAGAAGAAGAAATACTCAAAGTCTTCTTCCAAGTCCTCCTCAAAGTCTTCATCACACAAGAAGAGCTCATCTGGCAAGGCACGTGCGTTTGTTGGCAAGGAAATGGATTCAGAGGAGGAGTGTGCTTCTGAGGAGGCGGAGGTGGAGTCTGAGGAGGAGTCCGATTCTGGCGTTGCGAGTCTGGCTACAGCATACGTTGCCAAGTCCATCTTCAACACTGAAGACAATGACTCCGTCACTGACACCGATGCAAACGACAAGGACTACTCTGCTCCTACCTACTGCTTCATGGCACGCAGTGCCAAGGTAAACACACACACTTCTCACTATCAAAGTTCCAGTGAAGATGACTCTTATTGTGGTTCCAAACCCAGCTACAAAACACTTGCTAAAATTGCAACCGAACAACAGAAAGCTATGGAACATATTCAAAAACTGTTAGACAAAAGCGATGACCTGTTAGACGCTGAAATGACTCGATCTCAGTCCTTAATTGAAGACATAAAAAATCTTCACGGTAAGTATGAGCAACTTGAAAGTCGTCATGAAACGCTCTCAACAACTCATGAAAAGCTTTCCTATGATTATCTTCAAAGGAAGCAAGATCTTGACAAATTGAGGGCGGCTCATGAAGATCTTCAAAAGGAAAACGAGTCACTTCGCGCCAAACAGATCAGCTCCGCTCAGGAAGGATTTGAACCACCATGTCTTAAATGTATTGAGCGTGACAACGCTACTTCTATTGCTGGTTGTTCTACTGCTGCTACTTTTGTAATATCTTCAACTGCTGATGTGCCAACTAACCCCTCTGCTGAGGATGCCACTGCTATTGCTGATGAGAATGCTAAGTTGAAGACATTGCTTGAAACAGGGATGTTCAAAAGCCTCAAAGGGCATCAGACACTATGTGATGTCCTCAAAAGGCAGATCCTGAACTGAAACCCTAGGAAAGAGGGTGTTGGGTTCGAAAGGAAAATGACTGTTGATGGCTCTTACTGGAAACCTGAGCAGTACCCCAAAACCACATGGGTTGCTGCAAAGGGACCTTCAGTGGATCCATCCACCCTATCTGGCTTCACTTGTGCTAATCCCATTGTTATTGATGAATCCTTTGATGCAAACTATAAACTGTTTAAGAATCAGAAGGGTGAAGTGTTTGCCAGGTATATTGGTACTAACTGCAGGAATGGACCGCCTATGAAGAAGGTCTGGGTGCCGAAAAGGTGTTTGGAGAATCTTCCTGTGAATGTCGTCATGACACCACATGTGAAGAAGACAAACCCCAGACCACATGCTTCATACGGTCCAAAGGCTTCATATAGACAGAGGACTCACCTGAGTCGCACTAACGCAAATGTTTTGCAGGGAAGCCATACTCAGGCCTATGAATATGAGCGCGGTTCATCAAACCGCCATGTTCATAAGACCAAGAACTATTCTGCTTATTCTTATGAGTACTATTGTCCACCTGCAAGACTTTTTGGTAGGTCTCCAAAGCCAAAGTTCTCAGATGCTGCACTTAGACTCATTTCTTCGAAGCCACCCTTGAAGATGTGGGTGGCTAAGAAAGCTTAACTCTCTTTTGCAGGGAAAGGTCTCCAGCCGAAAACCAAAATCGTCTGAAGCTATTGCTGGGGACCTTAAACATCTTGTAGGGCGCAAGATCAAATGCCCAAATGGTCTTATTATGTACTTTGTTCCTGAGTCGCTTGCTACCCCTATCAGTCCTAATCTCGATCTAAGCTTTCATAATCCACTGGCTCGTCAAATGTTTTTGCTTCACAATTCTCTTCGTGAAGCCTATCCCCCTAACTGCACTGTAGGGTACGACACCAGCTGCTTTAGAATGGATTATTGATAGTGGGTGTACCAATCACATGAGTGGCAAGCGAAGCCTTCTTATGGACTCAACATTACGTCCATCTGACAAAAGTCACATCACATTTGCTGACACTGGTAAAAGTAAGGTACTGGGTCTAGGTAGAGTTGCAATCTCAAAGGATCAACACATGGATAAAGTCATGCTTGTTGAATCCCTTGGTTTCAACTTAATGTCTGTCTCAATGCTTTGCGATTTTAACATGATTGTGATGTTTGGAAAATATTGTTGCCTTGTTCTAATGGAATCTGACAAGTCTCTAGTGTTTGAAGGGTATCGGAAAGATGATTTGTACGTGGTAGATTTCTCAGCAGGACCACAACTTTTCGTATGTCTTCTCGCAAAAGCTTCAGAATGCTGGCTCTGGCATCGGAGGCTAGGGCATGCTGGCATGAGGAACTAGCACACTCTTGCAAGAAAGAAGCATGTCATAGGCATCGAGGGCATCAAGTTCAAGAAGGATCACTTATGCGGTGCCTGTGAAGCAGGAAAGATGATGAAGGCCAAGCATCCCTCGAAGACAATCATGACAACGACTCAACCCTTCGAACTGCTCCACATGGACCTTTTCGGTCCCACTCATTACTCAACTCTTACTACTACTGCTTGTCTCTATGGCTTTGTCATTGTTGATGATTATTCAAGATATACTTGGGTGCATATAATCCTCTACAAGACTGAAGTGCAGGATGTCTTCAGACGCTTCGCCAATCGAGCCATGAACAACTATGGCGTCAAGATAAAGCACATCCGAAGTGACAATGGCACTGAATTCAAGAACACTGGGCTAGATACATATCTTGATACTTTGGGAATCACACATGAATTCTCAGCTCCGTACACGCCACAGCAGAATGGCATCGTCGAACGCAAGAACAGAACACTTATTGAGATGGCCCGGATGATGCTTGATGAATACAAGACTCCAAGAAAGTTCTGGCCTGAAGCCATTGATACTGCCTGCCATATCATCAACCGTGTTTATCTTCACAAGCTTCTGAACAAGACATCCCATGAGCTCCTTACTGGCAAGAAGCCAAATGTCAGTTACTTCAGAGTATTTGGCGCCAGGTGCTGGATCAAGGATCCACATCACACTTCAAAATTTGCACCAAAAGCACATGAAGGTTTTATGCTTGGATATGGAAAGGATTCGCACTCCTACAGAGTCTTCAACCTCTTTCACTATAAAGTGGTTGAAACTGTGGATGTGCGGTTCGATGAGACTAACAGCTCACAAAGAGAGCACCTGCCAAATGTGCTAGATAAAGTTCCATCCAGTGAATCAATCAAACTTATGGGAACTGGAGAAATCATACCATCTGAAGCTCAGCCTGAAGAGGAACTTATCATCTCCACACCTGATCAACCTGAAGACAATCCTTCTAACGATGACAATGATCAGCAAGAGCAAAATCTTCGTCCTATACATCCTCGTGTTGCAAATGAAGTACAGATTGAGAGAATAATTGATAGCATAAATGCTCCAGGTCCACTCACTCGTTCAGGGGCAACACAGCTAGCAAATTTCTGTGGGCACTTCGCATTTGTCTCAATATCTGAACCCAAGAAAGTTGATGAAGCCTTCATGGAACCTGAATGGATTCAAGCTATGCAAGAAGAGCTTCAATAGTTTGAGCTGAATAATGTATGGGAACTGGTTAAGCGTCCTGATCCTCGCAAGCACAATATAATAGGCACCAAATGGATATATCGCAACAAGCAAGATGAGCATGGTCAAGTTGTCAGAAACAAAGCTCGTCTCGTTGCTCAAGGATACACTCAAGTTGAAGGGATTGACTTCGATGAAACATTTGCTCCTGTGGCTAGACTTGAAGCCATACGCATACTGCTGGCCTATGCAAATCATCATAACATTCTTCTGCATCAAATGGATGTGAAGAGCGCTTTTCTCAATGGAAAGATTGACAAAGAAGTGTATGTTGCACAACCGCCTGTGTCGGTGTCAAAACCGGCGGATCTCGGGTAGGGGGTCCCGAACTGTGCGTCTAGGCCGGATGGTAACAGGAGGCAAGGAACATGATGTTTTACCCAGGTTCGGGCCCTCTTGATGGAGGTAAAACCCTATGTCCTGCTTGATTAATATTGATGATATGGGTAGTACAAGAGTAGATCTACCACGAGATCGAGGAGGCTAAACCCTAAAAGCTAGCCTATGGTATGGTTGTTGTATGATGAAGTTATCCTACGGACTAAAACCTAATCTGCTGACATATTCCGCAGCGTGACATCACACTACGGCCAAGCCTTTATTCGAATCGTTTTCACTTTTCCACCTCAGCGTGTTTAGCGAGGCGGGTTCCTTGGCACGTCTTGTCAAAGCAGAGATCGTGTCCCCTTTATTTACAGGATTCTCATCAATACGGATGTGGGTAACCCAATCGTGTCCGTTAGCATGTCTTCTCGATTAAAGGCGAGTCCCAAACGGTTACGAGGAGGGCTCCTGGTATTCAACCTCTTATAAAGAGACCAAGGCCTTACTCCTTTTCTCCAATCTCAAAACAAGTTCGCCTGTCGCCTCGAGTTCCAACACCCTAGGCTCCAGATTCCAGGCGCTTCGGACCTTCGACAATGTCCAGTTGCGACCTTCAAGGCCGATGGATGCCCTCCTCCGTCACGGAGGAGGACGTGCTAAAGTTGAGAGAGGCTAAGTTCTTGACCGCCGAAATTTTGCATAGGTTGCCTGCTCAAAGGCAGGCTATTCCCAGTCCCCAGCCCGGTGAGAGCGTAGTGTTCATGTCTCACTTCCTTCGGGGGTTAGGCTTCCCGATGGATCCCTTCGTGAGGGGGCTGATGTTCTATTATGGGCTGGAATTTCATGACTTAGCTCCGGAGTCCATCCTCCACATTTCCTCATTCATCATTGTGTGCGAAGCGTTCCTCCGTGTTACTCCTCACTTCGGATTATGGCTCAAGACTTTTGGAGTGGAGCCGAAGATGATCGAGGGACGGCACGCAGAGTGCGGAGGCGCTGTCATAAGTAAGAATGCTGATGCTCCATGGCCCGAGGGCTCCTTTCAAGAGGAGCTCGACTTGTGGCAACGAGAGTGGTTCTATATCACCGCTCCCAGGAGCGCCAAGTGGGTGGCGCCTCCTGCCTTTCGCTCGGGTCCCCCACCACAGCTAGCGTCATGGGTCAACAAAGGATTAGATTGGGGGTTATCCAAAGACGTGCCCTTGTTGCAGGGCCGCATTAGGGATATCTTAGAAAGAGACCTCAACCTGGTCAAGGTGACGCAGGTCATGCCGATTCGCCGAACACTGCCCGGCAAACGTCGCTCCCTTCGTCTATGGGAGTTTAATCCGGAGGGACCACGAGCTCTCCAGCATTTTATGTGCGCAATGCCCGTGGAGATGTATAAAATGTTCTCGGATCACAAGCAATGTGTCCGGATTTGACCGAGGACGCAGGTTTAAGCTGCAATCGCCCGGATACTCAAGTAAGTAACCTTGTGCGCGGACTCGCTATCCGTAAAATTGTCATAAATTCGCCCCTAAAAGAGCTGTCCTTTTAAACAGGAGTGGATAGCAAAGGCAAAGCTACTCCGGTGTCCGGCCCCCCTTCCTGAGACCAGGCCGGATCCCATGCTAGTCAGGATGTTGAAGATCGTGCCTTTGGAGGGAAGTGAGGGGGAGGACAAGGAAACTATGGCCTCCTCGAAGGAGGCTGCTCCGAAGGGAAGAACCGACAGTTCCTCTCCTAAGGGGAAGAAGAGGGCCTCCTCTGACGACCCGGAGACCATGGCCTCAAAGCGGGGGAAAAAGTCCTCGTCAAAGGGTCCGACGCCGGGGAGATCCTCGGCCGAACTACACCCTCAAAGGGATCAGCCCTCCAGCGAGCCATAAGTAGAGAAAGATTTTCCTTTAGAGGGATGAGAGAAATCCTTGCTTTTTATCTGAGAAGATTAACCAAAATTTTACTTTGTAGCTCGGACCTCAGCCCTTCTCAGTAGAGCTCGTCTTCGGGGGATCTTCTTCCGGAGATGATGGAGAGTGAAACGCCTCCCCCTGCCGTACCGCCTGGCGAGGCGGGCGACCCTGAGGTGTCGTCGCGGAGGGTTTCTCCGAATCCGGCAGGGGTGGAAGGTAGCCATATGTCCCCCCAAGGTTCTCCGCGTCCGGCCTTCGATGGAGGTCATAGGACGAGTCCGGCACCGTCCGATGCGCGGTCGGAGGAGCTGATGATTCTGCTGGGGCAAGCTTCTATCTCAGAGGAGCACCATGCATTGATGGGTACGGTGATTGGAAGGATTTCGTCCGCGGAAAGCGGATTGCATATGGCCGTCAGAAGTTTGCTGACGGGTTTTGAGGTACGTTTGATAATGTACTTCTTTGTTAGTTGCACATAAAGAAGATGCGCCCTGTGTAGATAGTAGCCCCTGAGACTCTGTGCGTTGTCAAAATTGACGGCGCGCAGAGGATCATAATCCCAGGTCTAAAATGTCGCCTTTGTATACAGGTGGCGAAGTGTCCGGAATCGAGCCGAACTGATGATTTTGCCGAACTAAAGCGGCAACTTGACGCGGCAGATGCCGACATCGCGCTCTTCAACGAGCGGCTTGATGAGGCTCAAGGTATGCAATTCTTCGGGCGGCATCTAGTAAGAGGAGCTTTATGCCAGTATCTTACAATGTGTGTGCTTGACGCAGATGATGCGGCCGCCGTGGAGAGTCTTCGGGCGGAACTTGCCCGAGCTAAGGAGCAAGCCAGGAAAAGTGATGCGGCTGCCGAGAAGGCCCTTGAAGAGCTGAGGGCCGAACATGCTGCTCACTGCCGAAGCAAGAAGGAGATGGCCGTGATGGCCGTGAAGTTAAAAAGTGCTGCTGAACGTTGCAAGTTTCTTGAGAAAGAAGACCGGGCGAGATAGACGGACTTAGAGAAGGCCGTTGCTGATGCCAAGGACGCTCGCTCTGCGATGAGAGCTGTGAAGGAGGAGCGGCGTCAGGCCGGACAGATTGCGGCTGGAAAGCCCTTTATGCTGTGGAGGAAGTTTTGCGATCCGAAGTTTGCTCCGTTGGACCGGATGTGGAGTGCGGAGGACACCTATCTGGATTTGGCAGCGAGTGCTGCTGATGCGACCGAATACTTTTGAGATCAAGAAGATCTCGAAGTGGAAAGGCTTTTCTGGTCGCAGTTCCAGAATCCAGAGCGTCCACTGGCAGTGGACGATTGTCTGGCTCAATGGGCCGAACTAAATAGATTGTCCGGACTCGCCATGAAGTACATCATGGGTCATCTGTGGCCAGGGAGATCGGAGCCAAAGAGTTATTTCAGCTTGGTGCAGCAATTCCTTGACGCGGTGCCACGTATCAATGCGATGAAGAGGTCAGCATGCATAGAGGGCGCACGGATGGCTCTTGCCCGTGTCAAGACATACTGGGCAGAGATGGAGACCACCGTTGTTGCGTCCCGAGATTCGGACAAAAGCCGAGTACCCTCTGAGCACTATTTTCAGGAAGTCCTTAAAGGCGCTCGTGTAATAGAGATGCAGTGCTCGAAGGATGCTATGTTTTGATAGCATATGTAATTATAAAGCAATATTTTGATGAATTGTAGCAGCCTTTTATACTTGTGCCTTCAAGTATTTGGAACACCTCTTGTGCGGCCGTTTTAAGATATATATACAAAATCTGAAAGATTGCAGTCGTTGGCTTCAGCCCCCACGCACATAGTGCGGGGGTGCTCGCAGAAGGCGCATTTTCACACTTAATCCAACGTCTTGGTCCTACAAAGGAGGTGATAGCGCAGCGAGCTTGGCAACCGGACTATAATGCTTTAACACTTTCACTTAGCCATAGGAGCTTGACAATGGGACTATTTAGGTAGCCCCTGGTGGCGACTGCGCTCGCCCGAATTCGGGGCGCGTATGTGCCTGGCCGGGAAACGGCCCTTCGTTAATGCGGAGGAATCCTACAGATTCTGGAGAGTCATCGAGTGGTTGACCAGTCTCACGCCATATCATGACAGTCGGTTTTCGGCTTTCTCTACTGAGGTGCTCGCCTGGCCGTACCAGGGCACAATCGCAGTAGTTCTCCTGGTGCCGCCTTAGCCGATAGAGCGGAACATAAGGCGGCCGAACACAGGAGCCAGGCAACCCAACATTTGACCAAAATCATGACTCGGAGCTGATGCATATAAGGCCAAACTCGCGACGCCGAACATTCCCTAAGGTATTCGGTCTTTATGAGAGCGGGCGAGGTAACACTCTGAGGTATAAGCCCCTAGTGTCCAGGTACGCGCAAGAATTCTAACATGGCCACATGCCAAGACGCCAGCCTCCTCCTTTGTCATAGAACCAGGGGATGTGTATCAACAAGAGACAGTAAAAAAAGGTTTACACAGGGTCTTAATCTGAAAAGAATCCTTGGAACGGGTCCCTACTGCACGTCTGCGCCTGTGTCTCCGTTGTGCCGTATCCTGGACGGGCGCAACACGACGTTCATCTGTAAAGAGAGAGCAACTAAGTTGAAAAAGGGGCGTGCCGAACAAAAGTTATATGAAATAAACAAAGTGTAAAGTAAAAGATAAAAATTGAGCTTTATTATCTCTTATTTTATACGTTTGAAGCCCCTAGTGCAGGGGTATATGGCCACTAAGCCTTTATCAATGATATTTTTGTGCCGGACTCATCTATCCGTGTCCGTGGTCTTAATGACCTGTTCCGATGTTCTGGCTGGTGAAGCCATTGTATTGTGGGGCTGTTAAAGCGGCCGCACAATCCTCCGCTTGGGGGAGGTGTTCTCACTGCTTCCCCTTTAAGGAGATGATGCCGCGTGGACCGGGCATCTTAAGCATAAGAGATGCATAATGCGGTATTGCGTTAAAGCGGGCGAAAGCTTCGCGTCCCAGTAGTGCTTGAAAGCGGCTTGAGAACGGGACGATGTGGAAAGTCAGCTTTTCGCGACGGAAGTTATCGGCAGAGCCGAAAATAACCTCGAGCCGGAGAAAACCCTTGCAATGGGTGTCCGGACCTGGCGTTACTCCTTGAAAGGAGGTTTTGCTGTGGCGAATTCTTTTTGGGTCGATCCCCATGTGGCGGATTGAGTCCTGATATATCAGGTTGAGTTCGCTGCCACCGTCCATAAGGACATTTGAAAACTGGAGTCCGCCAATTATTGGATCGAGTACCAGGGCAGTCCAGCCTGGGTTCCTGACACTTCTAGAATAATCCAGATGATTGAAGATGATTGGTTTTGACAACCAGTGGCGGGATTCCTTTGGGATAGGCCGTGGGGCGCGTACCTTTATTGGTGCCGCACGTTTTTTTATGTGGAGTAAGTTTACTGTTTTTACTTCTTGTGGGAAATTCTTTTGTTTCCTGGTACTCTGCTTTTGGGGTTCGTCCTCGTCTTCGCTTGGTGTGTCGAGCCCCTTGTGTTCGGCGTTGAGTCTGCCGGATTGTTTGAAAACCCAACAATCTCTGTGGGTATGGTTAGCAGGCTTTCCGGGAGTGCTGTGTATTTGACATATCCTATCCAAGATTTTGTTTAGGTTGGATAGATCGTCCCTATTATCTTGGAGGGGCGGCTTTTTCTGATTCTGTCATGAGCTTTTGAATCCGGCGTTGACTGCCGTGCTCTTCGAACTTTTTTCCTTAGTCCGGCAACGGTCCTTATTGCGTCACAGTTTTCTGCTTCCATCCCTAGTTTCGGATGTACTTGGGTCACTGGTGCTGCATCTTGCCAGCCAGCTGTCCTCTCCTGCGCAAAAGTGGGTCATGAGGCTTGTTAGTGCGGCCATTGTTCTTGGCTTTTCTTGGCCGAGGTGTCTGGCGAGCCATTCGTCTCGGACATTATGCCTGAAAGCCGCTAAGGCTTCAGCGTCTGGACAGTCGACTATCTGATTCTTTTTAGTAAGAAATCTATTCCAGAATTGCCGAGCTGACTCTCCGGGCTGTTGAGTTATGTGACTAAGATCGTCTGCATCCGGAGGGCGGACATAGGTCACTTGAAAATTTGCTCGGAAAGCGTCCTCGAGCTCTTCCCAACTTCCGATTGTGTTTTCAGGAAGGCTTTTGAGCCAATGCCGGGCTGGCCCTTTAAGCTTGAGGGGTAAGTATTTTATGGCGTGGAGGTCATCTCCTCTAGCCATATGTATGTGGAGGATATAATCCTTGATCCAGACTCTAGGGTCTGTTGTTCCATCATATGCCTCTATGTTTACGGGTTTGAATCCCGCTGGAAATTCATAATCCAGGACCTCATCGGTGAAACATAGGGGGTGTGCAGCACCCCTGTATTTGGGTGTGCCGGATTCTGATAATGGCTTTATTGCATTGCTTACGAGAGCTTGCTTTCTTGGCCCGTAAATGGACCTGGCTGGGCCATGATGCGAATCCATAAGTGGGTCGCATGCCGGCTTAAGTGCGGCGCTGCTTGCCGCTTTATGCTGGCCATGGGGTCGTCTATCCGACCGTGTGGCTTTCTCACTTTTGGAATGCGAGGGCTCTAAGGCCTCCTCGTCGAATTCAGGCAGTAGATTTCTCTTCGGATAGCTTTTAGTGCGGCGACTGTCGCTGTATTTGTCTGCGGTATTGATTACTTTACTCCATCTGATCCTGAGTGCATCTTCCGCAGTTTTTAGCTTCTGTTTCTGCTTTTTCAGGCTACGTGCGGTTGCAACGAGCCGTTTGTGGAGGTTCTTCTGCTTCGTGGGCTTGTCCGGCGTAGGGTCGTCCGGAATGCCATTTTCTCCGGGGGAGGGATGTTCGGTTTCTCTATCCGGGTTGTCCTGTTGGGATGGTTGATCTAAGGCATGCTCGTCACCTACCAGCTCATCCTGCTCTATGGCTGGGTCTTTATCGAGGCGGGGCTTGGGTCGGCGTTTACGCCGACGCTTTGATTGTTTTTCGAGAGATCGATCCCTCTTTCCATCCCCGTTTTCCTCGTTGTTGCTTCCTTTAGAGGTATCCACCATGTACACATCGTGAGATGAGGTGGCTGTCCAATGCCCTATAGGCGTTGGTTCTTGGTTGTCTCCTGCATCGTCGTCCATACCGTCGATGTCTTCGGAGTCGAAGTCGAGCATGTCGGTTAAGTCGCCGACAGTGGCTACAAAGTGGGTGGTGGGTGGGTTTTGAATTTCTTCATCATCTGAATCCCATCCTTGCTGACCGTAGTCCGGCCAGGGCTCTCCTGATAAAGAGAGAGACTTTAGCGAATTCAGGATGTCGCCGAAGGGCGAGTGCTGAAAGATGTCTGCGGCGGTGAACTCCATTATCGGCGCCCAATCGGATTCGATCGGCAGGGGCGCGGGGGGCTCGGAGTTCGGAAAGGAATCCGGCTCCTCGGAGTCATGGGCCATGCGGAGTGCAGGGCTGGAGTTCGACTCGATCGCCTCTAAGATCGCAGCCCCTGAGGCAGCGTCCAACCGCTGATCCTCAATCGGCGCAGTTGGCTCCGAATCAATGGTCGGAACCGATGCGTGTGCGGCCTCCAAGGCGCTGTTCGGCGGCAGAGCTATATCATGCCCATCGAGACAGCGCGGCGCGCTTGGCTGTGGCTCGAATCCGTCGAAGATCAAGTCCCCGCAGATGTCAGCCGTGTAGTTTAGGTTTCCAAACCTGACCTGATGGCCAGGGGCGTAGCTTTCGATCTTCTCAAGGTGGCCAAGCGACTTGGCCCGCAGTGCGAAGCCACCAAAGACGAAGATCTGTCCGGGGAGAAAAGTCTCACCCTGGACTGCATCGTTGTTGATGATCGAAGGAGCCATCGGGCCTAAAAGCGACGACACAGAGGAACTCTGAATGAAAGCACCAATGTCGGTGTCAAAACCGGCGGATCTCGGGTAGGGGGTCCCGAACTGTGCGTCTAGGCCGGATGGTAACAGGAGGCAAGGAACACGATGTTTTACCCAGGTTCGGGCCCTCTTGATGGAGGTAAAACCCTACGTCCTGCTTGATTAATATTGATGATATTGGTAGTACAAGAGTAGATCTACCACGAGATCGAGGAGGCTAAACCCTAAAAGCTAGCCTATGGTATGGTTGTTGTATGATGAAGTTGTCCTACGGACTAAAACCCTCCGGTTTATATAGACACCGGAGAGGGTTAGGGTTACACAAAGTCGGTTATAATGGTAGGAGATCTTGAATATCCGTATCGCCAAGCTTGCCTTCCACGCCAAGGAAAGTCCCATCCGGACACGGGACAAAGTCTTCAATCTTGTATCTTCATAGTCCTGGAATCCGGTTGAAGGTATAGTCCGGCTACCCGAACACCCCCTAATCCAGGACTCCCTCAGCCTGGCTTTGAAGATCCAAAACATCCTGATATGGTGTACAAGCTCAACAAGGCATTGTATGGCCTCAAACAAGCCCCTAGGGCTTGGTATGACACACTCAAAGACTTCCCGAAGAGCAAAGGATTCAAACCTGGTTCCCTTGACCCCACTCTCTTCACGAAGACATATGATGGTGAACTGTTTGTGTGCCAAATATATGTGGATGACATCATCTTCGGCTGCACCAATCAGAAATACACTGACGAGTTTGGATATATGATGCAAGAGCAATATCAGATGTCCATGACGGGTGAGCTAAAGTTCTTCCTTGGTCTTCAAATACGCCAGCAACACAACGGCATATTTATATCTCAAGAGAAATACCTCAAAGATTGCCTGAAGAAATTTGGAATGGAAGATTGCAAAGGCTACACGACGCCAATGCCAGCCAAACATCATCTGGGTCCCGACGACAATGGTAAAGAGTTCGATCAAAAGGTATACCACTCCATGATTGGTTCCTTGCTTTATTTATGTGCATCTAGGCCAGATATCATGCTTAAAGTTTGCATGTGTGCCCGGTTCCAAGCGGCACCAAAGGAATCGCATCACTTAGCTGTGAAGCGAATTCTCAGACATTTGGCTCACACCCCAACACTAGGATTATGGTATCCAAAGGGCTCAGAGTTTGATCTAGTTGGATTCTCGGATGCTGATTATGGTGGTGACAAGGTGGATCGCAAGTCTACATCAGGCACATGTCATTTTCTGGGACGATCACTTGTATGTTGGTCTTCAAAGAAGCAGAACTGTGTATCTCTCTCCACTGCTGAATCTGAATACATTGCTGCTGGATCTTGCTGCGCTCAGCTTCTATGGATAAGCAAACACTCAAAGACTATGGCATTCACCTGAAGCAAGTGCCACTCTACTGCGACAACGAAAGCGCCATCAAGATTGCCAACAACCCAGTTCAGCACTCGAAGACAAAGCACATTGAAATTTGTCATCACTTTCTCAGAGATCATGTCGTGAAGGAAGATATTGATATCATACACGTCAACACTGAAGAGCAATTGGCAGATATCTTCACCAAGCCCTTGGATGAGAAGAGGTTTTGCAAGTTACGGTGTGAGCTAAATATCTTGGAATCCTCAAATGTCCTGTGATCAGGCACACATCCTAACACTTATGCATGTTGATGACTTAGATGTGCAACACACGAAGTAAAGTATATCTTCAATCAATGAAGACTTACATTCTGAGTGTGAATACATTAACATGGAATTTGACTTCGGAGTGCCACGATAATTGTGCGCCGTGTCTGGGTCTAATACTTCCTATACGGTGGGTAACGCCACCACCAAATTCTTCTGTTTGAAGTGTTTTACCCATGGCGTTACATTTGCTATGTCTTCACATTTGGTTTGTCTTCATTTTCAACTTGTCTTAATGATTATCTTCACTATGTTGATATGATTGTCTTCTGGTATATACTGATTTGGTTTGGTTTATGTCATCTACAGCATTCACTTATAGCTATGGCTTCTTGATTAACCTTTTGAACTAAGTGAATGTGATCGGACCCTAACCCCTCTATGCTTCTTTCCTAAGTCTATCTATCCAAATCATATGCATTCTATTGACACTGTCAAATGTCTTCTCTGCCTCCATGTCAGCAGAAGACACAGAGACAAACATTAATCCATTTTCAATGCTAAATCCTTTCACATGAAACCCGGAGAAGTGGGAACGACCACCCGACAATCCAGGCGTGCGTGGGAACGTGGAACAACCTACGATATGTTGCATGATAGCCACGTGTCCTTCAGATGTGAATCGCCAGGGGCACCTGTGTAATAACAATGTGCCGTCCCTATCCCTATAAATACACGCCCCACCACAGTCATTATCCATTCTTCCACTCTCGCACAAATCCTAGCGCCACCGCTAGCCCTCGACGACGCCAGTGACGAAGCGCTTAGCTGCCGCGACCTCACCGACGTCGTCTTCACGCCGGCCGTGGACATCGTTTTCTCCGCCGTCGTCGTAGGTGTCCTCCGTCGCCAAGTTAGGGCATGGACGATCGAACTACTCGGCCTCCTCTCCCACTCAGTCTAGCAGTTCTTCGTGTGGTAAATAAAACTTCCTTTTTACGGCCCCTTTGATCCTATAGATTCATCACTTTCTACCACAAGAAGTTTCTATTCACACAAGTTGGATCTATTTCATACTGCATCTCATAATATGCCTAGTATGTTCACTTATGCTTCACAAAGTAGTTAGATTCCTCACTTGTACTTATTCGTGGATTCGTACAAATCTGGAACCAACTCTCTATCTATGTGTGAATGTCTTCACACTATGAGGTCAATGTCTTCTAAACTGATTTATCTTCAAAATCTTCTGAGAATGCATATGACCTCTTCCCCTTCCCTCGCACCTTAATGCCGTCACAGGTACATGTCCATGGGAGAATCCCTTGGTTCTCATAGTCTGCATTCATTTGCAGAATTCTTACAGCATCATATAAATTCTCCCGAAGCCAGTTCCTGTTTGACCAGCAAGCGGAAGCCTTTGAAACCCTTGAACGTGTTGAAGCCATTCAGTTTGAACTTCATGGCACCAGAGAAACCTACAAGAAAGGGTGGCAGACAGCATCGTGGCAACACCTCAAGAGATTTGCCTCCTGACCTCTATGAGTTGTACAAGATAGATCCAGAGGAGGACTACAATCAGCGAAAAACTCGAATCCAATGGATTCGAAGATATTGGGCAGAACAGTGGTTCAAGTACAGGTTCGTGACCCAGGAGTATGCTGAGAAGAATGCCATCAAACGACCATGGGGAGACATTCTATACAAAAATCTTCAACCCAAGTCCAGAGCTGAAGCCATTGAACAAGGCTTCTATCCTTGCATGGTCCGTGGACCGCAGCCTGCGGATGCAGACCCATCTTCATTACCGTGGTGCCGCGATGATAATCTGTTCAAGCGCAACCTTCAGTTTGCCAGGAACTCGGCCAAAGAGAACAAGAAGTCACGAGGCTTAGACTTCAATCCAGGCCCCTCTGCTCCTCGTGCTGATGGCACACGCGAAGCTAAACCCAATCTTGTTGGGCCCTTCTACAACCTGGAAGGTCTCATCACTCATATCATGGTTCAAGGGACAGCCGTGGATGAGCCTGCAGATGACGCTGAATCTGATGAAGCACCTGCACCACCGAAGCCAAAGAAACTAAAGAAGCCTAAAGCTTCAAAGCCTACTCCTGCACCAAAGGTCTTACAGGCGAAGCCTCTGGCCACTGCACCTCCTGAACACACACGCATCTCCAAGCCCTCGAGAGTGAAGATGCCCTTGCAACCCACCAGCCAAGAACTGACTGCTGCTGCTATTCTGCGCAATGACGCCATTGATCTATCCAGCTATGATGATCTTGCAGATGACGCTCTTGAGCAACTGATTAAGAGCAAGGAAGAAGCAGAAATCTTCAATGATTTGCCTCTCTTTGACGTGGCAATCATCCACAACTTCATTGATGAGTGGTTTGAAACCCCCAATCTCAGCTTTGACGATCTGCAACTTCCAATTGGCCTCAACGTCTCTTTCACTGGCGCCATTGCTTCTGAGCTAGCTCTAGCTTAGCGCATCATTGAACTGAAGCAAAAGATCGACTATGAGAAAGCTCAGTTCAAGCAGCACATGGCAAAGCTCAGCGTGCAAGATGTCAAGAACTTCAAGATTATGTTGCACGAGCTCAAGGAAGCCTTTCTCAAGAAACACGAAGAAGCTAAAGGTTCTCGTGAGCGCATGAAGAGTCTGGCTGACAAGTGCGTGCAAGCCTACAATGAAGCTGAAAAGCGCAAGGATGCACAGCGAACTCATCGCCTGTGCTTACGCACAGCGAACTCATCAACATTGGTCGTCCTCTGACGCCAACTGCTCAGGATGCATCGTGGGCTGATCACCCACAGAGACAAGACACTCCAAGCTCTCCTCAACCGCAAGCTACCCCAACAGTGCAAGATGATGATGACTTTGTGGCCCAGCACACTCCATCTCCACAAGCGTCGCCCGCATTACGCAGGCTTCGCAAAGGACCAAGGGCCCAAGTCACTCCCACAATGCACGTGTCTGAATCCGAAACCAAAATGGCTGAAGATGTTCCGGCTGCATTAGCCGATGAAGAAGAAGATAAAGAAGAAGCCCCAAGAGTTTCTACACCCCCGTCTCACCAAGATGTTGTTCTCGAGGAGAACGTGACCGACCCTCCAGCTTCTGAAGTGGAGGTCAACAACCCTGAGGTGGCCACCAATATCGCCGCTGACACCAATGACGTTGTCATGGCCGAAGCCAGTACGGCGCCAGAAGCCAATGTGGCACCAAAAGTCAATGCAGCACCTGAAGTCCAAGCACCTGAAGCACATGTGGCCGCTGAAGCCCATGAAGACAATGCCAATGCCCCGGTTCCCCCTCCAAGACCTCACACAATGGAGCTGGCATTTGATCATGGTCAGCCAATTATGGTTCGATGGCCCATTCTAACTCCTCCGCCTGCTGCTGGTCCACAATTTGAGTACCATGTCGAGCACAGGCCTCAAGTTCAAAAGCCCAAGCCAAGACTTCCACGATTCCCAGGCACTGCCACTTCACCTGGGGTCTTCAATGCAAATGGCTTCGTGGCACATAATACCTTCTTCAACAGCTCCAAGAACCCCTATACAAGACCGCGCATTTCCTCAGATCAGTTCTGGAGCTATCAGCAGCGCAGCTACTATTCATGTGTCCTATACAATCAAGGGCGCATATTTACACATATGCGCCTCGACTCTGAAGCTATAGCTGGACTGCCCTGCCTTGAAGAAGCATTGGACTATTTCAGAGATGGTGGTCTGTTGCAGTTCGTCACTGACAGGGAACACTAGAACGAAGAATTGCTGCTTCAATTCTATGCCACTCTTCATATTCGAGGCTACAACAGGGATCCGAAGACTTGGGTCCTTGAGTGGATGACAGGCAATGTCCATCATGAAGCTAAAGCTCTTGATATCATTGAGCTCACACGCCTGCACACTCCTGGTGAATACTATGAACCAGGTTGTCAACAACATCAAAATGCCTTGGAAAGCATCTTTCAGAAGCCAGAACCCAACATGAGTCAAATGCTGAGCATGATGAAGCCTCTGCCTCATGATGTTGAATACCCATCTGAGTTCTTTGTTGAAGACCTAGAGTACCTGCCTCGCACCATTTACCACATCATCAGGAAGACTCTATGGCCTGTCAAAGGACACTCATCTGCAGCGAAGCTTGAAGGAGCAATGAAGACTTTGGTTTTTTATATCTTCAATGGCATTAGCTTCAATGCTCAAGACTTCTTCATCAGGCAGTTGGCTGCGTCTGGCTCTGACATCTTTGGGTTGAAATTCTATGCTCCATGGGTCATGCGTCTGATCAAGCGTCACTCAGCCTTCAACTATCAGCCGTCTGCGCGCAATCATCTTATATTCTTGCCCGAGGTTGATCTGTCAGTTGAAGCCATTTACCCAGAGCCTGCTAAGGATCCCATTTATCTTCACAATGCTGATCATCAAAGCTTCACCCAGCCCATTGAAGGAATTCCAGCAGTGTCTCGTGTTTATCCCCTTGCTGGAAACACACGTGCCCCTCGTGCTCAAACGGATGCCACTGGTAGCACCATCGCGCAAAGGCCTCGACGATGATCTCGTGTCCTAAATGACTGAGAGCTTCTAGTCGCGCTGCATCAGAAACAGGACAAACATCACGACTAGCTTAAGCGTCAGATGCAAAGCCTCTTGGTGGATGTCAACCGCATTCGCAATCTTGCCACCAAGAATGCCTTTGTAACTCATGAAACCTGTCGGAGGTCGTGGAAGAGTTTGACCCTACTCAGTGCTGAAGCTGATCTGCATGACGATGGCTTCACCAAACGCTTCAAGTTTGACTCAACTCCTCCCAGAAATGCTCACTTGCGTCGGACTCCCTCACTTGAAGACTCTGAATACTCGTCCTCAGCTGCGACCATAAATGCCAGAGTTATCGATGACCAAGATGATGCCACCTCACCTCCTCCAACTTCAGCGCGTGTCGACACTGCACCAAGTTCCTCTGCACCACCGGATCTCAATGACGACCCTGCTGCCTCGCCTGCACCTCATGGGAATGAGTAGGCGCTCTATGTCTTCAAACCTTTTTGGTCCTCACCGACAAAAGGGGGAGAAGCATATGAGTTGATAGTCTTCAAGCGGGTCCATATGGGTGGTTAATTTACTTTTTGCTACTTTTGTCAAGTGCTTACAACTCTCGTTTTTGACACATTTGGTTCTTTGAGTTGTAACACTTAAACTCAATGGTCGTCTACTACTTATTTACTATTCTGTGATGCGATGATAAATTCCGCATGTGCGACGATAAATTCCGCACTTAGATCATTTTGCAGACGTCCATTTTTCATTATGCATGTCATTATCTTCGTTAGATCATATCTTGCATAATGACTTGTCATCATAAGTTGAAGAGGATCTCCACAAGTACAACCTGCCATGTGCATTTGCATTCCAAAAGCAAATTACTTATATGTACATCTTCAGGGGGAGCCCTTGCAACTTATGAAGACAATACCCTATCCTTTACAATTTCACATATTTTATTCCCCGTTGAAAACTTCAACCAGTTTGTCATCAATCACCAAAAAGGGGGAGATTGTAAGTGCATCTAGTGCCACCCCTAGTTGGTTTTGGAGTATTGACGACAAACCTGGTTGAGGGACTAATGTGTTTGTGAGAATTGCAGGATAACACAGGTAGTAGTCCCTCATTGATTCGGTTTTCCTACCAGAGATGACCCCTAAAAATGAATGAAGACGTTGAAGTCAAAGGTGGTATGTGAAGACATTCACATTAAAGACTATGACAAGAGAAGACATCGCATGAAGACTATGGAGCGCGAAGACTTAGTTGTTTCGTCATTCTTTTTCTTCTTTGTTGAGTCATAGGAACCACCATATTGTTAAGTGGGGTCCAAGTGAACCAGTCAGAATGACTGAAGTGATGCTTAACCAAAATCCTATGTCCTCGAGTGAAGACTATGAGAGCAAATCTTGTCCAGAGTTGGATAAGTCAGCTTTGCTTGTAGTCCAAGTAAAGTTGCCGTGTGTGTTTGAAATCTGACCGTTGGAACACGTGTCAGTTCCTTAGTGACCGAGGGTCATTTCGGACAAATCAGGTTGAGTTTCCTAGTGGCTATAAATAGCCCACCCCCTACAACCATAAACGGTTGGCTGCTCAGAGTTAGTGCACGGCTTTTGTCGTTTGAGAGCAACCCACCTCGAAGCCTTTGAGAGAGAATTCCTTGCGAGGATAAAGCCCTAAACATCCAGAGCCAAAGAGTGTTAGGCATCACTTAAGTCTTCCTGTTTGTGTGATCTAAAGACTTATTACACTTGAGGACTGTGAATCCTCCAGCCGGTTAGGCGTCGCGTTCTGAGCATCCAAGAGTCATTGTGGATCGCCGGTGAACAAAGTCTATGAAGGTTTGGAAGTCTACCTTGAAGACTAACCAGAGTAATTGGGCGAGGACTGGGTGTCCTTAGCTTAAGGGGAATAAGGTGAAGACGAGGTCTTCTGAGTTGAATCTTAGCCTCCCTAACCAGACGTACAGTTGTCACAGCAACTGGAACTGGTCCAACAAATCATTGCCTTCAATGAGTCACTGGTTTCATCCTTCCCTTCCCTTTACTTACTGTTGGTCCTTGTGAAGTCATTGTATGATTGCTTTATCTTTTGTCTTCACTGAGTGACTGCTTGTAATGATTGGCTTCACAATATCTTCCTACCTGATCTTTACTGCCTAGCTGCTATTAGCCATTGTGCGTTCACTCCATTGAAAACTTGACTATGGTTTGCCAAGTCTAGTCTACCTTCCGCTGCATGGTAATAGTTTTATTTCTATCGTTTGTCTTCGAAACTTCCATGTTTTGAAGACTTTCGTAAAAATCGCCTATTCACCCCCCTCTAGTCGATCACTAGCACTTTCAGAAACCGATGCATATATAGCAATATCCGAGAATGTTTTTTGCCGAATCTCTAAAGGTGACCGGGGTTGCACTGCGAGACTTGTGCTGAAAACACACAAATAGTTTGAAAGTGCCATAAGCTTGGAAAACCAAAAAAACGTCAGTAAAAACTTGACGTTCGAACAAGATCAAGTGTCCGGTGCCAGTCCGAAAATTGGACTTTAGAAGAAAAAAGTGCTTCTGTCGTGCTTTAGCATGACACATCCTATCTCAAGACTTCAAGCGGGTCAGCCTACGGCTTCAACCTCCTATCCCAAAGGTGGAGTACTTCTCATTAGGTCAGTTTAGCAAACTAAACTCTAGCGGCTTTGAGAGAGAAATTAGGCTCCCTGGCTAGTGACCACACACTCGTGTTGAAAAAGTGAGTGGTAAAAAAAGACTTTGCAATGACCAAGAAGAAAACACATTAACTATAAAATAGCTCATATAAATTTTAAGAGCCCCCAAGTGACTTGGGTAAAAGAATTTTATGTATAATGATTCTATGTACCGAAGTACTTATATCGTATATGTGTTCACCCGAACTTTAAACGCGTCTTAACCGACCGTCGGCTTCTCCCTCTTCGGTCAAGGGCCGAAGAGTGTTATGTACTCCACCTGTCAAGAATATCGACGGTGTTTTCGATAACCAGGCAATCTGGCCATAAGGCTGTAACAAACAAAGCGCGCTTAGGGAACTTATGCTATATTACTAACGAAGTGTAAGAAGCATCTTCGAAGAAAATAGTACCCCCACCGATACATTTCTTCGATGCTCATTATTACTATGAGACTTGTGCAATAGATTTTTTGTACTCATGAGTTCCGTTGTGTGCCGACCATGATTGAAATCAATAATAGCACTAGCTTTCGGCTTCACCCAGTCTGAGGTCAGAGCTCGGATGACCCGGTCGTGACAATCGCAGAGGTGCTCCCTTTACTCCCTAGCCGAACAATCAGGAACGTAGGGGTAAGCACAGGAGCCAGGCAACCCAGCTTGCAAATCGCTTAGGTCAATATGGTGCATATTGTGGCGTAATACACGAACAAGGAACGAAGCCGTACAAGTATAATCATATGCAAGAGTAAAAGCTCCATCAAGGGAGCCCCCAAGTAAACGGGGTATTTGAATTTGTGTGTCACAAACAAAGTTTGGACAAGGAGATTCTCTACAAGCAACTTTTTTCAAAAAGGTATAATCCTTGGTCGAACCGAACACAAGTTAAAAATTTAAAACTTTGAGCATGAAGGCAACTTAGCTGGTTAATGTGTTCAGTATTGATGACGCGGCCCGAGCTTAATGCAGGACAAGGTTCCATCCCCCAAGTCAGTCCCAAGGTGGCGGAGCAAAGAGCTCGGCACTCCGAAGTGGTGACATAGCACGGTCAAGCGGGCCAGTAGAGTGATGCCGAAGCCCCTGGCATGGGGTAATGAAGTGTTGACGAAGCCCCCCGTCCAGCCGAGGTGACGTGGTATGTCAGTACGCCGAGTTGACGATACTGCCCAACCCGGATCATTTTCCTGTGCACAAAAAATAGTGCAAACCGGAGATAATAGTAATAATAATAATTAAAAAAATTGTTGCATAATAAATAATTTATGCAAAGTGAGTAATAAAAGAAATATGGCCTGGCGCCGAAGTCAATGTCGATGCAGGGCGTCGGCGTGATGCGGTAAAGGCATGGCAAAGCCTGAATTCACAGGTCGGTCCGAGTTCCGGATGCGGCGTTTGCGGACCATGTACGGAAACTGACCGAACCACCATGCGACCGTCGTTAATGCGGCCATCATTTGATAGACCTGTGTACATATGATGAACAAACTAGAGTAATAATTCCTTGGGAAAATGAATCCGAACAAACAAAAAAAATACTAGGATTAATAGCACCTGGTTTATTTGTTGTAGCAATCCGAAGAAAGGTGATTCCGAAAATTGGGACTCGATCCGCACACCCATTGCCTGATGGGTGATAAAGCGACGGTATGGCGATGCTGGCAAAGGTTGGCTCACCGAGGCAAAGCCCTCGGTCCAGCTAACGTGACGGAGCTGGTTGGCTAGTGACGCCAAAGTCTCCGGAGTAGGTTGATGAAGAGATGGCGAAGCCCCCGGTCCAGCCGAGATGTCGAAGCCTTGATGTCAGCCGATGGGTTGAAGTAGGTCGGCGTGATGGACACCAGCTTGAAGAAGCAATAGTGCGGCCCTACCGATGCAGGTCGTGACGTGGTCGATGCCGGCTTGATGAAGTGACCATGCGGCGATGCTGGTACGCCCGCTCCGTGTAATCCATGTGGCGGAGATGTTGGTGATGATTTATCCTTCACGATGCCGGACTCTTGTTCGGCTTGCCGAGATGATGATCCGAAGAAGTTGAGCTCGGCTCAACAAAGTGACGATGTGTCTAGCGCAGGTCGGCAGCCTTGGAGCAATATTGCCGGACTGGTTTGACACCAGCATAATGATGAAGATGACCTCAGGGGAGGCTTAAAAATTTAAGGGCACATGTTTAAAAACAACGCACAATATCCTAGAAGATAATTCCTCTAAAAAGGTTGTCTAATATCACGTTCATAAAGAAACATGAATTCGGGTCAGATCCGTATTCGCGCAGAAAACGGGTCCAAAAATTGGTCCACTCATCGGAAGGTTTCCGGAGTTTGAACCGTCGGATCGAGCTGAAATTTGGAGGGGTGGTAGATATGGGAATTTCACAGTAGATGAACGGATCTTCCAAAGGACCTCCGAGCTGGGCTCTGGATACCACTCCCTAAACTCGTCCAGATTCCCGTCCAGATTTGACAGGGCTCCAGTATATCGTACATGGTCAGAGATTCCTCCATCGGAACTCGACGAAATTTTGCATGGCTGTTGTAGACATAATTCCACACTATTCCACCGAAGCAATCGTCAAACCGACGCTCGAGGAGGTGGTGACAGTGAATACAAGTTCGTTGTCCCTAAAAACAGCACTGCCGCCCGAGGGCAATGTTGACGTTGAGCCCTCGAGCTCCACGGATGACTCCTCTATGATCATGATAGAGATCGGAGTTGATGTTGAAGAAGGCCCCCATCCGAACATGATGATCGGAGATGGAGCACGGTCCTTGGTCGGGCCAAGGTGACCAGTCGAGCCGGTGACGAAGATGCCGGCGTCGCAGTTGACCTGCGGGCGAGCCATTGATCCTTTTGTCGATCATACAGCGGAACTCTCAATGAAAGCACCAATGTCGGTGTCAAAACTGGCGGATCTCGGGTAGGGGGTCCCGAACTGTGCGTCTAGGATCGATGGTAACAGGAGGCAGGGGACACGATATTTACCCAGGTTCGGGCCCTTTTGATGGAGGTAATACTCTATGTCCTGCTTGATTGATATTGATAATATGAGTATTACAAGAGTTGATCTACCACGAGATCGTAGAGGCTAAAATCCTAGAGGCTAGCCTATGATATGATTGTTGTATATCGATCGACTAGCCTGGCCTCGGTGTATATAATGCACCAGAGGCCTAGGATAACAAGAGTCCTAGCCGAATACGCCGGTGGGGAGGAGTCCTTGTCTTGATCACCAAGTCTTGTGGAATCTTCCATGTATGCGTCAGCTGTCCGAACTGGCCCATGAGTATACAACCATGGGGGTCCTCGGCCCAATCTAACAGATCAGGAGACGACGTGGTGAGTACCCCCTAGTCCAGGACACCGTCACGTGGCAAGGTGGGATTGGCCCGGGGCGGCGGCACGATGACGTGGTGCACTCCCATTGGTCGGGGCGACGTGGCTGGGCGGCGATGGACATGTCCGGCGACGCGAGGAAGGAGGAGGCTAGGGTTTCGTCCACGAAATTGGATGGGAGAGGTGTTTATATAGGTAGAGGGAGCTAGGAGAGTCCAAATGAGGTGCGGTTTTCGCCCACACGATCATGATCCAACAACGGAGAGCATGAAGGGGGTTTAGATGGGCTAGTGGGCTATTGTGGAAGGGTGCTGGGCTGCAAAGATAAGGGGTTTTGCGGTTACACGGTTAACCGTTGGGGCATCAAACGACCTCCAAATGGAATGAAATTTGACAGGCGCCAGAAAAGATCTTGATGTCTACTACACAACCTTCTTCTTGTAGACTCGTGTTGGGCCTCCAAGCGCAGAGTTTTGTAGGACAGTAGAAAATTTCCCTCAAGTGGACGACCTAAGGTTTATCAATATGTGGGAGGCGTAGGATGAACATGGTCTCTCTCAAACAACTCTGCAACCGAATAACAAAGAGTCTCTTGTGTCCCCAACACACCCAATACGATGGTAAATTGTATAGGTGCACTAGTTCGGCGAAAAGATGGTGATACAAGTACAATATGAATGGTAGATATAGGTTTTTGTAATCTGAAAATGTAAAAACAGCAAGGTAGCTAGTAACAAAAGTGAGCGAAAACGGCATTGCAATGATTGGAAACAAGGCCTAGGATTCATACTTTCACTAGCGCAAGTTCTCTCAACAATGATAACACAATTAGATCATAGAACAATCCCTCAACATGCAACAAAGAGTCACTCCAAAGTCACTAATAGCGGAGAATAAATGAAGAGATTATTGTAGGGTATGAAACCACCTCAAAGTTATTCTTTCTGATTGATCTATTGGGCTATTCATATAAGTGTCACAAATAGCCCTAGAGTTCATACTAAAATAACACCTTAAGACACACATAAACCAAAACCCTAATGTCACCTAGATACTTCAATGTTACCACAAGTATCCGCGGGTTTGATTATATTATATGCATCACACAATCTCAGATTCATCTATTCAAACCAACACAAAGAACTTCAAAGAGTGCCCCAAAGTTTCTACCGGAGAGTCAAGACGAGGGAGTCTTGGATTATGGGTATTCGGACAGCCGGATTATATCCTTTGGCCGGACTGTTGGACTATTAAGATACAAGATTGAAGACTTCGTCATGTGTCCGGATGGGACTCTACTTGGCGTGGAAGGCAAGCTAGGCAATACAGATATGTATATCTCCTCCTTTGTAACCGACCTTGTGTAACCCTAGCCCCCTCCGGTGTTTATATAAACCGGGGGGTTTTAGTCCGTAGGACAACATACAATCATACCATAGGCTAGCTTCTAGGGTTTAGCCTCTCCGATCTCGTGGTAGATCAACTCTTGTACTACTCATATTATCAAGAATAATCAAGAAGGACGTAGGGTTTTACCTCCACCAAGAGGGCCTGAACCTGGGTAAAACATCATGTCCCCTGCCTCCAGTTACCATCCGCCTTAGACGCACAGTTCGGGACCCCCTACCCGAGATCCGCCAGTTTTGACATCGACATTGGTGCTTTTATTGAGAGTTCTTCTGTGTCCTCATCATTAGGCTTGATGGCTCCTTCGATCATCGATAGCGATGCAGTCCAGGATGAGACATTTCTCCCCAGATAGATCTTTGTATTCGGCGGCTTCTCACTACGGGCCAACTCGCTTGGCCATCTGGAGCAGATCAAGAGTTACGCCCCTGGCCACCAGGTCGGGTTTGGAAGCTTAAACTACATGGCCGATATCCGCGGAGACTTGATCTTCGACGGATTCGAGCCCCTGCCTAGTGCGCCACACGGTCACGATGAGCATGATTTAGCTCTGCCATCGGACGGTGTTCAGGAGATCGCGTCGGCAACCGCTCCGACCCTCAATTCGGAGCCAGTTGCGCCATCCTTGGACGGGTGGATAGACTCCGCCACGGAGGTCGTATCCTTAGCGGCGATCGAGCCGAGTATCGACCTTACCCTTCACGGGAGCCGTGACGCCGAACTACCGGATTCTTCCCCGGCCACGGACTCCGAACCGCCTGCGCCCGTGCCTGTCGAATCCGACTGGGCGCCGATCATGGAGTTCACCTCCGCGGATGTCTTTCAGCACTCGCCTTTTGGCGACATACTGAACTCAGTAAGGTCTCTCTCCTTGTCAGGAGAGTCCTGGTCGAACTATGTTTGGCGGGATTGGGATGCGGATGACGAAGAATTTCGCTGCCCACCCACCACCCACTTAGTAGCCATTGTCGACAATTTGACCGACATGCTCGACTTCGACTCCGAAGACATCGACGGTATGGACGACGATGCGGGAGACGAAGAGGAACCACTGCCCACAGGGCATTGGACAGCCACCTCATCATATGATATATACATGGTGGACACACCCAAAGAAGGCAATGGCGACGAGACAGCGGAGGATGACCCATCCAAGAAGCAACCCAAGCGCCGACGTCAGCGGCGCCGCTCTAAGTCTCGCCAAAGTATAAGCGGTGACACCGGCATAGGAGATAATAGCACCCCGGACAGTGCCGAAGACAACAACAATCGCCTCCAGCAAGATTTAGAGCAGGAGGATGGAGAAGCCAGCCCTCCCGAGAGAGCGGCAGATAGAGAGGCGGAGGATGACAATTACATGCCTCCCTCCGAAGACAAGGCAAGCCTCGACGATGACAAATTTGTCGTGCATGAGGATCCCATCGAACAAGAGCGCTTCAAGCATCGGCTTATAGCCATGGCAAATAGCCTTAAGAAAAAGCACAGTAGCTTCAAGCTGATCAGGATTTGCTAGCTGACAGATGGACTGAAATCCTTGCGGCCGAGGAATATAAACTCGAACGTCCCTCCAAGAGTTACCCAAAGCACAGGTTGCTACCCCGACTGGAGGAGGAAGCACCAAAACCTACGTCTCCAGCGTATGACGCGACTGATCGGCCACCTCGTGGCCACGACAGAGATGCATTTCAGCCAAAAGCTCAGCCCGCACCCCGACGTCACTCAAATAAAAATGTCAGGACATGGGGAAATACGCCAGACTTGTGAGACGTATTGGAGGACAAAGCAAAACATGCAAGATCGATCTACGGATCGCGAGGGCGCGCCAATATGCGAGACGATAACCGTCACGCCGGATATAGTAAAAGTAAGTCTGGCCGGGCCGAACACAGCGGACAAGACTCATTTGAGCTGCGTCGCGATATAGCCCAGTACAGAGGCGCTGCACACCCCCTATGCTTCATAGACGAAGTAATGGATCACCAAATCCTAGAGGGTTTCAAACCCGTAAATATCGAATCATACGACGGCACAACAGATCCTGCGGTATGGATCGAGGACTTCCTCCTGCACATCCACATGGCCCGCGGTGATGATCTACACGCCATCAAATACCTCCCACTCAAACTCAAAGGACCAGCTCGGCATTGGCTCAACAGCCTGCCAGCAGAATCCATTGGCTGTTGGGAAGATCTGGAAGCCGCATTCCTTGACAACTTCCAGGGCACTTATGTGCGACCACCAGATGCCGATGACTTGAGCCACATAATTCAGCAGCCAGAGGAATCGGCCAGGCAATTCTGGACACGGTTCCTAACAAAGAAAAATCAAATCGTCGACTGTCCGGATGCAGAGGCCCTAGCAGCTTTTAAGCACAACATCCGCGACGAGTGGCTCGCCCGGCACCTTGGCCAGGAAAAGTCGAAATTTATGGCAGCCCTCACGACACTCATGACCCGCTTTTGCGCGGGAGAAGACAGCTGGCTGGCTCGCAGCAATAACATATCAAAGAACCATGGTACTTCGGATACCAAAGATGGCAATGGCAGGTCACGTCGCAACAAACACAAGCACCGCATTAACAGCGACAATACCGAGGATACGACAGTCAATGCCAGATTCAAAGGCTCTAAACCCGGTCAGCGGAAAAAGCCATTCAAAAGAAGCACTCCGGGCCCGTCGAGTTTGGACCGTATAATCGATCGCTCGTGTCAAATACACGGCCCCCCCGACAAGCCAGCCAACCACACCAACAGGGATTGTTGGGTGTTCAAGCAGGCCGGCAAGTTAAATGCCAAAAACAAAGATAAGGGGTCACATAGCAATGACGAGGAGGAGCCCCGGCAGCCGAACACCGGAGGACAGAAGAGGTTCCCCCCACAAGTGCGGACGGTGAACATGATATACGCAACCCACATCCCCAAGAGGGAGCGGAAGCGTGCACTAAGGGACGTATATGCGTTAGAGCCAGTCGCCCCAAAGTTCAACCCATGGTCCTCTTGTCCGATCACCTTCGATCGCAGGGACCACCCCACTAGTATCCGTCATGGCGGATTCGCCGCACTGGTCCTAGACCCAATCATTGACGGATTTCACCTCACTCGAGTCCTTATGGATGGCGGCAGCAGCCTGAACCTGCTTTATCAAGACACAGTGCGCAAAATGGGTATAGACCCCTCAAGGATCAAACCCACAAAAACGATCTTCAAAGGCGTCATACCAGGTGTAGAGGCCCATTGCACAGGCTCAGTCACACTGGAAGTGGTCTTCGGATCCCCGGATAACTTCCGAAGCGAGGAGTTAATCTTAGATATAGTCCCGTTCCGCAGTGGCTATCATGCACTGCTCGGGCGAACCGCATTTGCGAGATTCAATGTGGTACTGCATTATGCATACCTCAAGCTCAAGATGCCAGGACCTCGGGGGGTCATCACAGTTAATGGAAACACAGAGCGCTCTCTCCGCACGGAGGAGCACACTGCGGCCCTCGCAGCAGAAGCGCAAAGCAGCCTCTTAAGGCAATCCACCAGTTCGGTAATTAAGGACCCGGACACCTTCAAGCGCGCCCGGAGTAATCGGCAACAAGACCGACTGGCACGTTCCGAGCTCGCATAGCAATGCGGCCCCCACCCCAGTCCCAGCCAAATGGCGAAATCCGTGCCACGCGTACATAATTACGCATTGAAAATACCATGGGCATAGGTGGGGAGGGGGGCATGACTACAGCACGCCCCAAGACGCGGCTCAACCGCACTAGGGGCTTCCCCCTTTGTTATTTTTCTTTCTTTCAGGACTTTAATCTCTGGAAGCCCCGTCCGGCAGTAAGATTGCCGAACACACGATACAACAACCAAGGAGGCGGAAAGCTACGTCATATTAAGGAATTCCCAGGTGGTCTCTGATAACGAGTGAAATACCTGCTTTAGTTACCATTCCTCAGCTTGCCCTTGGAGAGGACCTGTTAAATAGTCCTACTTTTTGCTTATCGCACTAATTGTATCATTCTACTTCGACGCACCTTTTTGAATAAACAATGCATAGAACTAGACTATTATCGCATTCTTCTTTATTTATATATATATATATGTGTATATATATATATGTTCATTCATAACATTCAGCACCCGTACACTCTGGTACGGCCAATACGCCAGGGGCTTAAGCATACCCCATAATACGGCGTGAGAAGTCCGAACACTTTCGACAGTGCGGCACCCCGAACTTATAGCATTATATGCATCAGCTCCGAATCATGTCTTGGTTTAATAGTTGGGTTTGCCCGGCTCCCATGTTTTGGTACCTTACATTCCACTATATCGGCTAAGGTAGCACTGGGAGAACTACTGCGATTGTGCCCTGGTTCAGCTGGGCTAAGCACCTCAGTAGAGAAAGCTAAAACTAACTGTCATGATAAGGCGAGGGTTGGTCTCTGTTCGAGAGGTCTCGAGACCCTAAAGACTTATGCCGCTTAGAGCGAGGAGTCGGCTTTGTCTGGCTTAAGGCATGTATAGCGCCCCGAATTCCGCCTTCGAATACTAGGGGCTTCGCCAAAATTTAAAATTGTAGAATTCTATGGCTAAGTGAGAGTGATAAAGCATTATAGTCTGATTGCCTTGTGCGTTGTGCTGACCACCTCCCTCGAAGGACCCAATAATGGGGAAAAGAGTGCTCAGATTTATCTGGAACACCCCAGCACTCGTGGCATGGGGGCAGAAGCCGACGACTGGCCATCTCTCAGATTTGATAAACAGCCGCACAGAAGGTAATATTTTAAATTCAAACAAGCGTTGCATAGTGCATATGAACAAGTTTTCATAATACAGGATCACACGAGCAAGTTCATTCAAACATTACATCCTTCGCACACTCGTCCGCCACAAGACGGGCACCCTTCAGGACACCCTCATAATACATCTCGGGATGGCGATGCTCCTTGCCCTGTGGCGGACCCTCCTTCACCAGCTTCTCAGCGTCCATCTTGGCCCAGTGCACCTTTGCACAGGCAAAAGCCCGGCGGGCACCTTCGATACAGACACGGACCGCATGATGACTTCCAGCTGTGGGCAGGCATCCACAAGCCGCCTCACCAGGCCGAAGTAGCTGTTGGGAAGGGAGTCACTAGGCCACATCCGGACTATAAAGCCCTTCATGGCCTGTTCAGCCGCCTTGTGCAGCTCGACCAGTTGCTTCAGCTGGTCGCTCATAGGCATCGGGTGTTCGGTCCCAGTATAATGAGACCAGAACAACTTCTTTGTCGAGCTTCCCTGCTCGGTCTGGTAATATTTCGCGGCATCCGACACGCTGCGGGGCAAATCTGCGAATGCTCCTAGAGAGCTCCGGACTCGGGTAAGTAACAAGTAATTTACTTTCACATGCTTGCTTTGCATATTAATGCCTTACCCGCCGCTATCTTCCTCATTGCCTCAATCTCCTAGAAGGCCTTTTGGGCTTCAGCCTTGGCATTCTTTGTGCTCTCGAGGGCTGCGGCAAGCTCGGACTCTCGCGTCTTCGAGTCAAGCTCCAAAGCCTTGTGCTTCTTCACGAGAGCCTGGATCTCTTGCTGCACCTCGCCCACCCGTGCCTTTTGCTTTTTCCGCTCGGTGCGCTCCTTGGACGCTTTGTTTTCGGCCTCGGACAGCGCTTGCTTCAGGGTCGCCACTTCGGTTGTGGCCCCTGGCACATTCATGATGATCCTGTCATTTCGCAACCACATTTTCTTTTATATATAGACAAGGTATTACTTACCTTTGTTCTCCTCGAGATGCCTCTTGGCAAGGCCGAGCTCTTTCTCGGACCCCTCGAGGTCCTGCTTCAATGCGGCGACCTCCGCAGTCAGTGCGGCAGAGGTCAGCAGCGAAGCCTGCATACGCATGCAGACATACTTATATTAGACTCCTGCAGATATTATTTGATCCTCTATTCGGCTTTTCTTTGTGAACACCAAACAGAGCATCAGGGGCTACTGTCTATGCGGTAATAGTTTTCCTATATTTTAAATACTTACCTCAAAGCCTGTTAGAAGGCTGGCACAGGCTTCAGTCAGTTCGCTCTTGGCGGACTGAATCTTCTTGATCACCGCACTCATAATAGTGCGGTGCTCTTCGTCGATGGAAGCGCCGCGAAGCGCTCCCAGCAGGTTGTCCGGTGCCTCTGGATGGACAGAGGTCACCGGCACGGGCGTCTTGCCCCTTTTGGAAGGGGGCCGCTTGCCCGAGTCCGGAACCACTGGAGGTTCCGGCGTGGTGTTCGGCTGAGAGCCAAACTTGGAGCCCCCGGGAGCCTTGCTCCCTTTGCTCCTGAAGTCCGGAAGGTCGCCTTGAGGCGCCTCCGGGACTGTCTCCCCCCGGCTCGGTGCCCCTTGAGACAATACCTCGGCATTGTACGTAGGGCAAGGGGAGGAGGCGGTCGGAAGTGTATCACTATTCATGTCCGACGAGTCCAAGGAACCGCCCGACGATGATACATCGATACGGGCTTGGGGCGGAGTGCATAATCATATTCGACGTTGGGAGAAGCAGTGCGACAAAGGTATGCTATGAGTTACTCTGGTATCCGAATACTTACAACTTCGCCAGGGGCTTGGCCCTGAGCAGCCACTCGTCTTCGCTGTCGGCGGCGGTGGTGGAGCAGTCTGGAAAGAGAGTCCTTCCCTTCTTGGACCCTTCGGCCTCCCGGTTGGGGCGGCCTTCCTTTTCTTGTCTCCCCCGGCTGGAGGGGGAGAATCTTCATCATCCTTCTCCTCGTTTTCACGGGAGGAGTGCATCTCGCTGTTATCGGACGATGAGTCCGATACCACCTGGTGCCGGGAACTCTTTTGGGTTCCCTTGGCCTTCTTCTTGGTCTTCTCCAGCACCTCATAAGGAGCCGGAGTCCGCATCTCCGTCAGGAGAGCGTCCGCAGGGTCTTCGGGCAGAGGGGCCGGACAGTTAATCTGCTCCGATGTCTCCACCCAGTCATGTCAAAGGCATGGGAGCTCAGACCCCGCACATGGTTAAGCTATGGGAAATATCCTACCAGATGTATAGAACTTACCGAATTCGCAGGGCGCTTCGCGCTTAGCCCCGCGGTCCTCGGTGAGAGAAGGAGGGACCTTGGCGCCCTTGAACAGAACCCTCCAGACGTCCTTATGTGTCGTGTCGAAGAGCTCGTGTAGAGTCTGGTGCTGGGCCGGGTCGAACTCCCATAAGTTGAAATCCCGTTGTTGACACGGGAGGATCCGGCGGAAGAGCATGACCTGGACTATGTTGACAAGCTTAAGTTTCTTGCTTATCATGTTCCGGATACACTTCTGGAGTCCGTCCAGCTCCACTGATGAACCCCAGGACAGGCCCTTCTCCTTCCAGGAAGTGAGCCGCGTGGGGATTCCGGATCGAAACTCGGGGGCCGCCACCCAGTTGGTGTCGCGCGGCTCGGTGATGTAGAACCACCCCGATTGCCACCCCTTTATGGTCTCCACAAAGGAGCCCTCGAGCCATATAACGTTGGGCATTTTGCCCACCATGGCTCCGCCGCATTCCGCTTGTTGACCGCCAACCACCTTCGGCTTGATAATGAAGGTCTTCAGCCACAGGCCGAAGTGGGGCCGGATGCGGAGGAAAGCCTCACACACGACGATGAACGCCAAGATGTTGAGGATGAAATTCGGGGCCAGATCTTGAAAGTCCAACCCGTAATAGAACATAAGGCCGCGGACGAATGAATGGAGGGGAAAACCCAGTCTACGGACGAAGTGGGGGAGGAAAACCACCCTTTCATGAGGTTCCGGGGTAGGGACAATCTGCCTCGCGGCTGGCAGCCGGTGCGCGATATCCGCGGCTAAGTATCCGGCCTCACGTAATTTTTTGATGTGTCCCTCCGTGACGGAGGAGACCATCCACTTGCCTCCCGCTCCGGACATGTTTGAGGAGAGTTGAGGAGAAGGAAGCGGACTTGGGCGCTGGAGCTCGAGTGTGCGAGAATGGATGAGCAAGGAGGAAGAAGGCGTGGGTAGAAAAAGGTGAGACCTTATCCCTTTATAAGGGCGGACGAAACTATGCGCCCCCCACTAGCCTGGTAAAACTCGCTTGTCCCCCAAGCGCCGTAATTGGTGGCGCGGTTGGGTTACCCACGCCCGTATTGATGAGAATCCCGTAATAAGGGGAACACGATCTCTGCTTTGAAAAGATGTGTCAAGAAACCGCCTCGCGTTATGTGCGGGGCTGGTTAAAGGAAAACGGTTCAAATAATTACCGAGCCGTGGCGTGATGTCATGCTGCCAAAACGTGTCAGCAGATTAGATTTGGGGAAATATTATTCTCTCTACGGTGGTATGTGGAACTTATTTTGCAGGGTCGGACACTATCCTTGTATTCAAATTCTTCTGTGGTGTATTCGGAGGAGGAACCCGCCTTGCAATGCCGAAGAAAACACTGCACGCCGGACTCGTCGTCATTGAAGCCTGGTTCAGGGGCTACTGAGGGAGTCCTGGATTATGGGGTATCTGGACAGCCGGATTATATCCTTTGGCCGGACTGTTGGACTATGAAGATACAAGATTGAAGACTTCGTCCCGTGTCCGAATGGGACTCTACTTGGCGTGGAAGGCAAGCTAGGCAATATGGATATGTATATCTCCTCCTTTGTAACTGACCTTGTGTAACCCTAGCCCCCTTCGGTGTCTATATAAACCGGAGGGTTTTAGTCCGTAGGACAACATACAATCATACCATAGTCTAGCTTCTAGGGTTTAGCCTCTCTGATCTCGTGGTAGATCAACTCTTGTACTACTCATATTATCAAGAATAATCAAGCAGGACGTAGGGTTTTACCTCCATCAAGAGGGCCCGAACCTGGGTAAAACATCCTGTCCCCTGACTCCTATTACCATCCGCCTTAGACGCACAGTTCGGGACCCCCTACCCGAGATCCGTCGGTTTTGACACCGACAGTCACCAAAACATACATCAAGTAGATCACGTGAATATCCCATTATCACCGCAGATAAGCACATGCAAGACATACATCAAGTGTTCTCAAATCCTTAAAGACTCAATCCGATAAGATAACTTCAAAGGGAAAACTCAATCCATTACAAGAAGGTAGAGGGTGGAAACATCATAAGATCCAACTATAATAGCAAAGCTCACAATACATCAAGATCGTGCCAAATCAAGAACACGAGAGAGAGAACATGAGAGAGAGAGAGAGATAGAGAGAGAGATCAAACACATAGCTACTGGTACATACCCTTAGCCCTGAGGGTGAACTACTCCCTCCTTGTCATGGAGAGCGCCGGGATGATGAAGATGGCCACCGGTGATGGTTTCCCCCTCCGGCAGGGTGCCGGAATAGGCTCCCGATTGGTTTTTCATGGCTACAGAGGCTTGCGGCAGCGAAACTCCCGATCAAGGTTTATTTCTGGGGGTTTCTATATTTATAAGAATTCTTGGCGTCAAGAACAAGTCAGGGGGTCCACGAGGTGACGACAAGGACGGAGGGCGCGCCCTCCACCTTTGTGGAGGCCTCATGGCTCTTCTGGCCCAACTCTTTTGCTTCAGGGGCTTCTTCTGGTCCATAAAAAATCACTGTAAATTTTAAGCTCATTTGGACTCCGTTTGATATTCCTTTTCTGTGAAACTCAAAAACAAGGGGAAAATAGAAACTGGCACTAGGTTCTAGGTTAATAGGTTAGTCCCAAAAATCATATAAAATAGCATATAAAACATACAAGATAGATAATATAATATCATGTAACAATAAAAAATTATAGATACGTTGGAGACGTATCAAGCATCCCCAAGCTTAATTCCTGCTCGTCCTCGAGTAGGTAAATGATAAAAGCCGAATTTTTGATGTGGAATGCTACCAAACAATTTATCAATGTAATCTTCTCTATTGTGGCAAGAATATTCAGATCCATAAGATTCAAAACAAAGTTTAATATTGACATAAAAACAATAATACTTCAAGCATACTAACAAGGCAATTATGTCTTCTCAAAATAACATGGACAAAGAAAGCTCATCCCTACGTAATCATATTGTCTGGCTATGCTCCATCTTCATCACATAAAATATTAAAATCATGCATAACCCTGATGACAAGCCAAGCAATTGTTTCGTACTTTTGACGTTGTCAAACTTTTTCAATTTTCATGCAATACATGAGCGTGAGCCATGGATATAGCACTATAGGTGGAATAGACTGTGGTTGTGGAGAAGACAAAAAGAAGGAGATAGTCTCACATCAACTAGGCGTATCAACGGGCTATGGAGAAGCCCATTAATAGATATCAATGTGAGTGAGTAGGGATTTCCATGCAACGGATGCACTAGAGCTATAAGTTTATGAAAGCTCAAAAAATAAAACTAAGTGGGTGTGCATCCAACTCGCTTGCTCACGAGGACCTAGGGCATTTTGAGGAAGCCCAGCATTGGAATATACAAGCCATGTTCTATAATGAAAATTCCCACTAGTATAAGAAAGTGATATCATAGGAGACTCTCTATCATGAAGATCATGGTGCTACTTTGAAGCACAAGTGTGATAAAAGGATAGTAACATTGCCCCTTCTCTCTTTTCTCTCATTTTTTTATTTGGGCCTTCTCTCATTTTTATGTGGCCTCTTTATTTATTTATTTTTTCGTCCGGAGTCTCATCCCGACTTGTGGGGGAATCATAGTCTCCATCATCCTTTCCTCACATGGGACAATGATCTAATAAAGAAGATCATCACACTTTTATTTACTTACAGCTCAAGAATTACAACTCGATACTTAGAACAAAATATGACTCTATATGAATGCCTCCGACCGTGTACCGGGTTGTGCCTCAAGAGTGACATGTATAAAAAAATGAATGGTGGCTTTGCCACAAATACGATGTCAAATACATGATCATGCAAGGCAATATGACAATGACGAAACGTGTCATAATAAACGGAACGGTGGAATATTGCATGGCAATATATCTCGGAATGGCTATGGAAATGCCATAGTAGGTAGGTATGGTGGCTGTTTTGAGGAAGATATATGGTGGGTGTTGAAGGAAATATGCCCTAGAGGCAATAATAAAGTTGTTATTTATATTTCCTTATACCATGATAAATGTTTATTATTCATGCTAGAATTGTATTAACCGGAAACTTAGTACATGTGTGAATACATAGACAAACAAAGTGTCACTAGTATGCCTCTACCTGACTAGCTCGTTGAATCAAAGATGGTTAAGTTTCCTAGCCATAGACATGAGTTGTCATTTGATTAACGAGATCACATCATTAGGACAATGATGTGATTGACTTGACCCATTACGTTAGCTTAGTACTTGATCGTTTAGTTTACTGCTATTGCTTTCTTCATGACTTATACATGTTCCTATGACTATGTGATTATGCAACTCCCAATTACCGGAGGAACACTTTGTGTGCTACCAAACATCACAACTTAACTGGGTGATTATAAATGTGCTCTACAGGTGTCTCCGATGGTACTTGTTGAGTTGGCATAGATCGAGATTAGGATTTTTCACTCCGATTGTCGGAGAGGTATCTCTGGGTTCTCTCGGTAATGCACATCACTAGAAGCCTTGCAAGCAATGCAACTAATGAGTTAGTTGCGGGACGATGCATTACGGAACGAGTAAAGAGACTTGCCAGTAATGAGATTGAGCTAGGTATTGAGATACCGACGATCGAATCTCGGGCAAGTAACATATCGATGACAAAGGGAACAACGTATATTGTTATGCGGTTTGACCGATAAAGATCTTCGTAGAATATGTAGGAGCCAATATGAACATCCAGGTTCCACTATTGGTTATTGACCAGAGATGTGTCTCGGTCATGTCTACATAGTTCTCGAACCCGTAGGGTCCGCACGCTTAAAGTTTCAATGACGGTTGTATTATGAGTTTTTGTGTTTTGATGTACCGAAGGTAGTTCGGAGTCCCGGATATGATCACGGACATGACGAGGAGTCTCTAAATGGTCGAGATGTAAAGATCGATATATTGGACGACTATATTCCGACACCGGAAATGTTCCGGGTGGTTTCGGAGAAAACCGGAGTGCCGAAGGGTTACTGGACCCCCCCCCCCCCCCCCGGGGGAGAAATAGTGGGCCTTATGGGCTTTAGTGGAGAGAGAGAGGGTTGACATAGGGCAGGCCGCTTGCCCCTCCCCCTCTAGTCTGAATTGGAATAGGAGAGGGGGCGGCACCCCCCTTTCCTTCTCCCTCTCCCCCTTCCTTTCCCCCTCTTAGTAGGAGTAGGAAAGAGGGGAGTCCTGCTCCTACTAGGAGGAGGAGGACTCCTCCTGGCGCGCCTACAGGGGCCGGCCGGCCTCCTCCCCTTGCTCCTTTATATACGGGGGCAGGGGGCACCTCTAGACACACAAGTTGATCATTGATCCCTTGGCCGTGTGCGGTGCCCCCCTCCACCATAATCCACCTCGATCATATCGTAGCGGTGCTTAGGTGAAGCCCTCCGTCGGTAGCAACATCATCACTGTTATCACGCCGTCGTGCTGACGGAACTCTCCCGTGAAGCTATGCTGGATCAGAGTTCGTGGGATGTCATCGAGCTGAACGTGTGCTGAACTCGGAGGTGCCGTACGTTTGGTACTTGGATCAGTTGGATCATGAAGACGTTCGACTACATCAACTGCGTTCTCATAACACTTCTGCTTACGGTCTACGAGGGTAGTGGACGATACTCTTCCCTTTCATTGCTATGCATCACCATGATCTTGCATGTGCGTAGGATTTTTTTTGAAATTACTATGTTCCCCAACAATGGCATCCGAGCCAGGTTTATGCGTAAATGTTATATGCATGAGTATAACACAAAGGAGTTGTGGGCGTGGGTATATACATATTGCTTGCCGTCACTAGTTGATTCTTGATTCAGCGGCATTGTTGGATCAAGCGGCTCAGACTGACATTACGCGTACGCTTATGCGATACTGGTTCTACCGACGTGCTTCACACACAGGTGGCTGGTGGGTGTCAGATTCTCCAACTTTAGTTGAATCGTATTCAATGAACAGGGTTCTTTCTGAAGATCAAAAAGCAATCACTATACCACGTTCTTGCTCAGCCCGTAGCAGCCATGTAAAATTTGCAACAACAAAGTAGAGGACGTCTAACTTTTTTTTGCAGGGCATGTTGTGATGTGATATGTTCAAGACATGATGCTAAGTTTTATTGTATGAGATGATCATGTTTTCTAACTAAGTTATCGGCAACTGGCAGAAGCCTTATGGTTTTCTCTTTATTGCATAAGATGCAAGCGCCATACAATTGCTTTACTTTATGCTATGCGATAACAATAGTTGCAAAAGCAATAGTTTGCGAGATGACCATGTGACGACATGTTGATAGAGATCAAGATGATGGAGATCATGGTGTCATGCCGGTGACGATGGAGATCATGACGGTACTTTGGAGATGGAGATCAAAGGCACAAGATGATGATGGCCATATCATGTCACATATTTTGATTGCATGTGATGTTTATCCTTTATGCATCTTATTTTGCTTAGATCGACGGTAGCATTATAAAATGATCTCTCACTAAATTTCAAGGTATAAGTGTTCTCCCTGAGTATGCACCGTTGCTATAGTTCATCATGCCGAGACACCACGTGATGATCGGGTGTGATAAGCTCTACATTCACATACAACATGTGCAAGCCAGTTTTGCACACGCGGAATACTCGGGTTAAACTTGACAAGCCTAGCATATGCAGATATGGCATCGGAACACTGAGACCGAAAGGTCGAGCGTGAATCATATAGTAGATATGATCAACATAGTGATGTTCACCATTGAAAACTACTCCATCTCACGTGATGATCAGACATGGTTTAGTTGATGTGGATCACGTGATCACTTAGATGATTAGAGGGATGTCTGTCTAAGAGGGAGTTCTTAAGTAATATGATTAATTGAACTTAAATTTATCATGAACTTAGTCTTGATAGTATTTGCATATCTATGTTGTAGATTGATGACCCACAAGTATAGGGGATCTATCGTAGTCCTTTCGATAAGTAAGAGTGTCGAACCCAACGAGGAGCAAAAGGAAATGATAAGCGGTTTCCAGCAAGGTATTCTCTGCTAGTACTGAAATAAGTGGTAAAAGATAGTTTTGTGATAGGATAATTTCTAACGAGCAACAAGTAACAAAAGTAAATAAAGTGCATCAAGGTGTCCCAATCCTTTTTGTAGCAAACGACAAGCCTGGGCAAACTCTTATATAGAGAAAAGCGCTCCTGAGGACACATGGGAATATCGTCAAGCTAGTTTGCATCACGTTCATATGATTCGCGTTCGGTACTTTGATAATTTGGTATGTGGGTGGACCGGTGCTTGGGTACTGTCCTTACTTGGACAAGCATCCCACTTATGATTAACCTCTATTGCAAGCATCCGCAACTACAACAAAAGTATTAAGGTAAACCTAACCATAGCATGAAACATATGGATCCAAATCAGCCCCTTACGAAGCAACGCATAAACTAGGGTTTAAACTTCTGCCACTCTAGCAACCCATCATCTACTTATTACTTCCCAATACCTTCCTCTATGCCCAAATAATGGTGAAGTGTTATGTAGTCGAAGTTCACATAACACCACTAGAGGAGAGACAACATACATCTCATCAAAATATCGAACGAATACCAAATTCACATGACTACTAATAGCAAGACTTCTCCCATGTCCTCAGGAACAAACGTAACTACTCACAAAGAAAATTCATGTTCATAACCATAGAGGTATTAATATGCATATAGGATCTGAACATATGATCTTCCACCAAATAAACCAACTAGCATCAACTACAAGGAGTAATTAACACTACTGGCAACCTACTAGTACCAATCCCAGACTTGGATACAAGAATTGGATACAAGAGATGAACTAGGGTTTTGACAGGAGATGGTGCTGGTGAATATGTTGATGGAGATTGCCCTCTCCCGATGAGAGGAGCGTTAGTGATGACGATGGCGATGATTTCCCCCTCCCGGAGGGAAGTTTCCCCGGCAGAACAGCTCTGCCGAGCCCTAGATTGGATCCACCAAGGTTCCGCCTCGTGGCGGCGGAGTTTCGTCCGAGGAGATGGCTTATGATTTTTTTCCTCATCGAAAGACTCCATATAGCAGAAGATGGACATCGGAGGGCCACCAGGGGGCCCACGAGGTAGGGGGCGCGCCCAGGGAGTAGGGCGCGCCCCCCACCCTCGTGGGTAGGGTGTGGCCCCCCTGGTGAACTTCTTGCACTTAGTATTTTTTATATATTCTGAAAACGTCTTCCGTGAAGTTTCAGGACTTTTGGAGCTGTGCAGAATAGGTCTCTAATATTTGCTCCTTTTCCAGCCCAGAATCCCAGCTGCCGGCATTCTCCCTCTTTATGTAAACCTTGTAAAATAAGAGAGAATAGGCATAAGTATTGTGACATAATGTGTAATAAAAGCCCATAATGCAATAAATATCGATATAAAAGCATGATGCAAAATGGATGTTTCATAGATCAATAGCTCGCACATAGCTTCCCCGTTTATTTTCAATAGGTTCCTAGAGAAAAATAAATTGAAAGATGTTAGTAGCAATGATGCAGATTGGATCCGTGATCTAAGGATTATCCTCATTACTGCATAGAAGAATTATGTCTTTGATGCACAGATATGTGACGAACCTATTGCAGGAGCATATGCAGACGTTATGAACGTTTGGCAAAGCTCGGTATGATGACTACTGATACGTCTCCAACGTATCTATAATTTTTGATTGCTCCATGCTATATTATCTACTGTTTTGGACTATATTGGGCTTTATTTTCCACTTTTATATTATTTGTGGGACTAACCTATTAACCGGGGGCCCAGCCCAGAATTGCTGTTTTTTTGCCTATTTCAGTGTTTCAGATAAACGGAATATCAAACGGAGTCCAGACGGAATAAAATCTTCGGGAACGTGATTTTCTCACCGAACATGATCCAGGAGACTTGGACCCTACTGCAAGGAAGCAAAGAGGTCTTCACGAGGGTGGGGGCGCGCCCCCTGCCTCGTGGGCCCCTCGGTGCTCCGCCGACGTACTCCTTCCTCCTATATATACACACGTACCCCCAAACGATCAGAACAGGAGCCAAAACCTAATTCCACCGCCGCAACTTTCTGTATCCACGAGATCCCATCTTGGGGCCTGTTCCGGAGCTCCGCCGGAAGAGGGCCGTCATCACGGAGGGCTTCTACATCATCATAGCCTCTCCGATGAAGTGTGAGTAGTTTACCTCAGACCTTCAGGTCCATAGTTAGTAGCTAGATGGCTTCTTCTCTCTCTTTGAATCTAAATACAAAGTTCTCCCCCTCTCTCGTGGAGATCTATTCGATGTAATCTTCTTTTTGCGGTGTGTTTGTTGAGACCGATGAATTGTGGGTTTATGATCAAGTCTATCTATGAATAATATTTGAATCTTCTCTGAATTCTTTTATGCATGATTGGTTATCTTTGCAAGTCTCTTCGAATTATCCGTTTGGTTTGGCCAACTAGATTGGTAGTTATTGCCATGGGAGAAGTGCTTAGCTTTGGGTTCGATCTTGCGGTGTCCTTACCCAGTGACAGAAGGGGCAGCAAGGCACGTATTGTATCGTTGCCATCGAGGATAACAAGATGGGGTTTATTTCATATTGCATGAATTTATCTCTCTACATCATGTCATCTTGCTTAAGGTGTTACTCTGTTTTTAACTTAATACTCTAGATGCATGTTGGATAGCAGTCGATGAGTGGAGTAATAGTAGTAGATGCAGAATCGTTTCGATCTACTTGTCACGGACGTGATGCCTATATACATGATCATGCCTAGATATTCTCATAATTATGCTCAATTCTATCAATTGCTCAACAGTAATGTGTTCACCCACCGTAGAATACTTATGCTCTTGAGGGAAGCCACTAGTGAAACCTATGGCCCCCGAGTCTATTCTCATCATATCAATCTCCATCACTTTTATATTGTTTTGCTATTTACTTTGCTTTTACTTTTTACTTTGCATATTTATATCAAAAATACCAAAAATATTCTATCGATCAGATCTCACTCTCGTAAGTGACTGTGAAGGGCTTGACAACCCCTAATCGCGTTGGTTACGAGTAGCTATCGCTTTGTGCAGGTACGAGGGACTTGAGCGTGGGCTCCTACTGGATTGATACCTTGGTTCTCAAAAACTGAGGGAAATACTTACGCTACTCTGCTGCATCATCCCTTCCTCTTCGGGGAAAACCAACGCAAGCTCAAGACATAGCAAGAAGGATTTCTGGCGCCGTTGCCGGGGAGTCTACGCAAAAAGTCAATATACCAAGTACCCATCACAATCTCTATCTCTCGCATTACATTATTTGCCATTTTCCTCTCATCTTCCTCTCCCCCCAATTCACCTTTGCCGTTTTATTCGCCCTCTCTCTCCCTATCCTCCCTCTCTATTTGCCTCTCTTCGCCCGTTTGATTTTTGTTTGCTCGTGTGTTAGATTGCTTGCTTGTTGCGATGGCTCAAGTTACTACTAAATTGTGTGACTTCACCAATACCAATAATAATGATTTCCTTAGCACTCCGATTGCTCCTCTTACCGATGCTGAATCTTGTGAAATTAATACTGCTTTGTTGAATCTTGTTATGAAAGATCAATTCGCCGGCCTTCCTAGTGAAGATGCCGCTACTCATCTGAATAGCTTCGTTGATTTATGTGATATGCAAAAGAAAAAAGATGTCAATAATGATGTCTTTAAATTGAAGCTATTTCCTTTTTTGCTTAGAGATCGTGCTAAAGCTTGGTTTTCGTCTTTGCCTAAGAATAGTATTGATTCATGGAACAAATGCAAAGATGCTTTTATCTCTAAATATTTTCCTCCCGCTAAGATCATCTCTCTTAGAAACGATATAATGAACTTTAAACAACTTGATCATGAACATGTTGCACAAGCTTGGGAGAGAATGAAATTAATGATAAGTAATTGCCCTACTCATGGTTTGAATTTGTGGATGATTATACAGAAATTTTATGCCGGATTGAATTTTGCTTCTAGAAATCTTTTAGATTCGGCCGCGGGAGGCACTTTTATGGAAATCACTTTAGGAGATGCTACTAAACTCCTAGATAATATTATGGTTAATTATTCTCAATGGCACACTGAAAGAACTTCTAATAAAAAAAGTGCATGCGATAGAAGAAATTAATGTGTTGAGTGGGAAGATGGATGAACTTATGAAATTATTTGCTACTAAGAGTGATTTTTCTGATCCTAATGATATGCCTTTGTCTACTTTGATTGAGAATAATAATGAATCTATGGATGTGAATTTTGTTGGTAGGAATAATTTTGGTAACAACGCTTATAGAGGGAATTTTAATCCTAGGCCATATCCTAGTAATCCTTCTAATAATTATGGGAATTCCTACAACAACTCTTATAGAAATTATAATAAGATGCCCTCTGATTTTGAATCTAATATTAAAGAATTTATTTCTTCGCAAAAGAATTTTAATGCTATGATTGAAGAAAAATTGCTTAAGATTGATGATTTGGCTAGGAACGTTGATAGAATTGCTCTTGATGTTGATGCTTCGAAACTTAGATCTATTCCACCTAAGCATGATATTAATGAGTCTCTAAAAGCCATGAGAATTTCAATTGATGAGTGTAAGGAAAGAATCGCTAGGATGCGTGCTTCCAAAGATGCCTTTATTAAAGCGTGTTCTTCCAATTCCTATGAAAATCAAGATGAAGATCTAAAAGTTATTGATGTGTCTCCAATTAAATCTTTATTTTGCAATATGAATCTTGATGAAACTGAATATGATATTCCTTTACCTAGAAGGCGTTTTACAAATTCGGAGTGTTTAGATCTTAATGATGAAATTGATGAAAGTGGGATAGAAAGAAATAAAAATCTAAATGTTGCTAAACCCACTATATTGGATTTCAAGGAATTTAATTATGAAAGTTTCTATTTGATTGATTGTATTTCCTTGTTGCAATCCGTGCTAAATTCTCCACATGCTTATAGTCGAAATAAAGCCTTCACCGAACATATTGTTGATGCCTTGATGCAATCTTATGAAGAAAAACTTGAGTTGAAAGTTTCTATCCCTAGAAAACTCTATGATGATTGGGAACCAACTATTAAAATTAAAATTAAAGATCATGAGTTTTATGCTTTGTGATATTTGGGTGCTAGTGTCTCTACTATTCCCAAGACTTTGTGCGATTTACTAGATTTCCGTAATTTTGATGATTGCTCTCTAAACTTGCATCTTGCGGATTCCACTATTAAGAAACCTATGGGAAGAATTAATGATGTTATTATTGTTGCAAATAGGAATTATGTGCCCGTAGATTTCATTGTTCTTGATATAGATTGCAATCCTTCTTGCCCTATTATTCTTGGTAGACCTTTCCTTACAACGGTTGGTGCGATTATTGATATGAAGGAATGGAATATTAGATTTCAATTTCCATTAAAAAGGGAATGGAACACTTTCCAAGAAAGAAAATAAAATTACCATATGAAACTATCGTGAGAGCCACTTATGGATTGCCTACCAAAGATGGCAATACCTAGATCTATTCTTGCTTGTTATGCCTAGCTAGGGGCGTTAAACGATAACGCTTGTTGGGAGGCAACCCAATTTTATTTTTATTCCTTGCTTTTTGATCCTGTTTAGTAATAAATAAATTATTTAGACTCTGTTTTGGTTGTGTTTTTTTGTGTTTAATTAGTGTTTGTGCCAAGTAGAACCGTTGGGAAGACTTGGGGAAAGTCTTGTTGAACTTGGTGTAAAAAACAGAAACTTTAGCGATCACGATAACTGCTGTCATTTTTATTTGAAGAGTGCTGTTTAGTTAATTATTTTTGAAGATGATTAATAGATAAATTCCTCACGTCCAGCAATTTATTTTAGAATTTTTGGGGTTCCAGATCTTGCGCTAGCTACAGATTACTACAGACTGTTCTGTTTTTGACAGATTCTGTTTTTCGTGTGTTGTTTGCTTATTTTTATGAATCTATGGCTAGTAAAATAGTTTATAATCCATATAGAAGTTGTAATACAGTAGGTTTAACACCAATATAAATAAATAATGAGTTCATTACAGTACCTTGAAGTGGTCTTTTGTTTTCTTTCGCTAACGGAGCTCACGAGTTTTCTATTTTGAGTTCTGTGTTGTGAAGTTTTCAAGTTTTGGGTGAATTCTTTTGATGGATCATGGAACAAGGAGTGGCAAGAGCCTAATCTTGGGGATTCCCATGGAACCCCCAATATAATCCAAGGACACCAAAAATTCAAAGCTTGGGGATGCCCCGGAAGGCATCCCCTCTTTCGTCCACTTCCATCGGTAATTTACTTGGAGCTATATTTTTATTCACCAACATGATATGTGTTTTGCTTGGAGCGTCTTGTATTATTTGTGTATTTTTTGTTAGTATGCCACAATCATCCTTGCTGTACACACCTTTTGAGAGAGCCATACATGAATTAAAATTTGATAGAATACTCTATGTGCTTCACTTATATCTTTTGAGCTAGATAATTTTGCTCTATGTGCTTCACTTGTATCTTTTGAGCTAAGTAGTTTTGCTCTGTGTGCTTCACTTATATCTTTCGAGCTAGATAATTTTTCTCTATGTGCTTCACTTATATCTTTTGAGCTAGATAATTTTGCTCTATGTGCTTCACTTAGATCTTTTAGAGCACGGTGGTGGATATGTTTTAAAGAAACTATTGATCTCTCATGCTTCACTTAAATTAATTTGAGAGTCTCTTAATAGCATGGTAATTTTCCTAATAATAATATGCTTGGTATTCAAGATTTGTGAAACTTTCTTTTGAGTGTGTTGAATACTAAGAAAAGATTGAAGCGTGATAATTGTTTTGAGATACGGAGGTGATAATATTAAAGTCATGCTAGTTGAGTAGTTGTGAATTTAAAGAATACTTGTGTTAAAGTTTGTGATTCCCGTAGCATGCACGTATGGTGAACCGTTATGTGATGAAGTCGGAGCATGATTTATTTCTTGATTGTCTTCCTTATGAGTGGTGGTCGGGGACGAGCGATGGTCTTTTCCTACCAATCTATCCCCCTAGGAGCATGCGCGTAATACTTTGCTTTGATAACTTCTAAATTTTTGCAATAAGTATATGAGTTCTTTATGACTAATGTTGAGTCCATGGATTATACGCACTCTCACCCTTCCACCCTTGCTAGCCTCTCTAATACCGCGCAACTTTCGCCGGTATCATACACCTACTATATACCTTCCTCAAAACAGCCACCATACCTACCTATTATGGCATTTCCATAGCCATTCCGAGATATATTGCCATGCAACTTTCCACCGTTCTGTTCATGACACATTCATCATTGTCATATTGCATATCCCGGTACACCGCCAGATGCATTCACATAGAGTCATATTTTGTTCTAAGTATCGAGTTGTAATTGTTGAGTTATAAGAAAAATAAAAGTGTGATGATCATCATTATTAGAGCATTGTCCTAGTGAGGAAAGAATGATGGATACTATGATTCCCCTATAAGTCGGGATGAGACTCCGGACAAAAAAAAGAAAAAAAAAGAGGCCAAAGAAGCCCAAATAAAAAAAGGGGAGGCCATAAAAAAATAAGAAAAGGCCCAAATAAAAAAATGAGAGAAAAAGAGAGAAGGTACAATGCTACTATCCTTTTACCACACTTGTGCTTCAAAGTAGCACCATGATCTTCATAGTATAGAGTCTCTCATGTTATCACTTTCATATACTAGTGGGAATTTTACATTATAGAACTTGGCTTGTATATTCCAATGATGGGCTTCCTCAAATTGCCCTAGGTCTTCATGAGCAAGCAAGTTGGATGCACACCCACTTAGTTTCTTTTTGAGCTTTCATATACTTATAGCTCTAGTGCATCTGTTGCATGGCAATCCCTACTCACTCACATTGATATCTATTGACAGGCATCTCCATAGCCCGTTGATATGCCTAGTCGATGCGAGACTATCTTCTCCTTTTTGTCTTCTCCACAACCACCATTCTATTCCACCTATAGTGCTATATCCATGGCTCACGCTCATGTATTGCGTGAAGATTGAAAAAGTTTTGAAAAAGTTAGAGTATGAAACAATTGATTGGCTTGTCATCGGGGTTGTGCATGATTTAAATACTTTGTGTGGGGAGGATGGAGCATAGCCAGACTATATGATTTTGTAGGGATAACTTTCTTTGGCCATGTTATTTTGAGAAGACATAATTGCTTTGTTAGTATGCTTGAAGTATTATTATTTTCTATGTCAATATAAGCTTTTATCTTGAATCTTTCTAATCTGAATATTCATACCATAATTAAGAAGATTTGCATTGAAATTATGCCAAGTAGCACTCCGCATCAAAAATTCTCTTTTTATCATTTACCTACTCGAGGACGAGCAGGAATTAAGCTTCGGGATGCCTGATATGTCTCCAATGTATCTATAATTTTGTATTGCTCCATGCTATATTATCTACTGTTTTGGACTATATTGGGCTTTATTTTACACTTTTATATTATTTTTGGGACTAGCCTATTAACCGGAGGCCCAGCCCAGAATTGCTGTTTTTTTGCCTATTTCAGTGTTTCAGATAAACGGAATATCAAACGGAGTCCAGACGGAATAAAATCTTCGGGAACATGATCCAGGAGACTTGGACCCTACTGCAAGGAAGCAAAGAGGTGTTCGCGAGAGTGGGGGGCGTCCCCCCCCCTAGGGCACGCCCCCCTGCCTCGTGGGCCCCTCGGTGCTCCACCGACGTACTCCTTCCTCCTATATATACACACGTACCCCCAAACGATCAGAACAGGAGCCAAAAACCTAATTCCACCGCCGCAACTTTCTGTATCCACGAGATCCCATCTTGGGGCCTGTTCCGGAGCTCCGCCGGAAGAGGGCCGTCATCACGGAGGGCTTCTACATCATCATAGCCTCTCCGATGAAGTGTGAGTAGTTTACCTCAGACCTTCGGGTCCATAGTTAGTAGCTAGATGGCTTCTTCTCTCTCTTTGAATCTCAATACAAAGTTCTCCCCCTCTCTCGTGGAGATCTATTCGATGTAATCTTCTTTTTGTGGTGTGTTTGTTGAGACCGATGAATTGTGGGTTTATGATCAAGTCTATCTATGAATAATATTTGAATCTTCTCTGAATTCTTTTATGCATGATTGGTTATCTTTGCAAGTCTCTTCGAATTATCCATTTGGTTTGGCCAACTAGATTGGTAGTTCTTGCCATGGGAGAAGTGCTTAGCTTTGGGTTCGATCTTGCGGTGTCCTTACCCAGTGACAGAAGGGGCAGCAAGGCATGTATTGTATCGTTGCCATCGAGGATAACAAGATGGGGTTTATTTCATATTGCATGAATTTATCTCTCTACATCATGTCATCTTGCTTAAGGCGTTACTCTGTTTTTAACTTAATACTCTAGATGCATGCTGGATAGCGGTCGATGAGTGGAGTAATAGTAGTAGATGCAGAATCGTTTCGATCTACTTGTCACGGACGTGATGCCTATATACATGATCATGCCTAGATATTCTCATAATTATGCTCAATTCTATCAATTGCTCAACAGTAATTTGTTCACCCACCGTAGAATACTTATGCTCTTGAGAGAAGCCACTAGTGAAACCTATGGCCCCCGAGTCTATTCTCATCATATCAATCTCCATCACTTTTATATTGTTTTTCTATTTAATTTGCTTTTACTTTTTACTTTGCATCTTTATATCAAAAATACCAAAAATATTCTATCTATCAGATCTCACTCTCGTAAGTGACCGTGAAGGGCTTGACAACCCCTAATCGCGTTGGTTGTGAGTAGCTATCTCTTTGTGCAGGTATGAGGGACTTGAGCGTGGGCTCCTACTGGATTGATACCTTGGTTCTCAAAAACTGAGGGAAATACTTACGCTACTCTGCTGCATCATCCCTTCCTCTTCGGGGAAAACCAACGCAAGCTCAAGACGTAGCAACTACTTGATAGTTCAGTGCACCATGCTTTATGGCTTAGAACTGGGACTTCAAAAATGTTTTGAACGCCACGGAACATATAAGATGTTCCAAGAGTTGAAATTAGTATTTCATACTCATGCCCGTGTCGAGAGGTAGGAGACCTCTGACAGTACTTTGTCTACAAAGATGGGGTAGAATAGCTCAACTAGTGAGCATGTGCTCAGATTGTCTGGGTACTGCAATTGCTTGAATCAAATGGGAGTTAATCTTCCAGATAAGACAGTAATTGACAAAGTTCTCTAGTCACTATCACCAAGTTACTAGAACTTAGTGATGAACTATAATATGCAAGGGATAACGGAAATGGTTCCCAAGTTCTTCGTGATGCAGAAATCGACGAAGGTAGAAATCGAGAAAAGCATCAAGTCTTGATGGTTGACAAGACCACTAGTTTCAAGAAAAGAGAAAAGGGAAGAAGGGAACTTCAAGAAGAACAGCAAGCAAGTTGCTGCTCAAGTGAAGAAGCCCAAGTCTAGACCTAAGCCTGAGACTAAGTGCTTCTACTGCAAAGGGACTGGTCACTGGAAGCAGAACTGCCCCAAGTATTTGGCGGATAAGAAGGATGGCAAAGTGAACAAAGGTATATTTGATATACATGTTATTGATGTGTACTTTACTAGTGTTTATAGCAACCCCTTAGTATTTGATACTAGTTCAGTTGGTAAGATTAGTAACTCGGAACGGGAGTTGCAGAATGAACAGAGACTAGTTAAGGGTGAAGTGACACTGTGCGTTGGAAGTGGTTCCAAAATTGATATGATCATCATCGCACACTCCCTATACTTTTGGGATTAGTGTTGAACCTAAATAAATGTTATTTGGTGTTTGCGTTAAGCATGAATATGATTTGATCATGTTTATTGCAATACGGTTATTCATTTAAAGTTAGAGAATAATTGTTGTTCTATCTGCATGAATAAAACCTTCAATGGTCATACACCCAAGGTGAATGGTTTATTGAATATCGATCATAGTGATACACATATTCATAATATTGAAACCAAAAGATGCAAAGTTAATAATGATAGTGCAACTTATTTGTGGCACTGCCGTTTAGGTCATATTGGTGTAAAGCGCATGAAGAAACTCCATGCTGATGGGCTTTTGGAATCACTTGATTATGAATCACTTGATTCTTGTGAGCCATGCCTCATGGGCAAGATGACTAAGACTCTGTTCTCCAGAACAATGGAGAGAGCAACTGACTTATTGGAAATAATACATACTGATGTATGCGATCTGATAAGTGTTGAGGCTCGCGGCGGGTATCGTTATTTTCTGACCTTCAACGATGATTTGAGAAGATATGGGTATATCTACTTAATGAAACATAATTCTGAAACATTTGAAAAGTTCAAAGAATTTCAGAGTGAAGTGGAAAATCATCATAACAAGAAAATAAAGTTTCTACGATCTGATTGTAGCGACCTGACCCGAATGGATCAAGTCTCTGTGCTTAAGTGTCATCCCTGGATCGGTATGCTGACACACACAGTACTCGAGGATTTATAGCAGAGGTAAATCACATGTAAAAGTAACGTAAATACTATTACCTCAAATCCAAAATAGCGGAAGCAACAAGGTTGTGGATTCCCATCAACACCAACGGCAAAGCTGAGTGTAGAATTGTAACCCTAACGTATCACTTACTCGTTGTAAGAAACCTGCAACATGAGACATTGCAGCCCGAAATAGGTCAGTACATTGAATGTACTGGCAAATTCACACCATAGAGAAAATGATGAACAAAGGCTATCACTACATGCATATATGGCTGGTGGAAAAGCTCTATGGTTATAATGTTTTTGCGAAAAGCCAATTTTTCCCTACTGCAAAGGAATAAATTTTATTTAACTATCATGGTGGTTGTTAAACATTGAGAATGGTTGACAGCATTCTCAATCCCAATTAAAAGTAATCATTAACAAAACCCAACAAATTATTTAAGTAACATGATGAGATCAACAGGATAATCCAAGAACTAGATACTCAAGATGTCCATAACCGGGGACACGGCTAATCATGATTAGTTTATACACTCTGCAGAGGTTTGTGCACTTTTCCCCACAAGACTCGATCGCCTCCGTTGGATTTCTCGCACTACATGGTGTTTGAGAAACGGATGACCGAGACACAGTCTTTCAGAAGCGCTAGCACCTTACGATGGATAGACCGGTACACCTACTTTCCTCTACATCTGCTAGTCTACCCTGTAAGAGTTCGCACGACTTACTCAACTATGCCAGAGCCCATAATGGCTTGTGGCTGCACAAGGAAGTTTCTAGTTTGAAAAATCTCATGATCCCTTTGAGCCTGGGTGGCGGTACAAAAGAAAACAGGCAAGTCCTGGATTACCCAGGTGCCTAGACAGGCAATCCTAGAATAACCAGGTGCCTCAATCCACCCAGATGTGTGTTTAAGTTGCCACCTTAAGTAAACCATTAATTAACAATCTCACATCTGTCATGGATTTCACTCACCCAATCCACGTCTACTAGCATAGCATGGCATAATAAGCAAACGTAGAAGTAACTCCCAAAGGTTTGATATTAAACAGGTAATAGGTACTACCTCAACTACTTCCCATCCCACAATTTAATTAGATCCTAGTCATGCAATGTGTGAGGATTGATCTAATGCAATAAAACTGGGTTGTAGAAAAGGTATGATCAAAGTGTGAACTTGCCTGCAATGTTGATGAAGATGATTCGCACTCAAAATTCTTGATAGTTCTACTCGTCACACTCTGGTCAATCTATCGTAAGCAAACAATAGTAACCACACATACGCAATCACTCAAAAGATCAGAAAGAACGAAGAAGATGATTCGGAAAACTTCAAAACCAAGCAAATAACTCTTGCAACATAAAACAATTTCTAACAGTACCAAAATTATGTGAATTTGCCCTTATTAGAATGTTTAGGTCAAGAGCTTCGATTTGCAAAAAGAATCAACTCAAACGGAGCTACGAAACTCAAGTTATGATCAAACGGAGTTTGAATTCAAATCTGATCTAATTCAAATTTTAAACTTTTCAAAAACATGTTTGAGTTGTTTTACTGGATAGAGGAGATCGTAACGAAGACGTGAGCGTTGGTTTCGTTGGATTTGGATAAACGGGTAAAAAGTAATGATAGATTGAAGTACAGGGACTAATCTGTGAAGAAAGTTATCACGAATAGGTCCCTGGCCGAAATTAAAACAGAAAAAGGAAATACTAAACAGTGAACGTTCACTACTGAACCCTAACAAACGAAAACCATTCGCTAAAGAGATCTAAACAGAGAACGCCCGTTAAATACTAAAAAACGGTTTATATAAAAAAACCACTTTGAATCGGACCGGTCGGCGGCGGTTTTTACCACGGTTCTCGGGGGTTTGACGGTCTTCGCAAGAAAACCGGCGGCGGCGAGATGGACTCCGGCCATGGCAGCAGCGACGCGAAGCAGCTCCGGCGAGGAGCGGGCGGGGGGGGGGGGGGGGGGGGGGGGCTGGGCGGCGTCGGCGGCGCTGGGCCGCGTAAGGCAGCAGCGCGCGGGCGGCGGCGGCAAGCGGCTCGGCGGTGCGAGTGCGGCGGCGATCTGCGAGAGGGGCGGCGCGGCGCGGTAGAGAGAGAGAGGCGGGGCCCGGGGCGGCGGCTTTATGAGGAGGGCGAGGAGGTGGCGTGGAGGAGGGGCAAGGAGAGGCGGCGGCGCAGTCGTGCGAGATCCGACCTCTAGCGCGAGGTCGGGGAAGGCTCGGCTGGGCTGGGCTTGGCCTGGTTGGCTGGGCCGGCCCAGTCGGCGGAATTTTTTTAAAAAAAACATTTCCAGACAAATAAAATGATAATAATAATAATAAATTATATAGGCATATAATATATCAAAATTTTCAGAAAAAGATTTTCTACGACATGAACATTTTTCTAGCATTAAATAAAATTCACACAAATTCAGATAAAACGAAGAGTGCTACTGGTCTATTAAAATCCAACAACAATCATTTTAAAAATACCAAAATGATTTCAAATTAATTTTTCTCCAATTTTCTAATGTAGGGAATCATGTTACCCTATTTTCCATATATTTTATTTTTTGGAGAAAAATAATTTGAATAAAACTCAACCAATTCCAAAATGAAAATAATTTCAAAAGGACTTTGAATTTGATCCTTGAAACTCCCAACTCATATTTCATAATTTGAAGAAGTCATTTTATCTCCTCTCGTGAAAATCATTGAGTCGCTTAAAGTTTCTGAATTGAAATATTTCCAAAAGAAATTCAATTATTTTCAAATACCCTTTCATTTAATTTTAAATGGAAGAAGTCATATCATCTTCGCTCAAGGGTTTTGTATTTGAAAAGAATTTGAATTCATGGAGATCAGAAAGCAAATATGAAAGTTTGGGAAAGTCCTTTTATTCCCTCTCATTTAACTTTCAAAAAGTTTCGAATTCACTCACTTTCAGACAATCAATCAAACAATCAGTCAAATCTATCTATTTATTATAACATTCCAAAATTTAGAATTTTGGGATGTTACAAACCTACCACCCTTAAATGAATCACGTCCTCGAGATTCGGAGAGGCTAGCAAGAAAAAGGTTAGGGTTTGGGGGTCTCCTCAAATTCCATCAATCATCATCAGGGTCTGGGGTGCTACCACCCTTAGAAGCATGGTTACAGTTCTATCAAAACTCATATACTCCATCCTTATTCTTGACAGTGTCGGTCTTCTCAGATCCTCAAGAAAATTCCTTCTCTGAGCTCTTCCGGTAGTGGCATAACCTTTTCCTCAATTCTTCTGTCTTTTCATCTTGGTAAGGTTATTCCGAGACTGGGTCTTCTTAGCTGACGGGTCTGGCGCCAAAACTAAACAACTATCGATATCTCATGGTGGTCAACAATTTAGGGTTTCTCCTGCAGGAAATGGGTCTGGGTTGAATCTCACCGTATAACCTACGGTTGGCAAAAGCTGCCTTGTACAAGGGAAAAAATACTTATACCATTCTAAGGCTTAAACAAGGTTTAATATCGCCGTCTCTCTACTATAGGTAAGTCACTCAGATTTACCATCCCATATAGTAAGGCGAATAATAAGAGTAAGTCGGTATGGTGATCAATCCATCCCGCACCCAAATCATTACCTTGTATACGGTTTAGCGAATCTCGCATTCTAACACTCGGTCATCCTCACAAGCATTGCAGAATTTCTCTTGTCGACGAACCAAGTTCGGATAAATCCATAGATTCTGCAAGCCAACAACCATCCATCGTTCCTTCACAACTCTTAGGTTTTGTGTAACTCCTATAAAATCGTCTGTCGATAAACGTCGTATCTTCCTCCAGGGTTTTTCCTTCAGCAAGAATGTGCTTGCTTCTTGGCAGGTCCTGGGGCATGTGGGTTATGGCCCATCTCATCACTTGTAGTCCTTGAACTTATCATCGGGCAACTGATCATTGTTCCAACTTCCAACTTCCTAGTATTCTTAAATCCATCCAATTGTATTGTCTTCCTTCCTTCTATTGGCACCAAACTAGGACATGATTACTCAGACTCATCATGGAGTTTCCATTGATCCATATTTCTGACATCATACCTCCTTTATATCCAATAGTAATTCATCTCTTCATCCTCGTGGGATATCCCTCATATCGAGGTAAAAACTTATACTTATGAAGTCCATATTCCACTTCGTGGAACATCATTATCCTTTCCAGGGTCAAGCGTCCTTACAGGGGAATATTGGCCATCTCTGCATGGCACTTCTTCAAATGGGAAACGTGAAACACATCATGAACTCCTGACAGTCCTTCGGGTGACTCCAACTTGTTGGCCACTTCTCCCATACTCTCCAAAACTCGGTATGGTCCTACAAATCTTGGGGCTAACTTTACCTTAACTCCAATTAGTTTAACTCCTCGCAGAGGGAACACATGAAGACATGCTCTGTCTCCAATTTCATAGACTACCTCCTTGCGTTTTTAAGTCAGCATAACTCTTCTGCCTGGACTGAGCTACCTTTAGTCCATCTCGAATCAACTTAACATTCTTTTCTGACTCCTTGATCACATTTGGTCCAAACAACTGACGGTCTCCAACTTCATCCCACATACTCTTGGGGTATCACACATATCGAGACAAAACTCATTTTCATTTTGTCCAAAATCCACTCAGTGGAGTATCCTTATCTTTTCCAGGGGTCAACGGTTCTTACAGGGTACTACCACCCTTAAAATGCACAAATCTTCCATAGACCATATTTCTCTTATCCTCAAAAATGGTCAAAATCCTTCTTCATAGAGTAACAACTCATAAAATCCATATCAGTACCAACGATGCTAATTTTATTCATTCTCAAGTGATTACAATCTCTCGCTTTTCCATTACATGTCTCAACTCAACACCTCAATATAAAAGAAAATGTTCTCACTTCTACTACTCCATTAATTTTTTGTTGCAAACTCAACTATCTAGCACAAGTTTCCTTCTCCTTGGGGCATTCTCTGGCAAAGTGCACTGCTCCATTACCACTAAAACATATTACTTCTGACAAGTATCGAGGTTTCCTTTTGGACAATTGTTGAGGTAGTGCCCTGACTCCTTGCACCTGTAACAAGTGATATGACTCAGGTCCTTCCTGGAATCCAATCGGTTTCTCTTCCTGGACTTTTCCATTCCAATCAGGGCTTCTATTTCCTGTGGGTCATATTCTACTTCCTCTGTCGGGAATTCTACTAGATCCCCATTCATACAATTCTGGGAGATGTGTCCTTCTTCTCCACATGAATAGCAAGACTTGGTGCAAGGTTTACTCGGGTCCTCTTTAGGTGTGTCCTCCACATCTTCCTTCATCACGGGTTCTTCTAAAATTTCCATAAGGGCTCCTTTATTACTTCTTTCTTCTGCTGGGTGGTTCGTTGTACCATGGGGTAAATGTGACACTGAGCAGGATAGTGGGTAGTCGCTTCACACAAGAAACAAGTAATCTGCCTAATTGGGCATTCTTCAACTGGGTGACTTCCTTCACAATTAGGGCATTCATCCTTGTGTTCTTTATGGGTGTGTCCTATTTCTCCACAAATCTTGCATGCACAAGGTTTCTTCATATCCTTTCCATAAGGCTTCAACTTCTGGGACGCAAGCCGAGACTTTGGCAGAGTCAACTTAAATTCTTTCCAGGTGGTTACTCCTTGCCATCCATTGATGGTTTGGTACATCCTCCACCAAGTAGCAGCACCTCTTTCAAAGCACTGAAGAGCATGCTGGGTCATATCCTCTCTGACTATAGGGTTATTCTCCATGTGATCTTCCATGTTCTGAATCCATCGGTCTGTCTCCAACTGACTCATCGGTCCAGAAAATACAAGCTCATCTCCATTCATCATCTATTGGGTCCATGGGTTTGGGGTGAGATAAGAGAGATAGAGAGGGATGCACACAATGCAAACAACAGTTTTGAAAAGACAGATTTTTGTTGTGGCTGTCGAAAAACATCAAACAAATGACAGCTCACAATCGTCGCATCTAACGTAGGTATATAACAGGGGTTTGGTCTTCTAAGGTCAATAAATCTTCAACATCTCCAAACTCTTCAAGCTTTGTTCATGCCTCCAATGGCTTGTTTCGATCATGCTTGTCTTTCTCAAGTTCTTCTGCCAGGTTCATCTCTGTTGACGCGAAGTCTCTCGTGGCATTCTTTAATACTCCGGAGTTGCATTTCAAACTTCTAGGTTTCAACATCCTTGGCATGAACCATGGTCTAATTCCTGACGAATCTCCGGTTTTCTCGAGGTTTTGCTCCTCCAGCTTGGCTACTCTCATCTTCAGGGTCCTAAGTTCTTCACGAAATGCTTCCTTATCAAATACTGCTTCCTGCAGGTCCATCTTAACTTCTTGATGTAACACTACAGATCCTGGCGATACACCGGCTAGGGTTAAAACTTCATCTTACTAATAGGTGCTCCATCAGCCTTCTTCCATCAAATCCATTCTGAATAAATGCATCCTTAACTCAGCATGGTGACAATAGTATCAACAAGTGGTATCATCAGGGATAGACGTGTTTCTGCCCTTGTCATTGCCATGAGCTATCTTCCATAGTTGATATCTCTTGCCTTGGGGTTTTCTTGACAAAACTTTGAGTTCTCATGCTTCATGCTCCGGTCTTTCTCCGATACACCTTGATCTCGGGTATTGACAACTTCCATAGTCTGCCAAGTTCCATAAGGGTAGCCTTCCTAGGTCATACAAATCTGGGAATTCTTCAGAGTCTTCAAATTCTACTTGTCTTCGGTCTTCAACCGTTGTAGTTTCCATTATTCAGATGCACGGAAAATACTCTTCATTCTGAAGTGGTCTTAGTTGTCCGATATCTTGTACTTCTTGGAGTGGTCTTATCAGTCGAATCTTCGTGTGGTCAAAAGGGGAAAGGGGTATGGTCTCACTAAAGGGAATTTTTGAATAAGCTCAGAAGAGAAGAGAGGTAAAAAGGTCTTTTTGAAAAGGAAAGTTGTAGAGAAAATCTTTCCTATGGGCTTGCCAGCTTCTAGGGTCACGTCCTATAGTCAACATGTGCTCTGATACCATCTTGTAGCGACCTGACCCGAATGGATCAAGTCTCTGTGCTTAAGTGTCATCCCTGGATCGGTATGCTGACACACACAGTACTCGAGGATTTATAGCAGAGGTAAATCACATGTAAAAGTAACGTAAATACTATTACCTCAAATCCAAAATAGCGGAAGCAACAAGGTTGTGGATTCCCATCAACACCAACGGCAAAGTTGAGTGTAGAATCGTAACCCTAACGTATCACTTACTCGTTGTAAGAAACCTGCAACATGAGACGTTGCAGCCCGAAACGGGTCAGTACATTGAATGTACTGGCAAATTCACACCATAGAGAAAATGATGAACAAAGGCTATCACTACATGCATATATGGCTGGTGGAAAAGCTCTATGGTTATAATGTTTTTGTCAAAAGCCAATTTTTCCCTACTGCAAAGGAATAAATTTTATTTAACTATCATGGTGGTTGTTAAACATTGAGAATGGTTGACAGCATTCTCAATCCCAATTAAAAGTAATCATTAACAAAACCCAACAAATTATTTAAGTAACGTGATGAGATCAACAGGATAATCCAAGAACTAGATACTCAAGATGTCCATAACCGGGGACACGGCTAATCATGATTAGTTTATACACTCTGTAGAGGTTTGCGCACTTTTCCCCACAAGACTCGATCGCCTCCGTTGGATTTCTCGCACTACATGGTGTTTGAGAAACGGATGACCGAGACACAGTCTTTCAGAAGCGCTAGCACCTTACGATGGATAGACCGGTACACCTACTTTCCCCTACATCTGCTAGTCTACCCTGTAAGAGTTCGCACGACTTACTCAACTATGCCAGAGCCCATAATGGCTTGTGGCTGCACACGGAAGTTTCTAGTTTGAAAAATCTCATGATCCCTTTGAGCCTGGGTGGCGGTCCAAAAGAAAACAGGCAAGTCCTGGATTACCCAGGTGCCTAGACAGGCAATCCTAGAATAACCAGGTGCCTCAATCCACCCAGATGTGTGTTTAAGTTGCCACCTTAAGTAAACCATTAATTAACAATCTCACATCTGTCATGGATTTCACTCACCCAATCCACGTCTACTAGCATAGCATGGCATAATAAGCAAACGTAGAAGTAACTCCCAAAGGTTTGATATTAAACAGGTAATAGGTACTACCTCAACTACTTCCCATCCCACAATTTAATTAGATCCTAGTCATGCAATGTGTGAGGATTGATCTAATGCAATAAAACTGGGTTGTAGAAAAGATATGATCAAAGTGTGAACTTTCCTGCAATGTTGACGAAGATGATTCGCACTCAAAACTCTTGATAGTTCTACTCGTCACACTCCGCTCAATCTATCGTAAGCAAACAATAGTAACCACACATAAGCAATCACTCAAAAGATCAGAAAGAACGAAGAAGACGATTCGGAAAACTTCAAAACCAAGCAAATAACTCTTGCAACATAAAACAATTTCTAACAGTACCAAAATTATGTAAATTTGCCCTTATTAGAATGTTTAGGTCAAGAGCTTCGATTTGCAAAAAGAATCAACTCAAACGGAGCTACGAAACTCAAGTTATGATCAAACGGAGTTTGAATTCAAATCTGATCTAATTCAAATTTTAAACTTTTCAAAAACATGTTTGAGATGTTTTACTGGATAGAGGAGATCGTAACGAAGACATGAGCGTTGGTTTCGTTGGATTTGGATAAACGGGTAAAAAGTAATGATAGATTGAAGTACAGGGACTAATCTGTGAAGAAAGTTATCACGAATAGGTCCCTGGCCGAAATTAAAACAGAAAAAGGAAATACTAAACAGTGAACGTTCACTACTGAACCCTAACGAACGAAAACCGTTCGCTAAAGAGATCTAAACAGAGAACGCCCGTTAAATACTAAAAAACGGTTTATATAAAAAAACCACTTTGAATTGGACCGGTCGGCGGCGGTTTTTACCACGGTTCTCGGCGGTTTGATGGTCTTCGCAAGAAAACCGGTGGCGGCGAGATGAACTCAGGCCATGGCAGCAGCGACGCGAAGCAGCTCCGGCGAGGAGCGGGCGGGGGGGCTGGGCGACGTCGGCGGCGCTGGGCCGCGCAAGGCAGCAGCGCGCGGGCGGCGGCGGCAAGCGGCTCGGCGGTGCGAGTGCGGCGACAGGCGGCGGCGATCTGCGAGAGGGGCGGCGCGGCGTGGCAGAGAGAGAGAGGCGGGGCCCGGGGCGGCGGCTTTATGAGGAGGGCGAGGAGGTGGCGTGGAGGAGCGGCAAGGAGAGGCGGCGGCGCAGTCGTGCGAGATCCGGCCTCTAGCGCGAGGTCGGGGAAGGCTCGGCTGGGCTGGGCTTGGCCTGGTTGGCTGGGCCGGCCCAGTCGGCGGAATTTTTTTAAAAAAAAACATTTCCAGACAAATAAAATGATAATAATAAAAAAATATTATATAGGCATATAATATATCAAAATTTTCAGAAAAAGATTTTCTACGACATGAACATTTTTCTAGCATTAAATAAAATTCACACAAATTCAGATAAAACAAAAAGTGCTACTGGTCTATTAAAATCCAACAACAATCATTTTAAAAATACCAAAATGATTTCAAATTAATTTTTCTCCAATTTTCTAATGTAGGGAATCATGTTACCCTATTTTCCATATATTTTATTTTTTGGAGAAAAATAATTTGAATAAAACTCAACCAATTCCAAAATGAAAATAATTTCAAAAGGACTTTGAATTTGATCCTTGAAACTCCCAACTCATATTTCATAATTTGAAGAAGTCATTTTATCTCCTCTCGTGAAAATCATTGAGTTGCTTAAAATTTCTGAATTGAAATAGTTCCAAAAGAAATGCAATTATTTTCAAATACCCTTTTATTTAATTTTAAATGGAAGAAGTCATATCATCTTCGCTCAAGGGTTTTGTATTTGAAAAGAATTTGAATTCATGGAGATCAGAAAGCAAATATGAAAGTTTGGGAAAGTCCTTTTATTCCCTCTCATTTAACTTTCAAAAAGTTTCGAATTCACTCACTTTCAGATAATCAATCAAACAATCAGTCAAATCTATCTATTTATTATAACATTCCAAAATTTAGAATTTTGGGATGTTACACTGATCGCGAAGGCGAATATTTGAATTACAAGTTTGGTCTTCATTTGAAACAATGAGGAATAGTTTCGCAACTCACGCCACCTGGAACACCACAGCATAATGGTGTGTCCGAACATTGTAATCATACTTTATTGGATATGGTGCGATCTATGATGTCTCTTACCGATTTACCACTATCGTTTTGGGGTTATGCATTAGAGACAGTTGCATTCACGTTAAATAGGGCACCATCTAAATCCGTTGAGATGACACCGTATGAACTACGGTTTGGCAAGAAACCAAAGCTGTCATTTCTTAAAGTTTGGGGCTACGATGCTTATGTGAAAAAGCTTCAACCTGATAAGATCGAACCCCAAATCGGAGAAATGTGTCTTCATAGGATACCCAAAGTAGACTGTTGGGTACACCTTCTATCACAGATCCGAAGGCAAGATATTCGTTGCTAAGAATGGATCCTTTCTAGAGGAGTTTCTCTCGAAAGAAGTGAGTGGGAGGAATGTAGAACTTGATGAGGTAATTGTACCTTCTCCCGAATTGGAAAGTAGTTCATCACAAAAATCAGTTCTAGTGATTCCTACACCAATTAGTGAGGAAGTTAATGATGATGATCATGAAACTTCAGATCAAGTTACTACCGAACCTCTTAGGTCAACCAGAATACGTTCTGCACCAGAGTGGTATGGTAATCCTATTCTGGTGGTCATGTTACTTGACCATGATGAACCTACGAACTATGAGGAAGCGATGATGAGCCAAGATTCCGCGAAATGGCTTGTAGCCATGAAATCTAAGATGAGATCCATGTATTAGAACAAAGTATGGACTTTGATTGACTTTCCCGTTGATCGGTGAGCCATTAAGAATAAATGGATTTTCAAGAGGAGGACGGACACTGATAGTAGTGTTACTATCTACAAAGCTCGAATTGTCACAAAAAGGTTTTCGACAAGTTCAAGATGTTGACTATGATGAGATTTTCTCACTCGTAGCGATGCTTAAGTCTGTCCGAATCATGTTAGCAATTGCCACATTTTTTGAAATCTGGCAAATGGATGTCAAAACTACATTCCTTAATGTATTTCTTAAAGAAGAGTTGTATATGATACAACAAGAAGGTTTTGTCAATCCTAAAAGTGCTAACAAAGTGTGCAAGCTCCAGCGATCCATCTATGGACTGGTGCAAGCATCTCGGAGTTGGAATATATACTTTGATAAAGTGATCAAAGCATATGGTTTTATACAGACTTGCGGTGAAGCCTGTATTTACAAGAAAGTGAGTGGGAGCACTACAGCATTTCTGATAAGTATATGTGAATGACATATTGTTGATCGGAAATAATGTAGAATTTTCTGGAAAGCATAAAGGAGTGTTTGAAAGGAGATTTTCAAAGAAAGACCTCGATGAAGCTACTTACATATTGAGCATCAAGATCTATAGAGATAGATCAAGACGCTTGATATATTTTCAATGAGTACATACCTTGACAATACTTTGAAGTAGTTCAAAATGGAACAGTCAAAGAAGGAGTTCTTGCCTGTGTTGCAAGGTGTGAAGTTGAGTAAAGACACAAAACTCGACCACGGCAGAAAATAAAAAGAGAATGAAAAGTCATTCCCTATGCCTCAGTCATAGGTTCTATAAAGTATGCTATGCTGTGTACCAGTCCTATTGTATACCTTACCATGATTCTAGCAAGGGAGTACAATAGTGATCTAGGAGTAGCACTGGACAGCGGTCAAAATTATCCTTAGAGGACTAAGGAAATATTTCTCGGTTATGGAGGTAATAAAAGAGTTTGTCGTAAAGAGTTACGTCGATTTAAGCTTTTTACATCAATCTAGATGACTCTAAGTCTTGATCTAGATACGTATTGAAAGTGTGAGCATTTGGCTAGAGTAGCTCCGTGCAAAGCATTGTAGACATAGAAAAATTTGCAAAATACATACGGCTTTGAATGTGACAGACCCGTTGACTAAATTTCTCTCACAAGCAAAACATGATCACTCTTTGGGTGTTAATCACATAGAGATGTGAACTAGATTATCGACTCTAGTAAACCCTTTGGGTGTTAGTCACATGGAGATGTGAACTAATCACATAGAGATGTGAACTATTGGTGTTAAATCACATAACAATGTGAACTAAATTATTGACTCTAGTGCAAGTGGGAGACTGAAGGAAATATGCCCTAGAGGCAATAATAAAGTTGTTGTTTATATTTCCTTGTATCATGATAAATGTTTATTATTCATGCTAGAATTGTATTAACCGGAAACTTAGTACATGTGTGAATACATAGACAAACAAAGTGTCACTAGTATGCCTCTACCTGACTAGCTCACTGAATCAAAGATGGTTAAGTTTCCTGGCCATAGACATGAGTTGTCATTTGATTAACGGGATCACATCATTAGGAGAATGATGTGATTGACTTGACCCATTCTGTTATCTTAGCACTTGATCGTTTAGTTTACTGCTATTGCTTTCTTCATGACTTATACATGTTCCTATGACTATGAGATTATGAAACTCCCAATTACCGAAGGAACACTTTGTGTGCTACCAAACGTCACAACGTAACTGGGTGATTATAAAGGTGATCTACAGGTGTCTCCGATGGTACTTTTTGAGTTGGCATAGATCGAGATTAGGATTTGTCACTCCGATTGTCGGAGAGGTATCTCTGGGCCCTCTCGGTAATGCACATCACTAGAAACCTTGCAAGCAATGCAACTAATGAGTTAGTTGCGGGATGATGCATTACGGAACGAGTAAAGAGAATTGCCGGTAACGAGATTGAGCTAGGTATTGAGATACCGACGATCGAATCTCGGGCAAGTAACATACCGATGACAAAGGGAACAACGTATGTTGTTATGCGGTTTGACCGATAAAGATCTTCGTAGAATATGTAGGAGCCAATATGAGCATCTAGGTTCCGCTATTGGTTATTGACCAGAGATGTGTCTCGGTCATGTCTACATAGTTCTAGAACTCGTAGGGTCCGCACGCTTAAAGTTCGGTGACGATCGGTATTATGAGTTTTTGTGTTTTGATGTACCGAAGGTAGTTCGGAGTCCCGGATATGATCACGGACATGACGAGGAGTATCGAAATGGTCGAGAAGTAAAGATCGATATATTGGACGACTATATTCGGACACCGGAAATGTTCCGGGTGGTTTCGGAGAAAACCGGAGTGCCGGAGGGTTACCGGACCCCCCCCCCCCCCCCGGAGAAATAGTGGGCCTTATGGGCTTTAGTGGAGAGAGAGAGGTCTGGCCTAGGGCAGGCCGCGCGCCCATCCCCCTCTGGTCCGAATTGGACTAGGACAGGGGGGCGGCGCCCCCCTTTCCTTCTCCCTCTCCCCCTTCCTTTCCCCCTCCTAGTAGGAGTAGGAAATAGGGGAGTCCTACTCCTACTAGGAGGAGGACTCCTCCTGGCGCGCCTACAGGGGCCGGCCGGCCTCCTTCCCTTCCTCCTTTATATACGGGGGCAGGGGGCACCTCTAGACACACAAGTTGATCATTGATCCCTTAGCCGTGTGCGGTGCCCCCCTCCACCATAATCCACCTCGATCATGTCGTAGCGGTGCTTAGGTGAAGCCCTGCGTTGGTAGCAACATCATCACCGTCATCACGCCGTCGTGCTGACGGAACTCTCCCGTGAAGCTCTGCTGGATCGGAGTTCGTGGGACGTCATCGAGCTGAACGTGTGCTGAACTTGGAGGTGCCATACGTTCGGTACTTGGATCGGTCGGATCGTGAAGACATTCGACTACATCAACTACGTTCTCATAACGCTTCCGCTTATGGTCTACGAGGGTACATGGATGATACTCTTCCCTCTCGTTGCTATGTGTCAACATGATCTTGCATGTGTATAGGATTTTTTTTGAAATTACTACGTTCCCCAACATGTGTATGGTACCGGCGAAGGTTGCGCGGCACTAGAGAGGCTAGCAATGGTGGAAGAGTGAGAGTGCGTATAATCCATGGACTCAACATTAGTCGTAAAGAACTCACATACTTATTGCAAAAATCTATTAGTTATCGAAATGAAGTACTACGCGCATGCTCCTAGGGGGATAGATTGGTAGGAAAGACCATCGCTCGTCCCCGACTGCCACTCATAAGGAAGACAATCAATCAATAAATCATGCTCCGACTTCATCACATAACGGTTCACTATACGTTCATGCTACGGGAATCACAAACTTTAACACAAGTATTTCTACAGTCCACAATTACTCACTAGCATGACTCTAATATCACCATCTTTATATCTCAAAACAATCATAAGGAATCAAACTTCTCATAGTATTCAATGCACTCTATATGAAAGTTTTTATTATATCCCTCTTGGATGCCCATCATATTAGTACTAAATTCATAACCTAAGCAAATTACCATGTTGTTTAAAGACTCTCAAAATAATATAAGTGAAGCACTAGAGCAAATGACAAACTACTCCAAAAGATATAAGTGAAGATCAATGAGTAGTCGAGTAATTATGTAACTATGTGAAGACTCTCTCAGATTTAAGAATTTCAGATCTTGGAATATTATTCAAACAACAAGCAAAACAAAATAAAATGACATTGCAAGGATAGCACATATCATGTGAAGAAGGAAAAACTTAGGCTCAACCAAAACTGACCGACAATTGCTGAAGAAGAAAGGTGGGATGCCTACCGGGGCATCCCCAAGCTTAGATGCTTGAGACTTCTTGAAATATTAACTAGGGATGCCATGGGCATCCCAAAGCTTGAGCTTTTGTGTCTCCTTAATTCCTCTCATATCAAGATTTCCCTAATTCTTAAAAACTTCATCCACACAAAACTCAACAAGAACTCGTGAGATAAGTTAGTATAAATCCATGCTATACCTTATCATTAACTACTGTAGAAAATCATTAAAATTATAATTTGAAATTTCATACTAAATGCCTCTGCATATTTAACACTCCCATCCTCAAATAGAATCATTAAACAAGCAAACATATGCAAACAATGCAATCATAACAGCAATCTGTCTAAACAGGATAGTCTGTAAAGAATGCAAGAGGAATCATACTTCTTTAACTCCAAAAATTCTGAAAAGTTACCACACTGTAGATAATTTGTTGTTACTCATTGTGTAAAATTTTCAAGATTTTATCATGTTTTGACTATTCAAAAATATTCAAAACATAGCAGCAAACTTTCTGTTTTTAAAATAGCAACATATGGACTTGCAAAATAAGCATGGTAAAGGCTACACTTGACTTTTTTATTGAAATAAAAGATGCAAAACATTACTCTAAATAACAGCAAGTAAATCCTAATAAAATAAAATGACGCTCCAAGCAAAACACATATCATGTGGTGAATAAAAATATAGCCTCAAGTAAATTTACCGATGAACAAAGACGAAAGAGAAGATGACATCCGGGGCATCCCCAAGCTTAGGATCTTGGGTATTCCTTGAATATTACCTTTGGGTGACTTGGTCATCCCCAAGATTAGGCTCTTTCCACTCCTTATTCTGTAGTCCATCGAATCTTAACCCAAAACTTCACAACACAAAACTTAACAGAAAACTCGTAAGCTCCGTTAGTATAATAAAGTAAATCACCACTTAGGTACTGTCAAGACAATATTCATAATTTTTCTCACATGATGCCTACTGTACCCTACCATTTCTACAATTTATTTTAAGCAATATAAGCCATAGAAACTAGAAAACAAGCAAACTATGCATCGAAAACATAATCTGTCAAAAACAGAACAGTTTGTAGTAATCTGTAACTATCGAATACTTATGTAACTCCAAAAATTCTGAAAAAATAGGAAAACCTGGGAAATTTGTTTATTAATATTATTCAAAAATAATCAGTATTTTATCACGCTTTTGTTAAAAATGAGAATTGTTTTCCTTAGTGCAAAAGTTTCTGTTTTTCAGCAAGATCAAGTCAACTATCACCGTAATCCACCCAAAGGCTTTGCTTGGCACTTAATTGAAACAAAAGCTATAAAACATGATTACTACAGTAGCATAATCATGTGAACACACAAAAATAGTAGGTATAAATGTTGGGTTGTCTCCCAACAAGCACTTTTCTTTAATGCCTTTCTAGCTAGGCATGATGATTTCAATGATGCTCACATAAAAGATAAGAATTGAAACATAAGGGGAGCATCATGAAGCATATGACTAGCACATCTAAGTCTAACCCACTTCCTATGAATAGGGATTTTGTGAGCAAAAAACTTATGGGAACAAGAATCAACTTGCATAGGAAGGTAAAACAAGCATAACTTCAAGATTTTCAACACATAGAGAGGAAACTTGCCATTATTGCAACTCCTACAAGCATATATTCCTCCCTCATAATAATTTTCAGTAGCATCATGAATGAATTCAACAATATAATTGTCACATAAATTATTCTTTTCATGATCTACAAGCATCGAAATTTTGTTACTCTCCACGTAAGCAAAATTCTTCTTATTCATAATAGTAGGAGCAAATTCAACAAAATAACTATCATGGGAGGCATGATCCAATTGAAAACTAAAATCATGATGACAAGTTTCATGGTTATAATTATTCTTTATAGCATACATTTCATCACAATAATCATCATAGATAGCAACTTTGTTCTCATAATCAATTGGAACCTCTTCCGAAATAGTGGATTCATCACTAAATAAAGTCATGACCTATCCAAATTCACTTTTATCAATATTGTGAAAAGATTCAACACCCTCCAAAATAGTGGGATCATTAACTAGAGTTGACACTCTTCCAAACCCACTTTCATCAACATAGTCATCATAAATAGCAGGCATGCTATCATCATAATAAATATTCTCATCAAAACTTGTGGGATTAAAAATATTATATTCATCAAACATAGCATCCCCAAGCTTGTGGCTTTGCATATCATTAGCATCATGGATATTCAAAGAATTCATACTAACAACATTTCAATCATGCTCATCGTTCAAAGATTTAGTGCCAAACATTTTAATGCATTCTTCTTCTAACACTTTGGCACAATTATCGGAATCCTTATTTTCACGGAAGACATTAAAAATATGAAGCAAATGAGGCAACCTAAATTCCATTTTTTGTAGTTTTATTTTATAGACTAAACTAGTGATAAAACAAGAAACTAAAAGATTCAATTGCAAGATTTAAAGATATACCTTCAAGCACTCACCTCCCTGGCAGCGGCGCCATAAAAGAGCTTCATTGACGGGATGCGAGTGCAACTTACCTAGCCTCCCTGGCAAAGGCGCCAGAAAAGATCTTGATGTCTACTACGCAACCTTCTTCTTGTAGACTTGTGTTGGGCCTCCAAGTGCAGAGTTTTGTAGGACAGTAGCAAATTTCCCTCAAGTGGATGACCTAAGGTTTATCAATCTGTGGGAGGCGTAGGATGAAGATGGTCTCTCTCAAACAACCCTGCAACCAAATAACAAAGAGTCTCTTGTGTCCTCCAACACACCCAATACGATGTTAAATTGTATAGGTGCACTAGTTCGGCGAAGAGATGGTGATACAAGTGCAATATGAATGGTAGATATAGGTTTTTGTAATCTGAAAATATAAAAACAGCAAGGTAGCAAGTAACAAAAGTGAGCGAAAACAGTATTGCAATGCTTGGAAACAAGGCCTAGGGTTCATACTTTCACTAGTGCAAGTTCTCTCAACAATGATAACATAATTAGATCATATAACAATCCCTCAACATGCAACAAAGAGTCACTCCAAAGTCATTAATAGTGGAGAATAAACAAAGAGATTATTGTAGGGTACGCAACCACCTCAAAGTTATTCTTTCTGATCGATCTATTGGGCTATTCCTATAAGTGTCACAAATAGCCCTAGAGTTCGTACTAAAATAACACCTTAAGACACACACCAACCAAAACCCTAATGTCACCTAGATACTCCAATGTCACCACAAGTATCCGCGGGTTTGATTATACGATATGCATCACACTATCTAAGATTCATCTATTCAAACCAACACAAAGAACTTTAAAGAGTGCCCCAAAGTTTCTACCGGAGAGTCAAGACGAAAACGTGTGCCAGCCCCTATGCATAAGTTCACAAGGTCACAGAACCCGCAAGTTCGTCACCAAAACATACATCAAGTAGATCACATGAATATCCCATTGTCACCACAGATAAGCACATGCAAGACATACATCAAGTGTTCTCAAATCCTTAAAGACTCAATCCGATAAGATAACTTCAAAGAGAAAACTCAATCCATTACAAGAAGGTAGAGGAGGAGAAACATCATAAGATCCAACTATAATAACAAAGCTCGCGGTGCATCAGGATCGTGCCAAATCAAGAACACGAGAGAGAGAGAGAGAGATCAAACACATAGCTACTAGTACATACCCTCGGCCCCGAGGGTGAACTACTCCCTCCTTGTCATGGAGAGCACCGGGATGATGAAGATGGCCATCGGTGATGGTTTCCCCCTCCAGCAGGGTGCTGGAACGGGCTCTCAATTGGTTTTTTGTGGCTACAGAGGCTTGCGGCGGCAGAACTCCCGATCTAGGTTTATTTCTGGGGGTTTCAATATTTATAGAAATTTTTGGCGTCGAGAACAAGTCAGGGGGTCCACGAGGCGACGACAAGGACGGAGGGCGCACCCTCCACTCTCGTGGAGGCCTCGTGGTTCTTCTGGCCCAACTCTTTTGCTTCGCGGGCTTCTTCTGGTCCATAAAAAATCACCGTAAATTTCAGATCATTTGGACTCCGTTTGATATTCCTTTTCTGCGAAACTCAAAAATGAGGAAAAAACAGAAACTGGCACTGGGCTCTAGGTTAATAGGTTAGTCCCCAAAATCATATAAAATAGCATATAAAACATCCAAGATAGATAATATAATAGCATGGAACAATCAAAAATTATAGATACATTGGAGACGTAACACGGCATCAGCCGCGCGATGTCATGGTAGAGATATGTTTGCCTCTGGTTGATTTCCTTCTCCGGTTCCAGTCTGGCGATGACTGCAGTCAAGTGCTCATTAAGCACTCTTGTAAGTTGCGGTGAGACCACCCATCTGAGGCGTTGGCGGCACGGGATGGGTAGCGAGGCATTGTCCTTGGAGTTTCTGATAAGGATGAACTTTGATGGGCTTCCACGAGAGGCATGGGAGCTAGAGTTCACCGTGAAGCTTGCTAACCATCTCGGCGTCGATCTTGTGAAGATGGTGAAGCCTACTTATCGTTACTTCGATGGAAGTGTGGATGATAAATCCCAACAAATCGCCTAAATTGTACGAGGTGGAGCTCCCAGAACCTGACACACCGCATGACTATCTATCCTCAGATTCTGACGGACCAAATTGCAAATTCGCGCCTATCCTTGCCTAATAATTGAGAAGTGGATAGTGGTTCATCATGTGAAGCCCATGTGCTAAAGGTTATTAATCGCAGTCCAATCATAACCGATTTTCCGCGTATGTACAATTACGATGAGCATTCCAACACTACTCGTTGTCACACATTCACCTACTATCCTGGTACAATTGATGGTATAAAAGGAGCTATGTTGGTGGTGGCCGTGGTTCTGTGGGGCCAGGCTCCGAGGAACATGCAGGTGGACTATCTAAGATGTGAAAACATACTTATTGTGTAGTTTGAATTAATTTTGAATGGTGGGAATGTAACAAACATGTGTTAGGTTTATGAATGTAGACTGAATTTATGAAATTTGTATTGGGTTTATATGCAGTTTGTTATGAACCTATGTGCTGTCAACTATTGTATCTAAATTTGGCACTGCGATGTCAATTATGTATCTGAATTATCTACTCCCTTCAATCCATATTAATTGTCGTTGATTTAGTACAACATTGTACTAAATCAGCGACAATTAATATGGATGTGAGGGAGTATCTAAATTTGTTGTTGTGATGTATCGACGTGAGATGATCATGATCAGCATATATATATATATAACAGTTATATATAACAGTTTGGTTTTGCATATAACAACATATAGAGTCTATCCGACATATATATGATACTTATGATCATGATGTTGTAGTTTGGTCAATTGAGATGATGTTGTGGTCAGTACACACTCTGTATAACAACACATATGCAACAGTTTGGTCAATTCTGATTGCAGAAACATCATATATAACAACACACTGGATAGCACCATATAACAACACATATATAACAGTTTTGGTGCATGTTCTGCATTGGTCTTATACACAAAACATTACATCCTCTAAGTTTTAGGATGCACACATGATCTACCAAAAGAGATGTACTGCCAAACTAACATTGCATTGCATGGATACTATAGTACACTATGGGGTTTTAGTCTTGTGGTGCATTTTGTGTGTTGTTAACCTCATCTTCATCCATGCTTGTCCATGTTGCAGATCTTAATCCTCTCCTAGTACTTGTTGCAGCTCTAGCTCCTCTCCTAGTACCAAACGGAAGATATTCAAACCCTATAGAACCTGCATTTTTCCTCCTCTTACCATGTTGTTGTTGCCAAAAGTACCTGCATTTCCTCCTCCCCTGTTATTGTTGTCACTGCCAGTAGTACTTACATTTCCTCTTCCCATGTTGTTGCTACCGACCTCTTTCCATGTTACTTGCATTTTTTGCAGCTCTGGCCACTCTCCTTCCAGACCGATTCCTATCTATACCTCTTAAACCTTATTTGGTTAATGTTGTAGTCATTGGGCTGGAGTATTTGTTCTGTGGCAGCAACAAATGCTGACTCGAAAGGAAATGGCTGAAGGTCTTCGAAGACAATATTTGGAGCTTCCATTTTATAGAATTCAAAATTACTACCAGGAACTAATGCATAATTGCAAAAACAAAATAGTGAATCTCATGGGCTAGGTGAGATATCATACATACTTTGACACTGGAAGGATCTCTTCATGTTATCTAGTTCAGCATAATCCATGTATTGGTGAAAAGAAAATAATTTGAATTAGTAATGCAGTGCTTCTGAAAAAGCTAAAAATTGTAGTGGAGATCTCATTGTAGTTCATATTACATGTAGTATCTAAAGGATATATCCGTCACCATTTTCATCAGTCATTGTTGGCCCTATGTGGATGTTTGGCATGCTAACTTAGTCTTGCACGATTCTTCTTTTCTTCCTTCTTGGTCTTTCTGGATGTTGTGCTTCTGCCTAATAGTCTACACTTCCTTGAGCAGGTTGAGCTACTTGAGTTGTTGCTTCTACTCTAGCCATCTCCTTGAATCTTGGACATCCTTTCTTGTTATGACACGCTACTTGAGCTGTTGCTTCTACTCTAGCCATCTCCTTGAATCTTGGACATCCTTTCTTGTTATGACACATTCTCCACAGCGAATTATGACCCCATCTTTGCTCAATTTGGTCCCATCCTTTTTTTGAGATTTTCTTATTTTTTGCTTGTGGGCCTGCCAGCAACCTTCTCACAGTATAGATGTTTCACTATATGGGCATTAACACGGGAATTCAAGGGAGAAAGAGCCGGCGAGATGGAAAGAGGAGAGGAACATCAATACTACCATGCGGCCACTGGGACGGTTGGATCTGGAGCCCAGCCAGCTAGATTCGTGCAGGATTAGAGGGAGGAAGAGCCGGAGATGCTGGATCTGGAGCCCAACCAGCCGGATCTGCGCAGGAAGTCGAGGGAGGAAGAGCCAGAGATGTTGGATCTGGAACCCAGCTAGTCGGATCCGCGCAGGAAGTCAAGGGAGGAGAGCCGGAGACTGAAAGAGGAAAGGGACGTCGCCGCCACCATGTAGCCGTTGGCCGTCGGGATGGTCAGATCTGGATCTCAGCCAGCCGGATCCACATAGGAAGTCGAGGGAGGAAAAGTCAGAGACAAAAAGAGGAAAGGAACATCATCACCACCATGCAGCCACTGGTGCGGTCGGATCTGCAGCCCAGCCAAGCAGATCCACGTAAGAAGTTGAGGGAGGAAGAGCCAAAGGCGTACAAAGGAGTGGAACATCACCGTCGCCACGGAACCACCGACAGTTGGGATGGCCAGATCTAGAGCCCAGCCAACAGGATCCGCGCAGGAAGTCAAGGGAGGAACATCCGAACGTAGAAAGAGGAGAGAAAGATCACCGCCGCCACGCAGTTGATGGCCATCGGGACGACTGGATCTAGAGCCTAGCCAGCCGAATCTGCGTAGGAATTCGAGGGAGGAAGAGTCGAACACGGAAATAGGAAAGGAACATCACCACGGCCATGCAACCACCGCCCGACCACACCTGCAGCGCTACTGCACGACGCCCATCCATCACGCCCTATGCCAAAGCGAGGCGTCCTTGCCAACATGCCACACCTGCACCGCAGCAAACCAGGTGAGGAGGAAAAGGATCCCCGCCACCGTTGATGCCGGTCGAGCTTTGTCCAACGGCGCTCTAGTGGCGGCTAGGGGGGAGGGAGGGGCGGGGTGGCGGCGTGTAGGGTTTCGTCATGTCTCTCGCGGGAGAGGCGCCAACCAAATGACTCTCACGAATTCAAGTCCTAGACTTGGCATTGGTGATCGTATTTTCCTGTATTTATTTTAGTTTTTCCAGCGATGTGAGTCAGTGGGAGGAGACGTGTCCGTCGACTATGAAGGTGTCTGTGGCGACTTTGTCAATTTTAAGATGATATCTCAGATCAGTTTGTCAGAGGTGCTCATAGGAGTAGGGTGTGGATATGTGTGCTCATATAGTCATATGGATGAGTGTATATGCGTATGTATAAGCATCTGCGTTTATACTGTGTTAAAAAAACTTCTTGGGCCTGTGGTGGAGCGGATAGGAAAGAAAGAGGAGCGTGCGCGAGGCGCGAGGCTGTCGCGCGAGAAAAATAGCATCCTTCTTTCTTTACGATGAAGAAAGATATCGCCCCACGGTTGTTGATGGAGGCGTGTAGGGTCCATACTCCATAGCAACAACCAAATCAATTTTGTGTTAAAAAAAAAACCAAATCAATTTTGTGGTTGGGTGCCCGATTATGAGTCAAATCGTTGATATAGACGTGTAGGGTCCATACCGGAAATTGTGATAGAGAACGGCCTCCTTTTCCAGACCAGAACGAGGAGAATGTATTGGTGCCGCTGGTGAACTAGCACCAAATCGATCGATCTATCGCTCGCTGGGACAACAGACCAACAACATCCTAGCTTAAAATAAGTGTTTTGATCTTAGTATAACTTTATACTAAAATCTTTTATAACTTTACTAGTAATTTGTACGTGCTTTGCACGTTAGATTATTATGAGTAATCACAATACTAAATCATTTAAACTAAAACTAAATCATATATGTCATGATAAAATATCATGCAATTTTCAAAAGTGCATTTGTGTTTTCGAGTGGAAACTCGTGGAAACTTCTTTTTTTTGCTCTTCACATCAAACAACGGTAGCACAGCGAATTCCTATACGGAGAATGCTTTAGAAAAAGCATAAATTTGTTCTAAGAGAAATGTTATTGTTATTGACATGTTTGTGAGATCTTTTATTTTTAAAATTCAAATATGAAATATAGAGTAAATTAGTTTGATGCGGTAATTTTCACACCCTTAAGTCAGAGGTTATTTATAAAATCTATTTCATTTGTGTATCGTCGACCTCACAGCGTGTTAAATAACTGAACATCCCGTGAAGAAAAATAAAGTAAAATATAAATCAAAATTTTCTACTGGGTTTTTTGAATATTTCTCTCGGCGACCAGCAATATTGCCATGTGTACACTCCTTTCTTCAGCTGCAAACAAAAATGTGTACAGCCTTTTCTACAGCACACTACTTCTTTTGACGTGCTCGCCTAGCGCTCTCGCCTACCGCCGGTGGCCACTCCGGCCCCGGCGTCCACGCTCCTCCACGGGGGCTTGCTCCGGCCCCGGCGTCCACGACCTCTGTGCTCGCTCTCCTCTGCGTCTCCACCTTCTCCTCCTTTTGAGGGTGCTTTTCCCTCAGGGAGTCATCATGTCTCTGGCGGATCTGCGATTTGAAAGAGGCCATGCTTTTGAGGATCGGCTCAGGAACCGGCTGAATAGGCCAATTAACTTCTCTGAAGGATCTGGCCTAAGAGAATTCTTTCTAGTCGCAGAATTCACACGATCAAAGATCAGGCTTTCTGAAGATGAGGTAGGCACAATTCTTCTTTCTTGTTTTGGAGGCAGAGCATCTCTCTTTAAGGTCTATAAGCTTCAGGATCATCTGTTCAAGTTCTCTGTTTCCTCGTTGGACGTTGGATTTGCGATTTACAATGGTGGGAATATCTCTACTCCGGAGTTCAATTTGGGATTTCTTCTTCGGGGGCGTTCTGGCCCAAAGTCAAGGCATATATCTGATCCTGAGATGGAAGAAGGTTGGACTGTGGTTTCACGTTCCAGAGATAGATCTACCTCATATGCAGATGCTGTCCGTGCTCCACGATACTTTGATCGATCTCAAGCTCGCCCGATGAACAATCTCTTGATTGCAAACGCTAGATCATCGGTACCAGTTTCCACAGTCTTCAGCAGGCTTCAATTCCCAATCAATGCAGAGGTTAATGTGGGAGTCAATGCAGCGGGAAATTTGGCCATTCAAAATACTATGGGCTCGTCCAGAGGTGCGCGTAGCTCTAATGGGCCAGCTGCTCCTGCGGTAGGCTCAGCCCGACTGTTCTGTGTTCGTTGTCTGCTCATGGGCCATGAAAGGCCGGCCTGTACGAATCGAATTCGCTGTAGGAAATGCAAGGAGTGGGGTCACATTGCCAGATACTGTCGTTCGGCATTCCAGCCTCTAGTCCGGTCAAATCAACTTCTTTCTGCTGCGCCTGCAACTCCCCCAGTAATTGGAGTGACTGCCGCTCCTTCCCCGAGAGAAGAGATTGCCCCAAATCAAGGAGTGCCAATTACTTCCTTACCTAATCAGGTTGCTTCAGCACTGGTGATCCCCCCCCCCCCCCCCGCATTGCCTTCTCCATCTGTGCCTCCCATCCAGACGAACCCTCCAACCTACTCTGCTCGAGATGAAGCTAGTCAGGCCATGGCGAACTTTCCATTCGACCCAACTCCTTTTCTGCCTCCGCATCATCAAGCCATCACCGTTGAGGGCCGTCCTGCTCGCGTTCATGTCATTTCGGCGCCCTCAGCTCCAGTTCATGAAGAATGGGCGATTGCCACGCTGGTGTCGATGCCCAATCTTCAGGTGATGTTCCCCACTGTCAGGCAGCTTCTTGAAGAGTTTATTACTGAGGTCAAACATTTAGGGTTTTCAGAAATCTTCCCCTGTCCGTTCGGTCAAGCTTATGTTCGATTCAACTCACCTTTTGACCGGGATTCCTTGGTGCTTCAAAGTCCTCATGTGTTTGGAGATATTCATGTCATCTTCCAGAGGCATAATCAGGGGCAGAATTGGAGAAATCTTGCACTGGATAGGGACATCTGGGCTTTACTTGTTGGTTTTCCTTTTGACAAGAGAAATATTCATGAAATAGCTAACTCGATTAGAAGCTTTGGTAAGATGCTCCTTTGGGACAGGGAAAGAAGTACAAAAGCTGCGTTAATGGTCAAGATTAGAGTGGACGCTCTGAGAGATGTTCCTATTAGCATTGTGGTAGGTGAATCTGAAGAGGTGCACTCTGAATCTTGGTCTGTTCCAGTTGTTATTGTCCAACAGGAGCTCATTGGAGGGGGCCCTCCTAATGAAGATCCCATTCCTGTCGATGGCAATCCTCATCCCCAGCCTGTCAACCAGAATTTTCATCCTAATCAACTGAATCACTTTGTGGGCCTTGTTATGGAGCACCAAGCTCAGGATCACTTTCAGCATAACCAGCAAGGTGTGCAGCAGCATGATTTGCCAGAAGAGGAAGATGAGGAAGATGTTAATCTTCCTGGATGGGGTCACTGGGCCATGCCTGCTGATAACAATGCTTTTGTGGATCAAGAGATTGAGGATGGAGAATTTATGGAATTGGCAGATTTAATGCAACCCTTGGAGGATAATCTAGCAGAGCCTGAACCTCCCATTATGGACAATAATAGTGCAATCACAGATTCTGTAGGTTCTAATACCAATGGGATAGGTTGGGAAGCTCTCAATGATCAGCATGAGGAGGGAAACATGGATTTGAATTTGTTGGCCCAGGACATCTGGCTCCCTGGGCCACCTAACCTAGATTTGGCTTTGGGCCCTGTCTTACCTATGGGCCAGCTTCAGGAAGGTCAGCCCATTGGAATTGGTGAAACTCCTGCGTTTGCTTTGGGCCTGGATCTGAATCTTGCCCCTCCTACTGTGGATATTCATTTAGAAGTCAACCCACTGTATGACTTTGAAGAGGATAATGATTTCTTTCAGCTCAACCTAGCAGCTGGCAATGATCCTGTCATAAGACTTGCAACCCAGGCAGAGTATCAGCAAGCTATCAACTCTGCTTTGGACTCTGATAGCTTATCAGTAGATGAAGAGATTGAAATCATTGAACCTGGTAATGCAGTCACTTCACTGCTTAAAGATGTTGCAAACAGTATGAATCCCCCTCTTTACTCCTCATCAGATTCTTTAGGTCCACCCCCTGGCTTTGATGTGAAAGGAAAGTATCTGTCTTCTAATGTTATTTCTGGTGATTCTCAATATTTCTCAGAAATAGGCCAGAAGAGCTTGAATGCCTGGAAGAGCTATTTTGCTTTGGGTTCTGAGGAGCAGGAGGCAGTCAAGGTACCTCCTATTTGGGTTAACTTTATTTGTGCTACTCTTATGAATCCTAAGAAGTTTGGGTGGGCAAAAATGTTCTTGCTCTCACCTATGTGGCAAATAATGTGTGAAGGAGTAGATCCTGAGACTGCTTTTAATTTCTTCATTCCTGACAACTGCCCGGTTTCTGGAATTCCTCAATGTCTCCAGGCCTCTGACTCTGAAGATGGCAATAGCATCAGTACTCCCCAGCAGGAGCCCAATGTGGAAAAACTTCTCTCAGCTAAGAGGAAAGATAGAGGCCCAGTTATTGAATCTGAGGTAAGAAGAAGTACTAGATTGCAACAATTGAATAAAGGAAATAAGCACAAAACCTGTCAGAATGTAAATTGTATGGCCTGCCAAGCTAAGCCTCCAGTCTGCTCTTCTAAAGTGATTACAAAATCTAAACACTTCTTATTGCAAGGTTGACCCCAAGGCTGATGCCATCATTCAGAAGAAGCTCAAGAAGGGAGGGAAGCAGCCTCTCTGGAGGGATTAGAAGATCTGTCTCCTACTTGGATTTTCTTTTGTTCTCTAGCTGAGTTTCAAAGAACCTTTATTCTAATAGTTAAGATGAGATATCTTTTGAAATGCTGGTCCCTGAGGATCTGTATGACTTATATGTATCACAACTTTAATGTGTGGATGGATAGCTATGCTTGGGTTCTGTGCTTTTACTGGTTTGAGTTGAGGTACTGGGTTCTGGTCCGGAGATACATGGTCTCTTTACTCTCATGCACTCTTCCTGGAAAATTCTAAACTGGAATGTGAGAGGTATTAATTCAAGTGATAAATGGCTGGCTATCTCCAATAAGATAGAGGAATCTGGTTGTGCTATTATTAGCCTACAAGAGACAAAAAGAGAGAGTTTTGATGCTGCTTATATCAGGAAGTTTTGCCCTAGAAGATTCAATAAGTTTGAATTTTCCCCCTCTGTAGGAGCCTCAGGGGGTCTATTAATTGCCTGGAATGAAAACCTTTTCAGGGGAGAGTGCTTGTTCAAGAATTCCTTCTCAATCTCAGTGAGATTCCATTCAAAACAATCTGGAGACTGTTAGATTCTAACCAACATCTATGGCCCTTGTGATTCTGAGGGAAGACAAAATTTTCTACACTGGCTTGCAAACATTCAAATGCCTGACAGCACTGACTGGATTTTGGCTGGGGATTTCAACTACATCAGGCACCCCTCTAATAGGAATGATGGGCAGGGGGACTTTAACCACATGTTACAATTTAATGACACTATTAGCACTCTGGGGCTGGTGGAGATCCCTTTGAAAGGAAGAAAGTTTACTTGGAGTAACATGCAGCAAGCTCCTCTGCTGGAGAAAATTGATTGGGTCTTCACTTCTGAATGTTGGACACTCAAATATCCAAACACTTTAGTTCTTCCTCTAGCAAAGCCCATTTCAGATCACATCCCTTTTGTTATTAATATTGGCACTTGCATCCCAAAATCTACAGTCTTTAGATTTGAAAATTTCTGGCTTCATCATCACAACTTTAAATACACTGTGGCTGCTAATTGGAATCAGCCTCTAGATGAGAAAAATAGTGCAAAGTTGATCACTGCCAAATTTAAGAGGCTAAGGAAAGGTCTTAAGCTTTGAAGTAAAAGTCTGTCCAATCTAGCTGCTCTAATTAAAGCCACAAACAACACCATTTTTATGTGGGATGTATTCGAGGAATTCAGACCATTATCTGCTGCAGAAAGTACTACAAGAGAAATTTTGAAAGAGCACTTTTTCAAGCTGCTATCCTACCAGAGAATTTATTGGAGACAGAGGGCCACAATCAGAATAGTTAAATTTGGAGATGAAAATTCAAATTTTTTTCAAGCCAAAGCCTCCATCAAATTCAGAAACAATTATATCCACACTCTACAGGATGAACAGGGACTGGAACATTCTGAGCACCATGCAAAGGCAGCTGTTATCTGGAATTCCTTTAGGAAAAGGCTGGGGGAAACTACAAACACTATAGGCCCCTTAAATCTAGTTAACCTCATTCAAAGAGTAGAAGGCTTAGAGGAGCTAGAAAGGCCTTTCACCAAAGAGGAAATTGATGAGGTAGTTAAGAATTTGCCCTCAGACAAGGCTCCTGGGCCAGATGGATTTAATGGGGATTTCAAAGGAGCATGTTGGGATATTTTGGCCAAGGATTTTTATAATTTAATTCAAGATTTTTATGAAGGAAAAATCTCCTTGCAGAGCATCAATGCTTCTTTCATAACCCTTGTCCCAAAGAAAGATTCTCCTTTGAACACTAATGATTACAGGCCCATCTCCCTGCTCAACTGCACCATCAAGATTATTACAAAGCTTCTGGAAAATAGGCTCCAAACAGTGATTTTGAAATTGGTGCATACAAACCAGTATGGTTTCATTAAACAAAGGACTATCCAGGACTGCCTGGGATGGGCATTTGAATACCTCCATCAATGCCAGCAGTCAAAGAAACCCACTATTGTCCTCAAATTAGACTTTGAGAAGGCTTTTGACCTAATTGAGCATGGAACAATAATTGATATCCTTAAAGCAAGAGGTTTTGGGGATAGGTGGATACACTGGATGGACATGATCTTCTCCTCTGGCAGTTCATCTGTCCTTCTCAATGGTGTGCCAGGGAAAGTTCTCTTTGCAAGAAAGGTGTAAGACAAGGAGATCATCTATCCCTTCCCATGCTACTAGCAGCTCGGCGAGTCGAGCACAAACTTCCCGTGGTCATTGCAGTTCACGCACGTCTGTCTTTCACTGGCTGCATGTAGGGTGTGTGTCGTTGGTTGCCACACCTAGTCGGAATGGGTCGACCAATATTTCGGTTTTTTCCTTTATGTGTTTTTTGTGCTTTTCACTAGTTGTTTTTCTTTTGGGTTTCTTCCTTATATTTTCATTTCTCCTTTTCATGTTTCTACACTCTTTCTTTCTTTTATAACATTTCAATTCATGAGCATTTATTTAAAAACATGAATATTTTAAAATCCAAGGAATATTTCACATTCATAAACATTTCTAAAGTTCAAGAACATTTCTATAGTCTATGAAATATATTAAATTTGCAAACATTGTTTGAAAGTCATGAATATTTAAAATTTCCTGAACATTTTTCTAAAATTCATTGTTTCATTAGTTCACAACATTTTCTAAAATCCAAGATTTCTTAAGATTCATGAACATCTTTTTACCTAACGAACTTTTTTCTAGAAATACAGTAGCCATTTTTTTGCCTGAACAAGCAGTGATGTAGATGAAAAAAAAGTTAAACGAAGGAGCTGAGCTCCCAAGGGATCACACAACCACCGCCCCTTGATAGTGAACTAAGCATAGCTTAGATGGTTAGGTCCCTTGTGGTGGAACCAACCCATCAGGGTTCAAGTCCTAGACTCGGTGATCGCATTTTTTCTGAATTTATTTTGGGCCTACTGGTGATGTGCGTTTAGTGTGAGGCGACGTCCTCGTCGACAAGTCATCTGTGGCGACTTCGTTAATATCAAGATGATGGGACGGCTCAGTCTTAAAATAAGATTATGCCAATATTCAGATAGGACAGGCGACTCAGTTTTGAAGTTACTTATAAAATAAATATATTTTTACGAACTTCACAACATAATAAGTTTCCTCTACGATCATGATTTTCTTTAATGTTAATAGCATAATAAGGCCTTGTTTGTTTCAACTTTGATGAGATTTGAATTACTTGTGGATTTGCTTTAGTGGCAAAGCTAATTCATAGTGATATAAGACCATGGTCGTTTCAGTCTTGATTGGATTCGAATCACCTGCAGATTTGCTTCAGTGGCAAAGCTGATTCACAGAATCAGGTTCACCACCGAAATACACTTTGAGATGCTTCAGCAAATTGCATTGAAAATGGCCAGAATCTAGATTGAGCTTCACTGGCAAAGCTGATTCGAAATAGTTGTTTGTTTCAGATTCCAAATTTACTTTCACTGGCAAAGTTGGCTTCACTCACAAAGTTGATTCGGAATGATTATTTGTTTTGGATTCAAGATTCAGCTTCACTTGCGCTAAATCTGCTTGCTAAAACTCAAACAAACAGGGCCTAAGTAGTCCATATTTTTGATTTTCTTTAACTTTCACAAAACAATAAGTTAACCGTACGATTCTGACTAGTGCCTTTGATATAAAATTATGTAGTGTGTAAGACCTTGTGCTTGTGCACACCTTTTGTCAGACGCCTTCCGCACTTTGCGATAGAGTAAATATGTAGGCTAAACCAAGTCGATGAGCTTTGAAGGGTCCAAAATTTGGTATCAAGGTTGTTGGCACATGGACAAAACCAAGATACTAATGGTGCATTTTCTACTACATCTGGTGGCCCTGAGCCCAACCAAACAACAGCTCTATTCTCAGTTCTAGCAAAGTTTACCAAGAAATCACCAACAACATTTTGGCTACGCTTAATTTGAGTAATACAAGTTTTATGAAGGGAAAACAGATATTTAATCTCTGCCGCCAAAGAAGCAAGCAGTGATCTGTCAACAACTTCATCCTCGAGAATGCTCACCACTGGGACAAAATCCACCTCTAGCAGAATAGGTAGAACTGATCGTTGCAAAGATAAAGATAGACCCTCCATACAAGCAGAGCTCGGCTTCCATTGCATCTCTACAGGGAAAATAAGTTCCTTGCATGAGGAGAAAATTATATTGCTTGTGTTGTCTCGGGGAATCATTCGAGCTACAGCCCTTCCATCTGACGACCAAGAACCATCCATGTTTAATTTAGCCCAGCCTCCTGGAGGAACCACCCACAAATGAAGATGATCAGCCAGTTTGAGTGTCTTCTTTGCCTCAGTATTCATCTTTAAATCATCTTGGATAACAATGGTACTTATCCTCCACTTGCGTCTTCTCACCTTGATAAGATATATCCTCTTTCTTCTCTTAACTTCGCGTCCTCTTTCTCATTTGATCAGGTCCTTCCAATCTTCATCACCATCATACATGAACGCTAAAAATTCACCAATATGATGTTGATTGCTAGGGGTGTGTGCATTGTCGGACACCGAGGCCAGGGGGACTCCTTTTGAAAAAAAAAAGATGTTTTTTGTTGAATTGTTTGGATTGCTTACAACATATGTCACGTGGTAAAAAAAACTGACTTGATTGCTCACCTCTATCACGTGGTAAAAAATATGATGTTTTTTTTGCTCAACATATGTCTACTTCTTCGATTTCTTCTAGAGCAACACCAGGATAGATGACCGCTCTCCATCAAGTTTCTTCGTATAAAACATACTACTAACTTTCATTTTCCTTTTTTTCTGGTTAAGTTTATTAACATTAATCCCATACTACCAGATCCGACGTTATGCATAAGCTGTTGTTAGTAGCATCGCTCACCTCCCGGATCATATGACTAAGCAGATAATAATCTTCATAAGCCAGGACTTGGATATGATGCAATCCCTGTGTGCAAGAATATAAAAAAAAATACGTAAGAAGTGGCACAAGTTGAAGTGGCAACCTAGCATAAAAAATGAAATGAAGCATCCAGCCAATAGGGAGGCATTGGAAAGGCTTTGGTAGAAGAGAACATATGGAGGCATGGGAAGGCTTTGACGGAACAGAACATATCCTGATACTGCAAGACGAAAGGAACTTCAGACTTGTACATATGGTTTCAGACTTTCAGTCCATGTGGCAAAAAAGAAAGGTCATCCCCGGCCGGACGTCGAGAAGAAGGTGCATTAGGTAGAAGAAGATATGAATAGGAGAAATAAGGCTCGAGAAGAGATCCATCCCTTGCACCCACTTCTTCCAAAGGCACCAGAATAACTCCTTAGGTTCTTCACTATGCGATCAACCAGCATCACAGCGGAGCAGGCCTGTATGTATAATCTAACAACTCAACATCACTGGACTCCGATGGCCTCATGTCTCCATCTGCACGAGAGAAGCACCGTCTGTTCCTAAATAATCATTACTATCACAGTACCACTATGTGAGTGTATATACATAACTAACACTGAACATTCTCTTCATAAAAGTTACATCAGGCAACATGAATTCATCCAACAACATTTATGCGGTCAACTAGTACACAATCTGAATAAATCAGGGTTCCCAAACACAGAAAAAACAACAGACGAAAACAGTATCCTCCTAAGCATACGAAAAACAGGACCAACCCAACCTACCTGTCAAGACTGAGACGGCATCACTAACAGGAAAAACGCGCTAGCGGTCCGACAAGTCCGCAGCAGCGCTCAGCAGAACTTCCAGTGGTTGTTGCAGTTGACGCACGTCACAAACGTCGTCATGGGCTCGTCGGCACTCCGCGTCTGCAGCTGGTAGTAGGTCGTCTTGCGCTGCCCACACCGCCCGCACTTGAACTGGTCCGTCGACGCCTTGGGCGCCGACGCGCGCTCGCAGTCAAACAGGGCCTTCTCCTTGATCTGCTGGTTCTCCAGCTTCCGAGCGTCGCTCGCCATCTCGTCCGCTGGCATATCCACCAGGCTCCCGGGCCTCACCTCGCCCAGCAGCACCCTCCGCCGGAAGTCAGGGTTGTTGTCCGCCTTTAGGTTGAACAGTATCGACCTGTATTTCACCTTGTGGGTCCCAGTGGAACGCCCAATCCTCTCAAACAAGGCCGACTCCACTGTCACAGCAACTCTATATGGGTCGCATGCATTTACTTGGTCCAGTAGATCTCTTATTTCCTCTCTGTCATCCTCGCTAGTTTCCTTGGAAACCTTGACGAACGCGTCAACAAGAAGCTCCCTGTATTTATCTCGAGCAGCATCGTTGCATCTGACGAGGGATGTCAGCTTTGGGGGACCATTTGGAACAGAAGATGGTTTCTTTGTTTCAGATGTTCTGCTAACTTCCTTTGAAACCTTCTCAACCTTAACTTGGACTTTGGAATCATTATTCGCAGTCTTCTCAATCTTCACACTTGCCGACATAGAATTCTTTTCAGTCTTCACAGTTGCATTCTTTTCAGACTTCACAGTTGTCGACATAGAGTTCTTCTCAACCTTCACGTGCGCTGACTTCTTTTCAACCTTCATGGGCTGAGGTTTCTCAGCCTTAGCTGCAGAGTTATCTGATTTTCCATTCGCTGGTGTGCCGTTTTTCTTTCCTGTCTCTTCAATAACAACCTTCTTCCAGTACCCAAAAAGGTCTGCAGCCACCGCCTGTATGTCTGAGTTAGGGTGCTTCGTCAGGTACCGAAGACGTTTGCCAACCTGACAAAACAAAACACAATATGTAAGTTGCAAGTTCCCAAAGCCCTATGAAAACAACTACATGGGGGAAGTAGCTGAATGAAATAAGCAATAAACATTTAGGAGGGAAAGCAGATGTTAACTTGACTAACTAAGCTTCAGTAAAAAGACAATATTTTACTTAGCAATGCAGTTAACAAAAGATGTTTCACAAACCACCAACCCAGCGCAACTAATAGATGCAGACCCACGAAACCAGAATCACTCTGCTCATGAATATTGAGTGTTTGCCACTCATGCTCAAAACACGTCTGCACCATACGGAATTAGATATGCTTTTGCTAGATAGGTTAGCAAACTTAAAGCTTTCTAAATTGAAACCCAGTCACTGAAAGGCAACTCAGACATGAAAGAAATTGTCACCAACCCAGCGCAACTAATAGATGCAGATCCTCGAAACCAGAATCACTCTGCTCATGAATATTGTGTGTTGCCACTACTGCTCAAAACACATCTGCACCTTATGGAATTAGATATGCGGATAGGTTAGCAAACTTAAAGCTTTCTAAATTGAAACCCAGTCGCTGAAAGACAACTCAGACATGAAAGAAATTGTCACCAACCCAGCGCAACTAATAGATGCAGACCCTCAAAACCAGAATCACTCTGCTCATGAATATTGAGTGCTTGCCACTCATGCTCAAAACACGTCTACACCTTACGGAACTAGATATGCTTTTGCAAGATAGGTTAGCAAACTTGAAGCTTTCTAAATTGAAACCCAGTCACTGAAAGACAACTCAGACATGAAAGAAATTGTCACTGCAGCCCCTTTAGGAGGCCTAGACTCCTAGAAACTGTTTCAGAATTATTGTTTGTTACGCTCAATGCCCCATGGCACTTATGTCTGTGTCCACGAAGGAAACAACTCATATCCCAATTACAGAGGACCTTACCTAGTTTTATAAATCATTAAGGTGTTAAAACTAAAAGTAAACATTAAGACTACGAAGCTGTTTGGTTTGATGACAAAAATTGACTTGCCAATATGCAGGCAAGCCAAAAAAACGGCTTTATCGACTTCTGGAGTTGCCATTTGGCAGGCCCTATGATGAAAGTCTGGTGTAAGTGGCTGGCTCGAAGACATACTAATTGTCGGGTAGTGTGCACCATAATGATCGAGAAACCGTTACAGCTTCAGATCAGATATGCACAAAATGGCAAAACAGGAGCACAATATGACATACTAATATGTCGGGAAGTGTGCACCTTAACGGTTGAGAAAACATTACAGCTTCAGATCAGATATACACAAAATGGCAAAACGGGAGCACAATATGGCATACTAATTGTCGGTAAGTGTGCACCTTAACAGTCGCGAAACCGTTACAGCTTCAGATCAGATATACACAAAATGGCAAAACAGAGCACAATAAATATTGGTTCAGTAACTCAGGAAGCTAGCTTTTATGGCAAGACATGTCGAATACGACAACTTGAAGATCATGCAAGTTATGACTTGCCCAAATTATATAGAATATTTCTTTCATCTAAACTGCTCACGTTCTGCACGCTTCACTTACCAAATCAACTTTTTCACATAAACACATGAACCAAAGATCGGCAGATTTTTTTAGGGAACTGGCAGAAATAGAGTCCATTCATCAAGGCAAAGTTATGACTTGCTAGCAGAAGATGGGTAGAATGCCGAAAATCCATGAAATCCAGAGGAAGAGCCATTGATTACATGCTGGTGCAAGACCAGTCAACCGCAAATTCATTGTCTTTGTTCCTATTTTGTGAAATTCAAAACATAGGTTTCATGTTATAGATAAATTAGTTATCACATGTTCTCCAGCCAAATTGTAAAACTGTCCATCATAGGCGGATCAGAACACTCTCAATCAGTACCAGTCCATGAATTTACAGTGTTTATTATCATTGGAAGACATTATACATTGTGGAGAGCCAAAGAAAGATGATGGTTGGGAGACCACTTTATGGGGAATCCCAATTGACATGAAACTAGTAGGATCAATCTGACCCACAGCAAAGACCAAACCGTCACCAAGACATATTAATCCTGACCGCAAAAGCATGAAAAACACAAATCCCAGCCTTTGTCCTGAATGGAAACTGTGGACAATCTGCATTCGACAAATCCCAGCCGCCTACCCACCGTCTCTGTGAGACATCCAGGCACCGGGCGCGCCCGCCCTTATTACCCACAAACCTACCAATCCGAGGTGCAAAAAGAGGAAAAAGGTACAACCTGCCCCCCTCCCGCAAGATCTAATTCCCAATCCGCTTTTCGCAGCACCGTCGCCCTTTAAAAAAGGGGGGAAGAACGGCATGTCTCGCAAAAGCACACGGCAATTCCTCGCGAACCGGCCAGGAAAAAAGAAGGCCCAAATTGGACGCAACGAGGCGCATTGCACCCGCGCGCAATTCCTCCTCGATTTCACCGCACCAACGCAACGAGAGGCCGCGAATGGCCTAATTTCTGGACCGGGGACGAGCGGGGAGGGAGGGGGGGCGGCTGACCTGCGTGGAGACGAGGACGTCGGTGTTGACGCGGAACTCGCGGAGGCGGCGCAGGGCGTCGAGGCAGCGCTCGGCCTCGGGGGAGGAGCCGTCGGCCTCCTCGGCGGCCGCGTCGGCGGCCTTCTTGGCGGCCTCAAAGGTCTCCATGAGCTCCCGCTCCATGGCCATCCGGCTGGCGGCGGCGGCGGCGGGGGGGATCGAATCAAAACCCTAGGCGCGAGCAGGAGGCCTCGCCGCCGCGGTCTACCCTCTCTGTCTGGCTCTGGGGCGCGGAGGCGAGACGGGCGGAGGGGAGGAAAAAAGGGTTGGATTCGGGGGCAGCGCCGGGATTTATACGGCGCGGGGCCGCCGCCGCCGTTGATTCGGAGGCGGGTGAGAGATCCTTCTGGAGCCGCGCGGATCGGACGGTGGATTCCGCGCCACGTGGCGCGCGCCCGGGAGTTCGGTTGCTGTTGGGTTAGGATCCGTCCCGTCCGTCTGTCTGTCTGTCTCCAGACGGCGTGTCATTTCCTTTCTCTCGCAAGGACAGAAGCTTCTGCAGCGGTGATTTATTGGGCTTTATTTACGAGAGCCGTCTGACCCTGCCGTTTCGTGCACAGATTACATTGTCGGTGACCATCAAACCTTCACCAACGTTGCCCTTGAATTGGAAGAGGGTCATCCTGACTCCGGGCCCAGCGGCAGTGGATTAGGGTTGGTGTGTGCATTTTGGGGGCAAGGGTTTTGCGTCGACTCTAGATTGTGGCGGGAGCGGCGATCCACAATGTGGTGAAATGGCGTCTAGACGATGATAGCATCGTTTGGGGGGGGGGGGGGGGTGACCAACAACGAAGAAGACGGGGAGAAGGCGCTCGGCATGATCAAAAGAGGCGGGTCACGCGGGAGTACACATGTGCGCTCGAAAACTAAGCATGTCTAGACATACATGTGCGCTCAAAGTACATATGGGACTACCGCAAAAAAAGAGGCACGCCGACAAGATTAAAAGAGGCATGCCACGCAGAACTATCGTGTGTGCCCTAAAACAACGTTGTGTCTTACCTACTTAAGAAAAAAGAACCATTTTATCATTAATGCTTGTTTAACCAAACTCCCGTGTATTTGGTGTGCCATCTTCTTGCACCATGCTTACTTCCCCCTTTGATGTTGTGTTTTCTTATCCACGGCCCTTTTGTGGCACCGGGAATTAGCGGTGTGTTGAACCGTGGCTAGTGAAGCTACGGTAGACGGAACCAAACAAGGCATGGGTGACAAGCGAGGCATATAGGACCACCAAGAAAGAAAGAAAAAAGGAGGGGAAGACCTGCGGTGAAGAAGCCCAGGAGAAGGCACGCCGACAAGATCAAAAGAGGCCGGCCGCGTGGGAGTACCCACCCATGTGCGCCCTAAAACAGTGAAGCATGTCTTAACAACATATGCGACAATTTTGTTGTTTTTCGGTAAATGGCGCTTTTATTAAGATGATATTGTTCTTATACTTAAAAATGAACCATTTTGTACTGAATGCTTGTTTCACCAAACTCCTCTGTCGTTGGTTGCCCTTTGGTGGCACCTTGATTGCTTCCCCATTTGGAACCCAAGTGTAAATGACGCTTTTATTGAGACGGTGTCGTTCTTAGAAAAGAACCATTCATGTTGAATGCTTGCTTCACCAAAACTCCTATGTATTGGTTGTGCCCTTCGATTTCGCCATGCTTGCTTCCTCCTTTGATGTTGTATTTCCTTATCTAGGCCCTTGCGGTGGCACCGAGAGCTAGCTAATTGTGCAGCGAATCACGGCCCAAAACTACGGTAGAAGGAATCGAACGAAGCATGGGTGACAAGCGAGGCATATAGGACCACCGCAAAAAAAAAGTGAGGGGAGGACCGGCGGTGAAGAAGTCGGGGAGAAGGCACGCCGACAAGATCAAAAGAGGCACGCGGCGGGAGTACCCACCCACGTGTGCCCTAAAACAAAGCATACACGACAATGTTGTTGTTTCCCAATAAATGGTGCTTTTATCAAGACAATGTTGTTCTTACTTTTAAAAAGAAGAACCATTTATCCTGAATGCTTGTTTCACCAAACTTTTGGGATGGTGGTTGCCCTTTGGTGGCACCATGATTGCTTCCCTCCTGTGATGTTGTGTTTCCTGATTTATCACAGCAGCCTGGATAAGGGTGTACTGGAATGGTAGTATTCTACAAAGCCTCACATCACAAGGACACTGACTGACACCACATGGTACCTAGTTGCTGCCACAGAAAGAAAAAGGAAAGGGAGAGGAGCACCATAAAGATTGACACTGTGATTGGCTACCAAAAAAGGATAATGTTCCTCACTCTACTGTTTGCCTCCTCCTGGAAACAGCAAAAGATGGGGGCCTGGAGATCTGATTCTGCTCTGATCTAAAACACCATGATGCAGCTTCTCAGTACATATCAGCAACTGCTTGTACTCAGCATGATCTGCTTTTGTACCTTCCAAGTCACAACCAGCTTGCGTTCTGGGAACTGTTGGAGGCCACCGCAGGAGGCTCACCGCCGCCGCCGTCGACGAACTTCGCCAGCGAACGGTACTGCAGCTTCACGCTCTCCGCATTGTCCAAAGTCTTCACCACATACCTGCTCGACAACGGTACGTGTCACGCTTAGTTTCGAAAGATGATTGGGTGAACGAATAAAAGCTACTACCATCCATTCAAGCACTGTGCTGTCACCACCGCGACGCGCCCCACGAACCGCTCCGGGGTCCTCTTGTTTCCCTGATGGAAGTTTGTTCTGGTCATCATCGCGAATAGGAAAAGACTGGAGAAGAACAAAAGCGTATATGCTTGGCAGAGTAAAGAGAGATAGAGATACCTACCTTGATTATCACCCGGTCGAAGACAGAGAAAGGATACTGGACACCTTTGCCTCTTGAAAGCTCGGCTGGATTCGGGTCATCGTTGCCACATTTGTCCTCATTTCACAGAGAGAACAGATTTAAGAACACCATGTAACACACGCACATGTCCAAGTTCGGAACTGGAATAATATAAGCTGAAAAAAAAGTGCATACCTGTTCAATGCGATCTCTTCTTCTTTTCAGTGTTTTTGCCGACTCTTCCTCGCGTCTAAATGCCTGGACTGCAAGGCCAAGAGCTGAAAACATGGCCAGCAAAAAGGGAACCCTTAGATCTTGGTGAAAACAGGACAAGAAGGAAGCAAAGAAATCCGGTATATATGACATGCACCGATTTCTGTGAGATAGCTGAAAGTAAACTTCAAAAATCATGGCGAAATAGCCTGGCAATTTTAAGTCCATACCCAGGTTTGGCCGAATGGAGTCCTCGGTAATTGGCTGACCACATTTACCACAAGCTTTCTGCATAGCAGGACAAAAACAATTCTCTGTTACTTTCACATGCACTTGAAGCTTCATAAAATCCTTCTGTTAGTAGGGTTGCAATATCACGTTGACCACCTTCCAGGATTGTCTCAAATTAATGTTCTACCTAGAAAATCAAAGCTTGCCTAATGTGGTTACCCATGCTGACAGAGCAAATGGATAACTATGAAATACCTCTAGTTTCTGTTTGGACAACACAATCTATAAATGGAAAAAATAAATGCAGTTGGAGAACTTTATTTATGATAACTAAGAAATACCTCTAGTTTTATTATATTGAGTGCACATCTGTATATCTTTTCACCTAAAAGTAGTTGGGGAATGCGGAGGCCCTGACAGTAGAGTGCACTCCATTTATTCTAGAGCAGTAGGACATGTGTAATCGATGCTTTACCTTGAAAGCAAAGTATGCCTAATGTGGTTACCCAAGCTGAGAGCAAATGGATAACCACGAAACACTTCTAGTTTCACTTGGGACAACACAATACATAAATGGAAAAGATGCAGTTGGAGAGTTTCATTCTATTGAATACACATCCGCATATGTTTTCACCAAAAAATTGTTCGTGGATGAGGAGGCCCCGACAGTAGAGTGCAGTCCTATTATTTCAAGAACAGTAAGACATGTGTAAAGGAAAACACTGTGCTTCAAAAGCACATCAAGTCACTATGATTAGTATTTCAAAAAGAAGGAGCTATGATTAAAGGCAATCCTAACACTAAAATGAAGAGATGTAGCAACAAGCAGGAGGATACAGGATATTTAACTGCAAACTACACTGTAACAAACTAAAGACAAAAGTTTGAAAAACTATCACATAGCAAGGATGCTTGGACAAACCATTCTGTAGATATGCTGCATCCCACTACTTCCATAAGAATGCCCACATGACAGAATCATCGCGTCGTCCATGAGAATACCTCTACAAATTCAGACACAGGAATATAAATGGATGAGATACTAGATTTTTTCCCCCAGATATCACGTTCATTATTACCGCTACCGGACATGAGAATACCTCTACAAATTCAGACACAGGAATATAAATGGATGAGATACTAGATTTTTTTTCCCCAGATATCATGTTCATTATTACCGCTACCGGACATGATATTTGGGTACGACGAATTCAGTGACATTTTGCATTTACATGAATTAGTGGGATAGTGCCAAAAGCCTACAAAGTGGGTAAAGCCGTAAAGGAACGCTTGAAAGCATGTACACTATCAATATTGGAAGCTTATATGCACTTATACAGTCAACAAAGAAGGCGAAATAGCTAACTAAATACTTCGGAAAACAAAATCTAAATTCTCAAGAGAATAACAGTCATTGGCATAAGCTACTCACGTCAACGGGTCGGACAGGTGCGCTCTGAGAAGGTCCCAGTAGCTAGACGCAGGGCCTCCCTCTCTTCTCCCAATCACCCCATACCCATCCTCCACCCTCATCTCCCTGGGAACAGAACCAGGCTCTTCGTCCCCTCGAGACGAAGCGCGGCCGGGCTGCTCGGTTCCACAGCTGTACAGCTGCCATTGCTGCCCTTCCTGGATTTGTCTCGCTCCATTCTCTCCATTCACCACAGGCCGCTGCCCGACTCCAGCTGTGTGAGCCAGCCAGCAAGCAACAGCGTCAGTGATCCCCTTCATTCAGATAAATCAGATGATACACACGCAAAAATCCTAAATGGAGATATTTCGCCGCTGGGAGGGAGATCATGTTGATATGGAGATATATCTTAGCTTCAGATTTCTCACAAATTCAGCTCACCTCGTACTACCAGAAGCTGCATAGTAGTACTAGCGATTTACAGGAGCAAACCCTTGGGTTGGGTTGACTCACCTGGAGAGGAGTCGCGTCGCTGCAGCGAGCTGCGGGCCGCCAGCTCGGCATCCTGATCCTCCTCCTCATCGTCGTCGTCGTCGTCGTCATCTTCGTCGAACTCGTCCATGGAGGCGCCGCCGTCGGAGTCGCCGCCGGGAGGGTGGTGGTGCCGGAGGAAAGGGACGGCGTCGCGGGCCGCGCCGGGGAAGGGCGAGAGCGGCCCCCTCGACGAGGAGGAGAGCGCGCGGTTGGCAGACCCCGGGCCCGGAGGAGACGCCATGGCGGCCGCGGAGCGCTCGGCGGGGTGGGGAGGGGTGCGGCCGTGCGGGGGAAGGTTTGCTGACCGGGACTGCAGTGCGCTGTGTGCTGGTAGAGTGGTAGCATCACCTCACCTGTGCTAGTTTCGTTTTCAAAAATGCTGAAATAATTTCACACAGAATTTGTAAAAGACACTAGTGATTTGAAATAACTTGAGTTTGGACATCTTTGTATTGTATAAGGTTCAAAAATGCTTCAATTTTTTTTGAGAGTTTTTAACTAAATTTTGAGAGTTAGTGTCAAAAACGCTCTTATACTATGGTACGGAGGGAGTATTTCTTAGTCCACTGGGATTGACAATTCATGGACATTTATTCGTTTATATCCAACAAATATCAACTACTGCAAAAATTACAGATTCTGAGTAACTTTCTGTTCAGGGAAGAAATTGTGAGTAACTTGGTCAACCTACAAATTGGTATATTTTTTGTCGAGTTTGAAAATCCCAACAATGTAATCATTAAAATGTTAGCTCAAGAGTCAGTGATCAGTAACCATCTCCGAGATCCATTGATCAATCCCTATCAAGTCTGTTTGGATCACAGGATTGGCAAAGGGCAAAACTGAAAACAAGAGGGGATTGGATTGAGCTCAATGGCAGCATACAAAAGTTTATGGTAGAGCAGCCGCCAGCTATACATCACATAGCTTGCACAAGTTGCATTTCATCCTTTTTCGTCCGTATCATCAAAACACAAAACAAGCAAACTAAACCCTAGGCTAAACAAGATCCCTCTTCTTGTATCATCATCCCCACCACTGTATCATCATTAACCTAGGCTAACACCTTTACAGCACCAAGGAAAAACGTCTCAGGGGCATGATCGGCGGGCGCGGATCATGCCTTCCCATTGCTGCCGCCCTTCTTCGAGGCAAACAGATGGCGGACGACCGAGAGCTTGCTTGTCGCGCGGGAAACGATGGAGGAGACCGAGGAGCTCTTGCTGCTCAGCGATGACGTTGTGTCTTCCGACTCCGTCGTGTCCTCGTCTTGCTCCGAAGGGGGTGGTGGAGGGATCGTCGTGAGGAAAGCGTCCAGCATGCGGATGATCTGGCTGAAGCTGGGCCGCATCACGGGGTCCTCGACCCAGCATGACTGCACAATGGACGCGAGCTCCTGGGGGGTGTCCTCAGGGAAAGCTGGGCGTACTTGCTGCCATTGTGGACAAGAGAAAATATGGGTAAGATTAGAGGATTCCAATGAAAATAGTGTCAAAAAATGGGGTCATCAAAAAAAAAGTTTATGCTCAAACATCCCTTGAAAAGGTAAAATAAACTATGACCAGTTCGTTTGTTGGTGTTAACAAGCGTTTCTTAGAAATTAACAGTGTCAAAAGTTACAGTGGTGTGTTCATAGAGTTGAAACCATGCATATGCAATGGAGCAGGTACCTATACGCTCCCATGAAAGCATAATATACAGAACAAAGCCTTTTATTCGCACAAATGCATGGCCATTTTGTCTCAAAATTTTGTTATCATTGACTCTTCAGGTAGTCAAGCGATTTCTTTAGCCAAGACTTCAAAACATCGACAGTACTGTTACTTTAGCAGTAGTAACAGTCTTGTCCAGTAAAGAGACATTACTAATGGCCTGCCAGTATACATATGTGAAACAGGAGAGCTGTAACTCATTGAGAATCACGGGATTTTATAATTGCTAGACAACATTCTAGCAAGTGGTATCATTCTGTAACAAAATGATAGTCTCATATACTTACTTTAAAAGCAGCAGCATATGCAGCTTGTAGATTCGACATGCCTTCGAATGGCATTTTATTGGTCAGCAACTCCCAGAGGACGATGCCAAAGCTGTACACATCCACTTTATTTGTGTAGTGCTTTTTTTCACCACGTTGAAGTGTGACAGTGCTGTATAACTGCAAAAGCATAAGACAACGAGTCAGGTTTTGGAATCACAGAGATCGGTGCTAGAGCATCTGATTTCTCTTTGTATAGAAGGTCCCGAAATCAGTGAACTCTAGAAAATACAGCCAGGAAATTATCAAGTGGGCATACAAAGAGAAGTATAATTTCAAGCATCAACTCTAGATTTTCTTCTGGCTTCAGTTCATAATTTATTAATGTTGACTAGCTAGTGCAGAAAAGAGTGATTTACAACCTCTGGGGCCATCCATCGGTATGTCCCAGTTTCAGCTGTCATCATTTCAGTCACAGTTTCCTCTCGTGCAAGTCCAAAATCAGTAAGCTTCAGCTTCTTACGGTTTGCAGTAAGCAACAGATTATCTGCGCACACAGAACATTTATTAGGACACTGTAAAAGCATTAACAGGGTGACAGAACAGCTTTGACAGAAAGGAACGAAACAACTACTGGAAGAACCTAGAAGGTAAAGCAAGTAAAAAAGAAGGGTAAGACTGAGAGGGCGAAAGAAACATATTGTGGCAGAAACATGAACGGGAATAAAGTGGATACCATGGATATGGAGACAGGAAAATTCAAGAATCAGATGCAGAAACATCTTACTGAAAATTTTAAATGATTAACTGGCCAAGATGCTTTTCTTTCAATGCACATGCTCTTGCCTTTGACACAGAAATATATGCCTGATACAATTTCTTAGCTTTGAACATTAAAGCATATATTGTGTACCCATGTTTTGGCATCTTCCAAAAAATCTTGGTAAATATGCCACCCGGTATTGGCTACACCAACATACAAGCAACTTACTGTGTACAATAAAGGAAAAAAAATGGAGATGCAACAGGAAAAGTAAAACAGTCCAAGCACACATACCAGGTTTCAGGTCTCTGTGTATTATTCCATTGGCATGTAAACATTCCATTGCACGAGCTATGTTGAGTGCATAGCCTAATGCAGTATGCATATCTAGTTGGCTGGGCCGGATGCTGTTCAAGTAATTTTTCAGCGACATCCCTGGTAGCAGCTCACTCACAATCACCATCAATGGTTCCTTGCAGGCTCCAATGAACTACAGAAGTGCAGAATTTTTTTGTGAGAAAAAGGTCACAAGAAAACTGATGGTTTCAGTTAGTTATATGGCTATGCAAAAATCGGATTAGGCACAGTAATGTGCCATTCAGGCAAGGATGTACCTTGACAAGATTATCATGTTTCACTTTACACATCATATTTACTTCTCGGATGAAACGATCTTCAAGTGTTACTTTTTCTTCGGGGGTACTGCCACTGTTGAGAACTTTTATGGCTACAATCTGATCACCATACCTATTTGAAAACAGACATACAAACTAGTTAATTACTGATGCAAGCCAGCAAGAGTAAGAGTATCCATATGGACAAAGCAAAACCACAACATATAGAATATAATTAAACAGCATAGGTTTCTCCTTGGGGGGACAAGAATGTCAGGCTGACAGCTCAACTTGTGAGAACATCAACAATTAACAGCAGAATGAAAATGGTTTTATTTGTTAATATACACCCGTGTTGTACACTGAAACATAAACAAATTTGAGAATGGACTCTTTGCAAGTACTAGAACAAGACGCAAACTAAAACAAATTTCAGAATCCTTGACCATAGCAGGAATAGCAGATATCTGCAACATGCTGGCATGGCTAAATTAAGCACAAAATATATCAGATTATTGGAGGTACTACTGCCGTCGGTTAAATGGGAAACCCTAAAGCGGCTCTCAAGCAAATTATGCAATTTTGCTGATTGCTGTGTAGGTATGTACACCTTGTACATTCAGGCACAGTTGGGGGTGAACAAATTAAAATCATACCAACTCTTACCCCCTACTCCGTTGATACATAACTCCTGGACTTTTTGCAATAGCACCCATTAGTTTGGATTGGACAGCTGCTAGTACTAAAGCTGAGGAACATAAATTCAAATCTGGCTGGGGCAGTTGATGCAAGTACTGCCGACCTTCGGCTGAAACATGTATGAAGCACTATGCACGGGTTATTGTCATAAAGGTTCATCCACTTACTTGCCCTTGTAGACCTTGCCGTGGGCGCCCTCCCCAATCTTGGATCCGACGAACAGCATCTTGGGATCGACCAGCAGCTTCCTGTCAATCCAGGACCCCGGCGGCGACGTGGCGTCGGAGCACCGCGCGGGCTCCACCGAGTCGTCGGCCGCGACCTTGCTCGGCCGCGACCGCCCGAACCCCTCGCTGCCGCCGCCGCTGCCGCCGTCCCTGCACCCGTCGCTGCCGCAGCTCATGGTGTCCGGCCGCACGCGATGCGACGCCGCCGCCGCGGAGGGGACGACCGTGTCGGGGTCGGCGAACTTGCAGCCGCAGGTCAGCCGATGCATTAACACGAGCACCCCGCGCGCGCGCCCCGACGACCGGGGCCCCGGCAGCTCGCGCGGCCCACGCTCATGGAAAAATCGGCGAGGCCTTCAGCCGCAACCCGAACCCGCGGCGGACAAGAGACCGCTCCAGAGCACCAATCGCCTGGGGAAGCCCCCGCTCGCGCCCCGAAAAATCAGGGGAAAACCTTGGATAACCGGAGGAAATCAATGGCCGATTCGTGCCCGAGAATCGAGCGGAAAAGCCGCAATTTTGAGCTCGAAAAGGGGGGAGGAATCCGCGGGGCTGCGGCGTGCCGCGTGGAGATGGCTATGGGCGGAGAGGAGGCGGAAACCCTAGGGCTGGAGAGACGCGGTCGGGGCGGAGGGGGTCGCTTCGGCGTGCGGCTGGAGGGTCGCCGTCGCGGCGGTGGTGGAGGGGGGAGGGAGGAAGGAAGGGGAGGGGAAGGTATCGTCGGGGTGAGCAGAGCCGCAGTGGGCAGAAACTTTATAGGCGCGGGGTATAAAGCAGCGAGGAAGTTGGTGGGCGAAATGCCATGCGTCCCCCCGTGTGTGTACCACGGGATGCGCCCGCCCCCATGCCCCCCAAAAATATCTCTCCCCTCTCTCACAAGGCCTCCACCATGGTCCTCCTATAGGCTCTCGTGCAGCCCCCACCATTGATCAAAAGATCTTCTTTTCCCCCGGGAATTGAGATCCAAATCTTCTTAGAATTGGTTTTGTTGTGTTGATTCTTGTGTGATGTGTTTGTCGAGTAATGGCGATGCATTTGTGTGTAGATCGGTCGGGATTCGCCGTTTGAGGTGTGTGATATGCTCGTTGAGTAATGGCGGTGCGGTTTATGCGTTTGCTTGTGTGATATGTATACGTTGAGTAACGGCGATGCATTTGTGCGTAGATCGGTCGGGTATTTGCTTACGCGATATGTATCTGTCGAGTAACTACGATGCATTTACACATAGACCAGTCGAAATCCACCATTTCACATGTGTGAGATATTCGTGAAGTAGTGGTGATTTATTTTACACATCTACTTATGTGATATGTGTTAGTTGAGTAATGGCGATGTAATTATATGCAGATCAATCCAAATCCACCTCCCGACGTGTGTGGTCTGTTCTTTGAATGCTGATGTATTTTATGTATTTGCTTATGTGATGTATTCTGTCGAGTAGCGATGATGCATTTACGTCATGATTGATCAAAGTTCACTACTTAACTTATGTGATATATTCGCCAATTAGTGGCGATGTATTTATATCTTGCTTTGTGTGATTTGTGTTTGCCCAGTAATAGTGATGCATTTCTATGTAGATCGATCAAAATTCACCACTTGATGTATGTGATATATTTTGCCGGGTAATGGCGGTGTGTGTATATCTTTTGCTTATGTGATACATATCCGTCGAGTAACTGCAATTTATTTATATATAGATCGACGAGAAATCGCCACTGCCCGAGGATATTAGTACGTGTGTCATTAATTGGTGCTAGCGCTATGTGTGTCTCCTCTTGGGGTCGGATACTGACGATGGATCTGTGGCTTGTGGCATGTGGTCATGTGGACGACGAGACAACTATTATGGAAGCACTGTGTATTTTTCTGCAATGGTGATGACATCGGGTATGTTGTGTTTGTCAAGGGCCCGGTAGTCGGCTACTACGTGTGTACTAGGGCCCCCCCCCCCTCTTTCAGTACCGCACGACATGTAGCGGTTGTAGCGTGGTTGACCGGATGGAGACAATGATCGGTGGTGGGCAGCCCAGCTGCGTTCGACATGTTTGAAGGACACCTTGTATACTTCTCTACTCTCCGGCAAAGCTCGTCGTAGAAAATCATCGGTGTAGGGGGGCGTGTGGCCGTCTGATTAGGCCCTCTTTGGATTGCAACAAATTGTAGGTTTTCAATCCTTTAAAAAAATCTAAGGATAGCCTTTGGATCAAAGGAATGACGTCACGCAAATTCATATGAATTGGAATCCTATGCATCAACTCATGTAGGAATTTGAACATCCACTCAACCCTCCTTTTCTAGACTCAATGGCGTAGGATTGAGGCCCTTCTTCGGTGTTTCATCTAAATGACTGTTCTTGCAGTTTTCATGTGCCTTATAATCTTGTGTTATGCAGCGTCAACCCACCCTATGTCATGTGTGTTTTCTATTCTTGTGTTTGACAACCCCGGGATCAAAGAGGCATCTAGACGTTGGGCCGGCTTAGGGGGTGTTTGGTTGCAAAGGATTAGACTTTTTTTTAGTCTGAGAGACTAAAGAAAAAAGTCCCTTCAATAAAGTCTTTTTCTAGTCCTCTGTTTGATTACATAGAAACTAAAATGGACTTTTTCCAGTCTAGTCCATGTAAACAAACAGGGCCTTAGTATCTCGGAGACACTCATAGAGATAGGACGTGTGTATATGCATTCATAAGGGTGGGTCGTGTGTTTATGAGCATTTCTGATTGTACTCCTATTTATAATAATAATAAAAATGATGCCGCGAGGGTTTTTATCGGGCGGTCGTCTCCGGTGGTGGTGAAGTGAAGGTGGAGTGTTGAGTAGTAGTAGGAGCGGGCGGGGGACACTTGGACGGTGGACGATTAGCCAAATCCGCTGGGCAGCAAATAAACTACTCAAAGTTTTTTATTTTATTTTTGCTGTGATTATCTACGGGGTGAGTGGGCGCATTTGACTGGACTGGATTGGGTGGTGGAGGGGAAGGCCCGGGGCGGGCCCAGGAGGACGTGGGGGCCGCGACTCGATCCATTTCGGTTCGTTTCAGCCTCGTGCTCCCCTGTGCGCCGGGCCCCGCGCTTCGCCCTCTCTCTCTCCTCTCCCGTGGCAGTTGGCGGACGAGCGAAAGAATATGCAGCGGCAGCGCGCTCACGCGGCGGCATCTATCCGCTCCACGGCATCGATCGCCTTCTTTATTCCTCCCCCGCCACCGCCCCGGCGCGTGTCGCTCGCGGCCGCGTCGCACGGCCTCACCTCCAAGCGCTGTCCCCTTCCTTCCGCCGCCGTCGTCGTCGCCGTGCGCGCCGGCCCGGCGAGTCCGTCCGAGCGTGGCCAGGCCGCCTCACTTGACCGCCCTGAAACCGTAGAGGGAGGACCCTCCCGCCCCCCTGGGGCCGGTGGCACCATGCTTCCTTCTCCATCGCCATCACCGGCCACGCCGGCCACCACAGCCTGTACTACTATGTACCGAGGTCCCGGAGGGAAATTCGCCGTACCGATGGATGCTGCGCAGACTCTACTATATCTTCTTCGCCGCCGACGAGGAACACGTGCCGCCGTGCGGGGGGGCATTGTAAAGATGTACGCGAGCAGGCAGTTGATGGCGTCGGTCGTCGCGCGCCGAGGTCGCCGGGAGAAGAAGAAAAAGGGAGCCTCCGGTGCGTGCCTCGCACGGCCAGCAGGGGGCGTCAGTTTTCGCGCCGGAGGGAGACGCGAGACGTTGACCCCTCGGCCCTTCTCTTTCTTCTCGTGCAAGGTCACGTCGCCGATGGTTAACTAGCCAACAACTCTGCTGCCTTGTCGATAGGCTCTACGGTGTCCCGGGGGTGAGGATTCAAGGAGTTTCCTTTTCTATAAACGTCGAGTAGAATATTAACATGGAGCCTTGTGTTGACAAAGTCAACACGCACATGGACTTCGACGTGCACATCCCTTCCCACTTGAAGAGTGAAAATGTAAACCTGCCCAAGGTCTGCTACTAATGCCTATGACATGTGGACCCAACAGGTGGTTTATAATTTTTTAGTTCTTGGACGGATTCTTACATATGCTTGCATGAATTTATCATCACATGAGTAGCGGAAATTCAATGAAATTCGTACTCTCTCAAATGGATGTATCTAGCACTAACTTGATACTAGATAGATCCATTTGAGGGACAGGCTTGGACAAGATTTTTCAGACGGAGGGAGTACGTAATAACTTGATGCACACAAGTTTTGGAGTAATTTTACCACGAGAGCATGGATCACATGAAATAATTTCCATGTATGTGCTGCTATTTCAATTTCTTTTTACATTCAATCAATACAGCAGAATCCCCCTTCCGTCTGAGAATCATCATGCCCGCAATCCTATTAAATCCTATCCTTAGATAACCTGAATGAATATACACATGTTAACAGGCCAATGGAGGGGCATGCACTGCAAGCGTCCTTGAAACATCTAGGAGGTGTAAACTTGAGAAAGATCAAATGAAGCACCGAACTAACGGTCCAACCGGTGAAATCTTGAACTGGTAGGGTCTCCGATTCGATCACCGTCAGTTTTTACGAAACTATGATCGGATGCCGAGTCTACAACCTCATATAAGATGAAAAAAGTTTGCTCCTGTAGAAATTAGTTTTAAGATTGAAAAGCACATAAAAGCACCTTGAGGTTTCTTGCTTTTATCCAAATCCTGGCATGTTCCTGGCAAAACGGAGGAGAGTCCACTTGAAGCGCCCATGAAATGTTTAGAGGGTGCAAACTTGGAAAAGATAAAGAAATTAATCAATAAGAAATCACATTTTCAAAACAAATTCTAAAAAATAAGTTCCTGCGGAAAGTGGTGAATGGTGGACATACTTCTCTCTTCAGGATCATGTCACATTCTTGCGAAGCATCTACGGTGTGGTATTACATGTTTTACATCTTTCCTACTTACCTCTTGTGGACTTACCTCTTTCCTACTTCTCCATGTTTTACATGAATTCTTTTCTTTCTTGAGAAACTCTTGCTCCTACATGCAACTTTGATTAACAATATTCTCAAAATGCATGAATGAAAAAAAATGTAGAACGAGAGTGTTATGTCATCTTGAATCCCACATAAATAAAAAAGTACATGAATTTGGATGAAGGAGTGTTTGATAGAACATAAAAAACAAAAGAATTCTACGAAGAGGTTTGAGTGGATGGGAATTTTCCTTCAAATAGAGTGCAATTAACCCTATGGAAAAATATTTAAGGATTCCAATCATGTGAATCAAACTACCCACGTTGATTCTAAGGATCCAAAATCATCAAAAATCGTGTGAAATTCCTTTGAATCAAAGGAACCCTAAAAAAATTCTGAGGATTTTTTCCATTTTTCTAGAAACTTCCATTTCTATTTTCAATAGGGCGTAATCCCCCTTTTGACCGAGAATTAACATGCCCACTATCCTATTTAATCCCATCATTAGATAAACCAAATGAATAAAGATATGTTGTAAGGCTAATGGATGTGCATGCACTTGAAGCATCCTCGAAATGTTTTGGAGGTGTAAACTTGAGAAAGATCAAGTGAAATAGTGAACTAACAGTCCAACTGGTGAAAACTTGAACCAATAGGGTCAACGATTTGATCGCCGGTCTGTTTTTCAAGATTATGCTCGAATGCCGAGTCTACAGCCTAATAGAAGGTGAAAAATTCGCTCTTATAGAAATTAATTTTAAGATCGAAAAGCGCATAAAAGCCGCTCAAGGTTTCTTGCTTTATCCAAGTTAAGGTCTTTTTCTGGCAAATGAAGGAGCATGCACTGAAGCATCCATGAAACATTTAGGGGGTGCAAACTTGGAAAGATAAAAAATTCCATCAAAAGGAAATCAAAATTTCAAAAAATATCTGAAAAATAAGTTCATACAAAAAGTGGCGAATGGTGCACATAGCTTCTCCATATTCTTGTGAAGCATCCGCAGTGTGGTATTATCTTTTTCCTACGTCTCCATGTTTTTTACAGGAATCCTTTTCTTTCTCGAGAAACTCTTGCTCTACAGGCCTCTTTGATTCACATTAGTAAAAATGCAGAATTAGAGTGCTATGTCATCTTGAAACCCACAAGAATAAAAAAAACTACATGAATTTGGATGAAGGTGTGTTTGATAGCACACAAAAACAAAAGAATTATACAAAGAGGTTTGAGTGGATGGATTTTTTTCCCCTTCAAATAGAGTGCAAATTAATCCTATGAAAAAAACTACCCACGTACTTTAGACGGTAAGGATCCAAATTCTTCAAAAATCCTGTGAAATTCATTTGAATCAAAGGAACCCTCAATATTTTTCTGAGAATTTTTTTGCCTTTTTCTAGAAACTTCTGCTCCTACATGTGTACCACGTGGAAACTATTATGCCATCCCGAATCCTCGGTCCCACGCTTCAATTGTCGTCTAATCAGAACGTCACTTGCGTTGCCATGGAAAGTCAAAGGAGTAGTTAAATTAGTGTTTTGCAATGAGTGAAAGTCTAAGCTAAGCTAGCTTTACCTAACGCTTGCACAGCGACCACCGGTTCGATCCACACCCCCTACAAACCATAATAAACAAGCTAATGGCCTGTTCACGTGGATTGCCTTTAAAAGTCCAGTGTAGTAGCGTGTTTTAGCTAAAGTACGTCCAAATTATTGATGAAATCCAGCCACTCGGCCAGTGGGAATTTAGTTGGTTACAAGGATCCTTTTTGGGGATGCACCGTGGTACTAGTGTTGCTGATGAATGGCCACATGCATGCACACGTGATGCTAGTTAAGACTTAAGATAGGTAGGTAAACACAAATAATACGTCCTAATTAGAGCTTATTTAGGAGGTAATAATAGATCAAAACTACTTAAATTTGAACTAAAACCACGACGATTAATTTGAAACGGAGGGAGTATAAGAAATGGCGACAGAAGGAATCACATCATCTAGCACACCTATCTATCAGCCACAATAGTGTCGTGACTTGTGAGTGAGTGACCCAAGATGGACCAAGAACCGTGAAGCAATGCATATGGGACCGAGCATGATCGCATCATCGCTCCCAATAATTGTGCTCCTCCTCCTGTCCCCTAAAAAAAGTTAGCTCGTTCTGTTGTGCTTTTTAATTTTTGTTCTTTAGGAACAAAACAACACTCTGGCGATTGCACTAGCTTTCATCATTCACAAAAAAAAAGGAGGAGCAATAGCTAGAAGATCCATTGAATCGGACAAACCCCCCTGCCAAATGAATATGTGGAGGTCGCTTTTGATTGCTCTTGTCACCTTGTGTCTTTAGCTATAGCTTTCTGTCGTGCTCCTCTCATCACAATTTTAACATATTCATCACTCTCTTGCTATGTCATTTGTTTTGTATGTATCAAAACTTATCTCCCGTTCTTCTTAGGGCCTGTTTGGTTCCAAATAAGTCACCAATTTATAAGTCGAAAAGTGAAAAAATTGACTTATTTTGCCAAACAGACCCAACTTATAAGTCACCCCAACTTATAAGTCATAAGTTGTTTCACCCCAACTTAAAACTTACAAGTCATCCCTTTTTGTGTGGGTCCCACCATATTTACATAAAAAATAAAGTGGAAAGATGTGGTGAGGTGATTTATAAGTCAGATGACAACCAAACAGACGTAACTTATAAGTCACTGGTTTTAAGTCACCTGACTTATAAGTTAGGTGACTTGTTGGAACCAAACATGTCCTTAATTCAGAGCTTGTTTGGAACCTGTGAGCTAGCTTCAGGAGAGATGTTTCAGTTCCCTGCATGACTGGAGGAATTTTTCGTATCTCGATGGCTTTTCATGGGTATGTATGTATGTATGTTGTGTACGTGTATAGTGGACAGAAAGCTTGTGGGTTAAAGAAGCAAGCTGCGGTGTGGTAGCAGGTCGCTGTCCTTCACCGGTTCACCGGCGTATCTTTCACAGGGCGTACGCAGAGATCATGTGTGTCACGCACGCACCTCGCCTGTACTTTTCATTGCTTCCCGGTGTTGCGACTAGGTGAGGTGAGGTGGGAGTGCGGCGTCAACAACGACTTGTTGCGCCCTGCGCGCGTCACGCCGTGTGTGCCTCGCACTATTGCTATTGGGCTTCTTCTTCTTTTTTATCTCCTAGCTGAGAGCGAGCTGTTGCTTTGGTTGAGCACTTGAGCTCACTGGCGTCTGGTCTAGACGGGCAGTGCTTTTGCCACTTGGGTTGATGTGTGGAGCATCATGATGGGTTGGGGCGCCACTTGTAATCCGCCGTCTCGATCATTTTGCGCGCTTTTTGTCCCGGCTTTCAAGTCCTTTTTTTGAGTGAATTGAATATACATCATACCAATTGCCGAGGAAATAAGTACGACAAACAAGATGCCGACAAATTTTGGTTTTGGACTAGAACACGATTTTGCCCGTAGGAAGACGCCGAGGCTGTCAGAAGGAAGAACAATTTAATTCATTTTTCTCTCTTTAGAGAAGTATCCTTTTACTGAAATGAAATCAGATGACACTAGGAGAAGAAGGGGAACGGATGGACCTTCCCACTGTAATTTCATCTGCCTATGAAGATGGAGTCCATAATTATTCGATGTTATTTTCAAGGTTGGAAATATAGCCACGCGGCGACTATATCTCGCTTCACACGAGAAGGAAAGATCACTCGCGTTAAGCGGCTACAGTAACGAGCCGACCCATTAGCGCATACTAAAATAGAAGATATAGGAAGAAAAAACGACCTCCCACGGAATCGATCCCAAGTCGACTGGGTAGTTGCGCAGAGGTCGGCCCGTGGTAACAGAGGAGGCGCAGCCAATTTGAGGAAAAATAACCTTTTTTCTCCCTTTTTTCTTATTTTTTGTTTCTTCTCTGGTTTTCTTACTTCTTCTTCAATTTTCTTTGGTTTTCTTTTCGTCGTTGTACTTTGATTTTTTTTTGTTTCTCTTTTTTCTTTCATGTTTTTATCTGTTTTTGTTTTCTTTCTCATTTTCTTTGTCTTTTTTTATTTCTTAGTTTTCATTTTTTTTGTTTTTCTTTGTTTCTTAACCGGTTTTCATTTTTCCATTCTTTTTGCATTTGTTTCTTCATTTTTTTCCTTTGGTTTCTTTTTCGGTTTTCACCTGTTTTTTTGATTTTATTTCTTTTTCTTTTGATTACCATTCTAGATTTTTCATATACGTCAAGAATGTATTTAAATACACATTGAACATTTTTCAAAGACGAGTTTAAATTTTTTTTCTACACACATTTTTCAAACGCCTGGTCAACATTTTTTCTATACACACTTTTATACATTTTTAAAAAAGCCTAATTAACATTTTTTCAATTACAATATTAACATATTTTTTAACACATGGTCAACATTTTTTTCATGCACATTCGATAGTTTTTAAATGCTACCATGCGACATGCGTGGTAAAAGTAATCTGAAATTGATGATTTTTTAAATGCTTGATTAATTCTTTTCAAATGCAATACTAACATTTTTAATACATAGTCAACATTTTATATATATACATTTAAAATTTTCAAATGTTTGATTAACATTTTACAAATACAAATTTAACATTTTTAATACAATACAAGATTAATTTTTTAATCATTGTCAACATTTTTTCTATACGCTCGTCTCATATTGATGGATAAAGATGCGAACCCTTTGCCAAGGAATAAGAGTGCTCTTGGAAAAGGCGAGGACTGAAATGAGAAAGGAAGGAGTTCAGCAAGATGACTATGGTTCACACGTGAAAGTGCTTCGAAAGGTGTCAGCAGGTGCGCGGAGCCGGAGCCGAAAATGAGTGGAAGAGCTGCTCGGTCAAAGGCATTCTCTCAAATAGCAAAGGCAAGATGGAAAAGCATCCTTGTTTCGGTACTGGATTCAACTTGTCGAGACTTCTGCTCGTAACGTCACTCACTGGATCAAATCAAAGGACTCGGTTTCTGCTCCTCGGCAAAGGTGGGCGATTTTGACTCGCTTCTCGCGCTCGCCGTTTCAAGGTGAAGATCTTAACATTTTTCAAGTGCTTGATTAACATTTTAAAAATACTTGTAACATTTTTTCCAATGCTTGATTAAATTTTTTTAAATACACGGTCAACTTTTTTTGACACATGTTGTATTTTTAAGTATTTTTTGTATAAACACTTTCTTTATACACATTCAATATTTTTCAAATACTTGGTTGTTGTTTTTTCGTATTTTTAAGTATTTTTATAATATATTTAATTAGAATATTTGCAAGTATAAATGAAAGTAAAAAAATGAAAACGAAAGCAAAACACATGAAAAATAAATAAAGAAAAGAGGCCATGGCCTCCCATGCAGCTGGGTCGGCCCATCTAGGGCACACCCGACGCGGGGCTTCCCTCTGTGTCGTTAGAAGCGAGACATAAGGACGCCCATATAGCCACCGTAATTATCGTTGATGATGGGCTGAACATTGGAGGATATGCTAGGGTTTCCTTCGCCATGACCTTGCATGCCCCCCCCCCCCCGGCACAGACGCGAATGCGATATATCGCTTACAGCTAGAGTACTCTCCATCCTAAAGGGCTCACGCGTATAGGCCGACATGTTAGCTATGTCAGTCACTCACTAGTTCAGTCGCTTGCTCGCTCGTTTTACATATGGGTTCGTTTGTTTTTTATTTTCTTTTTTTCCTGTTTGATTTCTTTTTTTTCAACGGTTTTCTATGTTTTTTTGTGTTTTCATCATTTTTATTTGTTTATTTCACAGTTTTTACTGGTTCTTTCTTTCTTCTTTCCTTTCTTATTCGGTTTGTACTAGTTTCCTTGCTTTTCTTTTGTGTTTCCTTGTTTTTTGGTGCTTCCCTTTTGTTTTTATAGACTTTTCTTTGTTCTTTTGTACATTTTTCGTATACAGCAGGAACAATATATTTTGAATATATATCTGTGTGTGTGTGTGTGTGTGTGTGTTTAACCATTTTAAATACACAATTAATTGTTTTGACAACTTATATTTTTTTAGTATAATTTTCCCATAAACATTGCACAATTTTTGTATAGACCATGAATGTTTTTATATACACATTTAACATTTTGAAAATATATGATTATCATGTTTTGAAACATATATTTCTTGATGTTTACTTTTTCTATAAATGTTGTACATTTTTTGTATACATCAGTAACATTTTATATTTACACATTTAACATTTTCCAAATTCATGGTTAATTTTTTCTATACAAAATTTATATTTTTAATGCATGATTAACATTTTTCAAAAAATTTATTTAAAGTGGGTTTTTATAATAAACATACTCAGAGTATTTCCAAATATAAGAAAAGTAAAAAAACAAAACAAAAAAAGAATAAAAAAGTAAAAAAAACTGAAGGCATGTGTCCTCGCTGGCCCTACCCAGCCGGGCGGCTGCCATTAGCGAGATGTCCTACTGTCTCGCTTGAAGAGAAAAATAGGCATGCCTTCCTTGAACTATTTTTTCCATGGTTTTGGGAAGATTCTAGAGCCTTCCTTGAACTATTTTTTCTTTCTGATTTCTTTTTCCCTTTCCTTCTTACTATGTTTTTCTTTCGGTTTTCTTCTTTCCTCTTTTCAATTAATACTATATCTCATGCCAATTGTTGAGGAAAGAAGTACAACAAACAAGATGCCGACAATCTTGATCTTCGCTAGAACACGATTTTGCCCATAAGGAGAGGCAGAGCCCAAGAATCACTATTGTTGTGCCGAGTAGTCTGTTAGAAGGAAGAAGTACAATTTAATTCATTCTCTCTCTCTCTCTCTCTCTCTCTCTCTCTCTCTCTCAGTATCCGTTTACTAGAATCAGATCACACTAGGAGAGGAAACGTGGAATGGATGAACCTTCCAGCTGCAATTTCATCTGATGATGGGCTGCAGATTGGAACGCAGAGGCGTGAATTCTATATCTCGCTTATAGCAAGACTGACATTCGTCTCGCCTGAAGGGCTCACGTGTATGGGCCGGCCTGTTAGCGATGTCGGTCGCTCTTTAGTTCAGTCACTCGCACGCGTGTTTTACATATGGTTTCGTCTGTTTTTTTCGATTTCGTTTTCTTTCGGTTTCTTTTTTCTTCATCAGTTTTCTTTGGTTTTCTGTTTTGTTTTCATCTTTCTTCATTTCATTCACAGTTTGTGGTTTTTTAATTTATCTATTTCTTTATCTTTTCCTGTCTTATTCGGTTTTTAGTGGTTTCTTGCATTCTTTTGTGTATCCTTTGTTTTTGTGTGCTTCATGTTTGGTTTTTATAGGGTTTTTTGTTTTCTTTGTACATTACCTGTATACACCAGGAACAATTTTTATATACATATTTAATTTCTTCCAAATACGTGATTAGCATTTCTGATAACTAATATTTTTTGATGTTTACTTTTCCCATATAGATTGTACCTTTTTTGTATACACCACGAATAAGTTTTATCTACACGCTTAACTATTTCCAAATATGTGATTAATATTTTGACAACTTATATATTCATTTTTTAAGACAGTACAGACGTAAACACTCATATACGCGTAAACACTCATATACGCGCATATACTCACCTTTATGAACACACACACGTACAACCTATCTCATCAGCACCTCCCAGAGAGGGAGCTGGCATATCATCATGAGATTTTACGAAGTCACTCTAGATGCCTCGTATTCGATGAGAACGTTTCCTCCTACTAAACAATTCTAAAATAAATCCAGACTAAATACGAGCACCGGGACTTGAACCCCGAAGGCTGAGGATATCACTGTCTTCCTAATCATCCACTAACAACATATATTCTTGATGTCTACTTTTTCCATACAGGTCGTACATTTTTTTGTATACACCACGAATATTTCTTATATACACGTTTGAAATGCGTGATTAACATTTCTTGAAACATATTTTTTGTCTACCTTTTCCATAAACGATGTACATTTTCTGTATACATCAAGAACATTTTATATATAGACATCTAACATTTGCTAGATTCATGATTAATATTTTTTAACAAGTTTTCTGTGTCTATTTTTTCATAGACATTCTTTATTTTTTGTATACATCAGGAATATTTTTTATATAAACATTTAAAATTGTCCAAATACATGATAAACATTTTTGGAAACTTATATCTTTCATGTCTACTTTTTCATACACATTGTACATTATTCGTATAAATCAAAAACATTTTTAATGCACATTTAACATTATTTACTGCATGATGAAGATTTTTCAAAAAATTGAAAACTTATATTTTTTATATCTACTTTTTTCTATATGCATTGTATATTTTTGTATACGCCGTAAACATTATTTCTCTACAAATTTTACATTTTTAATGCATGATCAACATTTTTTACATTTTGTATATAAAGTGAATTTTTGAAACAAACACGTGTAGAGTATTTCCAACTATAAGTAAAATTTAAACAATAAATCATAAAAGAATGCAAAAAAGTAAAAAAAAACACTAAAGGTATGTGTCCTCGCGAGTCGTCCTGCTGCCTCGCTTGAAGCGAGACATAGGCGAACCCCTGCACAGGTCAGAAGATAGCCCCCCCCCCCCCCACCCCCAACACACACATTTTCCTACGGTTTTGGGAAGATTCTAGAACCTTCCTTGAGCAATTTTTTTCTTTCGGTTTTCCTTTTTCCCTTTCCTTCTTACTATGTTTTTGCTTTCAATTTTCTTATTTTCTCTTTTCATTTTTCTAATTTAGAACTTCATTAAAGTTTTTTAAAATTCTTGAACATTTTCGAAATTACAACATTTGTAATATTACAAACATATTTGAAAATCATGAAAAACTTAAATCATGATGTTCTTCTAAATTGTGAATATTTTTGAAATTTGTGAATAATTATCGGAATCATGATCCTTTTTCAAATTCATGAACATCTTTTGCAACTCACAAACATCCTTTTGTATTGGAGAACATTTTTTGTGTTTTGCGAATTTGTTTTCAAATTCGTGTACAATTTTTGAAATCCAAGATTATTTTTCTAATTCGTGAATGCTTTATGAAATCATACATTTTTTCAAAAAAAAATTATGAGAACATTTTTCAAATTTGTGAACATTGTTTGGAATTTAGAACACTTTTTGAAATTCTAGACATTTTAAAACCTCAAACATTTTTCAGAGAAGCAAAAATACATAGACAAGAAATAAAAAAGAAAAAAGAAAAGGAAAAATGCAAGGGAACATCTGGGCTGTCCCAAAGCTAGCATGGGGGGAAGATGGCATTGTGTGTTTTCTCACTATTCCCCGCGTAGGTGAGGGAATAGGAGGTTACCAAGTGAGCCCTATACCAAATAATTCTATGTTAATTTCCTACTGGATTTTTTTCACCCATGTGTTTCAGTTACCAAATGATTTAGTTTAATGGCTGATGAACCAATTTCAAAAAGGTTTTGAGATACTAAGATTCAAATATGGGTTACGGCAAAAACTGGATACACTTCGTGTACAAAACGACAGAAACTCGTGTGTTACAACGGGCATTTCAAATAAACTAGGAAAAGATTGAAAGTTGACATGGTATCATCATAATAGTTGTGAAGAGAAAATCTTCACTTTTTCTTCGGTTGTGTCCTTTGCTTATTGCGTCGTAACTATGGATAATCTTTATCGTTTATTAGGATGCTTGGGTCAGCCTTGACTTTGAAGGGAGGAATTTTAGGAAAATTTTTCATAATCTTCGGACATGTCTGTCTTGCCCTCCGCTCCCACGATGTCCCTTTTTCCTGAAACAACTATGTGGCGCTTTGGCTCATCGTATGATGTATTCGCTTCCTTATCTTTTCTTTTTCTCGGTTTGGTAGACATGTCCTTCACATAAATAATCTGTGCCACATCATTGGCTAGTACGAACGGTTCATCAGTGTACCCAAGATTGTTCAGATCCACTGTTGTCATTCCGTACTGTGGGTCTACCTGTACCCCGCCTCCTGACAGATTGACCCATTTGCACTTAAACAAAGGGACCTTAAAATCATGTCCGTAGTCAAGTTCCCATATGTCCACTAGGTAGCCATAATATGTGTCATTTTCCCTCTCGTTGCTGCATCAAAGCGGACACAGCTATTTTGGTTGGTGCTCTTTTGATCTTGGACGATCGTGTAAAATGTATTCCCATTTATCTCATATCCTTTGTAAGTCAATACAGTCGAAGATGGTCCCCTGGACAACTAGTACAGCTCATCACAAACAGTGTTGTCACCTCTGAGACATGTTTCCAACCAACTGCTGAAAGTCCTGATGTGTTCGCATGTAATCCAGTCGTCACACTGCTCCGGGTGTTTGGAGCGCATACTGTTCTTGTGTTCATCGACATACGGGGTCACCAAGGTAGAGTTCTGTAGGACTGCGTAGTGTGCTTGATACCAAGCGTGCCTTTTCCAGTCATTCTCCCCTCATACCGCGATTTAGGGAGACCTATATTCTTAAGGCTAGGAATGAAGTCAACACAAAACCCAATGACATCCTCTGTTTGATGGCCCATGGAGATGCTTTCTTCTGGCCTAGCGCGGTTACGGACATATTTATTTAGGACTCCCATGAACCTCTCAAAGGGGAACATATTGTGTAGAAATACAGGCCCCAGAATGACAATCTCGACGACTAGATGAACTAGGACGTGCGTCATGATATTGAAGAAGGATGGTGGGAACACCAGCTCGAAACTGACAAGACATTGCGCCACATCACTCCTTAGCCTTGGTATGATTTCTGGATCGATCACCTTCTAAGAGAGTGCATTGAGGAATGCACATAGCTTCACAATGGCTAATCGGAAGTTTTTCGGTAGAAGCCCCCTCAATGCAACCGGAAGCAGTTGTGTCATAATCACGTGGCAGTCATGAGACTTTAGGTTCTGGAACTTTCTCTCTGGCATATTTATTATTCCCTTTATATTTGACGAGAAGCCAGTCGAGACCTTCATACTGAGCAGGCATTCAAAGAAGATTTCCTTCTCTTCTTTGGTAAGAGCGTAGCTGGCAGGACCTTCATACTGCTTTGGAGGCATGCCGTCTTTTTCGTGCAAACGTTGCTGGTCCTCCCGTGCCTCAGGTGTATCTTTTGTCTTCCCATACACGCCCAAGAAGCCTAGCAGGTTCACGCAAAGGTTCTTCGTCACGTGCATCACGTCGATTGAAGAGCAGACCTCTAGGACTTTTCAGTAGGGTAGGTCCCAAAATATAGATTTCTTCTTCCACATGGGTGCGCGTCCCTCAGCGTCATTCGGAACAGCTAGTCCACCGGGACCCTTTCCAATGATTACGTGTAAATCATTGACCATAGCAAGTACGTGATCATCGGTACGCATGGCGGGCTTCTTCCGGTGATCTGCCTCGCCTTTGAAATGCTTGCCTTTCTTTCGACATTGATGGTTGGTTGGAAGAAATCGACGATGGCCCAGGTACACATTCTTCCTGCATTTGTCCAGGTATATACTTTCGGTGTCAGCTAAACAGTGCATGCATGCGTGATATCCCTTGTTTGTATGTCCTGAAAGGTTACTGAGAGCGGGCCAATTGTTGATGGTTACAAACAGCAACGCGTGCAGGTTAAATTCCTCATGTTTGTGCTCATCCCACACACGTACATCGTTTCCATTCCACAACTGTAAAAGTTCTTCAACTAATGGCCTTAGGTACACATTAATGTCGTTGCCTTGCTACCTCTTGAGCACTGCGTTGGTTTTCCCCGAAGAGGAAGGGATGATGCAGCAAAGTAGCGTAAAGTATTTCCCTCAGTTTTTGAGAACCAAGGTATCAATCCAGTAGGAGGCTACGCGCGAGTCCCTCGTACCTGCACAAAACAAATAAATCCTCGCAACCAACGTGAATAGGGGTTGTCAATCCCTACACGGCCACTTACGAGAGTGAAATCTGATAGATATGATAAGATAATATTTTTGGTATTTTTGTGATAAAGATGCAAAGTAAAATAAAGGCAAAGTAAAAAGCAAAGGAAATAACTAAGTAGTAGGAGATTAATATGATGAAGATAGACCCGGGGGCCATAGGTTTCACTAGTGGCTTCTCTCGAGAGCATAAGTATTCTACGGTGGGTGAACAAATTATTGTTGAGCAATTGACAGAATTGAGCATAGTTATGAGAATATCTAGGTATGATCATGTATATAGGCATCACGTCCGAGACAAGTAAACCGACTCCTTCCTGCATCTACTACTATTACTCCACTCATCAACCGCTATCCAGCATGCATCTAGAGTATTAAGTTAAAAACAAAGTAAGGCCTTAAGCAAGATGACATGATGTAGAGGGATAAACTCATGCAATATGATGAAAACCACATCTTGTTATCCTTGATGGCAACAATACAATACGTGCCTTGCTGCCCCTACTGTCACTGGGAAAGAACACCGCAAGATTGAACCCAAAGCTAAGCACTTCTCCCATTGCAAGAAAGATCAATCTAGTAGGCCAAACCAAACTGATAATTCAAAGAGATTTGCAAAGATAACCAATCATACATAAAAAGAATTCAGAGAAGATTCAAATATTGTTCATAGATAGACTTGATCATAAACCCACAATTCACCGGTCTCAACAAACACACCGCAAAAAGAAGATTACATCGAATAGTTCTCCACAATAGAGGGGGAGAACATTGTATTGAGATCCAAAAAGAGAGAAGAAGCCATCTAGCTACTAACTATGGACCCGTAGGTCTGAAGTAAACTACTCACACTTCATCGGAGGGGCTATGGTGTTGATGTAGAAGACCTCCGTGATTGATGCCCCCTCCGGCGGAGCTCCGGAACAGGCCCCAAGATGGGATCTCGTGGATACAGAAAGTTACGACGGTGGAATTAGGGGTTTTGCTCCGTATCTGATCGTTTGGGGGTACGTAGGTATATATAGGAGGAAGGAGTACGTCGGTGGAGCAAAAGGGGGCCCACGAGGGTGGAGGGCGCGCCGGGGGGGGGGGGGGGGTAGGCGCGCCCCCTACCTCATGGCCTCCTCTTTTATGTCTTGACGTAGGGTCCAAGTCTGCTGGGTCTTGTTCGTTGAGAAAATCACGTTCCCGAAGGTTTCATTCCATTTGGACTCTGTTTGGTATTCCTTTTCTTCGAAACCCTAAAACAGGCAAAAAACAACAATTCTGGGCTGGGCCTCCGGTTAATATGTTAGTCCCAAAAATAATATAAAAGTGGATAATAAAGCCCAATAATGTCCAAAATAGTAGATAATATAGCATGGAGCAATCAAAAATTATAGATACGTTGGAGACGTATCAGGTTGCTTAGGGCCTTGGATGAGAACTGGCATCATAATGGACTTCCACTTCATGCACATCCAAGGAGGAAGGTTATACATGCATAGAGTCACGGGCCAGGTGCTGTGATTGTTGCTCTGCTCCCCGAAAGGATTAATGCCATCCGAGCTTAAACCAAACCATACGTTCCTTGGGTCAGCTGTAAACTCATCCCAGTACTTTCTATTGATTTTTCTCCACTGCGACCCGTCAGCGGGTGCTCTCAACTTCCCGTCTTTCTTACGTCCCTCTCTGCGCCATCGCATCAACTTGGCATGCTCTTTGTTTCTGAACAGACATTTCAACCGTGGTATTATAGGAGCATACCACATCACCTTCGCAGGAACCCTCTTCCTGGGGGGCTCGCCATCAACATCACCAGGGTCATTGATACGTCTCCATCGTATCTATAATTTTTGTTTGTTCTATGCCAATATTATTCAACTTTCATATACTTTTTGCAACTTTTTATACTATTTTTGGGACTAACATATTGATCCAGTGCCCAATGCCAGTTCCTGTTTGTTGCATGTTTTTTGTTTCGCAGAATATCCATATCAAACGGAGTCCAAACGGGATAAAAACTGACGGAGATTTTTTTGGAATATATATGATTTTGGGGAAGAAAAATCCACGTGAGACGATGCTCGAGGGGCCCACGAGGTAGGGGCGCGCCCTAGGGGGCAGGCTCGCCCCTGACCCTCGTGGCCACCTCGTAAGGCGGTTGATGCCCTTATTTCACCGCAAGAAAGCTAATATCCGGATAGAGATCGTGTTAAAATTTCAGCCCAATCGGAGTTATGGATCTCCGGGAATATAAGAAACGGTGAAAGGGAAGAATCTGAGAACGCAGAAACAGAGAGAGACAGAGAGACGGATCCAATCTCGGAGGGGCTCTCGCCCCTCCCATGCCATGAAGGCCAAGGACCAGAGGGGAAACCCTTCTCCCATCTAGGGAGGAGGTCAAGAAAGAAGAAGAAGAAGAAGAAGAAGAAGGGGGCCCCTCCCCCCCTTGCTTCCGGTGGCGCCGGAGTGCCACCGGGGGCCATCATCATCACCGTCATCTTCACTGCCTTCACCACCAACTCTTCCCCCCTCTATGCAGCGGTGTAACCTCTCTCTTACCCGCTGTAATCTCTACTTAAACATGGTGCTCGATGCTATATATTATTTCCCTATGATGTATGGCTATCCTATGATGTTTGAGTAGATCCGTTTTGTCCTAATGGCTATTTGATGATCAAGATTGGTTTGAGTTGCATGTTTTATTATTGGTGTTGTCCTATGGTGCTCTCCGTGTCGCGCAAGCGTTAGGGATTCCCGTTGTAGGGTTTGCAATATGTTCATGATTTGCTTATGGTGGGTGGCGTGAGTGACAGAAACACAAACCCGAGTAAGTAGGTTGTTTGTGTATGGGATAAAGGGGACTTGATGCTTTAATGCTATGGTTGGGTTTTACCTTAATGAATCTTTAGTAGTTGCGGATGCTTGCTAGAGTTCCAATCATAAGTGCATATGATCCAAGTAGAGAAAGTATGTTAGCTTATGCCTCTCCCTCAAATAAAATTGTAATAATGATTACCGGTCTAGTTATTGATTGCCTAGGGACAAATAACTTTATTGTAACAACAAGCTCTTTGCTAAAACTAACTTAGTTGTGTCTGTACCTAAACAGCCCCTAGCTTTTATTTACGTGCTCTTTACTTTCTTGCAAACCTATCCAACAACACCTGCAAAGTACTTCTAGTTTCATACTTGTTCTAGGTAAAGCGAACGCTAAGCGTGCGTAGAGTTGTATCGGTGGTCGATAGAACTTGAGGGAATATTTGTTCTACCTTTAGCTCCTCGTTAGGTTCGACACTCTTACTTATTAAAAACTGTTGCGATCCCCTATACTTGTGGGTTATCAAGACCTTTTTCTGGCGCCGTTGCCGGGGAGCAATAGCGTGGGGTGAATATTCTCGTGTGTGCTTGTTTGCTTTATCACTAAGTAATTTTTATTTGCTGTTCTTAGTTGTTCTCTATCTTTAGTTATGTATATGGAACACGAAATACCAAAAAAATTAGGTGTACTTTCTGCTCATGGAGATGGGGAACCTCCTAAAACCCTCGATGCTGGTTATGTGAAAGATATTATGTACTACTTTAATAATCTTGAGAAAACCCCATTTAATTATGTAATGGGAGTAACGTTGGATCAACGTGAATACTTTAGGGATTATCGCTTGACACAAAAAGGGAAACTATTATGGGATCAAATTCATATATTGAAGTGGTATGCTTGGCAATTATGCGTGAGTTATGATTATACTTGTTGCTCTAGGATGAAGGCTCCACACCTTCCCTTTTCATGCAAATTCAATGATAATAAAACCTTAGCTTCTTATGCTAATGGTATATATGATTACTATGATGTGGAACAAATAGAATAATTTGTTGATTTTATGGGTGCTTATGAAATTGAATCTATGTGTAAAGAGTTTGAAGATTTTGATGATGTTGTTTATAGATCTGAAAATTTAGCTATCCTCAAATATTGCTATGAGAATTATGAATACAATTCCGAAATTAATGCACTTATTGAGAAAGTCTCCGCTGTCCAAGAAGAGACTAATATTTTGCAGGAATCTACGGAAGAAGAAATTGATGAAACTGTGAGCTCATTGGATGAAAAAGATGAGGAAGAGAGCGAAGAACAAAAGGAGGAAGAGCGGATTGATCACCCATGCCCACCTTCTAATGAGATTAACTCTCCAACTCATACATTGTTTAATTCCCCTTCGTGCTTACCGAAGGATGATTGCTATGATGACTCTTATGATCCCTTGGATTCTTTTGAAATATCCCTTTTTGATGATGCTTGCTATGCTTGTGGCCAAGATGCCAATATGAATTATGCTTATGGAGATGAACTTGCTATAGTTCCTTATGTTAAACATGAAATTGTTGCTATTGCACCCACACATGATAGTCCTATTATCTTTTTGAATTCTCCCAATTACACTATATCGGAGAAGTTTGCTTTTATTAAGGATTACATTGATGGGTTGCCTTTTACCGTTGCACATGATGATTTTGATGAATATAATATGCATGTGCTTACTGCTCCTACTTGCAATTATTATGAGAGAGGAACTATATCTCCACCTCTCTATGCTTCCAATATGATAAAATTGCAAGAAACTGTTTATACTATGCATTGGCCTTTACTATGTGTGCATGAATTGTTCTTTTATGACATGCCGATGCATAGGAAGAGAGTTAGACTTTGTTGTTACATGATATATGTTACTTTGTGCTCACTACTAAATGCTAAATCATTGTTAATTAAAATTGGCTTTAATATACCTTGGGATCCGGGTGGATTCATTACTTGAGCACTATATGCCTAGCTTAATGGCTTTAAAGAAAGCGCTGCCAGGGAGACAACCCGGAAGTTTTAGAGAGTTATTTATTTCTGTTGTGTGCTTCTATAAGGTTTAGAAATAAAAATAATGTGCCAAGGTTTGCCTTTAGGATGTTTACATTTGCTTGATGGTTCGGTGCAGGACAGAAACTTTGGCTGTAGTGCGCGATTTTACATTTTTAGCTGGAACGTCAAATGGTTCTAATTATTTTTACACTGTCTTCCTATACAAATTTTTTATTTTTCCTAATTTTGGCAGAATTTTTAAAGTATCAGAAGTATGGTGAATGTTCAGATTATTACAGACTATTCTGTTTTAGACAGATTCTGTTTTTGATGCATAGTTTGCTTGTTTTGATGAAACTATCGATTCATATCTGTGGATTAAGCCATGAAAAAGTTATATTACAGTAGACACAATGCAAAAACAAAATATGAATTGGTTTGCAACATTACTTAGAGTAGTGATTTGCTTTATTATACTAACGGATCTTACCGAGTTTTCTGTTGAAGTTTTGTGTGGATGAAGTGTTCGATGATTGAGAAGGTTTCGATGTGAGAAGAAGGAAGAGAGGCAAGAGCTCAAGCTTGGGGATGCCTGAGGCACCCCAAGTAAATATTCAAGGAAACTAAAGCGTCTAAGCTTGGGGATGCTGGGAAGGCATCCCCTCTTTCTTCAACAAGTATCGGTATGTTTTCGGATTCGTTTCATTCATGCGATATGTGCAATCTTGGAGCGTCTTTTGCATTTAGTTTTCATTTTTCTTTTATGCACCATGCTGGTATGAGGTAGTCATTGATTGATTTATAGAATGCTCATTGCACTTCACTTATATCTTTTGAGTATGGCTTTATAGAATGCTTCATGTGCTTCACTTATATCATTTGAAGCTTGGATTGCCTGTTTCTCTTTACATAGACAAACGCCATTTGTAGAATGCTCTTTTGCTTCACTTATATTTGTTAGAGCATGGGCATATCTTTTGTAGAAAGAACTAAACTCTCTTGCTTCACTTATATCTATTTAGAGAGATGACAGAAACTGGTCATTCACATGGTTAGTCATAAAATCCTACATAAAACTTGTAGATCACTGAATATGATATGTTTGATTCCTTGCAATAGTTTTGCGATATAAAGATGGTGATATTAGAGTCATGCTAGTGTGTGGTTGTGAATTGTAGAAATACTTGTGTTGAGGTTTGTGATTCCCGTAGCATGCACGTATGGTGAACCGTTATGTAACGAAGTTGGAGCATGAGGTATTTATTGATTTTCTTCCTTATGAGTGGCGGTCAGGGACGAGCGATGGTCTTTTCCTACCAATCTATCCCCCTAGGAGCATGCGCATAGTACTTTGTTTCGATGACTAATAGATTTTTGCAATAAGTATGTGAGTTCTTTATGACTAATGTTGATTCCATGGATTATACGCACTCTCACCCTTCCATCATTGCTAGCCTCTCTAGTACCGCGCAACTTTCGCCGGTACCATAACCCCACCATATACCTTCCTCAAAACAGCCACCATACCTACCTATCATGACATTTCCATAGCCATTCCGAGATATATTGCCATGCAACTTTCATCATCATCATATACATGCCTTGAGCATTCATTGTCATATTGCTTTGCATGATCGTAAGATAGCTAGCATGATGTTTTCATGGCTTGTCCGTTTTTTGATGTCATTGCTATGCTAGATCATTGCACATCCCGGTACACCGTCGGAGGCATTCATATAGAGTCATATCCTTGTTCTAGATATCGAGTTGTAATATTGAGTTGTAAGTAAATAAAAGTGTGATGATCATCATTATTAGAATATTGTCCCATGTGAGGTTATCAAAATAAAAGTGGCCAAAGAAGCCCCCAAAAAAGAGAGAGGCCAAAGAAGCCTACAAAAAAAGAAAAAAAAGAAAAAGAAACAAAAAATGAGAGAAAAAGAGAGAAGGGGCAATGTTACTATCCTTTTACCACACTTGTGCTTCAAAGTAGCACCATGTTCTTCATATAGACAGTCTCTTGAGTTATCACTTTCATATACTAGTGGGAATTTTCATTATAGAACTTGGCTTGTATATTCCAACGATGGGCTTCCTCAAATGCCCTAGGTCTTCATGAGCAAGCAAGTTGGATGCACACCCACTTAGTTTTAGTTAGAGCTTTCATATACTTATAGCTCTAGTGCATCCGTCGCATGGCAATCCCTACTCACTCACATTGATATCTATTGATGGGCATCTCCATAGCCCGTTGATACGCCTAGTTGATGCGAGACTATCTTCTCCTTTTTGTCTTCTCCACAACCACCATTCTATTCCACCTATAGTGCTATGTCCATGGCTCACACTCATGTATTGCGTGAAAGTTGAAAAGGTTTGAGAACGTCAAAAGTATGAAACAATTGCTTGGCTTGTCATCGGGGTTATGCATGATGTGAGTATTTTGTGTGGTGAAGATGGAGCATAGCCAGACTATATGATTTTGTAGGGATAACTTTCTTTGGCCTTGTTATTTTGAAAATACATGATTGCTTTATTAGTAGGCTTCAAGTATTATTGTTTTTGTGTCAAATGATAGACTATTGCCTTGAATCACTCGTGTCTTAATATTCATGCCATGATTAGACATATAATCAAGATTATGCTAGGTAGCATTCCACATCAAAAATTATCTTTTTTTATCATTTACCTACTCGAGGACGAGCAGGAATTAAGCTTGGGGATGCTGATATGTCTCCGTCGTATCTATAATTTTTGATTGTTCCATGCCAATATTATTCAACTTTCATATACTTTTGGCAACTTTTTATACTATTTTTGGGACTAACATATTGATCCAGTGCCCAGTGCTAGTTCCTGTTTGTTGCATGTTTTTTGTTTCACAGAATATCCATATCAAATGGAGTCCAAACGGGATAAAAACTGACGGAGATTTTTTTGGAATATATATGATTTTTGGGAAGAAAAATCCACGCGAGACGATGCTCGAGGGGCCCACGAGGTAGGGGGGCGCGCCCCAGGGGGGCAAGCGCGCCCCTGACCCTCGTGGCCACCCAGTAAGGCGGTTGATGTCCTTCTTTCGCCGCAAGAAAGCTAATATCCGGATAGAGATCTTGTTAAAATTTCAGCCCAATCGGAGTTACGGATCTCCGAGAGTATAAGAAACGGTGAAAGGGAAGAATCTGAGAACGCAGAAATAGAGAGAGACAGAGAGACAGATCCAATCTCGGAGGGGCTCTCGCCCCTCCCACGCCATGGAGGCCAAGGACCAGAGGGGAAACCCTTCTCCCATCTAGGGGGGGAGGTCAATAAAGAAGAAGAAGAAGAAGAAGAAGAAGAAGGGGCTCCTCCCCCCTTGCTTCCGGTGGCGCCGGAGTGCCACCGGGGGCCATCATCATCACCGTCATCTTCACCAACAACTTCACCGCCTTCACCACCAACTCTTCCCCCCTCTATGCAGCGGTGTAACCTCTCTCTTACCCGCTGTAATCTCTACTTAAACATGGTGCTCAACGCTATATATTATTTCCCTATGATGTATGGCTATCCTATGATGTTTGAGTAGATCCGTTTTGTCTCCTAATGGCTATTTGATGATCAAGATTGGTTTGAGTTGCATGTTTTATTATTGGTGTTGTCCTATGGTGCTCTCCGTGTCGCGCAAGCGTGAGGGATTCCTGTTGTAGGGTTTGCAATATGTTCATGATTTGCTTATGGTGGGTGGCGTGAGTGACAGAAACACAGACCCGAGTAAGTAGGTTGTTTGTGTATGGGATAAAGGGGACTTGATGCTTTAATGCTATGGTTGGGTTTTACCTTAATGAATCTTTAGTAGTTGCGGATGCTTGCTAGAGTTCCAATCATAAGTGCATATGATCCAAGTAGAGAAAGTATGTTAGCTTATGCCTCTCCCTCAAATAAAATTGTAATAATGATTACCGGTCTAGTTATTGATTGCCTAGGGACAAATAACTTTATTGTAACAACAAGCTCTTTGCTAAAAATAACTTAGTTGTGTCTGTACCTAAACATCCCCTAGCTTTTATTTACGTGCTCTTTACTTTCTTGCAAACCTATCCAACAACACCTGCAAAGTACTTCTAGTTTCATACTTGTTCTAGGTAAAGCGAACGCTAAGCGTGCGTAGAGTTGTGTCGGTGGTCGATAGAACTTGAGGGAATATTTGTTCTACCTTTAGCTCCTCGTTGGGTTCGACACTCTTACTTATCGAAAACTACTGCGATCCCCTATACTTGTGGGTTATCAGTCATCTCGTGTGATCTTATACCGCAATGCACCGCATACCGGGCATGCGTTCAAATCCTTGTACGCACCGTGGTAGAGGATGCAGTCATTAGGGCATGCATGTATCTTCTGCACCTCCAGTCCTAGAGGGCATACGACCTTCTTTGCTGCGTATGTACTGTCGGGCAATTCGTTATCCTTTGGAAGCTTCTTCTTCAATATTTTCAGTAGCTTCTCAAATCCTTTGTCAGGCACAACATTCTCTTCCTTCCACTGCAACAATTCCAGTACGGTATCGAGCTTTGTGTTGCCATCTTCGCAATTGGGGTACAACCCTTTTTTGTGATCCTCTAACATGCGATCGAACTTCAGCTTCTCCTTTTGACTTTCGCATTGTGTCCTTGCATCGACAATGACCCGGCGGAGATCATCATCATCGGGCACATCGTGTGGTTCCTCTTGATCTTCAGCAGCTTCCCCCGTTGCAGCATCACCGTATTCAGGGGTGCACATAGTTGTCATCGTCCTCTGCTTCTTTGTTGTCTTCCATCATAACCCCTATTTCTCCGTGCCTCGTCCAAACATTATAGTGTGGCATGAAAACCCTTATAAAGCAGGTGGGTGTGAAGGATTTTCCGGTCAGAGTAAGACTTCGTATTCTCACAATTAGGGCATGGACAACACATAAAACCATTCTGCTTGTTTGCCTCAGCCACTTCGAGAAAATTATGCAGGCCCTTATTGTACTCGGAGGTGTGTCTGTCACTGTACATCCATTGCCGTTTCATCTGTGTGCATTATATATAATTATGTGTGTCAAAAGTAAGAAAATTAGACAAGTATCTATCTAAAGTAAGAATTTTTTCTTTCAGAAAGAAGATAAGAACAAGAGGCTCACCACGGTGGTGTCGGCAACGAGATCGGCGCGTGCGATCGACGGCGGTGAAGACGGGGACGAGGCGTGACGGACCGCTAAACCTAGACAAATCTCGGGAAAAATGGAGCTCGGAGGTCGAGCTTCGAGAGGAGAAAACTTAACTAGCGTGGCTCGGGCATTTCATCGAACACCTCACGTGCATAGGAGGTGAGCTAGAGCACCCAAATGCCCTCCCCTCGCCGGCCAAAAAAACAGAGCAGTGTGGACTGCTCTACTCACCGGCGAGGGGGTATATATAGGCAACTCATTTGTCTCGGTTCGTGGCTGGAACCGGGACTAAAGGCCCCCCTTCTGTCCCGGTTCTAGGCACGAATCGGGACCAATGGCTGTGGGCCAGGAGCGAGGCCCATTGGTCCCGGTTCGTGACTAGAACCGGGATAAATAGGTCCACATAAACCGGGACAAATGCCTCCCGAGGCCCGGCCGGGCCCCTAGGCGCACGAACTGGGACGTATGCCCCCCATGGGTCCCCGTTCTTGACTGAACCTGGACTAATGGGCTAGGCAGGCTCGAACCAAAGCCCTGTTTTCTACTAGTGACGCCTCCCCGATTCTCCTGGCGACATACAAGAACATGGAAGCGCGGTCAGCTGCTATGCTTCGAGTCAGCGGAGAGCTTGGCGTGATGGCGTGACAGGGTGGTGTGCAGCGGCGCAGAGGGAGAGCTTGGCCGTCGCAGCAGCATGACCGGCTAATCAGCGACAGCATGGAAGTTGAGCTGTATCACGGATCATCGTCCTTGGGGACGACCTGTAATGAAGGAAACCCAGTGGGAACTGCCCAGGCGGCGGGTGCGGATCACAGAGGTCGTGGCAGTTGGGCCAGTAGGTGGGGCCGTGGGGCTAACCCTCCTATTTAACAGATTGCGACCGAGGAAGATGTGGCGGAGGTACGTCTCTATGGTCTCATCCACCGCCGATGTTGGCGCTGAGTAGTTGACTCCGGACGCAGCGTTGGTGGATGTCGTGTCGCCATTGACTGGTGTGGCGTTCGTGGTTGAGAAGAGCAGCACTACTAGGACAAGGGAGAGGACACTGTTGGGAATGTAGTAATTTCAAAAAAATTCCTACGCACACGCAAGATCATGGTGATGCATAGCAACGATAGGGGAGAGTGTTGTTCACGTACCCTCGTAGACCGAAACCGAAAGCGTTAGCACAATGCGGTTGATGTAGTCATATGTCTTCACGATCCGACCGATCAAGTATCGAATGCACGGCACCTCCGATTTCAGCACATGTTCAGCCCGATGACGTCCCTCGAACTCCGATCCAGCCGAGTGTTGAGGGAGAGTTTCGTCAGCACAACGGCGTGGTGATGATGATGATGATGATGTTCTACCGACGCAGGGCTTCGCCTAAGTGGTGACCCACAAGTATAGGGGATCTATCGTAGTCCTTTCGATAATTAAGAGTGTCAAACCCAACGAGGAGCAGAAGGAAATGATAAGTGGTTTTCAGCAAGGTATTCTCTGCAAGTACTGAAATAAGTAGTAACAAATAGTTTTTGATAAGATAATTTGTAACGAGCAACAAGTAACAAAAGTAAATAAAGTGCAGCAAGGTGGCCCAATCCTTTTTGTAGCAAAGGACAAGCCTGGACAAACTCTTATATAAGGAAAAGCGCTCCCGAGGACACATGGGAATATCGTCAAGCTAGTTTTCATCACGTTCATATGATTCACGTTCAGTACTTTGATAATTTGACACGTGGGTGGACCGGTGCTTGGGTGCTGTTCTTACTTGAACAAGCATCCCACTTATGATTAACCTCTATTGCAAGCATCTGCAACTACAACAAAAGTATTAAGGTAAACCTAACCATAGCATGAAACATATGGATCCAAATCAGCCCCTTACGAAGCAACGCATAAACTAGGGTTTAAGCTTCTATCACTCTAGCAACCCATCATCTACTTATTACTTCCCAATGCCTTCCTCTAGGCCCAAATAGTGGTGAAGTGTTATGTAGTCGACGTTCACATAACACCACTAGAGGCTAGACAACATACATCTCATCAAAATATCTAACGAATACCAAATTCACATGACTACTAATAGCAAGACTTCTCCCTTGTCCTCAGGAACAAACGTAACTACTCACAAAGCATATTCATGTTCATAATCAGAGGGGTAATAATATGCATAAAGGATCTGAACATATGATCTTCCACCAATTAAACCAACTAGCATCAACTACAAGGAGTAATTAACACTACTAGCAACCTACTAGCACCAATCCCGGACTTGGAGACAAGAATTGGATACAAGAGATGAACTAGGGTTTTGAGATGAGATGGTGCTGATGAAGATGTTGATGGAGATTTCCCTATCCCGATGAGAGGAGCGTTGGTGATGACGATGGCGATGATTTCCCCCTCCGGGAGGGAAGTTTCCCCGGCAGAACAGCTCTGCCGGAGCTCTAGATTGGATCCGCCAAGGTTCCGCCTCGTGGCGGCGGAGTTTCGTCCCGAAAGGTTGCTTCTTATTTTTTTCTCTCGATGAAAGACTTCATATAGGAGAAGATGGTCATCGGAGAGCCACCAGGGGGCCCACGAGGTAGGGGGGCGCGCCCTGGGGGGGGGGGGGCGCCCCCCACCCTCGTGAGCAGGGTGTGGGCCCCCTGGTCTTCATCTTTGGTGAGGATTTTTCATTATTTATTATAAGGTATTCCGTGGAGTTTCAGGACTTTTGGAGTTGTGCAGAATAGGTCTCTAATATTTGCTCCTTTTCCAGCCCAGAATTCCAGCTGCCGGCATTCTCCCTCCTTATGTAAACCTTGTAAAATAAGAGAGAATAGCCATAAGTATTGTGACATAATGTGAAATAACAGCCCATAATGCAATAAATATCGATATAAAAGCATGATGCAAAATGGACGTATCAACTCCCCCAAGCTTAGACCTCGCTTGTCCTCAAGCGAAAGCCGATAACAATAAATATGTCCCCATGTTTAGAGGTAGAGGCGTCGATAAAAATAAAATACGGACATGAGGGCATCATGATTATTCTCATAACAACAACATATATAGATATTGTCATATGATTACTTATGTTCAAGTGATGATCTATTCACAATGCAAAAGTATGAACCAGAAACCTTATTGAGAACCAACAAACTATAACCTCAGTCATTGAAGCAATTGCAATTTATCATAACATCAGAAAGAGTCTATGTCAGAGCTAAAAAGCAAGTCCACATACTCAACTATCATCTAGTCCTTCATAATTGCTAACACTCGCGCAATACTTGTGGTTACGGAGTTTTAGTCGGACACAGAGAAAGATAGGGGCTTATAGTTTCGCCCCACAAAGTTTTACCTCGAGGGTACTGTCAACAATAATAACTCATGCCCCCCTACATCCAATTAGATATATATGTTAGGTTCTTTCCAACATGCTGGGCTTGCCAAAGGATAAAATGAAAAAGGGAGAGGTGAAGATCACCATGACACTTGCATAAGGTAGAAGATAATAATAAAAGATAGTCCCTTCGCAGAGGGAAGCACAGGTTGCCATGCGCTTTTATGGTTGGATGCACAAAATCTTAATGCGAAAGAACGTCACTTTATATTGCCCCTTGTGATATGAACCTTTATTATGCAGTCCGTCGCTTTTATTACTTCCACATCACAAGATCATATAAAGCTTATTTCTCCCACACTAATCATACATATTTAGAGCAATTTTTGTTGCTTTGCACCGATGACAACTTACTTGAAGGATCTTACTCAATCCATAGGTAGATATGGTGGACTCTCATGGCAAAACTGGTTTAATGGTATTTGGAAGCACAAGTAGTATCTCTACTTGGTGCTGAGAATTTGGCTAGCATGAGGGGGAAAGGCAAGCTCAACATGTTGGATGATCCATGACAACATACTTTATCTCAGATATAAGAAAACATAACCCATTACGTTGTCTTCCTTGTCCAACATCAACTCTTTTAGCATGTCATATTTTGATGAGTGCTCCCAATCATAAAAGATGTCAATAATAGTATATTTATATGTGAAACCTCTCTTTCCTTATTACTTCCTATTAATTGTAACGATGACCAAAGCTATGCCTACCAACTCCCAACAACTTTTAATCATCACACTCTTTCTATGTGAAGTCATTACTATCAATAAGATCAATATGAACTTTTGTTTCTTCTTATTATTTTTCTCTTTTCTTTTATTCACCCAAGATCATAGCAAGAAAATCAACCCCTTGACTCAACACTAATCTTTATTATATAGCTCACAGACTCGATTACATAGAGAGATCATAAAGCAAAACTTAAAACTAGATCATACTAAGAACTTTTATTCTACTAGATCAAAATAATACCAAAAGGATCGAACTAAGAAAAATGGTAAAGATAGGAGTTGTGATTGTGATACGATACCGGGGCACCTCCCCCAAGCTTGGCAGTTGCCAAGGGGAGTGCCCATACCCATGTGATTATATCTCCTTGGTTGGTGAAGAAGGTGGAGGTGTTGTTGATGATGCGGGCTTGTCATCCATCTTCCAAGGCATAGGTTCACCATCATAGAAGGATGATCGAGTCTCCGGAATCCTCGAATCTGCAACCAAACTCATTCTTTTGAATCTATATTCATACTCACAATTTTGGTTTTGCAGGTCATAGATTTGGGCTTGGAGGTGCTCGATTTTCTCATGTAGCTTGAAGATGGCCTCCTCGGTGTTCTTGGCATCCGGCTTGTAGTTGTTAGTGAACTCCACGAGCATCGTGTGGCTAGCATTGATTCCACGCTCCACCATCCCCTGGCACTTGAAAACTTGTTGCTCCATTGCTTCGAGCCTCGTCTCCACGCTTCCGGTTCCCTTTGGTCCCTCAGCATCGCGGATGTGCAGCAACCCATCACGCATCTCAATGGTTTGAGGGTGTCGCAGCACCTCCGCGAGGTAAGGGTTGATGACCTTCTCGAAGAACTTGTCCTTGGAAGCACTTGGGGACGTCATGATAATCTAGATCTGTCAGAAAAACAGCTCGAAACAAAAATAGGAGATTTTTGCGTGATACGGGAGTCAAAACCCCCGGGAGATTATATAATGAATTTTTGCCGACAAAAATACGTATCATGCAAGAAAACGGAGTCCGGAAGGCACACGAGGTGCTCACGAGGTAGGGGGCATGCCCTCCACCCTCGTGGGGCCCTCGTGTCCTTCCCGGACTGCTACTTAATTTTCTATTTTTCTAAATATTCCAAAACGGAGAAATATTGCCTTAAAAATTGTTTTGGAGTCGGTTTACTTACCGTACCACATACCTATTCCTTTTCGGAGTCTGAAACATTCTGGAAAGTGTCCTTTATGTATCCCTCCGGGGTTACGGTTTCAATAATATTGGTTTCAACATTTATGGGATTACCTGAGATATAATGTTTGATTCTTTGACCGTTTACCACCTTTGGATTTGTGCTTTCGAAGTTGTTGATTTTTATGGCACCGGAACGATAGACCTCCTCAATAACATAGGGGCCTTCCCATTTAGAGAGAAGTTTACCTGCAAAAAAATCTTAAACGAGAGTTGTATAGCAATAAATAATCACCTACATTAAACTCACGCTTTTGTATCCTTTTGTCATGCCATCTTTTAACCTTTTCTTTAAACAACTTGGCATTTTCATAAGCTTGGGTTCTCCATTCATCAAGTGAGCTAATATCAAATAACCTCTTTTCACCGACAAGTTTAAAATCATAGTTGAGCTCTTTAATAGCCCAATATGCCTTATGTTCTAGTTCGAGAGGTAAGTGACATGCTTTTCCATAGACTATTTTATACGGAGACATACCCATTGGATTTTTATATGCAGTTCTATAGGCCCATAATGCATCATCAAGTTTCTTGGACCAATTCTTTCTAGACCTATTGACAGTCTTTTGCAAAATTAATTTGAGTTCTCTATTACTCAATTCTACTTGACCACTAGACTGTGGGTGATACGGAGATGCAATTCTATGATTGACGTCATATTTAGCAAGCATTTTACGGAAAGCACCATGAATAAAATGTGAACCACCATCAGCCATTAAATATCTAGGGACTCCAAACCTCGGAAAAATAACTTCTTTAAGTATTTTAATAGAAGTGTTATGATCAGCACTACTAGTTGGAATAGCTTCTACCCACTTAGTAACGTAATCAACAACAACTAAAATATGTGTATAGCCATTAGAGGCAGGAAAAGGTCCCATATAATCAAAGCCCCAAACATCAAACGGTTCAATAACAAGTGAATAATTCATAGGCATTTCTTGACGTCTCCTAATATTACCAATTCTTTGACATTCATCACAAGATAGGACAAACTTATGGGCATCCTTGAAGAGAGTAGGCCAATAAAAACCGGATTGCAATACCTTATGTGCAGTTCTATCTCCCGCGTGGCGTCCTCCATAAGTTTCGGAGTGGCACTTGCGTAGGATCTGTTCCTGTTCATGCTCAGGTACACAACGTCTAATAACACCATCTAATCCTTCTTTATAAAGGTGTGGGTCATCCCAAAAGTAATGTCTCAAATCATAGAAGAACTTTTTCTTTTGTTGGTATGTGAAGCTAGGTGGTATAAATTTAGCAACTATGTAATTAGCATAATCAGCATACCAAGGGGTGCTACGAGAAGTACTTATGACATTTAATTGTTCATCAGGAAAGCTATCATCAGTAGGTAGTGGGTCATCAAGAACATTCTCTAACCTAGATAAGTTGTCTGCAACGGGATTCTCGGCTCCTTTTCTATCAACAATATGCAAATCAAATTCTTGTAGCAAGAGAACCCATCTAATAAGTCTAGGTTAAGCATCTTTCTTCTCCATAAGATATTTAATATCAGCATGATCAGTGTGGATAGTTACTTTAGAATCAACAATATAAGGTCTGAACTTATCACAAGCAAATACAACTGCTAAAAGTTCTTTTTCAGTAGTAGCATAATTTCTTTGAGCATTGTCTAGGGTCTTACTAGAATAATGGATAACATTTAATTTCTTATCAACTCTTTGCCCTAAAACAACACCTGCAGCATAATCGCTAGCATCACACATAATTTCAAAGGGTAAATTCCAATCAGGTGGTTGAACAATAGGTGCAGAGACTAATGCTTTCTTAATTATTTCAAATTCTTCTACACAATCATCATCAAATACAACTGGTATATCTTTTTGTAATAAATTAGTCAGAGGCCGAGAAATTTTTTATAAGTCCTTAATGAACCTCCTATAAAATCCAGCGTGACCAAGGAAACTTCTTATACCTTTGATGTCCTTGGGACATGGCATCTTTTCAATAGCATCAACCTTGGCTTTATCAACTTCAATACCTCTTTCAGAAACTTTGTGCCCCAAGACAATACCCTCATTAACCATAAAATGGCACTTTTCCCAATTCAAGACAAGATTAGTTTCTTCACATCTCTGCAAAACTCGATCAAGATTGCTCAAGCAATCATCAAAAGAAGATCCATAGACGGAAAAGTCGTCCATGAAAACCTCACAAATCTTTTCACAAAAGTCAGAGAATATAGCCATCATGCATCTTTGAAAGGTAGCAGGTGCATTACATAAACCAAAAGGCATACGTCTATAAGCAAAAGTACCAAAAGGGCATGTAAAAGTAGTCTTTGATTGATCTTTGGCTGACACAAGTATTTGAGAGAAACCAGAATAACCATCTAGAAAGCAGTAATGTGTATGTTTGCATAATCTTTCTAGCATTTGATCGATAAAAGGTAAGGGGTAATGATCTTTCTTAGTTGCCTTATTTAATTTGCGGAAATCAATTACCATCCTATAACCTGTAATAATTCTTTGTGGAATCAATTCATCTTTATCATTAGGAACAACAGTAATACCTCCCTTCTTAGGGACACAATGAACATGACTTACCCACTAACTATCAGCAACGGGATATTATACCTGCCTCCAGAAGCTTTAGTATTTCTTTTCTTACCACTTCTTTCATTTTAGGATTCAGACGTCGTTGAGGATCACGAACTGGTTTGGCATCTACTTCTAAATTTATCTTATGTTGACATAGAGTGGGACTAATGCCCTTAAGATCATCAAGAGTATATCCAATAGCAGCACGGTGCTTCTTCAGAGTTTTCAATAATCTTTCTTCTTCATGCTCTGAAAGGTTAGCACTAATAATAACAGGATATATCTTCTTTTCATCAAGATAAGCATATTTAAGATTATCAGGCAACGGTTTAAGCTCAAACACGGGATCACCCTTAGGTGGAGGGGGATCCCCTAGGATTTCAACAGGCAAATTGTGTTTCAGCATAGGTTCCTGTTTAAAGAATACTTCCTCTATTTCCCTTCTTTCATTCATAAGCATATCATTCTCATGGTCTAGCAAATATTGTTCTAAAGGATCACTAGGAGGTACGGCAATAGAAGCAAGACCAATAATTTCATCCTTACTAGGCAATTCTTCTTCATGGTCATATCATCCAAGCCAATAGTAACAACATTCTTTTCGTAGTCTATCTTAGCATTAACAGTGTTCAAGAAGGGTCTACCAAATATAATGGTACAAAAGCTATCTTGTGGGGAACCAAGAACAAGAAAATCAGCAGGATATTTAGTTTTCCCACACAAGACTTCAACATCTCTAACAATTCCCATTGGGGAAATAGTATCTCTATTAGCAAGTTTAATAGTAACATCAATTTCTTCTAACTCAACAGGTGCAATGTCATGCATAATTTCTTTGTATAAGTCAATAGGTATTGCACTAGCACTAGCACCCATATCACATAAGCCATGATAACAATGATCTCCTATTTTAACAGAAATAACAGGCATGCCTACCACAGGTCTAGGTTTATCTGTATCACAGGGTTTAGCAATTCTAGCAGTTTCATTACAGAAGTAAATAACATGCCCATCTATATTATCAGACAAGAGATCTTTAACAATAGCAATATTAGGTTCAACTTTAACTTGCTTAGGAGGTGTATACGTTTTAATATTGCTTTTACGAACCACAGTTGAAGCTTTAGCATGATCCTTTATCCTAGCAGGGAAAGGTGGTTTCTCAACATAACAAGTAGGAACAATAGGATCATTATAAGTGACAGTCTTTTCTTCAACTTTAATAGGTGCAGCTACTTTTACTTCTATGGGAGGATGATATTTAAACCACTTCTCCTTAGGGAGATCAACATAAGTAGCAAAAGATTCACAGAAAGAAGCTACTATCTCAGAATCAAGTCCATATTTAGTGCTAAACTTACGGAAAATATCGGTATCCATAAAAGATTTAACACAATCAAACTTAGGTGTCATACCTGACTCCTTACCATTGTCGAGGTCCCAATCCTCAGAGTTGCGTTTAATTCTATCCAATAAATCCCATCTAAATCCAATAGTCTTCATCATAAAAGAGCCAGCACAAGAAGTATCGAGCATGGTGCGATTATTTTCAGAAAGCCGAGCATAAATATTTTGAAGAATTGTTTCTCTTGGAAGCTCATGATTGGGGCATGAATATAACATTGATTTAAGCCCCCCCCCCCCAAGCTTGAGCGATGCTTTCTCCTTCGCGAGGCCAAAAATTATATATATAATTGCGATCACGATGAACAAGATGCATAGGGTAATACTTTTGATGAAATTCCAATTTCAATCTTCTATAGTTCGATGATCTCGTATCATCACATAGCCTATACCATACCAACGCGTCTCCCTTCAAAGATAAAGGGAATACCTTCTTCTTAGCAACATCATCGGGTATACCTGCAAGCTTAAATAATCCACAAATTTCATCCACATATATTAGGTGTTCATCAGGATGCTTTGTTCCATCTCCTGTAAAAGGATTAGCTAGCAGTTTTTCTATCATACCCGAAGGATACTCATAAGGAATTTCATTTTCATATTCATTTTCAATAGGTTCAGTAGGTTGAGGAGCAACTCTTTGCTCTACTGGTCGGGGTGAAGATACCCCGAAAAAGCCCCTCAGAGGATTACTTTCCATAGTAACACGTGACAGTAAATTTCAGCACACTATATAAATTTTTCCTTACCAAATTCCACCTACCAAAGGCGCTTCACTCCCCGGCAACGGCGCCAGAAAAGAGTCTTGATGACCCACAAGTATAGGGGATCTATCGTAGTCCTTTCATAAGTAAGAGTGTCGAACCCAACGAGGAGCAGAAGGAAATGATAAGCGGTTTTCAGCAAGGTATTCTCAACAAGTACTGAAATAAGTAGTAACAGATAGTTTTGTGATAAGATAATTTGTAACGAGCAACAAGTAACAAAAGTAAATAAAGTGCAGCAAGGTGGCCCAATCCTTTTTGTAGCAAAGGACAAGCCTGGACAAACTCTTATATAAGGAAAAACGCTCCCGAGGACACATGGGAATATCGTCAAGCTAGTTTTCATCACGTTCATATGATTCGCGTTCGGTACTTTGATAATTTGACATGTGGGTGGACCGGTGCTTGGGTGCTGTTCTTACTTGAACAAGCATCCCACTTACGATTAACCTCTATTGCAAGCATCCGCAACTACAACAGAAGTATTAAGGTAAACCTAACCATAGCATGAAACATATGGATCCAAATCAGCCCCTTACGAAGCAACGCATAAACTAGGGTTTAAGCTTCTGTCACTCTAGCAACCCATCATCTACTTATTACTTCCCAATGCCTTCCTCTAGGCCCAAATAATGGTGAAGTGTTATGTAGTCGACGTTCACATAACACCACTAGAGGCTAGACAACATACATCTCATCAAAATATTGAACGAATACCAAATTCACATGACTACTAATAGCAAGACTTCTCCCTTGTCCTCAGGAACAAACGTAACTACTCACAAAGCATATTCATGTTCATAATCAGAGGGGTAATAATATGCATAAAGGATCTGAACATATGATCTTCCACCAATTAAACCAACTAACATCAACTACAAGGAGTAATTAACACTACTAGCAACCTACTAGCACCAATCCCGGACTTGGAGACAAGAATTGGATACAAGAGATGAACTAGGGTTTTGAGATGAGATGGTGCTAATGAAGATGTTGATGGAGATTGCCCTCTCCCGTTGAGAGGAGCGTTGGTGATGATGATGGTGATGATTTCCCCCTCTGGGAGGGAAGTTTCCCCGGCAGAACAGCTCTACCAGAGCTCTAAATTGGATCCGCCAAGGTTCCGCCTCGTGGCGGCGGAGTTTCGTCCCAAAAGGTCGCTTCTTATTTTTTTCTCGACAAAAGACTTCATATAGGAGAAGATGGTCATCGGAGAGCCACCAGGGGGGCCATGAGGTAGGGGGCGTGCCCTAGGGGGGCGCCCCCACCCTCGTGAGCAGGGTGTGGGCCCCCTGGTCTTCATCTTTGGCGAGGATTTTTCATTATTTATTATAATGTATTCCGTGGAGTTTCAGGACTTTTGGAGTTGTCCAGAATAGGTCTCTAATATTTGCTCCTTTTCCAGCCCAGAATTCCAGCTGCCGGCATTCTCCCTCCTTATGTAAACCTTGTAAAATAAGAGAGAATAGCCATAAGTATTGTGACATAATGTGAAATAACAGCCCATAATGCAATAAATATCGATATAAAAGCATGATGCAAAATGGACGTATCACTAAGCACCGCTACAATATTATCGAGGTGGACTATGGTGGAGGGGGGCACCGCACACGGCTAAAAGATCAAATCAATTGCTGTGTCTATGGGATGCCCCCTGCCCCTTTATATAAAGGAGCAAGGGGGGGGGGTGCTGCCGGCCCTCCCTTGTTGGATTAGGAGAAGGGGGAAAGAGGAGGGAGAGAGGAAGGAAAGGGGGGGGGGGCGCCGCCCCCCTCTCCTTGTCCTATTCGGACTAGAGGGGGAGGGGCGCGCGGCCCTGCCCTAGTCGCCTCTCCTCTTATCCCCTAAGGCCCACTATGGCCCATTAAGCCCCCGGGGGGTTCCGGTAACCCCTCGGTACTCCGGTAAAATCCCGATTTCACCCGAAACATTTCCGATATCCAAATATAGGCTTCCAATATATCAATCTTCATGTCTCGACCATTTTGAGACTCCTCGTCATGTCCGTGGTCACATCCGGGACTCCGAACAACCTTCAGTACATCAAAACTCATAAACTCATAATATAACCGTCATTGAAACTTTAAGCGTGCGGACCCTACGGGTTCGAGAACTATGTAGACATGACCGAGACACGTCTTCGGTCAATAACCAATAGCGGAACCTGGATTCTCATATTGGCTCCCGCATATTCTATGAAGATCTTTATCGGTCAGACTGCATAACAACATACGTTGTTCCCTTTGTCATCGGTATGTTACTTGCCCGAGATTCGATCGTCGGTATCTCAATACCTAGTTCAATCTCGTTACCAGCAAGTCTCTTTACTCGTTCCGTAATACATCATCCCACAACTAACTCATTAGTTGCAATTCTTGCAAGGCTTAAGTGATGTGCATTACCGAGTGGGCCCAGAGATACCTCTCCGACAATCGGAGTGATAAATCCTAATCTCGAAATACGCCAACCCAACAAGTACCTTCGGAGACACCTGTAGAGCACCTTTATAATCACCCAGTTATGTTGTGGCATTTGGTAGCGCACAATGTTCCTCCGGTAAACGGGAGTTGCATAATCTCATAGTCATAGGAACATGTATAAGTCATGAAGAAAGCAATAGCAACATACTAAATGATCAAGTGCTAAGCTAACGGAATGGGCCAAGTCAATCACATCATTCTCCTAATGATGTGATCCCATTAATCAAATGACAACTCATGTTTATGGCTAGGAAACATAACCATCTTTGATCAACGAGCTAGTCAAGTAGAGGCATACTAGTGACACTTTGTTTCTCTATGTATTCACACAAGTATTATGTTTCCGATTAATACAATTCTAGCATGAATAATAAACATTTATCATGATATAAGGAAATAAATAATAACTTTATTATTGCCTCTAGGGCATATTTCCTTCAGTCTCCCACTTGCACTAGAGTCAATAATCTAGATTACACAGTAATGATTCTAACACCCATGGAGTCTTGGTGCTGATCATGTTTTGCTCGTGGAAGAGGCTTAGTCAATGGGTCTGCAACATTCAGATCCGTATGTATTTTGAAAATTTCTATGTCTCCCACCTGGACTAGATCCCGGATAGAATTGAAGCGTCTCTTGATGTGCTTGGTTCTCTTGTGAAATCTGGATTCCTTTGCCTAGGCAATTGCTCCAGTATTGTCACAAAAGATTTTCATTGGACCCGATGCACTAGGTATGACACCTAGATCGGATATGAACTCCTTCATCCAGACTCCTTCATTTGCTGCTTCCGAAGCAGCTATGTACTCCGCTTCACACGTAGATCCCGCCACGACACTTTGTTTAGAACTGCACCAACTGACAGCTCCACCATTCAATGTAAACACGTATCCGGTTTGCAATTTAGAATCGTCCGGATCAGTGTCAAAGCTTGCATCAATGTAACCATTTACAATGAGCTCTTTGTCACCTCCATAAACGAGAAACATATCCTTAGTCCTTTTCAGGTATTTCAGGATGTTCTTGACCGCTGTCCAGTGATCCACTCCTGGATTACTTTGGTACCTCCCTGCTAGACTTATAGCAAGGCACACATCAGGTCTGGTACACAGCATTGCATACATGATAGAGCCTATGGTTGAAGCATAGGGAACATCTTTCATCTTCTCTCTATCTTCTGCACTGGTCGGGCATTGAGTCTAACTCAACTTCACACCTTGTAACACAGGCAAGAACCCTTTCTTTGCTTGACCCATTTTGAACTTCTTCAAAACTTTGTCAAGGTATGTGCTTTGTGAAAGTCCAATTAAGCATCTTGATCTATCTCTATAGATCTTGATGCCCAATATATAAGCAGCTTCACCGAGGTCTTTCATTGAAAAACTCTTATTCAAGTATCCCTTTATGCTATCCAGAAATTCTATATCATTTCCAATCAGCAATATGTCACATATAATATCAGAAATGCTACAGAGCTCCCACTCACTTTCTTGTAAATACAGGCTTCTCCAAAAGTCTGTACAAGACCACATGCTTTGACCACACTATCAAAGCGTTTATTCCAACTCCAAGAGGCTTGCACCAGTCCATAAATGGATCGCTGGGGCTTGCACACTTTGTTAGCTCCCTTTGGATCGACAAAACCTTCCGATTGCATCATATACAACTCTTCTTCCAGAAATCCATTCAGGAATGCAGTTTTTACATCCATTTGCCAAATTTCATAATCATAAAATGCGGCAATTGCTAACATGATTCGGACAGACTTAAGCATCGCTACGGGTGAGAAGGTCTCATCGTAGTCAATCCCTTGAACTTGTCAAAAACCTTTCGCAACAAGTCGAGCTTTATAGACAGTAATATTACCGTCAGCGTCAGTCTTCTTCTTGAAGATCCATTTATTCTCAATGGCTTGCCGATCATCGGGCAAGTCAACCAAAGTCCACACTTTGTTCTCATACATGGATCCCATCTCAGATTTCATGGCCTCAAGCCATTTTGCGGAATCTGGGCTCACCATCGCTTCTTAATAGTTCGTAGGTTCGTCATGGTCTAGTAAGATAACCTCCAGAACAGGATTACCGTACCACTCTGGTGCGGATCTTACTCTGGTTGACCTACAAGGTTTAGTAACAACTTGATCTGAAGTTTCATGATCATCATCATTAACTTCCTCACTAATTGGCATAGACATCACAGGAACCGGTTTCTGTGATGAACTACTTTCCAATAAGGGAGCAGGTATGGTTACCTCATCAAGTTCTACTTTCCTCCCACTCACTTATTTCGAGAGAAACTCCTTCTCTAAAAGGATCCATTCTTAGCAACGAATGTCTTGCCCTGGGATATGTGATAGAAGGTGTACCCAACAGTCTCCTTTGGGTATCCTATGAAGACACATTTCTCCGATTTGGGTTCGAGCTTATCAGGTTGAAGCTTTTTCACATAAGCATCGCAACCCCAAACTTTAAGAAATGATAACTTTGGTTTCTTGCCAAACCACAGTTCATAAGGCGTCGTCTCAACGGATTTCGATGGTGCCCTATTTAACGTGAATGCGGCCATCTCTAAAGCATAACCCCAAAATGATAGCAGTAAATCAGTAAGAGACATCATGGATCGTACCATATCTAGTAAAGTACGATTACGACGTTCAGACACACCATTACGCTGTGGTGTTTCAGGTGGCGTGAGTTGCGAAACTATTCCGCATTGTTTCAAATGTACACCAAACTCGTAACTCAAATATTCTCCTCCACGATCAGATCGTAGAAAATTTATTTTCTTGTTACGATGATTTTCAACTTCACTCTGAAATTCTTTGAACTTTTCAAATGTTTCAGACTTATGTTTCATTAAGTAGATATACCCATATCTGCTTAAATCATCTGTGAATGTGAGAAAATAATGATACCTGCCGCGGGCCTCAATATTCATTGGTCCACATACATCAGTATGTATGATCTCCAATAAAACAGTTGCTCGCTCCATAGTTCCGGAGAACGGTGTTTTAGTCATCTTGCCCATGAGGCACGGTTCACAAGTACCAAGTGATTCATAATCAAGTGGTTCCAAAAGTCCATCAGTATGGAGTTTCTTCATGCGCTTTACACCGATATGACCTAAACGGCAGTGCGACAAATAAGTTGCACTATCATTATCAACTCTGCATCTTTTTGCTTCAACATTATGAATATGTGTATCACTACTATCGAGATTCATCAAAAATAGAGCACTCTTCAAGGGTGCATGACCATAAAAGATATTACTCATATAAATAGAACAACCATTATTCTCTGATTTAAATGAATAACCGTCTCGCATCAAACAAGATCCAGATATAATGCTCATGCTCAATGCTGGCACCAAATAACAATTATTTAGGTCTAATACTAATCCCGAAGATAGATGTAGAGGTAGTGTGCCGACGGCGATCACATCAACTTTGGAACCGTTTCCCACGCGCATCGTCACCTCGTCCTTGGCCAGTGTTCGCTTAATCCGTAGTCCCTGTTTTGAGTTGCAAATATTAGCAACGGAACCAGTATCAAATACCCAGGTGCTACTGCGAGCTCTGGTAAGGTACACATCAATAACATGTATATCACATATACCTTTTTTCACCTTGCCATCCTTCTTATCCGCCAAATACTTAGGGCAGTTCCGCTTCCAGTGACCAGTCTGCTTGCAGTAGAAGCACTCAGTCTCAGGCTTAGGTCCAAACTTGGGTTTCTTCTCTTGAGCAACAACTTGCTTGCTGTTCTTCTTGAAGTTCCCCTTCTTCTTCCCTTTGCCCTTTTTCTTGAAACTAGTGGTCTTATTGACCATCAACACTCTATGCTCCTTCTTGATTTCTACCTCCGTAGCCTTTAGCATTGCAAAGAGCTCGGGAATCGTCTTATCCATCCCTTGCATGTTATAGTTCATCACGAAGCTTTTGTAGCTTGGTGGCAGTGATTGAAGAATTCTGTCAATGACGCTATCATCGGGAAGATTAACTCCCAGTTGAATCAAGTGATTGCAGTACCCAGACATCTTGAGTATATGCTCACTGACAGAACTATTCTCCTCCATCTTGCAGCTGTAGAACTTATTGGAGACTTCATATCTCTCAATCCGGGCATTCTTTTGAAATATTAACTTCAACTCCTGGAACATCTCATATGCTCCATGACGTTCAAAATGTCGTTGAAGTCCCGGTTCTAAGCCATAAAGCATGGCACACTGAACTATCGAGTAGTCATCAACACGTGACTGCCAGGCATTCACAATGTCTGCAGTTGCTGGCGCAGGTGGTACACCTAGCGGTGCTTCCAGGACGTAACTCTTCTGTGCAGCAATGAGGATAATCCTCAAGTTACGGACCTAGTCCGTGTAATTGCTACCATCATCTTTCAACTTTGCTTTCTCAAGGAACGCATTAAAATTCAATGGTACAACAACACGGGCCATCTATCTATAATCAACATAGACAAGCAAGATACTATCAGGTACTAAGTTCATGATAAATTTAAGTTCAATTAATCATGTTACTTAAGAACTTCACTTAGATATACATCTCTCTAATCCTCTAAGTGATCACGTGATCCATATCAACTAAACCATAACCGATCATCACGTGAAATGGAGTAGCTTTCAATGGTGAACATCACTATGTTGATCATATCTACTATATGATTCACGCTCGACCTTTCGGTCTCAGTGTTCCGAGGCCATATCTGCATATGCTAGGCTTGTCAAGTTTAACCTGAGTATTCTGCGTGTGCAAAACTGGCTTGCACCCGTTGTATATGGACGTAGAGCTTATCACACCCGATCATCACGTGGTGTTTGGGCACGACGAACTTTGGCAACAGTGCATACTCAGGGAGAACACTTTCATCTTGAAATTTAGTGAGAGATCATCTTGTAATGCTACCGTCAATCAAAGCAAGATAAGATGCATAAAAGATAAACATCACATGCAGTCAATATAAGTGATATGATATGACCATCATCATCTTGTGCTTGTGATCTCCATCTCCGAAGCACCGTCATGATCACCATCGTCACCGGCGCGACACCTTGATCTCCATCATAGCATCATTGTCGTCTCGCCAATCTTATGCTTCTACGACTATCGCTACCGCTTAGTGATAAAGTAAAGCATTACAGGGCGATTGCATTGCATACAATAAAGCAACAACCATATGGCTCCTGCCAGTTGCCGATAACTCGGTTACAAAACATGATCATCTCATACAATAAAATTTAGCATCATGCTTTGACCATATCACATCACAACATGCCCTGCAAAAACAAGTTAGACGTCCTCTACTTTGTTGTTGCAAGTTTTACGTGGCTGCTACGGGCTGAGCAAGAACCGTTCTTACCAACGCATCAAAACCACAACGATAGTTTGTCAAGTTGGTGTTGTTTTAACCTTCGCAAGGACCGGGCGTAGCCACACTCAGTTCAACTAAAGTTGGAGAAACTGACACCCGCCAGCCACCTGTGTGCAAAGCAAGTTGGTAGAACCAGTCTCGCATAAGCGTACGCGTAATGTCGGTCCGGGCCGCTTCATCCAACAATACCGCCGAACCAAAGTATGACATGCTGGTAAGCAGTATGACTTATAATGCCCACACACTACAAAAAAAGACACATCCGTGACATTTTGGGCCGAACAAATTTTTTTCTGTCATACACATGACACTTCTATGACGATAATTGTGACAAAACCCGGTATCATCATAGATGTGGTGGGCTCCTACTTCTATGACAAAAAATCATGACAGAAAATGGGCTTTTCGTCCTGGGCGGGCCGGAGACGCAGCTGCATGACATTCTTTGGGCCATCCATGACGGAAAAAACCGTGGTAGAAGCGAGGGGGAGGAAAATTTCGTGGAGTTCCCGGTTATGGTGGGAGGTCAGGGGCCGAGCGATGCGCATTTCTCTCGTACACGTACGCGTGTGTGTGCGAGGCGTTGGGCTGTAACTGAACCCGAGCGATTGCACTGCAGGCTACGTGTTACTGAACCCGAGCGATCGATCGATGGCTGTTAACTGAACCCGATCGAGCGATTCCTTCGCTACTGCTGCTAACTGAAGCCGTGGGATGAACAGTGAGCGTTGCGTGGGGGTTTGGATGAACAGTGAGCGGCGGCGTTGCCTCTGGATGAACAGGACCCCGTGGTGTGGTGGAGGGCTGGATGAACAGTAGACGGTGGAGGGATGCCCGTGGAGGGGTGGATGAATAGGACCCCGTGGTGTGGAGGGCTGGATGAACAGTAGACGGTGGAGGGGTGGTTGAACAGGACCCCATGGTGTGGAGGGCTGGATGAACAGTAGACGGTGGAGGGGTGCCCGTGGAGGGGTGGTTGAATAGGACCCCGTGGTGTGGAGGCTTGGATGAACAGTAGACGGTGGAGGGGTGGTTGAACAGTAGCCGGTGGAGTAGCGCGCGGTGGAGGCTGGATGAACAGGAGCCCGTGGAGGCTGGATGAACAGGAGCCCGTGGAGGCTGGAGGAGGTCGACGGTGGAGATGAACAGTATCCCGTGGAGTCCCATTTTGCGGTACGCCACACCCCTCCCGATGAACAGGACCCCCGTTTCGACCGTAGCGCTCCAACACAAGTCCGTTTCCTCCGTTTTGCGGTACGCCACACCCCTCCCGATCAACATGACCCACGTTTCGACCGTAGGAGGTCCGTTTCCTCTGTTTTGCGGTACGCCACACCCCTCCCGATCAACAGGACCCCCGTTTCGACCGTAGGAGGTCCGTTTCCTCTGTTTTGCAGTACGCCACACCCCTCCCGATGAACAGAATCCCGTTTCGAACGTGGCCGGTCGAACACAAGGCCGTTTCCTCCGTTCTGCGGTACGCCAGGCCTCGTTTCCATCGCCTGTTCCGTCCAAGCCCTCCCGATGAACACGACGCATTCTGTTGCCTCCCCATGAACACGACGCATTCCGTTGCCTCCGCATGAACACGACGCATTCCGTTGCCTCCGCATGAACACGACGCATTCCGTTGCCTCCCCATGAACACGACGACGATGCTATTTCTCTGTTCCGACCCAGCCATGTACACGAGCCCTGGTCGTACGTATGCGCGAGTAGGCGTTCGAGACCCCGCCCGTATGTACACATATGTGGCCGTATTTTCTTTCTTGCACCCTGGCCGTTGTACGTACGCGTACATGCTACGTGCGCGCCTCTACTATGACACGTGCGCGCCTCTACATCGACCAGTATGTACGGACATGTTCGCGACCAGAATGACAATGCTACGTACGCTTCGACCAGGTGGGTCCCGACTGTTAGGCACTTCCTTGCCTGTGAAGATGTAGCTGGTGGGTCCCAGCAGTCAGGGGGTGAATCGTTTTGTTTTTTTGCCCGGACGCACTTCCTTCCGTGCGAAGGTGTAGCTGGTGGGTCCCAGCAGTCAGGGGGCGAATCGTTTTTTTTCGGACGCACTTCCTTGCGTGCGAAGATGTAGCTCGTGGGTCCCAGCAGTCAGGGGGCGAATCATTTTTTTCACGAAATACGGTGGCCCGTCCGGTGGGTCCCTGCTCTCGGGTGGAGTAATAATTATTTTGCACGTAATAAGGAGGCACTTCCTTGCGCCTGCCGTGGACCCAGCTGTCAGCCTCTCCACGTACAGTACTCTTCCGATGGAAGTCGGTCGTTGACCACGTTGACCACGCCACGCCGAGAGCACCAGGGCGGTGGTCTGGACGACGGCGAGGCCTATGAAGGGGACGACGCAGAGCCGGGGAAGACGCAACAGTGGAAGCCCACGCGGAGAGGAGTACGAGGGTTCACTGGTTCGGCTGCGGTGTGAGGCTGTCGTTGCCGCAGAATAACAGGGGGTGTGGGTGAGTAGAGGGATGGCCTGGCCAGCGGTGGGAGTAGTACGGGGCGGTGAGGCCTCCACGGCATCACAGCCGGCCACGGGAGGAGGAGCACGCGACACGACCGGCGCTGCTTTGGGCGGCTGGATCAAGAAGACCAGAGGTTGAAGAAGCACTACGGCCGTTGGATGGACATCATACGATCATTGCAGCTAGAATCGTTTATATTGACTAAGTTGACAAAGCCCTTGGTACGTGTCAACTTAGTAGGCCCACAGCTCGGATTTGGCAGAGAACATATAGCCCATTTGCGATTTGTAAGAATGTACATCCCATTTTTTAATTCTAATGGAATTTACTATAGTCCATTTACAGTTTGTTAAAAGTACAGCCCAACTTCTAGCCAGGACAATGATTAATAATTTCAAACAACCGTTCAAAACAGAATTAAAAAAAATTCCCACATTTTGATGGGATCCGAAATATTTTTATTCAAAATTTCTAGTCAGGTTAAATATAATTTCAAAATAAAGTTGTATTACGTTGAAGTCCAACGAAATATTGTGCGCGCAACAAGTAATGAAATTAAAATTTTCAAATTCCAAAAATAATATATTTTCAAACTAATTACGTGTTTGGTGCATAGTAACTGTCCAGTTATTATAATTACATCCCATTTATTATTTCTTAAAGTCCATTTTCTTGTTAAGCCTAATGCATACCTCCTAGGAAAGTTTGCAGCTCAGCGGGGCGGAGAATAACAAGTTGACCCGGATATTGTGTACAACTGTCGGCCCAGTTGTATTGCTGATGTTGAAAAAAGCTATTTTTTATACACACATTTAAAAAAAATTGTATAGATAAGGAACATTTTTTATACACACATTTAACAATTTTTAAATACATGATTAATACTTTTTAAAACATATTTTTTAGTCAACAATGGGCCCACAGCGAGTGGAGGAGGTCACAATACACATATTTTTTAAATACATGATTAACACTTTTGCAAAAATAATTAGCCCACAGCGAGCCAATTAGCTCCAGTCGGCCCACACTGGGCTGATAGGGGCCAGTCGGCCAGCTGGAGGCCGACTGGAATCCAATCGGCCTGCTGTGGGCCGACTAGGCCCAGTCGGCCTGCAGCGGGCGGACGATGTATTATTTTTGAAAAAAAATTACCCAACGTAATATTTATGAAAATTAATAAAAAATGTATTATTTAAAAAAATAGCAAAAAAGACCTGTGTAGTACAGTACAACCTAACATGGTTACTCAGCCCACATTCAGCGACGCCGAAAAGGCCCAAACAAGGCTTCTGTACAACTTTTTGAAGTCACTGAGCTCAATTAATAACTTAAGAAAAAAGTTAGATTACAGTGGAACCTAATTAAAAGTTGTCATGAGCAAATAAATAATTCAATGGGTCCCACTTGTGCGTGTGCGTGTGTGTGTGTGTGAGAGAGAGAGAGAGAGACCCATCGGCCGATGCTCGTAAATACATCTTTCAGCCATATGCATTGCTGATGCTCAGTAAAAACTTATATAGTTGACACAATCATATAGAACATCATAGCACACTGAACTTGCATACAAAAATTTCACGCAGGCAGCACAATCAGGATGGAAGCAGTGGATCGCTACGGGAAGGGCTATGTTGAAACCAACGAAGTCGTACATAATGGTTCATCGTCTTTATCAATGACGGGGAAATATCTTGAATGTTGTGCAAAGAAAATAGACAGACAACACAATAAGTTCTCCTAGCACATTAAGTTGACGTACAACCCTTTCTAAAAAAAGTTCAGGTACAAAATTAGAACAGGTCACAATCAAATGTACTGGCATATCAGTGCTTCACACCCATAGCTCGGATTTAACTAGTATCTGACAAGATTCAGTTGTTACCTCAAATTAGAGCACATCCAGGCAGCCAGCCCTGCCTCTTCTCCCAAAGAAGCAGTGGCCTCCGCCGCGCGATGGAGTAGGCCCTGTGCCATCCATCGTTCCGAGCAACACGGGGAAAGCCTCACGTTGACTCCTGTAATGGACGTCGTTGACGGACCCTGGCACCAGCGGCGGCGGCAGGACTTTGATTAATGGATTGACCACTTCTTCGACATGCACGAACACTCGATGCAGGTACATCCCTAACGTGGTCCACGGCGGCCATGGTGGCGACGAATAGTACAACCTCGGTTCCTGCACCGGTATCTCAACACCAATCACCTTCGGTATGGTGGACGGCTTCTTCATCCACGCCATAACCGTCAGAGCCCAACTGTCTGGAGGAACAAACATACTTACGAGCTCACCTCCAAGGTCATTGATAAGCTCATTCATGGACTCGCTGTTCCAAGCACGTCGAGGCATGCCGTGGAAGGTAAGCTTTGTTAAAAACTCAAGCTCAGAGGGCACCGAGCCCCATCCTGGGTGCCACCGATCAAAGCTCACCAGCGCGCCATCGCAGAACAAACGCCGGGAAGATTCGAACACACGACTGCAGTCGAAAGTTGTCCGGAACTTGACGAAGAAATTAGTCGGTGGCGGACAGACTTCGACGAGCAAGTCACTTATTTGGATGCCGTGCGCAATGCCAAGAGCTTTGACAAGGTCATCCGGCGAGACGGGAGGCCGGTCGCCGTTGATGGTTACCATCAGCACTTTGCCGGCAAACTGGTCGTCAAGCGCCGCCATGCCACTGTTGAGAGACAGCACGCAGCGACCGAAGGCAGGACGGACCTCAGGATCTCCGGCTCGGAGATCCGCGTTGACCGGCGACATGATAGTGCGCTTGAGTACATGGAGTACAGGAGGGGGATTTGGGGGAACTGGAGTAGGAATCGAGATTCCAGAGGTGGGGGAGGGGCGGGAGACTGCGGATGAAAAGGTAGCATGAATTTCGAGCACGCGCCAATATGCTCTCGGCGCGCAAGCGCACGAAAACACCGGTGGCGCCCACATGTCGGCCTAAGAGTCCTTATTCATTCTTTTTTGGAGAGCCCGGCCTTTTTTTCAAGATCTTTTGAGAGCCCGGCCTGAGAGTCATAATTGACCTGTTTGGCATTGCGTTACTACTCGGCCCATATTCAACGACACCTCACTGGCCCAAACAAGTGTACATCATTGAAAAGACACCGAGCTCAAATTATATGACTTGAAAAAAGGAGATATACTCTGAACACTGGAGAATGGTGATGCCCTCATTTAGCTCACCAGTAGTTCGAGACAATAAACAGTTTGAAACAACGATATATACAACATTCAAACACTGACTAGTGACTACTACTGACATAAACAGCAAGACATGATAGTTCATAAGAAGTCTTGCTACACCACCAAAACGCACCCATCTGTAGCGCTCAGACTCTCGTGATCCAAACGAGAATGACATTCTAAACAGAAGCAACTATTACATAGTAAGAGTGACATAGACGAGGATGACCAAATGACAAGGAATATGCATAACAAAAGAAAGAACTACCCATCCAGAACAAGCAGCAAAGACAACAAAGTCATTCGAAGAGATGATCCAACACCATCATAATTTGCAGCCCCGCTTCAGCGACCAGTGATCCGGAGACACCAGTACTCCACCCTTTCGATGCAACAGCCCAATTACCTATCAACCTGAAGGCTCGAACCACATCACTGTCTGTCGTAATTGAGACATCCAAGGATCAAAATTAATCCAGATGCCTTTGTCATTCTCACCTTCTTTTGGCTGCAGGCTGTATCGTTGACAATCAGGGGTGTTTGCTCCCGAACTCCTAGGGCTCACCGTGTAGACACAGTTTTCCATAGCAAACAGAGCCTCTCTGCCATCAAGGTCCTTGCCAACGGTGATCTCCTGGTTAATCGGATAATTGAGTCTGAGAAACAGAGAGTGTGAACCAAGGTTGTTTACCCGCCTCCAACTAAAAATTCCTAAAGGCCCCAACAAGCTGGTATCCTGCTCATAGACGTAACAACCACTGTCCGGATACTCACGTATTACACGGTGCTTGTATACAGTGGGGTTTTTGCAATATAACTTTTCCGGCTCATGTGTCCGAATGATCACCAGTCTTGCCGTCGTCTGATCGAGCGAGGAACCAGTTGTGCTTCCCTGTTTTTGGCAAAGGTGGTGTGATTACAAAGGGCAGTAACTATAGGGACACTGCATCATATCAAAAAGGACATGCATTGTTAATGTAAGATCAGCATTGTTCAGAGTATGAGTAGGATAATGCAAGAAACAGCATTGATATGTCCCTGTTGGAACTGGGAGGAAAATACAGGGAAATGTATACTGGGTTCGAAAATATAGAAGTGCCATGCATGGTTATACTCGTGTTATCTCGCAATCGATTCTTCACAGGAAACTACCATGTCATGCATGTTATGTAATCATGTTCTGTCCTCACAAACAAATTCTTCAAGGTAACTAACAGACCATGCATTGTTATATACTCGTGTTCTGTGGGCAAAATTTTTGTGAGGATATTATTCTAGCCATTGATTGTTGAAGGGCGAATATAGGTATGTACACATGATAAGCATTGCAGGATTTCACTACTTCCAAATATAGAGTTCTCCATATGCACATTTACTTCCCTAATGTATGGTTAGATGAAACCAACAGTGTGGTGCATGTTTCTACATCATGAAAATGAGGAAACTAACATGGCCATTGATACACACTCATATTTAGTAGTAGTATATAGATTACTGTAAAATAAGGATAGTATCCATATATTCCTAACCGTTTGATTATTCAGGGTACAAATTGGCTGTAATGACATGGTCACAATTGCATGAATTAACTCATTCCAAATATAGATGATTTACGGCGTCTCTAATACATTGACATAGTTCTACTCAAATTCTGCTCAAACAGAGATATGCCAATCATCACAAAAAGTTCAAACAGTGTCATGGCGTCATCATTAACATGAGAGGAAACAACTTACACGCGTCGTCCCAGCAATACGTGGTGCCATCTGCTTTGTCGATCGCGTAGATGATGCCATTGTGTTCAATAGCATCACAAAAGTGTGTATCAGCTTTGACGATGATCCACTGCGAGCCGAGTTGTCTCCAGCTAAAGAAGGCACCGGCGTAAAGATAGGCAAGTCCGCGGTCGAACAAGGCAATTAGCTTGAAGTCTGCGTAATTCGCATGTCGTGTGGGCACTTGGCAGATTACAATCTTCTGCAAAACAAGGTCCGTCCAACTGACGTAGTAATCTAGATGACTTGGACCGCGATGGTAATACTCTATATAATCCAACGAAGGAAGGATAATCTCATGGGAGGTCTGGAAGTTCACGAGCACCAACTTTTTACCGTCTTCTCTGAAGGCAGCCATCCAGTGGGATTTCATGCCGACCCAGTACATACCTGCCAAGAAGTTTCGGGCGATGGTGATCGGGTCGATGTCGAGGGAAATGATGTACGGCGACCCACTACATACCTGCAAAGAAGTTTCGGCTAATGGAGATCGGATTGAAGTCGAGGGGCATCATGCATGCCTCCGTATCATGGTGAGCCAATCTCGCAAGACCAGATAGCAGCAAGCATGGTGTCTTGAAAAGCTTAGGCCTCGCTTGACGATGGCCGTGTGCATGTCCCTCGAGCATGCAGCCAGCCGCAGGGCGCTCAACATATCCATACACGAACAACAGAGGTCGAGGATGTCACTGGGGAGATTGCTCCAATCACGGCTCATATGGATGCCGCGCGGTTCACGTTCGGCCATGGTGGAGTTTGGAAGGGGGCTTGATTTACGGGGGACAAGGATGTCGGTGCTGGAGCGGCTCGTGAGGGAATAGTGGTACTGGGGGAGGCGAGTGAGGCGACGGTACACGGGGGCACAGTGAGATGGAGACGGAGACGGAGATGGAGATGGAGTGGTGCTATGGGAGCGGAGAGGGAGACGAGGCGAGGCGCCAATGTGCTATACAGCGGCGGTGATAGACTGCACTGTGCACAGGGTGAGGCTGACTTTGGTAACCCGAACACGCCGCCTGGACTAGTGTCAGGCGCAGGGTGTTGTCACTTCACTGTGAGGACCGGATGAATAGTATTTTGACCATCAAATGTTCCACAGTTGTACTACTACTACTACTACTAGTAGTAGGTACATGAGTACTCCAGTATTGTATAGCATAAATAGGTCTCCCATGCTAGCATGCCTGTTCACTTCATCGTTCAGGTATCATCCATATTGCGAGCAGAACCAAATTCTCGTGCATGCCCAATCAACGCTCTGCCGCGATGCATGCAGTGGTCGTTCTGGTGCATCAAGGACGGCATGCAGATCGTTCCACACTTGAGAAGAGGAAAAATGGAAAGGTAGAACGCGGCAGCAGAGGAAGAGAATGCTGGCTAACGAGTCTGGGAGGGGATCGAGCAGAAAGTTAATGCTCCATGCCTAAAGGTTTTGGGAAAACCTGATTTTCATAAGGTGACTTATACTCACCTAAACGGAGGGAGTATTCCTACCAGAGAATGTTGTGTCTCCCACTCACGCGCTCAAAAAAAAAACTACGACACATTTTTTTATCTGTTTGCATAGGTCCCACCTATCAGGAAGGATGGGCACGTACATGAACAGGTACGACTCATCAGTCTACCCGCATAGCCTTTTCGTTTAGTCTACCTAGCCGTCTAATCAACTGCCTGCACGCCACTTCTCCCATTTACTTCTCCATCGGGAACCAATTCTCCTCGGCTTCTTCACCTCCTCTTCGTCTTCATTTGCATCCAAACCCCACTGTGTTCACATTGTTTTAACCTCTTTAAATAATCATCTACTACTTCAGTTAGACTAGCCATCTAATCCTAATTCTCCAAACCATAGCCCTTCGTTCCAGCGGTTCCAAATGGCGATAGAGATCGAGATGCATGTTTTTAGCGTCCAACATGTCCTCGTCGAAGGCTCGATGCGCATAGTTGCCACCGTCACCATCCACCCAAGGGTTGTTCGGTAGTGGATCAACAATGTATCCAACTCCCTCGAAAAGGTAGACACGAGGGTCATCGATCTCGACGCAGAGTACACGGAGCATGCCCCTGGGAAGATCCAGCGCGCCGCCGTCCTTCAGCTGTGCCTCGAAGATGATGTTTTGGTGTACCACATCATACACTCGCCCTCCATACCAGGTGAGCTTCACGATTTCTTGTCTTGGGAGGACGTATACTTCTGTGGGGCAGCCATCGAAGGGGACAAACAGAAGCTGGAGCCGTACAACCTTGATTTGAATAGCATCGCTAACCTACAACCAGAATCAAAATTCCTGTAGAAGTTTGTGATAAACAGACACCATCCCTATTCGACGTAGCAAATTTTGTGCTCGGTACAAATCTTCAGATGCAGACACACTTCTTTTCTTACAGGCTACAGTCAGAAACAACAACTTCGCAAATCACCCTAAGAGTGCCATACGAAAAAACAAAAGCAACTGTGGGTATAGACCAATTTCCTGCCCCAGAAGAGGCTCAGCCTACCAAACCCTGCTCTTTGCCTGCTTACCGAGCTCTCCTCATACCGAGTATCTAGGCATTTCTTCTCACAGACCGGTTGGGAGAAAGTTGGCATTCTTTAATATGTCACTGGGGACCCGTACCAAGGGTGATGAGACGGTGGCATTAAGGTCGTCTGGATGGGATAATTATCCCTTGACGTACGAGCGGATAAAATATGCTGCCCTCGATGCCCGTGTGAGTTACGAGATAGCTGCAAGGTCCAAAGAGCTTGTTGCGAAGCCGCCTCCCACAGAGAAGAAGAAGAAGAAGAAGAAGAAGAAGAAAAGGTTGCACCAGCAGGAGGGCATTATGGATGGATGAACTATTTCCTCTCTTGTAAAAAAAATTATTCCCTCTCGGTGTATATTGACATAGATGGACTATTTCAATGGTGTGCATGTCTTTGGAATAGAGTAGTAGCGTGGGTCCGCTTGACTATAAGGAACTATTTATCTGCATATATAGATTTCTCTGCTACTCCTTCCAGTGATCGGTATGCAGTGCATGTGTCCGTAGACATGACAACTTGTCCATGGAAGTTCAACTACGGCGACCATCACGTTTGATCTCGCGATTCCCACGATGCCTCTCCAACCCATGGCACCACGCCCCCCGACGTGCGCCTCACCCCTCTCGGCCGCACCGCCCCTCTGCCTTTGTGTGCATGACATGTGGGCCACCTAAAATGCGGCGAGCATCAAGTTTCTACCACAGCCACCGACGATTCCCATGACGCTGCTCGAACCCATGAAACACAAGTCCCCCGACCTGCGGCTCACCCCTCTTGGCCCCACTGCCCCTCTGCCTACGGGAGCACTACATGTGGACCAGTCACCTATCGGGTCCACATGTTATTGACTCAAAGGTAGGTGTAGTAAGGCGCTGAAGCTTAGTCCCGACGGCCCTGAGAGGGAAATGTAACTCCTGCGCCAGGGCTTGTGGTGCTCTCGTAGCACGAACTCGTGCCAAACTCGAGATTTGTTTCTTTACTATACATGCACACAACGATTTAATGGACATTGTAATCTCAACATGTGATGGGGAGCTCTAAATTTGAATTTGAAACTTATAAAACGAAAAGATTCAAAACAAATAAATTGGGAGAGAGGAAGTATATCGTAGGATGTGTCCCATACAAAATAAGTCCCCTGGTTTGTCACCGCGAAGATGCGGTTAGAAAGGAGCACAGCGTCTTCCTACTCGTACGGCAACAAATCGGCCGCAGACAGCATGGTCCGCCTTTGACCGCCATGTGCAAGGTTCGTGCTATCTTATTCAATCTCACCGTGGTTCCATCGTACCAATTCATGCGGTGGCCCGTTGCATGGCTGATCCCAATGTTGGACAAAGGTTCTACGGGAACGGTTTCACCATTGTAAATGTTGTGCAAATTGATGTTGGTACCCTCCCGTACATATGCAAGCCAATCTCAACGCGCACCGAGCCTAACCTGTGAAACAGTGGGCAGGGGGAGAATTAGGAAATGGACACGGAAGTAGTCTTTAGAATGCATTTACTACGTGATCAAACTCATCTTACCTGCTCATCGGAGGAAATCCGAGTGCCCCTCAACGTCGGCATCTCAAGGGGCGTCAACTTGCAACTACGGCCACGCCGCACTGGAGAGACCCCCAAGGAAACATCCTCGTGCGTTCCACGGAACATCAAGATGCATTTGTATGAGTAGTTTATCTTGTGAGAGAAAAGGATGAACGAGGGAAGGCCTCTAGAGATATAGATGGACACTACTACTACCAATGTGCTAGCCCGTGCGTTGCAATGGATCCAAAGTAGTAGAATAATACTTGTTCACGTGCTTGAAATATAAATACTCTAGTTTTGATATACATGTGTCAGGAGACATGACAGCTTGTCCATGGAAGTTGAACCATGGCGACCATCACGTTTCTTGTTTCTACCACTAAGCCACTGAAGTTCGGTCCCGTGGGCCCCGAGAGGGAAATGTAATTCCTGCGGCAGGCCTTGTGGTGCCCCCGCAGTACGAGCTCATGCCAAAACTGGAATATGTTTCTTACTACTACCAACTAGTACTAGTAAGGTACACGTGCATTGCACGCATGAGATTCTGGTGGTTTGTGCATTATGCTTCTACATGTGGAGCTTTCTGGATTCTAACATGTGGCAAAATCTGGTGGAATGTAAGGTTAGGCAAGTTTGATTAACTTAGGCGAGTGTTTGATTCAAGCCACACCTTAGGCAAGCCACACTAAGGCCCCACATGACATACACACAAAAAATGTGGCAAGATTCCCTTAGGCTTGCCAACTTGTTTCTCTCATTTTGAAGAACTAATAACTTTGCCTAAGCTTAGTTGTGGCAAAGTTAGCGTCTATTTGATTCAAAGGATTTTCATAGGATCTTTGAAGGATTAGAATCCTTAGGAATTTTTCCTACGTTGGTCGTTTGATTCGTAGGATTGAATCATGTAGAATATTTTCCTAAGGATTCATTTGTACTACGTCTCACAGGAATTCTAACATGCACTCCAACCTCTCGAAAGAAATCCTTTGTTTTTCATGTGACACAATCAAACAAACTCAAATCCTATAGGGATCCAATGAACATGCCATTCCAATCATACTTTTTTCCTATTCCTGTGTTTCTGCAATCCTATGAATCAAAGAGGCCCTTAGTCATGAATTAAGTTCAACCATGGAGTCTTCTAGATTATACATGTGGCAGAATCTGGTGGATGATATCCAACGGCCAATAGTGCTCGGATTTGCCATCTTTGTACCGTCGGATTGGCTTCATCCAACGGCCAACTTTCAAAGTTTTTCACACACTATATAGGGGGTATAGATATAGATGTGTCGGTCTGTTGCAATGGATCCAAAGTATATATATCTATTTAGTGGAGTGCACTCTAAACACATTATCTATTTATTTTTCTCTAACCTTCCGTAGCCATGCAACCAAGCCACATAAGCTTCATGGGTGCCCCCACATCATATTATTCATACTACGTTGATTGAAAAAAAGATAAATCACCCAAAACAAGATCTTCCTGTTTTTTGTTCCTACGATGTTGTGCCGTGCACGTACCTACTAGTTGTATAGTGGTAGTGCTAGTAATATAGTATTAGGAGTACAAACTTGGTACTAGTAGGAGTAGTACTAGTACGGAATGCTCCTACTCTATCAACGAGCCCCGTCTGACACCAAATTTCTTGGCTTCCGTGCTACAGCTAGATCTTCCCCTCGTTTCTGTTTTCCAACCCAGCGGCGGGCGGGGTGTCGGCTTGCTCAACGGCGGTCCCACATGAATGTGAAAATGCTAGGCAACACGCCTTCCCTAAGCTATGTGTCATGCCGGACGGGCTGTGTTGTACTCCCGATTCCCAGGCGTGTGGGGGTGCGACGCGAACGCGGCAGGCCTTTTCCTTTTACCAGCAATGTGCCCGTGCGTTGCGATGGATCCAAAGTAGTAGAATAGTAGTATTTGTTCACAAACTTGAAAGAAATCACTATTGTTTTGATATACTCCTAATGTATTACTCCCTCCGTACCTAAATATTTGTCTTTTTTGAGATTTTAAATGGACTATCACATACGGATTATATAGACATATTCTAGTGTTTCTAGCAAGATGCCCGCGCGTTGCACGAAGTTGATGGACAAGGTAAGCACAACTTATAAATTGACGGATGGAGTACTAGTTATAGTGATGCATATAATTAAGCAAAGGGATCGCACATGTCGGTATTGACTGGAATGAGAATGCAACAACACAATAAGTATTAAGGCCACGATGATGTGATCGCAGTGGTGGTTACAGAAGGCAAGAAGAAAGATGGATCCACGAACGTACGACCTCCTCCTCCTCAACTTAGTGTGCCGGGCCACCGACCGGCGGCTAAGGAGCGGCGGCTTTTGTGGCGAGGTCGAGGTGCTTCTCAGCAAAGGCATCCAAGGCTTCCAGCCGGTTGAGGAAGGCCAATGTCGTAGCATCCTCACTGGCCTTGTAGATACCTATGTACACGATTTCCTCGTACATGTGGATGTGTAGGTCGACGAATTCTTGCAGGGCGAGGCGCCTCGCGGTGAGCGCGACCTCCAGGTGGACATTCTTCGTGGCGTCAGCGGGCAGTCGCAGGGCCACCAGTGCTTGAAAGAGGTTCCGGCCACAGAGGCCGATTAGGGTGGCAGGCAATGAGGAGCCCGGGCACGCGGGCTGCTACCTCTTGAACTTGCGTTGGTTTTCCCCGAAGAGGAAGGGATGATGCAGCAAAGTAGCGTAAGTATTTCCCTCAGTTTTTGAGAACCAAGGTATCAATCCAGTAGGAGGCCATGCTCAAGTCCCTCGTACCTGCACAAAACGATAGCTACTCGCAACCAACGCGATTAGGGGTTGTCAATCCCTTCACAGTCACTTACGAGAGTGAGATTTGATAGATATAATATTTTTGGTATTTTTGGTATAGAGATGCAAAGTAAAAAGTAAAGGCAAAGTAAAAAAGCAAAGCAAGATTAAAGTGATGGAGATTGATATGATGAGAATAGACCTGGGGGCCATAGGTTTCACTAGTGGCTTCTCTCAAGAGCATAAGTATTCTACGATGGGTGAACAAATTACTATTGAGCAATTGGCAGAATTGAGCATAGTTATGAGAATATCCAGGCATGATCATGTATATAGGCATCACGTCCGTGACAAGTAGACCGAAACGATTCTGCATCTACTACTATTACTCCACTCATCGACCGCTATCCAGCATGCATCTAGAGTATTAAGTTAAAAAAATAGAGTAACGCTTTAAGCAAGATGACATGATGTAGAGAGATAAATTCATGCAATGTGAAATAAACCCCATCTTGTTATCCTCGATGGCAATGATACAATACGTGCCTTGCTGCCCCTTCTGTCACTGGGAAAGGACACCGCAAGATCGAACCCAAAGCTAAGCACTTCTCCCATGGCAAGAACTACCAATCTAGTTGGCCAAACCAAACGGATAATTCGAAGAGACTTGCAAAGATAACCAATCATACATAAAAGAATTCAGAGAAGATTCAAATATTATTCATAGATAGACTTGATCATAAACCCACAATTCATCGGTCTCAACAAACACACCGCAAAAAGAAGATTACATCGAATAGATCTCCACAAGAGAGGGGGAGAACTTTGTATTGAGATCCCGAAAGAGAGAAGAAGCCATCTAGCTACTAACTATGGACCCGAAGGTCTGAGGTAAACTACTCACACTTCATCGGAGAGGCTATGATGATGTAGAAGCCCTCCGTGATGACGGCCCTCTCCGGCGGAGCTCCGGAACAGGCCCCAAGATGGGATCTCGTGGATACAGAAAGTTGCGGCAGTGGAATTAGGTTTTTGGCTCCGTCTCTGTTCGTTTGGGGGTACGTAGGTATATATAGGAGGAAGAAGTACGTCGGTGGAGCGTCGAGGGGCCCACGAGGCAGGGGGCGCGCCCTAGGGGGGGCGCCCCCACCCTCGTGACCGCCTCTCTGATGCCTTGGCGTAGGGCCCAAGTCTCCTAGATCATGTTCAGTGAGAAAATCATGTTCCCGAAGGTTTCATTCTGTTTGGACTCCGTTTGATATTCCGTTTCTTCGAAACACTGAAATAGGCAAAAAAACAGCAATTCTGGGCTGGGCCTCCGGTTAATAGGTTAGTCCCAAAAATAATATAAAAGTGGAAAATAAAGCCCAATATAGTCCAAAACAGTAGATAATATAGCATGGAGCAATCAAAAATTATAGATACGTTAGAGACGTGTCAGGCATCCCCAAGCTTAATTCCTGCTCGTCCTCGAGTAGGTAAATGATAAAAGAGAATTTTTGATGCGGAGTGCTACTTGGCATAATTTCAATGCAAATCTTCTTAATTGTGGTATGAATATTCAGATTAGGAAGATTCAAGACAAAAGTTCATATTGACATAGAGAATAATAATACTTCAAGCAAACCAACAAAGCAATTATGTTTTCTCAAAGTAACATGGCCAAAGAAAGTTTATCCCTACAAAATCATATAGTTTAGTCATACTCCATTTTCGTCACACAAGAATGCTCTCATCATGCACAACCCCGATGACAAGCCAAGCAATTGTTTCATACCTTAATAATTTCAAACTCATAAACTTTCACGCAATACATGAGCGTGAGCCATGGATATAGCACTATGGGTGGAATAGAATATAATGGTGGGGGTTATGTGGAGAAGACAAAAAAGGATAAAGTCTCACATCAACGAGGCTAATCAATGGGCTATGGAGATGCCCATCAATTGATGTTAATGCAAGGAGTAGGGATTGCCATGCAACGGATGCACTAGAGCTATAAATGTATGAAAGCTCAACAAAAGAAACTAAGTGGGTGTGCATCCAACTTGCTTGCTCACGAAGACCTAGGGCACTTTGAGGAGGCCCATTGTTGGAATATACAAGCCAAGTTCTATAATGAGAATTCCCACTAGTATATGAAAGTGATAACTCAAGAGACTCTCTATATGAAGAACATGGTGCTACTTTGAAGCACAAGTGTGGAAAAAGGAATAGTAGCATTGCCCCTTTTTGGGGGGGGCTTCTTTTTTTTCTTTGGCCTTTTTTTGGGACAATGCTCTATTAAATGATGATCATCACACTTTTATTTATTTACAACTCAATGATTACAACTCGATACTAGAACAAAGTATGACTCTATATGGATGCCTCCGGTGGTGTACCGGGATATGCAATGAATCAAGAGTGACAAGTATGAAAACATTATGAACGGTGGCTTTGCCACAATACTATGTCAACTACATGATCATGCTAAGCAATATGACAATGATGGATGTGTCATGATAAACTGGATGGTGGAAAGTTGCATGGCAATATATCTCGGAATGGCTATGGAAATGCCATAATAGGTAGGTATGGTGGCTGTTTTGAGGAAGATATAGGGAGGTTTATGTGTGAAAGAGCGTATCATATCATGGGGTTTGGATGCACCGGCGAAGTTTGCACCAACTCTCGATGTGAGAAAGGGCAATGCATGGTACCGTAGAGGCTAGCAATGATGGAAGGGTGAGAGTGCGTATAATCCATGGACTCAACATTAGTCATAAAGAACTCATATACTTATTGCAAAAATCTACAAGCCATCAAAAACCAAAGTATTACGCGCATGCTCCTAGGGGGATAGATTGGTAGGAAAAGACCATCGCTCGTCCCCGACCGCCACTCATAAGGAGGACAATCAAATAACACCTCATGTTTCAAATTTGTTGCATAACGTTTACCATACGTGCATGCTACGGGACTTGCAAACTTTAACTCAAGCACTTCTCAAATTCACAATTACTCTACTATCATGACTTTGATATTCCTACCTCCATATCTCAAAACAATTATCAAGCATCCAACTTTTCTTAGTATTCAACACACTCAAAAGAAAGTTTCACAAATCTTGAATACCAAGCATGTCATTATTAAGCAAATTACCATGCTATTAAGACTCTCAAAATAATTTAAGTGAAGCATGAGAGATCAATAGTTTCTTTAAAACAAATCCACCACCATGCTCTAAAATATCTAAGTGAAGCACATAGAGCAAAATTATAACGCTCAAAAGATAGAAGTGAAGCACATAGAGCAAAACTACTTAGCTCAAAAGATATAAGTGAAGCACATAGAGTATTCTATCAAATTTTAATTCATGTATGGCTCTCTCAAAAGGTGTGTACAGCAAGGATGGTTGTGGCACACTAAAAATCAAAGACACAAATAATACAAGACGCTCCAAGCAAAACACATATCATGTTGGTGAATAAAAATATAGCTCCAAGTAAATTACCGATGGAAGTGGACGAAAGAGGGGATGCCTTCCGGGGCATCCCCAAACTTTGACTTTTTGGTGTCCTTGGATTATCTTGGGGGTGCCATGGGCATCCCCAAGCTTAGGCTCTTGCCACTCCTTGTTCCATAATCCATCAAAAGAATTCACCCAAAACTTGAAAACTTCACAACACAAAACTTAAAGTAGAAAACTCGTGAGCTCCGTTAGCGAAAGAAAACAAAAGACCACTTCAAGGTACTGTAATGAACTCATTCTTTATTTATATTGGTGTTAAACCTACTGTATTCCAACTTCTCTATGGATTATAAACTATTTTACTAGCCATAGATTCATCAAAATAAGCAAACAACACACGAAAAACAGAATTTGTCAAAAACAGAACAGTCTGTAGTAATCTGTAGCTAGCGCAAGATCTGGAACCCCAAAAATTCTAAAATAAATTGATGGACGTGAGTAATTTATCTATTAATCATCTGAAAAAATAATTAACTAAATATCACTCTTCAAATAAAAATTACAGCAGTTCTCGTGAGCGCTAAAGTTTCTGTTTTTTACAGCAAGTTCAACAAGACTTTCCCCAAGTCTTCCCAACGGTTCTACTTGGCACAAACACTAATTAAACACAAAAAACACAACCAAAACAGAGGCTAAATAATTTATTTATTACTAAACATGAGCAAAAAGCAAGGAATAAAAATAAAATTGGGTTGCCTCCCAACAAGCGCTATCGTTTAACGCCCCTAGCTAGGCATAAAAGCGAGGATAGATCTAGGTATTGCCATCTTTGGTAGGCAATCCATAAGTGGCTCTCACGATAGTTTCATATGGCAATTTTATTTTCTTTCTTGGAAAGTGTTCCATGCCCTTTTTTAATGGAAATTGAAATCTAATATTCCCTTCCTTCATATCAATAATCGCACCAACTGTTCTAAGGAGAGGTCTACCAAGAATAATAGGGCAAGAAGGATTGCAATCTATATCAAGAACAATGAAATCTACGGGCACATAATTCTATTTGCAACAATAAGAACATCATTAATCCTTCCCATAGGTTTCTTAATAGTGGAATCCGCAAGATGCAAGTTTAGAGAGCAATCGTCAAAATTACGGAAATCTAGCAAATCACACAAAGTCTTGGGAATAGTAGAGACACTAGCACCAAAATCACACAAAGCATAAAACTCATGATATTTAATTTTAATTTTAATAGTTTGTTACCGCTCATCATAGAGTTTTCTAGGGATAGAAACTTTCAACTCAAGTTTTTCTTCATAAGATTGCATCAAGGCATCAACAATATGTTCGGTGAAGGCTTTATGTTGACTATAAGCATGTGGAGAATTTAGCACGGATTGCAACAAGGAAATACAATCAATTAAAGAACAACTTTCATAATTAAATTCCTTGAAATCCAATGGGTTTAGCAACATCTAGATTTTTATTTCTTTCAATCCCACTTTCATCAATTTCATCATAAAGATCTAAATACTCAAATTTTTAGAACGCCTTCTAGGTAAAGGAAGATCATATTCAGTTTCATCAAGATTCATTTTGCAAAACAAAGATTTAATAGGTGACACATCAATAACTTTTAGATCTTCATCTTGATTTTCATAGGAATTGGAAGAACACGCTTTAATAAAGGCATCTTCGGAAGCACGCATCCTAGCGGTTCTTTCCTTGCACTCATCAATGGAAATCCTCATGGCTTTGAGAGACTCATTAATATCATGCTTAGGAGGAATAGATCTAAGCTTTAAAGAATCAATCTCAAGAGAAATTCTATCAACGTTTCTAGCCAAATCATCAACTTTAAGCAATTTCTCTTCAAGCAAAGCATTAAAATTCTTTTGTGAATTCATAAACTCTTTAACACTATTCTCAAATTCAGAGGGCATCTTATTATAATTTCCATAAGAGTTGTTGTAGGAATTCCCATAATTATTAGAAGGATTACTAGGATATGGCCTAGGATTCAAGTTCCCTCTATAAGCGTTGTTACCAAAATTATTCCTACCAACAAAATTCACATCCATAGATTCATTGTTATTCTCAATCAAAGTAGACAAAGGCATATCATTAGGATCAGAAGAAACACTCTTAGTAGCAAATAATTTCATAAGCTCATCCATCTTTCCACTCAAAACATTGATTTCTTCTATCACATGCACTTTTTTATTAGAAGATCTTTCAGTATGCCATTGAGAATAATTAACCATAATATTATCTAGGAGTTTAGTAGCATCTCCTAAAGTGATTTCCATAAAAGTGCCTCCCGCGGCCGAATCTAAAAGATTTCTAGAAGCAAAATTCAATCCGACATAATTTTTTTTATAATCATCCACAAATTCAAACCATGAGTAGGGCAATTACGTATCATTAATTTCATTCTCTCCCAAGCTTGTGCAACATGTTCATGATCAAGTTGCTTAAAATTCATAATATTGTTTCTAAGAGAGATGATCTTAGCGGGAGGGAAATACTTAGAGATAAAAGCATCTTTGCACTTGTTCCAAGAATCAATACTATTTTTAGGCAAAGATGAAAACCAAGCTTTAGCACGATCTCTAAGAGAAAAAGGAAATAGCTTCAATTTAACGACATCATTATCGACATCTTTTTTCTTTTGCATATCACATAAATCAACGAAGCTATTCAGATGAGTAGTGGCATCTTCACTAGGAAGGCCGGCGAATTGGTCTTTCATAACAAGATTCAACAAAGCAGTATTAATTTCACAAGATTCAGTATTAGCAAGAGGAGCAATCGGAGTGCTAAGGAAATCATTATTATTGGTATTGGTGAAGTCACAAAATTTGGTAGTATCTTGAGCCATCGCGACAAACAAGCAATCCAACACACGAGCAAACAAGAGGCAAGCGGAAAAGAGAGGGAGGATTGAGAGAGAGAGAGAGGGCGAATAAAACGGCAAGGGTGAAGTGGGGGAGAGGAAAACGAGAGGCAAATGGAAAATAATGTAATGCGAGAGATAGGGATTGTGATGGGTACTTGGTATGTTGACTTTTTGCGTAGACTCCCCGGCAACGGCGCCAGAAATCCTTCTTGCTACCTCTTGAGATTGCGTTGGTTTTCCCCGAAGAGGAAGGGATGATGCAGCAAAGTAGCGTAAGTATTTCCCTCAGTTTTTGAGAACCAAGGTATCAATCCAGTAGGAGGCCACGCTCAAGTCCCTCGTACCTGCAAAAAACGATAGCTACTCGCAACCAACGCGATTAGGGGTTGTCAATCCCTTCACGGTCACTTACGAGAGTGAGATCTGATAGATATAATGTTTTCGGTATTTTTGGTATAGAGATGCAAAGTAAAAAGTAAAGGCAAAGTAAAAAAGCAAAGCAAGATTAAAGTGATGGAGATTGATATGATGAGAATAGACCCGGGGGCCATAGGTTTCACTAGTGGCTTCTCTCAAGAGCATAAGTATTCTACGGTGGGTGAACAAATTACTGTTGAGCAATTGACAGAATTGAGCATAGTTATGAGAATATCCAGGCATGATCATGTATATAGGCATCACACCCGTGACAAGTAGAACGAAACGATTCTGCATCTACTACTATTACTCCACTCATCGACCGCTATCCAGCATGCATCTAGAGTATTAAGTTAAAAAAATAGAGTAACGCTTTAAGCAAGATGACATGATGTAGAGAGATAAATTCAAGCAATATGAAATAAACCCCATCTTGTTATCCTCGATGGCAATGATACAATACGTGCCTTGCTGCCCCTTCTGTCACTGGGAAAGGACACCGCAAGATCGAACCCAAAGCTAAGCACTTCTCCCATGGTAAGAACTAGCAATCTAGTTGGCCAAACCAAACGGATAATTCGAAGAGACTTGCAAAGATAACCAATCATACATAAAAGAATTCAGAGAAGATTCAGATATTATTCATAGATAGACTTGATCATAAACCCACAATTCATCGGTATCAACAAACACACCGCAAAAAGAAGATTACATCGAATAGATCTCCACAAGAGAGGGGGAGAACTTTGTATTGAGATCCAAAAAGAGAGAAGAAGCCATCTAGCTACTAACTATGGACCCGAAGGTCTGTGGTAAGCTACTCACACTTCATAGGAGAGGCTATGATGATGTAGAAGCCCTCCGTGATGACGGCCCTCTCCGGCGGAGCTCCGGAACAGGCCCCAAGATGGGATCTCGTGGATACAGAAAGTTGCGGCAGTGGAATTAAGTTTTTGGCTCCGTCTTTGTTCGTTTGGGGGTACGTAGGTATATATAGGAGGAAGAAGTACATCGGTGGAGCGTCGAGGGGCCCACGAGGCAGGGGGTGCGCCTAGGGGGGCGCCCCCCACCCTCGTGACCGCCTCTCTGATGCCTTGGCATAGGGTCCAAGTCTCCTGGATCACGTTCGGTGAGACAATCACGTTCCTGAAGGTTTCATTCCGTTTGGACTCTGTTTGATATTCCGTTTCTTCAAAACACTGAAATAGGCAAAAAACAGCAATTCTGGGCTGGGCCTCCGGTTAATAGGTTAGTCCCAAAAATAATATAAAAGTGGAAAATAAATCCCAATATAGTCCAAAACAGTAGATAATATAGCATGGAGCAATCAAAAATTATAGATACGTTGGAGACGTATCACGGGCTGGAGGAATACGACGATGTCGTCCGCGAGCTTCTTGAGGACGGTGAACTTGTTGCTGGTGGCAACGATCATCTGGTCCAACTGAGAGTCGTATTTGGCGTCGAAGGCGACCATCCACCAGCCGGTCTCCAATACCGTCTGGAGACGATCCTCGGCGCCATGCCGCAGGCCAGCGTCGTGGACCATCTGGCGCAGCCGCTGGCCTCTCACGAGCATCGCCGCCATGGGTCTGGAGTGAGCTCTTTTGCGCTTAGTGTAGGTGCTTAGGCAAATGGTTAGGTGCATACGATGTGGTAGATGCATTGGAATGGAGGGGCGCCTTTATATGAGGGCAAACTGCGTTGCATTCACATCGTGCAACCTCTTTTCCCAGACCTCCTCCCATTACTTCCCTCATGCATTAATTGAAGGAGGATGCATTGGCCGTTCAACATATCGGGAACCGCTACTCCCTCCCTCATATGCATTAAAGCCATGTCAGGAACTGCGCCGCCCGCTGTCAAATCGAATACTCCCCCCGTCTAGGTGAGTATTAAGTCATCTTACGAAAACCAAATAGTAAACACATAGGCGTGGTGCATTAACTCTCACGTTGTTTCTTATTTTTTGACATAAATAGAGGAATCAACCAAGAAGAGATGTGGGGCTTGTATGCTTTTAATGACTTGAGACTATCAAACATGACATGCAGTGGTCAGTTCGTTGCACAAGAACAAATACAACCCACGTCAGCACACACGCATCTTATATAGCATCACATCCAATGGCTATAAAAGATGAATGAGACCAAATTATATCTCATCTAGATGAGTTCTAGCAAAACTATATTAATGCTACTTAGTACTCCTGCGCCATGTATCATATATTAGTATCATGTAGTACTTTATTTATTTATGAGGTATCCAGATGGCACTGCACCGCCAAGAAAAGAGGGTAACATCAAAATTATGGACTACTTTTTTGAGTATGTTGGTAAGGTCCGGTCATAGTCACTTGTTGAAATCTCTAAAAAGACAAATACTCCCTCCGTCCGGAAATACTTGTCATCAAAATGGATAAAAAGGAAATGTATCTAGACGTATTTTAGTTTTAGATACATCTCTTTTTATCCATTTTGATGACAAGTATTTTCGGACGAAGAGAGTAGAAAACAGAGTTGGTGATGATGGTGTGCGTGCCATCCTGTAATATAGGCCGTCGGATTTATATCTAACGGATAGGAAAGAAACTATGGCAATTTTGCAAAAATATACCCACACGTCTCTCCATGTTCGCAAATAAGGCCTTCCCTCGTTCAACCTTTTCTCTCACAAGATAAACTACTCATACAAATGCATCTTGATGTTCCGTGCAACGCACGGGCAGCTAGCTTATTTCTTTTAAAATAGTTGCTGCGATAATTGGGTTGAAGTGATGTATTTTATGTCTGCCCCGAATGATTTTAGATTCACTAGTAGTAACAAAGAAAAGGTTGCCTTGTTAATTAACAGAAAACAGGGTGAAAACTATCACATGAGGCCGGTAAAAACAAGGCACACTGGGTTCAGCGTCATCGTCACTACAGCTGCGCGCGCGAGAAGTCTACATATCGAGGGGGCTACCGAGCGAGGCACCGAGACACAATGTCTGAGAGAGAAACTAATTGACAGATTATGATCAGATCGAGTTGTCACCCTTCTGCTGTCATTGTTGGGGGGAGGGAGAGAAAGACGTATCGAGAGTGTGCGCGGTAGGCACAGAGGCACAACTAGCGAGTGTGTCTGTGTGTGTGTGTTTGAAAGAGGAGTAGATAGATTATTATCAAGATCGATGTGCCACCCTACTCCTTCGGTGCCGGGTAGTGTGTGTGTGTGTATGTTTGAGAGAGAAGCCAGTCGATAGATTAGTATCAAGATCGAGGTGTCACCCTACTCCTTCGGTGTTGGGAAGTGTGGGTGTGTGGGGGGGGGCAGTGACACTCACATATCTCTACTCTTATAAAAAACAGAGTTGGTGATGATGGTGTTCCTACCATCCTGCAATATAGGCCATCCAATTTATATCCGACGGACAGGAAGGAAACTATGGCAATTTTGCAAAAAGATACCCACACCCCTCTCCGCATTTGCAAATAAGGCATTCCCTCGTTCATCCTTTTCTCCCACAAGATAAACTTCTCATAAAAATGCATCTTGATGTTCCGTGCAACGCATGGGCATCTTGCTAGTAGGGAGAAGGAGATTGTGTGACACATATCTAGCTATATTAAGGGATAGGTAGATAGCATATGTGTGAGAGACATTAGTGGTGGGCGGAATTAAAGGGGTGGGCGTGTTAGACATAGAGAGCGTGTGTGTTTCTATGTGAGAGACTTGTAGGACGGGGTAGAAAGACGAATTTAACCCTGACGGAGGGAGAGAAATACACGAAGTGCGCGTGTGTGATTTCGATGCCCACAGGGAAATGAGATATGTATGCGTGTGAGAGAGATTGCACAATTCATTCACGTATCACTATCTAGCAATCGTGGACGTGCATCGCTTGAACATAAGTCAATATCTACTTTGTATCGTGGCCAAAGGTACAATATCGATTCAACGCTATAAAGATTGGACACTCACATATCACATTTTTTCTATTTAAATAAGCCTTTTTAGTTGTGCATGCCAAAGTTACAGTGATGTTTCTTCAAACAACCAATGTAGCTATCATGAACATGCACCATTGTTACTCTTGCATTTAAATTCATTAGTCTTGGATGATTTAAGTTTCTATTTTGAAGTAATATATGTAATATTCATATATGAATTCAACGGGTACGCAATTTATGAAATGGAGGCTATGTAATCATATGAGGTAACACTTTTAAGTAGCTGACTACAATATCCATTTCTTTTTGTGCGCCTCTACACTAACACGTCAATGCATTATGTTTAAAGTAAATAACCAATGGCACTAAATTATCTATTTACACGAGAAATACATAGGCTGAGCGTTTGATCCCTTTTTTGTGAATGTGCCACTACACCCGTACGATTGGCCGTGCCCGTGTGAACGTCCAAGTTATCGGCGCATCATCCCGAGTTATTGTCTTTTTTCTGGGGTGGACTTCACACCCGTTATTAACTGCTGACGCGTGCCCCGTGTACACAGTCTAGCATGACCTTCCCGCTAGCACGGTCCAAAATTAGTTGAAACTGGATACGAACGATCCCGCGGGCGACAAAATCTCCCGCCTCCTTCTAAAATTTCCGCCACCTTAGTCTTTAGCATGCGAAATCCCCATTTTGTCCTTGGTGCACGGAGACCAACAGTTACAATACCGCCCTCATCTACATGATAGGTCGGGGCTGCTTTGGTAACTTCCGGTTCCCCCACTACACGGCACCCCCATCTCCTCTCCCCCTCCCGCAAAAACGACTAACTCCGCAGCACCAGAGCATCTTACATCACGCCGTCCGTACTTCATCGCCCTTTCTCCCCTCCCCTCTCGAAACCCTAGACTGCTCATCCACCGGCGTACCATAGCCCATTCACTGCCAGTGGCGTCCACCTCGCCGGATCTACTTCTGCGGCCGCATCTACCCCTCCCACCTCCCCTAGAAACAAGTAGATTGCTCATCCACCACTGTACCACAGCCCATTCAGTGCCGGCCTAGTCCACGGCGCCGGATCTGCTTCGCCGGTACTCTCGTCAACCGCCGCTCATCTGCAGCGGCTCATTCATACTCCCCACCGGAGACGCTTCGTCCACACCCCCCGGAGCCGCCCCACCTACGCCCCCATCAACGGCCTCTGATCCTCTTCGCCGACACCTTCCTCAACCCTACCGGAGCCGCTTCGCCGACACCTTCCTCAACCCTACCGGAGTTGCTTCGCCTATACCATTCTCAACCCTACCGGGGCCACTTTGCCAACTCACAAGTCCACGGCCTCAGATCCTCTTCCTCGCACCCTCATCCAACCTACCGGAGCAGCTTTTGACGCCCCATCCACGGCCGCAGATCCGCATCGTCGACACCACCCTTAACCCAACCACGGGAGCAGCTTCTGACGCCCCATCCACGGCCGCAGATCCGCATCGTCGACACCATCCTTAACCCAACCATCGGAGCAGCTTCACCTACGCCCTCGTCCACGGCCATAGATCCGCTTCGCCCACACCGTAGTCCATCCTACCGGAGCCGCTCCACAAACACCCTACTCGACGGTTCTAGATCTCCTTACCGGACCCCGACAGCCAGCGCAGCATCATCACCCTCGACGTTTCTAACCTGATTCCCACAGTCTGGAGAGATGCCAAGCACCCGCCACGGCCTAGGTACTTGTCACCTTTAAACCCGTCCAGCATCACCTGCCCGATGTACTTCAAATATACTAACCGGTCGCTGTTACCTGTTATGCAGCTGGCAAAAACTACAAGGACAATGTTTCTTCTGGATCTAACAGCTTGGCCAACCAAGATCCTGTACTGAGGCATTGTTATGATCTTTTAGGCGCGTCTCTCTCTCTCTCTCTTGTATTGTTCTGTGCCTGCCAGTGTGCTTTGCTAGGATTTTCGACCAGTAATCCCTTTGTGCAAATAATGATTTCTACTACTGGCTGCTAAATTAGATATGTAGATGTCATACATGATACTTCCTCGTACCTCCATTCCTAAATATAAGTCTTTCTAGAGATTCCACTATAGGCTACATACGGAGCAAAATGAGTGAATCTACACTCGAAAATGCATCTATATACATCTGTATGTGGTCCATACTGGAATCTCTACAAAGACATATATTTAGGAACAGGGGCAGTACATTACACAAAATCGTAGGTGGCATGTAGGAATTCCAGTGCACTACATTAGGCTCCCTTAGAGTGCCTGCTAGTCCAGCATACAGAGTCATGTCTAGTTTATGGTACGCACACAATCGTTAATTGGTGGTTTAAATATGTGCAAGGGATATGTAATGTGGTATCATGTAGAGATGTCTAAAATTAGCCATGTCAACTTGCAGATAGGGTTACACAATGAAAAAGTACAAGATGTAGTGCACCAGTGGCGACGGCTCGCTGGAGGAACCCTAGTGCTGCAGGCAGGGGATCGAGGTAGAGGGAAAGGGGAGAGGAGATGCAAGCGGGCAGGGCAATGAATGCTTGCGTTTTTGTTTTTACTTGAGGGTCACGTGTGAGACGGGCGTCAGCAGTTGCATTTTGAGTGTAATATAGGCAGACAACAGAGTCATTTCACTGTTCCCCTTCCCTTCAATTTTTAGTGAGGTTCTACCCGAAACACCCCCCCCAAAGCGAAATTAGTTAAGCCCAAGCCCATAACTCAAAAATGACTTCTTTACATCTTTTATGTCTTATTTTGACAATATGCCCTGAAAAGGCGGAATCGAACTGGCCCTTAACCTGCAATTCAATTGTGCGTGCAATGATGAATCACTCCTGCCTGCTATCTGTACATTTAGGCATCATCATACATGGAATAACCTAATACATGTGCATTCCATTGTAGAATCTGGAATATGCAATGTTTATGTTAGTTCATATGTTGCACATGATGTTTAAATGCCCCTTAAATCTGGTCAGTCGAGTGATGGTCTTTAAGCCTCCTTCTTTGCTTCTTTTCTTGATATGTAAGATTTGCTCACACATCTGTTCAATTGCTTGTTTGCATTAGCCAGTCATACTAGGACTGTTTGCTTTAATTACTTGCTGTTCTTGACCTAACACTCTAACAGAGCTTGTCAACGATTTAAACACTAAGGGCTGCTGTAGTGGGGCCTTGTCTAACTCATAGGTGACATAAAGGTTTGGCTGTACACTACAGTAGGCAAGTATGTTAGGAAAATATGCATATTTATCTTCCAAGGAGACGAGTAACTAGTTGACATAATTATGTGGTGGTGTTTTGTTATAATCTCATCCTTTTGTGTTCACAGACTGGAAAGTATGCATATTTATCTTCCAAGGAGACGAGTAACTAGTTTGTGTCACCTTGCAGAGGAGGTGCAATGAAGATAAGATTGAGGATTTCCAAGTACAAGATGTTAGGAAGGAGCCTTGCAAGAGAAGTAGGAGCTGTGCTGAGCCTCTTCAACCTGCTAAGGTAAGTCACTGTATGCAACTCAACAGTTCAATTCCTTGTTTGTTTCAGGCATAGTTAATTTTCTCTTTTCAATTGCTTTATTTGTCCTCAGTTAATGAGATGCCCAAATAATCATGCCTGATGTTCGGTACTTGTATCACTATTAGTTGACATAATTAAAGGCCTTACCATTTAATTACTCTGCCGAAGTGTGCCTGAAGCTTTGAAGTCTATTAACCAACTATTATTGCATGAGGCTCACAATCTAGTTTATACTACGCTAATGATTGCATAGTTTTGCCTGTTGTAGTATGTTTGTATGAAACCCTCTGCTGTTCATTATGCTCCCTAAGACTTTAATTGAGGCATAGAATGGCCAACTGCTTGCTTACTTATACGCAATGTGTTGTCTAAATTTGTAACTTGTCTGTGTTTTCGATTGGGCCCCAACATCATGCTCCTCTGGTGAGCTAAGAGGGATTTCTGTATGCAGGCTGCACAGACTATCTTTTTTATAATTTTTAAAATATCACCTGCTTATGCTTCATGACGTGTAACATTTTTTTAAAGTGACGTGTAACATTATTGTTAGTCCTGTTTTGCCATGTAGTACAAAATAGTGTCTTGTTGGCTTCACTGTTGTAACTATATTTTTGCCCTAGTCATGTGTACTTACAGAAACATTTCAGGATGAAGTGACATCAACACAAAGATCTGCGAGCAGTGCGGCATGGCCGTTACCGAATGATTATGGATTGGAATTGGAATGTGCTGATGTTCTCGAGCATCAACTAGAGGTGGCAAGACAACGTGTACATGATTGTCAACGTATAATCAACAAGTTGAGACTGGACATGCAGGTATTAGATGCAGGAGTCAAAAAAATGAAACAAGACACTGAGGTAACCATGAAGGAATTGGAGATTTTGCAGACTGAAATTTGTGCTATCTGAATCCGGCCAATCCTATTTTCTGAAGAGATTATAGTTCAAATGGAGTTAAGTTGATGCGCGTCCATGATGTATGAGTTGTATTTGCCCAGTGTATGTAATTTGCTGTTTGTGTATGCTTTATTATCACCTGTGCCGAACCATAATGCCCAGTGGGTATAATCGGTTGTAATTTCTTTATTGTATAGTGTAGGATTATTCAACCTTTCTATGCCTTGATCTCTTTGTTGTAATAGTGTAGGCTTTTTAGAGGTGATAGTATTGGGTAGGATAATTCTTTGGATATGCTATATCATTCAAACGGGGGCCAATTCGCCCGACCATGGCCCTTCATGGGCCGTCGGATCCATGGGCCTTCTACGTCTCATAGGATCCATGGGCCTTCTACGTCTCGTAGGATCCATAGGCCTTCTACGTCTCATAGGATCCATGGGCCTTGTACATCTCATAGGGTCCATGGGCCGCCGGCTCATTTACGGGTCTTGTACGGGCCTTTAATGGGCCGTAGACGGGCCTTTAATGGAAACCGTATGTTTTATGGGCTGACCATAACGGGCCGTTAATAGGCCGTATTTGGTGATGCTATGAAAATGGCCCAATAGACTAACGGTCCACAAATAGGCCGACTGTAATGACGGGCTGAATTTGGCCCACAAACAGAAAATGACAATAACGGGCCCAAGAATAAATGGGCCCTCAGAAGGCCGAAAGTTAACTTGGGCTGGAAACGGCCCAACAGAATAACGGGCCGTTAATGGGTATAAAGTGATACACTTTCATTACGGGCCAGTTTCACCACGGGCCGTTAATGGGTGTAAAGTAATACACTGTTCATTACGGGCCAGTTTCAGCACGGGCCGCTAATGGGCCAAGAGTTACAAAGGGCCTCATATGGGCCGAAATACGTCATGGGCTATACATGGGCCAGAAGTGAAAACAGGCTGGAATCATATTGGACGGCCCAGATGACGCTACTCTGCCTAATTCGGATAAGGCGTAACGGGCCTTGGGTTACCGAGCTGTAAATGGGCTATATGCGAATAGGCCGTTAACAGGCTTTCCATGGGCCGGCCCGCCAGCTTTTGACCAAGTCAAATGGGCCGGCCTTTTCACAGGAATGGGCCACTGTTGGGCCATGCCACGTGTCGACGTATCATAGGCGCCTTCTGTCCAATGAGTGGATGACATCTGTCCCAACGATGAGCCGACACGTGTTTCCTCTAGCCAATGATGATTTTACACGTGGAAAATCCCCATTGGTCGGGGCTGTTAACGGGTTATCGGATCCAAAACCTGACCCGATAGCTTAACGGCGTTCCGTTACGGTGGATGCCATGTGTCAGTCACCCTTGACGAAAGCACTTCTGTGACGCGTGATTTATTGTCATGGAAGTGGACACTTCCGTGATGATAATTTTGGTGATGTCATGGAACACTTCTACGATAGCACATGTATGACTATCTTGATTCTGTCATAAATTTGTCATGGATGTACATGCATGACAAAAAAAGCGACCTACTGTGACAAACACGTATCATCACGGAAGTGTTTTTTTATAGTGACAACTCACTTGTGTTCTACTCGTGCATATGACATCTACGCATAAAACCTGGCTTTGATACCACTGTTGGGGGAACGTAGTAATTTCAAAAATTTCCTATGCACATGCAAGATCATGGTGATGCATAGCAACGAGAGGGGAGAGTGTTGTTCACGTACCCTCGTAGACCGAAAGCGGAAGCGTTAGCACAACGTGTTTGATGCAGTCGTACGGCTTCACGATCCGACCGATCAAGTACCGAACGCACGACACCTCCGAGTTCAGCACACGTTCAACCCGATGACGTCCCTCGAACTCCGATCCAGCCGAGTGTTAAGGGAGAGTTTTGTCAGCACGACGGCGTGGTGACGATGATGATGTTCTACCGACGCATGGGCTTCGCCTAAGCACCGCTACACTATTATCGAGGTGGACTATGGTGGAGGGGGGCACCGCACACGGCTAAAAGATCAAATCAATTGTTGTGTCTATGGGTTGCCCCCTGCCCCGTATATAAAGGAGCAAGAGGGGAGGTGCGGCCAGCCAGGAGGAGTCCTACTCCCACCAGGACTAGGACTCCCTCCCTTCCTTGTTGGATTAGGAGAAGGGGGAAAGAGGAGGGAGAGAGGAAGGAAAGGGGGGTCGTCGCCCCCTCTCCTTGTCCTATTCGGACTAGAGGGGGAAGGGCGCGCGGCCCTGCCCTAGCCGCCTCTCCTCTTCTCCACTAAGGCCCGTTATGGCCCATTAAGCCCCCGGGGGGTTCCGGTAACCCCTCGGTACTCCGGTAAAATCCCGATTTCACCCGGAACATTTCCGATATCCAAATATAGGCTTCCAATATATCAATCTTCATGTGTCGACCATTTCGAGACTCCTCATCATGTCCGTGATCACATCCGGGACTCCGAACAATCTTCGGTACATCAAAACTCATAAACTCATAATATAACCGTCATTGAAACTTTAAGCGTGCGGACCCTACGGGTTCGAGAACTATGTAGAAATAACCGAGACACGTCTCCGGTCAATAACCAATAGCGGAACCTGGATGCTCATATTGGCTCCCACATATTCTACGAAGATCTTTATCGGTCAGACCGCATAACAACATACGTTGTTCCCTTTGTCATCGGTATGTTACTTGCCCGAGATTCGATCGTTGGTATCTCAATACCTAGTTCAATCTCGTTACCGACAAGTCTCTTTACTCGTTCCGTAATACATCATCCTGCAACTAACTCATTAGTTGCAATGCTTGCAAGGCTTAAGTGATGTGCATTACCGAGTGGGCCCAGAGATACCTCTCCGACAATCGGAGTGACAAATCCTAATCTCGAAATACGCCAACCCAACAAGTACCTTCGGAGACACCTGTAGAGCACCTTTATAATCACCCAGTTACGTTGTGATGTTTGGTAGCACACAAAGTGTTCCTCCGATAAATGGGAGTTGCATAATCTCATAGTCATAGGAACATGTATAAGTCATGAAGAAAGCAATAGCAACATACTAAATGATCGAGTGCTAAGCTAACGGAATGGGTCAAGTCAATCACATCATTCTCCTAGTGATGTGATCCCGTTAATCAAATGACAACTCATGTCTATGGCTAGGAAACATAACCATCTTTGATCAATGAGCTAGTCAAGTAGAGGCATACTAGTGACACTCTGTTTGTCTATGTATTCACACAAGTATTATGTTTCTGATTAATACAATTCTAGCATGAATAATAAACATTTATCATTATATAAGGAAATAAATAATAACTTTATTATTGCCTCTAGGGCATATTTCCTTCACACTGCAGGCTGCCGAGAGCAGCTGCATCTTGGTAATGTGACAAATCGATGGAGCGAGAGATGATACTACGCGTTGAGACGCAAGGAGCGTACATGGCGCCATGGCATTTTTAGCATGAATCGACAGTGGGATTCAACTGCAGAAGGCACATTTTTGGCATTCACGGGATAGTGAACCGCAATGCCTGCTCATTCTAGGACCTTCCTTCTTGCTAAAGAAAGCCAACTAGCTCCACGTATTAGTTGTCTTAACCTTTAGCAGATCCAGGCCATGTTTAATTGGAGAGCGGCGGCCTACTGGAGTCTGGTGCAATTATATGCTCCAAATACAAACATTGGAAGGAACCGATTCCGCTGTGACAAATTCTGACTATTCAACTCTCTAAATGGTTCTGAATAAAGTGTATCAAGTGATACGTCTCCAATGTATCTATAATTTTTGATTGTTACATGTTGTTGTATTATCAATCTTGGATGTTTTATAATCATTTTATAGTCATTTTATACCATTTTTTGGTACTAACCTATTGACATAGTGCCAAGTGCCAGTTCCTGTTTTCTCCGTGTTTCTTAAATCACAAAAAATCAATATTAGACAGAGTCCAAATGCCACGAAACTTTACGGAGAATTTTTATGGACCAGAAGGAACACAACGGGCCCTGGCTGCGCCTGGGGGGTACCCCGAGGGGGCACAACCCACTAGGAGGCCCAGCGCGCCCTGGTGGGTTGTGCCCACCTCGGGTCCCCCCTGACCGCCTCTTTGCTCTATAAATACCCCAATATTACAAAAACCCTAGGGGAGCCGACGAAATATTCATCCAGCCGCCATAGAGTCTAGAACCACCAGATCCAATTTAGACACCATCTCAGATGGGGTTCACCACCTCCATTGGTGCCTCTCCGGTGATGCGTGAGTAGTTCTTTATAAACCTTCATGTCCGTAGTTAGTAGCTAGACGGCTTCCTCTCTCTCTCTCTCTTAATTCTTAATACAATGATCTCTTGGAGATCCATATGATGTAACTCTTTTTGCGGTGTGTTTGTTGGGATCGATGAACTTTGAGTTTATGATCAGATCTATCTTTTTATATCCATGAAAGTATTTGAGTTTCTTTGATCTCTTTTATGCATTATTTCTTATAGCCTCGTATTTCTTCTCTAATATTTGGATTTTGTTTGGCCAACTTGATCTATTTATCTTGCAATGGGAAGAGATGCTTTGTAGTGGATTCGATCTTACGGTGCTTGATCCCAGTGACAAAAAGGAAAACGACATGCATGTATCGTTGCTACTAAGGATAAAACGACGGGGTCTATCTCTACATAGATAGATCTTGTCTACATCATGTCATCGTTCTTATTGCATTACTCCGTTTCTCCATGAACTTAATACACTAAATGCATGCTGGATATCGGTCGATGTATGGAGTAATAGCAGTAGATGCAGGCAGGAGTCGGTCTACTAATCTTGGACGTGATGCCTATATAATGATCATTGCCTGGATATCGTCATAATTATTTGAAGTTCTGACAATTGCTCAATAGTAATTTGTTCACCCATCGTTTGCTATTTTTCTCGAGAGAAGCCACTAGTGAAACCTACGGCCCCCGGGTCTTCTTTCTCATATATTTGCCTTTGCGATCTACTTTTTCCTTGCATTTATTTTCAGATCTATTAATCCAAAAACCCAAAAACCTTGCTGCATTTTATTTCGATTTATTTTATTTGCAATCTATCTATCAAATTACTACAAAATTATCTCACGTTTGTTTTCCTATCTTGAGGTGCCGTACCCCGAAAGGGATTAACAACCTCTTTAACACGTCGGGTTGTGAAGATTTGTTATCTGTGTGCAGGGGTTGTTTACGTTGTGTTGCTTGGTTCTCCTACTGGTTCGATAACCTTGGTTTCATATCTGAGGGAAATACCTACCGCCGTTGTGCTGCATCATCCCTTCCTCTTTGGGGAAATGCCGACTTAGTTTCAAGCAACATCAAAAGGAATTTCTGGCGCCGTTGCCGGAGATGATCTTCAACATATACCAGGTACCTAATCACAAATCTCATCTCCTCACAATTTACATTATTTGCCATTTGCCTCTCGTTTTCCTCTCCCCCACTTCACAAAATTTGTCGTTTTATTCGCCCTCTTTTTCGTTCGCCTTTTTCTTGTTGGATCTTTTATTTTCTTGTGTTGCCACGTGTCTTCTATTTGCCTGCATCTTCGCTTGCTAAAAATTTATTGATATGGATCCTCATCCACTTGCTAATCTTTTTAAGAGATCCAATTACGATGAACCAATTGCTAGTGAGTTGAGTGCATTAGATTATCTTTATGAAGTTTTGCTTGAGATTCGTGAATCTAAAAATTGTGATGAAGAAATTTATGAAGTGATTCACTATAGCTCCTTGAATAAAAAGCATGATTGCAATAATTTTACTATAAATTCTATTAATGTCAATTGTGCTAATAATATGCAAAGCCCCAAGCCTGGGGATGCTAATTTTGCTATGTTCACTACTTGTTGCAATGATCATGATTGGGGTGATGTTTCTTATGATCTTGAAAATTTATTTAAGCCTCATGATGAATATGTTTGCGATAATATTGAAAGTGGGTTTGGAAGAGTGTCAACTTTAGCTAAAAATAATCCCACATATTTAGAGAGTGTTCAGTCTTATGAAAGTTTTGATGAAAGTGTGTTTGGAGAGGTCATAACTTTATTTGATGATAATCCAACTATTTTGGAAGTGTGTCAACTTTGCATGCATGTGGATCATGAAGAGAATATTTTGTGTGATAGCTATATCATTGAATTTGATTATGATCTTACATGTAATTATTATGAGAGAGGAAAATATGGTTGTGGAAATTTTCATGTTACTAAATTACCTCTCGTTATGTTGAGATTGTCAATGTTTTATTCATCTCCTTTGCATATGCTATATATTTATTGTCTTCATAATTTGTTTTCTTATAAAATTCCTATGCAAAGGAAGTATGTTAGACTTAAATGTGTTCGCCACATGTTTCATGATGCTCTCTTGCATTTCAATTATTATCTTTTGTGTGAGCACGTTGAAAATTTATGCCTAGCTAGGGGCGTAAAAACATAGCGCTTGTTGGGAGGCAACCCAATGAACAAAATTTATTTTTTGCTTTTTGCTTCCTGTTTTTGAGTGTTAGCACAATTATGCTACTGTTATAATTGTGTTTTTATGTTTTAATTAGTGTTTGTGCCAAGTAAAGCCTTTAGGATCTTCTTGGGTGATAGTTGTTTGATCTTGCGGAAAAAACAGAAAGTTTTGCGCTCACGAAAATATTTATAATTTTTTACCAAAGAGCGATAAAATATCCATTCCAATTGCACTAGATCAATATACAAATTACTCGGGTCTTCCTAATTTTTAAGAATTTTTGGAGTTACAAAAGTATTCGAAATAGTCATATTGCTACAGACTGCTCTGTTTTGACAGATTCTGTTTTCTTTGTGTTGTGTGCTTATTTTGATAGCTCTATAGTTTTCTTTGATGAGTTTTTGCCATAGAAAAGTTGGAATACAGTAGATATAATACAAAAACAAAATATTAATTGGTTTGATACAACACTTATAGTAGTGGTTTGCTTTCTTATACTAACGGATCTCACAAAGGTTTTGTTGAGTTTTGTGTGATTGAAGTTTTCAAGTTTTGGTTTATCTTACGATGGATGCAGGAATAAAGGATAGAAGAACCTAAGCTTGGGGATGCCCCGGCATCCCAAGCTATTATCCAAAAATGAGCAACCAACTAAGCTTGGGGATGCCCCTGAGTGGCATCCCCTCTTTCTTCTAACGACCGTCGGTATTTTACTCGAAGTTATATTTTTATTCGTCACATGATATGTGTTTTGCTTGGAGCGTCTTGTATGATATTATTCTTTGCTTGTTTTCTTTTGTGTTTTAAGTCATCAATCCTTGCTGGACACACTTATTTGGGAGAGCCAAAATTATGTCATGACTTCTTAGAATTGTTCTCTATGCTTCACTTAAATTTTTATGAGCTATGGACTTGCTCTAGTGCTTCACTTATATCTTTTTGAGCACCGTGTGCTTAGTATTTTTTGAAGAAATTCTCTCTTACTTCACTTAGATTTATTTGAGAGTTAGTAAAAATTTCAAGAAATTCTCTCTTGCTTCACTTAAATTATTTTGAGAGAAAGAAAAAGAAGTATGCTCATGATCTTCACTTATATTTGTTTGAGCTTATGAAAAGCAACACATGAAAATTAGTCCCAAAGTGATAGATATCCAAGAAGGATATAATAAAAACTTTCATGAAGATCATTGGACAAAATAAACTTGATTCTTAGTAATAGTTTTGAGATATGATGATGTGATATGTGAGTTATGTTGATGAGTAATTATGCTTTATAAGAATATTGGTGTTAAGGTTTGTGATTCCCTATGCAAGAACGAAAGTCAATAGTCATGCAATGAATATTGGTGTTAAGGTTTGTGATTCCCTATGCAGAACAATTCTGGACTCCAATACCCTTCGTCCAATATATCGATCTTCACCTCTGGACCATTCCGGAGTTCCTCGTCACGTCCGAGATCTCATCCGGGACTCCGAACAACCTTCGGTGACAACATACTATTTCCCATAACAACTCTAGCGTCACCAAACCTTAAGTGTGTAGACCCTACAGGTTCGGGAACCATGCAGACATGACCGAGACATCTCTCCGTCCAATAACCAATAGCGGGATCTGGATACCCATATTGGCTCCCACATGTTCCACGATGATCTCATCGGATGAACCACGATGTCGGGGATTCAATCAATCCCGTATACAATTCTCTTTGTCCATCGGTATGTTACTTGCCCGAGATTCGATCGTCGGTATCCCCATACCTCATTCAATATTGTTACCGGCAAGTCTCTTTACTCGTTCCATAACGCATTATCCCGTGGCTAACTCCTTAGTCACATTGAGCTCATTATGATGATGCATTACCGAGTGGGCCCAGAGATACTTCTTTGTCATACGGAGTGACAAATCCCAGTCTCAATTCGTGCCAACCCAACAGACACTTTCGGAGATACCTGTAGTGCACCTTTATAGCCACCTAATTATGTTGTGACGTTTGATACACACAAAGCACTCCTATGATATCCGGGAGTTACACAATCTTATGGTCTAAGAAAATGATACTTGACATTAGAAAAGCTCTAGCAAACGAACTACACGATCTTGTGCTATGCTTAGGATTGGGTCTTGTCCATCACATCATTCTCCTAATGATGTGATCCCATTATCAACGACATCCAATGTCCATGGTTAGGAAACCATAACCATCTATTGACCAACAAGCTAGTCAACTAGAGGCTTACTAGGGACACATTGTGGTCTATGTATTCACACATGTATTACGGTTTTCGGTTAATACAATTATAGCATGAACAATAGACAATTATCATGAACAAGAAAAATATAATAATAATCATTTTATTATTGCCTCTAGGGTATATTTCCAACAGATAGATCTTGCATGAGCGTAGGAAAATTTTGAAATTGCATGCTACGTTCCCCAACAGAGATTTGGTGTTAGATGTTTCAGATCTATGCAAGGGTTCAACGGCAATAAGTGCGGCTCCAGTGTGCTGGTCCTTATGGGCACATGCATGAAGACTATTCGTCTGTCATTGACAAGGTCAAGCCGACTCCGTTAGGGTAGAGGCAACAACGGTGTGTCGGCGACTTGTTCTGGTGGTAGTATTGGTCATCTGGTGGTCTCAGAATCTTGATGTAATTTTTTATTATGTTTGATATGCTGGTACATTCAATGAATTTTTATAATATATCTGTTTTTTCACAAAAAGAGCAACACAATGGAGGTTAACATTTTCTTTTCATGAAAAGTCAAAGGTCATATCTTTATTATTCAAGATGAGTTGATACCTCGTGGTTTCGCATGTGGCTATTTATATGAAGATAATTTGAAAACCGAGCGTCAAATCAATTTGAAAATAAAAAAATAATGTAATCAATTAGCAAAACAGTTAATTACTTATGTAATTAAGTATGTCAATTTAAATAGGAATTTTGTGCTAAATCAATTTGCAAATAAGTCATTAATGCAATAAATTAATTAGGTCTGTAGATGATTAGAAGTAGGATTTTTTTTCAAATTTGCATGCAATTACTTAATTAGGCCATTAGTTAGGAAGACTGTTAATCGTGTCAAATAAATTTGAAAGTGATTGTGCGGGAGGATGCCCAACAAGCTCTCGTCGACGTTTGTGACTGCCAGTAAGACTCTCAGCGACATGGCTGACCAGCGCTTGCCAACATAGAAAACAAGCGCTCGCCACATGGACGACCAATCGTTCACCAAGATGGATGATGACCGTGCTGTGCAGGAGCAGGACACACAAATAGTGATAGTTGCCAAATCATTCGCGGGTGGGGGCAACCAGGGCTCGCAGACAAGGTCGATGGTTGCATGCTCGAGGACAACCAAGCCCTGACGGCCGAGGGCTCCAACCATGCCTTCGAGGACGACAGTGATGACCAAGGACATGAAGGAAATATGCCCTAGAGGCAATAATAATGTTATTATTTTATTTCCTTATATCATGATAAATGTTTATTATTCATGCTAGAATTGTATTATCCGGAAACATAATACTTGTGTGAATACATAGACAAACCAAACGTCACTAGTATGCCTCTACTTGACTAGCTCATTAATCAAAGATGGTTATGTTTCCTAACCATAGACATGTGTTGTCATTTGATTAACGGGATCACATTATTAGGAGAATGATATGATTGACATGACCCATTCCATTAGCTTAGCACCCGATCGTTTAGTATGTTGCTATTGCTTTCTTCATGACTTATACATGTTCCTATGACTATGAGATTATGCAACTCCCGTTTGCCGGAGGAACACTTTGTGTGCTACCAAATGTCACAACGTAACTGGGTGATAATAAAGGAGCTCTACAGGTGTCTCCAAAGGTACATGTTGGGTTGGCGTATTTCGAGATTAGGATTTGTCACTCCGATTGTCGGAGAGGTATCTCTGGGCCCTCTCGGTAATGCACATCACATAAGCCTTGCAAGCATTTCAACTAATGAGTTAGTTGTGAGATGATGTATTACGAAACGAGTAAAGAGACTTGCCGGTAACGAGATTGAACTAGGTATTGAGATACCGATGATCGAATCTCGGGCAAGTAAAATACCGATGACAAAGGGAACAACGTATGTTGTTATGCGGTCTGACCGATAAAGATCTTCGTAGAATATGTAGGAGCCAATATGAGCATCCAGGTTCCGCTATTGGTTATTGATCGGAGACGTGTCTCGGTCATGTCTACATTGTTCTCGAACCCGTAGGGTCCGCACGCTTAAGGTTTCGATGACAGTTATATTATGAGTTTATGAGTTTTGATGTACCGAAGTTAGTTCGGAGTCCCGGATGTGATCACGGACATAACAAGGAGTCTCGAAATGGTCGAGATATAAAGATTGATATATTAGACGGCTATATTCGGATACCGGTAGTGTTCCGGGTGATTTCGGAGAAAACCGGAGAGCCAGAGGGTTACAGGAACCCTACCGGGAGAAGTAATGGGCCATATGGGCCTTAGTGGAGAAAGAGAGGAGCAGCCAGGGTGGGCCGCGCGCCTCCTCCCCCCTGGTCCGAATTGGACTAGGAGAGGGGGGGCGGCGCCCCCCTTTCCTTCTCCCTCCCCACTTCCTTCCCCCTCCTAGTAGGAGTCCTACTCCTACTAGGAGGAGGACTCCTCCTGGCGCGCCAATAGGGGCCGGCCGGCCTCCTCCCCTTGCTCCTTTATATACGGGGGCAGGGGGCACCCCTAGACACACAAGTTGATCCACGTGATCATATTCTTAGCCGTGTGTGGTGTCCCCTTCCACCATAATCCTCGATAATATTGTAGCGATGCTTAGGCGAAGCCCTGCGATGGTAGTACATCAAGATCGTCACCACGCCGTCGTGCTGACGGAACTCTACCCCGACACTTTGCTGGATCAGAGTCCGGGGATCGTCATCGAGCTGAACGTGTCCTAAAACTCAGAGGTGCCGTAGTTTCGGTGCTTGATCGGTCGGGCCGTGAAGACGTACGACTACATCAACCGCGTTGTGCTAACGCTTCCGCTGTCGGTCTACAAGGGTACGTAGGTCACACTCTCCCCTCTCGTTGCTATGCATCACCATGATCTTGCGTGTGCGTAGGAAAATTTTGAAATTACTACCACTACTAGGAAAAGGGCTAAAGATAGGATTGACACTAATGGCGCACCAGAGAAGTGGTGCGCCACTACTATATACTAATGGCGCACCTGGTGGAGATACGCCATTAGTGTGGAAGACATTAATGGCGCACCAGGCAAAAGGTGCGCCACTAGTAAAACAATTTTTTTCATTTTTACAAATATACTAATGGCGCATCCTGGCAAAGTGAACTACTAATGGCGCACCGGCGACATAGTGCGCCGGTAATTTTTTTATTTTTTTTACTTTTTGGCAAAAAAACATTCTAATGGCGCACCTCTGCTGGGTGCGCCATTAGTAAGCTTCCCCCCACTCCACCTATTCCCCTCCCTCCCTTCCTCCCCACTTGACCTAACCGTACGCCCCCTCCGTCCCAACCGTACGCCGCCGCCGCGCCTGCATGCCCCCTCCGCCCCCTCCGTCCCCTCCGTCCCCTGCCGCCGCCGCCCCGACCCCCGCCCCCGCGCCCCCACGCCCCCTCTGTCCCCTCCGTCCCATGTCGCCGCCGCCCCGACCCCCAACCCCCGCGCCCCCACGCCCCCTCCGTCCCCTCCGTCCCCTGCCGTCCCCTGCCGCCGCCGCCCCGTCCCCACCGATCTCCGTCCGTCGACCATGGGAGCCGGCCAGGACCTGGAGGCCGGCGCCGGCGACGGCGGCGAGAAGAAGATGGCCCACTCCTCCTCCTCCGGCCCGCTCCCGCCGTCGAAGCCGTCGCACCTACGGGGCCAGGACCCCGCCCAGTACCAGTACGGCACCTTCCACCCCCCCTGCCCCCCACCCCGACGTCCGCTACCAGGCCGCCCCAGGTACAGTTCCTCGCATACTCTTGCTTACCTCCGATGCTTATGTTTGGTATGTTGTCATCCTCTGCGACCTCGTCATCCTCTGGTAATCAATCCATCCCTTCCAAAAGATAAAGATAAAATGGAAATATCAGAGGATATGCCTCTACCTGAAAATGTACCACTCTGTTGCACGATGGAGCTCAATGCATCAATCTGTACTAGCTCAACACCTCAAGCTTTGCTTGCTAAATTTCTATGGCTGCTTGATTAGTTTTTGTGTGCTCTGCATCTGCATTGCCATGGCGCGGCTCTGCGCCTCTTTGCTTTGGTTTGGTTTGGTTTGGTCACCATATATGCATCCAAGCAAGTATTTATCATATGTTTGGGTGGATGATGGTACAGGCTTTCAGCAAGATAGAACCCCATAAATAAGATTAGCATTCAGCTTAACTATGCACGATGAGCGTGGGCGTGCTCATGTTGCTGCTATATATGCTCTGTCTGCTGTGTGCGGTTTCTCGGATATCATTCTCATCTATGCACTTCCATTCAGCTATCTGTACCATGCGGTTAATACATATAATTATCATCGATTCACCTCTATTAAGTTATTACCATGGTGCAGCTCTGCGCCTGTTTGGTTTGGTCACCACATATGCATCGAAGTTTATCATATGATTGGGTTGCTGATGGTACAGGCTTTGAGCAAGAGAGAACCCCATAAATTCTAGGAGTGGCATGTTGGATTGAATTTGCCAGTTTCATTTGTTTAGTAGTAGACACAACATGTATTGTGCTCCTCTCGGCTTGGTCATACTAGTAGATGTCATCTCCACTTTCTTCACCCATATGAATAAGCTATGTGAACTCCTATGCTGCTTAAGTACATGCTGGTCTGATTGATGCGGTCTCTGTGCAATGTTTTTATCCTCTGCTCGCTGAAAGTTTAACTCTTTGTTGCTGCTAGTAGTGGATTTGCTCCAAATTACAACTCCCAGAAAAATTTGGAAATTTCTGATTGTTTTTTGGTCATTTTTGGGAATTTACTGTCAACCTAGGTGCATTTGCATCTGGGAGCAGAAGGGCACTTTCGCAGATATGAGCAATATTTATGAATTTAGTTATTAATTGACTATCATATTTTGAAGTAAATGACTATCTTGATGTCGTGTCCTGATTACTGTTATTAATTGTAATGTACTGATATTACATTATCAATTGTAATGTGAGAAATCTACTCTTCCTTGTTTGGTCATATCTGTTGAATAAAGCCAAGTCTTCAGTAGCTAGTGTTTATTTCTTCAGTTTCGTCAGTTTCATCAGTTTTGTCATTAGTAGTTTGAGATTGTTTTCTGTCAATGAGTTTAGCTCGAGTTAGTTAGCGCCAAGAGCGAGTCTGGCGCCCCCTCTGATCGCTCGTGGGATGGCATGAGTGCCACGATCGGTGGTGCCGCGTAGTTAGGGGCCATGAGCCCGTTTCCTTTGCTGTATTGGAGAACCAGTACAGCAAACACAGGCCACTTTAGGGGCCACGATCTTCATCCGCATAGTTAGCGGTATTTTTTAGAACACTTTTTTGATCCTGTTGTAGCAGCAAAACTTGTCAAACAACATATTGAATTATTGGATGAAAGCGAGGAGGAGGATGACCACGATGAAACTATGATGCAATATGGTAGTGATGATGAAGATCACACTGGTCACAATATTGGTGATGATGACGAGTAGTTCTTATTATCTTTTGTGTTCACATCTCTAGATTTTATCTCATGTGTTCACATCTGTCTTAATACCTTGCCTTGCCTTGTTCGGTTCTAGTGCATAAAGGTCTATGGTCAATTGATATTTTGTGCTTCCACTACAGAAAGGTCTATGGTATATTTTGTCTGTCCTTTTCAAGTAAAGAAATCTAAATGTTATCTGTATAATACCTTGCCTTGTTTGGTTGTATCGGTTATACCTGTATGTTGTCCAGTAGGTTTGTTAGGTTTGATAGCATAGAAGAAATAGACAGTGTACTCCATATGTTTTATGATCTGTTGTAAGGGTACTAATTGGTCTCTTCTGCTGCTTATCAGAGATGGCGGGAAGCAGCCACCGCCGCTCTGCGACACCGCAGTATGAGTTGGATACTTCCGAGTTCTTCACTATCATACTTGGGACTTCAGTATCATCCATGACACAGGTATATAAAACGAGAGATCTCCCCTTCACCCATCTCATTATGATATCTGTTGTTTGCCTACATCACTCATTGTCCCAAACTACAGAGGCTGCCTGACAGTTTTATGAACATGCTAATGGGTGAAGATCCGCCAAATAATGTGAAGCTACGACAGGCCGGCAGCGGGTTTCGCAGGCTGTGGGATGTGGAGTTGGTGATCAAGGAGGGCCACATGTACTTGTCTCGTGGGTGGGAGAAGTTCTACCGTGCCTACGACCTGCAGCTGGGGTACTTCCTTCTCTTCATGTACGACGACGACGCCACCATGCTCATCGTGAAGGTGTTCAACGCGACTATGTGTCGCATGCGCTACGCTGAAGATTATGATGCCGGTATGTTCTGCCTCTTCTTATTCCTCTACATTTGGCTCTGTCTCACATCGATTGTTAACGGTCATTGTTGCATTTGGACAGGTAATGGGAGCAGCAGCAGCGACAATGGCTACAGCCAAAGCAGCAGCGACCATGGTTGTAGCGAAAGCAGCAGCGATTCTGGCTGTAGCGAAAGCAGCAGCGATTCTGGCAGCAGCATAGACAACAAGAAGGATGATCCGGACTGGAGTGCAGGAGAAGAGGAGCAGAGTGGGGATGAGGAGATGCAGGATGACGATGGGCATCAGGCTGAGGATGACCTAGCGCTGGTGGTGGCTGACCAAGGGCAAGAGATGGTGGTGGCTGACCAAGGGCAAGAGATGGTGGTGGCTGACCAAGGGTAAGAGATGGTGGTGGCTGACCATGGGCAAGAGATGGAGGTGGCTGAGGATGACCTAGCGATGGTCGTGCCTGAAGGTGGCCTCGCGATGGTGGTGGTGCCTGACAATGACGATGGAACTATGTGTTGGCTATGTATGTATATATGATGGAACTTGTGTGTTGGCTATGTATGTATATATGATGGAACTTGTGTGTTGGCTATGATTGTTATATGGATGCTTGTTGTATATATATATGTGTTGGATATCTCATAGGTGAAATAGTGACATGAGATTAAGAAAAAAAATAAAAAAATTGTTACTAATGGCGCACTACCGTGTGGTGCGCCATTAGTATAGCAGACACTAGTGGCGCACCGTGGGCAAAACTAATGGCGCACTACCAGGTGCGCCATTAGTATACCAGATACTAATGGCGCACCAGTGGTGCGCCATTAGTAAAAAATTCTAGTGGCGTGATACTAATGGCGCACGAGTGATGCGCCATTAGTAGGCAAAACTGGTGCGTCATTAGTAGCCCTTTTCCTAGTAGTGTACGTTCCCCAACAGTGGCATCCGAGCCTAGGTTTTATGTGTTGATGCTATTTGCACGAGTAGAACACAAGTGAGTTGTGGGCGACATAAGTCATACTGCTTACCAGCATGTCATACTTTGGTTCGGCGGTATTGTTGGACGAAGCGGCCCGAACCGACATTACGCGTACGCTTACGCGAGACCGGTTCTCCCGACGTGCTTTGCACAAAGGTGGCTAGCGGGTGACAGTTTCTCCAACTTTAGTTGAACCGAGTGTGGCTACGCCCGGTCCTTGCGAAGGTTAAAATAACACCAACTTGACAAACTATCGTTGTGGTTTTGATGCGTAGGTAAGATTGGTTCTTGCTTAAGCCCGTAGCAGCCACGTAAAACTTGCAACAACAAAGTAGAGGACGTCTAACCTGTTTTTGCAGGGCATGTTGTGATGTGATATGGTCAAGACATGATGCTAAATTTTGTTGTATGAGATGATCATGTTTTGTAACCAAGTTATCGGCAACTGGCAGGAGCCATATGGTTGTCGCTTTATTGTATGCAATGCAATTGCGCTGTAATGCTTTACTTTATCACTAGGCGGTAGCGATAGTCATGGAAGCATAAGATTGGCGAGACGACAACGATGCTACGATGGTGATCAAGGTGTCGCGCCGGTGACGATGGTGATCATGACGGTGCTTCGAAGATGGAGATCACAAGCACAAGATGATGATGGCCATATCATATCACTTATATTGATTGCATGTGATGTTTATCTTTTATGCATCTTATCTTGCTTTGATTGACGGTAGCATTTTAAGATGATCTCTCACTAATTATCAAGAAGTGTTCTCCTTGAGTATGCACCGTTGTGAAAGTTCTTCGTGCTGAGACACCACGTGATGATCGGGTGTGATAGGCTCTACGTTCAAATACAACGGGTGCAAAACAGTTGCACACGCAGAATACTCAGGTTATACTTGACGAGCCAAGCATATACAGATATGGCCTCGGAACACGGAGACCGAAAGGTCGAGCGTGAATCATATAGTAGATATGATCAACATGGCGATGTTCACCAATGAAACTACTCCATCTCACGTGATGATCGGACATGGTTTAGTTGATTTGGATCACGTAATCACTTAGAGGATTAGAGGGATGTCTATCTAAGTGGGAGTTCTTTAGTAATATGATTAATTGAACCTAAATTTATCATGAACTTAGTACCTGATAGTATCTTGCTTGTTTATGTTTGATTGTAGATAGATGGCCCGTGTTGTTATTCCGTTGAATTTTAATGCGTTCCTTGAGAAAGCAAAGTTGAAGATGATGGTAGCAATTACACGGACTGGGTCCGTAACTTGAGGATTATCCTCATTGCTGCACAGAAGAATTACGTCCCGGAAGCACCGCTAGGTGCCAGGCCTGCTGCTGGAGCAACACCAGATGTTATGAACGTCTGGCAGAGCAAAGCTGATGACTACTCGATAGTTCAGTGTGCCATGCTTTACGGCTTAGAATCGGGACTTCAACGACGTTTTGAACGTCATGGAGCATATGAGATGTTCCAGGAGTTGAAGTTAATATTTCAAGCAAATGCCCGGATTGAGAGATATGAAGTCTCCAATAAGTTCTATAGCTGCAAGATGGAGGAGAACAGTTCTGTCAGTGAGCATATACTCAAAATGTCTGGGTATAATAATCACTTGATTCAATTGGGAGTTAATCTTCCAGATGATTGCGTCATTGACAAAATTCTCCAATCACTGCCACCAAGCTACAAGAGCTTCATGATGAACTATAATATGCAAGGGATGAATAAGACTATTCCCGAGCTCTTCGCAATGCTGAAAGCTGCGGAGGTAGAAATCAAGAAGGAGCATCAAGTGTTGATGGTCAATAAGACCACTAGTTTCAAGAAAAAGGGCAAAGGGAAGAAGAAGGGGAACTTCAAAAAGAACAGCAAGCAAGTTGCTACTCAAGAGAAGAAACCCAAACCTGGACCTAAGCCTCAAACTGAGTGCTTCTACTGCAAGCAGACTGGTCACTGGAAGCGGAACTGCCCCAAGTATTTGGCGGATAAGAAGGATGGCAAGGTGAACAAAGGTATATGTGATATACATGTTATTGATGTGTACCTTACTAATGCTCGCAGTAGCACCTGGGTATTTGATACTGGTTATGTTGCTAACATTTGCAACTCGAAACAGGGACTACAGATTAAGCGAAGATTGGCTAAGGACGAGGTGATGATGCGCGTGGGAAATGGTTACAAAGTCGATGTGATCACGGTCGGCACGCTACCTCTACATCTACCTTCGGGATTAGTATTAGACCTAAATAATTGTTATTTGGTGCCAGCGTTAAGCATGAACATTATATCTGGATCTTGTTTGATACGAGACGGTTATTTATTTAAATCAGAGAATAATGGTTGTTCTATTTATATGAGTAATATCTTTTATGGTCATGCACCCTTAAAGATTGGTCTATTCTTATTAAATCTCGATAGTAGTGACACACATATTCATAATGTTGAAACCAAAAGATGCAGAGTTGATAATGATAGTGCAACTTATTTGTGGCACTGCCGTTTGGGTCATATCGGTGTAAAGCGCATGAAGAAACTCCATACTGATGGGCTTTTGGAACCACTTGATTATGAATCACTTGGTACTTGCGAACCGTGCCTTATGGGTAAGATGACAAAAACACCGTTCTCCGGTACTATGGAGAGAGCAACAGATTTGTTGGAAATCATACATACAGATGTATGTGGACCGATGAATGTTGAGGCTCGTGACGGATATCGTTATTTTCTCACCTTCACAGATGACTTAAGCAGATATGGGTATATCTACTTAATGAAACATAAGTCTGAAACATTTGAAAAGTTCAAAGAATTTCAGAGTGAAGTTGAAAATCATCGTAACAAGAAAAAAAAATTCCTGCGATCTGATCGTGGAGGAGAATATTTGAGTTACGAGTTTGGTGTACATTTGAAACAATGCGGAATAGTTTCGCAACTCACGCCACCCGGAACACCACAGCGTAATGGTGTGTCCGAACGTCGTAATCGTACTTTACTAGATATGATGCGATCTATGATGTCTCTTACTGATTTACCGCTATCGTTTTGGGGTTATGCTCTAGAGACGACCGCATTCACGTTAAATAGGGCACCATCAAAATCCGTTGAGACGACGCCTTATGAACTATGGTTTGGCAAGAAACCAAAGTTGTCATTTCTGAAAGTTTGGGGTTGTGATGCTTATGTGAAAAAGCTTCAACCTGATAAGCTCGAACCCAAATCGGAGAAATGTGTCTTCATAGGATATCCAAAGGAAACTATTGGATACACCTTCTATCGCAGATCCGAAGGAAAAACTTTTGTTGCTAAATTCAGAAACTTTCTAGAGAAGGAGTTTCTCTCGAAAGAAGTGAGTAGGAGGAAAGTAGAACTTGATGAGGTAACTGTACCTGCTCCATTATTGGAAAGTAGTACATCACCGAAACCAGTTTCTGTGACACCTACACCAATTAGTGAGGAAGCTAATGATGATGATCATGAAGCTTCAGAACAAGATACTGCTGAACCTCGTAGATCAACCAGAGTAAGATCCGCACCAGAGTGGTACGGTAATCCTGTTCTGGAAGTCATGCTACTAGATCATGATGAACCTACGAACTATGGAGAAGCGATGGTGAGCCCAGATTCCGCAAAATGGCTTGAAGCCATGAAATCTGAGATGGGATCCATGTATGAGAACAAAGTATGGACTTTGGTTGACTTGCCCAATGATCGGCAAGTAATTGAGAATAAATGGATCTTTAAGAAGAAGACTGACGCTGACGGTAATGTTACTGTCTACAAAGCTCGACTTGTCGCAAAAGGTTTTCGACAAGTTCAAGGGATTGACTACGATGAGACCTTCTCACCCGTAGCGATGCTTAAGTCTGTCCGAATCATGTTAGCAATTGCCGCATTTTATGATTATGAAATTTGGCAGATGGATGTCAAAACTGCATTCCTGAATGGATTTCTGCAAGAAGAGTTGTATATGATGCAACCGGAAGGTTTTGTCGATCCAAAGGGAGCTAACAAAGTGTGCAAGCTCCAGCGATCCATTTATGGACTGGTGCAAGCCTCTCGGAGTTGGAGTAAACGCTTTGATAGTGTGATCAAAGCATTTGGTTTTGTACAGACTTTTGGAGAAGCCTGTATTTACAAGGAAGTGAGTGGGAGCTCTGTAGCATTTCTGATATTATATGTAGATGACATATTACTAATCGGAAATGATATAGAATTTCTGGATAGCATAAAGGGATACTTGAATAAGAGTTTTTCAATGAAAGACCTCGGTGAAGCTGCTTACATATTGGGCATTAAGATCTATAGAGACAGATCAAGACGCTTAATTGGACTTTCACAAAGCACATACCTTGACAAAGTTTTGAAAAAGTTCAAAATGGATCAAGCAAAGAAAGGATTCTTGCCTGTGTTGCAAGGTGTGAAATTGAGTAAGACTCAATGCCCGACCAATGCAGAAGATAGAGAGAAAATGAAAGATGTTCCCTATGCTTCAGCCATAGGCTCTATCATGTATGCAATGTTGTGTACCAGACCTGATGTGTGTCTTGCTATAAGTCTAGCAGGCAGGTACCAAAGTAATCCAGGAGTGGATCACTGGACAGCGGTCAAGAACATCCTGAAATACCTGGAAAGGACTAAGGATATGTTTCTCATATATGGAGGTGACAAAGAGCTCATCGTAAATGGTTATGTTGATGCAAGCTTTGACACTGATCCGGACGATTCTAAATCGCAAACCGGATACATGTTTACATTAAACGGTGGAGCTGTCAGTTGGTGCAGTTCTAAACAAAGCGTTGTGGCGGGATCTACATGTGAAGCGGAGTACATAGCTGCTTCGGAAGCAGCAAACGAAGGAGTCTGGATGAAGGAGTTCATATCCGATCTAGGAGTCATACCTAGTGCACCGGGTCCAATGAAAATCTTTTGTGACAATACTGGTGCAATTGCCTTGGCAAAGGAATCCAGATTTCACAAGAGAACCAAGCACATCAAGAGACGCTTCAATTCCATCCGGGATCTAGTCCAGGTGGGAGACATAGAGATTTGCAAGATACATACGGATCTGAATGTAGCAGACCCGTTGACTAAGCCTCTTCCACGAGCAAAACATGATCAGCACCAAAGCTCCATGGGTGTTAGAATCATTACTGTGTAATCTAGATTATTGACTCTAGTGCAAGTGGGAGACTGAAGGAAATATGCCCTAGAGGCAATAATAATGTTATTATTTTATTTCCTTATATCATGATAAATGTTTATTATTCATGCTAGAATTGTATTATCTGGAAACATAATACTTGTGTGAATACATAGACAAACCAAACGCCACTAGTATGCCTCTACTTGACTAGCTCATTAATCAAATATGGTTATGTTTCCTAACCATAGACATGTGTTGTCATTTGATTAACGGGATCACATTATTAGGAGAATGATGTGATTGACATGACCCATTCCATTAGCTTAGCACCCGATCGTTTAGTATGTTGCTATTGCTTTCTTCATGACTTATACATGTTCCTATGACTATGAGATTATGCAACTCCCGTTTGCCGGAGGAACACTTTGTGTGCTACCAAACGTCACAACGTAACTGGGTGATAATAAAGGAGCTCTACAGGTGTCTCCAAAGGTACATGTTGGGTTGGCGTATTTCGAGATTAGGATTTGTCACTCCGATTGTCGGAGAGGTATCTCTGGGCCCTCTCGGTAATGCACATCACATAAGCCTTGCAAGCATTTCAACTAATGAGTTAGTTGCGAGATGATGTATTACGAAACGAGTAAAGAGACTTGCCGGTAACGAGATTGAACTAGGTATTGAGATACCGACGATCGAATCTCGAGCAAGTAAAACACCGATGATAAAGGGAACAACGTATGTTGTTATGCGGTCTGACCGATAAAGATCTTCGTAGAATATGTAGGAGCCAATATGAGCATCCAGGTTCCGCTATTGGTTATTGACCCGAGACGTGTCTCGGTCATGTCTACATTGTTCTCGAACCCGTAGGGTCCGCACGCTTAAGGTTTCGATGACAGTTATATCATGAGTTTATGAGTTTTGATGTACCGAAGTTAGTTCGGAGTCCCAGATGTGATCACGGACATAACGAGGAGTCTCGAAATGGTCGAGACATAAAGATTGATATATTAGACGGCTATATTCAGACACCGGAAGTGTTTCGGGTGATTTCGGAGAAAACCGGAGAGCCGGAGGGTTACAGGAACCCTACCGGGAGAAGTAATGGGCCATATGGGCCTTAGTGGAGAGAGAGAGGAGCAGCCAGGGTGGGCCGCGCGCCTCCTCCCCCTGGTCCGAATTGGACTAGGAGAGGGGGGGCGGCGCCCCCCTTTCCTTCTCCCTCCCCACTTCCTTCCCCCTCCTAGTAGGAGTCCTACTCCTACTAGGAGGAGGAGTCCTACTCCTACTAGGAGGAGGACTCCTCCTGGCGCGCCAATAGGGGCCGGCCCTGCGACGGTAGTACATCAAGATCATCACCACGCCGTCGTGCTGACAGAACTCTACCCCGACACTTTGCTGGATCGGAGTCCGGGGTTCGTCATCGAGCTGAACGTGTGCTAAAACTCGGAGGTGCCGTAGTTTCGGTGCTTGATCGGTCGGGCCATGAAGACGTACGACTACATCAACCGCGTTGTGCTAACGCTTCCGCTGTCGGTCTACAAGCGTACGTAGATCACACTCTCCCCTCTCGTTGCTATGCATCACCATGATCTTGCGTGTGCGTAGGAAAATTTTGAAATTACTACGTTCCCCAATAGGACAATCGATCATGTGTCACCACTCTTCAAATATTGTTTCTCCCTGTAGCAACACAGGGGTATTTAGCTAGTGGTATTGTAGTTATAGAATAGTCCCGCACCAAATTATAGAAATGTATGCCCAAGTTCCCGCTCAAGTCACCAACCACAAGCCACTGTCCAAATTAGCACACTTGTTAGTGATACAACAATAAGGCATGCACAACTAAGTATTAAAACTAGTAACACTAACATCTATACCTCTAAGGAATCACATTAAACTCATGAGGCAAATGTCCTTTCCGACAACTCATTTCCTAAAATTGTATCATGATTTTGTCACCATGAATGCTTCTGAATATCTCTTTCTCACAGTAGCACACCATTAAATCATTTATCTAATCATCTAATAGTTTGTTGCGCAAGTCTGTCTTGACGACCTTCATTGCCTAAAATATTTGCTCAACTGATGAACTGGCTACAGGAAGAATGAGTGTGAACTCAATGAGGCGATATACCAACTGGAAAGTTGTGTGTTGATTATTTCAATCATCATCCGAGCAAGTGTGGACACATCCCGGCATCCATTAAATTCATCACTTCTCCTAATAACCATAAGGAATATTGGGAGGTGTACTCTTAGTAACATCCGGTCAGCTTCTGTGAAGTCCTCATCATAAATTTCAGCAAGACGGATAAGTTTGTCAACGTAAAACTTTGCAAAGTTGTTTGCTGGATTAAGACAAGACATGCAATCCAATAACTTGGTGGAAACTTCATTGAATCGGACATTCATATCAGTGATAGTTGCATAAATGGCAACATTGAATATGCTAACCTTGTAATAGTGAAGTCGAGTCACCTTACTCTTAATGTGAGCAGATTGGCCCATTGTTCCAACAAGATCATCCATGTTTGGCACATCAATATGATGTGTTCCACAAAAGTTCTTGGCTTGGCAAAATGAAGACCCCCAAACATTGTCCCTCATGTCCTGCAAGCTTTCTTTCACATCCAAGATCAAACACATGGCCTCAACAATATTTTGATTCTTTCTTTGCAAAGTTTGGGATAGGTGATTTGTGTTGCTCAACAAGTTATTAAGAACAACATGATGAACAAAAATTCAAATCATTCTATGATTTTAAGCAAACCTCTAGATCCACCTTGGCATGTATGTTCCCGAGCATCAACCGCAACAATTCCTAGCACATTCACCACAACATTCCACATTGTGAATATACGAAGCAAGGTTTTGAGATGTGAGCCCCAACGAGTATCTCATGGTCTTGTTATATTAGATTCTTGATGCAATTCATCTTGATGTTTCGCAAGTAATGCATCTTTCCTTTTGCAAGATGAACACACTTGAATCACTATTGAGGGAATATAATTGAAGAAATCAACAATAGCAGGACTACATTGAGCAACGGTGACAACCACCAATTGCAACTGGTGAGCAAAGCAATGAGCATATAGAGAATGCATACAAAGCTTCATCTCTTACCAATTTATGCAAACCATTGAATTCCCCTTTCATAATTGAAGCCCCATCATAACCCTGACCACGTAGCCTCTTGACAAACCATGACATTCCAACACATTAACCAAAGCTTCTTTAATTCCAGCAGATGTACAGTCTGTGATGTGCTTAATGGCAAGGAATCTCTCTTGGAGCACTCCATGATCTCTTGGAGCACCCCAGTCTGGGCGGGCCACGACCCTTATGGCCTTGCTGTAGCTCCGCTGGTGTTGTTTGTAGGTAACCATAGTATACCCCTCAAAGCATATCTAACCCATCCCGAAGAAACATTTTGGTCCAAATCAAGCGAAAATTCTAAATCAAATAAGATGAACATATGATGAACTATTGCTCACAAAATACCCACACGCGCTTCACAAGATCGTCTCCGAGTTGCTCATGAGTTTGTGGGTCTTTCATCCATCAATGCATTTCAATAAATGCATGGATTGTGTTTGCATATATTTAGATAGGCAAGATGTGTTTCATTAAGCTCATAGTCATTCTTTTCGACAGCGGTTACAATGCACACAATGAACTCCCTCGTCACACTAAAATGTTGCTTGGAAAATGTCTTAGGGTACATTACTTGATATAGGATGTAATCTCTATTATGTTTGGTATAGTATTATTTCGAGGACCATGTATAATTTCCCTCACCTCCCCTTGAGTGATCAACCCCAATGCCATCTCAAAAGCATAATCTTTTTACTCCTCAAACGGCTGACTCATCGATGCCAGTAGGTCTCTTAAGTAAACAGCTTACTAGATATTAGTTTGCTTGTAGTGCATGTTGACCACGACTAAATAATAGCTAGCTAGTATTTGTGAGATTGTGTCGTTAAGTGATCGTTCACTACTAAGTTTAGCTATCGCTAAACTTATTGCTGGTCAATTGTCTCGTTTCATGTGTGCTATTGCAATGTGAGGTGCAAAATGCTCTATTGTGTGGCAAAATATTTTTTTGCAGAATATGTAGGTGGCGTGCATATAACAAGATACGCCGGTAGGTGAAATTATAGCGATGGCGTTGGAAATGTGGCACGCCATGAGCACCAATAATACTGCTCACGTTGGCATCCAATGCCATCACTATTTTTTAACACTGGCGCCATATTGATGGCATCGGGTGCCAACTCGAGCAAGGCCTTTTTGCAACTCCATAGTTAGGCTTTCCAGCACTAGTGAGTTCCCCCAACATTCTAGGAAGTTGCCTAAAAGCATCTCTGGATACAACAACAGGTCCACAACGCAATCCATCATTAGTTTTGTACGTCCTTCTGCCCTATTTGCGATGAATACACAGATAACTGATTAAGAACCATGCCTAGTTTTCTCTCTTCCACTTGAATGATCAACGCCGGCATCATTTTCTGTCTCCTCAAATGGATGAAATCTTGAATCTTCAGATAGGAACTCACAAGGGAAAAAAGTCAGCTTATGGACTTTTAGTCAAACACGCTGCGTGTGTCACCACATAAATCGTGTGGCAGCGACGGGAAGTGGCGTCGAGTATGTGATGGCTAGAGAGAGGCACCCAGGCGCTGAAAGTCGATTGGTAGCCTTGCGGGGGCTCCCGGTCACGACACGGGAGGCTAAAAGGGTGTGAAGGACCTCGAGAGACCGCGCAGTGTCCAACGATGTCCGCGAGCATGGCTCTCGTGGTGGGAGGTGGCCACGACAATAACTTGAGAGGGTTCTTCAGCAGCTGCAAGCAAGAGGGAAGAGCGGGAATGATCCCTAGCATAGACGGTGTTGTCGGAGGGACACCGAGGATGGGCACTGGCAATTTGGTTGGGAGGTTTCATACCGCCAAAAGATTATGTATTGTGAGGGGTAGGGTTGTATCCGGAAGCAAAATCTCTTTACTTTTTTCGGCAGGAAGGGGCTGTTTTTTGGAAGCTCCTAATTTTTATTTGTTTTAAATTTTTTTCAGGGTGAAATATAGATGCTCGGATAGTCTGACTGGATCCGGCTTACATGCTCCCTTCACATGCTCCCATCCGTGCTCCCACTTTATCCTATGACAATTTTTTTTCTTTTTCCTTCCTAATCTAATCATCCCTCCTCTGATTTTAACGGGGTGGGGCCGGACCTTATTTTGTTCCAATCAAATCAAGCCACGTATGCGGGAGCACGTATGGGCGCACGAGCGGGAGCAGGCAAGTCTTGTCCAGTCTGACTTCAACAAAGACACTCTCGAAGCGTAGTTTTTTTTTCTTTCCTTTTTTGACATAGAAGCGTAGTTAGGAAAACAAAAGACCATGGGCCAGTGATAACCGGCCACACGAAGAACATTTAGATGCCGGCCCAACCTGCGCTCCGAAAAGCGATACGACATCCAGGCCCATGACCGCAGAGCCGCTTGACGGTCCACAAATGCCCAGCATTCGCCCTACTTAAAGCTGGCACCATTCGCTCAACCCTTCCCACCAAGCCGCCGCCGCAACCCTAGAGCCTCGCCTCCCTCCTCCCCTCTCCCGGGCGCCTCCACCCCCCGCCTAGCGGCGCGAAGCGACCATGGTAAGACCCGCCGTCCTCGGATCTCCTCCGTCGGATCTCGCTCCCCGCCTGCCCCCGTCTCACCGTTCTCCGCCGTGTTTTGCAGACGTTCAAGCGGAGGAACGGCGGGCGCAACAAGCACGGCCGCGGCCACGTCAAGTACATCCGCTGCTCCAACTGCGCCAAGTGCTGCCCCAAGGTATGAGCGCCATCATTTCTCTTCTGTTCCCCTCCTGGATGTGATGCTATTTCGTAGCAGTGGGTAGATCAGGTTGCTTTAGTGGTAGAAGAATCAGTGCACGCACGAGGATCTGTGCTAGTGTTATTTCCATGGTGCGATCTGTATATTATTGCTCTAGCGGTTTGCGGTTGACATTATGTTCGAGGAGGGATTTTGCCGTCTAGATGTGTTTTTATCCGGCCGGTACAGTGATGTTTATACGACTGTTACTAGTTTTAGGGTCTCTTTAGTCTGAATTGTTCTCTAGTCAACAGTTGGTACATGTCAAATTATGTTACTTATATCGATAAAGATGGTTGGTATCTAACAATTAGTTCTTATTTTGTGCAGGACAAGGCTATCAAGCGTTTCTTGGTGAGGAACATCGTGGAGCAGGCTGCTGTGAGAGATGTGCAGGAGGCTTGTGTGCATGATGGTACAGTCTCTTGCTAACTATTACATTTCAACTTGACAGATATTATTAGTCACTAGTAACTGCATACTGAAGACATCTCATTTTGATTCTCTTTTGTCCAGGATATGTGCTTCCCAAGCTGTACGCCAAGGTGCACCACTGTGTGTCTTGTGCCATCCATGCCCACATTGTCCGTGTCCGCTCGCGTGAGAACAGGAGGAACCGTGAGCCCCCGCAGCGTTTCAGGCGCAGGGTATGATTTTAGCAACCATATGTTCTTCGCTTTAACTAAGTTTTGAAGTTTTCTTGTATGCTGTTCCATATATTTTTAACTGTTAGATAGAAGTTTTAAGTTCATGATGAGTAGTGCACCATGATTAGTTCTTCACTCTTCTGGTGTTGCTTTTGGCGTTGCATTCTCTGTGTATATGTCACAATGGATGCGTCAACGGAAGCATAAATAAACATGTCTTGGTGCATTGCAGGCATATGTGTGATGACTGATTACCTAATTCAGTCACCACCTCCTCATTGCACTCATTTGAAACAAAATTTCAGTACTGTCCTAGTGTTGCTTTTGGCGTTGCATTCTCTGTGTATATGTCGCAATGGATGCGTCAACGGAAGCATAGATAAACATGTCTTGTTGCATTGCAGACCTATCTTTGATGACTGATCCCTACTTCTTTCATTCATGACCTCCTCAATGCACTCATTTGTTAATACTTTTTACAGTTGGTACCGGGTTGCGGTGTTTTATTTGTCTGCTTAGAACATGTTTAAAAATTCATCAGATTGTGGGACTTATTGTCTGCCCCATTGGCTATAACAAGTGAGATTGCCTATGGGATGAAGCCGTCCCTTACATCTGATAACCATCCTCTTCACTTTGTCTGCTAAAACCTCCAGTTTTTAGCTGATCATTAACGGATGGGACATTTATATAACCATCTCCTTCACTTTGTCTGCTAAGACGTTCTGTTTCTAGCTGATCATTAGCTGATGTGACATTTTTGAATGACTATTGTTGTTTCTCATCTGTTTTTCATCATTCTTCTTGGTTGCCTCTGTTATGTCTATTACATTTTTCACTGACTTGTTTTGGTAACTTGACTGTAGGATGACGGCCCGAGGCCTGGACAGGGTGGCCCGCCCCGTGCTGGCGGCCCTGGTGGACCTGGTGGTGCGCCCGCTGGCGCTGGTGCCGTTCCTGGTGCCCCTGCTCCCCGTGTCTAGTTTGGGAATGCTTGCATGATATGGAGCCAGTCCTAGTTTTACTCGTCTCTGGATATTGAACTATTCTACCTAGTTTTTGCTGCAATCGGTTGTACTGAAAGTTGGTTGGTCAAGCACAATTTGTGATCAGGTCTTTATGTTTTGACAATTTCACTGCTATCTATATCAGAGAGAACCTTTTGGTTTGTCTGGGGATGCCCCCCTTGTGGTTTTGCGTTCATGCATCATATCATCTTTTATTTCTCTCAAGACTGATTTGAATCCTGTCAGTGCGTAAGTCCTCTTAGTAGTGAACAGTGCTGAGTGAAAAATGACTTAATTGGTTTTGGAGATTGCACACCGCAGATTCCAACTTTACCTTGCTGCCGTTTGGCAATATGATTAAACAGCCGGGCAGCAACTTTTCCTGAGCCAGAACACATTGTCCTCCGGTTCCCCTTCGTCGAGGTAGTAGCTATCTCTCCGTCGATGTAGTAGCTATCGTTTGAAGTTTGGATCCGCTTATCTTCAGCTCCATTAGGGTACAAGCTTGGCTGGGGTTACTCTGCAGTGAGTCTATTGGCATCATGTCGTGCCCTCTAATGGAGAGGAAAGAGAAATGAGAGCCCAGCCACCACGAAATTGATTTCTAGTCTAAGATTTAGTTGAAATTTTTGGAGGCTGAGTTCGAAATTAGTCTACGATTTAGCTGAAAATTTTAGAGGCTGGGCTCCATAAAGGCATCCATTTGCAAAATTCGAAATTCATCAAAATTCATATTTTTATGGCATAATGCATGTGTAAATTTTCAGGATGAAATGCATTAAACTGAGGGCTCTGCAAAAACAGGAAAAAGCAAAACTAAGTCTTTTTAACACATTAATCCCCATAAGTCCATGAATTTGTTTTTTTGTACAGGTCGCATCCTTAATTTTTACACACATGTACATTTCGTCCTGGTATATTTGCATATATTTTTCAGATTGTTTTGAAACCGAAAAAATATGAATTTTGATTATTTTTTTTTCCAGAAGTTTCAGGCTCCATGGAGCCTGGTCACCAAAACGCCCACAATTTAGCAATATATAGAGAGACAGCACCTCAATGCATAAAAATGCACAATCTGTTCCCTGAGAAGGTGTTAACATGTTAGCTGTATCTAGCTTTCAAGGGAAATTCTGAAATGACACGCTGTATTTTCCTTCCTTTATGAAGCTCTGGGTTCTGTACCACATCCATACTTAAATTTGTGTACTCACTGCCCTCAATCAGCGTAGAAGTTTATTTAAGACATGAATTTTGCTAAAACAGTGCAAATACACTTCGCAAAAAAAGAAAAACAGCCCAGTGAACCACACAGTATCCTTCTAGTAGCCTCTAAATGATAGAATCTTCTCTCAGACAGGGAAATGGTTCGGTGATCCAAATCTTAGATACAACATGGCGTCATATCCCATCCTAGCAAGGAAGGACCTCAAGGCCTAAAAGCCGAACCACTTGGGCATTTATCTTTCCCGGAATCACGCACTCCAGGCTAAGCGATCGCCTCCCTACGGCTTGATGAAGCGAGCTAGCTTCCCAAGCACGCCTCTCAGGTTGCGTATGCCCGCCCCCGTCTTGGAGCTCACCATCATCTACAAGACATGTACCGCGGTATCAGAATGACATGGTTCAGGAGCAGGTATAACAGATTGGAGATGATCAGATGGTTCAGGAGCTCACCACGGGCTTTACGACCGACTTGTTCTTCTTGAGGCTCTGTGGTGGAGGAAATGAGCGGTTTTGGGTTAAGGTCAGGCAATGAATCAAAACGCACATGGGAGGAAGGGAGGGAGAGAACCTCTTGGATTTCCATGGCACGGCGAGCGACGTCTATAGGGAAAACCAAATCAGTCTTGGTTAATACAATCTGGTACGGTGTCTTGTATCTGCCAGTGTATTTGGAGATGTCATTCACAGAGTCAAACGTAACACCACTATCTATATATCACCCAAAATCTAAGCAAATGTTTTGGCCAACTGATGGCTTTCAAAGCAAAAATGCTTTACTCTAATTATTGAATTTGATTGCTTTGAGTTTTTCTTTACAATGACAGTGATGCACTTCAATCAAGGTCACAAAGGTAACACCACTATGTATATCACCCAAAACGCAAGCAAATGCTTTGATCAAACAATGTATTTCAAGAAAAAAATGCATGATTCTAATCAATGAATTTGATTGCACTGACAGCTAAGGTTTTTTTAACTTTGCACTGACAGTGATGTACTTCAATTAAGATTGCAAAGCTGCAAAACCACTTAACATTACTACATTAGAGAGAAAAAAAGTAGATAACACTGCCTCTGTAAGGATTTAAACAAACCTTTCCATTAGATCTATAAGCTCGTAGTCCAATGGTTTCATTCCACGTTTAGTGTGGACAAGAAGGCACACTCTATCCAGACCAACCCTGTTTGAAACATACTCTTTCACCTACAAATTTCAGAGTGCTTGTAAGAACTAAGAATAACAATAATCAATAGGCAAAAATAGAACAAGAGATATCTTTGACAGACAGAGCCAATGGTTATATTCAAACTGCAAGAATACTGCATGGGGACCAGATAATTCATCTAATTATGTGGTCGTAAACACAAATTGTAAAGCTGCTTGGCCCCCTTGATTTGAAATTGTGCTCAGTTAAGACATCCAAACCAGATGTTCAATTTTGTATTAAATTGAGAGATCAGCAGCAGCCCCATAAAAGTTGTAGAGCAAGAACTTAAGGAATTTCATTACCAATGTACAATAGTTATGTGATCTACAAGTATTTACAATAAAATTTAGAATTTTAATAAATTACCATAGACAGTGAGACCAGATGTCAGCAATCCCAAGTTCATGCATGCAAGGCGACATGATTCATGAGAAGGCTATTATTCAGATTGGATACTTACAAGCTCCTGCCAAGACTCTTTAACTTCATCCTTTGCATAAGCAAAACCATATCCGGGCAAATCAACAAGGCATAACTTTGATGCAAGCTTGAAGAAATTTATACTCTGTGATTCAGAAGTAATATGTTATACATATAAACAAATTAACAATTTGAACACTGATAAGTAGACGAAGAAATGAAAGCTTTAATTGTTTATTCAACTTACTTGAGTAAGTCCTGGCTTATCTGATGTTCGCACAATACCCCACTGTCTTGTAAGTGCATTGAGTAGTGAGGATTTCCCAACATTTGATACCCCTTGAATTTCAGTTCAGTAAGAAAACAAAGTTGTTAATGCAGATATGAAACACTTTAAGTAACAGGGATTTACAGATAGGTTCAATGTTATATTTGATTCAGTAAAGAGTTACAGACTCCAAAGAAAGCATTGTTTTGATAAAACAATTAGCATAAAATATCTAAATACTAAATGCAAAATGATAGTATATACTAAATGTAGTTTACTAAAGCATGAGGATATGATTTGAAGTTTGTCATAGTAAAAAAGGCCTTCTATAAGATGTGAAGTTTCTGTTTCACCAATAGTTTAGTGGATAATAAATAACCAAAGATTCATGAGTTCCATGATAAGGTGACGAAGTGAGCAGAACATAAAATGGCCGAAAGTTGAAACAGACATCAAAATAGAGGCTAGGTTAGTTTGCTACAAAATTTCAATGAGCAACTCATCATCAATGTCTTGGTAGGATAATGCCATTGAACTAACAAAACACACATTTTAATACAAATATTTGCTCCAGTATTTGCAAAACATTGTAGGGGATATGACATAAACTGAATTCAGACACAGCCCATCAAAATGACATGATTAGACAACTTCCCATAGAAATAAGGGGAGATGGAACTAATAGCATGCATTCCTTCCTAGGATATTTACCTGCAAATGCTATCTCTGGAATTGTGGGAGGAGGGAAAGATGATGGGATCTTTGCAGCGGCAAAAAAGTCCAACTTATTTCTGAACACCTGTTGATGATTTCTTGTGAGCAACAATAACTAAAATTGGATTGAAAATCAACAGAACATACAATATAGAACCTAAAATCATATAGTAGCAAAAAATAACTGACTAAAACAAGAGAAACATACGACTTTCTGCACTGATTATATGTTATCGTTCTTACAGTGTCTTCTATCCGATCACGTTCAATTCTGGTTGAGAAGGGGACATTATCCAGAGGAGCAGAAAGCTTGGTATTGTAGCCAGCATTTTTTATGTCAATTAGACGCCTACGACCAAGTAACTGCAAAGAACAGTAAAATGATGTTATAATTGCATCCATAGAGCGAAAGAGTCAAAAGAGAGGTATGAGGAGGCATTCGTGTATACATTATCTTCAACATATGAAAGGATTGAAGAACTTGGCTGTATGTCACGAAATTTAGCATTTATAGACATTTCAGTCTCGTCAGGTTCAGGTGTGCTCTTTTCTGGAATCTTCTCTGTTATGCAAACTAAGAAAGAAAGAAAATGGAGATATTAAAACAGAAGCATCAGATGGATAATTAGACACTTTCCTCATAAGACCAGAAATTTCAAATAAGTACAGAAATTATAAGTGGGTGAACGCACTAAGAAGTTCAGGAAAGTTTTCATATTATTAAGGAAACAATTAAAATATGTAGCAATTTTGAGAAGTTATCAGTTGAAAGAAGAGATTTGAATCAACAGTGTTACATAACAAAGCATGCAAATATATTTCTAAAAGGGGGGAATGGCACAGACTGGATAAAACTAGAACTTGTAAGTGGTTCTAGTGTGTACACATTCTTTTTAATCTTAAAAGGATATCATTTAGACATGCATATCGAGTAGTATACATAAGTTGCCCTACATTTTCTTGATTGCCCGAGCTCTATACCTGCATTTAAATATTATGGAATATTCTTCTTTTGTTAACATGAACTTCAGACGAGAAATGTGATGCTAAATTCAGGGTGAAGGAAAAAACTATCCATGAGAGGGTGCCTTTTCACCACCACAGGGTTTGAGGGGTCGTGCACATGGAACATGATATACATACATATGCACAAATCAATCCTCTGCACCACCTAAAAAAAAGGTAAGATAGCATTCATACCATCTTGTTTGGGAGTTGCATCCTCAATCCGTTTGTTTGATGTGTCATAAGGATCTAGTTTCATTCGCTTTCTCTTCTTAGGAGGAGCAATTTCCTCAGAGTCAGAAACTGAATCCTTCCTATAGACCCTGAGTTTCTTCCCAGTTTTGTCCAGCACCCGAGTAGGACGAGCACGGGGCTTGTCTTCAGCATTCTGCTGTGAATCATCAGACTTCCTGCTTCCCGCATCATGCTCATCCAAATCGGCATTTGTGGTGCCACCATTTCGACGATCGACCCTGATGTCTTTGTCAAATTTCTTCCACTTGGAGGCTTGTGAATTCATACAGACCATTGATCGACCCTTGTCCCCTTTACTCCCACCATAAACCTTGCTGCTATCCCTTCTCATTGAACGGAAGCCATCATCTTCCGAACATCGAGGCTTGAACCTTTCGCCTTCCCCTCTGCCCATACCAGAACCATTGCTGCTACTCCTTCTCATCGGCCGAAATTCACCCTCTTCAGATCTCCGGGGCTTAAATCCGTCGCCTCCTCGAGAAGAAAACTTCCCACGGGTTCCATCGGAAGGGTTCTTTCTGTCCATCCTTGGTTTAGAAAACGACGTGTCGTTGTAATCGCCGTACCCCGAGCCATGATCACCCTTCCTCTTCCTGCTGTCAAACCCAGACGAACCCCTCCTGGCGTCCCCTTGAGACCCTGCATCGCTCCGCCACCGCTTCTGCTCCGTACCCCCTCCGCGCCCACGCCCGCCGCGCTCTTCTCTCTCCTCCCCATTGCCCCGGCCACCGAACCTGGCCCCTCCTTTCCCTCTGGCGTCCTCCCTCCTGTTCCCCGTCTTCCCGCCGGCCATCCCGGTCCCGCCGCCGCTCATGTCCCTCTTGGCGCTCAGCTGGCTCGCCGTGCTGGTCTCCCGCCACTTCAACCGTACACCGAGCGGCATTTCTCGGCCCCTTTGTCTGACGAAAACCCCCTGCACGAAGACGACGACGGGTTAGACGCTCTGGCCGCTGGTCTCGCACCATGCGCGCGCGAGCAGGGAAGGTGTTCGGAGGAATGCCTAGGCGGAAAAGGGGAGGATGGAAGAGATGGCTGCTGTGGGCGCGGGCGCGCGGGGGATGGGGCGGCAGTGCGCTCACCTGGAGCGGGGGGCGGCGGCCGCGTTGCTGTCGCGCCGGGCGGAGGCGGCTGCCGGCGGGCGGCGGGCGGCGGGTAGGCGTTCGTGGGAGTACCAGAGCGAACTGAACGGAGGCGCGCGCGTACTGAGGCTTAAGGTTTTCTTATGGAGTGTTGGATACAGATCCGACGGTAAGAATGGGGTGCGGCGGCGAGCTTATGTTTGGGCCGTTGTAGTTCCGAAGCACGTGGGCCTAAATAAATGGGCCAATTTGTTAGTCATTTACCATCCGAAAACTCTGCCTTGCACAATTTTGGAGGAAGCAACGCCAAAATCACTAATTAAGGAGTATTCGTAGCAAAGAACACTTCACTTTCTCATGTCGCGACAAGTGACACACATACAGCGTGCCACTTGTCGCAACCGGGAAGTTTTTCTTTTTTTCATAGATTCGTTTATTCAAAACGTTTTATCTTTTAAACCGTACGTTCAAATCTTGAACCGTTTTCATATTGGATTCCTCGCGTCGAGATCTTCAAAACTAGATCCCATATTGATAGGTTTTGACTAACTTTTTTTCACAAAAAAAACGGACGAAAAAACCCGGGCGAAAAAATCAAACCGGGAGCATGGTTTTTTTCCCTTTCCAAAAGAGGCACGCCCGTGCCTCTCGCGAAATCACACCCGTGCCTCTCGTGGAAGCAAAACCGTGACTCTCGTGAAAGGAAAAAAAACAGAAAACGCGTTTTTTCCGTTTCCGAGAGGCACGGCCGTGACTCTCGCGAAAGCACAACCGTGCCTCTCGCAGAAGCAAAACCATGACTCTCGCAAAAGAAAAAACAGAAAATACGCATTTTTTCCCTTTCTGAGAGGCACGGCCGTGACTCTCGCGAAAGCACAACCGTACCTCTTGTGGAAGCAAAACCGTAACTCTCGCGAAAGAAAAAAAAATAAAAAACGCGTTTTGTTTTTTCCTTTCCGAGAGGTACGTCCATGACTCTCGCGAAAGCACAACCGTGCCTCTCGTGGAAGCAAAATCGTAACTCTCGCGAAAGAAAAAAAAACAGAAAACACGTTTTTTTTCGTTTCCGAAAGGCACGGCCGTGACTCGCTAAAGCACAACCGTACCCCGATTTTTTTATCGAAAAGCTAAGAAAGACCGGGAGAAAACCAAAACGTCGCCCCCCAAAAAAAACTGTTTAAAAAGCCGAAAACATGTGCAGAAAAATAAAAAAACCTGAAGGAAACGTCCAGAGCACGGCACGTGACGAATGACTGAGAGCGCGCCAAGTGACGCTGATCGTTGCGAGGCTCCCAAAATAGCGCCCGTTAACTAGTTGCTCCCAAGCAACGCTACATTGATCAGGGAGATCAAGTCAAGGATAGCTGAATTTGATCAAGTCAGTTATGTCCATGAAGGAAGGTCCTCGAAGTCAAGTCCGAGGCTAATAATATTGCTCACTATGCTCGGACGTGGAGTTTCTACACCCGGGCTCAAATGCTCCTGGTGTGAACACCATAAAAATTAAAAAAAAGAAATGTTTGTTGTGCATGCAAAATTTCTTCACGAAATCACATTGGTGGAAGGCGTGGTAAAAAAATAAAATCGATGCTCTGAAAATGTTACTTTCAGATGTATTTCAGAGCATCCATTTTTTTGCCATGACTTCCACCAATGTGATTTCGTGATAAAATTTTATATGCACAACAAACATTTCTTAAAGTATGTAGAAAAATCAGAATTTTTTGAGTTTTTTTTTCTATTTTTTATTTTATTGTTCACATCAAGAGCATTTGAGCTCGGGGTGTAGAAAGGTACTTTCAGCTATGCTCTGTCTTTAATGGCGAGTAACCATTCTTGGCTTCTCCGGGTCCATGATGTAACCCCTGAACGTTACGGATTACTCTCTCTGTTCACAAATGCAAGACATTTTGGCACTTTAAATTGAAATGTCAAAACTTCTATTTAGGAATAGAGGGAGTAGTAATGAAGTTAGTGGATTATTCTAAAAGAATAATTTAAATGTGCTTTATTTATATTATTATATGAAAACGCGCCAAAAATTCCGGATGAGGGACATGAGATGCTGGCAAAGACTCCAGAGGTAGTTTAAAACAGACCATTTAGTATGCGGGTATTGTTATAATGTATGACTTTTCTTCCAATTATTTCCCTTTTTCCGCTCCATTAATTTTTTGACATTTCTGATTTTATTAGTTTTTCCTATTTACATTTAGTCCTACTCTATTCTTAATTCATTGTTTAATTTTTTTCCCTTTTTTTCAGTGAGTAGCTTTCGGGTTAGCACCTCATATTCTATTTATATTATCATATGAAATGTCCATTTAATATTTGCTTTTCTCATTGCTCAATAGTTTATTTTAATAGTATATCCTTTGTTTCAATTAAAAATTGCATGGAAGAAAATTTAAAATCAAGCAAAATGAATTTTATCATCTTTGTCTATGAAACACGGAAAGTTTGAACTGAGTTATGTGAACTTTTTCTATGAAATAGTTTATTCTTCGTCACGATGCTGTAACTTATTTGCTGTATATGTTGTCGTCGCTTTGAGAAAAGGTCGTAATCTTCGATCGGATAGCAATTAGCCAATATGTCAGGTTTATATAAAAAAATGGTACTAAAACTGATCGTCTGCCAATCGCTATGAATGGGCCAAACCGTGGGCCTACAATCATCTTGGGCCTTAGTAGGCCTAGACTTAATCTGACCCACTATTACTTTTTGGCTTTAAAATGCCGAGTAAACCGCTTGCCTTAATTGGGCCAGAAAATAAAATGGGCTTTTAACAGGTTGAGATGTAGATTGAACCTGAATTGTGTCGAACAAATCACGGGCCGACAGCAGGCTGGAATATACATCGGCCCATTATTGGCCCAGTGATATGACGGGCCATTAACAGGCCGAAATATTGTTGGGCCTTGGTGGGCCCAATTTCAGGACGGGCTAGAAGCAGGCCGAATGCATAGCGGGCGGAAATTAGGCCCAACACTATCAAGGGCCTTTAACGGGCCGATAGGCAGTTTGGGCTAAAATGTATCCACGAAGACTACGGGTCATTAAGAGGCCGAAAGTCAGTACGAACCAAAATTAGGCCCAGATGCAACTCTGGCCTTTAATGGCCGAAAGTGAAACCGGGCCGAAAGAGGCCTATATGTACACAGGGCCGCTGAAAGGCTGACACTAATATCGGGCCGAACTGTTAAACAGGCCATTAAGGCCCCGTTCTGAAGCTCTCCAGGTTCAGGAAATCCACGATTCCAGCTTCGTGCGCCAGCGTCCAACTTCCGTGAGGAGCTACGTGCGTTCGGGAGGCTCTAGCCAGCTTTTCATGCGCTGGCGCTGGGCTATAGGGCTGTTTAGAGCGAAAGGTGTGTACATGGGCTATTAGGGAACACAGATGGTGACATGGGCTGCAGGCCCAATTCGGAGTGAAGGATGTGGATGACCCTGATGCACCCACGTCTACTGGCTGGTTCCTACGAGAGCTCGGAAGAAAATAAATCGGGAGGCTCGCCGAACCGGTATGCAACTTAGCGGTGGCATTCCCTGTAATTACATCGAACTCCCGCTTCTCGTTTTAGCGAAGCTGGCCAACCGCCGCTTCTCGTCTCCGCAAAAATTGCACGGGTGGATCCTCGTCTCCGCGAAGCTGGCTCCTCGAAGCTGGAGCGTTCGGGATCGATTCACGTAGGAATTCTAGGAAGCTGGCTCATGGAGAGGATCCGAACGGGCCCTAAGAGACCGAAGAGCAAAGCAGACCCCCAATGGGCCCAAAGGCACATTAGCAGTTAAAGGACCGTATCTATTATGGGCCGTAATTTGGCCCAAGATATGAAAATCAGTTAACGAACCAGATCAGATATGTGCCGTAATTTGTCTCAAACTATTACATGTTGTTAATGGGCCGGATCTGATATGAGCCGTAAACTAGCCCAGAATATTGCAGGTTTTTAATGGGCCGTATCTGATGTGGGCCATACTTTGGTCTAGAAAATGAATGAGCCGGCTCATTAGATCTGACGAAATCTTGCGGGCATTTTCCTGAGCCAGTTTTTAAACCTATATGGGCCTCTACTGGGCCGTCTCATGTGTCAACGTTTCATTGGCGACTCCTGTCCAGTGGACAGCTGACATTTGTCCCAACGAGAAGCTAACATGTGGATCCTTCGACGAATGAGAATTTTACACGTGAAAAATCCCCATTGGTTAAGGCTGTTAATGGGTTATCGGATCCAAACCGGAACCCGATAGCTTAACGGCGACCTGTTACGGTGGATGCCACGTGTCGGTTATCATTGAAGAAAATATTTCCATGATGCGTCATTTATCGTCATGGAAATGGACATTTCCGTGATGATATTTTTGGTATTGTCATGGAACACTTCTACGACAACACGTGTATGACAATATCTTGATTTTGTCATAAAATCGTCATGGATGTACATACATGACAAAAAACATGACCTATTATGACAAACACGTATCATCATGAAAATGATTTTTTTTATAGTATAGTGACGTTGTGCCTGCCCCTTCTCCCCGAGCAGCGGTGCTCACCACAACTCATCAGCTCGCTCCGTGGCTTGGGTGTTCCTAGTTGCAATGGCCACCATGCTTCTGCCCCACATCCACGCCGCTCTTCCTTCCCCTACGTATGTGAGAAGAAGCAAGCAAGAGACAACGAGTAGCACTCTTCTATCATGTACATGTTCTTCACTGTAATGGTAGCAATATCACGTTGATAGGTTGATGATATATTTTCCTTCCATCAGTTCTTAATTTATTTCTACACATAAGACTGAATTCGAAAACAATCAAGTGTTGGTCCCTTAGTAAATTTGTGTTTACATGTTAAAGCTTCATTAACTAAAGCTGTCGTGTGTGTGGTAATTCATTTTTACAAGTTCCCTATACGAAGTACTGTATCAAAAAAACATACAATAAAAACATATGTGTAAGCACAAATTTAGGGGGCCTTCACCTCATCCAAGAATGACGATGCTCCGTGTGTATGTGTGTGTTACTTTAGTTCCAATAAAGCAGTTGCATGATGCTCCTATATCGGGGCTATCATTTGTCGTCGAGGCAATGAAATGATTCTACGGATTGTTTGCTTATCCATATTTCTTTCTGCAATTTTATCTTTTTATAATATACTAATATTTTTCATTGATTTATTGTTTGCTACTTCTATGCGAGCAGAGAGAAGGCATTCCTGTTTCATGGTTCAAAGGACTGGTGTTTTCACTTTATTGTCGCGCAAATGGTCTATCTGTTTTAAACTGAAAGCAAATTGAGGTCCAAGAACCAAGCTTATTTTGTAGCCACACTTAATGAACTGATCATACTAGGAGGTTGCCCTTATCACCTGTGTGGATGCAAAGAATTCCATATTCCACTAGAAGAATACTTCAAGAAAATGACATTTTCCGCTCTTGGAATTCTATCCATAACAAAAGTTGTTGCATTAGAATGTTGTATATTTCTGTTGTGTCCATTTTTGAACGATCTCTTCTCGTGAATGGGGATTGACACCACAACAATATTCTTCACTATTTGTGTTCTGGCAAGCATTGCTAATATGTGTAGTAGTCCGATTATTCCAGAGTCCACCATCTATGAGGTGCATCCTCAATCACCAGTAGTATTTTTAACCTTCTACTTTTCTGAAATGAGTTATATCATCTCACACAACATTTTTTCTTACCCTTTATGGTACATGTTGTGCCTTCTTCATCTGGCAATATCATTCTATGAGCTATTCTTATTGACGAGGTTGCCTTTTCATCTTCAAATTTGCGTAGATTTTCCTTCTCTACAATCCCATTGTCTTGTGAAAAGCACCTCTTGGGTATTTGCTTTGTTCGTAAGTTAGTGTTTGTAATTAGTTCTGGCTCATGCTGATAATGTTTTCCACAATTAATTTGTTGCAGGTACAATCGCCAAGTCCTCGGGAAGGAGAAAGAATTATTGACCATCTGTTGCATCCGGAGTATGCTTGATTGTGTGTCTTCTACAAATTTGTATAACATGTTGCTAATCTAAGTATGATGTTAATAACTTCCTTGCATGAGTTTGAGAAACTAAATTTACCATTCCATCACATGAGGACAAGTATTAATGCCACATGTTAGATTATATAAGCACTACTTCTTCTACCTACAAAGAATAAATACATATATTCAAAGTTAGGCAATTAGGCTAATGAGCTACCTCTTAGATTAGGCTTTTGTGTATAAATTTACTTCACGGGCGAATGCAAAATGAGCACCAGAGTAGAAATGATCAGGCTACATTATGAGCCTATTTAGTGTTTAAACTACAAATTAGCCCCTCCTTCCCTATTAGCATGGTTCCTTTTGACTAATGGCCCCCTCTCGAATTATACTCAAGCTCCGCCACTGGAAATGATAATGCAGTTTTCCTTAGTTACCTAGGCGCGGTCCATGTACTTTATGCTGTTGTTGATACATGGCATTTCATACTAGGGTATTACTACTTAGTGATTCTATATAATGTACCATCCAAAATTTGATCTATGATATGCCAGGTATCACTTAATTAATTCGTAATGTTGTTTCTTCAGTTCTATACATTACTTAGTGTGGCGGAGTAGTGCAACACTTTATAACTTTTTTGTACAATTTAAATTTTAATAAAAAAATCATATCCATCTTTTGCACTTAATTTATGTACAATATTTATGAAAAATATTATTATTGTATCATAAAAATGAACGGGTGCGGCAACGCGCACCATCAACAATCTAGTTTTCATTAAAAAGGGTTAGAACACAACACTTTTTTAACACGAACACAAATGCAAACGCTCGTATATACCGCATACACTCACACATATGAATGCACACACGCACACCCTATCCCTATGAGCACCTCTGAGAGACCGAGCCAACATATCATAGTCGACAAGAACGTCTCCTTCCACCGAACGCGCATCGCTGGAAATGCTGAAATAAATTCAGAATAAATACGAGCACCAGGATTTGAACCCTGGTGGGTTGGGGAAACCACTGCCCTCCTAACCATCCAATCACTGACTGGTTCATAAAAATTGTTAACAACATTAGTGAGGCTGAGGGCGACACATATTACAAGTACGAGTAGAGCACAACCTAGGTGGTAAAGGCAACACAGAAAGACCATCAACTTATTTGATTCACTACGGTAAGAGCATTTACAAACGGACTTGGCAAACTCGACCCCTCAAACGCCCGCGGACGCGTCTAGGCGCATCCGTGGATAATGACCGGTCACACCTCAAAAACACATTCCACATCCGGATACTTCAAATTAGAAACCTCAAATCCATATTATTACATGCAACACAACGATCTTTGATGGGAGCTTCGTCCGGTTCCGCTCCCGTCCGCCCGGCTCTGCCTGGCCATGTTCGGCGGTTGGCCGCGCCCCTCGAAGTGTTGGTATAGTCGCCGGTAAGGTAGGGTAGGGCATGGCACACGAGCCGGCTCAGGGGACTCAAGGCTCCATCGTCTCCCATGCCCTACTCTTCCTCGTCAGAGACCGAAACCCGAACGGTGCCGGTGGACATCAGATCGATGATGGATCCCTCCGGGGAGGAGCCACGGATGACGTCTACTACAGAACCTTCTTCTTGTAGATGTTGTTGGGCCTCCAAGTGCAGAGGTTTGTATGACAGTAGCAAATTTCCCTCAAGTGGATGACCTAAGGTTTATTAATCCGTGGGAGGCGTAGGATGAAGATGGTCTCTCTCAAACAACCCTGCAACCAAATAACAAAGAGTCTCTTGTGTCCCCAACACACCCAATACAATGATAAAATGTATAGGTGCACTAGTTCGGTAAAGATATGGTGATACAAGTGCAATATGGATGATAGAAGTAGGTTTTTGTAATATGAAAATATAAAAACAGTAAGGTAACTAACGATAAAAGTGAGCAAAAACGATATTGCAATGCTTCGAAACATGGCCTAGGGTTCATACTTTCACTAGTGCAAATTCTCTCAACAATAATAACATAACTGGATCATATAACAATCCCTCAATATGCAACAAAGAGTCACTCCAAAGTCACTAATAGAGGAGAACAAACGAAGAGATTATTGTAGGGTACGAAACCACCTCAAAGTTATCCTTTCTGATCGATCTATTCAAGAGTCCGTAATAAAATAACACGAATCTATTCTTTCCGTTCGATCTATCCTAGAGTTCGTGCTAGAATAACACCTTAAGACACAAATTAACCAAAACCCTAATGTCACCTACTGTCGGGGATATACCCCGCGGTATGACCCGGCTGGAGTTGTAAACCGGCTGGGACTTGGTAAAATGGCGGATGGTAAACCGGCGGAGAGTTAAGACAGAGAGTCAAGACAGATGGCTAAGATAGACGGTAAACCGGCTGGTGTTAAACCGGTAGACAATGTTAAATCGGCAGACAATGTTAAACCGGCAGACGTTAAGAAACCCAGGAAGGGAAGTCATAATAGTTTAAGTTAAAGTCCGAGTTGGACTCCACATGTAACCCGTCCCTTCAACATATATAAGGAGGGGTAGGGCATCCCAAGAGGGACAAGTTCCACAAGTTTGATAAGTTAGGGTTAGACAAACAAGTCTAGAGCTCTCGAGTTAGAGCACCCGTGTAATTGTGACCATCATCATCAATATCAATGAAGCAGGATGTAGGCTTTTACCTCCACCGTGAGGGGCCGAATCTGGGTAAAACATCGCGTCTCTTGTCCCGCTCAACCCCTCTCAAGCTACCACATAGATGCGTTCGCCTCGCGACTAAAGTCCTGACACTAAGGACATCTGCCGTGACAATTCCACGACAGTTGGCGCCCACCGTGGGGCCTGCGCACTATGGTGTTGAGTTTTTGGAGGGATCTTTTACAAGGATCGAGAAGTTTGCAATGAAAAATAGCCTGTTTGGAAGGATCTGTGTAAGTTGTTGCGTCCATTGTTTTTAGATCTTTTCGATCGTGAAACAATCGAAGAAAATCCACAGTTATTGGAAGCGATCCACTGTTATGCTCGCACAAACGATGTATACTAGCACATCGACTAGTGCACATCACGTCAACAGAGAAAAGGCATGTGGCAACCAGGAAAGTGAATCGGACAGCCATCACGTCAAGGCGTGTACTAAATCCAAACACAGAGATCAAGGACTACTACAGATACAGGATCAGATCAACGTGTAGCCGTGGCTGCCGCGTTTTTGTCAAAGAACGTGGGTCTTCAGACCGGCGACGACCCGGACACGAATTGATCAAACCAACCACGATATGGAGGAAGACCCGGATTGGACTCCGATTCTGACATCTCCACGGTCTCCGTCTCTGCTGCAGTTGCGGCTGCGCCTTGACCCGCTCGGTTCGTCCGCGCCGTCAAACGGCTGGTGCGCGCTAGCGGTTGGACTCCAGCGCTGGCTCGCCCGTGGCCCCCAGCTCGTCTCTGCTTCCGTTGCTCAAGCCGTTGCGCTGCCGCGTTTCCGAATCGTCGTCACCGTTACGTATTCTTTGGCTTGAGCTTCCCGGCTTCGTTTTTTCTACCGCCTGGGCCGTCACCTCTGCCAAGAGCCGCCGCTTGGAACTACATCCGAGTTGCTGATCAGCTATCTGTCCGACCAAATAAAAGAATCAAATCGCTGAGACCGACGGGATTTCAATTGTGTGCACCAGTGTCCGAGATTGACAAGAAGTAGGTTGTGAAATAATCCTTGAGATCTTTTTGCCGTGGGCCTTGGCGTACGTCCGCAGCGTCAGGCACATGCCATGCGGCAGGGAAGCTTCAAGTTCTGAGGAGCTCAGGCGCTGCTGGAGGTGCACAGTGGCCGGGAGATCATGGTTAAGAGAGTTCTGTTTCTGGCAATGTAATTTCCTTTTCTCTTTTCTTTCTTTCACCTTGCACAGTAACTCTGTAACTAGCACTTTTTGCCTTATCTTGAAGCACTCCCCTTCTTAATGAATGAAAGCAGCTTGCATTTCATCAAAAAAAAAATCAAGACCTCAGCTATTACGAGGTCATATTGCTGCCACTCAAAAACAGACTACATGGAGTATAAAATACTAGTGTTGCAAGTGCGTTGCTACTAAATATTACTACTTATACGTGGAGATCAAGGGCCACTGCCTGCCGTTTCTTCATCACATCAAGACAAAGACAAAAAATAAGAGGAGAGATCATGTGGAAAGTTATTGCTGATGGTTCAACAAAGGAATAAGTCCAATCAATCCAAGGCACGGTGGCCGTCGATGGCAAGGAGAGATACTGGGATCAAGAGGAAAAGAAAGTGGATTCGCTCGTGTAACCACGATCCGGAAACAGGGCTGGCCACGACGATGGACTCCATCGTCCGCGTCCACATCCTCACCGCAAGATGCCCACCTCCGGCTCCGCTTCGGAAAGCCGGCCCTGCTCCATGCCGGCCGCTCTGCTTCTCCACATTACGCCATCTCGATCGCGCCGCACCTCGCATGAGTAGTCGCCTGACCCGCCGTCGCTGCTGCCTTCGCCGGCCCTACCTTTGCGGTCCTCTGCCCACGCCTCGTTGGAGTCGCCGAGCCGCTGCTCCTTCTGCTGTGTGTTGAGCCGGCACCGCCGGTGAGATCAACGGCCGCGCCCACATCCGCCTCTGCCGTGACAACACTGCTCGAGCCGCCCGTTTTTGACCCGCCAAGCCTCGGTTATTGCCTCCGCCACTGACTTCGAGCGCCATGTCCTCGCTTCGTTTGGGCTTGAGCCGCTGAGGGAGTTCTGGATTAAGGGGTGTCCGGATGGCCGGACTATACTTTCAAACGGACTCCTGGACTATGAAGATACAAAATTGAAGACTTTGTCCCGTGTCCGGAAAGGACTTCTCTTGGCGTGGAAGGCCAGCTTGGCGATACGGATATGTAGAACTCCTACCATTGTAACCGACTCTGTGTAACCCTATCCCTCTCCGGTGTCTATATAAACCGGAGAGTTTTAGTCCATAGGACGGACAACAATCATACCATAGGCTAGCTTCTAGGGTTTAGCCTCTCTGATCTCGTGGTAGATCTACTCTTGTACTACCCATATCATCAATATTAATCAAGCAGGACATAGGGTTTTACCTCCATCAAGAGGGCCCGAACCTAGGTAAAACATCGTGTCCCCTGTCTCCTGTTACCATCCGACCTAGACGCACAGTTCGGGACCCCCTACCCGAGATCCGCTAGTTTTGACACCGACATTGGTGCTTTCATTGAGAGTTCCTCTGTGTCATCGCTTTTAGGCCCGATGGCTTCTCCGATCATCAACAGCGATGCGATCCAGGGTGAGACTTTTCTCCCCGGACAGATCTTCGTATTCGGCGGCTTTGCACTGCGGGCCAATTCGCTTGGTCGTCTGGAGCAGATCAAAAGCTACGCCCCTGGCCATCAGGTCAGATTTGGAAGTTTGAACTACACGGCCGACATCCGCGGAGACTTGCTCTTCGACGGGTTCGAGCCACAGCCGAGCGCGCCGCACTGTCACGATGGGCATGATTTAGCTCTGCCGCCGAACAGTGCCCTGGAGGCCGCACCTGTGTCCGCTCCGACCCCTAGCTCGGAGACGATCACACCAACTGAGGATGGGTGGTTAGACACCACCTCGGGGGCTGCAATCTCTACGGCGATCGAGCCGAACACCAGCCCTATTCTCTGCGAAGCCCGTGACTCCAAGGAGCCGGACTCCTCTCCGGACTTCGAGCCCTCTGCGCCCCGACCGATCGAACCCGATTGGGCGCCGATCATGGAGTTCACCGCCGCAGACATCTTTCAGCACTCGCCCTTCAGCGATATTCTGAATTCACTAAAGTCTCTCTCTTTGTCAGGAGAGCCCTGGCCGGACTATGGTCGGCAAGGTTGGGATGCGGATGATGAAGAAATTCAAAGCCCACCCACCACCCACTTCGTAGCCACTGTCGATGATTTAACCGACATGCTCGACTTCGACTCCGAAGACATCAACGGTATGGACGCCGATGCAGGAGACGATCAAGAACCAGCGCCTATAGGGCACTGGAAAGCCACCTCGTCATATGATATATACATGGTGGACACCCCAAAAGAAGGCAATGGCGATGATAGCGGAGGATGACCCCTCCAAGAAGCAGCCTAAGCGCCGGCGTCAGCGGCGCCGCTCTAAATCCCGCCAAAACAAAAACGGTGATTCCGGCACGGGGGATAATAACACCCCGGACAGTGCCGAAGACAACCACCTCCGGCAAGATTCAGCACAGGAGGATAGAGAAGCCAGCCCTCATGAGAGAGCGGCAGATAGAGAGGTCGAGGACGATAATTATATGCCTCCCTCCGAAGACGAGGCAAGCCTCGACGACGACGAATTCGTCGTGCCGGAGGATCCCGTCGAACAAGAGCATTTCAAACGCAGGCTTATGGCCACGGCGAGCAGCCTCAAGAAAAAATAGCAACATCTTAGAGCTGATCAAGATTTGCTAGCCAACAGATGGACTGAAGTCCTTGCGGCCGAAGAGTATGAACTCGAACGCCCCTCCAAGAGCTACCCAAAGCGCAGGTTGCTACCCCAATTAGAGGAGGAAGCACCTAAATCACCAGCGCATGATGCGGCCAACCGGCCACCCCGTGGCCGCGATAGAGAGGCCTCTCGGCCCTCCACTCAAGCCGCACCCCGGTGCCACTCAAAAAATACCAAGGCATGGGAAAATGCGCCAGACCTGCGAGACATATTGGAGGAGAAGGCAAGGCAAACAAGATCGATCTACGGATCACATGGGCGCCCCACGGCACGAGATGGTACTCGTCACGCCGGATATAGTAAATCCGGCCAGGCCGAACACAGTAGACAAAGCTCGTTTGAGCTGTGTCGTGATATAGCCCAGTACAGAGGCGCCGCACACCCACTATGCTTCACAGATGAAGTAATGGATCATCAAATCCCCGAGGGTTTCAAACCCGTGAACATCGAATCATATGATGGCACAACAGATCCTGCGGTATGGATCGAGGACTATCTCCTTCATATCCACATGGCCCGCGGTGATGACCTACACGCCATCAAATACCTCCCACTCAAGTTTAAAGGACCAGCTCGGCATTGTCTTAACAGCTTGCCAGCAGAATCAATTGGTTGTTGGGAGGACCTGGAAGCCGCATTCCTCGACAATTTCCAGGGCACTTATGTGCGACCACCAGACGCCGATGACCTAAGCCACATAATTTAGCAGACCAGAGGAATCGGCCAGACAATTCTGGACACGGTTCCTAACCAAGAAAAATCAAATCGTCGACTGTCCGGACGCAGAGGCCCTAGCAGCCTTCAAGCATAACATCCGCGACGAGTGGCTTGCACGGCACCTAGGATAGGAAAAGCCGAAATCTATGGCAGCCCTCACGACACTTATGACCCGCTTTTGCGCGGGAGAAGACAGCTAGCTAGCTCGCAGCAATAACATGACCAAGAGCCCTGGTAATTCGGATACCAAGGACAACAGTGGCAGGTCGTGTCGCAACAAGCAAAAGCGCCGCATTAACGGCGACAATGTTGAGGATACGGCAGTTAATGCCGGATTCAGAGGCTCTAAACCCGGTCAGCGGAAAAAGCCATTCAAAAGAAATACTCCGGGCCCATCCAGTTTGGACCGAATACTCGACCGCTCATGCCAGATACATGGCACCCCCGAAAAACCAACCAATCACACCAACAGGGATTGTTGGGTGTTCAAGCAGGCAGGCAAGTTAAATGCAGAAAGCAGAGACAAGGGGCTGCATAGCGATGACGAGGAGGAGCCCCGGCCGCCGAACAACAGTGGACAGAAAGGTTTTCCCCCACAAGTGCGGACGGTGAACATGATATACGCAACCCACGTCCCCAAGAGGGAGCAGAAGCGTGTGCTAAGGGACGTATACGCGATGGAGCCAGTCGCCCCAAAGTTCAACCCATGGTCTTCTTGCTCGATCACTTTTGATCGAAGGGACCACCCCACTAGCATCCGTCATGGAGGATTCGCCGCATTGGTTCTAGACCCAATTATTGACGGATTTCACCTCACTAGAGTCCTTATGGATGGCGGCAGCAGCCTGAACCTGCTTTATCAGGATACAGTGCGGAAAATGGGCATTGATCCCTCGAGGATTAAACCCACCAGAACAACCTTTAAAGGCGTCATACCAGGTGTAGAAGCCAACTGTACAGACTCAGTTACACTTGAAGTGGTCTTCGGATCTCCGGATAATTTCCGAAGCGAGGAGTTAATCTTCGACATAGTCCCGTTCCGCAGTGGCTATCACGCACTGCTCGGGCAAACCGCATTTGCCAAGTTCAATGCAGTGCCGCACTACGCATACCTCAAGCTCAAGATGCCAGGCCCTCGAGGCGTCATCACGGTCAATGGAAACACCGAACGCTCTCTCCGAACGGAGGAGCATACGGCGGCTATCGCAGCGGAAGTACAAAGCAGCCTCTCAAGGCAATTCTCCAGTCCGGCCATTAAACATCCGGACACCGTCAAGCGCGCCTGGAGTAACCTACAACAAGACTGCCTGGCATGTTCTGAGCAAGCGTAGCAATGCGGCCCCAACCCCAGCCCTCGTGAACTTGCGAAAACAGTGTCGCGCGTACATAACTATGCTCTGGAAATACCATGGGCACAGGGGGAGGGGCACCATCATGGCACGCCCGAAACGCGGCTTAAACCGCACTAGTGGCTGCCGATTTCTTAAATTTTCTCTTATTTTCAGGACTCCATTCTTCGGAAGGCTTGTCTGGCAGTACAATTGCCGCACAAACGATACAACCAGGGAAGCAGAAAGCTACGCCGCACTACGGAACTCTAAGGTGGTCTCTATAACGAGCAGTATACTTGTTTCGCATAACATACCACAGCTCGCCCCTAGAAAGGACATATTTGATAGTCCCATCTTTTGCTTATCGCACTATTTGTATCATTCTGCTTTGATCGCAGCTTTTTTAAATAAACGATGCATAGCTTCCGTCTATTATTGCATTACCCTTTTTTTTACGAATATATGTTCATTAATGACATGTTGCACCCGTACACTTTGGTACGGCCAATACGCCAGGGGCTCAAGTACCCCACAATACGGTGTGAGAAGTCCGAACACTTTCACAAGTGCGGCACCTCGAACTTATAGCATTATATGCATCGGCTCCGAATCATGTCTTGGGGTCAAATGTTGGGTTTGCCCGGCTCCTATGTTTTGGTACCTTACGTTCCGTTATATCGGCTAAGGTAGCACTAGGAGAACTACTGCGATTGTGCCCCAGTTGAGCTGGGCTAAGCACCTCAGTAGAGAAAGCTAAAACTGACTGTCATGATGAGCGAGAGCTGGTCGCTGTTCGAGAGGTTTTCGAGTCCCTAAAGACTTATGCCGCTTAGAGCGAGGAGTCGGCTTTGTCCGGCCTAGGCGTGGATAGCGCCCCGAACTCGGTCTTCCGAACACTAGGGGCTTCGCCAAAATTTAAAATTATAGAATTCTATGGCTAAGTGAGAGTGTTCAAGCATTATAGTCCGATTGCCTTGTTCGTTGTGTTGAGCGCCTCCCTCGAAGGACCCAAGAATGGGAAAAAGAGCGCTCATGTTTATCCCGAACACCCCACCACTCGTGCCATGGGGGCAGAAGCCGATGACTCGCCATCTCTCAAATTTGATAAACGGCCGCACAGAAGGTGTTGGGGATATTACTACTGGGCGTAAACCGGCCTATCTGGGCCGGGTTAACTTCGTCAGTAGTTAAGTATGTTAAAGCCCAAGAAGACAGAGGAGGGCTCAAGGCCCATGGTCGGTTCAAGGCCTGTAGCCGTAAATTGGTGTTAGTAGTTAACTTATATTGTAAGTTAGGAATAAATAGAGACCAAACCAGACACATCTATGAGCCGGTATTGGGACTCCGTAAGCCGACGGGAGTCACTCGTGTATATAAGGGGACGACCCGGCGGCGGTTCAAGGACAACAGACAACAACTCGAGACATAGGTAAAGCTTGTTTGCTCCCTAGTCATCGAAACCCCATCAATTCCATCACAACTAGACATAGGCTTTTACCTTCATTGAAGGGGCCGAACTAGTATAAACTCTCTTGCGTCCCTGTGTCCGCTTTAACCCCTTCAAGCTAACCCGTCGCGATGGCTCCACGACTAAGTCCTTTCTCTAGGACATTTGTCGTGGCAAAACCACGACAGTTGGCGCCCACCGTGGGGCTATCGCACGATGGTTTCCGGTTCTTGGAGGGCCGCTTTGAAGGACTCGAGGGCTACGCTGTAGGCCGGATGACTAAGAGTCGTCGCGGCAAGCTCTACATCGACGACGCAGGCTGGGGCCCCGAGGCCGGCTCAATTGAGTACGGGTACCGGGTCCCCTTTGGTAGCATTCACGTTTTCATTGGCAAGATCGGTGAACCGGGCCCTGAGCCGGACATCTGCACTGACCTCGTCGAGACGGCTCAGCGTGCGCAATCCGCCTGGGTTAAACCGGCCATGAAGCGTGCCTTCGTGGGAGTCATCCATGGAGGAAGTTATGAGGACATATCGGAATTTCGCGGCGCGACCATCATTTGTTCCGGTGACGAATCTTCGACCGGAGAAACCGAATCTCTTTATCAGCTACAAGATGGCCTTATTGGGAGTTGTTCCGATGGCGACAGTATTCTGGACCCCTCTGATCTGCCCAACCAGGTTGGAATATTCATGGCCGGAACACAAGCAACGCTTCATTCTTCGACAGCTGCGGCAACGATATCCGGTTCAGCAGCGGCGACGGCTGCCGGGGCAGGAGGCCCTGTGCGCCCGCCGGCTCAGGTTCTATCCGAACTATTCGATGCGTTGGCTGTGCTTATGGCGGAAATTAATCCGCCGGATCAGAACGTTCACAACACGGAGATTGCAAAGGTAAAGGAACAGATCACCCAGGCCAAGGCGGATCTGGCGGCTGAGGATACCAGGATGGCCGCAGAGCGGGCCGCTTTAGACGCACAGGCCTACAGGCTTATGTTGGACCAGAGTGCGTCGCATGAAGTCATGAGGAGGAAGCACCGATCCCGCTTACCTCCGGTTTTCGAGGCCAGAGACCTTTTCAACACTCCAGGACCAAGAGCCGGCAATCCGCTGGAGGGAAACCGGGCAGAAGCCCCTGGGGCCGGTGCACCGGTTCAGCCTCGTCAGATGGACCCGCCTCGTCAAAACACCGTTATACCTCAGGCTGCTTTAACACCTCCGGGTCACTACTCCAACCCAATGGACAATCTTGTTGCCGCTGCTGCACGGCTGGAGGCCATTCCAATTGAAGGTGACTCGCCGCAGGCAGTAGAGACGCGACGGGTCAAGGAACTTCTGAGGACAGCTTTGGCCCAACAGGAAGCGTACTCATACAGCCGCGACCGGATCCACTTGAACCCCCGTCCAAGCCGGAGCTATAGCAGACATATGGATGAACTAGCAGTGTCGAGTAATGAACGCCGTGGGGCACCCCGTGACAACAACCCGGCGGATGGTGCTGATAACGCTCAGGGAGTGGTGGACCGGGCCCGCGCCCGCAGGGAGGCCGAGTTAGCCACACAGCATCAGGCTCGGCAGCTCACGCCGGTTCGTCCAACCACCTCGACTGAACCTGGTGTTACTTCTAGTTCTTTGGGGGTGCCTTGCCTTATCCCCGCTTTACGCAACGTGCGCCTGCCCAAGGATTTCAAAGGCCCGCGCAAGGTACCAAATTACACGGCGGATCAACCTCCAGAGACATGGGTGGAGAGCTATGAGATGGCCATGGAGATGCTTGATGTGGATGATGCGGCGTGTGCGAAATACTTCACCATGATGCTTGAAGGAACGGCCCGTACTTGGTTAAAAAGCTTGCCGGCTAATTCTATCAGTTCATGGGCCCAATTACGAGCCCGGTTTATCAGCAATTTCAAGGGTACCTGTAAACAGCCTATGTCGATAGTGGACTTAGCTGCATGCGTCCAGGAGGAAGGAGAATCAACGACTCATTGGGTGCGCCGGGTTTCACAAGTGTTGCACTCCTCAGACCGCATCAATGCTGACACCGCAGTATTAACCCTAGAAGGCAACTACCGGTTTGGGCCCCTGAAGCTGAAGTTGTGACGGATGAAGCGTCATTGCACTGACATGGGGACCCTCATGGCCGCTTTGGTGAAATATGCTGATTCTGATAGTACCAAGGATTCCGAATCTGATGATGACAAGACAGGGAAAGGGAAGAAGAACAGCAGCTCCAAAGGTCAGCAGCATCACTGGGTAGGCAATGGTGGTGGAGGCAAGCGTAAAGCGGATGGTAACATGGACTTTGTGGCTAATACCAACGCACAGGATGATGGCCAGCGACGCAAGGGTAGACCGAAAAATCGTAATGGAGCACCTAACCGTAACCCAAACCGCCTAAACTATCTGCTAAGCCAGCCCTGTCCAAGACATGGGACGAAGGAGGCGCCGGCAAACCACCTTTGAAAGGATTGCTTTATTATGCAGGAGTTCATGAATTCTAATAATTTCTGGTATGATCACGAATCTGGCGTGGCTCAGGATCCGGGCCGGGTTACGGTGGAGGAAGTTCTGGTTCAGGATTCAATGGTAATCCGAGCGGACATAATGGTCAAAATAGTCAGAACAACCAGGGTGGTTACAACCAACAGCAGCAACAGTCAGGTTACCAGAGCAACCCAAAGCAGTTGAGTAGTGGGCAGTACCATGTCTTCACCACTAGCTTGGATAAGCGAGACCGGAAGGTTCAGAGGCGGGCGGTCAACTCTGTTGAACCTGCCATACCCCGTTATTTACGTTGGTCTGAACAGCCAATCATATGGAGCAGAGAGGATCACCCACCCCAGGTCGATAATCTGGGTCAGTTGGCTCTGGTGGTGGCACCTCAGGTGGGAGGTTATAAGTTCACCAAGGTGCTCATGGATGGAGGTAGCAGCATTAATATCTTGTACTATGAGACCTTCCGTCGTATGGGACTGACAGATAAAAATCTTAAACCGTCTAATACGGTGTTCCACGGTGTAGTACCTGGCAGATCAGCATATCCTGTTGGCAAGATAGCTCTGGAAGTGGCCTTTGGGGATGACCATGATTCCAGGTCGGAGACATTGACGTTTGAAGTGGTGAAAATCCAGAGTCCATATCACGCCCTGTTTGGGCGACCGGCTTACGCCAAGTTTATGGCACGGCCCTATTATGTGTATTTGCAGCTCAAGATGCCGAGTCACAGGGGGACAATAACGGTTCACGGAAGCCGCAAAATCGCTCTGGAATGCGAGGAAGGAGATGCGGCTTATGCAGAGTCGGTTTGTGCCACCGAGGAGTTGAAGTACTATAAAGACAATATTGATTCGGCGGACATGACCTCGTTGAAGAAGCCAACTACGGAGCATGATCCGGCCCTGAAGTTCAAATCGGCGGCAGAAACTAAGCTTGTTGACTTCGTACCTGGCGATTCGTCCAAGCAGTTCAGCATCAGTGCCAACTTGGATCCGAAATAGGAAAGCGCGCTCATCGAGTTCATCTGTGAGAATCGGGACATTTTTGCATGGAAGCCCTCTGACATGCCAGGTGTACCGAGGCAACTCGCTGAGCACACACATAATGTGGATCCTAAATATAAACCGGTGAAACAGTCCCTCCGCCGGTTTTACGAAGAAAGACGCAAGGCGATTGGAGAAGAGGTGGCCAGGCTCTTAGCAGCTGGCTTTATTGTTGAAGTTTTTCACCCCGAGTGGCTTGCCAATCCGGTGCTGGTCCTCAAGAAAAACGGCACCTGGCGCATGTGTGTGGATTACACAGATCTTAATAAGGCTTGTCCAGCAGATCCTTTTGCCCTCCCCCGTATTGATCAAATTATTGATACTACGGCGGGTTGTGAGCGTTTAAGTTTTTTGGATGCGTATTCTGGCTATCATCAGATAAAAATGGCAATTAAGGACCAGGAGAAGACAACATTTATAACCCCCTTTGGAGCCTTCTGCTATGTGTCTATTCCCTTCGGGCTCAAGAGTGCCCAGGCAACTTACCAACGGTGTGTACAAAATTGTCTTCACAAGCAGATTGGCCGTAATGTACATGCTTATGTGGATGATATCGTGGTTAAGTCCAGGGAGAAGGAGACTCTGATTGATGATTTGAAGGAAACCTTTGATAACCTGAGAACATACAAGATGATGCTTAATCTGGACAAGTGTGTTTTTTGTGTACCGGCGGGCAAGCTATTGGGTTTTCTGGTGTCCAACAGGGGAATTGAGGATAATCCGAAGAAGATCACGGCTATCACCCCCCTGGCTAAACCGAAGTGTATCAACGATGTTCAACGCCTGGCAGGCCGGATTGCCGCGCTAAGCCGGTTTATCAGTCACCTTGGTGAGAAGGCAATCCCTTTGTATTAGATGTTGAAAAAGACGGATCAGTTTGTCTGGAGTTCTGCTGCTGATGAAGCATTTGAGGGCTTAAAGCGGCAATTGGCCAATCCGCCTGTGCTCGCCGCTCCCATTGACAAGGAGCCGTTATTGCTATATGTTGCTGCTAATGCTCGGGCGGTCAGCGTGGCTATTGTGGTGGAGCGAAAGGAGGCAGGTAAGGAGCATCCGGTTCAACGTTCGGTCTATTATATCAGCGAGGTGCTCATTGAGTCCAAGCAAAGGTATCCGCATTGGCAGAAGCTGGTGTATGGAGTTTTTATGGCAAGCCGGAAGCTTAAACAATATTTCCAAGGGCACCCAATTACGGTGGTCAGTTCTGCTCCTTTGGGAGATATCATCCAGAACCAGGAAGCAACTGGCCGGATTGCAAAGTGGGCCATAGAGCTGGGGCCGTACGGTTTGAAGTATGTGCCTCGGACAGCGGTTAAGTCTCAAGCACTTGTTGATTTCATCAATGATTGGACGGAAATGCAAGCACCTGAAGAAAAGCCGGATCACACGTATTGGACCATCCATTTTGACGGATCCAGGCAGTTGGAAGGCTCGGGGGCTGGAGTCGTATTAACTTCCCCACGAGGTGATAAGTTTTGTTATGTTCTCCGCTTAATGTTCCCTTGTACTAACAATGCAGCTGAGTATGAAGCCTTGCTCCATGGTCTCCGGATGGCTAAGGAGATGAATCTAAGTCGAGTTAAGTGCTTCGGTGACTCGGACCTTGTGGCTCAGCAAGTGTCTGGCACTTGGGACTCCAAGGACCCACTCATGGCAGCTTATCGTCGGGAGGTGGATGCTGTTGCAGGTTATTTCAAAGGCTATCAGGTGGACCATGTGGACCGGCGGAAAAATGAAGCGGGGACGCTTTAAGCCGGCTGGGCTCTCAGCGCAAACCGGTCCCGCCCAATGTTTTTCTGGATGTGCTGCACAACCCGTCGATCAAGATCCCTGGTGAAGAGGATTTGGCTATTCCTGATCTGGAGGCTCAATTGGTGGCGGCTCTTCATGTTATTCCGGATTGGACGCTTCCTTACCTGGCGTACAAGAACCGTGGCGAGTTGCCAGAGGATGAGATTCTGGCTCGGCAGATAATCCGGCGATCCAAGTCCATGGCTGTCATCAACGGCGAGTTGCATCATTGCACTGTATCATGAGCTTTTCAATGCTGCGTGTCTCCTGAAGAAGGCCGTGAAATTTTGCGTGAGGTACACGAAGGAGATTGTGGTCACCATGCCGGTTCAAAGTCTCTGGTGGCTAAAGCGTTTCGCCATGGCTTCTATTGGTTAACCGCTCATGCTGATGCGGAGGATCTGGTCAGACGATGTGATGGTTGCCAAAGGTTTTCAAGACGTGCTCATGTACCGGCTCAAGAATTGAGAATGATTCCAATTACTTGGCCGTTTGCGACTTGGGGGCTGGATATGGTCGGGCCTTTCAAAAGGTCCAAAGATAAGAAGACCCACCTCCTGGTGGCGGTTGACAAGTTTACAAAGTGGGTGGAGGCAGAACCTGTTAGCAAGTGTGATGCGGCCACAGCGGTTCAATTCATTAAAAAAGTGATTTTCCGGTTTGGCTTTCCACACAGTATCATCACAGATAATGGTACCAATTTGTCCAAAGGTTCTATGAAGGAGTTCTGCGAAGGGGAGCACATCCGGCTCGACGTTTCATCAGTGCCACATCCACAGTCCAATGGTCAAGCAGAAAGAGCTAATCAAGAGATCTTGAGAGGCATCAAGCCCCGGCTCATGGTTCCTTTGCAGAGAACGCCGGTTGTTGGGTAGAAGAATTACCATCTGTGTTATGGAGCATTAATACAACGCCCAACAGATCAACAGGATACACACCGTTCTTCATGGTTTATGGAGCGGAGGCGGTTCTCCCCAGTGATATCCGTCATGATTCACCTCGTGTAACAGCTTATATTGAAGCGGACAACGAGACAACACGGCAAGATGCTTTGGACCGGTTGGATGAAGAGCGTGATATCGCAGCCGCCCGATCGGCGATTTACCAGCAGGATCTTCGTCGTTATCATAGTCGCTGAGTCAGAACCAGAACCTTTCAGGAAGGAGATTTGGTGCTTTGGCTCATCCAAGATCAGACTGATATGCATAAGTTATCCCCACCTTGGGAGGGGCCTTTCGTGGTCAGCAAGAATCTGCACAACGGGTCATACTATCTGATCGATATTCGAGAACATAAGGACTCACGTACATCAGAGGAGGAGACCAACAGGCCGTGGAACATAGCTCATCTTCGGCCTTATTATACCCGAGCCATTGGTTCTACTTATGTACATATTACAACGATGTATATATTAACTATAATAAACCGGAACCTCAGCTAAAGCGGGGTTTCTGTTCTTTTACATCATGTGTGGTTACACGGAGTTGTTCTAAAGCGGCTTCCGGTTTACCCCTTGAGTTCGCTTTGCTAAAATCATCGTGTTATATCACTTGGAGGATTGGTCGTGTCCGAACCAATACCATGCCTCTTGATAGGCGAGAGCCACCAGATCACTTGGGGACTTGGTCATGTCTGAACCAGTCATGCCTCTTGGTCGGCTTAAGGCCACAGAATCACTTGGGGGCTTGGTCGAACCCGAACCATGACCATGCCACTTGATCGGCATAAATGCCACGGTTTCATTTGGGGACCAGACTGACTAGAACCATAGTTACACCTAACGGGAGCTTGGTCGTGTTCGGCCATGGTAACACCATCTGATCAGCTCAAATAAACCTTTTTTGCAACGTTTTGTCATTGCACTTGATTTACACTTTTCTTTGAAGGGTTTTTTTCTTCTTTTTATTGCGTTTTTTAAACTGACAAAGTTTTTTAACAAATCAATTGACGGAACACAGTTCACGTCAATCCAGAGACTATTTGCCCGGTTTGATCCTTGTTGTTAACATCCTCTTATGGAGTAACACAGTGTTTATTATAACCCGGCACGGTTTACATGGTAAACCAGCGTCATATATATACAGGAGCTGTTATCTCCTCCAACAGTGTGGGTTTGCAAAACTCCGCTTCAAGATTGGCCAAGCCAACTTCACGCTCAACGATGGCAGGTATTATGTATCTCAAAAATTTGATCATATACTTCAAATTTTGTTTTGGATGTTTTGATTTCATATATGCAGACATCATATTCCGCCTGACGGTACAACCGCGGTGACACTTGACGGATTTTTCATTTCAGAAAGTGTTTTGGAAAGATCATTACCACAGGAAGAACAAATTATGCACGAAGGCATATCAACATCAAAGGTATCAGCTAGACTATTACAAGGCAACACGGTGCCCATAATAATATAATTGTTTTCACAAAGGAGAGGCAGTTTTAAAACCGGCTTTCGGTTCAAGCTTGGTCACCAGGTTGGCCTGATGGTTGTGGGTCATCCTGCGCCGCTTCAGCCTCCGTTTCTCTACCCAGTGGCTGGAAATCCACAGCTGTCCAGTCGATTCCCACTAATGCTTGAAAAACAGCTTCATCATGGATCAGCAATGACGGGTCAATATCGGGAGCGTAAGTATGCTTACGGATTGGAGGGATCAGATTTTCCGATTCATGGATTGGTGCGGCTATTCGCTTGTTCTGACTGTCATATTGGGCTTGATAATGAGACAAGTCTGCTTCCTCAGCCAATTGACAAGCTAGCGGACGTACCTCCCGGTTTATTGCTCGCAGATCCGCTTCACCAAATTCTGACCCGTCTTCCTTCAAGCTGGGATAGCCCTGAGCCGCTTCAATAGGATCAAAATCCGGCACCCAGGCTTTTGCCCGGATTAAGGCATTGATTGCACCAGTTCGAGCAGCAGATTTCTTCAGCTCTTCAACCCGGGCAGGAAGCACCGACAGTTTCATCACAGTATCTTGAATCAAAGTGGGCGCCGGTTTGTTATGAGATGTGGTACAGATGATCCGCTGGGCACCAGTATATAATTGTTCAACCAATGTATAGGCGGTTTTTAGTTTCTTCCGCACATCTGACCCCAAGTGACCAATGCGTGTCCCTGAAATACCATAAAGGGTTAATAAACTGGCGACTCTGTCAGAAGGAAGAGCCAATTCAGAAGGCAAACTGGCTTACCAAAGATAGCAGTAGTCATGGCATGCACGTGCCGCTTTATGCAGGTCAGTTCATCTGCCACTGGTTTTAGTGCAGCCTCGGCATCCTCTGCTCGTTTGATCAAAGCGGACTTTTCAGTGGCCCAATCCGCCCGCTTCTTCTTGAAGCTCTCCTTAAGCTGTTCCATGGCGCTTAAAGCGCTGGACAATTCCTCTTTTGCTTTGGAGGTTTCAGCCTGTTGGGTTTTTAGGTTTTCTTGGAGATCGGTGACTTGGTTTTCTTTTGTCTTCAGCTCCGCCTGCATGCATACAGATATATGCTTCAACAAATCGGTATAAGGATTCAAGTACCAATCACATAACAAGTTATGCACTTAGCACTTGGGGGCTAATGTATATTCGATCTTCATCTTTCAATTGCTTACAAAGTCCCAAGATCAATACAAGTATTCAACTTGGCACTTGGGGGCTAATGGCTATTTGCTCGGATATATTCTGATGCGGCAATTTCAATTACTTAAAGTACCGGTTTAACTACGTTAAGTTGAACCGGCCCTTGGGGGCTACATCAGCGAATTTCAAAACATCAAGATTTATATTGGTAAGTCCCGGTTTGAAATAATATTACAAACTGGCCCTTGGGGGCAAGGAGAGTCAGCAAGAATGGAAGCATACAAGCAGGAAGGAGCATATGGAAGTTACCTCATATTTCTCTTTCCTCATATTAACCAGACCAGCTTCATAGTCGTGACTGGTATACAACCAGTTCAGATAGCCGGAATGGATATCTTGGGCGTTCAGAGCAGCATAAGTCGTCAGATCAGCGTTCCACTTGCCTTTGCCAAAGGCAGCAAATTCTTCCTTGGCAGAATGTTTGGATAAAGCGGCAGGATTGCTTGGCTCAGTATGGCCAATGCTAGTAATGACAACCTCATCATCCTGGGTACCGCCGGTTTGCACTGGGGCTGTTGGCTTGTTAGTAGGTTTTGCTGGACCGGTGGAAATTTCAATCCGGATGGAACCTGTGGGCTGATTGACAGGACCTGAGGCGTCAATAGGTCTCTCTTCAGCAATAAGATCATCGTCTTGCTGCGGTGGATCGTTGGGTATATCCTCAGGAATAGCCGCTTCAAGGTTGGGTGTCTTGCCTGGTTCAAGAACGACATCTTCTTCGGCCGCTTTGTCCAGGCGGGCCTTCTTGCTTGGCCTAGGTTTGGCCCTAAGAAGAATAACAAAATCAAATACAATATATGTTCTAAGGCGATGTACTGCAAACATCACAATAAGTATAGCTTACCCAAGCACCGTTTTGAGCGGTGGGAGCTGAGTAGCCGATGACTCGCCAGAAGATGAGTGGGAAGTAACCTGGTAATCGGAGTCAGACGGATTAAGAGGTTGACGAAAGTAGCCCACTTTAGGACAAGCACCGACAAGCAAATTAGAGACCTCTGAACGGCGTTTCCGAACCGGACTGTTCGGTAAACTGGCGGAGGTAACTACCTAGCTGCTGTGCCGGGTTGTGCGACGAGCTTCGTGTTGTTGGGTCTTCATAAGAAATTTAGGATCCAAATAAGCAAGAGGATGAGAAAATTTAACTTTCCGGTTTGCCTGACGGATTTTTTTGTGAAGGCAAAGTTTCTGAATTGGAAGAGAGAATAATTACCTCTGCAACATCCGCGTGGCTGGCTTCGGCATCATCCTGACAAATATCATCATCAATAAGACGCATGAAAAATAAACCAAGTGAGTCAAGCTCTACCTCAAAGTCCAGATTATCCACATCATCATCAGGGGCCGGATTAGAAGATGCAGTGGTTCTTTTCCTGTGGGCAGTCTTCTTCACAGCTTTAGTCTTTTGCCGAGTTGCTCTTTCTGGTTTGTCTGGTTTTTCTGTTTTCTCCTGCGGCAGTTTCTTGCTCCAAAACGGATCATTGCCCTGATTACACAGACACTGATATTAAACAAAGACCAGATATATCATTAACAGATTCAGCAAAAAGAAAAATCAAGTCTTACAGCTGGCGGTTTGTTGGTGGCACAGAAGGGAAGCAGGCTGTTTCTAGCACAGGCGTGTTCCGGTTCATTCATCATCTTATTCACAGCCTCTGTGATTTCTTCATCGGTGAGCTGGATTTTGGAATGTCGCAGTGGGTCATCAACACTGCCAGTATACTCGCACATCAAACCGGAGCGCTGACTAAGGGGCAGTATGCTCCATGATATCCAACAGCGAGCGAGATCAACCCCTGTTAAACCGTTGGCCATAAAGGCTCTGAGCTTTGACAGTTGAGGAGCATATTTACTTCTCTCCTGTGCAGTCAATCTTTTTGGAAAAGGGTGTGTATTGCTGAGCTGCTCCGGACGAAAGCCAGGCAAGGGATTCTCACCAGCAGGGGAGGTGTCTTTGCAGTAAAACCATGTCTGATTCCATTCTTTGGGGTGGCTATGCAGTTTGGCGTGAGGGTATGTGACCTCTTTCCTTTTCTGAATCGCCACGCCACCCAACTCCGTATTGGAGCCGTCAGTAAACTCAGTACGGCGGTTTAGATGGAAAAGGTCTCTGAACAATTCCACTGTGGGCTCCTCTTGAAAGAACGCTTCATAGAGCACTTGGAAGTGACACATATTTGTAACAGAGTTGGGGCCAGTATCTTGTGGATGGAGCTGGAAATCGGCTAAAACATCCTGGTAAAATTTAGAACCGGGCGGCTTAAAACCCCGGGCTAGGTGATCTACGAAAACAACAACCTCTCCTTCTCGAGGTGTGGGAGGGCATTCTTTGCCAGGAGCCCTCCAATGGATGGTATCTTTGCTGCCTAAAGCGCCAATCAGAACTAAATCGTCCAGTTCAGCTTCTGTGACGCGAGAAGGAACCCAATTGCACTCATACACTTGCTTGGCCATGATGGAATCTACAAGGTAGAAGATCCCGGTTCAAAAATGCATTTGATCAAGATACATTGGTATGGACACTGTTAAACCGGAGACAGAACTATCTGAACCGGAGTTTTATGAAGCAACAAGCATCTGGCGGTTCAATAAGGGGACTAATGGCATATACCGGTTTGGAAATTTTTTCTATAAGGTTAAAACTGCTTGATCTAAGCATTGCGGATGGACAAGTACGCAGAAATAGGTTTCACAAGATTTCCTTATAGCATTGGATCTGAAGCAAGTTCAGAAAAGAAACAAATACTTAGAGGTTCAAAGGAGCATTACCGAACCAATGAGCAAAACGTTCATATAGATCTATGGTTTGAGATGCATAAGTGAAGGCGAAGGTCAGACAACTATCATTGCACAGAGTAAAGATTTGCGGATTCATCTAAAGATCTATCATATGAGCAAGAGGCAGACGATGAACACTGAAGAACTGCGAAACCCTAGGTCAGATCTGCGGGGGAAAGGATAGAAGATTTACCGGAGCTGAGGAAGATGCAGAAGGTTGCCGCGATGCTCTGGTGCGCTCAGGTTGATGCAGCGGCCAAGGATGAGGCAGAGGTCGACGGCGGCGGCGGAGCTCCGAGGCTGGCGACGCGAGGAGGACGAAGAAGGCACGGAAGGAGAAAAGAAATGACCCTTCGGTCCTATTTATAAGGCGAAAGAACATGAGTCAGGCGCGACAATCAAGGGGCCACAAAACGGAGCTGTCGCCTTGATTTCCGCCGATCTATTAAACAAAGAAGCATAATGGATAGCTTCGTTATGACAGGTGATGTCACTCTGGTTTACAGCAATCAGAGAAGATGACATCATGGCGGTTTACCAATTTATAAGAAGATGTTGACGATGAAGTTTTTTTTAAGGATTGACATGAACCCGTTCAAATCAATCTGGGGCCTAATGTTGGGGATATTACTACTGGGCGTAAACCGGCCTATCTGGGCCGGGTTAACTTCGTCAGTAGTTAAGTATGTTAAAGCCCAAGAAGACAGAGGAGGGCTCAAGGCCCATGGTCGGTTCAAGGCCTGTAGCCGTAAACCGGCGTTAGTAGTTAACTTATATTGTAAGTTAGGAATAAATAAAGATCAAACCGGACACATCTATGAGCCGGTATTGGGACTCCGTAAGCCGATGGGAGTCACCCGTGTATATAAGGGGACGACCCGGCGGCGGTTCAAGGACAACAGACAACAACTCGAGACATAGGTGAAGCTTGTTTGCTCCCTAGTCATCGAAACCCCATCAATTCCATCACAACTAGACGTAGGCTTTTACCTTCATTGAAGGGGCCGAACTAGTATAAACTCTCTTGCGTCCCTGTGTCCGCTTTAACCCCTTCAAGCTAACCCGTCGCGATGGCTTCATGACTAAGTCCTTTCTCTAGGACATCTGTCGTGACAAAACCACGACAGAAGGTAATATTTTAAATTCAAAAGCGTTGCTTAGCGCATATGAACAAGTTTTCAGCGTACATGATCACAAATGTGAGTTTACTCAAAAATTACATCTTTGGGCATTCATCCGCTATAAGGCGGGCACCCTTCAGGACGCCCTCATAATACGCTTCTGGGACGCGATGCTCCTTGCCCGGCGGGGGCCCGTCCTTCACCAGCTTCTCCGCATCCATCTTGCCCCAGTGCACTTTAGCACGGGCAAGCGCCCTACGGGCACCTTCGATGCAGACGGAGCGCTTGATTAATTCAAGCCGTGGACAAGCATCCACCAGCCGCCTCATCAGCCCGAAGTTGCTCCCAGGCAAAGCCTCTCCAGGCCATAGCCGAACTATGAGGCCCTTTATGGCCTGTTCGACAACCTTGTGGAGCTCGACCATTTGCTTCATCTGGTTGCTCAAAGGCACCAGGTGTCCGGCCTCAGCATACTAAGACCAGAACACCTTCTCCGTCGAGCTCCCCTCTTCGGCTCGGTAGTAGGCGGCGGCATCCAACGCACTGCGGGGCAAATCTGCGAACGCTCCTGGAGAGCTCCGGACTCGGGTAAGTAATAAGTAATTTACTTTCACGTGTTTGCTTTGCATAATGAATGCCTTACCCGCCGCTATCTTCTTCATCGCGTCAATTTCTTTGAGGGCTTTCTAGGCTTCAGCCTTTGCAGACTTCACGCTTTTGAGGGCTGCCGCAAGTTCGGACGCTTGCGTCTTTGAGTCAAGCTCCAAACTCTCGTGTTTTTTCACGAGAGCCCAAAGCTCTTTCTGCACCTCCTCCACCCGCGCCTCCTGCTTCTCTCTCTCCGTGCGCTCCGCAGCCGCCCTGTTTTCGGCCTCGGACAGCGCTTGCTTAAGGGTTGCCACCTCGGTCGTGGCCCCTATAATAGCACGTTGATCCTGTCATTTTTTGCAACCACATTTTCTCTATATAATTGCGCAAGGTATTACTTACCTTCCTTCTCCTCGAGTTGCCTCTTGGCATGGCCGAGCTTGTTCTCGGACCGCGCGAGGTTTTGCTTCAGCGTATCCACCTCCGCAGTCAATGCGGCGGAGGCCAGCAGCGAAGCCTGCATACGCATATTGACTTGATTATGTTAGACTCCTGCGAATGTTATTAGATCCTCTAGTCGGCTTTTCTTTCCGAACGCCGAACAGAGCATCAGGGGCTACTGTCTATGCAGTAATATTTTTACATATTCCTTACCTACCTCAAAGCCTGTTAGAAGGCTGGCACAGGCTTCAGTCAGTCTGCTCTTGGCGGACAGAACCTTCTGGATCACCGCACTCATAATAGTGTGGTGCTCCTCATCGAGGGAGGCGCCGTTAAGCGTCTCCAGCAAATTGTCCGGTGCATCCGGTTGGACGGAGGTCACCAGCTCGGTAGGCTCGCTCCTCTTGGAAGGAGGCCGCCTACTGGAGTCCGGAACCATTAAAGGTTCTGGTGCGGTGTCCGGCCCAAGGCCGGACTCGGAGCCCTTGGGGGTTTTATCTCCTTTGCGCCTGGAGTCCGGGAGGTCGCCTTGCGGCGCCTCCAGGAGCACCTCCTCCTGGCTTGGAACCTGTTGGGACAGCACCTCGGCGTCGTTCGTAGGATGGGGGGAGGTAGCCGTCAGAAGCGAATTCACATCCAACGAATCCAGGGAACCGCTCGACGACACGTCGAGCCGGTCTTTGGGTGGACTGCATAAACATGTTCGACATAAGGAAAAGTTGTGCAATGGAAGAATACTATGAATCACTCTGGTATCCGGACGCATGTTTGGAGTCCGGTCAGCTCTCCTTCTTTGCCCCACGACAGGCCTGTCTCTTTCCAGGAGGTGAGCCGCGTAGGGGGCCCGGATCGGAACTCGGGGGCTGCGACCCACTCAGGGTCGCGCGGCTCGGTGATGTAAAACCACCCCGATTGCCACCCCTTTCGGGACTCCACGAAGGAGCCCTCGGGCCATAGGACATTGGGCATCTTGCCCACCATGGCGCCTCCGCACTCTGTCTGAGTGCCGCGCACCACCTTCGGCTTCACATTGAAAGTCTTGAGCCATAGGCCGAAATGGGGGCGGATGCAGAAGAAAGCCTCGCACACGACGATAAACGCTGAGATATTAAGGACAAAGTTCGGGGCCAGATTGTGGAAATCCAGGCCACAGTAGAACATGAGCCCTCGGACAAATGGGTGGAGAGGGAAGCCCAGTCCGCGGAGGAAATGGGGGAGGAACACCACCCTCTCATGGGGCCTAGGGGTGGGGATAAGCTGCCCCTCTTCGGGAAGCCAGTGTGCAATGTTGTTAGACAAGTATCCGGCCTTCCTCAGTTTTTTGATGTGTCCCTCCGTGACGGAGGAGACCATCCACTTGCCTCCCACTCCGGACATGGCTGGAGAAGGTTGAGGTGGGGTGTGCGGACTTGGGCGCTGGAGCTCGAGTGCGCGGAAATGGATAGGCAAAGGAGGAAGAAGGCGTGGATGAACAGGTGGATCCTTATCCCCTTATATGGGCGGACGCGACTATGCGTCCCCACCAGCCTGGTAAAACTCGCCTATCTCCCAAGCGCCATAGTCAATGGCGCGGTTGGGTTACCCACACCCGTATTGATGAGAATCCCGGAATAAGGGGACACGATCTCTGCTTTAACAAGACGTGCCAAGGAAACCGCCTCGCTAAGCGCGCCGAGGTAGAGCAATAAAACGATTCGAATAAAGACTTGGCCGTGGTGTGATGTCACGCTACGGAATACGTCAGCAGATTAGATTTGTGTAAATATTATTCTCTCTATGGCAATATGTGGAAACTTATTTTGCAGAGCCAGACACTACCTTTGTGTTCAAAATCTTCTATGAAGTACTTGGAGGAGGAACCCGCCTTGCAATGCCGAAGACAAGCTGCGCGCCAGACTCGTCTTCATTGAAGCCTGGTTCAGGGGCTACTGAGGGAGTCCTGGATTAGGGGGTGTCCGGATGGCCGGACTATACCTTCGACCGGACTCCTGGACTATGAAGATACAAGATTGAAGACTTCGTCCCGTGTCCGGAAGGGACTTTCCTTGGCGTGGAAGGCAAGCTTGGCGATACGGATATGTAGATCTCCTACCATTGTAACCGACTCTGTGTAACCCTAGCCCTCTCCGGTGTCTATATAAACCAGAGAGTTTTAGTCCATAGGACGGACAACAATCATACCATAGGCTAGCTTCTAGGGTTTAGCCTCTCTGATCTCATGGTAGATCTACTCTTGTACTACCCATATCATCAATATTAATCAAGCAGGACGTAGGGTTTTACCTCCATCAAGAGGGCCCGAACCTGGGTAAAACACCGTGTCCCCTGCCTCCTGTTACCATCCGACCTAGACGCACAGTTCGGGACCCCCTACCCGAGATCCGCTGGTTTTGACACCGACAGCCGCCGTCTCTAATGTGGTCGCCTTGTCGCGTCCTCTGCTCGGACCTCGACTGCCTCTGAGCGGGCGCTGCGGTGTCCTTACCTCTGTGCGAGCTGCTGTGCTGGGGCGCCGCTACCGCAAGTCGGCCCTGCCTCGTCGACCCCCGCCTGTGCCGCCGGCGAGTCACCTTGAGTCGCCACTACGGCCAGGGACCCGCTTCAAGTCGCCACTGCTTACCTTGAGCAGGCATCATTTCTACGTTTTTCTTGGCCGACCTCCGCTATCTTTTCTTGCGCCGCAAGTCCCGGCCTGCCTGCCGTGCCACGAGCCGTCATCACCATCGTCTCCTTTGCAGCATAGCATGCAGCCGACATTGGAACTAATGGTTCAAAACCACAACCTCGATGGTACTTCAATCAAGACGTTCTGTGAATGTGCAAGTTCACCCCATGTGAAACAAGAAAAAGACAAAAGGAGGAAAGGACGGGCAGGGTGTTGTTATTGCTTTGCCACTTAAAACAATGAGGAGATAAGATCTACCTAGTCACGTCAAAGATGCCAGGCAATTTAACCTAGCACTTGGTTGCTGGATGTTGTCCATAATTCCAACTGTGGATTTATCTGCCTGTTGAAACTTGGTCTGCTCCATCTCTGTCTGTTTGACAAAAAATATCAGGTGATATTCATCTAAGTTTATTTTATTAAACATATTGTTTTCATCAAAGAACAATTATTTTGGTCTGTATATTTTTATGTGCAGCAAAGGTGGTGCCATATTGTGCCTATGAAGTGTACGTCAGCACCATCACGCACTGGCATCTGCGCCCGCTTACTGATGAAACAGGTGTGCGCAAGTCGCTGCCCGTGCAGCTTAATCTACGTCAACCCGCCGGAGCCGCGTTGAGCCGCCCTTGCCGTTTTGAACCGTCGGGGTTATATTAAGTCGCCGGTTTGCCTGAGCTGCCGGAATTATATTAAGTCGCCGGTCTGCCTGAACCGCCGGAATTATATTAAGTCGCCGGTCTGCCTGAGCCGCCGGAACTATATTGAGTCGCTGGTCTGCCTAAGCCACCTCTGTCGCGATAAACAGATCATCCATCGTCCAAACAAATCAGGTGATATCCATCCAAGTTTGATTTATTAGCACATGTTATTTTTGTCAAAGAACAAGTTTATCTTGCCTTGGTCTGCAATATTGTTTATGCAGGGCAATTATTTATGAAAAAAGTGATATTATAACGCGGAGATGGAGGCACGCCAACATCTTTTGGCACAGGTGGTCGTCGTTACTCGACGAACTCCCGCACCGGTTTACAACGCCGTGGTCGTCTCCCGTGACCGCACCGGCTTACAACGCCATGGCCATCTCTCGCAACCGCACCGGCTTACAACATCGTGTCCCTCTCTCGCGGCCACACCGGTTTACAACGCTGCAGTCGACTCTCCCATCCACACCGGTTTAAAACGCCGCGGCCGACAGATCTGTCAGCACTCGCGGCCGACTCGGCCGTGATTGATTTCAGTTTCACCATGGTGATCATCAACTCTGTGGTGATAATTTCTGACCTGACGCATTAGGTGAAATCCATCCAGCATATTTTATATATATATATTGCTTTCTATAAAAGAGAAATTACTCCAGTTTGCAAGTTGTCCCATGCAGGATTCAAACCAGTCTATATCACGGTTAATTATGAAGAATCTCAAGCCAACTCCTCAAGTCGCCTTATGACTCGGGGGCTACAATAACATGACTCGGGAACTCCGGGTCATTGGAGCGAATGATAACCCTGTTCTGGAGGACACCGCCATATTGATGAAAATTTAAAGGCCATCAAAAAATTGTCGATTCAAGATCCGGTTCAAGAGACACCTCTCTCCCGCAAAGTTTGGAGCACTCAAATCTGGTTCAAACATCCGGCTCAAGGCCGTCAGAAAATTTCCGGCTGAAAATGAGGATTTCAGTTTAAAATCCGGTTCAAGGGAAAGATGTCTCCCATAAAGCTTTGAAGCTCTCAATATCCGGTTTAAAATCCCGGTTCAAGAAGAATTTATCTCTTGCAAAAAGTTAAAAGTTGCCGAAGAGGACCTGTTGCCATGATGTACGGTTCAAACATGGGTATCCCGCCTTATTGGCTTATCATATTATTGATTACATGGGGGCTTCAGCTGACAAAGCGGAAGTTTTGTCCATTAATCCGGCTATCACGCCACAACAAAGCTCGGGAGCTTCACACCCAAGGGGCCAAAGAGAGTATTGTTGCTATGCACAGCTCAAACATAGGCACCCATTGAGCACAGCTCACAAAGTTACTTGGGGGCTCTTTGTGTAAAGTAACAAAGAGCTTGAAAGGACCCTTGTAATTGGGTATCGACCCACGGCTTGGAAGCCTGGTGTATTCACCTAAAACCCCGGGTTAACCTGCCTTCATCAAGTAAGCCACTCCTATCCACGTAATCCTGGCATGACCCGCCGAACGTTTGACAGTTACTCTCATTGAGACCCTGAACTTGTCAAAGTTAAAACGGCGATTGGTTAGTTGGAGGCCCATCTTAAAAGGCTTTGTCAAATGGTTTAACTCAGCGGCCTGGCAGCCCATGAAAAGCCTCGAATTTGGGCCTGGCAGCCCTTGAAAAGCCTCGACTACACGGTTTTATTTGCCTTTGTCAAGATTTTTCTCTTTTGATAAATTTTATGTTGAACCGGTGTCTATTGACCCGGCATGACTATTAGTCATCAAATTAACCCGGTGTTCGTTAACCCGGCTCGACTTTCAACTACAAGTTGTCAGTACATAATCACTTATAATCCGGTGTTTATTGACCCAGCCTGGCTTTGGACTATAAGTCGCCAGTATATATTTGGATTGCGCCATTGGAATTATGCGCTTATAAATCATTGGGTATATTATTCAAATAGCCAACATGGCTGGAATTTAATTATGACCAGTATTATGATTAAGGTTTCCAAAGTCGCTTTTGCGCAATGGCTATCATGTTATCAATAGATATGATTTATTCTACAATTGAAGGAATAGTCCCGAGTTGCTGCAGGCTTACGACCCGGCACTTGGGGGCTACATTATTTCAGTTGAAATTACATCAAATACACAAGTCTCATGTCGCTGCAAGCATGCACCATGACACTTGGGGGCTAATGCAAAGTCATTTTTTGCTCACCTCATTGAAGACCCGACTCATCACATCATAATGAGCCGGCCCTTGGAGGCTACCAATTGCTCCTGTCAACAATTCAAGGTACACAAGTTTTCATCTATTATTGAAGGATCCACTGCTCAGTTGGTAAAGCACAAAGATCTCAACCTTGTGGACGTGGGTTCAAGCCCCATGATGGGGGTTACATCATATGATGTTATTTTCATTAAAGAATATATCAAATCCCAGCTCAACATTATCTTATTGAGCCGGCCCTTGGGGGGTTACATATTGCTGCTCAAGTTTACATGATCATATTTACAAAAGTCCCTGCTCATTATTGCATAATAACCCGGCCCTTGGGGGCTACACTGGTTGAAGTTTTTATAAGAATAAGGCAATTTCAAGTCCCAGGTTGCTGCAAGCATGACAACCCGACACTTGGGGGCTACATATGTGGAATACTCAGTTCTGACTGGTGATTGAAATGAACAACCTGGATTTCTTCAAGCTTGTGACATTCATATTGAAGCAAGTCTTAAGCTGTTGCTATGCTACCTTCTTAAGATTTGGGGGCTACAAGTGATAGGCATATAAGAGGTATATTTTCAAGTTTGATGTTAACTACAATTATGACCTGGTGCCGTCAATATTTGTAAACCGGTAATGATAAACCGGCAAGTTCAAGTCTTAAACCGGCACAGTTTAACATTCTCAAACCGGCAAGTTCTACATTCTTAAACCGGCTGCAGATCAGATGAGTATTTCAAAGGCCAATATTTTTGTTAAGCATTGGGAGCTGAAGTCAAAGGAGTTATTCTTCACAATATTTATCTATGACAAACCAATGTCAGCAAATTGATTATGAAGCTGGTCTATTGACTCGGAATTTCTAGAAGGAAATGACAAGGATTTAAAGATGCTCAGGATCAGTTTAACATGGATAAATCCAAATTAAACTGGGGCTAATGCCGGGGATATACCCCGCGGTATGACCCGGCTGGAGTTGTAAACCGGCTGGGACTTGGTAAACCGGCGGATGGTAAACCGGCGGAGAGTTAAGACAGAGAGTCAAGACAGATGGCTAAGACAGACGGTAAACCGGCTGGTGTTAAGCCGGTAGACAGTGTTAAACCGACAAACAATGTTAAACCGACAGACAATGTTAAACCGGCAGACGTTAAGAAGCCCAAGAAGGGAAGTCAGAATAGTTTAAGTTAAAGTCCGAGTTGGACTCCACATGTAACCCGCCCCTTCAACATATATAAGGAGGGGTAGGGCACCCCAAGAGGGACAAGTTCCACAAGTTTGATAAGTTAGGGTTAGACAAACAAGTCTAGAGCTCTCGAGTTAGAGCACCCGTGTAATTGTGACCATCATCATCAATATCAATGAAGCAGGATGTAGGCTTTTACCTCCACCGTGAGGGGCCGAACCTGGGTAAAACATCGCGTCTCTTGTCCCGCTCAACCCCTCTCAAGCTACCACATAGATGCGTTCGCCTCGCGACTAAAGTCCTGATACTAAGGACATCTGCCGTGACAATTCCATGACACCTAGATACTCCAATGTCACCTCAAGTATCCGTGGGTATGATTATACGATATGCATCACACAATCTTAGATTCATCTATTCAACCAACACAAAGAACTTCAAAGAGTGCCCCAAAGTTTCTACCGGACAGTCAAGACGAAAACGTGTGCCAACCCCTATGAATAAGTTCACAAGGTCACTGAACCCGCAAGTTGATCACCAAAACATACATCAAGTAGATCACATGAATATCCCATTGTCACCACAGATAAGCACATGCAAGACATACATCAAGTGTTCTCAAATCCTTAAAGACTCAATTTGATAAGATAACTTGAAAGGGAAAACTCAATTCATCACAATGAGATAGAGGGGGAGAAACATCATAAGATCCAACTATAATAGCAAAGCTCGCGATACATCAAGATCGTGCAAAATCAAGAACACAAGAGAGAGAGAGAGATCAAACACATAGCTACTGGTACATACCCTCAGCCCCGAAGGTGAACTACTCCCTCCTCGTCACAGAGAGCGCCAGGATGATGAAGATGGCCATCGGAGAGGGATTCCTCCCTCCGGCAGGGTGCCAGAATGGGTATAGATTGTTTTCCGGTGGCTACACAGGCTTGCGGGAGCGGAACTCCTGATCTAGGTTATGTTCTGGAAGTTTGGGTATATATAAGAGGTGTTGGAGTCGGGTGAGGGAGTCCTGGATTAGGGGGTCCTCGGGCGTCCGGACTTTGGTACGTAGGCCGAACTGATGGACAGTGAAGATGCAAGACCGAAGACACTCACCCGTGTTCGGATGGGACTTTCCTTGGCGTGGAAGGCAAGCTTGGCATCCCAATACGAAGATTCCTTTCTCTGTAACTGACTTTGTACAAACCTGGTCCCCTCCGGTGTCTATATAAACCGGAGGGTTTAGTCTGTAGAGGGGCAGAACAATCATAATCAGATAGGCTAGACTTCTAGGGTTTTAGCCATTACGATATCGTGGTCGATCAACTCCTGTATACTCATCAATATTAATCTAGCAGGATGTAGGGTTTTACCTCCATTGAGAGGGCCCGAACCTGGGTAAACATTGTGTTCCCTATCTCCTGTTACCATCAACCTCAGACGCACAGTTCGGGACCCCCTACCCGAGATCCGTCGGTTTTGACACCGACATTGGTGCTTTCATTGAGAGTTCCACTGTGTCGTCGCCAAGAAGTTAGATGGCCCCGTCAATCATCCACAATAACATTGTGAAAGTGCTAGTTATCGACTAGAGGGGGGGGGGTGAATAGGCGATTTTTATGAAAGTCTTCAAAACATGGAAGTTTCGAAGACAAGCGATAGAAACAAACCTATTACCATGCAGCGGAAGGTAGACTACACTAAGCAAGCCATAGTCAAGTATTCAATGGGATGAAAGCACAAGGACTAATAGCAGCTAGGCAGTATAGATCAGGATGGAAGATAGTATGAAGCCAATCAGAACAACAGTCACACAGTGAAGACAAATAGATAATGCAGACATGCAATGACTTCACAAGGACCAATCTGAAAGTAAAGATATGGGAAGGATGGAACCAGTGGCTCGTTGAAGACAATGATTTGTTGGACCAGTTCCAGTTGCTGTGACAACTATACGTCTGGTTGGGAGGCTGAGATTCAACTCAGAAGACCACGTCTTCACCTTATTCCCCTTGAGCTAAGGAAACCCAGTCCTCGCCCAATCACTCTAGTAAGTCTTCAAGGTAGACTTCCAAACCTTCACAGACTTCGTTCACCGGCGATCCACAATGACTCTTGGATGCTCAGAACGCGACGCCTAACCGGCTGGAGGATTCACAGTCCTCAAGTGTAATAAGTCTTCAGATCACACAGACAGGAAGACTTCAGTGATGCCTAACACTCTTTGGCTCTAGGTGTTTAGTGCTTTGTCCTCGCAAGGAATTCTCTCTCAAAGGCTTCGAGGTGGTTGCTCTCAAACGACAAAAGCCGTACACTAACTCTGAGCAGCCAACCATTTATGGTTGTAGGGGGTGGGCTATTTATAGCCACTAGGCAACCCGACCTGATTTGTCCAAAATGACCCTGGGTCACTAAGGAACTGACACGTGTTCCAACGGTCAGATTTCAAACACACACGACAACATTACTTGGGCTACAAGCAAGGCTGACTTATCCAGCTCTAGACAAGATTTGCGCTCATTGTCTTTGCTCGAAGACATAGGATTTTGGTTAAGCATCACTTCAGTCATTCTGACTGGTTCGCTTGGACCCCACTTAACAGTACGGTGGTTCCTATGACTCAACAAAGAAGAAAAAGAACGATGAAACAACTAAGTCTTCGCGCTCCATAGTCTTCACGCGATGTCTTCTCTTGTCATAGTCTTCAATGTGAATGTCTTCACATACCACCTTTGACTTCAATGTCTTCATACATTTTTAGGGGTCATCTCTGGTAGGAAAACCGAATCAATGAGGGACTTCTACCTGTGTTATCCTGCAATTCTCACAAACACATTAGTCCCTCAACCAGGTTTGTCGTCAATACTCCAAAACCAACTAGGGGTGGCACTAGATGCACTTACAATCTCCCCCTTTTTGGTGATTGATGACAAACTGGTTGAAGTTTTCAACGGGGAATAAAATATGTGAAATTGTAAAGGATAGGGTATTGTATTCATAAGTGGCAAAGGCTCCCCCTGAAGATGTGCATATAAGTAATTTGCTTTTGGAATGCAAATGCACATGGCAGGTTGTACTTGTGGAGATCCTCTTCAACTTATGATGACAATTCATCATGCATGATTTGATGTAACGAAGATAATGACATGCATAATGAAAAATGGACGTCTGCAAAATGACCTATGTGCGGAAGTTATCATCGCACATGCGGAATTTATCATCGCATCACAGAATAGCAAATAAGTAGCAGACGACCATCGAGTTTAAGTGTTACAACTCAAAGAACCAAATGTATCGAAAAGCTAGAGTTGTAAGCACTTGGCAAACGTAGCAAAAAGTAAGGCAACCACCCATATGGACCCACTTGAAGACTATCAACTCATATGCTTCTCCCCCTTTTGTTAGTAAGGACCAAAAAGGTTTGAAGACATAGAGCGCCTACTCGTTCCCATGAGGTACAGGCGAGGCAGTAGGGTCGTCGTTGAGGTCCGGTGGTGCAGAAGAACTTGGTGCAGTGTCGACATGCGCGGAAGTTGGAGGAGGTGAAGTGGCATCATCTTGGCCATCGATGACTCTGGCATTCACTGTCGCAGCTGAGGACGAATAGTCAGAGTCTTCAAGTGAGGGAGTCCGACGCAAGTGAGCATTCCTTGGAGGAGTTGAGTCAAACTTCAATCTTTCGGTGAAGCCATCGTCCTGCAGATCAGCTTCAGCACTGAGCAATGTCAAACTCTTCCAAGACCTCCGACAGGTTTCATGAGTAACAAAGGCATTCTTGGTGGCAAGATTGCGAATGCGATTGACATCCACCAAGAGGCTTTGCATCTGACGCTTAAGCCAGTTGTGATGCTTGTCCTGTTTCTGGTGTAGCGCAACGAGAAGCTCTCGGTCATTGAGAACATGAGATCGCCTCCGAGGCCTTTGGGCAATGGTGCTTCTAGTGGCGCCAGTTTGAGCGCGAGGGGCACGTGTATTGCCAGCCAAGGGATAAACACGCGAGACTGCCTGAACTCCTTTAATGGGCTGGGTGAAGCTTTGGTGATCAACATTGTGAAGATAAATGGGATCCTGAGCAGGCTCTGGGTAAATAGCTTCAACAGACAAATCAACCTCTGACAAGAATACAAGATGATTGCGCGTAGACGGCTAATAGTTGATGGCAGAGTGAAGCTTGATAAGGCGCATTACCCATGGAGCATAGAACTTCAGACCAAAAATGTCGGAGCCAGATGCAGCCAACTGCCTGACGAAGAAGTCTTGAGCATTGGAGCTGATGCCATTGAAGATATAGAAAACCAAGGTCTTCATTGCTCCTTCAAGCTTCGCTGCAGATGAATGCCCTTTGACAGGCCATAGAGTTTTTCCGATGATATGATAAATGGTGCGAGGCAAATACTCTAGGTCTTCAACAAAGAATTCAGATGGGTAGTCAGCGTCGTGAGGCAAAGGCTTCATCATGCTCAACATTTGGCTCATGTTGGGTTCTGGCTTATGAAAAATGCTCTCCAAAGCATTTTGGTGTTGTTGACAACCTGGTTCATAGTATTCATCGGGAGTGGGCAGGCCTGTGAGCTCAGTGATATCAAGAGCTTTGGCTTCATGGTGGACATTGCCTGTCATCCACTCAAGGACCCAAGTCTTTGGATCCCTGTTGTAGCCTCGAATGTGAAGAGTTGCATAGAACTGTAGCAGAAGCTCTTCATTCCAGTGTTCCTTGTCTGTGAAAAACTGCAGGAGTCCAGCGTCTCTGAAGCAATCCAATGCCTCTTCTAGACAGGGTAGGCCAGCTATAGGTTCAGTGTCGAGACGCATATGTGGAAATATGCGCCCTTCATTGTATAAGACGTAGGAATAGTAGCTGCGCTGCTGATAGCTCCAGAACCGATCCGATGAAATGCGAGGTTTGGTGTAAGGGTTCTTGGCGCTGTTGAAGAAGGTGTTATGTGCCACGAAGCCATTCACATTGAAGACCCCAGGAGAGGTTGCAGTGCCTGGGAATCTTGGAAGTCTTGGCTTGGGCTTCTGGACATGAGGTCTGTGCTCGACATGATAGTGAAACTGTGGACCTGCAGCAGGTGGAGGAACCAGAATGGGCCATCGGACCATAACAGGCTGACCATGATCAAATGCCAGCTCAATTGTATGAGGTCTTGGAGGGGGTACAGGAGCATTGGCATTGGCATTGACATGGGCTTCAGGGTCCACATTGGCTTCAGGAGCTTCAGTATTGGCTTCGGGCGCTGCAGTGGCTTCAGGTGCATGCACTTCTGGCACCGCATGAGCTTCAGGCGCCACATTAGCTTCAGCCATGACAACGCCATTGGCTTCAGTGTTCATGTTGGTGGCCGCCTCAGGATTGTTAACCTCCACTTCAGGAGCTGGAGGGTCGGAACGTTCTCCTCGAGAACAACATCTTGGTGGGACGGGGGTGTAGCAACTCTTTCTACTTCAACTCTTGGTTCTTCTCCTTCATCGGCTGATGCAGCCGGAATATCTTCAGCCGTTTTGGCTTCAGACTCAGAAACGTGCACACTGGAAGGGACTTGGGGCCTTGGTCCTTTGCGAAGCCTGCATAATGCTGGCGACACTTGTGGAGATGGAGTTGGCTGGGCCTCAAAGTCATTGTCATCTTTCACGGGTGAGGTGACTTGTGGTTGGGGAGAACTTGGGGTGTCTTGTCGTTGTGGGTGATCAGCCCACGAGGCATCCTGAGCAGTTGGCGTCATAGGATGACCAATGCTGATGAGTTCGCTGTGCGTGAGCACAGGTGATGATACCAAATTGTGCTCGATCTGAGGAAGGACTTCATCATCTTCAACATTGTCGTGAGGACCAATGTCTTCAGCTGCGGTGGGGTCAACAGCTGGATTGTCTTCAGCTTCAGGAGCCTTTGTGTAAGCAGGCTCATGAACTATCACTTGGCGCTCTTGATGTTCAGACGCAGGACGAGCCACTAAGATTGGTTCGACATCAAGGGGCTCTGTGGGAGCAGCCCGGTCTCTCTTCTTGGTTTTCCGTTTCTTGGATGGGGGAGCATCATCAGTGGTGGCCTTGGTCTTGCGTTTTCTTGCTTCGGCTTCAGCTACCCTTGTTTTCTTGAGTTCTGAAGCCACTGTGGGGACCTTAGGCTTCAACCCTGTCATACTGGCTGGGAAGACAATTGGATGTATTTCCTGCCTTGGTGCTTTGGGTTCTACCACAACTGGCTTCTTCTTCTTCTTGGCCGCCATTCGGGGGTCGATGCCTGGACGCCCCAAAGCCTTGCGCTTTTCAGCTTCATTGTATCCCTTAACACATTTAGCAGCAAGATCCTTCATGCGCTCACAAGAACCTTTGGCTTCTTCGCGTTTCATGCGGAATGCTTCCTTGAGCTCATGCATCATGACCTAGAAGTTCTGAATGTCTTCAACATTGAGCTTGGCCATATGCTTCTTGAACTGAGCCTTTTCATAATCTATCTTATGTGTCAGCTCAACAATTTTCTGAGCTAGAGCCAGCTTAGCAGCAATGGCTCCATGGAAGGCGACGCTGAGGCCAATGGGAAGCTGAAGATCATCAAAGCTGACATTTGGGCTGTCAAACCACTCATCAATGAACTTGTTTAAGATTTCCACATCAAAGAGAGGAAGGTCATTGAAGATTTCCGCCTCTTGCTTGCTCTTGATCAACTGCTCAAGAGCGTCATCGCCAAGATCGTCATCGCTGGACACATCAATGGCGTCATTCTAGTTGCGCAGAACAGCAGCAGGGGTTAGTGCTTGGCTAGTGGGTTGCATGGGCATCTTCACTTTGGCGGGCTTGGAGATGCGTGAAAGATCTTCAGACTGCACACTGTCTTCAGGAGGTGCAGTGGCCAGAGGCTTCGCCCGTGAAACCTTTGGTGCAGGGGAAGGCTTCGAAGCTTTAGGTTTCTTCAGCTTGTTTGGCTTCGGTGGTGCAGGCGCTTCGTCAGAATCAGCGTCGTCTGTAGGTTGATCCACAACTGTCCCTTGAACCATAATATGAGAGATGAGACCATCTAGGTTGTAGAAGGGCCCAACAAGATTGGGTTCAGCTTCGCGAGTGCCATCGGCACGAGGAGCAGAGGGACCTGGATTGAAGTCTAATCCCCGCGACTTCTTGTTTTCTTTGGCCGAGTTCTTGGCAAACTGGAAGTTGCGCTTGAACAGATTATCGTCATGGCACCATAGTAATGAAGATGGGTCTGCATCTGCAGGCTGTGGTCCACGAACCATGCAAGGATAGAAGCCTTGTTCAATGGCTTCAGCTCTGGACCTGGGTTGAAGATTTCTGTACAAGATGTCTCCCCACGGTCGCTTGATGGCATTCTTCTTAGCATATTCCTGGGTCACGAACCTGTACTTGTACCATTGTTCTGCCCAATATCTTCGAATCCATTGGATTCGGGTTTTCCGCTGATTGTAGTCCTCCTCTGGATCTGTCTTGTACAGCTCATAGAGGTCAGGAGGCAAATCTCTTGAGGTGTTTCCACGGCGCTGTCTGTCACCCTTCCTTGCAGATTTCTCTGTTGCCATGAAGTTTAGACTGAAAGGCTTCAAAACTGTCAAAGTCTTCCGTCTACTGGTCAGACAAGAACTGGCTTCAGGAGAATTTATATGATGCTGTAAGAACTCTGCAAATGAATGCAGACTATGAGAACCAAGGGATTCTCCCACGGAAATGTACCTGTGACAGCATTAAAGGTGCGAGGGAAGGGGAAGAGGTCATATGCATTCTCAGAAGATTCTGAAGATAAATCAGTTTAGAAGACATTGACCTCATAGTGCGAAGACATTCACTCATAGGTAGAGAGTTGGTTCTAGATTTGTACGAATCCATGAATAAGTACAAGTGAGGAATCTAACTACTTTGTGAAGCATAAGTGAACATACTAGGCATGTTATGAGATGCAGTATGAGATAGATCCAACTTGTGTGAACAGAAACTACTTGTGGTGGAAAAGGATGAATCTATCGGATCAAAAAGACTATAAAAAGGAGGTTTTATTTACCACACGAGGAACTGCTAGACGGAGTAGGAGAGGAGGCCGAGAAGTTCGATCTTCCGTGCCCTAACTTGGTGACGGAGGACACCTACGGCGACGGCAGAGAAGACGATGTCCGCGGCCGGCGTGACGACGACGTCGGTGAGGTCACGGCAGCTAAGCGCTTCGTCGCCGGCGTCGTCGAGGGCTAGCGGTGGCGCTAGGGTTTGTGCGAGAGTGAAAGAAGAGATAATGACTGGGGTGAGGCATGTATTTATAGGGACAGGGACGGCACAGTGTTATTACACAGGTGCCCCTGGCGATTCGCATCTGAAGGACACATGGCGATCATGCAACACATGAGAGGTTGTTCCACGTTCCCATGCACGCCTGGATTGTCGGGTGGTCGTTCTCGCTTCTCCGGGTTTCAGGCAAAAAGGATTGAGCATTGAAAACAGATTAATGTTTGTCTCTGTGTCTTCTGCTGACAAGGACGCAGAGAATACGTTTTGACAGTTTCAACAGAATGCATATGATTTGGATAGATAGACTTATAGAATCATAGAAGGGTTAGGGTCCGATCACATTCTCTTAGTTCAAAAGATTCAACAAGAAGACATAGCTATAAGTGAACGCTGTAGAGGACAGAAACCAAATCAGTACATTGAAGATAAACGAGAAGTCATGTTGACATTGAAGGCAAACGAAATGCAAAGACTTTGCAATGTAATACCAACAGAGAGTATTCCAAACAGGAGTTTGGTGGTGGCGTTACCCACCGTATAGGAAATATTAGACCCAGACACGACGCACAATTATCGTGGCGCTCCGAAGTCAAATCCACGTTAATGTATTCACACTCAGAATGTAAGTCTTCATTGATTGAAGAAATACTTTACTTCGTGTGTTGCTCATTTAAGTCATCAACATCCATAAGTGTTAGGACGTGTGCCTGATCACAGGACATTTGAGGATTCCAAGATATTTAGCTCACACCGTAACTTGCAAAACCTTTTCTCATCCAAGGGCTTTGTGAAGATATCTGCCAGTTGCTCTTCAGTGTTGACATGTATGCTATCAATATCTTCCTTCATGACATGATCTCTGAGAAATTGATGACGAATTTCAATGTGCTTTGTCTTCAAGTTCTGAACTGGGTTGTTAGCAATCTTGATGGCACTTTCGTTGTCGCAGTAGAGTGGCACTTGCTTCAGATGAATGCCATAGTCTTTGAGTGTTTGCTTCATCCATAGAAGCTGAGCGCAGTAAGATCCAGCAACAATGTATTCAGATTCAACAGTGTAGAGAGATACACAGTTCTGCTTCTTTGAAGACCAACATACAAGTGATTGTCCCAGAAAGTGACATGTGCCTGATGTAGACTTGCGATCCACCTTGTCACCAGCATAATCAGCATCCGAGAATCCAACTAGATCAAACTCTGAGCCCTTTGGATACCATAATCCTAGTGTTGGGGTGTGAGCCAAATATCGAAGAATTCGCTTCACAGCTAAGTGATGCGATTCCTTTGGTGCCGCTTGGAATCGGGCACACATGCAAACACTAAGCATGATATCTGGCCTAGATGCACATAAATAAAGCAAAGAACCAATCATGGAGCGGTATACCTTTTGATCGAACTCTTTACCATTGTCGTCGGGACCCAGATGGTGTTTAGCTGGCATTAGCGTCGTGTCACCTTTGTAGTCTTGCATTCCAAACTTCTTCAGGCAATCTTTGAGGTATTTCTCTTGAGATATGAAGATGCTGTTGCGTTGCTGTCGTATTTGAAGACCAAGGAAGAACTTCAGCTCACCCATCATGGACATATGATATTGCTCTTGCATCATATATCCAAACTCATCACTGTATTTCTGGTTGGTGCAGCCGAAGATAATGTCATCCACATATATTTGGCACACAAACAGTTCACCATCATATGTCTTCGTGAAGAGTGTGGGATCTAGGGAACCAGGTTTGAAGCCTTTGCTCTTCAGGAAGTCTTTGAGTGTGTCATACCAAGCACGAGGGGCTTGTTTAAGGCCATACAGTGCCTTGTTGAGCTTGTAAACCATGCCAGGATGTTTTGGATCTTCAAAGCCAGGCGGTTGTGCAACATACACTTCTTCTTCAATCTTGCCATTGAGAAAAGCACTCTTCACATCCATTTGATACAGAAGAATGTTATGATGATTTGCATAGGCCAGCAGTATGCGTATAGCTTCAAGCCTAGCCACAGGAGCAAATGTCTCATCAAAGTCAATTCCTTCAACTTGAGTGTATCCTTGAGCAACGAGACGGGATTTGTTTCTGACAACTTGACCATGCTCATCTTGCTTGTTGCGATATATCCATTTAGTGCCTATGATATTGTGCTTACGAGGATCAGGACGCTTGACCAGTTCCCATACATTATTCAGTTCAAATTGTTGAAGCTCTTCTTGCATAGCTTGAATCCATTCAGGTTCCATGAAGGCTTCATTAACTTTCTTGGGTTCAGATATTGAGGCGAATGCGAAGTGCCCACAGAAATTTGCTAGTTGTGTTGCCCTTGAACGAGTGAGTGGACCAGGTGCATTAATGCTATCAATTATTCTCTCAATCTGTACTTCATTTGCAACATGAGGATGAACAGGACGAAGATTTTGCTCTTGCTAATCATTGTCATCGTTGGAATGATTGTCTTCAGGCTGAGCATTGTCTTCAGGTTGATCAGGTGCAGAGATGATGAGTTCCTCTTCAGGCTGAGCTTCAGACGGTATGATTTCTCTAGTTCCCATAAGCTTGATGGTTTCACTGGATGGAACTTCATCTAACACATTTGGCAGGTGCTCTCTTTGTGAGCCGTTAGTCTCATCGAGCCGCACATCCACAGTTTCAACCACTTTATAGTTAAAGAGGTTGAAGACTCTATAGGAGTGCGAATCCTTTTCGTATCCAAGCATAAAACCTTCATGTGCTTTCGGTGCAAATTTTGAAGTGTGATGTGGATCCTTGGTCCAGCACCTGGCACCAAATACTCTGAAGTAGCTGACATTTGGCTTCTTACCAGTGAGGAGCTCATAGGATGTTTTGTTTAGAAGCTTGTGAAGATAAACATGGTTGATAATATGGCATGCAGTATCAATGGCTTCAGGCCAGAACTTTCTTGGAGTCTTGTATTCATCGAGCATTGTCCGAGCCATCTCAATAAGTGTTATGTTCTTGCGTTCCACGTGCCATTCTGCTGCAGTGTGTATGGAGCTGAGAACTCATGAGTGATGCCCAAAGTATCAAGATATGTGTCGAGGTCAGTGTTCTTGAATTCAGTGCCATTGTCACTTCTGATGTGCTTGATCTTGACGCCATAGTTGTTCATGGCTCGATTGGCAAAGCGTCTGAAGACATCCTACACATCAGTCTTGTAGAGAATTATATGCACCCATGTATATCTTGAATAATCATCAACAATGACGAAGCCATAGAGACAAGCAGTAGTAGTAAGAGTTGAGTAGTGAGTGGGACTGAAGAGGTCCATGTGTAGCAGTTTGAAGGGTTGAGTCGTTGTCATGATTGTCTTCGAGGGATGCTTGGCTCTCGTCATCTTTCCGGCTTCACAGGCACCGCATAGGTGATCTTTCTTGAACTTGACGCCCTCGATGCCTATGACATGCTTCTTCTTTGCAAGAGTGTGCAAGTTCCTCATGCCAGCATGCCCTAGCCTCCGATGCCAGAGCCAGCATTCTGAAGCCTTTGCTAGAAGACATACGGCAAGCTGTGGTCCTGCTGAGAAATCTAACACGTACAAATCATCTTTCCGATACCCTTCAAAGACTAGAGACTTGTCAGATTCCATTAGAACAAGGCAACAATATTTTACAAATATCACAATCATGTTTAAATCGCAAAGCATTGAGACAGACATTAAGTTGAAACCAAGGGATTCAACAAGCATCACTTTATCCATGTGTCGATCCCTTGAGATTGCAACTCTACCTAGACCCAATACCTTGCTTTTACCCGTATCAGCAAATGTAATGTGACTCTTGTCAGATGGACGTAAAGTTGAGTCCATGAGAAGACTTCGCTTGCCAGTCATGTGATTAGTACACCCACTATCAATAATCCATTCTGAAGTAGCTGGTGTCATACCCTACAGTGCAGTTGGGGGGATAGGCTTCACGAAGAGAATTGTGAAGCATAAACATTTGACGAGCAAGTGGATTATGAAAGCTTAGATCGAGGTTAGGACTGATAGGGCAAGTAGCAAGCGACTTAGGAACAATATACATAATAAGACCATTTGGGCATTTGATCTTGCGCCCTACAAGATGTTTAAGGTCCCCAACAATAACTTCAGACAAATTTGATTTTCGGCTGGAGACCCTTCCCTGCAAAAGAGAGTTAAGCTTTCTTAGCCACCCACATCTTCAAGGGTGGCTTCGAAGCAATGAGTCTAAGTGCAACATCTGAGAACTTTGGCTTAGAAGCTCTAGCAAATAGTCTTGTAGGAGGGCAATAGTACTCATAAGAATAAGCAGAGTAGTCCTTGGTCTTATGAACATGGCGGCTTGATGAAGCACGCTCATATTCATAGGCCTGAGTATGGTTTCCCTGCAAAACATTTGCGTTAGTGCGACTCAGGTGAGCCCTCTGTCTGTATGAAGCCTTTGGACCATATGAAGCCTGTGGTCTGGGGTTTGTCTTCTTCACTTGTGGTGTCATGATGACATTCACAGGAAGATTCTCCAGACACCTTTTCGGCACCCAAACTTTCTTCATAGGTGGCCCATTCCTACAGTTAGTACCAATATACCTGGCAAACACTTCACCATTCGGATTCTTAAACAGTTTATAGTTTGCATCAAAGGATTCATCAATAACAATGGGATTAGCACAAGTGAAGCCAGATAGGGTGGATGGATCCACTGAAAATTCCTTTGCAGCAACTCATGTGGTTTTGGGGTACTGCTCAGGTTTCCAGTAAGAGCCATCAGCATTCATTTTCCTTTCGAGCCCAACACCCTCTTTCCTAGGGTTTCTGTAAGTGCATCTAGTGCCACCCCTAGTTGGTTTTGGAGTATTGACGACAAACCTAGTTGAGGGACTAATGTGTTTGTGAGAATTGCAGGATAACACAGGTAGAAGTCCCTCATTGTTTCGGTTTTACTACCAGAGATGACCCCCAAAAATGTATGAAGACATTGAAGTCAAAGGTGGTATATGAAGATATTCACTTTGAAGACTATGACAAAAGAAGACACGTTATGAAGCCTATGGAGCTCGAAGACTTAGAACTTTCGTAGTTCTTTTTCTTTTGTGTTGAGTCATAGGAACGACCGTACTGTTAAGTGGGGTCCAGGAGAACCAGTCAGAATGACTGAAGTGATGCCTAAACAAAAAACCTATGTCTTCGAGTGAAGACAATGAGAGCGAATCTTGTCCAGAGCCGGACAAGTCAGCTTTGCTTGTAGCCCAAGTAAAGTTGCCATGAGAGTTTGAAATCTGACCGTTGAGACACGTGTCAGTTCCTTAGTGACCCAGGGTCATTTCGGACAAATCAGGTCGGGTTGCCAAGTGGCTATAAATAGCCCACCCCCTACAACCATAAACGGTTGGCTGCTCAGATTTCAGTGCACGACTTTTGTCGTTTGAGAGCAACCCACCTCGAAGCCTTTGAGAGAAAATTCCTAGTGAGGAGAAAAGCCCTAACCACCCAAAGCCAGAGAACATTGGGCATCACTTAAGTCTTCTTGTCTGTGTGATCTGAAGACTTATTACACTTGAGGACTGTGAATCCTCCAGACGGTTAGGCGTCGCGTTCAGAGCATCCAAGAGACATTGTGGATTGCCAGTGAATGAAGTCTGTGAAGGTTTGGGAGTCTACCTTGAAGACTTACTAGAGTGATTGGGCGAGGACTATGTGACCTTAGCTCAAGGAGAATACGGTGAGGACTTGGTGTCCTGAGCTGCGTGTTCAGGACTGGGTGTCCGGGACTGTGTGTCCTAAGGTTTAAATACCTAGCCGCTCCAACCAGACGTACAGTTGTCACAGCAACTGGAACTGGTCCAACACATCATTGTCTTCAACGAGTCACTGGTTTCATCTTCACTTCCTTTTTCTTACTGTTACTCATTGTGAAGCCATTGCATGCTTGTTCTATCTTTTGTCTTCACAACGTGAATGTATGATCTGTTTGGCTTCATAACTTCTTCCTACCTGATCCTTATTACACTGCAGCTGTTTGTCTTTGTGCTTTCACTCTATTGAATACTTGACCATGGCTTGCCTAGTGTAATCTAACTTCCGCTGCAAAGTAATAGGCAAAATCTTCTCTGTTTATCTTCATAACTTCCACATTTTGAAGACTTTCATAAAAATCGCCTATTCACCCCCCCTCTAGTCGATATAACGCACTTTTAATTGGTATCAGAGCAAGGTGCTCCCTTGTTCTGTGTGATTCGGTTTAACCACCTGGAGTTTTAGCTATGTCGACTGCAGGGATAATCAAAGTCTCCGCTGCGTGCCCCGTCTTCGATGGAACTGAATATCCCTACTGGAAGAATAAGATGCGCATGCATCTTGAAGCCATTGACGTCGACCTATGGTATGTCGTCGAGAACGGCGTTCCCAAGGCTGGAGAAGGTGTCACTGCTGCTGATGTCAAGAAGTTCACTCAACTGGACTCTACTGCCAAAAATATCATCTATGGTCATCTGACAAAAGGACAGTATGGCCGTGTGAGTGCCTTGAAGACATCCAAGCTGGTCTGGGACTGGCTCTCCAAGGTCAATGAAGGCATCTCAACCCAGAGAGATCAGAGAATCAGTGTTCTTCGCAACCTCTTCAACCGCTTCAAGCGAAATGACAATGAGAATGTCCAGCACACATTTGACCAGCTCACTGACATCACAAATGAACTTCAAGCCCTCGGCGCCACTGAGATCACCAAACATGAAATCGTCAAGACGCTGCTGAGATCACTTGATAGTTCGTTTGACATCCTAGCCCTGATGATTCAAGAACGTCCTGATTTGAAGACACTCGATCCGTCTGACATACTTGAGAGGCTCAACACACATGAGTTCCAGCTTTCTGAGAAAAGAGATATCTACGGTCAAAACTATGGGTGAACTCGTGCCTTGAAGGCAAAAGCTATTTCCTCATCTGAAGAAGAATCTGACAGCAGTTCTGATGATCCTGAAGACATTGGAAGGGAACTTGCAATGCTAGTGAAGAAGTTCCAAAAATTCACCAAGAAGAAAGGCTTCAGAAAATCCTCACAATCAAGCTCAAGGAATGATGAAGCTTCCGCTCATGACTACAAGAAGAAAACATGTCACAAGTGCAAGAAAACTGGACACTTCATCTCTGAGTGTCCACAGTGGGACAATGAGAACAGAAGGAAGAACAAGAGCAAGGAATATGATTCTGATGACAAGAAGAAGAAGAAATACTCAAAGTCTTCTTCCAAGTCTTCCTCAAAGTCTTCATCACATAAGAAGAGCTCATCTGGCAAGGCACGTGCGTTTGTTGGCAAGGAAATGGATTCAGAGGAGGAGTCTGCTTCTGAGGAGGCAGAGGTGGAATCTGAGGAGGAGTCTGATTCTGGCATTGCGAGTCTGGCTACAGCATACGTCGCCAAGTCCATCTTCAACACTAAAGACAATGACTTCATCACCGACACTGATGCAAATGACAAGAACGACTCCACTCCTACCTACTGCTTCATGGCACGCGGTGCCAAGGTAAACACACGCACTACTCGCTATCAAACATCTAGTGACGATGACTCTGACTGTGATTCAAAACCAAGCTACAAAACACTTGCTAAAATTGCAACTAAACAACAGAAAGCTATGGAACATATTCAAAAACTGTTAGACAGAAGCGATGATCTGTTGGGTGCTGAAATGACTCGATCTGAATCCTTAATTGAAGACATAAAAAAATCTTCACGTTAAGTATCAGGAACTTGAAGATCGTCTTGGTACTCTCTCAATAACTCATGAAAAGCTTTCCTATGATTATCTTCAAAGGAAGCAAGAACTTGAGAATTTGAGAGCAGCTCATGAAGATCTTCAAAAGGAAAACGAATCACTTCGCGCCGAACAGATCAGTTCCGCTCAGGAAGGATTTGAACCACCATGTCTTAAATGCATTGAGCGTGATAATGCTACTTCTATTGCTGAATGTTCCACTGTTACTGCTGTTGCAATATCTTCAACTGTTGATGTGGTAACTAACCCCTCTGCTGAGGATACCACTGCTATTGCTGATGAGAATGCTAGATTGAAGACATTGCTTGAAACAGGGATGTACAAAAGTCTTAAAGGACATCGGACATTATGTGAAGCAGATTCTAAACTGAAACCCTAGGAAAGAGGGTGTTCGGTTCGTAAGGAAAATAAATGCAGATGGCTCTTACTGGAAACCTGAGCAGTACCCCAAAACCACATGGGTTGCTGCAAAGGAACCTTCAGCAGATCCATCCAATTTATCTGGCTTCACATGTGCTAACCCCATTATTATTGATAAATCCTTTGATGCAAACTATAAACTGTTTAAGAATCAGAATGGTGAAGTGTTTGCCAGGTACATTGGTACTAACTGCAGGAATGGACCGCCTATGAAGAAGATCTGGGTTCCGAAAAAGTGTTTGGAAAATCTTCCTGTGAATGTCTTCATGACACCTCACTTGAAGAAGACAAACCTCAGACCAAAGGCTTCATACGGTCCAAAGGCTTCATACAAACAGAGGACTCACCTGAGTCACACTAACGCAAATGTTTTGCAGGGAAACCATACTCAGGCATATGAATATGAGAGCGGTTCTTCGAACCGTCATGTTCATATGACCAAAAATTATTCTGCTTATTCCTATGAGTATTATTGTCCACCTGCAAAACTGTTTGTTAAGGCTTCAAAGCCAAAATTCTCAGATGCTGCACTTAGACTTATTGCTTCTAAGCCACCCTTGAAGATGTGGGTGGCTAAGAAAGCTTAACTCTCTTTTGCAGGGAAAGGTCTCCAGCAAAAAAACAAAATCTTCTGACGCTATTGCTGGGGACCTTAAAAATCTTGTAGGGCGCAAGATAAAATGCCCGAATGGCATCATTATGTACTCCGTTCCTGAATCGCATGCTACTCTCCCTATTAGTCCTAATCTGGATCTAAGTTTTCATAACCCACTGGTTCGTCAAATGTTTTTGCTTCACAATTCTCTTCGTGAAGCCTATCCCCCTAACTGCACTGTAGGGTACGACACCAGCGTCTTCAAAGTCTTCAGAATGGATTATTGACAGTGGGTGTACAAATCACATGACTGGCAAAAGAAGCCTTCTTATGGACTCAACCTTACGTCCATCCGACAAGAGCCACATCACATTTGCTGACACTGGTAAAAGTAAGGTATTGGGTCTAGGTAGAGTTGCAATCTCAAAGGATCAACACATGGATAAAGTCATGCTTGTTGAATCCCTTGGCTTCAACTTAATGCCTGTCTCAATGCTTTGCGATTTGAACATGATCGTAATGTTTGGAAAATATCGTTGCCTAGTACTAATGGAATCTGACAAGTCTCTAGTGTTTGAAGGGTATCAAAAAGATGATCTGTACGTGGTAGATTTCTCAGCAGGGCCACAACTTGCAGTATGTCTTCTTGCAAAAGCTTCAGAATGCTGGCTTTGGCATCGGAGGCTTGGGCATGCTGGCATGAGGAACCTCCTCACCCTTGCGAAGAAGAAGCATGTCATAGGCATCGAGGGCGTCAAGTTCAAGAAAGATCACTTATGCGGTGCCTATGAAGCAGGGAAGATGACAAGGGCAAAACATCCTCCGAAGACAATCATGACTACTACTCAACCCTTTGAACTGCTCCACATGGACCTTTTCGGCCCCACTCACTACTCAACTTTTACTACTACTGCTTGCCTCTATGGCTTCGTCATTGTTGATGATTACTCTAGATATACTTGGGTGCACATAATCCTGTACAAGACTGAAGTGCAGGATGTCTTCAGACGCTTCACGAATCGTGCTATGAACAATTTTGGCGCCAAGATAAAACACATCAGAAGTGACAATGGCACTGCATTCAAGAACACTGGCCTTGACACATACCTTGATACCTTGGGCATCACACATGAATTCTCAGCTCCGTACACGCCACAGCAGAATGGCGTCGTCGAACACAAAAACAGAACACTCATTGAGATGTCCAGAACAATGCTAGATGAATACAAGACTCCAAGAAAATTCTGGACTGAAGCCATTGACACTGCATGCCATACTATCAATCATGTTTATCTTCACAAGCTTCTGAACAAGACATCTTCTGAACTCCAAACTGGCAAGAAGCCAAATGTCAGTTACTTCAGAGTATTTGGCGCAAGGTGCTGGATCAAGGACCCACACCACACCTCAAAGTTTGCACCAAAAGCACATGAGGGCTTTATGCTTTGATATGGAAAGGATTCACACTCCTACAGAGTCTTCAATCTCTTTCATTACAAAGTGGTTGAAATAGTGGATGTGCGGTTCGATGAGACAAATGGTTCACAAAGAGAGCAACTGCCAAATGTGCTAGATGAGATTCCAGCTAGTGAATCAATCAAGCTAATGGGAACTGGAGAGATTATACCTTCTGAAGCTCAGCCTGAAGAAGAACTTATCATCTCAGCACCTGATCAACATGAAGACAATGCTCAGCCTGAAGACATTCCTCCCAACAACAACACAGATCAGCAAGAGCAAAGTCTTCGCCCTATACATCCTCGTGTTGCAAATGAAGTGCAGATTGACAGAATAATTGACAGCATCAATGCACATGGGCCACTCACTCGTTCAAGGGCAACTCAGCTAGCAAATTTCTGTGGGCACTTTGCATTCGTCTCAATATCAGAACCCAAGAAAGTTGAAGAAGCCTTCATGGAACCTGAATGGATTCAAGCTATGCAAGAAGAGCTTCAACAGTTTGAGCTGAATAATGTATGGGAACTAGTTAAGCGTCCTGATCCACGGAAGCACAACATAATAGGCACCAAATGGATATACCACAACAAACAAGATGAGCATGGTCAAGTTGTCAGAAACAAAGCTCGTCTCGTTGCTCAAGGATATACTCAAGTGGAAGGCATTGACTTCGATGAAACATTTGCTCCCGTGGCTAGGCTTGAAGCCATACGCATTCTGGTGGCCTATGCAAATCATCATAACATACTTCTATATCAAATGGATGTGAAAAGTGCCTTTCTCAAAGGCAAGATTGAAGAAGTGTATGTTGCACAACCGCCTGGCTTTGAAAATCCAAAACATCCTGACATGGTATACAAGCTCAACAAGGCACTGTATGGCCTCAAACAAGCCCCTAGGGCCTGGTATGACACACTCAAATACTTCCTAAAGAGCAAAGGCTTCATACCTGGTTCCCTAGACCCCACTCTTTTCACGAAGACATATGATGGTGAACTGTTTGTGTGCCAAATATATGTGGATGACATTATCTTCGGCTGCACCAATCAGAAGTACAGTGAAGAGTTTGGATATATGATGCAAGAACAATATCAGATGTCCATGATGGGGGAGCTGAAGTTCTTCCTTGGTCTTCAAATACGACAACAACGCAATGGCATCTTCATATCTCAAGAGAAGTATCTCAAATATTGCTTGAAGAAGTTCGGTATGCAAGACTGCAAAGGCTTCACAACACCAATGCCAGCCAAACATCATCTAGGTCCTGACGACAATGGTAAAGAGTTCGATCAAAAGGTATACCGCTCCATGATTGGTTCTTTGCTTTATTTATGTGCATCTAGGCCAGATATTATGCTTAGTGTTTGCATGTGTGCTCGATTTCAAGCGGCACCAAAGGAGTCGCATCACTTAGCTGTGAAGCGAATTCTTCGATATTTGGCTCACACCCCAACTCTAGGATTATGGTATCCAAAGGGCTCAGAGTTTGATTTGGTTGGATTTTCGGATGCTGATTATGCTGGTGACAAAGTTGATCGCAAGTCTACATCAGGCACATGTCACTTTCTGGGACGATCACTTGTATGTTGGTCTTCAAAGAAGCAGAACTGTGTATCTCTCTCCACTGCTGAATCTGAATACATTGCTGCTGGATCTTGCTGCGCTCAGCTTCTGTGGATGAAGCAAACACTCAAGGACTATGGCATTCATCTGAAGCAAGTGCCACTCTACTGCGACAACGAAAGCGCCATCAAGATTGCCAACAACCCAGTTCAGCACTCGAAGACAAAGCACATTGAAATTCGTCATCACTTTCTCAGAGATCATGTTGTGAAGGAAGACATTGATATCATACACGTCAACACTAAAGAACAATTGGCAGATATCTTCACCAAGCCCTTGGATGAGAAGAGATTTTGCAAGTTACGGTGTGAGCTAAATATCCTGGAATCCTCAAATGTCCTGTGATCAGGCACACATCCTAACCCTTATGCATATTGATGACTTAGATGTGCAACACACGAAGTAAAGTATATCTTCAATCAATGAAGACATACATTCTAAGTGTGAATACATTAATGTGGAATTTGACTTCGGAGCGCCACGATAATTGTGCGCCGTGTCTAGGTCTAATACTTCCTATACAGTGGGTAACGCCACCACCAAAAGTTCTATTTTGAAGTGTTTCACTCATGGCGTTACCTTGCAATGTCTTCACATTTGGTTTGGCTTCGAACTCAACATGTCTTCATGATTATCTTCACTACGTTGATTATATAGATATATACATCCTAGTGTTCTGTCCTCTACAGCATTCACTTATAGCTATGTCTTCTTGGTTGAATCTTTTGAACTAAGTGAATGTGATCGGACCCTAATCTCTCTATGCTTTCTATCTCAAATTCTATCTCTCCAAGTCATATGCATTCTATTGAAACTGTCGAATGTCTTCACTGCGTCCTTGTCAGCAGAAGATATAGAGACAACCATAAAGTCCGTTTTCAATGCTCATTTATCCACGTGAAATCCGGAGAAGTAGGAACGACCGCCCGACAATCCAGGCGTGCGTGGGATGTGGAACTGCCCCCAAAATACCGCATGATGGCCACGTACTACTCAAATGCGAATCGCCAGGGGCACCTGAGTAATAGCCCAGTGCCGCCCCTGCGCCTATAAATTCACACTTACCGCGGTCATTATCTCCTTCTTCCACCCTCGCACGAACCCTAGCGCCACCGCTAGCTCTCGACGACACCGGCGACGAAGCGCTTCGCTGCCGCAACTTCTCCGACGCCGTCCTCACGCCGACCGCGGACATCGTCTCTCCGCCGTTGCCGTAGGTGTCTTCCGTCGCCAAGTTAGGGCACGGAGGACTGAACTTCTCGGCATCATCTCCCACTTCCGTCTAGCAGTTCCAAGTGTGGTAAATAAAACTTCTTTTTACAGCCCCTTTTGATCCCATGGTTCTGTCACTTTCTACCATAAGAAGTTTCTCTTCACACAAGTTAGATCTCTCAATCTGCATCTCATACCATGCCTAGTATATTCACTTGTGCTTCATAAAGTAGTTCGATTCCTCACTTGTACTGATCTGTGGGTTCGTACAAATCTGGAACCAACTTCTTATCTATGAGTGAATGTCTTCGCACGATGAGGTCAATGTCTTCTAAACTGATTAATCTTCAAAACCTTCTGAGAATGCATATGACCTCTTCCCCTTCCCTCGCACCTTAATGCTGTCACAGGTACATGTCCGTGGGAGAATCCTTCGGTTCTCATAGTCTGCATTCATTTACAGAATTCCTACAGCATCACATAAACTCTCCTGAAGCCAGTTCCTGTTGGTCCAGCAAAAGAAAGCCTCTGAAGCCTTTGAAAGTTTTGAAGCCTTTCAAGTTAAAGTTTATGGCTTCAGAAGCTGCAGCAAGGAAGGGGGGCAGACAGAGACGTGAAGGAACTTCCAAAGATCTGCCTGAAGACCTGGCAGAAATGTATAAAACAGATCCTGAAGAGAATTATGGGCAGCGCAAGACCCGAATCCAATGGATTCGATGCTATTGGGCTGAACAATGGTTCAAATACCGCTTCACTACCCAAGAGTATGCTGAGAAAAGTGCCATCAGAAGACCGTGGGGAGACGTCCTATACAAGAACCTTGTACCCAGGTCCAGAGATGAAGCTATTGCCCAAAGCTTCTATCCATGCATGGTTCATGGGCCACAGCCTGATGATGCACATCCGTTGTCACTACTCTGGTGTCGTGACGACAATCTATTCAAGCGCAACTTCCAGTTTGCCCAACAATCAGCGAAGCAGAACAAGAAGAAGTTGGGGTTAGACTTCAACCCTGGTCCCTCAGCACCAAGGGCAGATGGCACACGTTACGCAGAACCCAATATCATCGGTCCGTTTGCCAACCTTGAGGGCCTCATCACCCGCATCTTAGTCCAAGGGACTGCCGTGAATGACCCTCCAGCTAACTCTGAGTCTGATGAAGCTCCTGCTGTACCGAAGCAAAAGCAATCAAAGAAGCCAAAAGCTTCAAAGCCAGCCCCTTCATCAAAAATCTCAAGGGCGAAGCCATTGGCAACTGCACCTCCTGAAGACAGTGTGCAGTCTGAAGACGTATCCCGCGTCTCCAAGCCCCAGAAGGCCAAAGTGCCTCAGCCACACACCGGCAAAGAGCTCACAGCTGCTGCCATCCTGCGCAGCGAAGCCATAGATCTGTCAAGTGATGAAGATCTTGGAGATGACGCTCTAGAGCAGCTCATCAAGAGCAAAGAAGAAGCTGAAATCTTCAACAATTTGCCTCTCTTTGATGTCGCCATCATCCACAATTTCATGGACGAATGGTTTGCCTCACCAGACATCAGCTTCGAAGATCTGCAGCTGCCCGTTGGCCTCAGTGTCGCCTTCCAAGGCGCAATTGCTTCAGAACTTGCCATTGCCCAGCACATTGTTGAACTGAAGCAAAAAATTGATCATGAAAAGGCTCAGTTCAGGAAGCATGTGGCCAGGCTCAGTGTGCAGGAAGTGAAGAGCTTCAAAACCATGTTGCATGAGCTCAAGGAAAATTTTCTGAAAAAGCGTGCAGAAGCTCAGGGCTCACGTGAGCGGATGAAGTCTTTGGCTGAACGATGCGTGCAAGCCTACAATGAGGCCGAAAAGTGCAAGGCACTTGGGCGTCCTGGCATCGACCCCAAGATGGCCGCAAAGAAAAAGAAGAAGACTGTTCCAGCTGAACCAGAGGCACCAAGGCAAGAAGCTGTTCCGATTGTCTTCCCAACCGCCACGACTGGCTCGAAGCCAAAGAGCCGGTCAACCGCTTCAGAGCTCAAAAAGACACGGAATGCAGAGGCTGAAGCTAGGAAGAGGAAACACTCTGAAGCCTCTCCTTCTGACCCCAGCAAGAAGAAGCGCAAGATCAAGAAAGCTCGGGCTGCTCCCACAGAGCCCTTGATGGTTGAACCCCTCTCTAGGGTTCACCCCAATGCAGAAAGACAACTGACAGTTCATGAGCCTGCTCCCACAGAGGCTCCTGAAGCTGAAGATATTCCAGCAGCCGACCCCATAGCTGCTGAAGACATTGGTCACCAGGACAATGTGCAAGATGATGCAGCCCTTCCTCAGCTTGAAACAAGCGAACTCATCAGCATTGGTCGTCCTGTGACGTCAATTGCACAAGATGCGTCATGGGCGGAATGCCCTCAAGAAGAAGGAGACATTGAGTCCCAGCCCACTCCAACCCCACAGGCATCGTCTGCATTCCGCAGGCTTCGCAAAGGTCCAAGGCCTCAAGTCTATACTGAAGAAATTCCGGCTGCATCAGCCGAAGACAATGAAGAAGCACCACCAGAACCCACTCCCCCGCTCCATCAAGATGCAGTTCTCCAGGAGAACGTGCCTAAGTCTGACCCTCCAGCTAGTCCAGTGGAGGCTGAAAATGTTGAGGCTGCCACAACCAACACTGAAGCCAATGTGGAGCCCTCCCGACCAAAAGCTTCAGCAGACAGCAAAGCTACTGATCCAGACACTTCTGTTCCTGAGTTTGCTGCAGGTCCTCAATTTGATTACCATGTTGAGCACAGGCCTCATGTTCAGAAGCCAGTCCCAAGGCTGCCACGGTTCCCAGGTCCTGCATCAGCACCTGGCTCCTTTGACATCAATAGCTTCAAGGCAGACAATACGTTCTTCAACAGCTCCAAGAACCCCTATTCAAGGGAAAGGATTTCATCAGATAGGTTCTGGAGCTATCCACAACGCAACTACTATTCATGCATCCTATACAACCAAGGTCGCATCTTCCCGCACAAGCGCCTTGATGTTGAAGCCATTGCTGGTCTGCCATGTCTAGAGGAAGCTTTGGATTGCTTTAAGCAAGTGGGTCTGCTGTAGTTTGTCACGGATGAAGAGCACTGGAATGAAGAGCTTCTGCTTCAGTTCTATGCCACCCTCCACATTAAAGGATACAACAGAGATCCGAAGACTTGGGTACTGGAGTGGATGACCGGAAATGCCCATCATGAAGCCAATGCATTTGATATCATTGAGCTCACCGGCCTGCCCACTCCTGGCGAATTCTACGAGGAAGGCTGTCAACTACATGCTGAAGCTATTGAGAGCATATTCCAGAGGCCTGAACCAAATATGAGTCAGATGCTCTCAATGATGAAGCCATTGCCCCACGATGCTCCTTATCCAACAGAGTTCTTCGTTGAAGACTTTGAGTTCCTGCCCAGGACCATATATCACATCATCCGGCGGACTCTCTGGCCTATTAAAGGGCACTCTCCAAATGCCAAGATCGAAGGTGCAATGAAGACTATGATATTCTGTATCCTTCATGGCAAATGGTTCAACGCATAGGATTTCTTCATACGCCAACTTGCAGCGTCAGGCTCAGATTTATTTGGTTTGAAGTTCTATGCTCCTTGGGTGATGAGGCTGATCAAACTGCACTCTGCGATCTCGTATCAGCCCTCAGCCCAAAACCATCGAATCTTCTTGCCAGATGTGGATACCTCTGTTGAAGCTATATATCCAGAGCCTGCCAAGCAACCGTTGAGTCTTCAGAATGCAGAACACCAGAGCTTCACTCAGAACGATGAAGGTGTTGAAGCCATCTCCCGGGTGTATCCTTTGGCTGGCACTACACATGCGCCACACCCTGCTTCAACCGAAGCCACTGATAGTGCACCTGCTTCAAGACCCAAGAAGCGCACTCGTGTTCTCACTGACCAAGAGCTTCTTGTGGCCCTTCATCAAAAACAAGATAGGCATCACGACTGGCTAAAGCGTCAGATGAAAAGCCTCTTGGTGGATGTTAATCGACTTCGAAATCTTGCCACCAAGAATGCTTTCGTCACTCATGAAACCTGTCGTCGTACCTGGAAAGGGCTCTCAATGATATGTACTGAAGCTGAACTTGAAGAGGATGGCTTCACAGAGCGATTCAAGTTTGACACCACACCTCCTAGAAGGGCTGTAATGCGCAACACACCATCACTTGAAGACTCTGAGTTTTCTTCATCTGCTGCCACAATCACTGCCAGAATCATTGATGAAGAAGACGATGCTACATCACTACCACCTGCTTCAGCACCTCCAAGCTCTTCTGCACCGCCACACACCTCCAACGACCCTGCTGCTCCTGGGAACGAGTAGACACTCTATGTCTTCAAACCTTTTTGGTCCTTGCTGACAAAAGGGGGAGAAGCATATGGGTTGATAGTCTTCAAGCGGGTCCATATGGGCGGATGCTTTATGTTTTGCTATATTTTGCTTCGTGCCTACAACTCTCGTTTTTTTGCTTCATTTGGTTCTTATGAGTTGTAACACTTAAACCAGATGGTCGTCTACTACTTGTTTGCCACCCTATTTTGCGAAGATAAATTCCGCATGTGCGACGATAAATTCCGCACTTAGCTCATTCTGCAGACGTCCATTTTCCATTTTCCATTGTGCATGTCATTATCTTCATATACTTTCACATGCATAGTGGATTGTCATCATAAGCTGAAGTGGATCTCCACAAGTACAACCTGCCATGTGCATTTGCATTCCAAAAGCAAATTAACTTATATGCACATCTTCAGGGGAGCCCTTGCAACTTATGAAGACAATGCCTTATCCTTTACAATTTCACAGACTACATTCCCCGCTGAAAACTTCAACTAGTTTGTCATCAATCACCAAAAAGGGGGAGATTGTAAGTGCATCTAGTGCCACCCCTAGTTAGTTTTGGAGTATTGACGACAAACCTAGTTGAGGGACTAATGTGTTTGTGAGAATTGCAGGATAACACAGGTAGAAGTCCCTCATTGTTTCGGTTTTACTACCAGAGATGACCCCCAAAAATGTATGAAGACATTGAAGTCAAAGGTGGTATATGAAGATATTCACTTTGAAGACTATGACAAAAGAAGACACGTTATGAAGCCTATGGAGCTCGAAGACTTAGAACTTTCATAGTTCTTTTTCTTTTGTGTTGAGTCATAGGAACCACCGTACTGTTAAGTGGGGTCCAGGAGAACCAGTCAGAATGACTGAAGTGATGCCTAAACAAAAAACCTATGTCTTCGAGTGAAGACAATGAGAGCGAATCTTGTCCAGAGCCGGACAAGCCAGCTTTGCTTGTAGCCCAAGTAAAGTTGCCATGAGAGTTTGAAATCTGACCGTTGAGACACGTGTCAGTTCCTTAGTGACCCAGGGTCATTTCGGACAAATCAGGTCGGGTTGCCAAGTGGCTATAAATAGCCCACCCCCTACAACCATAAACGGTTGGCTGCTCAGATTTCAGTGCATGGCTTTTGTCGTTTGAGAGCAACCCACCTCGAAGCCTTTGAGAGAAAATTCCTAGTGAGGAGAAAAGCCCTAACCACCCAAAGCCAGAGAACATTGGGCATCACTTAAGTCTTCTTGTCTGTGTGATCTGAAGACTTATTACACTTGAGGACTGTGAATCCTCCAGACGGTTAGGCGTCGCGTTCAGAGCATCCAAGAGACATTGTGGATTGCCAGTGAACGAAGTCTGTGAAGGTTTGGGAGTCTACCTTGAAGACTTACCAGAGTGATTGGGCGAGGACTATGTGACCTTAGCTCAAGGAGAATATGGTGAGGACTTGGTGTCCTGAGCTGCGTGTTCAGGACTGGGTGTCCGGGACTGTGTGTCCTAAGGTTTAAATACCTAGCCGCTCCAACCAGACGTACAGTTGTCACAGCAACTGGAACTGGTCCAACACATCATTGTCTTCAACGAGTCACTGGTTTCATCTTCACTTCCTTTTTCTTACTGTTACTCATTGTGAAGCCATTGCATGCTTGTTCTATCTTTTGTCTTCACAACGTGAATGTATGATCTGTTTGGCTTCATAACTTCTTCCTACCTGATCCTTATTACACTGCAGCTGTTTGTCTTTGTGCTTTCACTCTATTGAATACTTGACCATGGCTTGCCTAGTGTAATCTAACTTCCGCTGCAAAGTAATAGGCAAACTCTTCTCTGTTTGTCTTCATAACTTCCACATTTTGAAGACTTTCATAAAAATCGCCTATTCACCCCCCCCTCTAGTCGATATAACGCACTTTCAGTTTCGGTTCAGGATCTGCCTTTTGAGGACATCACATAGTGTCCGATGTCCTTTGAGACTTTTGTACATCCCTGTTTCAAGCAATGTCTTCAACCTAGCATTTTCATCAGCAATAGCAGTGGCATCCTCAGCAGAGGGGTTAGTTACCACATCAACAGTTGAAGATATTGCAATAGTAGCAGCAATAGAACATCCAGCAACAGAAGCAGCGTTATCACGCTCAATGCATTTAAGACATGGTGGTTCAAATCCTTCCTGAGCGGGACTGATCTGTTTGGCGCGGAGTGACTCGTTTTCCTTTTGAAGATCTTCATGAGCCGCTCTCAATTTCTCAAGGTCTTGCTTCCTTTGAAGATAATCATAGGAGAGCTTTTCATGAGTTGTTGAGAGCGTTTCATGACGACTTTCAAGTTCCTTATACTTAACGTGAAGATTTTTATGTCTTCAATTAAGGACTGAGATCGAGTCATTTCAGCGTCTAACAGGTCATCGCTTTTTTTCTAATAGTTTTTGAATATGTTCCATAGCTTTCTGTTGTTCAGTTGCAATTTTAGCAAGTGTTTTGTAGCTGGGTTTGGAACCACAATCAGAGTCATCTTCACTGGATGTTTGATAGTGAGTAGTGCGTGAGTTTACCTTGGCACCGCGTGCCATGAAGCAGTAGGTGGGAGCGGAGTCATCCTGGTCATTAGCATCGGCGTCGGTGATGGAGTCATTGTCTTCAATGGTGAAGATGGACTTGGCAACGTAGGCTGTAGCCAGACTTGCAATGCCAGAATCAGACTCCTCCTCAGACTCCACCTCCGCCTCCTTAGAAGCAGACTCCTCCTCTGAATCCATTTCCTTGCCAACAAACACATGAACCTTGCCAGATGAGCTCTTCTTGTGTGATGAAGACTTTGATGAAGACTTGGAAGATGACTTTGAGTATTTCTTCTTCTTCTTGTCGCCAGAATCATATTCCTTGCTTTTCTTCTTCTTCTTGTTCTCATTGTCCCACTAAGGACACTCAGAGATGTAGTGGCCAGGTTTCTTGCACTTGTGGCATGTTTTCTTCTTGTAGTCATGAGCATAAGCTTCATCATTCCTTGAGCTAGATCACGAGGACTTTCTAAAGCCTTTCTTCTTGGTGAATTTCTAGAACTTCTTCACAAGCATAGCAAGCTCCTTTCCAATGTCTTCAGGATCATCAGAACTGCAATCAGATTCTTCTTCAGATGAGGAAATAGCTTTTGCCTTCAAAGCACGAGTTCGCCCATAGTTGGGACCATAGATGTCTCTTTTCTCAGAAAGCTGAAACTCATGTGTGTTGAGCCTTTCCAGTATGTCAGACGGATCGAGTGTCTTGAAGTCAGGGCGTTCTTGAATCATCAGGGCTAGGGTGTCAAACGAGCTATCAAGTGACCTCAGGAGTGTCTTGACGACTTCATGCTTGGTGATCTCAGTAGCGCCGAGGGCTTGAAGCTCATTTGTGATGTCAGTGAGTCGATCAAACGTAAGCTGAACATTCTCATTGTCATTTCTCTTGAAGCGGTTGAAGAGGTTGCGAAGGACACTGATTCTTTGATCTCTCTGGGTTGATACGCCTTCGTTGACCTTGGAGAGCCAGTCCCAGACTAGCTTGGATGTTTCTAGAGCACTCACACGGCCATACTGTCATTTGGCCAGATGACCACAGATGATGTTCTTGGCAGTGGAATCCAGTTGAACGAACTTCTTGACATCAGCAGCGGTGACACCTTCACTGGCCTTGGGGACGCCATTCTTGACGACATACCAGAGGTCGACATCAATGGCTTCAAGATGCATGCGCATCTTATTCTTCCAGTAGGGATATTCAGTTCCATCAAAGACTGGGCACGCAACGGAGACTTTGATTATCCCTGCAGTCGACATAGCTAAAACTCCAGGTGGTTAAACCGAATCACACAGAACAAGGGAGTACCTTGCTCTGATACCAATTGAAAGTGCTAGTTATCGACTAGAGGGGGGTGAATAGGCAATTTTTATGAAAGTTTTCAAAACATGGAAGTTTCGAAGACAAACGATAGAAACAAACCTATTACCATGCAGCGGAAGGTAGACTACACTAAGCAAGCCATAGTCAAGTATTCAATGACATGAAAGCACAAGGACTAATAGCAGCTAGGCAGTATAGATCAGGATGGGAGATAGTATGAAGCCAATTAGAACAGTAGTCACACAGTGAAGACAAATAGATAATGCAGACAGGCAATGACTTCACAAGGACCAATCTGAAAGTAAAGAGATGGGAAGGATGGAACCAGTGGCTCGTTGAAGACAATGATTTGTTGGACCAGTTCCAGTTGCTATGACAACTGTACATTTGGTTGGGAGGCTGAGATTCAACTCAAAAGACCACGTCTTCACCTTATTCCCCTTGAGCTAAGGACACCTAGTCCTCTCCCAATCACTCTGGTAAGTCTTCAAGGTAGACTTCCAAACCTTCACAGACTTCGTTCACCGGCGATCCACAATGACTCTTGGATGCTCAGAACGCGACGCCTAACCGGCTGGAGGATTCACAGTCCTCAAGTGTAATAAGTCTTCAGATCACACAGACAGGAAGACTTCAGTGATGCCTAACACTCTTTGGCTCTGGGTGTTTAGGGCTTTGTCCTCGCAAGGAATTCTCTCTCAAAGGCTTCGAGGTGGTTGCTCTCAAACGACAAAAGCCGTACACTAACTCTGAGCAGCCAACCATTTATGGTTGTAGGGGGTGGGCTATTTATAGCCACTAGGCAACCCGACCTGATTTGTCCGAAATGACCCTGGGTCACTAAGGAACTGACACGTGTTCCAACGGTCAGATTTCAAACACACACGGCAACATTACTTGGGCTACAAGCAAGGCTGACTTATCCAGCTCCGGACAAGATTTGCTCTCATTATCTTCGCTCGAAGACATAGGATTTTGGTTAAGCATCACTTCAGTCATTCTGACTGGTTCACTTGGACCCCACTTAACAGTGCGGTGGTTCCTATGACTCAACAAAGAAGAAAAAGAACGACGAAACAACTAAGTCTTCGCGCTCCATAGTCTTCACGCGATGTCTTCTCTTGTCATAGTCTTCAATGTGAATGTCTTCACATACCACCTTTGACTTCAATGTCTTCATACATTTTTAGGGTCATCTCTGGTAGGAAAACCGAATCAATGAGGGACTTCTACCTGTGTTATCCTGCAATTCTCACAAACACATTAGTCCCTCAACCAGGTTTGTCGTCAATACTCCAAAACCAACTAGGGGTGGCACTAGATGCACTTACACATTGTCCAGGGAGAAACCTTCCTCCCCGGACAGATCTTCGTGCTCGGCGGCTTCACACTGCGGGCCAACTCGCTTGGCCATCTAGAGCAGATCAATAGCTACGCCCCTGGCCATCAGGTCAGATTTGGAAGCTTGAACTACGTCGCGGACATCCGTGGAGACTTGATCTTCGACGGATTCGAGACCGCGGCAGTAGCCGCTCCCTGTCACCACGATGAACATGGCTTAAATCTGTCATCGAACTACACCCAGGAGATAGAACCTGCAACTGCTCCAGCCTTAGATCTGGAGCAAGTGATGCTATCCAGGACCCGGGGCTCAACCCTGCCATGGAGGCCGCAGACTCAGCGGCGTTGGAGCCGCACACAGACCCAACCTTAAGTGAGATCTACGTTGCCAGAACCTCGGACACGCTTCCGGCCACAGGTTCCAAAGCATGTGCGTCCGCGCACGACAAGCTTGACCGGGCGTCAATCGTCGAATTCAACTCCATGGACATCTTCCGGCACTCACCTTTAGGCGATGTGCTAAACTCATTAAAACACTCTCCTTAGCATGGGACTCACGACCAAATTATATCCGGTTCGAACTAGAGGCTGATGACGAATTTCGCTTCCCACCCCCACCCACTTAATAGCCAATGTCGAAGATCTAACTGACATGCTCGATTACGGCTCCAACGACATCGACGGTATGGACGGCGATGCCGGAGAAGAGGAGGCCCAAAACCCGCCGTTTACCGGACGCTGGACGGCCACTTCCTCATATGACGTATACATGGTGGATGCACCAAAAGAAAATAGCGGCGATGACAAGGAAGATCCAGTTGAGGATAAACCTCCCGGGATACAACCAAAGTGCCGGCGTCAGCGGTGCCGCTCTAAGTCACGCCGTAGCAAAGATAGCAACACCGGCACAGGAGAAGATAACACTCTGGACGGTGCCGAAGACAATGAAGACCCCATTGAGGCGACTTCCGAACAAGATGAATGGGAAGACGGGCAAGTTAGCCCTGATGAACAGGCCACGCACGAAGACTCAGAGGACAATAATTATGTTTCACTCTCCTAGGACGAGGCGAGCCTCGACACCGAGGATTTTATCGTGCCTGAGGAACCTCTCGAGTAGGAGCACTTCAAGTGCCAGCTAATAGCCACCGCGAGGAGCCTGAAAAAGAAACAGCAGCAACTTCAAGCTGATCAAGATCTGCTCAACGATAGATGGACTGACGTCCTGGCAGCCGAGGAATACGGCCTCAAGCGCCCAGCCAAAAGCTACCCAAAGCGCAAATTGCTACCTCAGTTCGATGAGGAGGCGTTGGAGCCCATACCACCATCACGCAATGCGGCTGACCGACCAGCACGTGGCCGGGATAAAGCGGCAACTCAAGCCAAACACCAGCCTGCCCTACCTCACCGTAAAGGAAGAGATAAAACAGCTCGGGGACACACATATGACCTACGGCAGGACTTGGACAGTAGAGCAGGTCAGAATAGGTCGATCTATGGATCACGTGGACGTGCCCCGACACGCGATAACGACTATCTTGCCAGACGCAATAGTAATTCTCATGCCCGGGCCGTGAACCGAAGACGGACTCCATCCGAGCAACGTCGCGACGTGGCCCGATATAGAGGCGCCGCTCACCCAGTTTGCTTCACCGACGAAGTAATGGACCACGAATTCCCAGAAGGGTTTAAACCCATGAATATCGAATCATATGCTGGAACAACAGATCCCGTGGTATGGATTGAGGACTATCTTCTCCATATCCACATGGCCCGCGGTGATGACCTTCACGCCATTAAATACCTACCACTAAAACTAAAAGGACCAGCTCAACACTGGTTAAACAACCTTCCAGAGAACTCCGTTGGCAGCTGGGAAGACCTGGAAGACGCCTTTCGCGATAACTTCCAAGGGACATATGTCTGACCACCAGACGCCGATGACTTAAGTCACATCATATAGCATCCCGGAGAGTCAGCCAGAAAGCTCTGGACTAGGTTCTTAATTAAAAAGAACCAAATTGTCGATTGTCCGGACGCCGAAGCCCTCACGGCCTTCAAACACAACGTTCGAGACGAATGGCTCGCTCGCCACCTCGGTCAGGAAAAACCAAAATCCATGAAAGCCCTTACCGCTCTTATGACCCGCTTTTGTGTGGGAGAAGACATCTGGCCCGCTCGTAGGAGCAATGGCGCCAGCGACCCAGGCACTTCCGAAGTCCGAGACGGCAATGGAAAGCCGCGACGCAATAAATACAAGCGTCGTAATAATGATGAAATAACACAAGACACAGCAGTTAATGCCGTATTCAGCAGCTCCAAGCCCGGTCAATGGAAAAATCCATCCAAGGCCAATAGAGACGGACCATCCAACCTTGATAAGATATTGGACCGGCCATGCCAGATTCATGGCACCCCCGATAAACCAGCTACCCATACCAACAGAAGATGTTGGGTCTTCAAACAAGCCGGCAAATTAAAAGCCGAACACAAGGGGAAGGGGCCGCCCAGTGACAACGATAATGAAGAGACTCGCCGGCCGAATACCAGGGTTCAGAAGCAATTCCCCCCCCCCCCCCCGAAGTGCAAATCGTAAATATGGTATACGCGACGCACACCCCCACAGGGGAGCACATGCGCGCACTACGGGACACATACACCATAGAGCGGATTACCCCAAAAATCAGTCATACCCGTCACTCCTTCCGTACATGGGATTGTACTACGACCATTACAACCAAAGCACAAAGTGGCCTCGTCAAGCCGCACAATTCATCGACCATTAAGTCGCTGGTCTCCATTAAATGGAACCAACCTGTCCCGGAGCAGGATTAGCAGTTCAGCCTCCGTCGTTCGCCTCACAATCACGCGAAGTTTATACCGCACATGCATAATTATGCACTCAAAATACCCTGGCCATCGACGGAGGCACAATACGGGCAAGCCTACAAGCACCCCCATTTCCTCCTTTTCATTTCTAACTATTTCTTTTCATCTTATCGCAGGTGACGCAAAATATTGGTCACCTCACATACTCTTTCGGAGTTCGACTTCACACACTTACCCCAAGGTTGTTCCTGTTAAAGGAATCCTTTAACTGAGGCAAGGCGGCGCAGACGTGCGACAGGAGGTCCAAATAATTGTGTAGACGACACTCTCTATTTTTGAGCCTGTAAAGTGCCTTGTCCCTCAGCCTTCGACCACCGGCATGTCAAATAGCCAGGTCGCGACATTATTATTCGAAAAATGGCAATTGACATATCAATTAGATCCCAGTAAACATAGTCATTTCACACTCTCACTTCGGCACGGGTTGCCAGGGGCTCGATATGGGAACAAATGAATTGCCGACAAGTCTGAATAGCTTTGTAGCACACTTCGGCATTGTGAGTTTGGCCTTATATGCATCAGCTCTGAATCATGTCTTTGGTCAATAGTTGGGTTGCCCGGCTCCTATGCTTACTACCTTACGTTCTGCTATATCGGCTAGGGTAGTAAAGGGAGAACTACTGCGATTGTGTCCCGGTTTATCCAGATGAGCACCTCAGTAGAGAAAGCCGAAAACTGACTGTCATGATGCGCGAAAGCTGGTCAACCACTCGATGACTTATTAGAATTTTTATATCGTAGACCCACCGTCAAACTCTTATGGCTAAGTGAAAGTACTGAAGCCCTATAGTCCGATTGCCTAGTTCGCCACATTGACACCTCCTTCACGGACCAATACGTTGGATCAAGAGTGATCAAGTGCTTTTTCGAACACCCCCATATTTTATGCGAGGGGGCTGAAGCCGACACTGGAAAACTTTCATATTATACAAAAACGGCCGCACATGAGGAGCCACAACTTCTAGGCATGATCTTAAATTATAATAATATTGTTTTTACAATCTCAATACATTTAACTCGAACATCATCTCTTTCGAGCACTGACCCTCTATCAGGCGGGCACCCTCTAAGACATCTTCAAAATAATACTCTGGCGTGTGATGCTCCTTGCCCTCGGGTGGACTTTTCGCTACAACATCGGTGGCCTTCATCTTCGCCAAGTACGTCCTCACACAGGCAAGGGCCATCCGTGCACCTTCAATGCACGTGGACCGCTTAACAGCGTAGATATGCAGCACCGCATCACTTAGTCACCGTACCAAACCGAAATAACTCTTCGGAATTGGCTCAGTTGGCCACAGCCGGACTACGATGTCCTTCATGGCAGAGCCGGATATTTTGTGGAGCTCGGCCCACTAGGCCATCTGTTTGTTCAGTAATAGTGGGCGCTTCGGCGTGCTGAATTTTGACCAAAAAAGCTTCTCCGTCACATGCCCTTCCTGCACTTCGTAAAACTGCGCCGCATCGGAGGCACTCTTCGGCAAGTCCAAAAAGGCGTCTGGGGTGCTCCACATTTGATTAAGAGGGGCATACTTCGGATCACCAAACTTAGTCTGTAATAAGAAAGGCTTACCGGCCGCTACTTCCCCAGCTTGTCGGATCTCTTCCCGAGCTGCTCTAGACTCAGATCGTGCTTCTCTTGCCTCTTGTAATGCCTTGTCAAGATCGGTCACTTTGGCCTTGTTATCCTTCTCGAGGAATTCGTACCGGATAGTGGCTTCCTTCATCTCGCACGCCATAGTGGCCATTCTCTCCTCACACTGGCGTTGCGCGGCCTGTCCAACTTCTAACTCATCAGCTGCCTTCTAGGCAGCCACATTACTCATCCGGGCTTGCTCCTTGGCTCGGGAAAGTTCAGCCCGAAGAGTCTCAACCGCGGCAACACCATCTGCAGATACACACGTCTCAAAACATAATTCTATTTTTGTGCCTGTGTTACTATACATATTCTAACACATACCTTGCGCCTCATCGAGTCGCCTGTTAATAAGCATGATGTCGTTATCCGCCACATCAAGCTTATGCTCCAGACCTGCGACCTCTGTAGCATGTGTAGTCGTCATGGAGGTACCAGCCTGTGTTTAGAGTCATTAGATTATTACCTGAGGACATCTTTTTCGATCCTCTGATTTCTTACCTTTGGGCGCCAACCAGAGTCTCAGGGCCGGGCCACTATCTATACACATGTGCATTTTTGCGTATAAAGCACAATCAAACATTACATACCTCAAAGCCTCTTAGTAGGCTCATGAAGGCTTCATTCAATCCGCTTTTCGCAGAAAGAATCCTCTCGACCACCGTACCCATCAAGGTACGATGATCATCTGAGATTGACGAAAACCGTAACATGTCCGTCAGTGTATCCGGCGCATCCGGATTCCTGGAAGCAGCTGTGGCAGTACGGACTCCCTTCGACAGGGTAGGTTTACTCGACCCTAGAGTCATCTTCGGCTGTAAACCGGACAGTCCGAAGACTTTATTGTTAACCCTTGTAGGGACCGCACACTTCAGACTCTGGGTGACCGAAGTTTCACCTTGGGGCGCTGGCTCTATTATCCCCCGATCGGGAGAGACCCTCCGGGACGACACCTCAACGTCGTCTGCCCTGTTGGGCGAGGAAGCTTGTGGAGGCGTTTCTCTTTCCAACATCTCGGGTAAAAGTGAAGGAAATATGCCCTAGAGGCAATAATAAAGTTATTATTTATTTCCTTATATAATGATAAATGTTTATTATTCATGCTAGAATTGTATTAACCGGAAACATAATACATGTGTGAATACATAGACAAACAGAGTGTCACTAGTATGCCTCTACTTGACTAGCTCGTTGATCAAAGATGGTTAAGTTTCCTAACCAAAGACATGAGTTGTCATTTGATTAACGGGATCACATCATTAGAAGAATGATGTGATTGACTTGACCGTTTAGTTTGTTGCTATTGCTTTCTTCATGACTTATACATGTTCCTATGACTATGAGATTATGCAACTCCCGTTTACCGGAGGAACACTTTGTGTGCCACCAAACGTCACAACGTAACTGGGTGATTATAAAGGTGCTCTACAGGTGTCTCTGAAGGTACTTGTTGGGTTGGCGTATTTCGAGATTAGGATTTTTCACTCCGATTGTCGGAAAGGTATCTCTGGGCCCACTCGGTAATGCATGATACGTCTCCAACGTATCTATACTTTTTGATTGCTCCATGCTATATTATCTACTGTTTTGGACATTATTGGGCTTTACTATCCACTTTTACATTATTTTTGGGACTAACCTATTAACCGGAGGCCCAGCCCAGAATTGCTGTTTTTTGCCTGTTTTAGGGTTTCAAACAAAAGAAATATCAAACGGAGTCCAAATGGAATGAAACCTTCGGGAACGTGATTTTCTCAACGAACAAGACCCGGGAGACTTGGACCCTACGCCAAGACACAAAAGAGGAGGCCACGAGGTAGGGGGGCGCACCTACCCCCACCAGGCGCACCCTCCACCCTCGTGGGCCCCCTGTTGCTCCACCGACATACTCCTTCCTCCTATATATACCTACGTACCCCAAACAATCAGATATGGAGCCAAAACCCTAATTCCACCGCCGCAACTTTCTGTATCCACGAGATCCCATCTTGGGGTCTGTTCCGGAGCTCCGTCGGAGGGGGCATCGATCACGGTGTGCTTCTACATCAACACCATAGCCTCTCCGATGAAGTGTGAGTAGTTTACCTCGGACCTACGGGTCCATAGTTATTAGCTAGATGGCTTCTTCTCTCTTTTTGGATCTCAATACAATGTTCTCCCCCTCTCTTGTGGAGAACTATTCGATGTAATCTTCTTTTTGCGGTGTTTTTTTTGAGATCAAGGAATTGTGGGTTTATGATCAAGTTTATCTATGAACAATATTTGAATCTCCTCTGAATTCTTTTATGTATGATTGGTTATCTTTGCAAGTCTCTTTGAATTATCAGTTTGGTTTGGCCTACTAGATTGATCTTTCTTGCAATGGGAGAAGTGCTTAGCTTTGGGTTCAATCTTGCGGTGTCCTTTCCCAGTGACAGTAGGGGCAGCAAGGCACGTATTGTATTGTTGCCATCGAGGATAACAATATGGGGTTTTCATCATATTGCATGAGTCTATCCCTCTACATCATGTCATCTTGCTTAAGGCGTTACTCTGTTTTTAACATAATACTCTAGATGCATGCTGGATAGCGGTCGATGAGTGGAGTAATAGTAGTAGATGCAGGCATGAGTCGGTCTACTTGTCTCAGACGTGATGCCTATATACATGATCATACCTAGATATTCTCATAACTTTGATCAATTCTGTCAATTGCTCAACAGTAATTTGTTCACCCACCGTAGAATACTTATGCTCTCAAGAGAAGCCACTAGTGAAACCTATGGCCCCCGGGTCTATCTTTATCATATTGATCTCCTACTACTTAGTTATTTACTTTTCTTTTTTACTTTGCCTTTATTTTACTTTGCATCTTTATCACAAAAGTACCAAAAATATTATCTTATCATATCTATCAGATCTCACTCTCGTAAGTGGCCGTGTAGGGATTGACAACCCCTATTCGCGTTGGTTGTGAGGATTTATTTGTTTTGTGCAGGTATGAGGGACTCGTACGTAGCCTCCTACTGGATTGATACCCTGGTTCTCAAAAACTGAGGGAAATACTTACGCTACTTTGCTACATCATCCCTTCCTCTTCGGGGAAAACCAACGCAGTGCTCAAGAGGTAGCAATGCACATCACTATAAGCCTTGCATGCATTGCAACTAATGAGTTAGTTGCGGGATGATGTATTACGGAACGAGTAAAGAGACTTGCCGGTAACGAGATTGAACTAGGTATTGAGATACCGACGGTCGAATCTCGGGCAAGTAACATACCGATGACAAAGGGAACAACGTATATTGTTATGTGGTTTGACCGATAAAGAGCTTCATAGAATATGTAGGAGCCAATATGGGCATCCAGGTCCCGCTATTGGTTATTTACCAGAGAGGTGTCTCGGTCATGTCTACATAGTTCTCGAACCCGTAGGGTCCACACGCTTAACGTTCGTTGACGATGTAGTACTATGAGTTATGTATGTTGGTGACCGAATGTTGTTCGGAGTTCCGGATAAGATCACGGACATGACGAGGAACTCCGGAATGGTCCGGAGATAAAGATTGCTATATGGGATAATAGTGTTTGGACTCCGGAAGGGTTCCGGAATTCATCGGAAGGGGTTCCGGATGTTTCTCGAAATGTTTGGGTACGAGAACACTTTATTTGGGCCAAAGGGGAAAGCCCACAAGGTTTTTGGAAAGCGCAAAGGAAGTTTTGTGGAGTCCAGGGGCCAGACGCCAGGGTCCCTGACGTCTGGGTCCAGATGCCGGGAACCCTGGCGTCTGGCCCTGGAGTTCGAGAAGGACTCTTGCCTTTCGGGTGAAACCAACTTTGTGGAGGATTTACCTCCAAGTTTTGACCCCAAGGCTCAACATATAAATAGAGGGGTAGGGCTAGCACCCAAGATACAACAAGAAACACCAAGCCGTGTGCCGGCAACCCCGTCCTCTAGTTTATCCTCCGTCATAGTTTTCGTAGTGCTTAGGCAAAGCCCTGCGGAGATTGTTCTTCACCAACACCGTCACCACGCCGTCGTGCTGCCGGAACTCATCTACTACTTCGCCCCTGTTGCTGGATCGAGAAGGCGAGGACGTTACCGAGCCGAACGTGTGCAGAACTCGGAGGTGCCGTGCTTACGGTACTTGGATCGGTCGGATCGTGAAGACATACGACTACATCAACCGCATTGATATAATGCTTCAGCGAATGGTCTACGAGGGTATGTAGACAACACTCTCCCCTCTCGTTGCTATGCATCACCATGATCCTGCGTGTGCGTAGGATTTTTTTTGAAATTACTACATTCCCCAACAGTAGCATCCGAGCCAGGTTTTATGCGTAGATGTCATGTGCACGAGTAGAACACAAGTGAGTTGTGGGCGATATAAGTCATACTGCTTACCAGCATGTCATACTTTGGTTCGGCGGTATTGTTGGATGAAGTGGCCCGGACCGACATTACACGTACGCTTACGCGAGACTGGTTCTACCGATGTGCTTTGCACACATGTGGCTGGTGGGTGTCAGTTTCTCCAACTTTAGTTGAACCGAGTGTGGCTACGCCCGGTCCTTGCGAAGGTTAAAACAACACCAACTTGACGAACTATCGTTGTGGTTTTGATGCATAGGTAAGAACAGTTCTTGCTAAGCCCAGTAGCAGCCACGTAAAACTCGCAACAACAAAGTAGAGGACGCCTAACTTGTTTTTGCAGGGCATGTTGTGATGTGATAGGGTCAAGACATGATGCTAAATTTTATTGTATGAGATGATCATGTTTTGTAACCGAGTTATCGGCAACTGGCAGGAGCCATATGGTTGTCGCTTTATTGTATGCTAAAATCGCCCTATAATGCTTTACTTTATCACTAAGCGGTAGCAATAGTCGTAGAAGCATAAGATTGGCGAGACGACAACGATGCTACGATGGAGATCAAGGTGTCGCGCCGGTGACGATGGTGATCATGACGGTGCTTCGGATATGGAGATCACAAGCACGAGATGATGATGACCATATCATATCACTTATATTGATTGCATGTGATGTTTATCTTTTATGCATCTTATCTTGCTTTGATTGACAGTAGCATTATAAGATGATCCCTCACTAAATTTCAAGATAAAAGTGTTCTCCCTGAGTATGCACCATTGCCAAATTTTGTCGTGCCCAGACACCACGTGATGATTGGGTGTGATAAGCTCTACGTCCATCTACAACGGGTGCAAGCCAATTTTGCACACGCAGAATAATCAGGTTAAACTTGACGAGCCTAGCATATGCAGATATGGCCTCGGAACACTGAGACCGAAAGGTCGAGCGTGAATCATATAGTAGATATGATCAACATAGTGATGTTCACCATTGAAACTACTCCATCTCACGTGATGATCGGACATGGTTTAGTTGATATGGATCACGTGATCACTTAGAGGATTAGAGGGATGCCTATCCAAGTGGGAGTTCTTAAGTAATATGATTAATTGAACTTCAATTTATCATGAACTTAGTCCTGGTAGTATTAGCATATCTATGTTGTAGATCAATAGCTCGCGTTTAGCTCCCCTATTTTATTTTTGATATGTTCCTAGAGAAAACTAAGTTGAAAGATGTTAGTAGCAATTATGCGGATTGGATCCGTGATCTGAGGTTTATCCTCATTTCTACACAGAAGAATTATGTCCTTGATGCACCGCTAGGTGACAAACCTATTGCAGGAGCAGATGCAGATGTTATGAATGTTTGGCTAGCTCAATATGATGACTACTTGATAGTTTAGTGCACCATGCTTAAACGGCTTAGAATCGGGACTTCAAAGACATTTTGAACGTCATGGACCATATGAGATGTTCCAGGAGTTGAAGTTAATATTTCAAGAAAATACCCGAGTTGAGAGATATGAAGTCTCCAACAAGTTCTATAGCTAAAAGATGGAGGAGAATAGCTCAAGCAGTGAGCACGTGCTCAGATTGTCTGGGTACTACAATCGCTTAAATCAAGTGGGAGTTAATCTTCCAGATAAAATAGTGTTTGACAGAATTCTCTAGTCACCATCACCAAGTTAGTAGAACTTCGTGATGAACTATAATATGCAAGGGATAACGGAAACGATTCCCAAGCTCTTCGTGATGCTGAAATCGACAAAGGTAGAAATCAAGAAAAACATCAAGTGTTGATGGTAAACAAAACCACTAGTTTCAAGTAAAGGGACAAAGGGAAGAAAGGGGAACTTCAAGAAGAACGGCAAGCAAGTTGCTGCTCAAGTGAAAAAAAACCCAAGTCTGGACCTAAGCCTGAAACTGAGTGCTTCTACTGCAAAGGGACTGGTCACTGGAAGTGGAACTACCCAAGTAATTGGCGGATAAGAAGGATGGCAAAGTGAACATAGGTATATTTGATATACATGTTATTGACGTGTACTTTACTAGTGTTTATAGCAACCCCTCAGTATTTGACACTAGTTCAGTTGCTAAGAATAGTAACTTGAAGCAGGAGTTGCAGAATGAACAGAGACTAGTTAAGGGTGAAGTGACGATGTGTATTGGAAATGGTTCCAAAATTGATATGATCATCATCACACACTCCCTATACTTTCGGGATTAGTGTTAAACCTAAAATAAATGTTATTTAGTGTTTGCGTTGAGCATGAATATGATTGGATCATGTTTATTGCAATACATTTATTCATGTAAGTTAGAGAATAATCGTTGTTCTGTTTACATGAATAAAACCTTCTATGGTCATACACCCAATGAAAATGGTTTGTTGGAACTCGATCGTGGTGATACACATTTTCATAACATTGAAGCCAAAAGATGCAAAGTTAATAATGATAGTGCAACTTATTTGTGGCACTGCCGTTTAGGTCATATTGGTGTAAAGCGCATCAAGAAAATCCATGCTGATGGGCTTTTGGAATCACTTGATTATGAATCAGTTGATGCTTGCGAACCATGCCTCATGGCCAAGATGACTAAGACTCCGTTCTCCGGAACAATGAAGCGAGCAACAGATTTGTTAGAAATCATACATACTGATGTATGTGGTGCGATGAATATTGAGGCTCACGGCAGGTATCATTATTTTCTGATCTTCACATATGATTTGAGCTTATATGAGTATATCTACTTGATGAAACACAAGTCTGAAACATTTGAAAAGTTCAAAGAATTTCAGAGTGAAGTGGAGAATCATTGTAACAAAAATAAAAGTTTCTACGATATGATCGCAGAAGTAAAATATTTGATTTACGAGTTTGGCCTTCAGTTAAAACGATGTGAAATAGTTTCACTACTCACGCCACCTGGAACACCACAGTGTAATGGTGTGTCCGAACGTCGTAACCGTACTTTATTAGATATGGTGCGATCTGTTGGAGATATGCCCTAGAGGCAATCATGTGATGATGACATTTCCATATGTATTCATGAGTCCTTTGTATTGTCCTCTAACATCATCAATGATATGTGTCAATAAGTATGTGACTTGTTTATGGAACTATGTATTGTATGATGATTGTTCTAATGGTCCCTAGTTGATAAGGTTGTGCGGACACATATCCTTGACTAGTATACGACTCGGTTGATGACTATGTTTCACAAGTCATGTGCATGGATATGCTAAACCGATAGTATGGGCTCGGGGATGGAGATCACCGAGCCGGACAGACCCACTTTGAGACGCAGCGAGATATAGTCATCTGTTAGTCTCAAGTGCAATGTCTATGCCATGTCCTAGACCTGAGGTCCTCCCATGTTCTCGGGATGAGGATCGACTCACTTAGGGTCTATCAAACGCTACTCCGTAACTGGGTAGTTATAAAGGTAGCTTTCGACTGAGTCGTGAGACATGCCGCGAGACATGGTTGACCAAGATGGGATTTGCCCCTCCTATTTGGAGAGATATTCTTTGGGCCCTCTCGAGTGATCAGATTCGGAAAGCATGGCCATGCGACTTGGGTTAAGTCTTAACCTAGTTTGGGAATCTGTACCGTGGTTTCGAGAAGATAGGTCGAGCTATCACAAGGGTGACAAGTACTCGCCTTGAGCTCGACAACAAATATCGTGAGGCAAAAGGAATGTTGCATATGCCATATTGTTGAGGTTCGTCAAACGACTTTACGCCACATGGGAGTTGGCATGTTCTGCTAGGAGCCGCTACCAACTACCGACTCTGGTCGTGTCCATGTGTACGTGAACCTATAGGGTCGCACACTTAAGGGGTTGCAGCCCATTCAGATTGGATCCGAGTGGAAAATGGATGTGGACTCCTAGTGGGCTCAAGTGTTGAGCCCATCTCAGAGGTCTATATAAAGGGGAGTGGGCACACCACTTAGGGTTGATCGATAGGGAACCCGGGTTAGCCACCGCCACTCCCCACGCCCATGCCGCGCGACCGGACCTAGCAGTCCGCCGCTCGACGCTGCTCCCCGTACGTGTGGATACCTTGGAGGCATTGCATCTGCGGTGCTTGGACGAACCATTCGAGGGAACCGCGAGGTGCCGTTCGCGGGAGATCACCGTTCACGGGTCTTCGCTGTTCGCGGGAGACCGGCAACGCGAGGAGGAGACGGCCCGGGAGATCGGCTACATGCATCACCAACTCTACTTCCGCTGCGGTGACTGCGCGTCTAGTGGTAAACCCGATCCCGTGATCTATTTCCAGCATCATGATCTTGGGTGCGCGGTAGAAAATTTTATTTGGCGCTAGCGTAGTGTACCGCGTGTCCCAACACGATCTATGATGTCTCTTACCGATTTACCACTATCGTTTTGGGGTTATGCATTAGAGACAACTACATTCACGTTAAATAGGGCACCATCTAAATCCGTTGAGATGACACCGTATGAACTATGGTTTGGCAAGAAACCTAAGCTGCCGTTTCTTAAAGTTTGAGGTTGCAATGCTTATGTGAAAAAGTTTCAACCTGATAAGCTCAAACCCAAATCGGAGAAGTGCGTCTTCATAGGATACCCAACAGAAAATGTTGGGTACACCTTCTATCATAGATCCAAAGGCAAGATATTCATTACTGAGAATGGATCCTTTCTAGAGAAGGAGTTTCTCTCGAAAGAAGTGAGTGGGAGGAAAGTAGAACTTGATGAGGTAACTGTACCTGCTCCCTTATTGGAAAGTAGTTCATCATAGAAACCGGTTCCTATGACGCCTACACCAATTAGTGAGGAAGTTAATGATGATGATCATGAAACTTCAGATCAAATTATTACTGAATCCTCGTAGATCAACCAGAGTAAGATCCGCACCAGAGTGGTACGGTAATCCTGTTCTGGAAGTCATGTTACTAGACCATGATGAACCTACGAACTATGAGGAAGCGATGATGAGCCCAGATTCCATGAAATGGCTTGAGGCCATGAAATCTGAGATGAGATCCATGTATGAGAACAAAGTATGGACTTTGATTGACTTGCGCAATGATCGGCGAGCCATTGAGATTAAATGGATCTTCAAGAGGAAGACGGACGCTGATAGTAGTGTTACTATCTACAATCTGATTTAGCACATCGCCCAAGGGCGAATGCTAAAACATATCTGTGGAGGAAAACTCCATGATCGGCATCCAATTAGATTGGATGGGCACGGACGTGAGTGGTTTGGAGTCTGTGGCCGGGGATGAATCCGAGGGTCTGGCAACACAAGTCTCATAGGGGGTGAAGTCAGCATTCGGCTCTATCGCCGCTGAGTGTGCAGCCTCCGTGGCGGGGTCCATCCACCCATCCTCGGATGACGCGATTTGTTTTGGATTGAGAGCCGGAGTAGTTACAGGTGTGATCTTTCGAACACTGTCCGTTGGCAGAGCTAAATCGTGCCCATCGTGACTGTGCGGCGCACCTGACATGGGTTTGAATCTGTCGAAGATCAAGTCTCCGCGGATGTCAGCGGTATAGTTCAAGCTTCCAAACCTGACCTAATGGCCAGGGGCGTAGCTCTCGATCTGCTCCAGATGGCCAAGCGAGTTGGCCAGCAGTACAAGGCCACCGAATACGAAGATCTGTCCGGGGAGGAAAACCTCACCCTGGATCGCACCGTTGCCAATGATTGAAGGAGCCATCAAGCCTTATGATGACAACACAGTGGAACTCTCAATGAAAGCACCAATGTCGGTGTCAAGACCGGCGGATCTCGGGTAGGGGGTCCCGAACTATGCGTCTAAGGCGGATGGTAACAGGAGGCAGGGGACACAATGTTTACCCAGGTTCGGGCCCTCTCGATGGAGGTAATACCCTACTTCCTGCTTGATTGATCTTGATGATATGAGTATTACAAGAGTTGGTCTACCATGAGATTGGAGAGGATAAACCCTAGAAGCTAGCCTATGGTATGATTGTTGTTGTCCTACGGACTAAACCCTACGGTTTATATAGACACCGGAGGGGGCTAGGGTTACACAGAGTCGGTTACAAGGGAGGAGATCTACATATCCGAATCGCCAAGCTTGCCTTCCACGCAAAGGAGAGTCCCATCCGAACACAAGATGAAGTCTTCAATCTTGTATCTTCATAATCCAACAGTCCGGCTGTCCGAGGACCCCTTAATCCAGGACTCCCTCAGTTTGCCTTTAGGATGTTTTAGATGCTTGTTGGTTTGTACGGTGCAGGACAGAAACTTTGGCTGTAGTGAGCGATTTTACATTTTTAGCTAGAACGTCAAATGGTTCTGATTCTTCTTGCACTGTCTTTCTATATTTTTTTTTATTTTCCCTAATTTTGGCAGAATTTTTCAAGTATCAGAAGTATGGTGAATGTTCAGATTGTTACAGACTCTTCTGTGTTAGACAGATTCTATTTTTGATGCATAGTTTGCTTGTTTTGATGAAACTATCAATTTATATCAGTGGATTAAGCCATGAAAAAGTTATATTAAAGTAGACACAATGCCAAAACAAAATATGAATTGGTTTGCAATAGTACTTATAGTAGTGATTTGTTTTATTATACTAACGGATCTTACCGAGTTTTCTGTTGAAGTTTTGTGTGGATGAAGTGTTTGATGATCGAGAAGGTCTCGATGTGAGAAGAAGGAAGAGAGGCAAGAGCTCAAGCTTGGGGATGCTCGAGGAACCCCAAGTAAATATTCAAGGAGACTCAAGTGTCTATGCTTGGGGATGCCCCGGAAGGCATCCCCTCTTTCTTCAACAAGTATCGGTATGTTTTCAGATTCGTTTCGTTCATGCGATATGTGCAATCTTGGAGCGTCTTTTGCATTTAGTTTTCACTTCTCTTTTATGCACCATGATGGTATGAGATAGTCCTTGGTTTATTTATAGAATGCTCATTGCACTTCACTTATATCTTTTGAGTATGGCTTTATAGAATGCTTCATGTGCTTCACTTATATCATTTGAAGTTTGGATTGCCTGTTTCTCTTCACTTAGACAACCGCCATTTGTAGAATGCTCTTTTGCTTCACTTATATTTGTTAGAGAACGGGCATATCTTTTGTAGAAAGAATTAAACTCTCTTGCTTCACTTATATCTATTTAGAGAGATGACAGGAATTGATCATTCACATGGTTAGTCATAAAATCCTACATAAAACTTGTAGATCACTGAATATGATATGTTTGATTCCTTGCAATAGTTTTGCGATATAAAGATGGTGATATTAGAGTCATGCTAGTGGGTAGTTGTGGATTAGTAGAAATACGTGTGTAGAGGTTTGTGATTCCCGTAGCATGCACGTATGGTGAACCGTTATGTAACAAAGTCAGAGCATGAGGCATTTATTGATTGTCTTCCTTATGAGTGGCGGTCGGGGACGAGCGATGGTCTTTTCCTACCAATCTATCCCCCTAGGGGCATGCGTAGTAGTACTTTGCTTCGAGGGCTGATAAACTTTTGCAATAAGTATGTGAGTTCTTTATGACTAATGTTGAGTCCATGGATTATACGCACTCTCACCCTTCCATCATTGCTAGCCTCTTCGGTACCGTGCATTGCCCTTTCTCACCTTGAGAGTTGGTGCAAACTTTGCTGGTGCATCCAAACCACGCGAGATGATACACTCTATCACACATAAGCCTCCTTATATCTTCCTCAAAACAGCCACCATACCTACCTATTATGGCATTTCCATAGCCATTCCGAGATATATTGCCATGCAACTTTCATCATCATCATATACATGACTTGAGCATTCATTGTCATATTGCTTTGCATGATCGTAAGATAGCTAGCATGATGTTTTCATGGCTTGTCCATTTTTTGATGTCATTGCTACGCTAGATCATTGCACATCCCAGTACACCGCCGGAGGCATTCATATAGAGTCATATCTTTGTTCTAGTATCGAGTTGTAATATTGAGTTGTAAGTAAATAAAAGTGTGATGATCATCATTATTAGATCATTGCCCCATCAAAAAAAGAGAGGCCAAAGAAGCCTAAATAAAAAAAGGGGGCCAAAGAAGCCCGCAAAAAAAGAGAAAAGAAAAAGGGGCAATGTTACTATCCTTTTACCACACTTGTGCTTCAAAGTAGCACCATGTTCTTCATATAGAGAGTCTCTTGAGTTATCACTTTCATATACTAGTGGGAATTTTCATTATAGAACTTGGCTTGTATATTCCGATGATGGGCTTCCTCAAATGCCCGAGGTCTTCATGAGCAAGCAAGTTGGATGCACACCCACTTAGTTTCAGTTTGACCTTTCATACACTTATAGCTCTAGTGCATCCGTTGTAGGCAGTCCCTACTCCTCACATTGACATCAATTGATGGGCATCTCCATAGCCCGTTGATTAGCCGCATCGATGTGAGACTTTCTCCCTTTTTGTCTTCTCCACACAACCTCCACCATCATATTCTATTCCACCTATAGTGCTATGTCCATGGCTCACGCTCATGTATTGCGTGAGGGTTGAAAAAGCTGAAGCGCGTTAAAAAGTATGAACCAATTGCTCGGCTTGTCATCGGGGTTGTGCTTGATGTGAATATTTTGTGTGGTGAAGATGGAGCATAGCCAGACTATATGATTTTGTAGGGATAACTTTCTTTGGCCATGTTATTTTGAAAAGACATGATTGCTTTATTAGTAGGCTTGAAGTATTATTGTTTTTATGTCAAATGATAGACTATTGCTTTGAATCACTCGTGTCTTAATATTCATGCCATGATTAGATATGTGATCAAGATTATGCTAGGTAGCATTACACATCAAAAATTATCTTTTTATCATTTACCTACTCGAGGACGAGCAGGAATTAAGCTTGGGGATGCTGATATGTCTTCGTCGTATCTATAATTTTTGATTGTTCCATGCCAATATTCTACAACTTTCATATACTTTTGGCAACTTTTTATACTATTTTTGGGACTAACATATTGACCCAGTGCCCAGTGCCAGTTCCTGTTTGTTGCATGTTTTTTGTTTCGCAGAATATCCATATCAAACGGAGTCCAAACGGGATAAAAACTGACAGATATTTTTTTGGAATATATATGATTTTTGGGAAGAAAAGTCCACGCGAGACGATGCCCGAGGGGGCCACAAGGCAAGGGGGCGCGCCCTGGGCCCTCGTGGCCACCCCGTAAGGCGGTTGATGCCCTTCTTTCGCCGCAAGAAAGCTAATATCCGGATAGAGATCGTGTTAAAATTTCAGCCCAATCGGAGTTACAGATCTCCGGGAATATAAGAAACGGAGAAAGGGCAGAATCTGAGAACGCAGAAATAGAGAGAGACAGAGAGACAGATCCAATCGGAGGGGCTCTCGCCCCTCCCACGCCATGGAGGCCATGGACCAGAGGGTAAACCCTTCTCCCATCTAGGGAGTAGGTCAAGGAAGAAGAAGAAGGAGGGGGGCTCTCTCCCCCTCGCTTCCGGTGGCACCGGAGTGCCACCGGGGGCCATCATCATCACCGCAATCTTCACCAACAACTTCACCGCCATCATGACCAACTCTTCCCCCCTCTATGCAGTGGTGTAACCCCTCTTTTACCCGCTGTAATCTCTACTTAAACATGGTGCTCAACGCTATATATTATTTCCCAATGATGTATGGCTATCCTATGATGTTTGAGTAGATCCGTTTTGTCCTATGGGTTATTTGATGATCGTGATTGGTTTGAGTTGCATGTTTTATTATTGATGCTGTCCTATGGTGCTCTCCGTGTCGCGCAAGCATGAGGGATTCCCGCTGTAGGGTTTGCAATATGTTCATGATTTGCTTATGGTGGGTGGCGTGAGTGACAGAAGCACAGACCTGAGTAAGTAGGTTGTTTGCGTATGGGATAAAGAGGACTTGATACTTTAATGCTATGGTTGGGTTTTACCTTAATGATCTTTAGTAGTTGCGGATGCTTGCTGGAGTTCCAATCATAAGTGCATATGATCCAAGTAGAGAAAGTATGTTAGCTTATGCCTCTCCCTCATATAAAATTGCAATAATGATTACCGGTCTAGTTATCGATTGCCTAGGGACAAAGAACTTTCTCGTAACAAAAAGCTCTTTACTAAAACTAACTTAGTTGTGTCTTTACCTAAACAGACCCTAGCTTTTATTTACGCGCTCTTTATATTCTTGAAAACCTATCCCTCAACACCTACAAAGTACTTCTAGTTTCATACTTGTTCTAGGTAAAGCGAACGTCAAGCGTGCGTAGAGTTGTATCGGTGGTCGATAGAACTTGAGGGAATATTTGTTCTGCCTTTAGCTCCTCGTTGGGTTCAACACTCTTACTTATCAAAAGAGGCTACAATTGATCCCCTATACTTGTGGGTTATCAGGCGCGCCCTACCCCCTGGGCGCACCCCCTGCCTCGTGGATCCCACGTGGGTCCCTTCCACTTATCCTCGCACCCACACACTTCGTCTTGCTACAGAAAAAATCACCCACCAGCTCAAACCCGAGTTCTTGCTCATCTTGCTGCCATTTTCGATCTCCTTGCTCAAAGCTCCATTCACAAAACTGCTTTGGGGGATTGTTCTTCGGTATGTGACTCCTCCAATGGTCCAATTAGTTTTTGTTCTAGTGCTTTATCTATTGCAAATTTTTCGTGCTTAGGTGACCCTGTTCTTGAGCTTGCATGTCAAATATATGTGGTCAAAAGTAGTTTTAATGCATGATATAGCCTCTAGGCACTTGTAGGAGTAGGTGCTATCAATTTTGTTGAGTTTGGTTCACTTTTATTTTGAGTCACTAAAAATTTCAGAAATTTTCCAGAGGAAGAAATATGTTTAGGAAAATGTACCAAGGTGGTTCCTCAAGGAAGCAAGGCCCAAGGCCCACGATACGTGAGTCGGACCATGAACTACCAAGAGAAGCTCAAGTGCGGCCTTGTGAATGGCCATCAGAGGACTTCATGGTTCGGGCAGGAATCAAGGAAGAATTTGACGCATATGTGCGTAACACTGATCTAGAGAGCTTCGAGGCAGATAAGTGCCGACAATACCTCTACTTAACTGATTCATTTGTGAGAAGGTTTAAACTTACATCCTCGCGCAACTCTCACACTGTCCTATTTGATATTTATGACAAATCTTATACTATGGACTTAGAAGATTTTAATACTGCTTGTAAACTCCTGCAGTGGGGTAGTGCTAGTGAGCCTCGCAAATATGAATATAAAGACTTTCTTGCTAGTATAACTATGGGGGAATCTAGGGAAATCACGCAAGATACCATCGGGAGCATTCATTTCCTGCCATACATTATTTTGCTCTCTTCATAGGTAGATGCATTAACGGTAAGGATGAGGCATGCCACATGTGTGTTCCTGATCTTAGTGTTCTCAAGAGTGCTGTATTAGGAGATAGACAATATAACTTGGGGGCCATTGTTGCACGTAGGTTGCATAATAATAGTATTAATGGAGATTTCTTTGGTGGAATTTATGCAACCCGTTTAGCTGATTTTCTTGAGATACCCATACGTGAAGATGATATTGAGTTGCCTCCTGCTTATTTAGATTATAATGCTATGGTTCGTCATCAGTTTGTTGAGAGGAATGATCAGTCCCTCCAGTACCGACTAATCTTTGACAGACGACGTACCTATCATGTCGCTCTCCTTGCTCCTACTTTCTTTGACTTTCAGGAAAAAGGGAGATATGTTATAACCAGGGAGGAGGTGAACGAGTACGAGAGGAGGACGGAGGCAGCCCGCCTCCAAGCTGCAGCCCTTCAGGCAGTAGCTGATGCATCTTGATAATCCCCAAGTGCAAGGAATCATCGTAGCAATTTCCAAAGGTGGAAGTGATAAGTATGGAGTGTCGAACCCACAAGGAGCTAAAGGTAAGATCAATATTCTCTCAAGCCCTATCTGCCACTGATACGACTCTACGTACACCGAACATTTGCTTCCAACTAGCAGCAAGAAATAAAACTATGTTGTGGGTATGAAGAGGATAACTTTGTATGATTTTGGAGAGCTAAAATATAAAAGTAGGTGCTGTTATCATGAAGTTAGAATATATTACTAAATATTATAAATAGCGAGTGTGGAATAATGGTGGATCGGTGTGCGGAATTGTCCTAGGCAATCGTTAACAAGACCGGTAATCACTATTGCAGTTTCATATGAGGGAGAGGCATAAGCTAACATACTTTCTCTACTTGGATCATATGCACTTATGATTGGAACTCTAGCAAGCATCCGCGACTACTAAAGATCATTAAGGTAAAACCCAACCATAGCATTAAAGCATCAAGTCCTCTTTATTCCCATACGCAACAACCCCCTTACTCGGGTTTGTGTTTCAGTCACTCACCAACCCACTATAAGCGAATCATGAACGTATTGCAACACCCTACAGCGGGAACCCCTCACGCTTGCGCGACACGGAGGGCACCATAGGACAACATCAAAGTAAAACATACAACTCATACTAAAAGTGCGTTATATCGACTAGAGGGGGGGTGAATAGGCGATTTTTATGAAAGTCTTCAAAACATGGAAGTTATGAAGACAAACGATAGAAATAAACCTATTACCCTGCAGCGGAAGGTAGACTACACTAGGCAAGCCATAGTCAAGTATTCAATAGAGTGAAAGCACAATGACTAATAGCAGCAATGTAGTAAGGATCAGGTAGGAAGATATTGTGAAGCCACACAGAACACACAGTCACTCAGTGAAGACAAAAGATAGTGCGAACATACAATGACTTCACAAGGAGTAACAGTAAGTAAAGGGAAGGGAAGATGAAACCCGTGACTCGCTGAAGACAATGATTTGTTGGACCAGTTCCAGTTGCTGTGACAACTGTACGTCTGGTTAGGGCGGCTAGGTATTTAAACCTTAGGACACACAGTCCCGGACACCCAGTCCTGAACACGCAGCTCAGGACACCCAGTCCTCACCGTATTCCCCTTGAGCTAAGGTCACACAGACCTCGCCCAATCACTCTGGTAAGTCTTCAAGGTAGACTCCCAAACCTTCACAGACTTCGTTCACTGGCAATCCACAATGTCTCTTGGATGCTCAGAACGCGATGCCTAACCGGCTGGAGGATGCACAGTCCTCAAGTGTAATAAGTCTTCAGATCACACAGACAAGAAGACTTAAGTGATGCCTAATTCTCTTTGGCTCTGGGTGGTTAGGGCTTTATCCTCGCAAGGAATTCTCTCTCAAAGGCTTTGAGGTGGGTTGCTCTCAAATGACAAAAGCCGTACTCTGAATCTGAGCAGCCAACCGTTTATGGTTGTAGGGGGTGGGCTATTTATAACCACTTGGCAACCCGACCTGATTTGTCCGAAATGACCCTGGGTCACTAAGGAACTGACACGTGTTCCAACGGTCATATTTCAAACTCACACGGCAACTTTACTTGGGCTTCAAGCAAAACTGACTTGCCCGACTCTGGACAAGATTCGCTCTCAAAGTCTTCACTCGAAGACATAGGTTTTGTTTAAGCATCACTTCAATCATTCTGACTGGTTCTCTTGGACCCCACTTAACAGTACGGTGGTTCCTATGACTCAACACAGAAGAAAGAGAACTACAAAAGATCTAAGTCTTCGAGCTCCATAGGCTTCATGTGGTGTCTTCTCTTGTCATAGTCTTCAATGTGAATATCTTCATATACCACCTTTGACTTCAATGTCTTCATACATTTTTAGGGGTCATCTCTGGTAGGAAAACCGAATCAATGAGGGACTTCTACCTGTGTTATCCTGCAATTCTCACAAACACATTAGTCCCTCAACTAGGTTTGTCGTCAATACTCCAAAACCAACTAGGGGTGGCACTAGATGCACTTACAATCTCCCCCTTTTTGGTGATTGATGACAAACTAGTTGAAGTTTTCAACGGGGAATATAATCTGTGAAATTGTAAAGGATAAGGAATTGTCTTCATAAGTTGCAAGGGCTCCCCTGAAGATGTGCATATAAGTAATTTGCTTTTGGAATGCAAATGCACATGGCAGGTTGTACTTGTGGAGATCCACTTCAACTTATGATGACAATCCACTATGCATGTGAAAGTATATGAAGATAATGACATGCATAATGGAAAATGGACGTCTGCAGAATGATCTAAGTGCGAAATTTATCATCGCAACACAAGGTGGCAGATAAGTAGCAGACGACCATCGAGTTTAAGTGTTACAACTCAAAGAACCAAATGTAGCAAAACGAGAGTTGTAAGCACGAAGCAAAATATAAAGCACCTGCCCATATGGACCCGCTTGAAGACTATCAACCTCATATGCTTCTCCCCCTTTTGTCAGTAAGGACCAAAAAGGTTTGAAGATATAGAACATCTACTCGTTCCCATGAGGAGTAGGTGAAGCAGCAGGGTCGTTGGTGGTGTTTGGCGGTGCTGAAGAGCTTGGAGCAGAGTCGAAGCATGTTGAAGGAGGTGGCGGTGAAGTAGCATCGTCTTCATCCTCGATCACTCTGGCATTCACAGTTGCAGCAGAGGAAGAGAACTCAGAGTCTTCAAGTGATGGAGTTCGTCGCAGCACTGCCCTTCGAGGAGGTGTGGAGTCAAACTTGAATCGCTCAGTGAAGCCATCCTCTTGAAGATCATTGAGGGAGTCCTGGATTAGGGGGTGTTCGGGTAGCCGGACTCCTGGACTATGAAGATACAAGATTGAAGACTTCGTCCCGTGTCTAGATGGGACTTTCCTTGGCGTGGAAGGCAAGTTTGGCGATGCGGATATTCAAGATCTCCTACCATTGTAACCGACTCTATGTAACCCTAACCCTATCCGGTGTCTATATAAACCGGAGGGTTGTAGTCCGTAGGCAATAAACTCCATATACAACAATCATACCATAGGCTAGCTTCTAGGGTTTAGCCTCCTTGATCTCGTGGTAGATCTACTCTTGTACTACCCATATCATCAATATTAATCAAGCAGGACGTAGGGTTTTACCTCCATCAAGAGGGCCCGAACCTGGGTAAAATATCGTGTTCCCTGCCTCCTGTTACCATCCGGCCTAGACGCACAGTTCGGGACCCACTACCCAAGATCCGCCGGTTTTGACACCGACATTGGTGCTTTCATTGGGAGTTCCTCTGTGCCGTCACAATCAGGAAGGATGCCTCCTCCCGTCTTTAAAGACGGCGCCATTGCTAAGGGAGCCTTGGCTGTCGGCCAAACCCTCCGGCTAGGTGGTTTCCTCATGACCGCCTGTTCGGCTGTTGCGCCGATGGTGACCTCTCAGGTCATCAAAAGCAACCTACACGTCAGCTCGGAGCTCGTCGAGCAGCTAGATCCAATGGATCTCTCTTCCGTAAACGAGCTCTTGGATCGCATCGCCGCCCTGGGGGTCGCTAGGATTACGACCAGGTTGGGCTTAAACCCGATCTAAGAGAAATTAACTCTCCCCAAGTCACCCACCATGTTGCCGTGGTAGAGGCGCAGTGCTGCGACCCTTCATCTATTTTAAGGACTAGCTACGTCTGAATTCCCGACTCCTCCAAGCCGGATACCCGCGGAGAGGAGGATGTAACTCAAGACCTGAGCTTAGGATCAGGCAACGGACTAGATTCGTTGGACAACATCCAAGAATCCGAACTTCAGAGTTCGGAAACTCTTCGGCCTCCGAATCTTGGATTGGGTGAGGTTTCAGATTCAACGACACCCGCCCACCCGAACATAAGCAATCTCTCCCAAATCAGGCAGAGGCCCGAGGAAACAGTACATCATTACTGGGCCAGATTCCTCCTGGTTATGAACAGGATAAAGGATTGCCGCGAGGGAGACACAATCTCAATTTTCTGCAGTAATTGCACGGACGAGGGAATCCTTAACGCCGTAAGTCGTCATGATATCACACGCTTCGCTGACTTGGCGTCCATAGTATAAAAATACTGTGCGATGGAAAGCGCCTGGAAAACCGAAATAAAATTTTGGGATAATCCGGCCTTGAATAGTAATCCCGTCCGAACTAAGAGGGTGCATCATCATAGGACACCCGGGATAAACACCAAAAAGCCAAAACCCTCTACAGGGCATGGAACCATACTGGAAAGGTGGCTTGATGGATCCTGTAGAATTCACAGTACAGAGGACGCCACACCAACTCACAGCCTTAGAGCATGTTGGATACTCGGGCAGGTGGCCAAAATTGGCGAGGACCTCTTAATTCTGGAGGCCGCAGAAAGCCAGCCCGAGGACACCAGTACCGTTCTCACAGTCTTCGAGACTTTCACATCAAACAATATGCGAAAAAGAACACTCCGCAGCCTCGCCGAAGTCTATCAAGTTGCAACAATAAATCCATGGAGCGACACTGCTATTACCTTCAACGCAAGTGATGAACCTAGATTCCGAACAGCCTGAGCACCAGCCGCATTGGTCCTCAGTCCCATAGTGGACGGCTTTCGCCTCACCAAGGTGCTCATGGATGGAGGCAGCGGATTGAACCTCATTTATGAGGAAACCCTTCAAAAAATGGAAATAGACTGGAACCGCATCGAGCGAAGCAGCACAACCTTTAGAGGAATAATCCCCAGTCGGGAAGCGCGCTGCACAGGAAAAATCACACTAGATGTGGTGTTCGGCACGCCGGATAATTACAGGTCCGAAGAAGTCACGTTTCAGGTGGCCCCGTTTAAGAGCGGATATCACGCTTTACTAGGGCGGGAAGCATTCACAATCTTCCAAGCAATACCCCATTACGGGTACATGAAGCTTAAGATGCCCGGGCCAAATGGAATTATCACTCTAGCTAGTGATCCGGACAAAGCACTCCGCGCCGAAAACAAGACGTCAGCATTAGCCCTTGAGGCGCTATCCGAAGCCTTAGTGGCCGAGGAATTGACTGCGCTGCGCTCCACGGTTAACAGGGATGATGTGATACTCGATAAGAGATCCAAATCCACACCCTTCAAGCCAGCCGACGAAATAGTCAAATTCCAGGTCCATCCAACGGACCCCAATAAAACAGCTTCAATCGGGGCACGACTGAACCCTGATGCAGACGCCGCACTGCGAGAGTTCCTACGAGAGAACTGGGACATCTTCGCCTGGCACCCTTCAGACATGCCAGGGATCCCACGCAGGCTGGCCGAACACAGCTTAAATATCCTAAAAGGATTTAAACCTGTCAAACAAGCCCTTCGGCGTTTTTCCGAACCCAAGAGACAGGCTATGGGAGAGGAGCTAGCCAAGCTATTGGAGGCCGGATTCATCAGAGACATAAAACATCCGGACTGGCTAGCAAACCTGGTGATGGTACCAAAGAAGGACAAATCCTGGCGCCTGTGTGCCGACTTTAAAGACCTTAACAAGGCTTGCCCAAAGGATCCCTTCCCCCTCCCCCGCATCGATCAAATTATCGATGCCACCGCAGGACACGATTTGTTGTGTTTCCTCGACGCATACTCCGGTTACCATCAAATCAAGATGGAAGAATCAGACCAAGCTGCAACAGCATTCATCACACCATACGGCCCATTCTGCTTCAACACAATGCCCTTCGGGCTGAAAAACGCCGGCGCTACATATCAGCACATGAGCCAGACATGTTGGCAAACTAGATCGGCAAAACAGTGGAGGCGTATGTGGATGATGTGGTCGTCAAATCAAGACATGTCGAATCCCTAGTAAACGACTTGAGGCTTACATTCGATAACCTCCGACAATATGACATCAAGCTCAACCCAGAAAAATGCGTCTTCGGCGTTCCGGCCGGAAAGCTCTTGGGCTTCATTGTATCCGGTAGAGGAATCGAAGCAAACCCAGCCAAGATCCGAGCTTTGTCACAATTGGATGTCCCAAAGGACCTTAAACAAATACAAAAATTAACCGGGTGCATGGCGGCTTTAAGCCGCTTCATCTCCCGCTTGGGAGAAAAGGCACTACCCCTTTATCGCCTCCTTCGGCGCACCGAACACTTCGAGTGGACGGATGCCGCCACGGCCGGACTTGATGAAATAAAAGCCATATTGGCAACAAACCCAGTCCTGGCCGTGCCAATCACCGGCGAACCAATGTTATTGTACATTGCAGCAACACACCAAGTTGTCAGCGCAGTGCTCGTTGTCGAGCGGGAAACGGACGGACACAAATTCCCCCTTCAAAGGCCGGTCTACTATGTGTCCACTGTCCTCACTCCATGCAAATCACGATACCCGCATTATCAAAAGATTTCATATGCGGTATTCATGGCATCCCGGAAGCTACGACACTACTTTCAAGAGTGTTCCATAACAGTAGCCTCGGAAGTGCCACTAAACGATATTATCAACAACCGCGATGCAACGGGCCGGATTGCAAAATGGGCCATCGAGCTTCTCCCGTTCGATATAACCTATAAGCCACGGCGAGCTATTAAATCGCAAGTTTTGGCCGACTTCGTCGCGGAATGGACGGAGGCCGAGCTCCCTAAAGAGTACGGCACATATTCAAACTGGATTATGCATTTCGACGGCTCCAAAATGTTGGCCGGACTAGGGGCTGGCGTCGTCCTGACGTCCCCCACAGGAGACACAGTCCAATATGTGCTCCAGATCATGTACACGGATTCCAACAATGCAGCCGAATATGAGGCCCTCCTACATGGTCTCCGGATAGCAGTATCCATGGGTATCCAGCGCCTAGAGGTACACGGGGATTCAAACCTCGCGATATCCCAAATAAATGGAGACTTCGACGCCAAGGACCCAAAAATGGCAGCTTACTGCAACGCCGTCCTAAAAATGTCAGCTCGGTTCGAAGGGCTGGAGTTTCACCATATAGCCCGAGAAAACAATCAAGCAGCGGACGTCCTGGCACGCATCGGAGCAAAACGCGATGCAGTCCCCCCAACATCTTTTTGGAAAGATTGTTCAAGCCATCCGTAGCACGGGAGGGGGAACCCGCAAATAACAGCCCGGACCCAGCCGCACCACTCGACGCCGAACAATCTGACACAATTGGAGGCTCTGCCAATGAAATTACACCTTCAGCCCACGTAATAATGGCGGTTATCGCCCCGTGGACAGAACCATTCCTAGCCTACCTTACTAGGCAAGAACTCCCGGAGGACCAAAACGAGGCCCGCTGCATAGTGCGGCGATCTAAAGCCTATAGAGTCCATGAGGGAGAGCTTTATAAGAAAAGCACTACCGGAGTCCTTCAAAGGTGCATCTCCGAAGAGGAAGGGCGGAACCTTCTGGCTGAAATTCATGCCGGACTCGGTGGTCACCACGCCGCTGCTTGGTCCCTTGTTAGCAAGGCTTTCCGTACAGGCTTTTATTGGCCGACGGCCCGGGCAGACGCTCAGGACCTAGTCCAACGATGCGCTGGTTGCCAACTTTTTGCCAACCAAAGCCATATGCCACCCACCGCACTCCAAACTATACCCATCACCTGGCCTTTTGCGGTCTGGGGGCTTGACATGGTCGGACCCCTTAAAGGTGGGACCGATAGGAAAAAATAGTTACTGGTCATGGTGGATAAGTTCACCAAATGGATAGAAGCCAAGCCTGTTAAAACGGCCGAATCCGGACCTGTGATAGACTTCATATCCGGGGTTGTACACCGTTATGGCGTCCCCCACAGCATCATAACCGATAACGGTACAAACTTTACCACCGACGAGGTAAAACTCTGGTGCAAAAACATGGGCATCAAGCTCGATTATGCTTCCGTCTATCACCCACAAACCAACGGCCAGGTCGAACGCGCAAATGGTCTTATCATGAGCGGCATTAAACCCAAACTGGTGCGGTCCCTCAAGGAATCTAACACGCACTGGGTAGAGGAGCTCGACTCCGTGCTATGGGGGCTGCGGACCACGCCAAATCGCACCACCGGATACACACCATTTTTCATGGTGTACGGCGCAGAGGCAGTTCTGCCCTGCGACATAATTCATGACTCACCTAGAGTGCGCATGTACGAAGAAAGAGAAGCCGAGCTCGATCGGCAGGACAACTTGGATGCCTTGGAGGAGGAGCGTGACGTGGAAAAAGCCCGTTCCACATTTTATCAACAGCAGGCCCAAAGATATCAAAGCAGAGAAGTACGGGCCAAAAATTACAATGTTGGCGAACTAGTTCTACGCCTGCCGGATAAGAAAAAGGACAAACTCAAGCCCAAGTGGGAAGGTCCATTCATAATCGACCAAGTCCTGACTGGTGGGGCGTACCGCCTGCGAGATGCGTCGGATAACCGACTCGAGCCGAACCCGTGGAACGCCACCCGTCTCCGAAGATTCTATGCCTAGCGCCGGACTCTGTGTTCGTCTCCTTCCTCTGTCCATTTTTTGCATTTTTTGTCTTACATTTCTCTCCTTCCCCTCTTTTCTTTTATAGCCCTTAAAGGCTCATCTAGTGACGCGCCACTCGCGCTCATTAAACCTGGGGGCTTCCTTAACAGAAGCTTATTTATACGGGCTTCACGCCCAACACATGCGTCAAACTTCCGCATGTACCTTTTTCTTCACCATTATATGCATTGATATGACTTAAGTTTTGGCCAAGCTGGGTTGCTTGGCTCTTGTGCTTACCCCTACGTTCCCGATTGTTCGGCTAGGTGGTAAAGGGAGCACCTCTGCGATTGTTACTGCCGGGTCAGCCGGATGTGTACCTCAGACTGGGTGAAGCCGAAAGCTAGCGTTCTTAAGAGAATATTCGGTCGGTGAAATAAAAGATGATCTTTTTACTCATTTTATGCGCCCCCAGATGCTTTTTCGGCGTCTTTTCACGCAGTCCGGACATGCACTTTAGGGCATGCCTCCCAGCGAAAGGAACCCTTAGCGGAACTATTCTCTCTGGAAGATGTTTCTTACTAACCATGTAATACAACATAACTACTTGGGCACTTGTCTGATAAAGCACTAATGACCCCTACGCCTGGTCTCCACGCATACCCCGGTTCTGATATAACCGCTATGGTATTCGGACACACTCCGAACCGTCAGGTCCCGAGGTTGAAGCGAAAAGGTCGGCAACGACAAACGATCTACAATCCGGCTAGAAGGCATTACACATGTCAATTCAAAATTACATAGTCATTCTGACTGACTGTATTCCTCTTCTATACCATCTAACAGGCTGTCTAATTTACAGTCCTGCTAGGAATACTTCGTGGCTAACTCTACTTGGCCGTATACTAAGCTTACATGGATCTCCTTCTCGTCAGGCCCCACTGGTCCGACCTCGGCCATGTGGTTTGGGTCAGACTTCGTAAAACGGGTCTTCACCATGGCCCAGGCCTCCCTAGCGCCTTGCCGGCAGGCCGATATCTTCCACAACCGGAAGCGCCACCGAGATCCCTTAAGCTTCTCCGCAAGCTCTCCAAGGCCCTCGGGCATGGAGTGGGCAGGCCATAAGGCTTGGGCAACGCCTCGCATCGACTGCCGAATTCGCTCGTGCAGTTGCATGAGTTCGGGAAGAAGGTCACCCGTAGAACCGGGCATCTCCTCTGCAGGACGACCTGTGAGCATACCTACAGACATTACTCTGTTAGTCGACTTCCTCGCCGAACTCTTTTTTCAAAGTTCGTTCAAGCACTTACTAAATATGCCGCGTCGAAGCCGCTGATTCTCCTTCGTGGAGTCCGACAGCTGGCCATGAACATCTTTAAGTTCAATGTCCAGCCTGGTGTTGGCATCCTGAAGATCATTCTTCTCTCGCCTCACCTTTGTCAACGTACTCTCACCGGCCTTTAGCCGGCGTAAGAGTTGTTGCTTTTCCGGATCGAGTCCGGCGCTATCTGCAACATGATTTGTCAGATTTGCACCCACACCGCACAATACTAATCTTTCGAAGTGTATCTTACCTGAGGGGGTCTCTTTGGGCTCCCCTGCTGCGGCTAGTGCGGCCTCTAGTTGGGCCTTGCACTTTTCCAGCTCCTGGGACAGTACAGTATTCTTCTCTGTAAGAACCTGCATATTAAATGATCCTTAAATCAGTTGCTCTAACTGTTTCAAGTCTCGGGGGCTACTGGTATATATATATATTTGACCAAAATTTTCTTACCCGTATGTCTTTTACATACTGCTCCGTGGCTCTGGCTAAACCATTTTGAGCGGCACGGAGGTACGCATCTCCCGAATTAAAGGCATCTAAAGCCTCTTGGGAGAAACAAGCGTCACGTAGAACTGTCCGGCGACGCCTGTGGTTCATGGCACTCTCCACTTCAGAATTTGTGGCAGACAGCCTGTCCGCATCCTCTGTCGGAGGAGCGTCCGGTGCGCACCTTGTTCTCGCCTCCGCTTCCTGGCCAGATGTTGGAGCCTGGCTGGTGGAGGCGCGATTGGCAACCTCTCCGGATGTAGTCCGGCGAGGTCTCTTCATTCTGAAGATAGCACGAACGTTAATATGCCCTGACAGAATAACACCAGGGAAACAGAGGGTGCGCTATACCTTTGCGCCGGCATCTCAGTCCGGACTACATTTCTTTTTGCCCCATGGGGCCCTGCGGCCCCTCGTTGGCTGGCCGCCGTAGGTTCGGCCTCCTGCCTCGGAAATCTCCCTTGCAAAACATGGTTGTCGTCAGAAACACCGGAATACGTGAGAGTGGAATCTCTCTCAAGGGAATGAGACTCCGGTTTCTATCACCTGGGAGGCCGGGATTAACCCTGGGTAATCAGCTGTGATGGCTACCAAGGTATTGTCCTTGCTTAGCTGATGGAACACCCCGTCGATAAGCTCCACCGATATGTCCGGATCCTCTTCGGAGTCCGGATCGAGGGACCGTTCTGGGTCCTCGGGCTGTGGAGGGCGGCTGTTTATATCCTTTACCACCTGTCACAGTTCCTGCATTGAAGTCCTTAGACTACATATCTAACCGTGGGAGTATAAAACAAACAGGCAAGCGCAGTTGTTCACTTACCCAACTTGGAGGATCGTACATAGTAAATCCGGCCTGCAGGTTGACGCGGAGGAATTCCTCCTTTTCTCCCTTGTACAAAGAGGATAAGATCTTTACTAGAGCGACAGCTGAGGCTGGCCCCTTACAACCGTAACGGGTGGCGTCATCCTCCCCGTTGAAATCCCACATGGGGTGGCCTCTATATTGAAGTGGCTGCACCCCCCGCATAATGCATGCGGCCATGACTCCAATCATGGTTAGTTCGGAATGAGCCAACAGTCTTATCCGGCCCATCAGGTAAAGGACGTCTCTGTCGCTTTCTCTCTGAGAGCTCCGCGGATGCCAGCTCAAGTGTTTCTTCAATGGAGCACTGTTGAACTCAGGGAGACCGACCCGAATAGGGTCCGGTAGCGGGACGTCATCTATGTAAAACCATTTCGAAGGCCAGTCCTCGGATGCCTTCTTTGGGGTTTCGGATAGGTATCCGGTCCCGGCGATGCGCCATACTTCGGCTCCGCCCACTTGGTATATAGACCCCTCTCGAGAACGGGGCACCAGGCAGAATAACCTCTTCCACAGTGCGAAATGAGCCTCAACGCCTAAAAATAGCTCGCAAAGGGCGACGAAACCCGCAATATGTAATACGGAGGCGGGCGTGAGATTGTGCAGCTGGAGGCCGTAGAACTCCAGAAGCCTGCGGAGAAATGGATGAATTGGAAACCACAGTCCCCTTATTAGATAGGGGACGAGGCACACCCGCTCTCCTTTAGAAGGGTTGGGGGTGCTCTCCGCTTGTTTTCCGCCATTGTAGGTGGCGAGACCGGCTCGGACCGGGACCATGTATGCCTGAGGGAGAAATCCCTTGGCCTGAAGCGACACTAACTCGCTATGCGGGATGGTGCAACTCTCCCAGTCCCCGGGTTTGGGACCGGAGGGGCGAGGGGAGGAGCTGCGACGGCTGGTCATGTTGGAATGGACCTTTGCTGGAAGCGCTCAGATGATAACTCGCGGAGAGGAGAAGATGTGGTTTGGACCTAAATCCCCATCCCGTTAAATAGGAGGCTCGATTATACGGCTAGGGGTGTGGATGTAAAAACGCCCTGGCTTTTCGCATTCGTTTGACACGCGGAAGACGGCCATTATTGGGCGTGGGAGCCGAGGAGCGCTACATTACAAAAATCGGACATTATTCCTACAGGTACAAAGGATTTGGAGAAGAACCCGCCTTGCAATGCCGAACAATCTGCGCGCCGGACTCGTCGTCATTGAAGCTTGGTTCAGGGGCTACTAAGGGAGTCCTGGATTAGGGGGTGTTCGGGTAGCCGGACTATACCTTCAGCCGGACTCCTGGACTATGAAGATACAAGATTGAAGACTTCGTCCCGTGTCCGGATGGGACTTTCCTTGGTGTGGAAGGCAAGTTTGGCGATGCAGATATTCAAGATCTCCTACCATTGTAACCGACTCTATGTAACCCTAACCCTATCCGGTGTCTATATAAACCGGAGGGTTGTAGTCCGTAGGCAATAAACTCCATATACAACAATCATACCATAGGCTAGCTTCTAGGGTTTAGCCTCCTTGATCTCGTGGTAGATCTACTCTTGTACTACCCATATCATCAATATTAATCAAGCAGGACGTAGGGTTTTACCTCCATCAAGAGGGCCCGAACCTGGGTAAAACATCGTATTCCCTGCCTCCTGTTACCATCCGGCCTAGACGCACAGTTCGGGACCCACTACCCGAGATCCGCCGGTTTTGACACCGACAATCATCTTCAGAACACATCAGCGTTAGCCCTTTCCATGTGCGGCGAGAGGTTTCATGGGCAACAAAAGCATTCTTGGTGGCAAGATTGCGAATGCGATTAACATCCACCAAGAGGCTTTGCATCTGACGCTTCAGCCAGTCATGATGCCTATCCTGTTTCTGATGAAGAGCCACAAGAAGCTCTCGGTCGTTGAGAACACGAGTGCGCTTCTTGGGTCGTGGAGCAGTTGTACTGTCAGTGGCTTCAGTGAGAGCAGGATGCGGTGCACGTGTAGTGCCAGCCAAAGGATACACACGAGTTACGGCTTCCACGCCTTCAACGTTCTGAGTGAAACTTTGATGCTCTGCATTCTGAAGACTGAGAGGTTCCTTGGCAGGCTCAGGATAGATGGCTTCAATAGACATATCCACATCAGGCAAAAAGATCCAATGGTTGCGGGCCGAGGGCTGATATGAGATAGCGGAGTGAAGTTTGATCAGCCGCATCACCCAAGGGGCGTAGAACTTCAAACCAAACAGATCAGAGCCAGATGCAGCAAGTTGGCGAATGAAGAAATCCTGTGTATTGAAGCATTTTCCATGAAGAATGTAGAAGACTAAAGTCTTCATTGCACCTTCCAGCTTGGCATGGGGAGAATGTACTTTGATTGGCCAGAGAGTTCGCCTTATGATGTGATAAATGGTTCTTGGCAGATACTCAAGGTCTTCAACGAAGAACTCTGTGGGATAAGCAACATCTTGGGGCAATGGCTTCATCATACTGAGCATCTGACTCATATTAGGTTCAGTCTTCTGAAAGATGCTCTCAATAGCTTCACTATGAAGCTGACAGCCATGCTCGTAGAGATCGCCAGGAGTGGGAAAACCAGTGAGCTCAATGATGTCAAAGGCTTTGGCTTCGTGATGAACGTTTCCTGTCATCCACTCCAGGACCCAAGTCTTCGGATCTCTGCTATACCCGCGGGTGTGAAGTGTGGCATAGAATTGGAGCAGCAACTCTTCATTCCAATGCTCTTGGTCAGTGATGAACGACAGCAGTCCAACCTCTTTGAAGCAATCCAGAGCTTCTTCCAGACAGGGCAGACCAGCTATTGCTTCAATGTCAAGGCGCTTGTGTGGGAAGATGCGACCTTGGTTGTAAAGAACGCATGAGTAATAGCTTCGCTGCGGATAACTCCAGAACCGATCAGATGATATTCTTTCCCTGGAGTAGGGGTTCCTGGAGCTGTTGAAGAATGTGTTGTCTGCTCTGAAGCCATTGATATTGAAGGAGCCAGGTGCTGATGCAGGACCTAGGAACCTTGGCAATCTTGGGATTGGCTTCTGTACCTGAGGCCTGTGCTCAACATGATAGTCGAACTGGGGACCGGCAGCAGACTCAGGAACAGAAGTGGCGGGATCAGTGGCTTTGCTGACTTCTGGTGCTTTTGTTGGTGAGGGCTTCACATTAGCTTCAGCCATGACAGCGTCAGTGGCTTCAGTGGTGTTGGTGGTGGCAGCCTCAAGATGTTCAACCTCCACTTGACGAGCAGGAGGATCAGTCATGATCACATTCTCCTCGAGAACTGCTTCTTGGTGGGACAGGGGAGTGGCAACTTGTGGGACTTCTTCTTCCGCGGCTGATGCAGCCGGATTGTCTTCAGCAGAGACTTGAGGCCTTGGACCTTTGCGAAGCCTGCGAAGTGCGGGTGACGCCTGTGGAGTTGCTGTTGGCTGGGCCTCAAGGTCTTCATTCTCTTGTGGGCGATCCGCCCATGAAGCATCCTGTGCAATTGGCGTCAGTGGACGACCAATGCTGATGAGTTCGCTGTGCGTTAGCACAGGCGATGATACCTGTTGGTGTTCTAGCTGAGGAAGGGCCGCATCATCTTCAACATGGTCATGATGACCAATGTCTTCAGCAGCGATGGGATCAGCTGCTGGAAAGTCTTCAGCTTCATGAGCCTCTGTGAAAGCAGGCACATGGATTGTCAGTTGGCGTTCAGCGTCAGGACGAACCATGGAAATGGGTTCAACTATCAAAGGCTCTGTGGGAGCAGCCCGATCTTTCTTGGTCTTCCTCTTCTTCTTGGAGGGGGCAATAGGAGAGGCTTCAGGATGTTTCCTCTTCCTGGCTTCAGCCTTAGCAGTCCTCGTCTTCTTGAGCTCTGAAGCGGTTGGCCGGCTTTTTGGCTTCGAGCCAGTCATTCTAGTTGGGAAGACAATGGGATCTGCTTCCTGCCTTGGTGCGTCAGGTTCAGCCGTAGAGGGCTTCTTCATCTTCTTTGCTGCCATCCTGGGGTCGATGCCAGGACGCCCAAGGTCCTTGCGCTTCTCAGCCTCATTGTAGGCCTACACACATTTGTCAGCCAGAACCTTCATGCACTCACGAGAACCTTGAGCTTCTGCATGTTTCTTGAGAAAGGCCTCCTTGAGCTCGTGCAGCATAATCTTGAAGTTCTTCACCTCTTGCACGCTGAGCTTGGCCATATGCTTCTTGAACTGAGCCTTTTCATAGTCAATCTTTTGCTTCAGTTCAACAATGCGCTGGGCGATAGCTAACTCTGAAGCAATGGCGCCATGGAAGGCGACACTGAGGCCAATGGGTAGTTGCAGATCTTCGAAGCTGATATTTGGCGTGTCAAACCATTCATCAATGAAGTTGTGGATGATTGTTACATCAAAGAGAGGCAGATCATTGAAGATTTCTGCTTCTTCTTTGCTCTTGATGAGTTGCTCAAGAGCGTCATCTGCAAGATCTTCATCACTTGATAGATCAATGTCATCATTGTGCAGAATGGCAGCAGCTGTTAGCTCTTGGCCGGTGTGTGGCAGAGGCATCTTGACCTTCTGGGCTTGGAGATGCGTGATAAATCTTTGGACTGCACACTGTCTTCAGGAGGTGCAGTTGCCAGTGGCTTCGCCATTGAGATTATTGGTGAAGGGGCAGGCTTTGAAGCTTTAGGCTTCTTCAACTTCTTTGGCTTCGGCGCTACAGGTGCTTCATCTGATTCAGCGTCAGCTGCAGGCTCATTCACTGCAGTCCCTTGAACCAAGATATGGGTGTTGAGGCCTTCAAGGTTGTACTGGATCCTCGAATTGAAAGAGAGATTGAGAGGGATCAAGAATCCTAATTCTCGCTATTTGGAATGGATCCAATTCTATTGAGTCAAAAGGACCGACGACATTGGGTTCTGCATCTCGTGTGCCATCAGCCCTTGGAGCTGAGGGACCAGGGTTGAAGTCTAGTCCCAATGTCTTCTTGTTTTGCTTCGCTGAGTTCTGGGCAAACTGGAAGTTGTGCTTGAACAAAATGTTGTCATGATACCATAGTAGTGACGATGGGTGTGCATCAACAGGCTGTGGCCCACGGACCATGCAGGGATAGAAGCCTTGTTCAATGGCTTCATCTCTGGACCTGGATTGAAGATTATTGTATAGGATGTCTCCCCACGGTCTCTTGATGGCATTTTTCTCAGCATATTCCTGGGTTACAAATCGGTATTTGAACCATTGTTCTGCCTAATATTTTCGAATCCATTGGATTCGGGTCTTGTGCTGATTGTAATCCTCTTCAGGATCTGTCTTGTACAGTTCTGAGAGGTCATATGGCAGATCTCGAGATGTTTCTCCACGACGCTTTCTGCCACCCTTCCTTGCTGATTTCTCTGAAGCCATGAACTTTAAACTGAAAGGCTTCAACACATTCAAAGGCTTCAAAGATTTTCGCTTGCTGGACAAACAGGAACTTGCTTCGGGAGAATTTATATGATGCTGTAAGAATTCTGCAAATGAATGCAGACCATGAGAACCAAGGGATTCTCCCACGGACATGTACCTGTGACAGCATTAAGGTGTGAGGGAAGGGGAAGAGGTCATATGCATTCTCAGAAGATTTTGAATATAAATCAGTTTAGAAGACATTGACCTCATCGTGCGAAGACATTCACTCATAGATAAGGAGTTGGTTCCAGATTTGTACGAATCCAGAGATCAGTACAAGTGAGGAATCTAACTACTTTGTGAAGCATAAGTGAATATACTAGGCATGTTATGAGATGCAGTATGAGAGAGATCTAACTTGTGTGAATAGAAACTGCTTGTGGTAGAAAGTGACAAAGCCATAGGATCAACGGTGCCGTAAAAAGGAAGTTTTATTTACCACACTAAGAACTGCTAGACGGAGTGGAAGATGAGGCCGAGCAGTTCGATCTTCCGTGCCCTAACTTGGCGACGGAGGACACTTATGGTGACGGCGGAGAGGACGATGTCCGTGGTCGGCGTGAAGACGGCGTCGGAGAGGTTGCGGCAGCGAAGCGCTTCGTCGCCGGCGTCGTCGAGGGCTAGCGGTGGCGCTAGGGTTCGTGCGAGAGTGGAAGAAGAGATAATGACCGCCGTGAAGTGTGTATTTATAGGTACAGGGGCGGTACTGCGTTATTACACAAGTGCCCCTGGCGATTCGCATCTGAGGAACACGTGGCCATTATGCAGAATTTTGGGGTTTGTTCCACGTCCCACACACGCCTGGATTGTTGGGTGGTCATTCCTACTTCTCCGGGTTTCATGTGGAGGAATGAGCATTGAAAGTGGACTTAAGGTTTGTCTTTGTATCTTCTGCTGACAAGGACGCAAAGAAGACATTCGACAGTTTCAATAGAATGCATATGATTTGGAGAGATAGAGTTTGAGATAGATAGCATAGAGAGGTTAGGGTCCGATCACATTCACTTAGTTCAAAAGATTCAACAAGAAGACATAGCTATAAGTGAATGCTGTAGAGGACAGAACACTAGTATATATATATAATCAACATAGTGAAGATAATCATGAAGACATGTTGAGATTGAAGCCAAACCAAATGTGAAGACATAGCAAGGTAACGCCACGAGTGAAACACTTCAAAATAGAACATTTGGTGGTGGCGTTACCCACCGTATAGGAAGTATTAGACCCAGACACGGCGCACAATTATCGTGGCGCTCCGAAGTCAAATTCCACATTAATGTATTCACACTTAGAATGTATGTCTTCATTGATTGAAGATATACTTTACTTCGTGTGTTGCACATCTAAGTCATCAATATGCATAAGGGTTAGGATGTGTGCCTGATCACAGGACATTTGAGGATTCCAGGATATTTAGCTCACACCGTAACTAGCAAAATCTCTTCTCATCCAAGGGCTTGGTGAAGATATCTGCCAATTGCTCTTCAGTGTTGACGTGTATGATATCGATATCTTCCTTCACAACATGATCTCTGAGAAAGTGATGACGGATTTCAATGTGCTTTGTCTTCGAGTGCTGAACTGGGTTGTTGGCAATCTTGATGGCGCTTTCGTTGTCGCAGTAGAGTGGCACTTGCTTCAGATGAATGCCATAGTCTTTGAGCGTTTGCTTCATCCACAGAAGCTGAGCGCAGCAAGATCCAGCAGCAATGTATTCAGATTCAGCAGTGGAGAGAGACGCACAGTTCTGCTTCTTTGAAGACCAACATACAAGTGATCGTCCCAGAAAGTGACATGTGCCTGATGTAGACTTGCGATCAACTTTGTCACCAGCATAATCAGCATCCGAGAATCCAACCAGATCAAACTCTGAGCCCTTTGGATACCATAATCCTAGAGTTGGGGTGTGAGCCAAATATCGAAGAATTCGCTTCACAGCTAGGTGATGCGACTCCTTTGGTGCCGCTTGAAATCGAGCACATATGCAAACACTAAGCATAATAACTAGCCTAGATGCACATAGATAAAGTAAAGAACCAATCATGGAGTGGTATACCTTTTGATCGAACTCTTTACCATTGTCGTCAGGACCTAGATGATGCTTGGCTGGCATTGGCGTTGTGAAGCCTTTGCAGTCTTGCATACCGAACTTCTTCAGGCAATCTTTGAGATACTTCTCTTGAGATATGAAGATGCCGTTGCGTTGCTATTGTATTTGGAGACCGAGAAAGAACTTCAGCTATCTCATCATAGACATTTGATATTGCTCTTGCATCATATATCCAAACTCTTCACTGTACTTCTGATTGGTGCAGCCGAAGATAATGTCATCCACATAGATTTGGCACACAAACAGTTCACCATCATATGTCTTCGTGAAGAGAGTGGGGTCGAGAGAACTAGGTATGAAGCCTTTGCTCTTCAGGAAGTATTTGAGTGTGTCATACCAGGCCCGTTGGGCTTGTTTGAGGCCATACAGTGCCTTGTTGAGCTTGTATACCATGTCAGGTTGTTTTGGATCTTCAAAGCCAGGAGGTTGTGCAACATACACTTCTTCTTCAATCTTGCCATTGAGGAAGGCGCTCTTCACATCCATTTGATAAAGAAGTATGTTGTGATGATTTGCATAGGCCAGCAGTATGCGTATGGCTTAAAGTCTAGCCACAGGAGCAAATGTTTTATCGAAGTCAATGCCTTCCACTTGAGTATATCCTTGAGCAACGAGACGAACTTTGTTTCTGACAACTTGACCATGCTCATCTTGCTTGTTGCGGTTTATCCATTTGGTGCCTATTATGTTGTGCTTCCGAGGATTGGGACGCTTGACCAGTTCCCATACATTATTCAGCTCAAACTATTGAAGCTCGTCTTGCATAGCTTGAATCCATTCAGGTTCCATGAAGGCTTCTTCAACTTTCTTGGGTTCTGTTATTGAGACGAATGCGAAGTGCCCACAGAAATTTGCTAGCTGAGTTGCCCTTGAACGAGTGAGTGGACCGGGTGCATTGATGCTATCAATTATTCTTTCAATCTGCACTTCATTGGCAATGCGAGGATGTACAGGGCAAAGATTTTGCTCTTGCTGATCATTGTCGTTGTTAGAAGGAATGTCTTCAGGCTGAGCATTGTCTTCATGTTGATCAGGTGCTGAGATGATAAGTTCTTCTTCAGGATGAGCTTCAGAAGGTATAATTTCTCCAGTTCCCATTAGCTTGATTGATTCACTGGATGGAACTTCATCTAGCACATTTGGCAGTTGCTCTCTTTGTGAACCATTGGTCTCATCGAACCGCACATCCACTGTTTCAACCACTTTGTAATGAAAGAGATTGAAGACTCTGTAGGGGTGCGAATCCTTTCCATATCCAAGCATAAAACCCTCATGTGCTTTTGGTGCAAACTTTGAGGTGTGATGTGGGTCCTTGATCCAGCACCTGGCACCAAATACTCTGAAGTAACTGACATTTGGCTTCTTGCCAGTAAGGAGCTCATAAGATGTCTTGTTCAGAAGCTTGTGAAGATAAACACGATTGATTGTATGGCATGCCGTATCAATGGCTTTAGGCCAGAATTTTCTTGGAGTCTTGTATTCATCTAGCATCGTTCTGGCCATCTCAATGAGTGTTCTGTTCTTGCGTTCGACGACCCCATTCTGCTGTGGCGTGTACGAGACTAAGAATTCATGTGTGATGCCCAAGGTATCAATATATGTATCAAGGCCAGTGTTCTTGAATTCAGTGCCATTGTCACTTCTGATATGCTTTATCTTGGCGCCATAGTTGTTCATTGCTCGATTGGTGAAGCGTCTGAAGACATCCTGCACTTCAGTCTTGTAAAGTATTATGTGCACCCAAGTATATCTAGAATAATCATAAAAAATGACAAAGCCATAGAGACAAGCAGTAGTAGTAAGAGTTGAGTAATGAGTGGGACCGAAAAGATCCATGTGAAGTAGTTCGAAGGGTCGAGTAGTGGTCATGATTGTCTTCGAGGGATGTTTGGCCCTCGTCATCTTTCCTGCCTCAAATGCACCGCATAAGTGATCTTTCTTGAACTTGACGCCCTCGATGCCTATGACATGCTTCTTCTTTGCCAGGGTGTGGAGGTTCCTCATGCCAGCATGCCCAAGCCTCCGATGCCAGAGCCAGCATTCTGAAGCTTTTGCTAGAAGACATACGGCAAGCTGTGGTCCTGCTGAGAAATCTACCACGTACAAATCATCTTTTCGATACCCTTCAAATACTAGAGACTTGTCAGATTCCATTAGAACAAGGCAACGATATTTTCCAAATATTACGATCATGTTTAAATCGCAAAGCATTGAGACAGACATTAAGTTGAAGCCAAGGGATTCAACAAGCATGACTTTATCCATGTGTTGATCCCTTGAGATTGCAACTCTACCTAGACCCAATACCTTACTTTTACCAGTGTCAGCAAATGTGATGTGGCTCTTGTCGGATGGACGTAAGGTTGAGTCCATAAGAAGGCTTGTTTTGCCAGTCATGTGATTTGTACACCCACTATCAATAATCCATTCTGAAGACGCTGGTGTCGTACCCTACAGTGCAGTTAGGGGGATAGGCTTCACGAAGAGCATTGTGAAGCAAAAACATTTGACGAACCAGTGGGTTATGAAAGCTTAGATCCAGATTAGGACTAATAGGGAGAGTAGCAAGCGATTCAGGAACGAAGTACATAGTAAGACCATTCGGGCATTTGATCTTGCGCCCTACAAGATGTTTAAGGTCCCCAGCAATAGCGTCAGACGGTTTTGGTTTTCTGCTGGAGACCTTTCCCTGCAAAAGAGAGTTAAGCTTTCTTAGCCACCCACATCTTCAAGGGTGGCTTAGAAGCAATAAGTCTAAGTGCAGCATCTGAGAACTTTGGCTTTGGAGCCCTAGCAAATAGTCTTGCAGGCGGACAATAGTACTCATAAGAATAAGCAGAATAGTTCTTGGTCTTATGAACATGGCGGTTTGATGAACCGCTCTCATATTCATATGCCTGAGTATGGTTTCCCTGCAAAACATTTGCGTTAGTGCGACTCAGGTGAGTCCTCTATCTGTATGAAGCCTTTGGACGGTATGAAGCCTTTGGTCTGAGGTTTGTCTTCTTCACGTGAGGTGTCATGATGACATTCACAGGAAGATTCTCCAGACACCTTTTCGGAACCCAGATCTTCTTCATAGGCGGTCCATTCCTGCAGTTAGTACCAATGTACCTGGCAAACACTTCACCATTCTGATTCTTAAACAGTTTATAGTTTGCATCAAGGGATTCATCAATGATAATGGGGTTAGCAAAAGTGAAGCCAGATAGATTGGATGGATCTACTGAAGGTTCCTTTGCAGCAACCCATGTGGTTTTGGGGTACTGCTCAGGTTTCCAGTAAGAGCCATCAGCATTCATTTTCCTTACAAACCCAACACCCTCTTTCCTCGGGTTTCGGTTCAGAATCTGCTTTTTGAGGACATCACATAGTGTCTGATGCCCTTTAAGACTTTTGTACATCCCTGTTTCAAGCAATGTCTTCAACCTAGCATTCTCATCATCAATAGCAGTGGTATCCTCAGCAGAGGGGTTAGTTACCACATCAACAGTTGAAGATATTGCAACAGTAGTAGCAGTAGAACATTCAGCAACAGAAGTAGCATTATCACGCTCAATGCATTTAAGACATGGTGATTCAAATCCTTCCTGAGCGGAACTGATCTGTTTGGCACGAAGTGACTCATTTTCCTTTTGAAGATCTTCATGAGCCACTCTCAATTTCTCAAGATCTTGCTTCCTTTGAAGATAATCATAGGAAAGCTTTTCATGAGTTGTTGAGAGAGTTTCATGACGACTTTCAAGTTCCTCATACTTAAGGTGAAGATTTTTATGTCTTCAATTAAGGATTCAGATCGAGTCATTTCAGCACCTAACAGATCATCGCTTCTGTCTAACAGTTTTTTGAATATGTTCCATAGCTTTCTGTTGTTCAGTTGCAATTTTAGCAAGTGTTTTTTAGCTGGTTTTGAACCACAATCAGAGTCATCGTCACTAGATGTTTGATAGTGAGTAGTGCGTGTGTTTACCTTGGCACCGCGTGCCATGAAGCAGTAGGTAGAAGCGGAGTAGTCCTTGTCATTTGCATCGCTGTCGGTGATGAAGTCATTGTCTTCAGTGTTGAAGATGGACTTGGCAACGTATGCTATAGCCAGACTTGCGACGCCTGAATCGGACTCCTCCTCAGACTCCACCTCCGCCTCCTCAGAAGCGGACTCCTCCTCTGAATCCATTTCCTTGCCAACAAACGCACGTGCCTTGCTAGATGAGCTCTTCGTGTGTGATGAAGACTTTGAGGAAGACTTGGAAGAAGACTTTGAGTATTTCTTCTTCTTCTTGTCGTCAGAGTCATATTCCTGGCTCTTCTTCTTCTTTTTGTTCTCATTGTCCCGCTGTGGACACTCAGAGATGAAGTGGCCAGGTTTCTTGCACTTTTGACATGTTTTCTTCTTGTAGTCGTGAGCAGAAGCTTCATCATTCCTTGAGCTTGATCGGGAAGACTTTCTGAAACCTTTCTTCTTGGTGAATTTTTGGAACTTCTTCACAAGCATAGCAAGTTCACTTCCAATGTCTTCAGGATCATCCGAACTGCTGTCAGATTCTTCTTCAGATGAGGAGACAGCTTTTGCCTTCAAGGCACGAGTTCGCCCATAGTTTGGACCGTAGATATCTCTTTTCTCAGAAAGCTGAAACTCATGTGTGTTGAGCCTCTCAAGTATGTCAGACGGATCGAGTGTCTTGAAATCAAGACGTTCTTGAATCATCAGGGCAAGGGTGTCAAACGAACTATCAAGTGATCTCAGTAGTGTCTTGACGACTTCATGTTTGGTGCTCTCAGTAGCGCCGAGGGCTTGAAGCTCATTTGTGATGTCAGTGAGTCGGTCAAATGTGAGCTGGACATTCTCATTGTCATTTCGCTTGAAGCGGTTGAAGAGGTTGCGAAGGACACTGATTCTCTGATCTCTCTGGGTTGAGACGCCTTCATTGACCTTGGAGAGCCAGTCCCAGACCAGCTTAGATGTTTCCAAAGCACTCACACGGCCATACTATCCTTTGGTCAGATGACCACAGATGATATTCTTGGCAGTAGAGTCCAGTTGAACGAACTTCTTGACATCAGCAGCAGTGACACCTTCTCCAGCCTTGGGAACGCCGTTCTTGATGACATACCATAGGTCGACGTTAATGGCTTCAAGATGCATGCGCATCTTATTCTTCCAGTAGGGATATTCAGTTCCATCGAAGACGGGGCACGCAGCGGAGACTTTAATTATCCCTGCAGTCGACATAGCTAAAACTCCAGGTGGTTAAACCGAATCACATAGAACAAGGGAGCACCTTGCTCTGATACCAATTGAAAATGCGTTATATCGACTAGAGGGGGGGTGAATAGGCGATTTTTATGAAAGTCTTCACTACGTGGAAGTTATGAAGACAAACGATAGAAATAAACCTATTACCCTGCAGCGGAAGGTAGACTACACCAGGCAAGCCATAGTAAAGTATTCAATAGAGTGAAAGCACAATGACTAATAGCAGCAATATAGTAAGGATCAGGTAGGAAGATATTGTGAAGCCACACAGAACACGCAGTCACTCAGTGAAGACAAAAGATAGTGCGAACATACAATGACTTCACAAGGAGTAACAGTAAGTAAAGGGAAGGGAAGATGAAACCAGTGACTCGCCGAAGACAATGATTTGTTGGACCAGTTCCAGTTGCTGTGACAACTGTACGTCTGGTTAGGGCGGCTAGGTATTTAAACCTTAGGACACACAGTCCCGGACACCCAGTCCTGAACACGCAGCTCAGGATACCCAGTCCTCACCGTATTCCCCTTGAGCTAAGGTCACACAGACCTCGCCCAATCACTCTGGTAAGTCTTCAAGGTAGACTCCCAAACCTTCACAGACTTCGTTCACCGGCAGTCCACAATGTCTCTTGGATGCTCAGAACGCGATGCCTAACCGGCTGGAGGATGCACTGTCCTCAAGTGTAATAAGTCTTCAGATCACACAGACAAGAAGACTTAAGTGATGCCTAATTCTCTTTGGCTCTGGGTGGTTAGGGCTTTATCCTCGCAAGGAATTCTCTCTCAAAGGCTTCGAGGTGGGTTGCTCTCAAACGACAAAAGCCGTACTCTGAATCTGAGCAGCCAACCGTTTATGGTTGTAGGGGGTGGGCTATTTATAGCCACTTGGCAACCCGACCTGATTTGTCCGAAATGACCCTGGGTCACTAAGGAACTGACACGTGTTCCAACAGTCAGATTTCAAACTCACACGGCAACTTTACTTGGGCTTCAAGCAAAGCTGACTTGCCCGACTCTGGACAAGATTCGCTCTCAAAGTCTTCACTCGAAGACATAGGTTTTGTTTAAGCATCACTTCAGTCATTCTGACTGGTTCTCTTGGACCCCACTTAACAGTACGGTGGTTCCTATGACTCAACACAGAAGAAAGAGAACTACGAAAGATCTAAGTCTTCGAGCACCATAGGCTTCATGTGGTGTCTTCTCTTGTCATAGTCTTCAATGTGAATATCTTCATATACCACCTTTGACTTCAATGTCTTCATACATTTGTAGGGGTCATCTCTGGTAGGAAAACCGAATCAATGAGGGACTTCTACCTGTGTTATCCTGCAATTCTCACAAACACATTAGTCCCTCAACTAGGTTTGTCGTCAATACTCCAAAACCAACTAGGGGTGGCACTAGATGCACTTACACATACCAATCTAGATCATCAATCAACCCAAAGACAAAAGATATCTACTCAAAACATCATAGGATGGCAACACATCATTGGATCATAATATGTGGCATAAAGCACCATGTTCAAGTGGGGATTACAGCGGGGTGCGGGAGAGTGGACAGCGTAAAAGAGATGAGGGTGATGATGATGATGGTGATGTTGATGAAGACGATCACCGCGGCGATGATTCCCCTCCCGATGGCACTCCGGTGCCACCGAGAGAGAGGAGGAGAGGTTCTCCCCCTTGTGCTTCCTCCTCCATGGCCTCCTCCCTGGATGGGGAGAGGTTCTCCCTCTAGTCCTTGGCCTTCATGGTGATGATGGCCCCTCCGGGATCCTCCTCCATACCCTCCAGTGATGACGGCCCCCTCCGGCAGGGTGCCAGAGAGGGCCTAGATTGGTTTTTGGTGGCTACGAAGGCTTCTGGCGGCGGAACTCCCGATCTAGGTTAATTTTCCGAGGTTTCTGTATTTATAGGAATTTTTGGCGTCGGTCTCACGTCAATGAGGTTCCCGAGGCGTCCATGAGGCAGGACCACACGCCTGGGGGGGGGGGGGGTGGGCGCGCCCCCCACCCTCGTGGACGCCCCGGGACTCTCCTGGCCCAACTCTTTTACTCCGGGGTCTTCTTTTGGTCCATAAAAAATCATCAAAAATTGGCACGTCAATTGGACTCTGTTTGATATTCCTTTTCTGTAAAACTCAAAAACAAGGGAAAAACAGAAACTGGCACTGGGCACTAGGTTAATAGGTTAGTCCCAAAAATCATATAGAATAGCATATAAATGCATATAAAACATCCAAGGTTGATAATATAATAGCATGAATACTTCATAAATTATAGATACGTTGGAGACGTATCAGCATCCCCAAGCTTAATTCCTGCTCGTCCTCGAGTAGGTAAATGATAAAAGAAATAATTTATGAAGTGTGAATGCTAGCAAGTGCATAAGTTTCATCAATGATAGTTTCAATCACTTTTTGTAACATCATTATATATCATAATAGTAGCTCATCTTCATAAAACTTTTCATGATCAAGTACCAAGCTATTCACATGTTAAAGTATAGATCATAAACTTTCTTGAAACTAACAAACTATATTCTCAATCATCAAACAATTGCAAGTCATCTTATTTTCAGGAAGGGTCTATGTCAGAGCTTTGGTTTAGCAAACTCCACATACTCAACTATCATTTAATCTTTCACAATTGCTAACACTCACGTGATATTTATGGGTTCAAAGTTTTAATCAGACACAGAGAAAGATAGGGGCTTATAGATTCGCCTCCCAACCTTTTACCTCAAGGGTAATGTCAACAATAATAGTTCATGATAACTTACATCCAATTGGATATATATATCAGGATCTTTCCAACACAATGTGCTTGCCAAAGGATAAAATGTAAAAAGGAAAGGTGAAGATCACCATGACTCTTGCATAAGGGAGAAGATAAAAGTAAAAGATAGGCCCTTCGTAGAGGGAAGCAGAGGTTGTCATGCGCTTTTATGGTTGGATGCACAAAATCTTAATGCAAAAGAACGTCACTTTATATTGCCACTTGTGATATGGACCTTTATTATGCAGTCCATCGCTTTTATTTCTTCCACATCACATGATCGTATAAAGCTTATTTTCTCCACATTAATAGATCATACATATTTAGAGGGCAATTTTTATTGCATGCATCGATGACAACTTACTTGAAGGATCTTACTCAATCCATAGGTAGGTATGGTGGACTCTCATGGCAAAACTGGTTTAAGGAATGTTTGGAAGCACAAGTAGTATCTCTACTTGGTGCAAAGAATTTGGCTAGCATGAGGGGGGAAAGCAAGCTCAACATGTTGGATGATCCAAGACAATATAATTTATTTCGGATATAAGAAAACATAACCCATTACATTGTCTTCCTTGTCCGACATCAACCTTTTAGCATGTCATATTTTAATGAGTGCTCACAATTACAAAAGATGTCCAAGATAGTATATTTATATGTGAAATCTCTCTTCCTTCAATATTCTTTCATGAATTGTTCAAGTGACCAATTCTATGTTTGCTAACTTTCAATAAGTCTACTAACTATACTTATTCTATGTGAAGTCATTACTCCCCATGGTATAAGCATATGAAACATATATAAATTGATATTTATGATATTTAATTCATTCAACCATTTACTCATAGGATATATGTGAAGCACGTGAGTAATGACAAACTACTCTAAAAAGATATGAGTGAAGGACACTGAGTAGTCAAGTAATTAACTAGCCATGTGAGGATTCTTTTTCATTTAAGATTTCAGATCCAATGATTTTATTCAAACATCAAGTAAAATTGAAATACACTCCAAGAAAAACACATATCATGTGACGAATAAAAATATAGCTCTGAGTAAGGTATACCGATAGTTTTGAAGACAAAAGAGGGGATGCCTTCCAGGGCATCCCCAAGCTTAGGCGCTTGAGTCTTACTTGAATATTACCTTGGGGTGCCTTGGGCATCCCCAAGATTAGGGTCTTTCCACTCCTTATTCTCCTCATATCGATATCTCACCCAAAGCTTGAAAACTTCAATCACACAAAACTTAACGGAACTTCGTGAGATAGGTTAGTATGATAAAGAGTAAACCATTCTCCTTGGTACCGTAAAAGACAAAGATCGTAATTGTTCTAACACAATGCCTACTGCACCATATCATTTCTACAATTTATATTGAGGAATATACGTCATAGAAACTAGAAAACAAGCAAACTATGCAATGAAAACAGAATCTGTCAGAAACAGAACAGTCTGTAATGATCTGAACACTAACCATACTTATTCTACTCAAAAAATTATGAAATAAATTGGTGGACGTGAGGAATTTGTCTATTAATCTTCTGCAAAAATAATCAGCACCAAAGCACTCTTCTGTAAAAATGGCAGCTAATCTCGTGAGCGCAAAGTTTCTGTTTTTTACAGCAAGATCACATTAACTTTCACCCAAGTCTTCCCAAAGGTCTTACTTGGGAATTTATTGAAACAAAAGCTATAAAACATGATTACTACAGTAGCTTAATTTTTAAACACACAAAAACAGTAAGGGTAAATATTGGGTTGTCTCCCAACAAGCGCTTTTCTTTAATGCCTTTTAGCTAGGCATGATGATTTCAATGATGCTCACATGAAAGATAAGACTTGAACATAAAGAGAGAATCATGAAGAATATGACTAGCACATTTAAACCTAACCCACTTCCTATGCCTAGGGATTTTGTGAGCACACAATTTATGGGAACAAGAATCAACTAGCATAGGAAGGAAAAACAAGTATAACTTCAAAACTTTAAGCACATAGAGAGAAAAACTTGATATTATTGCACTCCTACAAGCATGTATTCCTCCCTCATAATAATTTTCATTAGCACCATGAATGATTTCAACAATAGAACCATCACATAAAGCATTCTTTTCATGATCTACAAGCATAAAAATTTTTCTACTCTCCACATAAGCAAAATTCTTCTCATTCGGAATAGCGGGATCACTAGTTCCTAGAGTTGACACTCTTCCAAACCCGCTTTAGATGATAGTATTATTCATACTCCAAAATATATAAGTGAAGTACATGGAGCTTTCTACAATTAATATAAACTAACCAATGTCCAAGCTCAAAATGTATAAGTGAAGCACACGAAGCATTCTATAAAACCTTCTCAAAAGATTTAAGTGAAGCACAAAGAGCAATTCTATAAGATCATACTTAAAAGATATAAGTGAAGCACATGAAGCATTCTATAAATCAATGAAGGGATATCTCATACTAGCATGTTTCATAAAGGAAGAACAAAAAAAACAAAGGACACAAATCATGTGAACGAAACAAAAACCGAGGTATACCGATAATTGTTGAAGAAGAAAGATGGGATGCCAACCGGGGCATCCCCAAGCTTAGATGCTTGAGTATCCTTAGAATATTTACTTGGGGTGCCTTGGGCATCCCCAAGCTTGAGCTCTTATGTCGGTGTCAAAACCGGCGGATCTCGGGTAGGGGGTCCCGAACTGTGCGTCTAGGCCGGATGGTAACAGGAGGCAAGGGACACGAAGTTTTACCCAGGTTCGGGCCCTCTTGATGGAGGTAAAACCCTATGTCCTGCTTGATTAATATTGATGATATGGGTAGTACAAGAGTTGATCTACCACGAGATCAGAGAGGCTAAACCCTAGAAGATAGCCTATGGTACGATTGTTGATGTGTATGTTGTCCTTCGGACTAAAACCCTCCGGTTTATATAGACATCGGGGAGGGTTAGGGTTACATAAAGTCGGTTACAATGGTAGGAGATCTGAACATCCGTATCGTCAAGATTGCCTTCCATGCCAAGGAAAGTCCCGTCCGGACACGGGACGGAGTCTTCAATCTTGTATCTTCATAGTCCAGGAGTCCGGCTGAAGGTATAGTTCGGCTATCTAAACACCCCCTAATCCAGGACTCCCTCAGTAGCCCCCGAACCAGGCTTCAATGACGATGAGTCCGGCGCGCAGATTGTCTTCGGCATTGCAAGGCGGGTTCTCCTCCAAATTCCGTGTACCTGTTTGAATAAAGTCCAGTTTGTTGTAGATGTTGCGCTCCTTGGCTTCTACGCCCAATAATGGCCGTTTCCCACGTGTCAAACGAATATGAAAAGTCTGAGCATTTTTACGTTCACACCCCTAGCCGCATGAATGAGCTGCCCTATTTAAGGGGACGAGGATTTAGATCCAATCCACACCTTCTCCTCTCCACGAGTGTTCATCAGAGCGCGTCCGACAAAGGTCCATTCCACCATGGCCAGCCGCCGCAACTCCTCCGCTCGCCCTTCTGGCCCTAAGCCTGGATATTGGGAGAGATGTTCTACTCCGCATAGCGAGCTAGTGACGCTCCAGACCAAGGGATTTCTCCCTCCAGCTTACATGGTCCCGGTTCGAGCCGGTCTTGCCGTTTACAACGGCGGAGAGCAAGCAGAGAATGCCCCTAATCCATCCAAAGGAGAGCGGGTGTGCCTTGTCCCTTACTTAATAAGGGGGCTCGGATTTCCCATCCACCCATTTCTCCGGGGGCTGCTGGAGTTCTACGGCCTCCAGCTACATCATCTCACGCCTGCCTCAGTATTGCATATCACGGGCTTTGTAGCCCTCTGCGAGCTGTTCTTGGGTATTGAAGCACATTTCGGACTGTGGAAGGAGCTATTTTGCTTCGTGCCCCCTTCCAAAAAAGGGTCAATGTATCAAGTGGGCGGAGCCAAAGTATGGCGCATCGCCGGGACCGGATATTTGTCCGGAACCCCAAAGAAGGCATCCGAAGATTGGCCCTCGGAATGGTTCTATATAGAAGACGTCCTGCTACCGGATCCTGTCCAGATCGGCCTCCTAGAGTTCGATAGTGCTCCTTTAAAGAAGCGCCTAGGCTGGCGTCCACGGAGCCCTCGAAGGGAAAGTGACAGGGACATCGTTTATCTCATGGGCCGAATAAGATTGTTGGCCCATTCCGGACTAACCATGATCGGATTTATGGCCGAATGCATCATGCGGGGGGTGCAGCCGCTTCAGTATAGAAGCCACCCCATGTGGGATTTCAACGGGGAGGACGACGCCACCCGCTACGGCCGTAAAGGGCCAGATTCAGTTGCCGCTCTATTAAAGATCTTGTCCACTTTGTACAAGGGAGAAGAGGAGGAATTTCTCCATGTCAACCCACAGGGTGGATTCTCTATGCACAATCCCCCAAGCTGGGTAAGCGGTCATATTTACTTGCTCATCCGTTTAGTGTTCCCATTGTTAAATACTTGGCCTGATGATTTCAACACAGGAACTGTGTCGGGCTGTTAAGGACATAAGCAGCCCGCCTCCACAACCCGAGGACCCAGGACGGCCTCTCGACCCGGCCTCTCAAGAGGATCCGGATATATCTGTGGAGCTGATTGATGGATTGTTCCATCAATTGAGCGAGGACAATGCCTTGGTGGCCATTACGGCCGATTACCCAGGGCTAATCTGAACGCCCCAGGTACTTGAGATCGAAGTCCCTGTACCCCGGACAGGGGTCCGCCCATGCGTGTTCAATTTCCTGATTGCAACCAAACTTTACAGGGGAGGTTTTTGAGGCGGAAGGCCGAACCTGCGGCGACAAACCAACGAGGGGCCGCAGGGCCCCATGGGCAGAAAAGAGGTGCAGTTCGGACCGAGGCACCAGCGCAAAGGTATGGCGCACCCCTTCATCCCAGTTGTTATACCTTCGAGGCACATTTGACACTCGTGCCCTTTTCAGGACAAAGAGACCTCGCCGGACTATATCCGGAGAGGCTGCTAATTGCGGCTCCACCAGCCAGGCTCCAAAGCCTGGTCCGGGGGCGGAAGCAAATGCAAGGCATGTGCCGGACGTTCCTCCGATGGAGGATGCGGACGGGTTGTCTGCCACCAACTCTGAGGTGGAAAGTGCCATGAACCACAGGCGTCGCCGGACAATTCTTCGCGACGCGTGCTTCTCCCAAGAGGCATTAGATGCCTTCAATTCGGGAGATGCGCACCTCCGTGCCGCTCGAAATGGTCTAGCCAGAGCCACGGAGCAATATGTAAAAGACATACGGGTAAGAAGATTTTGGTTAATATATATGTAGCAGTAGCCCCCGAGACTGGAAAGAGTTAGAATAACTGGTTTAAGGATCATTTGATATGCAGGTTCTTACAGAAAAGAATTCCCTACTGTCCCGGGAGCTGGAAGAGTGCAAAGCCCAACTGGAGGACGCACTAGCTGCGGCAGGGGAGCCTAAGGAGACCCCCTATGGTAATATACATTTCGAAAGATAAGTATGTGGCGAAGCATGGCTTTGGTGCGAGTCTGACAAATAAAATTGCAGATGGCGCCGGATTGAATCCGGAAAGGCAACGCCTCCTACGCCAGCTAAAGGCTGGTGAGAGGGTGCTATTGAAGGTGATGGGGGAGAAAAACGTTCTCCAAGATGCCAACACCCGGCTGGGCGTCGAGCTAAAATATGTTCGTGCCCAGCTATCAGACTCCGTGAAGGAGAATTAGCGGCTTCGGCGCGGCATATTTAGTAAGTGCTTGAACGAACCTTTTGAAAGAAAGTTCGGCGGGGAAGTCGGTTAACAGAGCAATGTCCGTAGGTGTGTTAACAGGTCGTCCTGCAGAGGAGATGCCTGGTTCTACGGGTGACCTTCTTCCCGAGATCTTGCAACTGTTCGATCGAGTGCGGCAGGCGATGCAAGGCGTCGCCCAGGCCCTATGGCCATCCGTCTCCATGCCCGAAGGTCTTGGAGAGCTTGCGGAGAAGCTAAAGGGAGCACGGCAGCGCTTCCAGTTGTGGAAGATATTGGCTTGCCGTCAAGGCGCTAGGGAGGCCTGGGCCATGGTGAAGACGCGGTACTCACAGGCCGACCCCAACCATATGGCCGAGGTTGGTCCTATAGGGCCCGATGGGAAGGAGATCCCTGTAAACTTAGTATACGGCCAAGTAGAGTTGGCCGCAAAGTATTCCTAGCAGGACTGTAAATTAGACAGCCTGTTAGATGGTATTGAAGAGGAATACAATCAGTCAAAATGACTATGTAATTTAATTGACATTTATAATGCCTTCTAGCCGGATTGTAGATCATTTGTCATGGCCGACCTTTTCGCTTCAGCCTCGGGACCTGACGGTCCGGAATGTGTCCGAATTCCCATGCGGTTATATAAGAACCAGGGAATGCGTGGAGGCCAGGCGTAGGGGTCATTAGTGCGTGAACAGACAAGTGCCCGACTAGTTATGTTATATTACATGGTTAGTAAGAAACATCTTCCAGGGAGAATAGTTCCGTTAGGGGTTCCTTTCCCTGGGAGGCATGCCCTAAAGTGCATGCCCATGCTGCGAAAAGAAACGCAGGAAAAACATCTGGGGGCACGTGGATAAAAATAAAAAAGAGATCATCTTTAGTTCACCGACCGAATATTCCATTAAGAATGCTAGCTTTCGGCTTCACCCAGTCTGAGGTACACGTCCGGCTGACCCGGCAGTAATAATCGCAGAGGTGCTCCCTTTACCGCCTAGCCGAACAATCGGGAACGTAGGGGTAAGCACAGGAGCCAGGCAACCCATCTTGGCCAAAACTTAAGTCATATCGATGCATATAAGGGTGAATAAAAGGTACATGCAGAAGTTTGACACATGTGTTGGGCGTGAAGCCCGTATAAATAAGCTTCTGTTGAAAGAAGCCCCCAGGTTTGCTGAGCGCGGATAGCGCGTCACTTTGTGAGCCATTAAAGGCTATAAGAGAGAAAGAGAGAGAGAGAAGGAGAGAAATGTAAGACAGAAAGTATATATAAAAAATGGACAGAGTAAAGAGACGAACACAGGATCCGGCGCTAGGCATAGAATCTTCGGAGGCGGGCTGCGTTCCATGGGTTCGGCTCGAGTCAGTTATCCGATGCACTTCGCAGGCGGTATGCTCCACCAGTCAGGACTTGGTCGATTATGAAGGGACCTTCCCACTTGGGCTTGAGTTTGTCCTTTTTCTTATCCGGCAGGCGTAGAACTAATTCGCCAACGTTGTAATTTTTGGCCCATACTTCTCTGCTTTGGTATCTTCGAGCCTGCTGTTGATAAAATGCGGAACGGGCTTTTGCCACGTCACGCTCCTCCTCTAATGCGTCCAAACTGTCCTGCCGATCGAGCTCGGCTTCTCTTTCTTCGTACATGCGCACTCGAGGTGAGTCATGAATTATGTCGCAAGGCAAAACTGCCTCAGCGTCGTACACCATGAAGAATGGTGTGTATCCGGTGGTGCGATTCGGCGTGGTCCGTAGCCCCCAGAGTACGGAGTCGAGATCCTCTACCCAGTGTGTGTTAGATTCCTTGAGGGACCATACTAATCTGGGTTTAATGCCGCTCATGATAAGACCATTTGCACGTTCGACCTGGCCGTTAGTTTGTGGGTGATAGACAGAAGCATAATCGAGTTTGATGCCCATGTTTTTGCACCAGAGTTTTACCTTGTCGGCCGTAAAGTTCGTGCCATTATCAGTGATGATGCTATGGGGGGCGCCGTGACGGTGTACAACCCCGGATATGAAGTCTATCACAGGCCCGGATTCAGCCGTCTTAACAGGCTTGGCTTCTATCCATTTGGTGAACTTATCCACCATGACGAGTAGGTATTTGTGCTTGTGGGTTCCGCCTTTAAGGGGTCCAACCATATCAAGCCCCCAGACCGCAAAGGGCCAAGTGATGGGGATAGTTTGGAGGGCGGTGGGTGGCATATGGCTTTGGTTTGCAAAGAGCTGGCAACCGGTGCATCACTAGACTAAGTCCTGAGCGTCTGCCTGGGCCGTCGGCCAATAAAAGCCTGTACGGAAGGCCTTGCTTACCAGGGATCGGGCTGCAGCGTGATGACCGCTGAGTCCGGCATGGATTTCAGCCAGGAGATTCCGCCCCTCCTCTTCGGAGAGGCACCTTTGAAGGACTCCGGTAGTGCTTTTCTTATAAAGCTCTCCCTCGTGGACTCTGTAGGTTTTGGATCGCCGCACTATGCAGGGTGCCTCATTCTGGTCCTCAGGGAGTTCCTGCCTGGTAAGGTAGGCGAGGAATGGTTTCGTCCACGGGGCAATGATGGCCATTATTACGTGGGCTGAAGGTGTTACTTCAATGGCAGAGCCACCGATTGTGTCAGAATGTTCGGTGTCGGGTAGTGCGGTTGGGTCCGGGCTGTTATTGTTCGGCTCCCCTTCCCATGCCACGAATGGCTTAAAAAGCCTTTCCAAGAAGATTTTGGGGGGGACTACATCGCATTTTGCGCCGATGCACGCCAGGACATCTGCTGCCTGATTATTTTCCCGGGCTATATGGTGAAATTCAAGCCCCTCGAACCGAGCTGACATTTTTAGGACGACATTGCGGTAAGCTGCCATTTTCGGATCCTTGGCATCGAAGTCTCCATTTATTTGGGATATTGCGAGATTCGAGTCCCCGCGCACCTCTAGGCGTTGGATGCCCATGGATACTGCCATCCGGAGACCATGTAGAAGGGCCTCATATTCGGCTACATTGTTGGAGTCCGTGTATAGAATCTGTAGTACATATTGAACTGTGTCTCCTGTGGGGGACGTCAAAATGACGCCAGCCCCCAGTCTGGCCAACATTTTGGAGCCGTCGAAATACATGATCCAATTTGAATATGTGCCATACTCTTTAGGGAGTTTGGCCTCCGTCCATTCTGCGACGAAATCGACCAAAACTTGTGACTTGATGGCTCGTCGTGGCTTATAAGTTATGTCAAATGGGAGGAGCTCGATGGCCCATTTCGCAATCCGGCCCGTTGCGTCACGGTTTTTTATAATGTCGTTAAGTGGTACTTCCGAGGCTACTATTATTGAGCACTCTTGAAAGTAGTGTCGTAGCTTCCGGGATGCCATGAATACTACGTACGCAATCTTTTGATAATGCGGGTACCGTGATTTGCAGGGAGTGAGGACGGTGGACACATAATAGATAGGCCTTTGAAGGGGGAATTTGTGTCCATCCGCTTCTCGTTCGACGACGAGCACTGCGCTGACAACCTGATGTGTTGCTGCGATGTACAATAGCATTGGTTCGCCGGTGTTTGGCGCGGCCAGGACTGGGTTTGTTGCCAGTATGGCTTTTATTTTGTCGAGTCCGGCCGTGGCTGCGTCCGTCCATTTGAAGTGTTCGGTGCACCGAAGGAGGTGGTAAAGGGGAAGGGCCTTTTCTCCCAAGCGGGAGATAAAGCGGCTTAGAGCCGCCACACACCCGGTTAACTTTTGTATTTGTTTGAGGTCCTTTGGGATATCCAGTTGCGACAGAGCTCGGATCTTGGCTGGATTTGCTTCAATTCCTCTACTGGATACAATGAAGCCTAAGAGTTTTCCGGCTGGAATGCCGAAGACGCATTTTTCCGGGTTGAGCTTGATGTCGTATGTGCGGAGATTATCAAATGTGAGCCTCAGGTCGTCTACAAGAGATTCAACATGTCTTGTTTTGACGACCACATCGTCTACGTATGCCTCCACTGTTTTACCGATCTGGCTTGCCAGACATGTCTGAATCATGCGCTGATATGTTGCGCCGGCGTTTTTGAGCCTGAAGGGCATCGTGTTGAAGCAGAATGGCCCGTATGGTGTGATAAATGCCGTTGCGGCTTGGTCTGATTCTGCCATCTTGATTTGATGGTAGCCAGAATATGCGTCGAGGAAACACAACGAATCGTGTCCTGCGGTGGCATCGATAATTTGATTGATGCGGGGGAGGGGGAAGGGATCCTTTGGGCAAGCCTTGTTAAAATCAACACACAGGCACCAGGATTTGTCCTTCTTTGGTACCATCACCAGGTTTGCTAACCTGTCCGGATGTTCTATATCTTTGATGAATCCGGCCTCTAATAGCTTTGCTAGCTCCTCTCCCATAGCCTGTCTCTTAGGTTCGTAAAAACACCGAAGAGCCTGTTTGACAGGTTTGAATCCTGTTTGGATATTTAAGCTGTGCTCGGCCAGCCTGCATGGGATTCCTGGCATGTCTGAAGGGTGCCAGGCGAAAATGTCCCAGTTCTCTCGTAGGAACTCTCGCAATGCGGCGTTGACATCAGGGTTTAACTGTGCCCCGATGGAAGCTGTTTTATTGGGGTCCATTGGATGGACTTGGAATTTGATTATTTCGTCCGCTGGTTTAATGGAGGTGGATTTGGATCTTTTGTCGAGTACCACGTCGTCCCTATTCACGGTAGAGCGCAACGCAGTCAGCTCCTCAGCCGCTAGGGCTTCGGATAGTGCCTCGAGGGCCAGTGCGGCTGTCTTGTTTTCGGCGCGGAGTGCTACGTCCGGATCACTAGCGAGAGTGATGATCTCGTTAGGCCCGGGCATCTTGAGCTTCATGTGCCCGTAATGGGGTATTGCTTGGAAGATTGTGAATGCTCCACGCCCTAGCAAAGCGTGATAACCGCTGCTGAATAGGGCCACATGGAACATGACCTCTTCGGACCTGTAATTGTCCGGCGTGCCGAACACCACATCTAGTGTGATTTTTCCTGTACAACGCGCTTCCCGACTGGGGATTATTCCTCTAAATGTTGTGCCGCTTCGCATGATGCGGTTCCAGTCTATATCCATTTTTTGAAGAGTTTCCTCATAGATGAGGTTCAATCCGCTGCCGCCGTCCATGAGTACCTTGGTGAGATGAAAGCCGTCCACTATTGGACTGAGGACCAATGCAGCTGGTGCTCGGGCTGTTTGGAATTTAGGTTCATCACTGGCGTTAAAGGTGATGGCCGTGTCACTCCATGGGTTTACTGCTGCTACTTGGTAGACTTCGGCAAGGCTACGGAGTGTCCTTTTTCGCATATTATTTGATGCGAAGGTCTCGAAGACTGTTAATACCGTATTGGTGTCTCTGGGGTGGTTTTCTGTGGCCTCCGGGATTAGGAGGTTCTCGCCAATTTTGGCCACCTGCCGGAGTATCCAACATGCTCTAAGGCTGTGAGTTGGTGTGGCGTCCTCTGTACTATGAATTTTATAGGGTCCATTAAGCCATCCTTCCAGTACGGTTCCATGCCCTGTAGAGGGTTTTTGCCTTTTGGTGTTTGATCCGGGTGTCTGGCGCTGATGCACCCTTTTATTTCGGACTGGGCTTGCCCTAAGGGCCGGATTGTCCCAAAATTTTGTTTCGGTTTTCCGGGCGCTTTCCATCGCACAGTACTTTCGTACTATGGACGCTAAGTCGACGAAGCGTGTAATATCGCGGCGACTTATGGCGTTGAGTATTCCCATGTCCGTGCAATTATTGCAGAAGAATGAAATTGCGTCTTCCTCGCGGTAGTCCTTTATCCTGTTCATAACCAGGAGGAATCTGACCCAGTAATGATGTACTGTTTCTTTGGGCTCTTGCCTGATTTGGGATAGGTCACTAATGTTCGGGTGGGTGGGTGGAGTTAAATCCGAAGCCTTACCTCTTCTGAGGCTCAAAGGCCGAGGAATTTCCGAACTCGAAAATTTGGATTGCTGGATGTTGTCCAATGAATCCAGTCCGTCGCCTGATTCTAGGTTCAGGTCTTGAGTGATATCCTCCCCTCCGCGGACATCCGGCTTGGAGGGATCAGGAATTCGGATGTAGCAAGTCCTTAAGATAGATGAAGGGTCACCGCACTGTCCCTCTACCACGGCAACGTGATGTGTGGCCTGGGGAGAGTTAATCTCTCTCAAATCGGTTTTAGGCTCAATCTGGTCATAATCCGTAGCGACTCCTAGGGTGGCGAAGCGATCCAAGAGCTCGTTTATGGAGGAAAGCTCTATTGGATCTAACTGCTCGGCAAGTTCTGAGTTGACATGAATATTGTTTTCGATGGCTCGAGAGGTCATCGTCGGCGTAGAAGCCGAACAGGTGGTCATAAGAAAACCACCTAGCCGGAGGGTTTGGCTGACAGCCAAAGCTCCCTTGGCAACGGTGCCGTCTTTAAAGACGGGGCGAGGCATCCTTCCTGATGGCGACGACACAGAGGAACTCTCGATGAAAGCACCAATGTCGGTGTCAAAACCGGCGGATCTCGGGTAGGGGGGTCCCGAACTGTGCGTCTAGGCCGGATGGTAACAGGAGGCAAGGGACACGAAGTTTTACCCAGGTTCGGGCCCTCTCGATGGAGGTAAAACCCTACATCCTGCTTGATTAATATTGATGATATGGGTAGTACAAGAGTTGATATACCACGAGATCAGAGAGGCTAAACCCTAGAAGCTAGCCTATGGTATGATTGTTGATGTGTATGTTGTCCTTCGGACTAAAACCCTCCGGTTTATATAGACACTGGGCAGGGTTAGGATTACATAAAGTCGGTTACAATGGTAGGAGATCTGAACATCCGTATCGTCAAGCTTGCCTTCCACACCAAGGAAAGTCTCGTCCGGACACGGGACGGAGTCTTCAATCTTGTATCTTCAGAGTCCAGGAGTCCGGCTGAAGGTATAGTTCGGCTATCCGAACACCCCCTAATCCAGGACTCCCTCAGTTAGGGTTACACAAGGTCGGTTACAAAGGAGGAGATATCCATATCCGTATTGCCTAGCTTGCCTTCCACGCCAAGTAGAGTCCCATTCGGAAACGAGACGAAGTCTTCAATCTTGTATCTTCATAGTCCAACAGTCCGGCCAAAGGATATAATCCGGCTGTCCGAAGACCCCCTAATCCAGGACTCCCTCAGTAGCCCCTGAACCAGGCTTCAATGACGATGAGTCCGGCACGCAGTATTGTCTTCGGCATTGCAAGGCGGGTTCCTTCTCCGAATACATCACAGAAGAATTAGAATACAACGATAGTGTCCGACCCTGCAAAATAAGTTCCACATACCACCATAGAGAGAATAATATTTCCGCAAATCTAATTTGCTGACTTGTTTTGGCAACACGACATTATGCCATGGCCCGGTGATTATTCGAACCATTTCCTTTAACTAGCCTCGCACATAACGCGAGGCTGTTTTTTGACACGTCTTGTGAAAGCAGAGATCGTGTCCCCTTATCACGAGATTCTCATCAATACGGGCGTGGGTAGCCCAACCGCGCCATCGATTACGGCGCTTGGGGGATAAGCGAGTTTTACCAGGCTAGTGGGGATGCTTAGTTTCGTCCGCCCATATAAAGGGATAAGGATTCACCTTTCCATCCACGCCTTCTTCCTCCTTTGCTCATCCGTTTTCGCACACTCGAGCTCTAGCGCCCAAGTCCGCACTTCCCACCTCAACCTTCTCCAACCATGTCCGGAGCAGGAGGCAGGTGGATGGTATCCTCCACCACGGAGGGAGACATCAAGAAGCTGAGGAGAGCCGGATACCTGCTCGACGACATCGTGCACCAGCTCCCAGATGAGGGGCGGCTCATCTCCACCCCCAGGCCCCATGAGAGGGTAGTGTTCCTCACCCATTTCCTCCGCGGTCTGGGATTCCCTCTCCACCCATTCGTCCGGGGGCTCATGTTCTATTACGGCCTGGATTTCCACGATCTGGCCCCGAACTTCATCCTCAACATCTCGGCATTTATCATCGTGTGCGAGGCCTTCCTCCGCATCAAGCCCCACTTCGGCTTATGGCGGAAGACCTTCAATGTCAAGCCGAAGGTTGTGGGTGGCCGCCAGGCGGAGTGCGGAGGCGCCATGGTGGGCAAGATGCCCAACATTACATGGCTCGAGGGCTCCTTTATGGAAACCATAAAGGGGTGGAAATCGGGGTGGTTCTACATCACCGAGCCGCGTGACCCTACATGGGCAGCGGCCCCCGAGTTCCGATCTGGCATCCCCACGCAGCTCACCTCCTAGAAAGAGAAGGGCCTGTCCTGGGGTAGTTCGGGAGAGCTGACCGGATTCCAAACATGTATTCAAAACATGGTGAACAAGAAGCTCAAACTCGTCAACGTAGTCCAGGTCATGCTCCACCGCCGGATCCTCCTGTGCCAACAACGGGACTTCAACTTGTGGGAGTTCGACCCGGCGCAGCACCGAACTCTGAACAGGCTCTTCGACACAACTCACGAAGATGCCTGGAGGGTGCTGTTCAAAAGCGCCGAGGTCCCCCCTCCCATTACTGAGGATCGCGGATTCAGCGCGAAGCGCCAAGCCAGTGCGGTAAGCTGCTTTACCTTTCACAGGATACTTATTTTTTATAGATTGACTCCATGCGGGATCTAAACTCCCGTACCTTTGACAGGACGGGCAGGAGACAGCCGGACAGATCGACTGTCCGGCTCCTTTTCCCGAAGGTCCAGTGGACGCTCTTCTGGCGAAGATGCTGACTCCGGCTCCTTATACGGTGCCGGAGAAGACCAAGAAGGCCAAGGGAACCCGAAAGAGTTCCCGATGCCAGGCGTCGTCGGACTCACCGTTTGATGACTCTGCGGCGCACTCCTCCCCCGAAGATGAGGAAGAAGAAGAAGATGCTCCCCCTCCAGTTGGGGGAGATAAGAAAAGGAAGGCTGCCCCAACTGGGGCGGCGAAGGGTCCAAGAAGGGAAGGACTCTCCTTCCGGACAGTTCCACCGCCGCCGACGAAGGCGAAGACGAGTGGTTGCCTAGGGCCAAGCCCCTGGGGAGATCGTAAGTATTCGGATACTAGAGTAACTCATATCATTCCTTTGTCGCACTGCTTTCCCTAATGCCGAACATGATTATGCAAGCCGCCACGAGCCAGCATCGATGTACCATCGGACGGCTCCCTGGGCTCGTCGGACATGGATAGCGATCCAATCCCGAGCACCACCTCCCCTCATCCTGCTGACGACGTAGAGGTCTTGTCTCAAGAGGCACCGGGTCGAGGGGAGACAGTCCCGGAGGCGCCTCAAGGCGACCTTCCGGACTCCGGGAGCCGAGGGGACGAGGCCCCTGAAGCTCCGAGTTCGGCCCTCAGCCGAACACCGCGCCGGAACCTCCAGTGGTTCCGGGCTCGGGCAGGCGGCCTCCTTCCAAGAGGGGCAAGACGCCTGTGCCGGTGACCTCTGTCCATCCAGAGGCACCGAACAATCTGCTGGAAGCGCTTCGCAGCGCTTGCATCGATGAGGAGCACCGTACTATTATGAGTGCGGTGGTCCAGAAGGTTCAGTGCGCCAAGAGCGGATTGACTGAAGCCTGTGCCAACCTTCTAACAGGCTTTGAGGTAAGTGTTTTAAAATATAGGAAAAATATTACCGCATAGACAGTAGCCCCTGATGCTTTGTTCGGTGTTCACAAAGAAAAGATGAACAGAGGATCAAATAATATTGCAGGAGTCTAATATAAGTATGTCAATATGCGTATGCGTGCCTCGCTGCTGGCGTCCGCCGCACTGACTGCGGAGGTTGCCTTACTAAATCAGGACCTCGAGGGGTCCAAGAAAGAACTCGGCCTTGCCAAGAGGCAGCTCGAGGAGAACAAGGGTAAGTAATACCCTGTCTGTAGATATGTATATATAAAAAAAGACGTGATTGCAAAATGACAGGATCATCGTATATCTGCCAGGGGCCACGACCGAGGTGGCGACCCTGAAGCAAGCGCTAACCAAGGCCGAAGATAAAGCAGCCAAGGAGCGCACCGAGCGAGAAAAGCAAGAGGCTCGGGTGGGCAAGGTGCAGCAAGAGCTCCAGGCTCTCGTGATGAAGCACGAGGCGTTGGAGCTTGACTCGAAGACGCGAGAGTCTAAGCTTGCCGCGACCCTCAAGAGTGCGAAAAGTGCCAAGGCCGAAGCCCAAAAGGCCCTCCAGGAGATCGACACAATGAAGAAGATAGCGGCGGGTAAGGCATTCTATATGCAGAGCAAGCGTGTAAAAGTAAATTACTGATTACTTACCCGAATTTGGAGCTCTCCAGGAGCATTCGCAGATTTGCCACGCAGCGTGTTGGATGCTGCACAGTTTTACTAGGCCGAGGAGGGAAGCTCAACGGAGAAGCTGTTCTGGTCTCAGTATACTGGGACCAAACACCCGATGCCTCTGAGCGACCAACTAAAGCAGCTGGTCGAGCTGCACAAGGCGGCCGAACAGGCCATGAAGGGCTTTATAGTCCGGCTATGGCCTGGCGACGCCCTTCCGAACAGCTACTTCGGCCTGGTGAGGCGGCTTGTGGATGCCTGCCCACGGCTGGAGGTCGTCAAGCGGTCCGTCTGCATCGAAGGTGCATGCCGGGCTTTCGCCCATGTGAAGGTGCAGTGGGCCAAGCTAGACGCCGTGAAGCTGATCAAGGAAGGGCCACCGCAGGGCAAAGAGCATCGCACCCCCGATATTTATTATGAGGGTGTCCTGAAGGGTGCCCGTCTTGTAGCGGACGAATGTTCCAAGGATGTAATATTTGAGTAAACTTGCTCGTGCGATCCTATATGATGAAAACTTGTTTCAGATGCACTATGCCACACTTGTGTGAATTTAAAATATTACCTTCTGTTTGGCCGTTTATCCAATCTGAGAGATGGCTAGTCCTCGGCTTCTCCCCCATGCCACGAGTGCTGGGGTGTTCGGGATAAACCTGAGCACTCTTGTTCCCATATTTGGGTCCTTCGAGGGAGGTGCTCAGCACAACGAACAAGGCAACCGGACTAATAATGCTTTATCACTCTCACTTAGCCATAGAATTCTATAATTTTAAATTTCGGTGAAGCCCCTGGTATTCGGAAGGCCGAATTCGGGGCGCGATACACGCCTTTAAGCCGGATAAGGCCGGCCCCTCGCCCTAAGCGGCATAAGTCTTTAGGGACACGAAAACCTCACCAAACAGCGACCAGTCTCTCGCCTTATCATGACAGTAAGTTTTAGCTTTCTCTACTGAGGCGCTAAGCCCAGCAGAACCGGGGCACAATCGCAGTAGTTCTCCTAGCGCTACCTTAGCCGATAGAGCGGAACGTAAGATACCAAAACATAGGAGCCGGGCAAGCCCAACATTTGAGCAAAGACATGATTCGGAGCTGATGCATATAATGCTATAAGTTCGGGGTGCCGCACTTGTGAAAGTGTTCGGACTTTTCACACCATATTGTGGGGTACGTAAGCCCCTGGTGTATTGGCCGTACCAAAGTGTACGGTTGCAAGGCGTCGTTAATGAACACACATATATATAACAAGAATGCAATAATAGTCGTGATGTTATGCATTGTTTATTCAAAAAGGTGTGTTAAAGCAGAATGATACAGATAGTGCGATAAGCAAAGAGTGGGAATATGTACCTTCCAAGGGCAAGCTGAGGAATAGTATTAAATCAAATATTTTGCTCGTTATTGTAATCCACCTGGGAATTCCGTGGTGTGATGTAGCTTTCTGCCTCCTTGGTTGCTGCATCATGTGTTCGGAAATAGTGCTACCGGACAGGGTTTCCAGAGATTAAGGTCCTGAAAAAGAGAAAAATAACCAAACGGGAAGCCCCTAGTGCGGTTTAAGCCGCGTCTTGGGGCGTGCCGTAGTGTGCCCCCCTCCCCACCTGTGCCCATGGTATTTTTAATGTGTAATTATGTACGCGTGGCACGAGTTTCATTGTTTGGCTGAGACTGGGGTGGGGGCCGCATTGCTACGCGAGCTCAGATCGCGCCAGGCGGTCGAGTTGCCGATTGCTCCGAGGGCGCTTGAAGGTGTCCGGGTCTTGGAACGCTGAACTGGTGGATTGCCTTGAGAGGCTGTTTTGTGCTTCTGTTGCGAGCGCCGCAGTGTGCTCCTCTATTCGGAGAGAGCGCTCTGTGTTTCCATTGACTGTAATAACCCCACGAGGTCCTGGCATCTTGAGCTTGAGGTATGCATAATGCGGTGCCGCATTGAATCTCGCAAATGCGGTTCGCCCGAGCAGTGCATGATAACCACTGCGGAACGGGACTATATCGAAGATTAACTCTTCGCTTCGGAAGTTATCCGGGGATCCGAAGACCACTTCCAGTGTAATTGAGCCTGTGCAATGGGCCTCTACGCCTGGAATGACGCCTTTGAAGGTCATTTTTGTGGGTTTGATCCTTGAGGGGTCTATACCCATTTTACGCACTGTGTCCTGATAAAGCAGGTTCAGACTGCTGCCGCCATCCATAAGGACTCGAGTGAGGTGAAATCCGTCAATGATTGGGTCCAGAACCAGTGCGGCGAATCCGCCATGATGGATACTAGTGGGATGGTCCCTGCGATCGAAAGTGATCAGATAGGAGGACCATGGGTTGAACTTTGGGGCGACTGGCTCCAACGTTTATACGTCCCTGAGCGCACGCTTCCGCTCCCTCTTGGGGATGTGGGTTGCGTATATCATGTTCACCGTCCACACTTGTGGGGGAAACCTCTTCTGTCCTCCGGTGTGTGGCTGCCGGGGCTCCTACTCGTCATCGCTATGTGGCCCCTTGTCCTTGTTTTCGGCAATTAACTTGCCGGCCTGCTTGAACACCCAACAATCCCTGTTGGTGTGATTGACTAGCTTTTCTGGGGTGCCGTGTATTTGACACGAGCGATCGAGTATTCGGTCCAAGCTGGATGGACCCAGCGTACTTTGTTTGAATGGCTTTTTCCGCTGACCAGGTTTAGAGCCTTTGAATCCGGCATTGACTGCCGTATCATCGGTATTATCGCTGTTAATGCGGCGCTTATGTTTGTTGCGACGTGACCTGCTATTGCCGTCCTTGGTATCCGAAGTACCATGGTTCTTTGATATGTTATTACTGCGAGCCAGCCCGCTGTCTTCTCCCGCACAAAAGCGGGTCATGAGTGTCGTGAGGGCTGCCATAGGTTTCGGCTCTTCCTGACCAAGGTGCCGGGCTAGCCATTCGTCGCGGATGTTGTGTTTGAAAGCCGCTAGGGCCTCTGCATCCCGACAGTCGACAATTTGATTTTTCTTTGTTAGGAACCGAGTCCAGAATTGCCTGGCCGATTCTTCTGGCTGCTGAATTATGTGGCTCAAGTCATCGGCATCTGGTGGCCGCACATAAGTGCCCTGAAAGTTGTCGAGGAATGCGGCTTCCAGATCTTCCCAGCAGTTGATGGACTCGGCTGGCAAGCTGTTAAGCCAATGCCGCACTGGTCCCTTGAGCTTTAGTGGGAGGTATTTGATGGCGTGTAAGTCATCACCGCGGGCCATGTGGATGTGGAGGAGGAAATCCTCGATCCATACTGCGGGATCTGTTGTGCCGTCATATGATTCAATATTTACAGGTTTGAAACCTTCTGGGATTTGATGATCCATAACTTCGTCTATGAAGCATAGGGGGTGTGCGGCGCCTCTGTATTGGGCTACATCGCGACACAGCTCGAATGGGTCTTGCCCGCTGTGTTCGGCCCGGCCGGATTTACTTTTACTGTATCCGGCATGACGTTTATCGTCTCGCATAGTGGCGCGCCCCCGTGATCCATAGATCGATCTTGCATGCTTTGCTTTGTCCTCCAATATGTCTCGCAGGTCTAGCGTATCTCCCCATGCCTTTTTATTTGAATGGCGTCGGGGTGCGGGCTGAGTTTTTGGCTGGAATGCCTCTCTATCGCGGCCACGAGGTGGCCGATCAGCCGCATCATACGCTTCTTTCTCCAGTCGGGGTAGCAACCTGCACTTTGGGTAACTCTTGGAGGGACGCTCGAGTTTATATTCCTCGGCCGCGAGGACTTCAGTCCATCTGTCAGCTAGCAGATCCTGATCAGCTTGAAGCTGCTGCTACTTTTTCTTAAGGCTATTTTCCGTGGCTATAAGCTGGCGTTTGAAGCGCTCTTATTCGACGGGATCCTCTGGCACAACGAATTCATCGTCGCCGAGGCTTGCCTCGTCTTCGGAGGGGGCATGTAATTACCATCCTCCTCTTCTCCATCTGCCGCTCTCTCAGGAGGGCTGGCTCCTCCATCCTCCTGCTCTAAATCTTGCTGGAGGGGATTGTTGTTGTCTTCGACACTATCCGGAGTATTATTATCTCCTGTGCCGGTATCACCACTTTTGCTTTGGCGGGACTTAGAGCGGCGCCACTGACGTCGGCGCTTGGGTTGCTTCTTGGAGGGGTCATGCTCCGCTATCTCGTCGCCATTGCCTTCTTTGGGTGTATCCACCGTGTATATATCGTATGATGAGGTGGTTGTCCAGTGCCCTGTGGGCGGTGGTTCCTCTTCGCCTCCCGCATCGTCATCCATATCGTCGATGTCTTCGGATTCGAAGTCGAGCATGTCGGCTAAGTCATCGACAGTGGCTACTAAGTGGGTGGTGGGTGGGCCTCGAATTTCTTCGTTGTCCGCATCCCAGTACTATCGGACATAGTTCGGCCAGGATCCTCCTGACAAGGGGAGAGACCTTAATGAGTTCAGTATGTCGCCAAAGGGCGAGTGCTGAAAAATATCCGCAGAGGTAAACTCCATGATCGGCGCCCAATCGGATTTGACAGGAACGGGCGCAGGCGGTTCGGAGTCCGTGGCCGGAGAAGGATCCGGCAGTTTAACAACACGGCTCTCGTGCAAGGTAAGGTCGATGTTTGGCTCGATCGCCGCTGAGGGTAAGGCCTCCGTGGCGGGGTTCATCCACCCGTCTGCGGAAGGCGCACCTGACTCCGAATTGAGGGTCAGAGCGGCTGCCTGTGTGATCTCTTGAACACTATCTGATGGTAGAGCTAAATCGTACTCATCGTGACCGCGTGTCGCACAAGGCAGAGGCTCGAATCCGTCGAAGATCAAGTCTCCACGGATATCGGCCGTGTAGTTTAAGCTTCCAAACCTGACCTGGTAGCCAGGGGCGTAACTTTCAATATGCTCCAGATGGCCAAGCGCATTGGCCAGCAGTGCAAAGCCGCCGAACACAAAGATCTGTCCGGGGAGAAAATTCTCACCCTGGACTGCATCGCCATTGATGATAGTAGTAGCCATCAAGCCTAACGGCGACGACACAGAGGAACTCTCAACGAAAGCACCAATGTCGGTGTCAAAACTGGCGGATCTCAGGTAAGGGGTCCCGAACTGTGCATCTAAGGCGGATGGTAACAGGAGGCAGGGAACACAATGTTTTACCCAGGTTCGGGCCCTCTTGATGGAGGTAAAACCCTACGTCCTGCTTGATTAATATTGATGATATGGGTAGTACAAGAGTAGATCTACCATGAGATCAGAGAGGCTAAACCCTAGAAGCAAGCCTATGGTATGATTGTATGTTGTCCTACGGACTAAAACCCTCTGGTTTATATAGACACCGGAGAGGGTTAGGGTTACACAAGGTCGGTTACAAAGGAGGAGATATCCATATCCGTATTGCCTAGCTTGCCTTCCACGCCAAGTAGAGTCCCATCCGGACACGAGACGAAGTCTTCAATCTTGTATCTTCATAGTCCAACAGTCCGGCCAAAGGATATAATCCGGCTGTCCGGAGACCCCCTAATCTAGGACTCCCTCATCTTGCCTCTCTTTATTCTTCTCACATCGGTAACTCCTCGTTCTTCGAACACTTCATCCACAAAAAACTTAACAAAAACTTTGTGAGATCCGTTAGTATAATAAAGCAAATCACTACCTTTAGGTACTGTTGAAAAATCATTCCAATTTCATATTAGAACTATATCTACTGTATTCCAACTTCACCATGGTTCATACCCCCCGATACTACCCATACATTCATCAAAATAAGCAAACAACACACGAAAAACAGAATCTGTCTAAAACAGGACAGTCTGTAGTAATCTGAAGGTTTAGTAAACTTCTGTATCCCCAAAAATTATGAAATAAATTTGAAAATTTGAACAATTTATACAGAATTAATGTGCAAAAATTTTCAGACCCATTTGACTTTCCAGTAAAAAAATGTAACATCACGTGCTACAGCCAAAGTTTCTGTTTTTGTTCTGCACATAGTAAACAAGCAATCTAATCATCCTAAAACCAAAGCTTGGCACATTATTTTTATAATACAATGGATATATATAAGGGGATAATTATTTACATAGAAACTTCCATGAAAAATTATACATTGTTTCCGTGAGCATGAACACGAGTGCTCAAGGTCGACCCTCACTTCTTCAATGCATAACTTTCCAATCACTTCTCTTTTTGAAAAACTTTTTAGGCATGAGAGGCAAGTAATTTTTTTTGGTATTTTAATTCTTTTAATTTTTTTGTATGTTTCACCCACAACTAAATAGAAACAAAAAGTAAAAACAAAATCTACTTAGTGAAGAAAGCAAACAAGCACACACGAGAATATCAACCCCACGCTATTGCTCCCCGGCAACGGCGCCATAAAAGAGCTTGATAATCCCCAAGTGCAAGGAATCATCGTAGAAATTTCGAAATGTGGAAGTGATAAGTATGGAGTGTCGAACCCACAAGGAGCTAAAGGTAAGATCAATATTCTCTCAAGCCCTATCTGTCACTGATACGACTCTACGTACACCGAACGTTTGCTTCCAACTAGCAACGAGAAATAAAACTATGTTGTGGGTATGAAGAGGATAACTTTGTATGATATCGGAGAGCTAAAATATAAAAGTAGGTGCTGTTATCATGAAGTTAGAATATATTACTAAATATTATAAATAGCGAGTGTGAAATAATGGTGGATCGGTGTGCGGAATTGTCCTAGGCAATCGTTAACAAGACCGGTAATCACTATTGCAGTTTCATATGAGGGAGAGGCATAAGCTAACATACTTTCTCTACTTGGATCATATGCACTTATGATTGGAACTCTAGCAAGCATCCGCAACTACTAAAGATCATTAAGGTAAAACCCAACCATAGCATTAAAGCATCAAGTCCTCTTTATTCCCCTACGCAACAACCCCCTTACTTGGGTTTGTGTTTCAGTCACTCGCCAACCCACTATAAGAAAATCATGAATGTATTGAAACACCCTACAGCGGGAACCCCTCACGCTTGCGCAACATGGAGGGAACCATAGGACAGCATCAAAGTAAAACATACAACTCATACCAATCTAGATCATCAATCAACCCAAAGACAAAAGATATCTACTCAAAACATCATAGGATGGCAACACATCATTAGATCATAATATGTGGCATAAAGCACCAAGTACGGATTACATCGGGGTGCGGGAGAGTGGACCGCGTAAAAAAGATGAGGGTGATTATGATGATGGTGATGTTGATGAAGACGATCACCGTGGCGATGATTCCCCTCTCGATGGCACTCCGGTGCCACCGAGAGAGAGGAGGAGAGGCTCTCCCCCTTGTGCTTCCTCCTCCATGGCCTCCCTCCTAGATGGGGAGACGTTCTCCCTCTGGTCCTTGGCCTTCATGGTGATGATGGCCCCTCCGGGATCCTCCTCCATGCCCTCTGGTGATGACGACCCCCTCCGGCAGGGTGCCAGAGAGGGCCTAGATTGGTTTTCGGTGGCTACGAAGGCTTCTAGTGGCGGAACTCCCGATCTAGGTTAACTTTCCAAGGTTTCTGTATTTATAGGAATTTTTGGCGTCGGTCTCACGTCAAGGAGGTGCCCGAGGCGTCCACGAGGCAGGACCACACGCCTGGGGGGGGGGGGTGGGCGTACCCCCCACCCTCGTGGACGCCACGAGACTCTCCTGGCCCAACTCTTTTACTCTGGGGTCTTCTTTTCGTCCATAAAAAATCGTCAAAAAATGGCACGTCAATTGGACTCCGTTTGATATTCCATTTCTGAAAGCTCAAAAACAAGGGAAAAACAGAAACTGGCACTGGGCACTAGGTTAATAGGTTAGTCCCAAAAATCATATAAAATAGCATATAAATGCATATAAAACATCCAAGGTTGATAATATAATATCATGAATACTTCATAAATTATAGATACGTTGGAGATGTATCACATCTCAGTACGACCCCAGTTTCAACTTCGGATATCCACCAGGCCATCCATAGGCATAGACCAACTTAGGCCAAAAGCCTATGCTTGGGGGAGTACGTATCTCTCACCGACATTACATTCACGTTTACACACTCATGCTAGTTGTCGGTGCTCATACTTTTTCATTGTATTATCCATGCTAGTTTATTTTCTTTTTAAGCTTTCTTCTTGTGTGTTTGAAAACCTTAAGAAAAACCAAAAAATAGTTGTAGCTTTTAGCTAGTTTACTTCTCATGCCTGTAGTAGCAGTAATTAAAAAGAAAACCCAAAAAGATTTCTCGTTCTTCTTTTGCTTGTTGGGAGCTTTCCCGTGTAAATAGTTTTGTTTCGTTTCTTTTCTTTGGGGGTCGAGAGGAGAAGACCAAGATGAAAATGTTAAATGGCTCTTATATGCATTATTGTTGATTTAACCAAGAGCCATATTACCTTGTCTTCTCCCATGTAGTGAATGCTTGCAGATTCCAGTTTAGTCCAATGCACGTGCACTATTATTATTATCCACACCATTCGGTCGCGCAAGTGAAAGGCAATAATGACGATATATGATGAACTGACTGAGATGAGAAAAGCTGGTATGAACTCGACCTCTCTTGTTTTTGTAAATATGATTAGTTCATCATTCTTGATTCAGCCTATTATGAATGAAACATGTTTGTAATGACAATTAGAGATTATAGTTGCTTATGCCATGCTTAATTTGCTAGGAGTTCATAATGGTTTACCTTGCATGTCAACATGCTATTAAAATGGTTGTGATGTGGTATGATAGGGTGGTATCCTCCTTTGAACGGTTCAGGTGGCTTTACTTGGCACATGTTCACGCATGTAGTTGAAACGAAGTCAACATAGCCTCTACGATATTTATGTTCATGGTGAATTATATCCTACTCATGCTTGCATTCGGTGTTCATTAATTTTAATGCATGTTCATGACTGTTGTCGCTCTCTAGCTGGTCGCTTCCCAGTCTCTTTCTAGCCTTCACTTGTACTAAGCAGGAATACTGCTTGTGCATCCAATTCCATAAACCCAAAGTTATTCCATATGAGTCCACAATACCTACCTATATATGGAATCTACCTGCCGTTCCAAGTAATTTGTATGTGCCAAACTCTAAACCTTCAAATAAACATTCTATTTTGTATGCTCGAATAGCTCATGTATCAACTAGGGATGTGTGTATCTTCCATGATAGGCGGGTTATTCTCAAGAGGGGTGGATTCCGCTCCTCACTCACGAGAAAATGGCTGGTCACCGGGATGCCCAGTCCCATGCTCAAATCAAATCAAAATAATTGCAAACAAAACTCCCCCAGGATTGTTGTTAGTTGGAGGCACCTGTTGTTTCGGGCAAGCCATGGATTGATGCGTGTTGGTGGTGGGGGAGTATAAACTTTACCATTCTGCCTGGTAACCGCCTATAATGTGTGTAGCATGGAAGATATCGAGATCTCTCGGTTGTTATGTTCACAATGAAAGTATACCGCTCAAAATAGTATTCATCTCTATTTCAAAATCGAGCTCTGGCACCTCTACAAATCCTTGCTTCCCTCTGCGAAGGGCCTATCTATTTACTTTTATGTTGAGTCATCATCCTCTTATTAAAAAGCACCAGTTGGAGAGCACCGCTGTCATTTGCATGATTACTATTAGTTTACATTGAGTATGACTTGACTGGATCTCTTTTACCATGAATTACAATGTCTAGTTAGTCCTTGATCTTTAAAGGTGCTCTGCATTTATGTTTTGCGGTCTCAGAAAGGGCTAGCGAGATACCATCTTATTATATCATATTATGATTGTTTTGATAAAGTGTTGTCATCCGAGATTTATTATTATTGCTCGCTAGTTGATTATGTCATTGATATGAGTAAACATGAGACCTAAATGTTATTGTGAATATGGTTAGTTTATAATTTTGCTGAAAACTTGAATGCTGGCTTTACATATTTACAACAACAAGAGCAAAAAAAAATTTGTAAAAGTTTTTCTTTATCACTTTTAGTTTGTCAACTGAATTGCTTGAGGACAAGTAAAGGTTTAATCTTGGGGGAGTTGACACGTCTCCATCGTATCTACTTTTCCAAACACTTTTGCCCTTGTTTTGGACTCTAACTTGCATTATTTGAATGGAACTAACCCGTACTGACGCTGTTTTCAGCAGAATTGCCATGGTGTTATTTTTGTGCAGAAATAGAAGTTCTCGGAATGACCTGAAAATCACCGGAGATTATTTTTGGAATATATAAAAAATACTGGCAGAAGAATCCACGTCAGGGGGCCCACACCTTGTCCACGAGGGTGGGGGCGCGCCTACCCCCTGGGCGCGCCCCCTGCCTCGTGGGCCCCCTGATGCTCCATCGACGTCCATCTTGACTCCATATATTCGTGTTTGGGGAGAAAAAAGCCAGAGAGAAGGATTCATCGCGTTTTACGATATGGAGCCACCGCCAAGCCCTAAACTCTCTCGGGAGGGCTGATTTGGAGTCCGTTCAGGGCTCCGGAGAGGGGAATCCGTCGCCATCATCATCATCAACCTTCCTCCATCACCAATTTCATGATGCTCACCGCCGTGCGTGAGTAATTCCATCGTAGGCTTGCTGGACGATGATGGGTTGGATGAGATTTATCATGTAATCGAGTTAGTTTTGTTAGGGTTTGATCCCTAGTATCCACTATGTTCTGAGATTGATGTTGCTATGACTTTGATATGCTTAATGCTTGTCACTAGGGTCCAAGTTCCATGATTTCAGATCTGAACCTATTATGTTTTCATGAATATATGTGAGTTCTTGATCCTATCTTGCATGTCTATAGTCACCTATTATGTGTTATGATCCGTTAACCCCGAAGTGGCAATAATCGGGATACTTACCGGTGATGACCGTAGTTTGAGGAGTTCATGTATTCACTATGTGTTAATGCTTTGGTCCGGTACTCTATTAAAAGGAGGCCTTAGTATCCCTTAGTTTCCAATAGGACCCCGCTGAGGGAGTCCTGGATTAGGGGGTGTTCGGGTAGCCGGACTATACCTTCAGCCGGACACCTGGACTATGAAGATACAAGATTGAAGACTTCGTCCCGTGTCCGGATGGGACTTTCCTTGGCGTGAAGGCAAGCTTGGTGATGCGTATATTCAAGATCTACTACCATTGTAACCGACTTTATGTAACCCTAACCCTATCTGGTGTCTATATAAACCGGAGGGTTGTAGTCCGTAGGCAATCAACTCCATACACAACAATCATACCATAGGCTAGCTTCTATGGTTTAGCCTCCTTGATCTCGTGGTAGATCTACTCTTGTACTACCCATATCATCAATATTAATCAAGCAGGAGTAGGGTATTACCTCCATCGAGAGGGCCCGAACCTGGGTAAAAAACATCGTGTCCCTTGTCTCTTGTTACCATCCGGCCTTGGCGCACAGTTCGGGACCCCCTACCCGAGATCCGCCGGTTTTGACACCGACATTGGTGCTTTCATTGAGAGTTCCTCTGTGTCGTCGCCTTTAGGCCCGATGGCTCCTTTGATCATCAACAACGATACAGTCCAGGGTGAGACTTTTCTCCCCGGATAGATCTTCGTCTTCGGCGGCTTCGCTCTGCGGGCCAATTCGCTCGGCCACCTTGAGCAGATCGAAAGCTACGCCCCTGGCCATCAGGTCAGGTTTGGAAGCCCAAACTACATGGCTGACATCCACGGGGACTTGATCTTCGACGGATTCGAGCCACGGTCAAGCGCGCCGCACTGTCTCGATGGGCATGATATAGCTCTGCCGCCGAACAGCGCCTTGGAGGCCGCATACGCATCGGTTTCGACCATTGATTCAGAGCCTACTGCGCTGATCGAGGATTAGTGGTTGGACGCTGCCTCAGGGGCTGCGATCTCAGAGGCGATCGAGCCGAACGCTAGCCCCGCACTCTGCACTACCCGTGACTCCGAGGATCCGGACTCCTCTCCGGACTCCGAACCCACCGCGCCCCTGCCAATCGAATCCGATTGGGCGCCGATAATGGAGTTCACCGCCGCAGACATCTTTCAGCATTCGCCTTTTGGCGACATCCTGAATTCTCTTAAGTCTCTCTCTTTATTAGGAGAGCCCTGGCTAGACTACGGTCAGCGAGGGTGGAATACGGACGATGAGGAAATTCAAAGCCCACCCACCACCCACTTTGTAGCCACTGTCGACGATCTAACCGACATGCTTGACTTCAGCTCCGAAGACATCGACGGCATGGACGACGATGTAGGAGACGAACAGGAACCAGCACCTGTAGGGCGCTGGAAGGCCACCTCGTCATATGACATATATATGGTGGACACTCCAAAAGATGGAGATGGCGATGGAACAGTGGGGGATGACGCCCCCAAGAAACAGCCAAAGCGCCGGCGTCAGTGGCGCCACTCTAAATCCCGCCAAAGCAAAAACGGTAATTCCGGCACGGGAGATAATACTACCCCGGATAGCACCGAAGAACACCCACCTCAGCAAGATTCGGCACAGGAAGATGGAGAAGCCAGCCCCCATGAGAGAGCGGCAGACCGAGAGGTCGAGGATGATAACTATACGCCTCCCTCCGAAGATGAGGCAAGCCTCGATGACGACAAATTCGTCATACCATCAGACCCCGCCGAACAAGAGCGTTTTAAACGCAGGCTTTTAGCCACGGCAAGCAGCCTCAAGAAAAAGCAGCAACAGCTTAGAGCTGCCCAAGATTTGTAGCTGACAGATGGACTGAAGTCCTTGCGGCCGAAGAGTACGAACTCGAACACCCCTCCAAGAGTTACCCGAAGCGCAGGCCGCTACCCCGATCAGAGGAGGAAGCACCTACATCACCAGCGCATGACATGGAAGACCGGCCACCTCACGGCCGCGACAAAGAGGCCACTCGGCCCTCCACCCAAGCCATGCCCCAACGCCGCTCAACTAAGGCACGGGAAAATGCGCCCGACCTGCAAGACATACTGGAGGATAAGGCCAGACAAACAAGATCGATCTACGGATCACGCAGGCGCCCTATGGCATGTGACAATGATCTTCACTTCGGATACAACAAATCCGGCCGGGCCGAACACAACAGACATAGCTCCTCCGACCTGCGTCGTGATATAGCCTAGTACAGAGGCACCGCACACCCGCTATGCTTCACGAATGAAGTAATGGATCATAAAATCCCAGAGGGTTTCAAACCCGTAAACATCGAATCATACGATGGCACAACAGATCCGGCGGTATGGATCGAGGATTACCTCCTTCACATCCACATGGCACGCGGCGATGATCTACACACCATCAAATACCTCCCGCTCAAACTTAAAGGACCGGCTCGGCATTGGCTTAACAGCTTGCCAGCAGATTCAATCGGTTCTTGGGAGGACCTGGAAGCCGCATTCCTCGACAACTTCCAGGGCACTTACGTGCGACCGTCGGATGCCGACGACTTAAGCCACATAATTCAGCAGCCAGAAGAATCGGCCAGACAATTCTGGACACGGTTCCTAACAAAGAAAAACCAGATAGTTGACTGTCCGGACGCAGAGGCCCTAGCAGCCTTCAAGCATAACATCCGCGACGAGTGGCTTGCCCGGCACCTGGGACAGGAAAAGCCGAAATCCATGGCAGCCCTCACGACACTCATGACCCGCTTTTGCGCGGGAGAAGACAGCTGGCTAGCTCGCAGTAACAACTTATCAAAGAACCCTGGTAATTCGGATACCAAGGACAAAAGTGGCAGGACACGTCAGAATAAGCAAAAACGCCGCGTTAACAGCGACATCAATGAAGACACGGCAGTCAATGTCGGATTCAAAGGCTATAAATCCGGTCAGCGGAAAAAGCCATTCAAAAAGAATACTCAGGGCCCGTCCAGTTTGGACCGAATACTCGATCGCTTGTGCCAGATACATGGCACCCCCGAAAGGCAGCCAATCACACTAACAGGGATTGTTGGGTGTTCAAGCAGGCAGGCAAGTTAAGGGCCGAAAACAGAGACAAGGGGCTGCACAGCGACGACGAGGAGCCCAAGCCGCCAAACAACAATGGACAGAAGGGTTTTCCCCCACAAGTGCGGGCGGTGAACATGATATACGCAACCCACATTCCCAAGTGGGAGCGGAAGCGTGCGCTACGGGACGTATACGCGATAGAGCCAGTCGCCCCAAAGTTCAACCCATGGTCCTCCTGCCCGATCACTTTTGATCGAAGGGACCATCCCACTAGCATCCGTCATGGCGGCTTCGCCGCATTGGTTCTCGACCCAATCATCGATGGATTTCACCTCACAAGAGTCCTCATGGACGGCGGCAGTAGCCTGAACCTGCTTTATCAGGATACAGTGCGGAAAATGGGCATAGATCCCTCAAGGATTAAGCCCACAAGAACGACCTTTAAAGGCGTCATACCAGGTGTAGAAGCCAACTGTACAGGCTTAGAAACACTTGACGTGGTCTTTGGATCCCCGGACAATTTCCGAAGCGAAGAGTTAATCTTCGATATAGTCCCGTTTCGCAGTGGCTATCACGCCCTGCTCGGACGAACCGCATTCGCAAAGTTCAATGCGGTGCCACACTACGCATATCTCAAACTCAAGATGCCAGGCCCTCGAGGAGTAATTACGGTCAACGGAAACACCGAACGCTCCCTCCGTACGGAGGAGCATACGGCGGCTCTCGCAGCGGAGGTACAAAGTAGCCTTCTCAGGCAATTCTCCAGTCCGGCCATTAAAAAGCCAGACACTGCCAAGTGCGCCCGGAGTAACCCATAGCAGGACCGCCTGGCACACTCTGAGCAAGCGTAGCAATGCGGCCCCAACCCCAGCTTTCGCGACATAGCGAAACCAGTACCTTGCGTACATAACTACGCCCTTGAAATACCATGGGCACAGGGGAAGGGGCACAATAACGGCACGCCAAAAATACGGCTTAAAACGTACTAGGGGCTGCCGGATTCTTTTTTTATTTTTTTCTTACTTTCAGGACTCCATACTTCGGACGACCTGTTTGGCAATTCGACTGCCGCACAAACGATGCAAGATCCAGGGAGGCAGACAAGCCATGCCGCATTATGGAACTTCCAGGTGGTCTCTGTTACGAGCAGTATACCTGTTTTAAATACAATTCCGCGGCCTGCCACTGGTCAGGACATACTGAATAGTCCAATATCTTTTGCTTACCGCACTATTTGTATCGTTCGGCTTGGATAAATAGCCTTTATATAAACAATGCATAGCTTTTGTCTATTTTTTGCATTACTCTCTTTTATATATGTTCATTAATGACATGTTGCACCCGTATACTGTGGTACGGCAAGTACACCAGGGGCTTCAGTACCCTTTAATATGGTGTGAGAAGTCCGTACACTTTCACAAGTGCAGCACCCCGAACTTATAGCACTATATGCATCGGCTCCGAATCATGATTTGGGTCAATAGTTGGGTTTGCCCGGCTCCTATGTTTTGGTGCCTTACGTTCCGCTATATCGGCTAAGGTAGCACTAGGAGAACCACTGCGATTGTGCCCCGGTTGAGCTGGGTTAAGCACCTCAGTGGAGAAAGCTAAAACTGACTGTCATGATGAGGCGAGAGACCGGTCGCTCTTCGAGAGGTTTTTCGAGTCCCTAAAGGCTTATGCCGCTTCGAGCAAGGAGCTGGATAACCCCGGCCAAGGCGTGGATAGCGCCCCGAACTCGGTCTTCCGAACTAGGGGCTTCGCCGAAATTTAAAATTATAAACTTCTATGTCTAAGTGAGAGTGTTCAAGCACTATAGTCCGATTGCCTGGTTCATTGCGCTGAGCGCCTCCCTCGAAGGACCCAACTATGGGAAAAAGAGCGCTCAGGTCTATCCCGAACACCCCAGCACTAGTGGCATGGGGGCAGAAGCCGACGACTGGCCATCTCTTAATTTTTGATAAACGGCCGCACAGAAAATAATATTTTAAATTCAACAAGCATTGCTTAGTGCCTATGAACAAGTTTTCAGCGCACAGGATAAACACGAGCGAGTTCATTCAAAAATTACATCCTTGGTACATTCATCCGCCACAAGGCGGGCACCCGCAAGAACATCCTTATAGTAGTTCCAGGCTTGCGATGCTCCTTCCCCGGTGGCGGCCCGTCCCTCACAAGCTTCTCACCGTCCAGCTTACCCCAGTGCACCTTTGCACGGGCAAGGGCCCTACGGGCTCCTTCGATGCAGACGGACCGCTTGATGACCTCAAGCCGTGGACAGGCCTCCACCAGCCGCCGCACTAGCCCGAAGTAGCTCCCAGACTGGGCCTCTCCGGGCCACAGCCGAACTATGAAGCCCTTCATGGCTTGTTCGGCCGCCTTGTGGAGCTCGACCAACTATTTGAGCTGGTCACTTAAGGGCACAAGGTGTCCGGCCTCAGGATACTGAGACCAGAACACCTTCTCCGTCGAGCTGCCCTCTTCAGCTCGGTAGAATGCGGCGGCATCGGATACGCTGCGGGGAAGATCTGCGAATGCCCCTGGAGAGCTCCGGATTCGGGTAAGTAACAAGTAGTTTACTTTTATATTTCTTCTTTGCATAAAGAATGCCTTACCCGCTGCTATCTTTTTCGCCTCCTCCAACTCTTGGAGGACCTTTTGGGCTTCGGCCTTGGCAGACTTGGCAGTCTCAAGGGCCGCCGCGAGCTCGGACGCTTGGGTCTTGGACTCAAGCTCCAAACTCTCATGTTTTTTCATGAGAGCCTGAAGCTCTTGCTGCACCTCGCCGACCTGAGCCCCAAGTTTCTCTCGCTCGGTGCGCTCCGCGGCCGTTTTCTTTTTGGCCTCGGACAGCGCCTGCTTGAGGGTCGCCACCTCAGTCGTGGCCCCTATAATAAGCAGTGCAATCCTATTATTTTTTGCAATCGCGCCTCTCTATAGGCACTTTTTTCTGTAAGGTATTTCTTACCTTCTTTCTCCTCGAGCTGCCGCTTGGCAAGGCCGAGCTCTTGCTCGGTCCGCTCGAGTCCCTGTTTCAGGGCACCCACCTCCGCAGTCAGTGCGGCGGTGGCTAGCAGCGAAGCCTGCATACGCATATTGACTCTTTTTGTTAGACTCCTGCGAAATTTACTAGATCCTCTATTCGGCTTTTCTTTCCGAACGCCAAACAGAGCATCAGGGGCTACTGTCTATGCGGTAATATTTTTACATATTTTACTTACCTCGAAGCCTGTTAGAAGGCTAGCGCAAGCTTCAAGAGCGGACTGAACCTTCTGGATCACCGTACTCATAATAGTACGGTGCTCCTCGTCGATGGAGGCGCCGTCAAGCACCTCCAGCAGATTGTCCGGCACCTCCGGTTGGATGGAGGCCGCCGGCTCAGAAGACTTGCTCCTCTTGGAAGGAGTTTGCCTACCGCAGTCCGGAACTGTTGAAGATTCCGGCGCGATGTCCAGCATAAAGCCGGACTTGGAGCCCTGGGGGGTTTTGTCCCCTTTACTCCTGGAGTCCGGGAGGTTGCCTTGCGGCTCCTCCAGGACTACCTCCTCCTGCCCCGGAGCTCGTTGCGATGCCACTTCGGCGTCATCCGCAGCGCGGGGGGAGACAGCGGGCGGAACTGAGTTCACGTCCGATGAATCCAAGGAGCCGCTCGACGACTTGTTGAGTTCGGCCCGGGGCGGGCTACATGATTATATTCGACATTAGGGAAAGCTGTGCAACAAAAGGAATATCATGAGTTACTCTGGTATCCGAATACTTACGATTTCGCCGGACGCCTGGCCCTGTCCGGCCACTCCTCTTCATCCTCGTCGGTGTCGGGGGCGTAGTCCGGCGGAGGGGTTTTCCTCTTCTTGGACCCTTCGCCCCCCCCCCTACTGGGGCGGCCTTCCTCTTCTTTCCTCCCCCCGCTGGAGGGGGAGAGGTTTCTTCTTCCTCCTCCCCATCTCCATGGGAGGAGTGCGTCTCGGACTCGTCGGATGACGAGTCCGACCCCACCACGTTACGGGCACTCTTTCGAGTCCCCGTGGTCTTCTTCTTCTTGGCCTTCTTTTCCGGCACCACATAAGGCGCCGAAGCCAGCAGCTTCACTAGTAGAGCTGGGGCTGGGTCTTCGGGCAGAGGAGCCGGACAGTTAATCGGTCCGAATATCGCCCGCCAAGCCTGTCAAAGGTAAGGGAGTTTAGATCCCGCATAGAGTTAAACTATGAAAAAAGCTGAACATCCTGTAAAAGGTGAAGATAGCTTACCTCGCTAGAGTGACGCTGCGAGCTATATCTGCGGTCCTCGGAAGCGGATGCGGGAGCCCTGGCACCTTTGATTAGCACCTTCCAGACGTCTTCATACGTCGTGTCAAAGAGCCTGTTAAGGGTTCGGTGCTGTGCCGGGTCGAACTCCCACAGAGTAAAGTCCCGTTGTTGGCACGGGAGGATTCGGCGAACGAGCATGACCTGGACTACATTTACAAGCCTGATTGGCTTGTTTACCAGGGACTGGATGCATGTCTTCCTCGTTACCCCACGATAGGCCCGTCTCTTTCCAGGACATGAGCCGCGTGGGGGGTCCGGATCGGAACTCGGGGGCTGCGATCCATTTCGGATAGCGTGGCTCGGTGATGTAAAACCACCCGGCTTGCCACCCCTTTAGGGTCTCTACAAAGGAGCCCTCGAACCACAGGACGTTGGCAATCTTGCCCGCCATGGCTCCTCCGCACTCCGCCTGGCTGCCGCACACCACCTTGGGCTTGACGTTGAAGGTCTTGAGCCAGAGGCCGAAATGGGGGCGAATGCGGAGGAAAGCCTCGCACACGATGATAAACGCCGAGATGTTGAGGATGAAGTTCGGGGCCAGATCATGGAAATCCAAGCCGTAGTAGAACATGAGCCTCCGGACAAATGGGTGAAGTGGAAAACCCAGTCCGCGGAGGAAGTGGGGAAGGAATACTACCCTCTCGTGGGGCCTTGGGGTGGGGAGGAGCTGCCCCTTCTCGGGAAGCCGGTGCGCGATGTCTTTGGACAAATATCCGGCCTTCCTAAGCTTTTTGACGTCGCCCTCCATGACGGAGGAGACCTTCCACTAGCCTCCCGCTCCGGACATCGCTGGAGAAGGTCGAGGTGGGAAGTGCGGGCTTGGGCGCTGGAGCTCGAGTGCGCAGGAGATGGGTAGGCAAAGGAGGAAGAAGGCGTAGGTAAAAAGGGTGGATCCTTATCCCCTTATATGGGCGGATGCGGTTATGCGTCCCCACCTGCCTAATAAAACTCGCTTGCCTCCCGAGCGCCGTGGTAAATGGCGCGGTTGGGTTACCCATGTCCGTATTGATGAGAATCCCGCAAAGGGGGTACACGATCTCTGCTTTGACAAGACGTGCCAAGGAAACCGCCTCGCAAAACATGCTGAGGTGGAAAAGTAAAAACGATTCAAGTAAAGGACTTGGTCGTAGTGCGATGACGCGCTGCGGAATACGTCGGCAGATGTGATTTGTGTCAATATTATTCTCTCTATGGCAATATGTGGAAACTTATTTTGCAGAACCGGACACTACTCTTGGTGTTTACAATCTTTTATGAAGGACTTGGAGGAGGAACCCGCCTTGCAATGCCGAAGACAATTTGTGCGCCGGACTCGTCGTCATTGAAGCCTGGTTCAGGGGCTACTGAGGGAGTCCTAGATTAGGGGGTGTTCGGGTAGCCGGACTATACCTTCAGCCGGACTCCTGGACTATGAAGATACAAGATTGAAGACTTCGTCCCGTGTCTGGATGGGACTTTCCTTGGCGTGGAAGGCAAGCTTGGCGATGCGGATATTCAAGATCTCCTACCATTGTAACCGACTTTATGTAACCCTAACCCTATCCGGTGTCTATATAAACCGGAGGGTTGTAGTCCGTAGGCAATCAACTCCATACACAACAATCATACCATAGGCTAGCTTCTAGGGTTTAGCCTCCTTGATCTCGTGGTAGATCTACTCTTGTACTACCCATATCATCAATATTAATCAAGCAGGAGTAGGGTATTACCTCCATCGAGAGGGCCCGAACCTGGGTAAAAAACATCGTGTCCCTTGTCTCCTGTTACCATCCGGCCTTGACGCACAGTTCGGGACCCCCTACCCGAGATCCGGTGGTTTTGACACCGACACCCGCTGCCACGGGAGGGTAGGACAAAAGATGTCATGCAAGTTTTTTTCCATAAGAATGTATGCCTATATTCGGAATACATGCCTACATTACATTGATGAACTGGAGCTAGTTCTGTGTCACCCTATGTTATAACTATTGCATGAGGAATCGCATCCGACATAATTATCCAACACTGATCCATTGCCTACGAGCTTTTCATATATTGTTCTTCGCTTAATTACTTTTCCATTGCTACTGTTACAATCACTATAAAACCAAAAATATTACTTTTGCTACTGTTACCACCACTATCATATTACTTTGCCACTAAATACTTTGCTGCAGATATTAAGTTTCCAGGTGTGGTTGAATTGACAAGTCAGCTGCTAATACTTGAGAATATTCTTTGGCTCCCCTTATGTCGAATCAATAAATTTGGGTTGAATACTCCACCCTCGAAAACTGTTGCGACCCCCTATACTTGTGGGTTATCATATTGCAATTCCTACAAGCATATATTCCTCCCTCATAATAATTTTTAGTAACATCATGAATGAATTCAACAATATAACTATCACATAAAGCATTCGTTTCATGAGCCACAAGCATAGAATTTTTATTACTCTCCACATAAGCAAAAATTTTCTCATTCGGAATAGCGGGAGTATCATAAGAAACTCGAATACTATAAATTGTTTCCACATTAAAAGAGTAATGTTCATAAAAAGGGTAATCATAATCATGACAAGTTTTATTAATCATCACTATTTTTATAGCATAATTGTCATCACAATAGTCATCATAAATAGGAGGCATGCTATCATCATAATAAATTTGCTCATCAAAACTTGGGAGACTAAAAATATCATCTTCATTAACATAGCATCCCCAAGCTTGGGACAAACATTAACTGCAGCAAATAAATTCTCAAACACATCATTCTCATCCAACATAGCATCCCCAAGCTTGGGCCTTTTCATATCATAAGCATAATCACTCTCATCATTAATAGTATGGATAGCACCAATAGTATAAAAATTATCATCATCACAATGAGTAATAGGAGCAACATCATTTGGGAGGGATACCTTTTTACCTTTGCTTTTCCGTCTTTTCTTTCTCTTCTTCACATCATGTGTGGGTTTAGTCCTCTTTTCGGAGCTCCTTATTAATGAGATTGGTTGAATAGAAGGCTCCTCCTCGTTACCTGATTCACCATAAGAAATAATAGGAGGATATTGGGAAGTCTCTTCCCTTTCATTAGTATTCTCTTCATCTTCTATTTTTTTCTTGTCTTTATGTAATTGGCAATATAAGGATTTTAATACAATTCACCGCACAATACATATAAATTTCCTCTAGATCAAAATCAAGAACTGTCTCAAGGGAAAATTTTGGAATATACTTAGTTATACGTTTCATTTCTTCATAACCTAGAAGCAAACTAAGTTCATTATGATGTGCAAGGGAAATCGAGTCTTCACAATTTTTGGACACGATTCGATCATGAAACAATTTGCATTGGATATTTAAATGACCATGTTCATTGCAAAGTTCACAAGGATGGCTAAGAACATTTAAATTTTCAGCACAAACATCTAGCCTTTCTTGCAACCATTTAGTTTCTAAATACTTATGCCTCTTGCAAAATCTATCTTCCCTATTTGGTGTGTACTTACAAACCCTATGCACTCCACAAAAATTGACATGCTTATAAGAGACATTTTCATCATGACTAGTGCAATCATCATTAGTACTATGGATATTCAAAGAGTTCGTACTAACAACATTGCAATCATACTCATCACTCAAAGATTTAGTGCCAAACATTTTAATGCATTCTTCTTCTAGCATTTTGGCACAATGATCGGAATCCTTATTTTCATGAAAGATATTAAAAAGATGAAGCATATGAGCTACCCTATACTTGTGGGTTATCAAGAAACTAAAATATTAGATTGTAAGATCTTGATGACCCACAAGTATAGGGGATCTATCGCAGTCCTTTCGATAAGTAAGAGTGTCGAACCCAACGAGGAGCAGAAGGAAATGATAAGCGGTTTACAGCAAGGTATTCTCTGCAAGCACTGAAATTATCAGTAACAGATAGTTTTGTGATAAGGTAATCGGTAACAGATAGATCTCCGCATTATTCTTTTTTGTGTAACCTGCAAATGAAGATATTTCATAACAGCATGTTCTTTTTTAGTTGTCTTAATGGCATGTTAGTATGGACATTTACGTGTAAGGGAAAAACACAGGATTTTCATAAATATAAATGAGGAATTTGGCTTTCTTTTTGTTATTTTTTTGCTAATTGAAGTGTGGGAGAAAAAGGTTTACACTCCATATGGTGGTACAGATTTACACGGGCTAGTAATATGTTAGGCACATAAATTATTAATTTGTAAATAACATCCAGTGAGTCCGCATCTGATTTTAATTTCTAAAAATATTCCCCGGTTCTTTTTTATCTGAATCGCAAAAAATCTACGGACGCCAGAGATAGCTACTTTGCTTGGTTGTACAGGTACATTTGCTTTTCTGAAATAACATTTATGTGAGATCATAAACAGGCTGCATATATGTGAAAACACATCTATTCGGTTTGTAATATTGGTATTCAAACCAAGTAGTATTGTACTTGGGTACCTACAAACATACACATCTACTATACAATGCCATGGCCTTTGCGTCCTAGAGAGATTTTGATTATCCACATTTGAATGACACTGAATTGAATGGACAATCTTTAGTGACATGGAGATACTTTGTTTAGTATTTTGCGCATGTATACACATGCTTACTCTGAGCATGCTCAGTTCATAGATAAGTTTCCCACAATTAATAAGCTTTATTAGGAAAGTGTAGCTCGTCATAAAATGTGGCTTACAATATCTAGTCCACAGTTATGGGGAAATTTTAGCAAAATGTTAAGTAACGACCGATGGTCGATAGGAACATGCAAGCGTGTGGAAACTAACAGTTTTTGGTACAAATAAAACAACGTGAGTCAGACTTTATGAACTTAATTCATTTTTTTGCACCGAATTGAGGAGCTTTATTGATCAAGTAGCATGAGGTTACAATCAGTTCTTAAACAAGAACGTAAGAACTCAGGGCTGGAATCAGTCCAGCTTTCAGTGCCATCCAGTGAACAAGCGAGACGAGCACACTGATGGGCTGGTACATTACAAGATCTACCAATATGAGTAACCGTCAAAGAAGCAAAACTAGCATTAATCTCCTCTAATTCCTCCAAGATAGGCGCAGCAATTGAGCGAGAGTTGCCGCGCGATTTCCAGACGTTGACTAGCTCCAAGAAGTCAATCTCCATTACCACGTGTGAGAAGCCGCGAAGTTGAGCGAAGATCATCCCCTCCCGGAGAGCTAAGAGTTCAGCAATGAATGGGTCAGTGACACCCATTAGGGGTTTGCTCCATGCTCCAAGAAACGAGAGGTGCGAGCGCGCCACCCCTCCCGCTCCAGCCTTCATGTCTTCAACACTGACAGCAGCATCCGTGTTTATAGTAACCCAACCTGGCTCGGGTGGGCGCCAACACTGAACTACCGAGCTCTTCTTGCACGATGGTGGGAGATCCAGGATAGCCAAGGTTTCATGAATCCACTTCAGGGCTTGAACTGGGTCGTAACCGTCGCGATCATGAGTCCAACAGTTGCGTGATGACCATATGCTACGCATGATCATAACAATCCTGCAGCGATCTTCGTCGGCGAACTGGGAATCCGTAAGAATGTCCTGTGCCCAAGTATCCGGATGCAAGCGAGGTAGACGAAGTTGAAATCTGTCCGCAGCTGCGATCCAGAACTGTCTTGCATGCAGGCAATGAACTAGTGCATGAAGCAAGTTTTCATCCATTGCTTTGCAATACCACACCGGCCAAGTGGTTTGATGTGTCGGTATTGCAAAATGACCGAATCTGGTAGTATTCCCCGAAGTACTCTCCACCAGAATACACGAACTTTTGGAACTACATGTAATTTCCATAGGGCATTCCACATCTGTTTGTTAGCTGATGAAGTTTTTGTAATCGTCCCTTCCTCTAGAGCGTGATGCTCGTTCGGAGTCACAAGAGAGCGATACACGGATTTTACAGAGTAGTTGCCAGATTTCTCTAGGGCCCATGCCAAAAAGTCTTGACCACCATTGATGTTTAGGGGTATATTGAGAATAGCTTCAACATCCGGTTGCAAGAAATTTGCTTGAATGATGTCCACATTCCAGTTGCCTGTGTAGTCATCTATAAGTTCTGAGACCGTGGGTAGTGGGGAAGAGCCAATGCGCCCCATCGGTTTCAGAAAGATGTTGCCAGGGATCCAGGGATCTGTCCAAGTGGAGATGGTAGAACCGTCTCCAACTCTTTTGATGAGCCCAGCATCGAGGGCCTTTCTCCCCGCAATAATTGCTTTCCATGTAGCCGAAGCTCGAGCTGGAACACTCGCATTCAGGAAGTCAGTGTGCGGATAATATTTGCCCTTGAGCACTCGCGAGCACAAAGACTCCGGTTTTGTGAGAAGGCGCCAGCCATGTTTCCCGAGCATTGCGAGATTGAACACCTGCATGTCACGGAACCCCATGTCGCCCTTCACTTTGGGCGTCGCAAGTTTATCCCAGGAGAGCCAGTGGAGTGTACATTTGTCTATGGAGCTCCCCCACCAATATTTGGCCATGCATGAAATAATACTATTGCACACCTTTTTTGTAAGCAGAAAACAACTCATACTAAAGGTAGGAATGGTCTGAACCACTGTTTTAAGCAATACCTCTCGTGCCGCACAGGCCATATTCCTCTCGGAATAGCCGTGTAACTTACTTCGACATCGGTCAACAATATGATCAAATGTTCCACTAGTTATCTTGCCAATAGCTGTAGGTAAACCCAAGTAACGCTCCGAGAAGGCCTCAACATGTATGTCCAGAGATTGCTTAAGCACCTGCCGTGTGGGTTGATGTGTATTGGCACTGAAATATATAGAGCTTTTCTCCCTGTTCACTGCTTGTCCGGAGCAATCAGCGTAAATCCGGAGAATATCGTTCAGTCTATCCGCACTCTGGACTTGTGCATTCAAGAAGATAAGGCAATCATCAGCAAAAAGCAAGTGATTAACCCAAGGTGCATGGATACTCACCCTAATTCCTCGATCAATGTATGCTGCACCAAAATTATTCAGAAGTGAAGTAAGGCCTTGAGCACACAGTAGGAACAGGTACGGCGAAATGGGCATCCTTGCCCTAAACCTCGTGAGGAGTGAAGTACGGTAGTAGCTCGCCATTCACCTTAATCGTGAACCGAACAGAAGTGACACATTTCATAACCAACCGTATAAAGGCATCTCCAAAACCCAGCTTTGTTAGCATTGCTTCGAGATAGTGCCATTCCACTCTATCGTAAGCCTTGAGCATGTCCAGTTTGACAGCACATCATGAATTCTTTCCCTTTTTCCTCCGTTTGATAGCATGGATAGTCTCATAAGCCACAAGTACATTATCTGTAATTAACGACCAGGAACAAATGCACTTTGCTCTTCCCCTATGATCTCGTCCAGAATACCACGGAGTCTATTGGCAATTGCTTTGACGGCAATTTTGTAGAGCACCGGGCATAAAGCAATGGGACGAAACTATGAGATTTTCTGCGAGTGACGTACCTTAGGGATCAACGTAATAGCAGTATCATTCAAGCCTAGATGTAACTCTCCCCCGTTCAGAAAGGCAAGCACGGCCATTGTTATATCCTCACCTAGAACATTCCAATGCCGTTGGTAAAACCCTGCCGTAAAACCATCCACCCCCGGGGCCTTGGATGGTGCCATATCAAACAACGCCTTCTTCACCTCCTCCGCTTCATAAGGTCGCGGGATAAAGTCGTTCATAGCATCGGTGACACTGGGTTGTACACAATCAAGTAACTCATTCATCGGCCTAAAACCCTGTGTTTGATACAGGCCTTGAAAGAAGTCACCTACTTCCTTTTTCACTTCCTCTGGCTCTTGCAGTATCTGGCCGTTTGAGTCTTCCAAAGAAGTAATGCGGTTCTGTCTCTCACGCTGCGCGGCCTGGGCCTGAAAGTAGCCCATGTTACGGTCTCCCTCCCAAAGCCAGAGGACCCGCGAGCGCTGTTTGAGCCATATCTCCTCTTGGCGTAAAGCTTCACGCAACTGAGATGAGATGGCCAGCTCCTCTTGCGAAGGACCATGCCCCAACGAGGAGCTTCTCAAGCGTTCTAGGCGCTTTTGAAGTGTGCGGACTTTCTTTGACAGATTACCAAACTCCCGTTCACCCCAGGCTCCTAGATCCTTTTGGATGATGGCCAAAGCATCGACCACTCCTTGTAAACCTTCCTGTCCAGCGCCAACCCGCCAAAGATCGAGAACAAGTTGATCATATTGGGCATGACACTGCCAGACGTTTTCATATCTGAATGACCGCTGCTTCCGTTGCCACTTGCTCTGTTCTGAAGATCTTGGCTCAGCGACTACGAAACAATGGTCAGATTCCACACAACTGATATGCTTCACATTCGTTGCTTGATAAAGATTTAGAAACTGAGCATTAGCCAGGGCACGATCGATGCGACCTTTCACATTCGACACACCATCCTGTCTGTTATCCCATGTAAAGGGAACCCCTCTCCATCCCAAGTCTTGGAGCGAACAGTCCGCTACCGCATCCTGGAAAGCCCGAATTTGGTATTCCGGTCTGGAGTTAGAACTGAAGTGCTCGTCCGCATGAAACGTCTCGTTGAAATCGCCCATACATAACCATGCCTGATGCGAAACAGCAAATAACGTACGAAGGAAATGCCAACTGTGGTGTCTATTTTCCACCCATGGCTCTCCGTAGAAACCAGTAAAACGCCAAGCTTTATTAACATGTTTCACAGAAACATCAATGTGTGACGGGCTGTAGTTTTCGAGCTTGACATCAACATCTTTGGACCAGAAAAGGCCAACACCACCACTAAGACCGTTGCTATCAACAGCAAAACAACCGGAAAAACCTAAAGAAAACTTCAAATCTTCCACTCTTTTGCCCTTTATCTTGGTTTCCTTTAAGAACAGAAGGGCGGGTCCTTCTTGCTTCACAATCTTGCGAAGCTCACGAACTGTCCGAGGGTTCCCAAGCCCTCGGCAGTTCCAGCTCATCACACTCATTTGGCCGGGCAGCGCTGACCAGCAGACGCCGCCGAGTTTTCTGACGAGGGTGGGGTGGGCTTCTTCTTATTTGGGGTGTCTATCAGCCACCAGTGCTCCATCTCCCTCTTCCCCCTCAGAGGTAGAAGCACCTGTAACAAGGTCCATTGCAGCATTTTCAGATCCTTGTTCCCCTTGCTGAGTAATAGCCAGTACCGGCGTCTGAATCACCGGTCTATACACCTGAGCCTGCGGTCCTCCTTTCCTCTTGTTTTGGACAGGTTTCTTAGGAGAGGTGACCTCATTGGCAGTAGGTTTCTGTTGAGGCATCGACGTGTGGGATTCCCTTGTGCTGTTTTGCTGCTCAAACTTCTCCTTCGTCGAGCTATCTCCAGAATTAGGTTTCTTCTTCTCCTCCGGTGCCCGGAGTGAAGATTTGAAAGGCAAATCACCCTTCTCATCTCTCTTCCCCGGAGTTGGACACAGAAGATCTGAGTGTCCAAGTCGGCCACATGAGAAGCAAAAGTGAGGCACTTGTTCGTACTGAATATCATACCAGTCTGTTTTGTTCCTTTTGGCCGACTCGATCGCTATCCATCTACGGAGAGGCTTCTATACATTGATAGAAACTCTTGCTCTAAGGAAGCCACCCACTGGATCTATCTGCACCGCAGTTGCCTGAGTATCAATCTGCCTGGCAATAGCTAAACCCCACTTATCATTCCTCATATTGTAGGGCAAGTTCACTACCCTGGCCCAAACCTGAAGCCGGTCGAAGCGAAGCTCCGACGGCTGCATATGGGGCTGGAAATTCTCAAGAATTATCGCATGCTTGTTGATGTGCCAAGGCGTTCCATCCCAAACCCGATCTCGATCCCGTTTTGATTCAAATTCCGCCACAAACATGTTTTCCCCCAAGGGCCATATGGATAAGCCTCTAGGGTTTCCCCATGCTAGACGAAGGGCGTTAGAGATCGTCTGTATGTGGAAGAGATTTCGATGTAGCGCTTTGCCAGCCAGAAGCCACTTCGGTGGCGCACCATCATCTTCCAGATCGTTGATCACCAGATGAGTCGCTTCTTCCTTCGAGATGTCGAGTTTGCCCAGCACCTCTTCCATCGCCGCCCTGGCCGAGTGATCTTGAGAGGAGCCGCCGTCCGGTTGGTTGCCGAGAGGGTTGGATGTCGCCATCGATCCCCCCGCCTTCATTGCGCCCCGTCGATCAAGATCCACGGGCGCCGCCAAGTCCACCGCCGCCCTAGTCACCCGAGGGTTTTTAGGGTTTGCATGGAAAACATGAACTTAATTCATTTGAATACATCTATGTTACTTTGCTTGTTGTATTTACGTACATGTGTATAAAAACTTGGACATGGATAATACTGTATATATTTGATTACTTAGACCGAAGCATGATTCAGATAAATGGCTTGCATATTATGTCCTTCGTGTGGGGGGCATGATATTATTATTTATTTGTCACACTGAAACTTCTAGTTTCTTTCAGTCAACAAAGTGTCGAGAAAAAGAAGAGTAATGAGATATTGAGAAAACTCCATCTTTAGTAGTTTATGGTCGCAGAAAATCAATTCATATGCTTGAATATTATCCATATATATATATATATATATATATATATATATATATATATATATATTCATGGAAATCATGCACGCATAAAGAAAGAAACACTTCAGGATTAATGGGTAGAGGAAGAGACATGTCCAAGACGAAGCCACTGGGTGTTAATGCCGATGTACATGAAGCCTCTGTACTGCTATCTCTTCATCCGTCCTTCCTTCCTTCCTTCCGTGACGGCCTCGCATTATTTTCAACCGTATATATATTACTGTTGGGACTCATCAAGTTGTACGCCATCATTATAGAGTCAGGCCACGCTGTTGTCTGCTTTCGGTTGCTGGTTCTCTTCGGTCAACATGATTTCGCAGAAGCCATATTCCATGCCCCTGCAGTAACGATTGACGCACCTCCATAAAAGACGTAAAAATAACAGATTACCATGAAAAACAATCAATTGTGTGCATGGGCCATGGTGGCATCGCGCTGGCCGGCCGGCCGGCCGCGTGGTAGATTTCTCTTTTCCTTTGCTTGGTTATAGATGGCGATTTGTGAGCGATGGAGACAATTTTTGGAAACAGCAGGCGTGAACACATCCAGCTCATTCGTAATCACCAGGAAAATCAATTTGTTGTGTGCATGGGTTGTAGGGGCATCACCCCGGCCAGCCGACGGCGTGGTAGATTTCTTCTTTTCTTTACTTATTTTGGATTGGATGGCGTTTGGTGATCCATCGAGATGGACTACTATTCGTGTAAGGCCCCACGGACCTTTTTTTAATATATAACAGGCCCCACGGACTCTGTTATATCTTAACCGCATAATTGAGATCCTGAGGTTATATTTAGGTGATTTTTTAGATTAACGTGGAGGGTCTAACGTGACGAATAAGGATTGACTATTCGTCACTATGGATGAGAAATAGTTATTCTTTACCTCTCTCTATTTTACTATCAATGCACTGTAATTTTACGTTGCATAAATTTTGTCTTATTTCTGACGTAAAAAGAAATTATAAGAAAATATATAATCACCGTAAAAAATATTTTATATTATGTAAAATTATAAACGTAAAAATATAGTATAAAATATACATAAATTGCAATTTTTTTGTCTTATGACTTATATTTTATTTTTTATGCCAAACTTTACGTAGTATATCAATAGGGATGTAGCTGAATTCTAAATGTAATTTAATTATGAAGTGATAGTAAGATTACCTCGGGTGAAGAATAAATAAATTACATATATAAATTGTATTCGTCATCCGAGATAATCTTACAACCGTTTCATAAATAAATTACATATGGAATACAAATAGTTACATTCATGTCGATTCAGTACGTAAAATTTGGCATAAAAAATATAGGTCAAAAATTGTATTTTATGTACATTTTACACTATGTTTTCATATTTGTAATTTTACGTAACATAAAAAAATTACAACGATTATAGGTTTTCTTACGTTCTCTTTTTATGTCTAAAATAAGACAAAGTTTACGAAACGTAAAATTACGATGCATAGATGTTAAATAGAGCTGGGCGAAGAATAACGATTCCTCACCCAGGGTGACAAATAATAAGATGCATTAGATATATACCAAAATGTGTATGGAAAAACAGTGAAAACCGAAAAAATAAAAAACCAATGAAAAACGAGAAAGAACCAAACAAAACCGAAGAAGTAAAGAAAAAAGACCTACAAAAATTTAGAAACAAAGATAAATAAGAAACCAGTAAAAATAGATAAAGCCGGTGAAAAAACATTGAAATATGATAATAGAAAATCCCGGAAAACCAGTGGACTATTTGGCTCTTTTACCTTTAGTTGGTCGCGCCATTCTCTCAAACACAACGCGTACTGTGCGCTAGTGGTTTGTGTTCGTGATTACCTTGGACCCTCCAACCCAGTAACAATCAAAGTGAGTGTTGGCATTAAAGTGAACAGCTTCTCTATTGGTTCATATGTTGATTCAGAGATCACATCTATGGTGCAGCTCTGGGCAATGCATACCAAATCTCTTTCCATCCATTCGTATTACAATCTGGCCAAGATACTATTGCTGATTGATCTATAAAACTGAATTTTTTTGGTGACAAACATAAGGCAATTGTTGAGCTTCGTTGTAGAATTTCAACAAACTGTAGGGGGGGGGGGGGGGGGGGGGGGGGGGGGGGAGGCGCTGCTGGGAGCGGTGGGGCAGGGATGCTCGGCGGACTCCGCGCGCCGCATTGCAGTTCCTGGCGGCGGGCCGGAACCCTTGCGGTAGGAGGCGGAGCAGTGCTGCTTGCCTGGATCGGGGCCGCCACGAGATTGCTCGGAACGGCCGGATTACCGACGGCCGCTATGCGACCGGAAATGCGCGGTGAACAGGAGACGAAACTATCGTGAGGAATGGATTGTTTGACAACAAATAGATTACAACTTTACCATTCTACCCTTTCTACAGAATTAAATCTTTAAATGATTTTCTAGATCCGACGGTCACAAAAAATTAGAGGTGAAGTTACACAAAATTACAAGTCGTAAATCGCCAATCACCGTAAAAAAGCTCTTAGTTATTTATTACCATGCCTTTAATAGATTGCTCGAAAAAACATAACAACCTAGCGCTCAACCACTATTTTCATGTGTCACTTCAGGTGATTTTCCCCAATTAGGCATTGCCACACACGACATCCAAGCCAACAATGTAAAAAGGTTGTCTAGCTTCATCGAGGATGTAAGTAAGCAAGAGAAGGATTGCATGCATCGATAATTCATTGATCGTATGCATGATGCACATATATAGGTACAGGGTGGACCGACCTCTACTTGTCTCCCAAGATGTATAAATATACAAAGAGGAGAGAGGAGATACAATGGTATAAATACAAGACCCTAGTCCTATACATGTACAATGGACAACGTATGTTCAACACCCTCCCCCCTCGCCCCGTAGTCGAAGCGTCGCAGGAGACGCAGAAACTGGATCGAAACTCCTCAAAGACTGTGGTCAGTAGTCCCTTTGTCATAAGTCATAACATTGGCGAACTGCTGAGCAGTGGGCACGTGTATAACACGAATCCTCCCGAGTGCCACCTGTTCTCGAACAAAGTGTATATCAAGCTCGATATGCTTCGTGCGGCGATGATGAACATGTTGGGGAACGTAGTAATTTCAAAAAAAATTCTACGCACACGCAAAATCATGGTGATGCATAGCAACGAGAGGGAAGAGTATTGTCCACGTACCCTCATAGACCATAAGCGGAAGCGTTATGACAACGCGGTTGATGTAGTCGCACGTCTTCACGGTCGACCGATCCTAGCACTGAAGGTACGGCACCTTCGCGATCTGCACACGTTCGGCTCGGTGACGTCCCACGAACTAACAATGCCGAGGGAGAGCTTCGCCAGCACGACGGCGTGATGACATCATGATGATACTACCGGAACAGGGCATCGTCTAAGCACCGCTACAATATGACCGAGGTGGAATATGGTGGAGGGGGCACCGCACACGGCTAAGAGATCAATGATCAACTTCTGTGTCTATGGGATGCCCCCTGATCACGTATATAAAGGATGGAGGGAGGAGGAGGCCGGCCCTCATAGGACGCGCCCAAAGTATGTAGTACTACTAGGACTCCCTAGTCCTAGTAGGATTCCACCTCCCACATGGAATAGGAAAAATGAAGGGAGAAGGAGAAGGAAGGAAGGGGGCGCCCCCTTTCCCTAGTCCAATTCGGACCAGTCCATGGGGAAGGGGCGCGGCCACCCTTGAGGCCTTTCTCTCCTTTCCCGTATGGCCCATTAAGGCTCAATGCGAATTCCCGTAACTCTCCGGTACTCCGAAAAATATCCAAATCACTCGGAACCTTTCCGATGTCTGAATATAGCCTTCCAATATATCGATCTTTACGTCTCGACCATTTTGAGACTCCTCGTCATGTCCCCGATCTCATACGGGACTCCGAACAAACTTCGGTCATCAAATCACATAACTCATAATACAAATTGTCACAAAACGTTAAGCGTGCGGACCCTACAGGTTCGAGAACTATGTAGACATGACCGAAACTCATCTCCAGTCAATAACCAATAGCGGAACCTGGATGCTCACATTGGTTCCTACATATTCTATGAAGATCTTTATCGGTCAAACCGCACAACAACATACGTTGTTCCCTTTGTCATCGGTATGTTACTTACCCGAGATTCGATCGTCGGTATCTCAATACCTAGTTCAATCTCATTACCGGCAAGTCTCTTTACTCGTTCTGTAATGCATCATCCCGCAACTAACTCATTTGTCACAAGGCTTGCAAGGCTTACAGTGATGTGCATTACCAAGAGGGCCCATAGATACGTCTCCGATACTCGGAGTGACAAATCCTAATCTCGATCTATGCCAACTCAACAAACACCATTGGAGAGACCTGTAGAGCACCTTTATAATCACCCAGTTACGTTCTGATGTTTGGTAGCACACAAAGTGTTCCTCCGGTATTCGGGAGTTGCATGATCTCATAGTCATAGAAACATGTATAAGTTATGGAGAAAGCAATAGCAATAAACTAAACGATCATAGTGCTAAGCTAACGGATGGGTCTACTCCATCACATCATTCTCTAATAATGTGATCCCGTTCATCAAATGACAACACATGTCCATGGCTAGGAAACTTAGCCATCTTTGATTAACGAGCTAGTCAAGTAGAGACATACTAGGGACACTCTGTTTGTCTATGTATTCACACATGCACTAAGTTTCCGGTTAATACAATTCTAGCATGAATAGTAAACATTTATCATGATATAAGGAAATAAATAATAACTTTATTATTGCCTCTAGGGCATATTTCCTTCAGAACAGGGTTGGTGGAGAGGTAAACGGCAGAGACGTTGTCGTGGTAGATGATCGTGGCTTTGTGAACCTCACAAAGCAACTCCTGGAGCAACTGACGGAGCCAAGAGCACTGGGCAACGGCGTTAGCCACTGCCCGATACCCTGCCTTGGCACTCGAGCGAGAAACCATGGGCTGTCGCTTGGATGACCACGAAATTAGCGAGGGCCCGAGATAGACACAGTAGCCTGACGTAGAACGACGAGTGTTGGGGCAGCCAGCCCAATCGGCGTCGGAGTAGGAAACAATGTCGATGGAGGGAGAAGCCGTCAGGGTGAGTCCCAAGGTCATAGTGCCGCGTATGTACCGAAGAATACGCTTCACCAGAGTCCAATGAGAATCACGGGGGGAGTGCATTTGAAGGCACACCTGCTGCACTGCATACTGCAGGTCTGGACGGGTGAGCGTCAGATACTGGAGGGCACCGACAATGGAGCGGTAGAACGCAGCGTCAGGCGCAGGAGAGCCCCCCCAGGGCAGATACCTTCGCCTTCGTGTCAACAGGCATGGGGGCGGGCTTACAGTTAAGCATAGCCGCTTGCTCGAGCCACTCGTGAGCATACTTTTGTTGATGCAGAAAGAACCCGCGGCACGGCGAACAACCTCAATGCCAAGGAAGTAATGCAGAGCTCCCAAATCCTTGAGGGCAAACTCATCCCGAAGACGAGCCGTGAGCTGCTGGAGAAGCTTAGTGGAAGATGCCGCCAGGATGATGTCGTCGACATAGAGCAGAAGGTGCCCGGTGGCAGCACCCTGATGATAAACAAAGAGCGAAGCATCGGAGCGGGTGGACCGAAAGCCAAGCTGCTGGAGGAAGGCCACGATATGCTGGTACCATGACCGTGGTGCCTGCTTCAACCCGTAGAGAGAATGGGAGAGCAAGCACACGTGATCCGGATGCTCAGCGTCGGTGAAACCGGTGGGCTGCTGACAATACACCTGCTCTGCAAGGTGCTCATGCAGAAAGGCGTTGGAAACATCCAGCTGATTCACATGCCAAGCGCGAGAGACCGTCAACTGAAGGACGGTGTGGATCATGCCTGGTTTAACAACCGGGGCGAAAGTGTCGGTGAAGTCCACACTGGCACGTTCTCAAAATCTGCGAACCACCCAACGAGCTTTGTAGTGCTCGAGAGAATCTCCAAGGCATGTCTTGTGGCAGAACACCCACTTGCCATTGATGATGTTAGCATGGGGAGGCCGCGGAACAAGATGCCACGTACGGTTGTGCTGCAACACGTCTAACTCCTCCTGCATCGCCGTAAGACAATGAGGATCGCGAAGGGCCGCGCGAGCGGAGGAGCGAATGGCTGATGGTGTCGATGTCAAAGTGGCACACACATACTCGTCTGAAGTGTAGCGCGTACTCGGCCGGAGCACACCGGCCCGGGCCCATGTCATCACGCCAAGAGGCGGTGTGGCAGCCGGAGCGGGCTGGGTGACGGGCGAGGGTGGAGTCGAGCCTGTTGTAGATGGGCTAGCAGGTGAGCTAGCGGCAGTAGCGTTGGCAGCAGCTCTAGCGGCAGCAGCGATGCCAGCAGCGGGGCCGACAGTAGCAGCAGAGCCAGCAAGGGTGCCGACAGAGGCAGCCGCCGTGACATCATCGTCCGCCGGTCCAGAGGAAGGGGCGTTGGTCGAGGCACCTAAGGGAGACGCTCAGTGCGACTCGACCACAGCAGCGGTATCGGAAGAGGCTGCAGAGGGAGTCACGACCGATGGTGAAGTAGGGAGCAGTCGCCGAACTGGAGGGGCGTCGTTGGGCTGCAACTGGGATGCCCGACATGCTGGGGGTGTAGCGAGCGGCTTCGCCAAAGGCGCTGCAGACGGTGGTACCTAGTGAAAAGGAAATACCCTCTCGTCAAAGTACACGTGCCGTGAGGTGTACACACGGTGGGAAACGGGGTCATAACACCGGTAACCTTTGGTGTTGGGAGGGTAGCCAAGGAAGATGCAAGGAAGTGATCGTGGTGCGAATTTGTGGGGGTAGTGGACGCGATGCTAGGATAGAAGACACACCCGAATGTGTGAAGGCCATCATATGAGGGAGGCTTGCCGAAGAGGAGGTGGGTGAGGGGCGTAGTTCCAACGGGGATGACACGGTCAAATGTTAAGAAGAAGAGTGGCAGTGGCGAGAGCATCAGGCCAAAACCTGGGAGGGGCATTAGAGTGAAAGAGTAGTGTGCGAACGCAATCATTGAGAGTGTATAGGATGCGCTCAGTGCGACCATTCTGCTATGAAGTGTAGGGGCAGGTTAGGAGGAAAATGGTGACGTGAGAGGCAAGAAGATCTCGAATGGTGACATTCTCAAATTCTTTTCCGTTATCGGTTTGGAGTGCAAGTATAGGGCGGCCGAATTGTGTGGTGACATAGGAATAAAATGCCGTGAGTGTGGCTAAGGCATCGGATTTACGACGAAGAGGAAATGTCCACACATAATGAGAGAAATCATCTAAGATCACCAAATAATAGAGATAGCCCGTGTTACTTGCAACTGGAGATGTCCAAACATCACTATGAAGTAATTGAAACGAAAAAGTGGAAATAGTGGTGGACGCACTAAAGGGTAGATGAACATGCTTGCCGAGACAGTAAGCCTCACAAGTGTGGTCGTCGATCTTATCACATGAGAATGAAAAACTCCTAAGAATTTGACGTAAAACGGTAGAGTTGCGGTGTCCCAAGCGAGCATGCCATAGGTTTACACTAGCAGGGTGGAGGTGGTGGTGCCGGCGTGCATTGGATAGAGTTCATCAAGACTATCACATCGGTGGAGAACCATCTGGGTACGGGCGTCCTTCACAGAAAAATCAACATCATAAAATTTGACGGTAATAGGATTATCAAGAACAAGACGACGAACAGAAACAAGGTTCGTGACTAAGTCAGGTGAAACAAGGACATTAGACATAGTAAGTGGCATGGATGTAGAAGAAAAATTAATGCGACCGACATGGCTGATGGGTAAAGATGAACAGTTGCCAATGATGATACAAGTTGGAGTGTGAATGAGAGTGGAGGACGTTAAGTTACCGGGATGAGATGTCATAAGGGCGGTGGCATCCGAGTCCATGTACCAATCTCTGCCACCACCGTAGTGGTGAGGTGACGGGGCCGACGCAGCGCAGCCAAACAAGTAGGGTCCCATGGTGTGGTGAAGCTGTCGTAGGGCTGAACCAGGGCGGTCAGAGCCGCGTAGTCCCATGGCGGGGAAACCTGCGGCATGGTGAAGCCACCGAAGGGCTGAACCAGGGCGGGTGGAGCATGGTCGCCGGCCATCGACAGGGCGGGCGGAGCGTGGCCGTCGGCCATCGGTCGGGCCGGCTGCATGTAGATGAAGGGAGCCGGTGCGCACGCGTACATGTGGCCGAAGAGAAACAACGCGGTAGAAGACATCGGAACGGCGACGACGGCTGGAGGAGGAAGCGCGGCGGCGGCTAGAGGAGGATGCGCAACGACTGCCAGAGGAGCGGCGACGCGATGGCTGTAGACGGGAGATGGGAAAGTAGCGGCGCGGCGGTGGGATGCGGCGGCGGCCCGGTGCGGCTACGATGGCTGGAGAAGAGGGGGGTGGCATCCCAGTGGATGAGCAGCGGCGATGGGGATGAGCAGCGGCGGCATCCCAGTGTGGCTGCGGCGGCTGGAGAAGAGGGGGTGACACGGCTGCAGGAGGGAGGGCCGCGGCGGCGGCTGGAGGAGAGGGATGTGGCGTGGCTGCAGGAGGAAGGTAGCGACGGCGGCACGAGCGGCGGCCCAGTGTGGCGGCGGCGGCTGGAGGCAGCGGATGTTTAGAAGAGGATCGACGTGCTATCTGATACCATGTAAGTTAGGAAGAGAAAGATTTCATGCATCGGTAATTCATTGATCGTGTGCATGATGCACATATATAGATACAGGGTGGACCAGCCTCTACTTTTCTTCCAAGATGTACAAATATATAGAAGGGAGAGATGAGATACAACGATATGAATACAAGACCCTAGTCTTATACATATACAATGGACAACATGTGTTCAACAGAGGAACCAACAGAGGACCTTGTTTCTTCAATCATTGTCGGATTCAATAGCCTAGAGCGGCTTAATGACAATGCCTGTTTTGCACAATGCACGGAGCAGCTAGCAAGTCCGCTGTCAAATGTCATATCAGATTTTTCCATTGATCCATCAGATCGACTATGCCCCGCAAGCGCAATACCGAGTGTAGTAGGACAGTTCATCAAGTTCTGGGTGTCCAATGCCTCTCCAACGACCATTTCAAGGTACCCCCCGCGAACTCACATTTTTGTGTTTTGATGCTCAAACAAAATCCGGAGTACTAATTTCCTAATTTTCCCATGCCCATCAGCGTTTGGTTCAAACACCCATCTATTGGGGAACGTAGCAATTTCAAAAAATTTCCTATGCACATGCAAAATCATGGTGATGCATAGCAACGAGAGGGGAGAGTGTTGTCCACGTACCCTCGTAGACCAAAAGCGGAAGTGTTATGACAACGCGGTTGATGTAGTCGTACGTCTTCACGGCCCGACTGATCAAGCACCGAAACTACGGCACCTCCGAGTTCTAGCACACGTTCAGCTCGATGATGATCCCCGGACTCCGATCTAGCAGAATGTCGGGGAAGAGTTCCGTCAGCACGACGGCGTGGTGACGATCTTGATGTTCTACCGTCGCAGGGCTTCGCCTAAGAACTGCTACAATATTATTGAGGATTATGGTGGAGGGGGGCACCGCACACGGCTAAGAGATCAATGATAAATTGTTGTGTCTATGGGGTGCCCCCTGCCCCCATATATAAAGGAGCAAGGGGGGAGGTGGCCGGCCTAGGAGGAGGGCGCGCCAAGGGGGGAGTCCTACTCCCACCGGGAGTAGGACTCCTCCTTCCCTTGTTGGAGTAGGAGAGAAGGAAAGAGGGGGAGAGGAACAAGGAAAAGTGGGATGCACCCCTTGTCCAATTTGGACCAGAGGGGGGGCGCGCGCCTCCTTCTTTTTGGCCTCTCTCCTCTATTCCCGTATGGCCCAATAAGGCCCATATACTCCCCGGCGAATTCCCGTAACTCTCCGGTACTCCGAAAAATACCCGAATCCGATGTCCGAATATAGTCGTCCAATATATCGATCTTTACGTCTCGACCATTTCGAGACTCCTTGTCATGTCCCCGATCTCATCCGGGACTCCGAACTCCTTCGGTACATCAAAACTCATAAACTCATAATATAACTGTCATCGAAACCTTAAGCGTGCGGACCCTACGGGTTCGAGAACAATGTAGACATGAACGAGACACGTTTCCGGTCAACAACCAATAGCGGAACCTGGATGCTCATATTGGCTCCCACATATTCTACGAAGATCTTTATCGGTCAGACCGCATAACAACATACGTTGTTCCCTTTGTCATCGGTATGTTACTTGCCTGAGATTCGATCGTCGGTATCTCAATACCCAGTTCAATCTCGTTACCGGCAAGTCTCTTTACTCGTTCCGTAATACATCATCCCGCAACTAACTCATTAGTTGCAATGCTTGCAAGGCTTAAGTGATGTGCATTACCGAGAGGGCCCAGAGATACCTCTCCGACAATCGGAGTGACAAATCCTAATCTCGAAATATGCCAACCCAACAAGTACCTTCGGAGACACCTGTAGAGCACCTTTATAATCACCCAGTTACGTTGTGACATTTGGTAGCACACAAAGTGTTCCTCCGGTAAATGGGAGTTGCATAATCTCATAGTCATAGGAACATGTATAAGTCATGAAGAAAGCAATAGCAATAAACTAAACGATCAAGTGCTATGCTAACGGAATGGGTCAAGTCAATCACATCATTCTCCTAATGATGTGATCCCGTTAATCAAATGACAACTCATGTCTATGGTTAGGAAACATAACCATCTTTGATCAATGAGCTAGTCAAGTAGAGGCATACTAGTGACACTCTGTTTGTCTATGTATTCACACATGTATTATGTTTCCGGTTAATACAATTCTAGCATGAATAATAAACATTTATCATGATATAAGGAAATAAATAATAACTTTATAATTGCCTCTAGGGCATATTTCCTTTAGTCTCCCACTTGCACTAGAGTCAATAATCTAGTTCACATCGCCATGTGATTTAATACCAATAGTTCACATCACCATGTGATTAACACCCATAGTTCACATCGACATGCGACCAACACCCAAAGGGTTTACTAGAGTCAATAATCTAGTTCACATTGCTATGTGATTAACATCCAAAGAGTACTAAGGTGTGATCATGTTTTGCTTGTGAGAGAAGTTTAGTCAACGGGTCTGCCACATACAGATCCGTAAGTATTTTGCAAATTTCTATGTCAACAATGTTCTGCATGGAGCTACTTTAGCTAATTGCTCCCACTTTCAATATGTGTCCAGATTGAGACTTTGAGTCATCTGGATCAGTGTCAAAACTTGCATCGACGTAACCCTTTAAGATGAACCTTTTGTCACCTTCATAATCGAGAAACATATCCTTATTCCACTAAGGATAATTTTGACCAATGTCTAGTGATCTACTCCTAGATCACTATTGTACTCCTTGCCAAACATAGGGCAGGGTATACAATAGGTCTGGTACACAGCATGGCATACTTTATAGAACCTATGACTAAGGCATACGGAATGACTTTCATTCTCTCTCTATCTTCTGTCATGGTCGGGTTTTGAGTCTTACTCAATTTCACACCTTGTAACACAGGCAAGAACTCTTTCTTTGATTGTTCCATTTTGAACTACTTCAAAATCTTGTCAAGGTATGTACTCATTGAAAAACTTATCAAGCGTCTTGATCTATCTCTATAGATGTTGATGCTCAATATGTAAGCAGCTTCACCGAGGTCTTTCTTTGAAAAACTCCTTTCAAACATTCCTTTATGCTTTGCAGAATAATTCTACATTATCTCCGATCAACAATATGACATTCACATATACTTATCAGAAATGTTGTAGTGCTCCCACTCACTTTCTTGTAAATACAGGCTTCACCGCAAGTCTGTATAAAACTATATGCTTTGATCGACTTATCAAAGCGCATATTCCAACTCCGAGATGCTTGCACCAGTCCATAGATGGATCGCTGGAGCTTGCATATTTTGTTAGTACCTTTAGGATTGACAAAACCTTCTGGTTGCATCATATACAACTCTTCTTTAATAAATCCATTAAGGAATGCAATTTTGTTTATCCATTTGCCAGATTTCATAAAATGCGGCAATTGCTAACATGATTCGGACAGACTTAAGCATAGATACGAGTGAGAAACTCTCATCGTAGTCAACACCTTGAACTTGTCGAAAACCTTTTGCGACAATTCTAGCTTTGTAGATAGTAACACTACTATCAACGTCCGTCTTCCTCTTGAAGATCCATTTAATCTCAATGGCTCGCCGATCTTTGGGCAAGTCAATCAAAGTCCATACTTTGTTCTTATACATGGATCTCATCTCAGATTTCATGGCCTCAAGCCATTTCGCGGAATCTGGGCTCATCATCGCTTCCTCATAGTTTGTAGGTTCATCATGGTCAAGTAACATGACCTCCAGAACATGATTACCGTACCACTCTGGTGTGGATCTCACTCTGGTTTACCTACGAGGTTCGGTAGTAACTTGATCTGAAGTTACACGATCATCATCATTAGCTTCCTCACTAATTGGTGTAGTAGCCACAGAAACAGATTTCTGTGATGAACTACTTTCCAATAAGGGAGCAGGTACAGTTACCTCATTAAGTTCTACTTTCCTCCCACTCACTTCTTTCGAGAGAAACTCCTTCCCTAGAAAGGATCCATTCTCAGCAATGAATAACTTGCCTTTGGATCTGTGATAGAAGGTGTGCCCAACATTTTCTTTTGGGTATCCTATGAAAACGCACTTCTCCAATTTGGGTTTTAGCTTATCAAGTTGAAACTTTTTCACATAAGCATTGCAACCTCAAACTTTAAGAAACGACAACTTTGGTTTCTTGCCAAACCACAGTTCATACGGTGTCGCCTCAACGGATTTAGATGGTGCCCTTTTTAACGTGAATGTAGCTGTCTCTAATGCATAACCCCAAAAGGATAGCGGTAAATCTGTAAGAGACATCATAGATCGCACCATATCAAGTAAAGTACGATTACGACGTTCGGACACACCATTACACTGTGGTGTTCCAGGTGGCGTGAGTAGTGAAACTATTTCACATTGTTTTAACTGAAGGCCAAACTCGTAACTCAAATATTTTACTTCTGCGATCATATCATAGAAACTTTTATTTTTGTTACGATGATTCTCCACTTCACTCTGAAATTCTTTGAACTTTTCAAATATTTCAGACTTGTGTTTTATCAAGTAGATATACTCATATCTGCTCAAATCATCTGTGAAGACCAGAAAATAATGATACCTGCCACGAGCTTCAATATTCATCGGACCATATACATCAGTATGCAATATTTCCAACAAATATGTTGATTGCTGCATTGTTCCGGAGAACGGAGTCTTAGTCATCTTGCCCATGAGGCATGGTTCGCAAGCATCAACTGATTCATAATCAAGTGATTCCAAAAGTCCATCAGCATGGAGTTTCTTCATGCGCTTTACACCAATATGACCTAAATAGCAGTGCCACAAATAAGTTGCACTATCATTATTAACTTTGCATCTTTTGGTTTCAATATTATGAATATGTGTATCACTACGATCGAGATCCGACAAACCATTTTCATTGGGTGTGTAACCATATATGTAAACAGAACAAGAATTTATTCTCTTACTTAAATGAATAACCATATTGCAATAAGCATGATCAAATCATATTCATGTTCAACGCAAACACCAAATAACACTTATTTAGGTTCAACACTAATCCCGAAAGTATAGGGAGTGTGCGATGATGATCATATCAATCTTGGAACCACTTCCAACACACATCGTCACTTCACCCTTAACTAGTCTCTGTTCATTCTGCAACTCCCGTTTCGAGTTACTACTCTTAGCAACTGAACTAGTATCAAATACTGAGGGGTTGCTATAAACACTAGTAAAGTACACATCAATAACATGTATATCAAATATACCTATGTTCACTTTGCCATCCTTCTTATCCGCCAATTACTTGGGGTAGTTCCGCTTCCAGTGACCAATCCCTTTGCAGTAGAAGCACTCAGTTTCAGGCTTAGGTCCAGACTTGGGTTTTTCACTTGAGCAGCAACTTGCTTGCCGTTCTTCTTGAAGTTCCCCTTTCTGCCCTTTGTCCTTTACTTGAAACTAGTGGTTTTGTTTACCATCAACACTTGATGCTTTTCTTGATTTCTACCTTCATCGATTTCAGCATCACGAAGAGCTTGGGAATCGTTTTTGTTATCCCTTGCATATTATAGTTCATCACGAAGTTCTACTAACTTGATGATGGTGACTAGAGAATTCTGTCAATCACTATTTTATCTGGAAGATTTACTCCCACTTGATTCAAGCGATTGTAGTACCCAGACAATCTGAGCACATGCTCACTGCTTGAGCTATTCTCCTCCATCTTTTAGCTATAGAACTTGTTGGAGACTTCATATCACTCAACTCGGGTATTTTCTTGAAATATTAATTTCAACTCCTGGAACATCTCATATGGTCCATGAAGTTCAAAACGTCTTTGAAATCCCGATTCTAAGCTGTTAAGCATGGTGCACTAAACTATCAAGTAGTCATCATATTGAGCTAGCCAAACATTCATAACGTCTGCATCTGCTCCAGCAATAGGTTTGTCACCTAGCGGTGCATCAAGGACATAATTCTTCTGTGTAGCAATGAGGATAATCCTCAGATCACGGATCCAATCCGCATCATTGCTACTAACATTTTTCAACTTAGTTTTCTCTAGGAACATATAAAAATTAAACGGGGAGCAACATCGCGAGCTATTGATCTACAACATAGATATGCTAACACTAGTAGAAAAAGGGCCTATTGTCCCGGTTCGTAAGGGCCTTTTGTCCTGGTTCGTGAACCGGGACTAACGGGTCGGTACTAATGCCCTATCCCTTTAGTCCCGGTTCAATCCAGAACCGGGACAGATGGGCCTCCACGTGGCCTGTGTGCAGAGCCCAGGCAGGAGGGCCTTTGGTCCCGGTTGATGGCACCAACCGGGACCAATAGGCATCCACGCGTCAGCATTTCTGTGGCTGGGGTTTTTGTTTTTTTTGAAAGGGGAGGGGTTTGGGGGTTTTGGGGGGTTAATTTAGGTGTTTCATATATTGTGTTAGCTAGCTATAATTAATAGAAAGAAGTGTCCTCTCTTATGTCCGTGCTTGGTCGACGCTACGTACTATACATACGTATAGAGAGGACTAGACACGCTAGCTAGCTAGTAAGCAAAGAAGGAAATAGAAGATCGTCATGAACATATATGAATACAGAGAGAAGTGATATCGACCACCTCTCCTTCTCCGAGAGATTGGTCGAACAACAAGTTCTCGTATATCTATCTGACACTACCGGCTACATATATACAATAATTATGTCTTACAAATATAATCTCCTAACATACGGACTCATGGTCCACATAGTATTCTCCGTCTTCAGCGATCACGTGGTCAAGAAAGAATGCCGCCAATTCCTCTTGAATTGCTCGCATGCGAGCTGGTGCTAGGAGTTCATCCCGCTTCCGAAACATCTAATTTGAAGAAGGGGGTCAATACATATATATATATATATATATATATATGAATGAATGAAACTCAACACAAATGATGGTAATACAATAAAATTGTGAGTGTTGTTTATTACGCACTTCATATTGTTCGTCAGAGTAGCCCCGCTCACAGGTCGTGTGGCGGATGGACTCGCAAATGTAGTATCCACAAAAATCATTCCCTTGTTCCTGCCACAACCACTTTACAAGAAATAGAGGTCAATCAAACTGATAAGCAAGAATGCCAAATGGTATTGATGAAACTAGCGCTTGAATCAATAGGAGATGCGCGGAACATGCTACTATAGTACTTACTTTCGGGTGTCTAAATTGCAGCTTCTTCGGGAGTCCCGGAGCTTTTTTGGTGATTTTTTTCCAAACCCTGCCAGACAAAGAAAACAATTACTTGATATATTAGGAAATGAACAAAGTTGCTGATATGTTGGATAATGATCGATTTAACTTACTTCTCGAGCATTTGAGTCATGTCCGCATAGTCCTGGGGATCTTTTCGTCTTGAGTCTAAGACAGTTACTAGTCCCTGCTCAAGCTTAATCTCTAGGAGAATATAGTGGAAACTGCACACGCATGCATAACTCATCAATTACATTACTATAACCTTGACTAATACATAAGGGAAACCGAATATGCACAAGACAGTAACACTCACTTGAAGTTGTAAGGAAAGAGTATTATATCTTTGTTTTCATTTATTACCAACGATCGTAGCAAGTTGGCCTCGGTATCTCCGACATGAAATTTAACCTGAGTTGCATCTATGATATTTGTGTTAATGAACCCAATATCACCGATTTGTCTTTTCTTCAATTCGACGATCTTCAATCTGCATAATATAGTGAGGATAATTATAAATACATGCAATGAAAGAGCTGAGCTATATAGAGAGACTTAATGACAGAAGTAGTACTACTTACAGACAGTAGCAGGTGACCGTTGCTTTATCGAGGGCCAATTGATTGAAAAACTGAAAGAACTCAAATGGAACAGGCAACAGATTAATTCCAACGAGGTCATGCTCCTTTTTAACTCTCACATACAAAGTACTCCTCCCCCCAGACTCTCTGCAGATTTTCAAGTACCAATCATGCAATGTTCGCATCATCGTTGATAGAGATCTTTCATCTTTAACGAGAGGCTTCCCGTACTCGTATCTTTGTATCTGCACCTCCATGAAATCATAATGTACATCGTCGGGCAGGTAATCTCCAAGATTGCTATAATCGGGCACCATCCTCGGATCATTAGCGACGATGTTGCTAGGCACCTTGAGCGGGGGGCACGATTGCTTCGCTTGTTTGCCGAGCTGGGCAATTTGTTTCCCATCTCGTCGTTCTTTCAGCCTTTGATCACTGACAGTACTTCCCGACCGCTCCGCTTCGACAAATTCCTTTCCAATAATGCGCTCATAGTTTCCTTTCGGCGGAGACTTGGGTGGTTTTGTCAGGGCAGCCAGAGTGCGCTTTGCTTTCACCGGATCTACCTTCTCCTCCGGAGGTGGATGTTTCTTTGCTTTCACCCCTTCAAAGAAGTTCCTCACTTCTTCTCGCGCGATCTCGGCGTTCTCCTCTGGGGTCCTCTCGTATGGTAACTTCTCTAGAGTCTTCAGAGAAGGACCGATCTGTATGTCCTCCCGCCTCTGGCTGTACTGCTAGACGCCGGCAGAGCAGACAGAGCGGTTGTCTTCTTTACTTGCTTACAAGGCGGAGGATAAGGACTACGACGCGCCGAAGCAGCCGGAGCGGTGGCAGGTCTCTTCCGCCCTTGCTGACGAGGCAGAGAAGGAGGAGGCTGGCTGCTCGGGGGCGCCGGCGCAGGCGGAGAAGGAGGCGGAGTGCCGCCACACGCCGGAGAAGGAGCCGACCAAGTGCCCTGATCGTCACTCGCCGGAGGAGGAGGCGGTGGAGGAGGCGGAGTGCCCTGACTCGCCGGAGAAGGAGGAGGAGGCGGAGGCGTCTAGTTCGGAAGGTTGATGAGCTCCTTCCGCCATAGGCATGGAGTCTTCAGAGCAGAACCCAGCCGAGTCTCCCCTTCACCGATAGGGTGGTCAAGCTGGAGGTCCTCAAATCCCTCAGTTATTTCATCCACCATCACCCTAGCATATCCTTCTGGAATTGGCCGGCAGTGAAAAGTTGCGCCGGGTTCAGTAGGAAAAATAGAGCCAACAGCCGCCTTGACCTTCATATTAATCCATTGCGTCATAAGGTGGCAATTTTGAGACTCCGTGATAGCATCCACGGGATAGCTGGCAGGAGCCGTCAAGACATGCTCCGGCTGAAGCAGCTCGGTGGAAGCCACACTGCTTCTCCGCTGAGATGGTGGGGTAGCTTCGGGGGAAGCTTTGGCAGTTTGTTTGCTGCGATTTGCTTCTCGTTCCTCTGTCGCTTGTACCCTAGCGTGTAGCGCCTGCAGTTGGGTCTGCTCCACTTTCTTCCTCCTCTCATGGCATTTGTAACCGCCTGCGTCCGGAAACCCAGCCTTCCATGGAATGGAGCCTGGCGTGCCTCGTGTCCGTCCAGGGTGCTCAGGATTCCCGAGGGCCATGGTGAGCTCGTCGTTCTCTCTGTCTGGAACGAACGTCCCTTGCTGTGCTGCTTTGATATAGTGCTTAAGCCTCTTGACTGGTATTTCCATTTGCTCATCCGTCCAAATGCACTTCCCCGATACAGGGTCCAAGGTTCCGCCAGCCCCGAAGAACCAAGTCCGGCAACGGCCTGGCCAGTTAATTGTCTCTGGTTCGATCCCTTTATCAACCAGATCATTCTCAATCTTGGCCCACTTAGGCCGGGCTGCGAGGTAGCCACCTGACCCTGTGCGATGGTGATGCTTCTTCTTTGCAGCATTTTGCTTGTTTGTCGCCGACATCTTCTTACTCTCTTCCGATGTCTTGTGGGCCACAAATGCGGGCCAGTGATCTCTGATCTTCTCATATCTACCCTTGAATTCTGGTGTCTCTTTATTTTCGACAAACTTATGCAGCTCTTTCTTCCACCCCCTGAATAGTTCTGCCATCCTCTTAAGAGCAAAAGACTTGATTAATTGCTCTTTAACTGGCTTCTCCGGATCATCCTCTGGCGGTAGGGTGAAATTTGATTTCAGCTCAGTCCAAAGATCATTTTTTTGCATATCATTGACATAAGACACCTCAGGGTCTTCTATAGCCGGCTTTAACCATTGCTGCATGCTGATCGGGATCTTGTCCCTAACCAAAACCCCGCACTGAGCAACAAATGCGCTCTTTGTCTGGAGGGGTTCAATCGGTTGGCCGTCGGGCGCGATTGCTATGATCTCAAACTTTTCATCCGAGCTCAACTTTTTCTTCGGGCCTCGTCTCTTTACCGAAGTTGTGCTCGATCTGGAGGGCTAGAAAAAAGAACAAAGACTTAATTAATATGTGTACATACCAAAACAATGAATGCATCAATTAGCTAGTCAGCAGAAGCTTAACTAATATATACCTGGCCGGACTCGGTTCGGTCACCGGAGAAGTCATCACGGTCTCCTTCTTGCACCGGCATTGTGTCACCAGAGCCGTCCTCACGGTCTCCTTCTTGCACCGGCATTAGGTCACCGGAGCCATCATAATCATAGCCAGCTGCTTCCAGACCATCGGTGTCGTTGAGAAACAACGAGCAGATGGCATCACTTCCTCATGCGATTATGTCCCCCAACAACTCTTCTTGTACTTCGTCTCGGGTGGTGTCCATAGTTTCTACAAATATTTACAACATGGCAATTATTATTCAAACATGACAGATGGATATATTAGTGGCAAACGTAGAACTAATATTAATTAGTGGCCTCGACGCTGCTTCTCTAGGGTTTGGGGTGGCCTCGACGCTGCTTCTCTAGGCTTTGGAGTGGCCTCGACAATGCTTCAAGGATAAAAAAAGAAGAGGAAGAAAAAAAGAGGAGAAGAAAGAATAGAGGAGTAAGAACTCCTCTATTCTTTCTTCTCCTCTTTTTTTTCTTCTTCTTCTTCCTCTTTTTTTATCGGGAACGAGGGTCGTCGAGGGTCGCCGAGCGGTAGAGGAAACCCTAAATAGCAAGTATCGTGGGTGTGAGATACATGTGGCCGTCGGTGTCGGACACTACATCCACGTCCCACAAGTGACGCGGGTCGACGCACGCGTCACTTGTGGGATGTGGATGTACTGTCCGACACCGACAACCACATGTATCTCACACCGACGATACTTGCTATTTAGGGTATATCGACCCCTCCCCTCGTGTTGAAGTTATTGGGAGGTGGTATATATATCGACCCCCCCCTCGTGTTGAAGTTATCGGGAGGGGGTATATCGACCCCCCCCCTCATGTTGAAGTTATCGGGAGGGGGTATATCGACCCCCCCCTCGTGTTGAAGTTATCGGGAGGGGTATATCGACGACGGCAGACCCGATAAAACATAAGAATACGAAGAAGAAATAAAAAGAGGAGAAGAAGAAAGGAATAGAGGAGAAGATCGAAGAAAAAAAAGAAGAAAAAAAAGAGGAGAAGAAGAAAGGAATAGAGAAGAAGAAAAAAATAGAAAATTTTCTATTTTTTCTTCTTCTCCTCTATTCCTTTCTTCTTCTCCTCTTCCTTTTCTTCCTCTCCTCTTCTTCCGCTCTTCCTTTTCTTCCTCTCCTCTTCTTCTCCTTTTTCCTCTTCTTATTTTCCTTTTTCCTCTCCTAAATATATAAAACTTTTCTAGAAATGAAACTAACCTAAAATGTACTAAATCAGAGAACATATATAGATAATCCTTTTCTAAATATTTAAATCTAACTTTTGCATATATTAACATATATACACAGAGAACATACAAACATATATACATTTTTATAAAAAAGCAAAATACAAAATACAAACATATATATGAAAAAAATCTGAAAAGAAGCAATATACACAATATATATACTGACATATATACATAATATACACAAAGAAGCAATATACACAAGCATATAATATATGAAAAAACAGGGGGGGCGGACCAACGGAGGGGCAGGGCGACGGCGATGGGTGGGCCGGGCGATGGCGACGGGTGGGGCAGGGGCGGGGCGAAGGGCGGGGCAGGGGCGACGGCGACGGGCGGGGCAGGGCGACGACGACGGGCGGGCCGGGGCGCGCGATGCGCGTCGGGGCAGGGCAGCGAGCGGCGTTAGGCAAGGGCACGGGTGACGGCGAGGCACGGGCGACGGCGACGGCGCGGTCGGGGGCGACTGCAGGGGCGGCGGACGGCATCGGGGCAGCCTGGCGGCGTCGTCGGGGGCAAATGGTCGATGAGAAACTGAAATTTTCACAAGTCCTGGTTATATACCAAGAGCATTGGTTCTGGTTCGTGGCACCAACCGGGACCAATGCCACCTTTAGTCCCGGTTGGTGCCACCAACCGAGACCAAAGGCCTCTTTTCAGCAGCCCAAAGGGCGGGAAGCGGCGGCCTTTGGTCCCGGTTGGTGGCACCAACCAGGACTAAAGGGGGGCATTGGTCACGGTTTGTGCCACGAACCGTGACCAATGCCCCCTTTAGTCCCGGTTGGTGCCATCAACCGGGACCAAAGGCCTGCGCCTGCCAAAGTCGCGGTGCGGTGGGATGTTTAGTCCCACCTCGCTAGCTGAGGAGCGGCCGCACCTATTTATAAGCGCCGCCCCGCCCTCTCCATTGAACTCCTCAAAACTGCAGGCCTTTGGGCCTAATCTCACACCGCTATGCGTGTGGGCCTGCTGGGCCTTCTGCGGGCCTGAATCCTGGCCCATGGATGGGCTTCTAGTCATCTAAACAGTGCGTGCATGCGTGGTATCCTTTGTTTGTCTATCCTGAAAGGTTACTGAGAGCGGGCCAATCCTTGATGGTCACGAACAGCAACGCCTTTAGGTTAAATTCCTCCTGTCTGTGCTCATCCCACGTACGTACACCGTTTCCATTCCACAGTTGTAAAAGTTCTTCAACTAATGGCCTTAGGTACACATCAATGTCCTTGCCGGGTTGCTTAGGGCCTTGGATGAGAACTGGCATCATAATGAACTTCCGCTTCATGCACATCCAAGGAGGAAGGTTATACATACATAGAGTCACGGGCCAGGTGCTGTGATTGCTGCTCTGCTCCCCGAAAGGATTAATGCCATCCGCGCTTAAAGCAAACCATACATTCCTTGGGTCCTTTGCAAACTCATCCCAGTACTTTCTCTCGATTTTTCTCCACTGCGACCCGTCAGCGGGTGCTCTCAACTTCCCGTCTTTCTTCCGGTCCTCACTGTGCCATCGCATCAACTTGGCATGCTCTTCGTTTCTGAACAGACGTTTCAACCGTGGTATTATAGGAGCATACCACATCACTTTCGCAGGAGCCCTCTTCCTGGGGGCTCGCCGTCAACATCGCCAGGGTCATCTCATCTGATCTTATACCGCAATGCACCGCATACCGGGCATGCGTTCAAATCCTTGTATGCACCGCGGTAGAGGATGCAGTCATTAGGGCATGCATGTATCTTCTCCACCTCCAATCCTAGAGGGCATACGACCTTCTTTGCTGCGTATGTACTGTCGGGCAATTCGTTATCCTTTGGAAGCTTCTTCTTCAATATTTTCAGTAGCTTCTCAAATCCTTTGTCAGCCACAGCATTCTCTGCCTTCCACTGCAGCAATTCCAGTACGGTACCGAGCTTTGTGTTGCCATCTTCGCAATTGGGGTACAACCCTTTTTTGTGATCCTCTAACATGCGATCGAACTTCAGCTTCTCCTTTTGACTTTTGCATTGCGTCCTTGCATAGACAATGACCCGGCGGAGATCATCATCATCGGGCACATCGTCTGGTTCCTCTTGATCTTTAGCAGCTTCACCCGTTGCAGCATCATTGGGCACATCGTCTGGTTCCTCTTGATCTTCACCAGCTCCCCCCGTTGCAGCATCACCGTATTCAGGGGGCACATAGTTGTCATCGTACTCTTCTTCTTTGCCGTCTTCCATCATAACCCCTATTTCTCCATGCCTCGTCCAAACATTATAGTGTGGAATGAAATCCTTGTAAAGCAGGTGGGAGTGAAGGATTTTCCGGTTAGAGTAAGACCTCGTATTCCCACATTCAGTGCATGGACAACACATAAAACCATTCTGCTTGTTTGCCTCAGCCGCATCGAAAAACTCATGCACACCCTTAATGTACTCGAAGGTGTGTCTGTCACCGTATATCCATTGCCGGTTCATCTGCATGCATTATATATAATTAAGTGTCCAAATTAATAGAAGTTCATCATCACATTAAAACCAAAGTACATACATAGTTCTCATCTAACAACATATAGCTCTCCAGAGCATCTAATTAATTAAACCATACATTGAAACTATGTAAAACATTTCAATGCGAAAACAAATGTGATCATAATCGCAACCAAGGTAACAATTGATCCAACGGCATAATGATACCAAGCCTCGGTATGAATGACATATTTTCTAATCTTTCTAATCTTCAAGCGCATTGCATCCATCTTGATCTTGTGATCATCGATGACATCCGCAACATGCAACTCCAATATCATCTTCTCCTCCTCAATATTTTTTTCTTCAACAAATTGTTTTCTTCTTCAACTAAATTTAACCTCTCGACAATAGGGTCTGTTGGCATTTCTGATTCACATACATCCTACATAAATAAAATCTATGTCACATTGGTCGGCATAATTTTTATAAACAATAAATGAACCAATAGTTATAAAGATAATATATATACCACATCCAAATCATAGACAGGACGAGGGCCGACGGGGGCAGATACCAAAACCATCGCACTATATAAGATGCAATAATAAAAGTAAGAAAATAATACAAGTATCTATGTAAACATACAAGTAAGAATATTTTTCCTTTCAGAAAGAAGATAAGAACAAGAGGCTCACCACGGTGGTGCCGGCGATGAGCTCGGCGCGGGTTATCAACGGCGGTGAAGACGGGGACGGGGCGTGATGGACTGCTAAACCTAGACAAATATTGAGGAAAATGGAGCTTGGAGGTCGAGCTTGGAGAGGATAAAGCTTAAGTGGTGTGGCTCGGGCATTCCATCGAACACCTTGTGTGCATAGGAGGTGAGCTAGAGCACCACCAAGCCCTCTCCCCCTCGACCAGAAAAAAACAGAGCAGTGTGCTCTGCTCTTACGCGAGGGGGTATATATAGGCACCTCATTGGTCCCGGTTGGTGGCATGCACCGGGACTAAAGGGGAGCCTTTGGTCCCGGTTCAAGCCACCAACTGGGACCAATGGTGGTGGGCCAGGAGCGAGGCGCATTGGTCCCGGTTCGTCCCACCAACCGGGACCAAAAGGTCCAGATGAACCGGGACCAATGGCCCACGTGGCCCGGCCGGCCCCCTGGCCTCACGAACCGGGTCCAATGCCCCCATTGGTCCCGGTTCTGGACTAAACCGGGACTAATGGGCTGACTCGTCCTAGACCGTTGCCCCCTTTTCTACTAGTGTAATACTACCAGGACTAAGTTCATGATAAATTAAAGTTCAATTAATCATATTACTTAAGAACTCCCACTTAGATAGACATCCCTCTAATCATCTAAGTGATCACGTGATCCAAATCAACTAAACCATAACCGATCATCACGTGAAATGGAGTAGTTTTCAATGGTGAACATCACTATGTTGATCATATCTACTATATGATTCACGCTCGACCTTTCAGTCTCAATGTTCCGAGGCCATATCTGCATATGCTAGGCTCGTCAAGTTTAACCTGAGTATTCTGCGTGTGCAAAACTGGCTTGCACCCGTTGTAGATGGACGTAGAGCTTATCACACCCGATCATCACGTGGTGTCTGGGCATGACGAACTTTGGCAACGGTGCATACTTAGGGAGAACACTTTTATCTTGAAATTTAGTGAGAGATCATCTTATAATGCTACCGTCAATTAAAACAAGATAAGATGCATAAAAGATAAACATCACATGCAATCAAAATATGTGACATGATATGGCCATCATCATCTTGTGCCTTTGATCTCCATCTCCAAAACATCGTCATGATTTCCATCATCACCGGCATGACACCATGATCTCCATCATCTTGATCTATATCAATGTGTCATCACATGGCCGTCTCGCTAACTATTGCTCTTGCAATTATTGCTATCGCATAGCGATAAAGTAAAGCAATTATTTGGCGCTTGCATCTTATGCAATAAAGAGACAACCATAAGGATTCTGCCAGTTGCCGATAACTTCAACAAAACATGATCATCTTATACAACAACTTATATCTCATCATGTCTTCACCATATCACATCACAACATGCCCTGCAAAAACAAGTTAGACATCCTCTACTCTGTTGTTGCAAGTTTTACGTGGCTGCTACGGGCTTAGCAAGAACCGTACCTACGCATCAAAACCACAATGATAGTTTGTCAAGTTGGTGTTATTTTAACCTTCGCAAGGACCGGGCGTAGCCACACTCGGTTCAACTAAAGTTGGAGAAACTGACACCCGCCAGCCACCTGTGTGCAAAGCATGTCGGTAGAACCAGTCTCGCGTAAGCGTACGCGTAATGTCGGTGCGGGCCGCTTCATCCAACAATACCGCCGAACCAAAGTGTGACATGCTGGTAAGCAGTATGACTTATATCGCCCACAACTCACTTGTGTTCTACTCGTGCATATAACATCTACGCATAAAACCTGGCTCTGATACCACTGTTGGGGAACGTAGCAATTTCAAAAAATTTCCTACGCACACACAAGATCATGGTGATGCATAGCAACGAGAGGGGAGAGTGTTGTCCACATACCCTCGTAGACCGAAAGCGGAAGCGTTATGACAAGGCGGTTGATGTAGTCGTACGTCTTGACGGCCTGACCGATCAAGCACCGAAACTACGGCACCTCCGAGTTCTAGCACACGTTCAGCTCGATGATGATCCCCGGAGTCCGATCCAGCAGAATGTCGGGGAAGAGTTCCGTCAACACGACGGCGTGGTGACGATCTTGATGTTCTACCGTCGCAGGGCTTCGCCTAAGCACTGCTACAATATTATCGAGGATTATGGTGGAGGGGGGCACCACACACGACTAAGAGATCAATGATCAATTGTTGTGTCTATGGGGTGCCCCCCTGCCCCCGTATATAAAGGAGCAAGGGGGGGAGGTGGCCGGCCTAGGAGGAGGGCGCTCCAAGGGGGGAGTCCTACTCCCACCGGGAGTAGGACTCCTCCTTCCCTTGTTGGAGTACGAGAGAAGGAAAGAGGGGGAGAGGAACAAGGAAAAGTGGGCTGCACCCCTTGTCCAATTCGGACCAGAGGGGTGGCACGCGCCTCCTTCCTTTTGGCCTCTCTCCTCTATTCCCGTATGGCCCAATAAGGCCCATATACTCCCCGGCGAATTCCCGTAACTCTCCGGTACTCCGAAAAATACCCGAATCACTCGGAACCTTTCCGATGTCCGAATATAGTCGTCCAATATATCGATATTTACGTCTCGACCATTTCGAGACTCCTCGTCATGTCCCCGATCTCATCCGGAACTCCGAACTCCTTCGATACATCAAAACTCATAAACTCATAATATAACTGTCATCGAAACCTTAAGCGTGCGGACCCTACGGGTTCGAGAACAATGTAGACATGACCGAGACACGTCTCCGGTCAATAACCAATAGCGGAACCTGGATGCTCATATTGGCTCCCACATATTCTACGAAGATCTTTATCGGTCAGACCGCATAACAACATACGTTGTTCCCTTTGTCATCGGTATGTTACTTGCCCGAGATTCGATTGTCGGTATCTCAATACCTAGTTCAATCTCGTTACCGGCAAGTCTATTTACTCGTTTCGTAATACATCATCCCGCAACTAACTCATTAGTTGCAATGCTTGCAAAGCTTAAGTGATGTGCATTACCGAGAGGGCCTAGAGATACCTCTCCGACAATCGGAGTGACAAATCCTAATCTCGAAATATGCCAACCCAACAAGTACCTTCAGAGACACCTGTAGAGAACCTTTATAATCACCCAGTTACGTTGTGACATTTGGTATCACACAAAGTGTTCCTCCGGTAAACGGGAGTTGCATAATCTCATAGTCATAGGAACATGTATAAGTCATGAACAAAGCAATAGCAATAAACTAAACGGTCAAGTGCTATGCTAACGGAATGGGTCAAGTCAATCACATCATTCTCCTAATGATGTGATCCCGTTAATCAAATGACAACTCATGTCTATGGTTAGGAAACATAACCATCTTTGATCAACGAGCTAGTCAAGTAGAGGCATACTAGTGACACTCTGTTTGTCTATGTATTCACACATGTATTATGTTTCCGGTTAATACAATTCTAGCATGAATAATAAACATTTATCATGATATAAGGAAATAAATAATAACTTTATAATTGCCTCTAGGGCATATTTCCTTCACCATCACCAATGTCCATATCTGTTGATGGCAGCACGGTCCGTAGAGAGATTGATGGACTGCACAAACTTAGCCATGAGTGTTGTGCAATCACTGGTCGGAGGTTATGCCAATTGGACTTGTAGGAAGCGCAGCTAAATGGCACAACCATATGGCGAAAGATCATGGAACCCGATTTCATGGTACTTGTTTTCCAAATTAATCTATTGTCGATTACTTATTATTCATAGTTTTCGTTACAAACGTCCTCACCAATCTATAATTATATTGGTAGACTATAGTTTTGCACGACATAGACCCACGACACGTCAAGTCCATCCACTGAGAGCTCCTCCCCGCCAATCAGATTGACAAGTGCAGGATGGTGAGCAGTAGTTTTGCCCACATTTTCTGTTTTCACATTTTTTTACCAGTAGCACAAGATACGAAGTTCCAAGCTCAACCATTTCCCGTCTACCTTTTCCCGACAGTTTATATTCCCTTCCATTCTTGAGGAAGGTTGGTGTTGCTACATGCTTGATATGATGCGAAAAAGGATAATCGTATCAGACCCATTTGTTGGACCTTTTGGATTTAGCAACGACCATGTTAAATTGCATGAGTTTGTGTCCAATAAAATTGTTGGGTGCTTTTCCTGTGAATCAACCAATTATACACAAACTGGCACTGCAACGAACATGGTTGGACCCGCTCATTGTCCACCCTAAGGCTAGTCATAGTGGGAGTAACTTAGGTAGTAACATAGTGCACTCGATAAATTTTTGTTTATGTGGCAAGTAGTTAATGAGAAGTGGTAACATAATATGTTAGTGTAACATAGCGCTTCCCAATACAACATGAGTCTACAAGCTATTAAATGAAGCCATATATGACACTACTATTATGTTACTTTGCACTACGAAGATAGTAACTTAGACTAGTGTCATATGCATGACACTAGTATAAGTTACTCCCCACTATGACCAGCCTGATGGCTGTGAATGTGCAAAGGTAAAACCTTTATGTTTTTTGTTATGAGACATGCAAGGGATCCCCCACATAACAAATGCATTCTTTTTTGTAGCCTCAGCCACGGATTTTTTGCTCTTTTCATGGCTCTAAATCACGATGGCGACAAGCTTGTCCACAAAAGTAGAGATTAGTTTTTCCTATTTTCCAAAATCCATTAAAACACTTTTTCTAGTATTCCTGTTATCCAACATTATTTCCTCTACCATACTTATTTATTACCAAGAGAACATCAAGACATTTTGCCGTGGAATCCTTTATGAACTGACGCGCTTAAGAGACAACGAATCGAACATCCCCGCTGGTGCAATGGAGGCAATAAAATTATCGTTCTGCTTGTAGTTATGTCATTTTTGTATCGAACACTTTCTTCATCAATGTAACCCTAGAGAACCCGAGCAATCCCCAACCCGAGACAAATCGCAAGAACGGGAAGGGCTGGCCTGAGCATGGCCGGCAAAGCCCACAGATCCAGTGGCAGAGGCAGGGGGCCAGCAGGGGCCCTGGCCCCCCTAATAATATGGATGTAGTGCTAATTTGTTGATGAATAGTGCAAAAACCAGTGATTATCTATTGTTAAAAGCCTATTTGAATTGGCTTGGCCCTCCCCAGCCCGTTTTAATAGCCTTCGGCCCCGGTGATACAAATTTCCTGGATCTGCCACTACACAGATCCATGATTGCCGTCCGGAATCATACTGTTCCCCAAGCTGTTATTGTTTGATTTGTATATCAATATGCATCAAGGACTAATCGGTAGGGGTTTAAAACCAGAGCACGGATAGCAACTCAAAACTGTGATGAACTTGCTAACCTTTCTCCATCATCGCCCTCGAATTCCGTGAACTTTGACAGCTCGATCCCTGTCACACAATGGAGCAACGAGAAAACAAAAGGGAAAATTGATACAAGGACAGAGTGCTCATGGGAGAAAGCAAAAGAAGCATCTATATCCGAGTGTACCAAACCCTCTTCAAACGCCCGGGCGGCCCGCTCGGTCACTAACCGGTCACAAAAAGTTGACCCAGATGGACATCTCAAACGGGCCTCAAACTCCCGGGCTGATCGGCACCCCTCATATCCAGCCCAAATATGGCTCGCAATGACCCCACTCCAGCCCCCACAAAACTATGTCGCCCGATGAGCAAACCCTAGTCAAACTCAGTCCATATTCTCTCGACCTCTCCACTTCTCCCCCAAATCCACTTCGTCTTCCTCGGCCTGCCATGTCCAGCAGTGAATCCCGACTACCAGAGTGGCTCAAGGCCTCCGGGGATTCTGATCGCTCGTCCGCGCTCGACAAGGAGGAGCTAGCGCTCCATTGCCCTCCGTCGCTCGCTGGTGGATTGGGGCAGCAACTCCTCTTCTAGGGCATCGGCGGCTGGCCGGGTGAGGAGCAGTACCTCTACAACTCCCACACTCATCTGTCGCGCTCCCTTCCACCCCCTGCAAGGCGGCACCCAGAACCACCCGCACCTGCCCCTCTGGGGCACCGCTGGGTGCTGTTGCCGGTGAAACCACAGTCAGAGTTCGTGGGCCGCGCGTATCGTCTTGCAAAGAAGCGAGTGGCGGAGGCGACTAACAGCCGCAGATCCAAGGGAGGATCGAGCAGATCCGCGCCACAGCCACTTCCCGCGGCCAGCGACGCCGACGAGGACCTTCGCACCGCCATCCGCCGCTTGTACACATCCGCGGAGACGGACGCCCTACATTGGCGCCGCAAAGATGCGAAGGCACTCCGCATGGCGCTGGAGGAGTCAGAGTGGTTGGCCAGGCAGTGGGCGATAGCGGTGGAGAGAGCCGCATAGCTTCGGGAGGAGCAGTTCCGCGAAGCCCATCGTATCGTGGGCATCATCACCTCGTCCTCATACTCCTCCGCTATAGACAGCGACGGCGACATCGACGCACCCGGGGCAGCTGACGCCTATGCCGAGTCCAGCAGCCGAGACCCTAAAGGGAAGCGTCCGACATGGAGGAAGTGGTGAAATGCCCTCCCCTGTCAGTTTTACTTGATTTTTAGTACTGTAAAGTGATGAACTTGTTGGGGAACATAGTATTTCAAAATTTTGCCTACGATCATGCAAGATCTATCTAGGAGAAGCATATCGACGAGCAGGGAGAGTGTGTCCACGTACCCTCGTAGACCGAAAGTGGAAGTGTTTAGTAGCGCGTTGATGTAGTCAAACGTCTTCGCGATCCAACCGATCCAAGTAACGAACGCACGACACCTCCACGATCTACACACGTTCAGCTCGGTGACGTCCCTCGAACTCTTGATCCAGTTGAGGCCGAGGGAGTGTTTCGTCACCACGACGGCGTGGTGATGGTGATGATGAAGTTACCGGCGCAGGGCTACGCCTAAGCACTACGACGATATAGCCGAGGTGTGTTTCTCTGGAGGGGGCACCGCACACGGCTAAAAGATCAAGTTGTGTGTTCTAGGGTGCCCCTGCCCCCGTATATAAAGGAGGGAGGGGAGGCTGGCCGGCCAGGCTAGGTCTATCCGGGAGAAGGGGAATCCGACTAGGACTCCAAGTCCTAGTAGATTTCCACCTAAAGGAGAAGAGGGAAGGAAGGGAGAGGGGGCCGCGCCCCCAACCCCTTGTCCAATTTGTACTGGGCTTGGGGGGGTGGCGCCACCTCCTGGCTGCCACCTCTCCTTCCCACTAAGGCCCAATAAGGCCTATCAACTCCCTGGGAGGGGGGGGGGGTCCGGTAACCTCCCGGTACTCCGGAAAATACCCGAACTTCTCCGGAACCATTCCGATTTCTAAATATAGCCTTCCAATATATCAATCTTTATGTCTCGATCATTTCTAGACTCCTCGTCATGTCCGTGATCTCATCCGGGACTCCGAACAAACTTCAGTTCATCAAATCACATAACTCATAATACAAATCATCATCGAACGTTAAGCGTGCAGACCCTACGGGTTCGAGAACTATGCAGACATGACCGAGACACATCTCCGGTCAATAACCAATAGCGGAACCTGGATGCTCATATTGGCTCCTACATATTCTATGAAGATCTTTATCGGTCAATCTGCATAACAACATACGTCGTTCCCTTTGTCATCGGTATGTTACTTGCCCGAGGTTCGATAGTCGGTATCATCATACATAGTTCAATCTCGTTACCGGCAAGTCTCTTTACTCGTTCTGTAATGCATCATCCCACAACTAACTCATTAGTCACATTGCTTGCAAGGATTATAGTGATGAGGATTACCGAGAGGGCCCAGAGATACCTCTCCAATACACGGAGTGACAAATCCTAATCTTGATCTATGCCAACTCAACAAACACCACCGGAGACACCTGTAGAGCATCTTTATAATCACCCATTTACGTTGTGATGTTTGATAGCACACAAGTTGTTCCTCTGGTATTCGGGAGTTGCATAATCTCATAGTCAGAGGAACATGCATAAGTCATGATGAAAGTAATAGCAATAAAACTAAACGATCATTTGTGCCAAGCTAACGGATGGGTCTTGTACATCACATCATTATCTAATGATGTGATCCCATTCATCAAATGACAACACATGTCTATGGCTAGGAAACTTAACCACCTTTGATTAACGAGCTAGTTAAGTAGAGGCATACTAGGGACACTTTGTTACTCTATGTATTCACACATGCACTAAGTTTCCGATTAATACAATTCTATCATGAATAATAAACATTTATCATGATATAAGGAAATATAAATAACAACTTTATTATTGCCTCTAGGGCATATTTCCTTCAGTCTCCCACTTGCACTAGAGTTAATAATCTAGTTCACATCACCATGTGATTTAACACCAATAGTTCACATCACCATGTAACCAACACCCAAAGGGTTTACTAGAGTCAATAATCTAGTTCACATCGCCATGTGATTAACACCCAAAGAGTACTAAGGTGTGATCATGTTTTGCTTGTGAGAGAAGTTTAGTCAACGGGTCTGCCACATTCAGATCCGTATGTATTTTGCAAATTTCTAGGTCTACAATGCTCTGCATAGAGCTACTCTAGCTAATTGCTCCCACTTACAATATGTATCTAGATCGAGACTTAGAGTCATACAGATCGGTGTCAAAGCTTGCATCGACGTAACTCTTTACGACGAACTCTTTGTCACCTCCATAACGAAGAAGCATTTCCTTATTCCATTAAGGATAATTTTGACCGCTGTCCAGTGATCCACTCCTGGATCACTATTGTACCCTCCTGCCAAACTCATGGTGAGGTACACAATATGTCTGGTAGACAACATAGCATACTTTATAGAACCTGTGACTGAGGCATAGGAAATGACTTTTCATTCTCTTTCTATTTTCTGAAGTGGTCGGGTTTTGAGTCTTTACTCAACTTCACACCTTGCAACATAGGCAAGAACTCCTTCTTTGACTGTTCCATTTTTGAACTACTTCAAAATCTTGTCAAGGTATGTACTCATTAAAAAAACTTATGAAGTGTCTTGATCTATCTCTATAGATCTTGATGCTCAATATGTAAGAAGCTTCACCAATGTATTTCTTTCAAACACTCCTTTTTAACACTCCTTTATGCTTTCTAGAAAATTCTACACTATTTTCGATCAACAATATGTCATTCACATATACTTATCACAAATGCTGTAGTGCTCCCACTCACTTTCTTGTCAATACAGGCTTCTCCAAAAGTCTATATAAAAGCGCATATTCCAACTCCGAGATGCTTGCACCAGTCCATAGATGGATCGCTGGAGCTTGCATATTTTGTTTAGCACCTTTAGGATTGACAAAATCTTCTGGTTGCATCATATACAACTCTTCTTTAATAAATATTTTAAGGAATGTAGTTTTGATATCCATTTGCCAAATTTCATAAAATGCGGCAATTGCCAACATGATTCAGACAGACTTAAGCATCGATACGATTGAGAAAACATCATCGTAGTCAACATCTTGAACTTGTCAAAAACCTTTCGCAACAAGTCAAGATTTGTAGACAGTAACATTACCGTCAGCGTCAGTCTTCTTCTTGAAGATCCATTTATTCTCGATGGCTTGCCAATCATCGGGCAAGTCAACCAAAGTCCACACTTTGTTCTCATACATGGATCCCATATCAGATTTCATGGCCTCAAGCCATTTCACGGAATCTGGGCTCATCATCACTTCCTCATAGTTCGTAGGTTTGTCATGGTCAAGTAAAATGACCTCCAGAACAGGATTACCATACCACTCTGGTGCGGATGTCACTCTGGTTGACCTACGAGTTTCGGTAGTAACTTGATCAGAAGTTTCATGATCATCATCATTAGCTTCCTCACTTAATGGTGTAGGAATCACTGGAACTGATTTATGTGATGAACTACTTTCCAATAAGGGAGCAGGTACAATTACCTCATCTAGTTCTACTTTCCTCCCACTCACTTCTTTCGAGAGAAACTCCTTCTCCAGAAAGGATCCATTCTTAGCAACGAATATCCTGCCTTTGGATCTGTGATAGAAGGTGTACCCAACAGTCTCCTTTGGGTATCCTATGAAGACACATTTCTTCGATTTGGGTTTGAGCTTATCAGGCTAAAACTTTTTCACATAAACATCGCAACCCTAAACTTTAAGAAACGACAGCTTAGGTTTCTTGCTAAACCACAGTTCATACGGTGTCGTCTCAATGGATTTTTAGACGGTGCCTTATTTAACGTGAATGTAGCTGTCTCTAATGCATAACCCCAAAACGATAGTGGTAAATCGGTAAGAGACATCATAGATTGCACTATATCCAATAAAGTATGGTTATGACATTCGGACACACCATTATCTTGTGGTGTTCCATGTGGCCTGAGTTTGTGAAACTATTCCACATTCTTTTAATTGAAAGCCAAACTCGTAACTCAAATATTCGCCTCTGTGATCATATCATACAAACTTTATTTTCTTGTTACGATGATTCTCTACTTCACTCTGAAATTCTTTGAACTTTTCAAATGTTTCAAACTTATGTTTCATTAAGTAGATATACCCATATCTGCTCAAATCATCTGTGAAGGTCAGGAAACAATGATACCCGCCGTGAGCCTCAACTCACATCGGACTGCATACATCGGTATGTATTATTTCCAATAAGTCAGTGGCTCGCTCCATTGTTCCGGAGAACGGAGTCTTAGTCATCTTGCCCATGAGGCATGGTTTGCAAGCATCAAATGATTCATAATCAAGTGATTCCAAAAGTCCATCCGCATGGAGTTTCTTCATGTGCTTTACACCAATATGACCTAAACGGCAGTGCCACAAGTATGTTGCACTATCATTGTCAACTTTGCATCTTTTGGCATCAATATTATGTGTATCACTACGATCGAGATTCAATAAACCATTTATATTAAGTGTATGACCATAGAAGGTTTTATTCATGTAAACAGAACAAGAATTATTCTTTGACATAAATGAATAACCGTATTGCAATAAACATGATCTAATCATATTCATGCTCAACACAAACACCAAATAACATTTATTCTAGGTTCAACACTAATCCTGAAGGTAAAAGGAGTGTGCGATGGTGATCTTATCAACCTTGGAATTATTTCCAAAACACATCGTCACCTTGTCCTTAACTAGTCTCTGTTCATTTTGCAACTCCTATTTCGAGTTACTACTCTTAGTAACTGAACCAGTATCAAATACCGAGGGGTTTCTATAAACAATAGTAAAGTACACATCAATAACATGTATATCAAATATACCTTTGTTCACTTTTCCATCCTTCTTATCTGCCAAGTATCTAGGGCAGTTCCACTTCCAGTGACCATTTCCTTTGCAGTAGAAGCACTCAGTTTCAGGCTTAGGTCTAGCTTTGGGCTTTTTCATGGGAGTGGCAATTTTCTTGCCATTCATCTTGAAGTTCCCTTTCTTTCCCTTGCCCTTTTACTTGAAACTAGTGGTCTTGTCAACCATCAACACTTGATGTTTTTTCTTGATTTCAGCATCACGAAGAGCTTGGGAATCGTATCCGTTATCCTTTGCATATTATAGTTCATCATGAAGTTCTAGTAACTTGGTGATAGCGACTAGAGAACTCTGTCAATCACTATCTTATCTGGAAGATTAACTCCCACTTGATTCAAGCAATTGCAGTACCCAGACGATCTGAGCACGTGCTCACTGGTTGAGCTATTCTACCCCATCTTGTAGGCAAAGTACTGTCAGAGGTCTTATACCTTTTGACACGGGCATGAGTATGAAATACCAATTTCAACTCTTGGAACATCTCATATGCTCCGTGGCGTTTAAAATGTTTTTGAAGTCCCGGTTCTAAGCCATAAAGCATGGTGCACAAAACTATCAAGTAGTCATCATACCGAGCATTGTCAAATGTTCATAATGTCTGCATCTGCTCCTGCAATAGGTCTGTCACCTAGCGGCGCATTAAGGACATAATTCTTCTATGCATCAACGAGGACCCAGTCTGCATCATTGCTACTATCATCCTTCAACTTAGTTTTCTCTAGGAACATATCATAAATAAAACGGGGAAGCTATACGCGAGAAATTGATCTACAACATAGATATGCAAATACTATCAGGACTAAGTTCATGATAAATTTAAGTTCAATTAATCATATTACTTAAGAACTCCCACTTAGATAGACATCCCTCTAGTCATCTAAATGATCACGTGATCCATATCAAGTAAACCATCTCTGATCATCACGTGAGATGGAGTAGTTTTCAATGGTGAACATCACTATGTTGATCATATCTACTATATGATTCACGCTCGACCTTTCGGTCTTAGTGTTCCGAGGCCATATCTGCATATGCTAGGCTCATCAAGTTTAACCTGAGTATTCTGCGTGTGCAAAACTGGCTTGCACCCGTTGTAGGTGAACGTAGAACTTATCACACCCGATCATCATGTGGTGTCTCGGCACGACGAACTGTCGCAATGGTGCATACTCAGGGAGAACACTTGTACCTTGAAATTTAGTGAGAGATCATCTTATAATACTACCGTTGTACTAAGCAAAATAAGATGCATAAAAAGATAAACATCACATGCAATCAAATAAGTGATATGATATGGCCATCATCATCTTGTGCCTTTGATCTCCATCTCCGAAGGACCGTCATGATCACCGTTGTCACTGGATTGACACCTTGATCTCCATCGAAGCATCGTTGTCGTCTCGCCAACTATTGCTTCTACGACTATTGCTACCACTTAGTGATAAAGTAAAGCAATTACATGGCGATTGCATTTCATACAATAAAGCGACAACCATATGGCTCCTGCCAGTTGCTGATAACTATTACAAAACATGATCATCTCATAAACAAATTATATATCATCACGTCTTGACCATATCACATCATAGCAAGCCCTAAAAAAACAAGTTAGACGTCATCTACTTTGTTGTTGCAAGTTTTACGTGGCTGCTACGAGCTTCTAGCAAGAACCGTTCTTACCTACGCATCAAAACCACAATGATTTTTCGTCAAGTGTGTTGTTTTAACCTTCAACAAGGACCGGGCGTAGTCAAACTCGATTCAACTAAAGTTGGAGAAACAGACACCCACTAGCCACCTGTGTGCGAGGCACGGCGGTAGAACCAGTCTCATGAACGCGGTCATGTAATGTCGGTCTGGGCCGCTTCATCCAACAATACCGCCGAATCAAAGTATGACATGCTGGTAAGCAGTATGGCTATTATCGCCCATAACTCTTTGTGTTCTACTCGTGCATATAACATCTACACATAGACCTGGCTCTGATACCACTGTTGGGGAATGTAGTATTTCAAAATTTTGCCTACGATCACGCAAGATCTATCTAGGAGAAGAATTGCAACGAGCGGGGAGAGTGTGTCCACATACCCTCGTAGACCGAAAGCGGAAGCGTTTAGTAACGCGGTTGATGTAGTCGAATGTCTTCCTGATCCAACCGATCCAAGTACCAAATGCACGGCACCTCCGTGATCTACACACGTTCAGCTCGGTGACGTCTCTCGAACTCTTGATCCAGTTGAGGCCGAGGGAGAGTTTCGTCAGCACGACAGCGTGGTGACGGTGATGATGAAGTTACCAGTGCAGGGCTTCGCCTAAGCACTACGATGATAAAACGGAGGTGTGTTTCTGTGGAGGGGGGCACCGCACACGGCTAAAAGATCAACTTCTATGTTCTAGGGTGCCCCCTGCCACCGTATATAAAGGAGGGAGGGGAAGCTGGCTGGCCAGGCTAGGGCGCACCGGGAGAAGGGGGGTCCTACTAGGACTCCAAGTCCTAGTAGGTTTCCACCTAAAGGAGAAGAGGGAAGGAAGGGAGAGGGGGGCCGCGCCCCCAACCCCTTGTCCAATTCAAACTGGCCTTGGGGGGCACGTGCCACCTCCTGGGTGCCGCCTCTCCTTCCCACTAAGCCCCACTAAGGCCTATCAACTCCTCGGGGGGTCCCGATAACGTCCCGTTACCCCGGAAAATACCCGAACTTCTCGAGAACCATTTCGATGTCCGAATATAGTCATCCAATATATCGATCTTTATGTCTCGACCATTTCAAGACTCCTCGTCATGCCCGTGATCACATCCGGGACTCCGGACAACCTTCGGTACATCAAAACACATAAACTCATAATATCGATCGTCACTAAACATTAAGCGTGCGGACCCTACGAGTTCGAGAACTATGTAGACATGACCGAGACTCATCTCCGGTCAATAACCAACAGGGGAACCTGGATGCTCATATTGGATCCTACATATTCTACGAAGATCTTTATTGGTCAAACCGCATAACAACATACGTTGTTCCCTTTGTCATCGGTATGTTACTTGCCCGAGATTCGAGCGTCGGTATCATCATACCGAGTTCAATCTCGTTACCGGCAAGTCTCTTTACTCATTCCATAATGCATCATCCCGCAAATAACTCATTAGTCACATTGCTTGCAAGGCTTATAGTGATGAGCATTACCGAGAGGGCCCCGAGATACCTCTCCGATACACGGAGTGGCAAATCCTAATCTTGATCTATGCCAATGATAACCCACAAGTATAGGGGATCACAACAGTTTTCGAGGGTAGAGTATTCAACCCAAGTTTATTGATTCGACACAAGGGGAGCCAAAGAATATTCTCAAGTATAAGCAGCTGAGTTGTCAATTCAACCACACCTAGAAACTTAATATCTGCAGCAAGGTATTTAGTAGCAAAGTAATATGATAGTAGTGGTAACGGTAGCAAAAGGTAATGATAACAAAAGTAATGTTTTTGGTATTTTGTAGTGATGATAACAATAGCAACGGAAACGTAAATAAGCGAAGAACAATATATGGAAAGCTCGTAGGCAATGGATCCGTGATAGAGAATTATGTCGGATGCGGTTCATCATGTAATAGTCATAACCTAGGGTGACACAGAACTAGCTCCAATTCATCAATGTAATGTAGGCATGTATTCCGAATATAGTCATACATGCATATGGAAAAGAACTTGCATGGCATCTTTTGTCCTACCCTCCCGTGGTAGCGGGGTCCTAGCGGAAACTAAGGGATATTAAGGCCTCCTTTTAATAGAGTACCGGACCAAAGCATTAACACATAGTGAATACATGAACTCCTCAAACTACGGTCATCACCGGGAGTGGTCCCGATTATTGTCACTTCGGGGTTGCCGGATCATAACACATAGTAGGTGACTATAGACTTGCAATATAGGATCAAGAACTCTCATATATTTATGAAAACATAATAGGTTCAGATCTGAAATCATGGCACTCAGGCCCTAGTGACAAGCATTAAGCATAGCAAATTCATAGCAACATCAATCTCAGAACATAGTGGATATAGGGATCAAACCCTAACAAAACTAAGTCGATTACATGATAAATCTCATCCAACCCATCACCGTCCAGCAAGCCTACGATGGAATTACTCACGCACGGCGGTGAGCATCATGAAATTGGTGATGGAGGAAGATTGATGACGACGACAGCGACGGATTGCCCTCTCCGGAGCCCCGAACGGACTCCAGATCAGCCCTCCCAAGAGGTTTTAGGGCTTGGCGGCGGCTCCGTATCGTAAAACGTGATGAATCCTTCTCCTTGATTTTTTTCTCCCCGAAAGTGAATATATAGAGTTGGAGTTGAGGTCGGAGGAGCTCCAGGGGGCCCACGAGGTAGGGGCGCCCAGGGGGGCAGGCGCGCTCCCACCCTCGTGGATAGGGTGTGGGCCCCCTGGTCTTGATCTTTTACCAGTATTTTTTATTATTTCCAAAAATACACTCCGTGGAGTTTTAGGTCATTCCGATAACTTTTGTTTCTGCACATAAATAACACCATGGCAATTCTGCTGAAAACAACATCAGTCCAGGTTAGTTCCATTCAAATCATGCAAGTTAGAGTCCAAAACAAGGGCAAAAGTGTTTGGAAAAGTAGATACGACGGAGACGTATCAACTCCCTCAAGCTTAAAACTTTGCTTGTCCTCAAGCAATTCAGTTGATAAACTGAAAGTCATAAAGAAAAACTTTTACAAACTTTGTTTCCTCTTGTTGTTGTAAATATGTAAATCCAACATTCAAGTTTTCAGCAAAGATTATAAACCAACTATATTCACAATAACGCGTAGATCTCATGTTTACTCATATCAATGGAATAATCAACTAGCGAGCAATAATAACAAATCTCGGATGACAACACTTTCTCAAAACAATCATAATATGATATTACAAGATGGTATCTCGCTAGCCCTTTCTGAGACCGCAAAACATAAATGCAGAGCACCTTTAAAGATCAAGGACTGACTAGACATTGTAATTCATGGTAAAAGAGATCCAGTCAAGTCATACTCAATGTAAACTAACAGTAATGAATGCAAATGACAGTGGTGCTCTCCAACTGGTGCTTTTTAATAAGAGGATGATGACTCAACATGAAAGTAAATAGATAGGCCCTTCACAGAGGGAAGCAGGGATTTGTAGATGTGCCAGAGCTCGGTTTTGAAATAGAGATGAATACTATTTTGAGCGGTATACTTTCATAGACAACATAACAACCAAGAGATGGCGATATCTTCCATGCTACACACATTATAGGCGGTTCCCAAACAGAATGGTAAATTTTATACTCCCCCTCCACCAACAAGCATCAATCCATGGTTTGCTCGAAACAACGAGTGCCTCCAACTAACAAGAGTCCCAGGGGGAGGTTTGTTTGCAATTATTTTGATTTGATTTGCATAAATCATGGGACTGGGCATCCCGGTGACCAGCCATTTTCTCGTGAGTGAGGAGCGGAGTCCACTCCTCTTGAGAATAACCCGCCTAACATGGAAGATACGGATAGCCCTAGTTGATACATGAGCTATTCGAGCATACAAAACATGATATTTATTTGAAGGTTTAGAGTTTGGCACATACAAATTTACTTGGAACGGCAGGTAGATACCGTATATAGGTACGTATGGTGGACTCATATGGAATAACTTTGGGGTTTATGGGATTGGATGCACAAGCAGTATTCCCGCTTAGTACAAGTGAAGGCTAGCAAAAGACTGGGAAGCGATCAGCTAGAGAGCGACAACAGTCATGAACATGCATTAAAATTAATCAACACCGAATGCAAGCATGAGTAGGATATAATGCACCATGAACATAAATATCGTAGAGGCTATGTTGATTTTGTTTCAACTACATGCGTGAACATGTGCCAAGTTAAGCCACTCGAATCGTTCAAAAGAGGATACCACCCTATCATACCACATCACAACCATTTTAATAGCATGTTGGCACGAAAGGTAAACCATTATAAGCTCCTAGCTAATTAAGCATGTCATAAGAAACTATGATCTCTAATTGTCATTACAAACATGTTTATTCATAATAGGCTGAATCAGGAACGATGAACTAATCATATTCACAAAAACAAGAGAGGTCGAGTTCATACCAGCTGTTCTCATCTCAGTCAGTCCATCATATATCGTCATAATTGCGTTTCACTTGCACGAGCGAACGATGTGGATAATTATAATAGTGCACATGCATTGGACTAAGCTGGAATCTGCAAGCATTCAATAAACAGGAGAAGACAAGGCAATATGGGCTCTTTTGTCAGGTCAATAATAATGCATATAAGAGCCACTTCAACAATTTAATCATGGTCTTCTCCAGCGACCCCCAAGGAAAAGAAAAGAAATAAAACTATTTACACGGGAAAGCTCCCAACAAGCAAAAGAAGAACAGGAAATATTTTTGGGTTTTCTTTTTAATTACTACTACAATCATATAAATTAAGGCTAGCTAAAAGCTACAACTAATTTTTTGGTTTTTCTTAAGGTTTATAAACACACAAGAAGAAAACATAAAAAGAGAAAATAAACTAGCATGGATGATACAATGAAAAAGTATGAGCACCGACATCTAGCAATGAGTGTGTGAACATGAATGTAATGTCGGTGAGAAATACGTACTCCCCCAAGCTTAGGCTTTTGGCCTAAGTTTGTCTAATGCCACGATTGGCCTGGTGGATATCCATAGTAATAGTTGGGGTCGTACTGCGAAGAAGAAGAGTCTGATTGCCACTGGTTGGCAATCATCTCCGGATCCCACTAGTAATTAGACTGTCGTGGAGGATCAACTTGTGGTTCCGACTCTGGCTCTGTGGCTGATGTAGGGTTTCGGTAGGCGTGAATAGCCTCCAATGGAACAAGGTACTTGCCTGCAGATAAATCAAACAAGGAAGGGGCAGGCAGGGTAATAGTCTCAGGATGATGTTTATCAAAGAACAATTTGTATTTGAGCTCATTTCCCCTATTCTTGACAATAAAATCATGTGCTACCATACTCTTATAATCTAAATAAACAGGAAGCAGCAATTTTTCTTCCTTCTCATAATGCCTAATAGGTATGTTAAAATGTGCAGCTAGGCGCGAGGCGAAGATGCCTCCAAAGACTGGGCCCTTAGTACGGTTAAGATTTAACCGCTTTGCAATAATAGCACCCATGCTGGATGTATCATCACGAAATAAGGCGTGGCACAAAATAACAATATCAGGGGCACTCAGGTTTCCACAGTTTCCACGCCCAATTAAGCATCTACCAGCAAATATAGCAAACTAACGTAGAACAGGAAAGTGTATGCTAGTAGTTCGTGCATCGGAAACCTTCCTCGTTTCCCCTACAGTGATGGTATCAATAAACCCATCCACATCACCGCAATGTGGTTCCTCTGTGATGCCCTCGAAAGGGATCAAAGAAACCCGACAAAAATCATGAAGTGACATCTCCTTATGCTCATCATATAAATAAAACTCCACCGTAGGTGGTGAGCTCCTAGCATGGAAATGAAAATTTTGCACAAAGATATTGGTGAGTAAGAGATACTGTTCGTGCTGGTCGTGGAGGAAGGTGGTGAGGCCTGCATTCTCAGCCAATTCATAGAAATCATCATAAATCCCGGCTGCTCTCAAGAAATCATGACAAGGCCATTCACACGGCCGAACCTCCGCGATGCGAGGCAGATTATATTTGGGCTTCTTTGCTTCTTCCTTTTGCTTTTCCTTCGAGCTTCGGCTTGATGAGTCCCTCAAAAATCTCTTCATTATTTTCTGAAAAATTCTGAAATTTTTAGTAACTTCAAATAAAAGTGAACCAAACTCAACAAAATTGATAGCAACTACTCCTACAAGTTCCTAGAGCCTATATCATGCATCAAAACTACTTGGAACCACATAAATTTGACATGCAAGCTCAAGAACAGGGTCACCTAGGCATCAAAAATATGCAATGAATAAAGCACTAGAACAAAAACTAATTGTACCAATGGAGGAGTCACATACCAAGGAACAATCCCCCAAAGTAGTTTTGTGAGAGGTGCTTGGAGCAAGGAGATCGAAAATGGCAGCAAAATGAGCTTGGACTCGGGTTTGAGCTGGATAATGGTGTTTGTGGGAGGAAGAAGGAGTGTGTGGGTGTAGGAATAAGTGGAGGAGGGCCACTGTGGGCCCACGAGGCAGGGGGCGCGCCCTCCACCCTCGTGGCCAGGTGGATGCCCTCCTGTTGTGTTCTCAGTGCCAAATATTCTCAAATATTCCAGAAAAAATCGTATTTAAATTTCAGGGCATTTGGAGAACTTTTATTTTCGGGGTATTTTTATATTGCATGGATAATTCAGATAACAGACAGAAAATACTATTTTTATTTTATTTAATATAAATAACAGAAAGTAAAAAGAGGGTACAGAGAGTTGTGCTTTCTAAATTCATCCATCTCATGTTCATCAAAAGGAATCCACTAACAAGGTTGATCAAGTCTTGTTAACAAACTCATTCCGAATAATATGGAACCGGAGAATTTTTGAATAACACTAGGTTACCTCAACGGGGATATGCACATCCCCAACAATAAGAATATCATATTTCTTCTTGACAATAGGTAGAGGAAATTCAAAACCTCCAAAAATAATCGATGGAATTTTTCCAATAGGGTTTATGCTATGAACTTGAGGTTGTTTCCTCGGAAAGTGTACAGTGTGCTCATTGCCATTAACATGAAAAGTGACATTGCCTTTGTTGCAATCAATAACAGCCCCTGCAGTATTCAAAAAAGGTCTTCCAAGAATAATAGACATACTATCGTCCTCAGGAATATCAAGAATAACAAAGTCCATTAAAATAGTAACGTTTGCAACTACAACAGGCACATCCTCACAAATACCGACAGGTATAGCAGTTGATTTATCAGCCATTTGCAAAGATATTTTAGTAGGTGTCAACTTATTCAAATCAAGTCTATGATATAAAGAGAGAGGCATAACACTAATACCGGCTCCAAGATCACATAAAGCAGTTTTAACATAGTTTCTTTTAATGGAGCATGGTATAGTGGGTACTCATGGATCTCCAAGTTTCTTTGGTATTCCACCCTTAAAAGTATAATTAGCAAGCATGGTGGAAAATTAAGCTTCTGGTATATTTCTTTTATTAGCAACAATTTCTTTCATGTACTTAGCATAAAGATTCATTTTAAGCATATCAGTTAATCACATACGCAAAAAGATAGGTCTAATCATTTCAACAAAGCGCTCAAAATCCTCATCATCCTTTTTCTTGGATGGTTTCAGAGGAAAAGGCATGGGTTTCTGAACCCATGGTTCTCTTTCTTTACCATGTTTCCTAGAAACAAAGTCTCTCTTATCATAACGTTGATTCTTTGATTGTGGGTTATCAAGATCAACAACAGGTTCAATTTCTATATCATTATCATTACTAGGTTGAGCATCAACATGAACATTATCATTTACATTATCACTAGTTTCATGTTCATTACCAGATTGTGTTTCAGCATCAGAAATAGAAATATCATTGGGATTCTCAGGTGTGTTAGCAATAGGTTCACTAGAAGCATGCAAAGTCCTATCATTTTTCTTTTTCTTCCTTTTAGAAGGACTAGGTGCATCTATATTATTTCTCTGAGAATCTTGCTCAATTCTCTTAGGGTGGCCTTCAGAACACAAAGGTTCCTGAGTCATTTTACCATTTCTAGTAGCCACTCTAACAGCAAAATCATTATTCTTACTATTCAATTCATTGAGCAAATCATTTTGAGCCTTAAGTACTTGTTCTACTTGAGTGGTAACCATAGAAGCATGTTTACTAATAAGTTTAAGTTCACCTTTAACATTATCCATATAATCACCCAAGTGTTCAAGCATATCATCACTGCATTTTAATTCTCTACCAAAATAAGCATTGAAGTCTTCTTGCTTAACCATAAATTTATCAAACTCATCTAAGCATGGGCTAGCAAACTTAGTAAATGGGATTTCGGCTTTATCATATCTATAGAGAGAATTTACCTTTACTACCTGTGTCGGATTATCAAGACCATGTGTTTCTTCAATAGGAGATGGATTAAAATTATGCATTTCTTCGACAGGCGGCAAATTAAGACCATGTATTTCTTCAATAGGAGGTAAATTGTTAACATCTTCAGCTTTAATACCCTTTTCTTTCATAGATTTTTTTGCCTCTTGCATATCTTTGGGACTGAGAAATAGAACACCCCTTTTCTTCGGAGTTGGTTTAGGAATAGGCTCAGGAGTTGGCTCGGGAAGTGTCCAATTATTTTCATTTGACAACATATTATTCAATAGCATTTCAGCTTCATCCGGTGTTCTCTCCCTGAAAACAGAACCAGCACAACTATCCAGGTAATCTCTGGAAGCATCGGTTAGTCCATTATAAAAGATATCAAGTATTTCATTTTTCTTAAGAGGATGATCAGGCAAAGCATTAAGTAATTGGAGAAGCCTCCCCCAAGCTTGTGGGAGACTCTCTTCTTCAATTTGCAAAAAAAAATATCCCTTAAGGCAGCTTGTTTCTTATGAGCAGGGAAATATTTAGCAGAGAAGTAATAAATCATATCCTGGGGACTACGCACACAACCAGGATCAAGAGAATTAAACCATATCTTAGCATCACCCTTTAATGAGAACGGAAATATTTTAAGGATATAAAAGTAGCGAGTTCTCTCATCATTAGTGAACAGGGTAGATATATCATTTAATTTAGTAAGATGTGCCACAACAGTTTCAGATTCATAGCCATAAAAAGGATCAGATTCAACCAAAGTAATTATATCAGGATCAATAGAGAATTCATAATCCTTATCAGTAACACAGATAGGTGAAGTAGCAAAAGTAGGGTCAGGTTTCATTCTAGCATTAAGGGATTGCTGCTTCCATTTAGCTAATAACCTCTTTAGATCATATCTATCATTGCAAGCTAAAATAGCTCTAGTAGCTTCTTCATCCATAACATAACCCTCAGGAACAACAGACAATTCATATTTATTAGGGGGAGAGTCTTCATCATCACTTTCATCAATATTATTAGTTTCAATAATTTCATTCTCTCTAACCCTAGCAAGTTGTTCATCAAGAAATTCACCAAGTGGCACAGTAGTATCAAGTATAGAAGTAGTTTCATCATAAGTATCATGCATAGTAGAAGTGGCAACATCAATAACATGCGACATATCAGAATGAATGGCAGAAGCAGGTTTAGGTGTCGCAAGCTTACTCAAAACAGAAGGTGAATCAAGTGCAGAGCTAGATGGCAGTTCCTTACCTCCCCTCGTAGTTGAGGGATAAATCTTGGTTCTTGGATCTTTCAAGTTCTTCATAATGATAAGCAGATATAAATCCCAGGTGACTCAAAGAATAGAGCTATGCTCCCCGGAAACGGCGCCAGAAAATAGTCTTGATAACCCACACGTATAGGGGATCGCAATAGTTTTTGAGGGTAGAGTATGCAACCCAAATTTATTGATTCGACACAAGGGGAGCCAAAGAATATTCTCAAGTATTAGCAGCTGAGTTGTCAATTCAACCACACCTGGAAACTTAATATCTGAAGCAAGGTATTTAGTAGCAAAGTAACATGATAGTAGTGGTAACGGTAGCAAAAGGTAATGATAACAAAAGTAATGTTTTTGGTATTTTGTAGTGATGATAACAATAGCAACGGAAAAGTAAATAAGCAAAGAACAATATATGGAAAGCTCGTAGGCAATGGATCGGTGATAGAGAATTATGCCGGATGCGGTTCATCATGTAACAGTCATAACCTAGGGTGACACAAAACTAGCTCCAATTCATCAATGTAATGTAGGCATGTATTCCGAATATAGTCATACGTGCTTATGGAAAAGAACTTGCATGACATCTTTTGTCCTACCCTCCCGTGGCAGCGGGGTCCTAGCGGAAACTAAGGGATATTAAGGCCTCCTTTTAATACAGTACCGGACCAAAGCATTAACACATAGTGAATACATGAACTCCTCAAACTACGGTCATCACCGGGAGTGGTCCCGATTATTGTCACTTTGGGGTTGCCGGATCATAACACATAGTAGGTGACTATAGACTTGCAAGATAGGATCAAGAACTCTCATATATTGATGAAAACATAATAGGTTCAGATCTGAAATCATGGCACTCGGGCTCTAGTGACAAGCATTAAGCATAGCAAAGTCATAGCAACATCAATCTCAGAACATGGTGGATACTAGGGATCAAACCCTAACAAAACTAACTCGATTAGATGATAAATCTCATCCAACCCATCACCGTCCAGCAAGCCTACGATGGAATTATTCACGCACGGCGGTGAGCATCATGCAATTGGTGATGGAGGAAGGTTGATGATGACGAAGGCGACGGATTCCCCTCTCCGGAGCCCCGAATGGACTCTAGATCAGCCCTCCCGAGAGGTATTAGGGCTTGGCGGTGGCTCCGTATCATAAAACGTGATGAATCCTTCTCCTTGATTTTTTTTCTCCCCGAAAGTGAATATATAGAGTTGGAGTTGAGGTCAGAGGAGCTCCAGGGGGCCCACGAGGTAGGGGGCGCGCCTAGGGGGCAGGCGCGCCCCACACCCTCGTGGCTAGGGGGGCCGAGAACTTTTTTTTCTGCACATAAATAACACCATGGCAATTCTGCTGAAAACAACGTCAGTCCGGCTTAGTTCCATTCAAATCATGCAAGTTAGAGTCCAAAACAAGGGCAAAAGTGTTCGGAAAAGTAGATACGACGGAGACGTATCATCCAACTCAACAAACACCATCAGAGACACCTATAGAGCATCTTTATAATCACCCATTTACGTTGTGACGTTTGATAGCACACAAGGTGTTCCTCCGGTATTCGGGAGTTGCATAATCTCATAGTCAGAGGAACATGTATAAGTCATGATGAAAGCAATAGCAATAAAACTAAACGATCATTTGTGCTAAGATAACATATGGGTCTTGTCCATCACATCATTCTCTAATGATGTGATCCCGTTCATCAAATGACAACACATGTCTATGGCTAGGAAACTTAACCATCTTTGATTAACGAGCTAGTCAAGTAGAGGCATACTAGGGACACTGTATTTGTCTATGTATTCACACATGTAGTAAGTTTCCTGTTAATACAATTCTAGCATGAATAATAAACATTTATCATGATATAAGGAAATAGAAATAACAACTTTATTATTGCCTCTAGGGCATATTTCCTTCAGAACTCGGCCCACATCTTTTGTATCGGACTATGTTCTATGCCGGATTGCTATGTTCTATGCTCAAGTACGTAGAAACATCGTTTGCATGGTTTTGTATGGATTTGGGGTATGCCATATGAGGGATGCGGCTGTGGAACAAAAGAAATGAGGTGTGCCTGATCACCTTCAGGGGACGCGTCTGCGGGCGTATATGGGGTCAAATTAGGTGACCGCGGCTGTAGATACTTTTATACCCAGCTCGGACGTACTATTTCTTAAAAGCATTTCTAGAGATGCATTCCGTCAACGGCATCGACGAACCAACCTCATGGATAGGAACACGCCAGCTGGCCTTACTGCGTGCCGGTGTCGGCTAGGATCTGGTACATGTACATCTCCCCTGCAGGTACTTCTAGGGCGTGTTTGGTTGCCCGCATCCAGCCCAGCCAGGCCCGCGCGAGAAGGGGGAGGCCTATTTGCTTGCCTGGTTTTCCTGTTGGGCCTGCATCGCACGCTTCTCAAAGCAGCCCAGAGCCTGGCTCACTGGAAACGCTCGGATCGTCAGTTTCTCGCGAGCCAGGCTGAGTGCGGCGTGAGGTCGCATGGGCGGGTGCGACGCGAGTAACGGTGTCCTAGACTAGGGGGTACTCACCACATCGTCTCCCGACCAGGTGGATCGGGCCGAGGACCCCCATGGCGGTTTACTCATGGGCCACTTCAGGCAGCCCATGCCGCATATAAGGAATATTCCGCAAGACTTGATGATCAAGACAAGGACTCCTCTCCACCAACGTATTCGACTAGGAATCTTGTTATCCTAGACCTACATTATATAAGCCGAGGCCAGGCTAGTCGATAGGTCATTTTGACATTATTCATCATACCCTCAGGTTTTAGGCCACAACATATGATCTCGAGGTAGATTAACTCTGTAATCATACACATTGAATATACTCAAGCAGGAGTAGGGTTTTACCTCTTAGAGAGGGCCCGAACCTGGGTAAACACTGTGCCCTCGCCTCCTGTTACCATTGATCCACAGATGCACAGTTCGGGACCCCCTACCCGAGATCTGCCGGTTTTGACACCGACAACGAGGGCGAGGGGGATGGCGGGAGATGGAAATCTGGCACGCTGTCCCGATGCCAAATCTAGCCTCACCCCTCTTTCACTCGCTCACCCATAGCCACTACCCCTTTCTTCCCTACTGCCTCACCACCGGCGGCAGCTGCGATTTCAGATCTGCACTAGAGCCGGCGGCGGCGGCAGAAGAGGCAGCGGCGTTTGCGGCGGATCTGGTGCTCCCCTTGCTGTTGGCCACCGTCTGGTCGACCTAGTCTGTGCCATGGCTCCCCCTACGCCATCCTCGTCTCCGATGCAGGTAAGTAGCACCCTTCCCCACTTTGATAGCTCGGTGGTTAGGCCGTTAGGCTAGGTGTAGGATCGATTTCCCACTGAACGAACCATCGATGTCGACTAGGTTATGGCCGCACAGATGAGGCTCATAATCCAGGAAGCAACACTGATTAGTGTGATTCAGGCATGGGTCATGTTCATGCACCAGAGAGCTGTTCGTCGTGCTGGGAGACCTTTAATCCTCTATGGTCCATTGTTTCTCCGGGAATAGGAGAGGATCCAAAATCTGAACTACATCTACAACTGCAATGACGTCGAGGCTCTGTGGATGCTTCGAATGAAAAGAGCACCATTTTCTAGGCTTGTCGAGACCTTCAGGAGCAGGGGGCTGCTACAAGATAGCATCAACACCAGTGTCGAAGAGCAAGTGGCCATATTCCTCCATGTTGTTGGCCATAACCAGAGGTTCAGGGTCATTCACAAAACGATCACGAGATCAATGGAGACCATCTCTAGGTACTTCAAGAAGGTGCATTTTGCTATTGAGGAGCTTAGAGGAGAGATGATCAGGAGACCATCTGGTCAGACTTCACCCAAGATTCACGGAAGCCCAAGATGGTATCCATACTTCAAGGTGAGCACTGACAATATACACTTTTCATGGCTTGATATGCTTGTATTGTTAAAGTTGAGCACTAACACAAGCTTGTGATGCCATTTTTAGGATTGCATTGGGGAAATAGATGGTACTCATTTCACTGCCAGAGTTCCTAGGTCACAATCTGCAGCATACAGGGGGAGGAAGCACTACACAAGCCAGACTGTGCTTGTTGCTATTGACTTTGATATGAAGTTCACATATGTGCTGGCTGGCTGGGAGGGGTCAGCGCATGATGCTAACATTCTCAGTGACAGCATGAGTCGACCTGATGGGATCAACATCCCCGACGACAAGTTCTACCTTGGAGATGCTGGCTATGCATGTCGGCCGGGTATTTTTCCACCCTTCAGGAAAACCAGGTACCATCTCAACGAGTTCTCTGGCAGGAACTATCCTAGGACTGCACATGCGCTATTTAATCTCGGACACTCCAACCTTAGAGTAACTGTTGAGAGGGAATTTGGAGCTCTGAAGAATAGGTTTAAGATCCTGGATCAGAAGCAATTCCACCCATACAACACTCAGGTTAAGCTAGTTCTTGCTTATTGCATTCTGCATAACTGGATCCTCCAGTGGGGCTTTGATGAACACGTGCCTGAGGAGGAAGAGGTCGAGCCTGACGATGTTGTTAGCTCCGGCCATGTTGTGGAGGCATTTGACAATGATGCTTGGAAGAACAAAATGTTGGAGTGGGCAGAGGCAATGTGGCCTAATAGAGGTCAGTGCAGGATTTGAAGAAGATGGAAGAAGAAGAAGACGAAGAAGCTATAGCAGAAACAGCAGTAGCAGTAGCAGAAGCAACATCAGAAGCAAAAGCAGAGGAAGGGTAAGAGGAAGATCTGGTTGCAACAACACCGATGAACTATCCCCTATTTAGCCAATGGCTCTTAATAATTTGAACTATCATTTGATAGTAGTTAGGATGAACTGTCATTTTTAAGTAGCTGGCGCTACATGTTCAGATTCTATGTGGTAAGCTCACCACTAGTTCGAAGTGGTGACAACACCTTATGCAGGTTGCAACCAAACACCTGTCATATGTGCGCCTAATGCAATGCGGGCAACCAAACGCCGGGTCAAAAATGGTTGTCTGATGCAACTAGGGGCATGCAGGCAACCAAACTATGTGCATCTGGGGTTTTTTTGGCCTGCATCCCCTCAAACCGGCTCACTAGAGCCATACTCGCCAGGCCAGGCTGGATTGGCAATGTAACCAAACATGCCCCTAGGGCGTGTTTGGTTGCCCGCATCCAGCCCAAACAGGCCCGTGCGGGAAGGGAGAGGCCTGTTTGGTTGCTTGGTTTTCCTGTTGGGCCTGCATCGCACTCTTCTCAAAGCAGCCCAGAGCCTGGCTCGCTGGAAACGCTCGAATCAATAGTTTCTCGCGAGCCAGGCTGAGTGCGGTGAGAGGTCACATGGGTGTGTGCGACGCGAGGGTGAGGGGGGATGGTGGGAGATGGAAATCTGGCGCGCCGTCCCGACGCCAAATTTAGCCTCACCCCCTTCACTCACTCACCCATAGCCACTATCCCCTTTCTTCCCTACTGCCTCACCACCGGCGGCAGCTGCAATTTCAGATCTATGCTAGAGGTGCCGGCGGCGGCATTTACGGCGGATCTGGTGCTCCCCTTGCTATTGGCCACCATCTGGTCGACCTAGTTTGTGCCATGGCTCCCCCTATGCCGTCCTCGTCTCTGATGCCGGTAAGCAGCACCCCCTCCCCCCTTTGTTAGCTCAGTGGTTAGGCCGTTAGGCTAGGTGCAGGATAGATTTCCCACTGAACGAACCGTCGATGTTGACTAGGTTACGGACGCACGGATGAGGCTGATAAGCCAAGCAGCAACATTGATTAGTGTGATTCAGGCATGGATCATGTTCATGCACCAGAGAGTTTTTCGTCGTGCTGGGAGACCTTTGATCCGCTATGGTCCATTATTTCTCCGGGAACAAGAGAGGATCCAAAATCTGAACTACATCTACAACTACAATGACATCGAGGCTCTGTGGATGCTTCGAATGAAAAGAACACCATTTGCCAGGCTTGTCGAGACCTTCTAGCGTAGGGGGCTACTACAAGATAGCATCAACACCAGTGTCGAAGAGCAAGTGGCCATGTTCCTCCATGTTGTTGGCCATAACCATAGGTTCAGGGTCATTCACAACACATTCAGGAGATCAATGGAGACCATCTCTAGGTACTTCAAGCAAGTGCTTTTTTCTATTGGGGAGCTTAGAGGAGAGATGATCAGGAGACCATCTGGTCAGACTCCACCCAAGATTTGCGGAAGCCCAAGATGGTATCCATACTTCAAGGTGAGCATTGACAATATACACTTTTCATGGCTTGATATGCTTGTATTGTTCAAGTTGAGCACTGACACATGCTTGTGATGCCATTTTCAGGATTGCATTGGGGCAATAGATGGTACTCATGTCACTGCCAGAGTTCCTAGGTCACAGTCTGCAGCATACAGGGGGAGGAAGCGCTACACAAGCTAGAATGTGCTTGCTGCTGTTGACTTTGATCTGAAGTTCACATATGTGCTGGCTAGCTGGGAGGGGTCAGCGCATGATGCTAACATTCTCAGTGACAGCATGAGTCGACCTGATGGGATCAACATCCCCGACGACAAGTTCTACCTTGGAGATGCTGGCTATGCATATCGGCCGAGTATTCTTCCACCCTTCAGGAAAACCAGGTACCATCTCAATGAGTTCTCTGGTAGGAACTATCCTAGGAGTGCACAGGAGCTGTTTAATCTTAGACACTCCAGCCTTAGAGTAAATGTTGAGAGGGCATTTGGAGCTCTGAAGAATAGGTTTAAGATCCTGGATCAGAAGCCATTCGACCCATACTCCACTCAGGTTAAGCTAGTTCTTGCTTGTTGCATTCTGCATAACTAGATCCTCCAGTGGGGCTTTGATGAACACGTTCCTGAGGAGGAAGAGGTCGAGCTTGACGATGTTGTTAGCTCCGACCATGGTGTGGAGGCATTTGACAATGACGCTTGGAAGAACAAAAGGTTGGAGTGGGAAGAGGCAATGTGGCTTAACAGAGTTTAGTGCAAGATTTGAAGAAGATGGAAGAAGAAGAACCAGGAGCAGTAGCAGCAGAAGCATCAACAGAAGCAGAAGAAGTAGAGGAAGAGGAAGATCTAGTAGCAGCAACACCAATGAACTATCCCCTATTTAGCCAATGGCTCTTAATAATTTGAACTGTCATTTGATAGTAGTTAGGATGAAATGTCATTTGTTTAAGTAGCTGGCGCTACATGTTCAGATTATGTGTGGTAAGCTCACCACTAGTTCGAAGTGGTGACAACACCTTATGCTGGTTGCAACCAAACACCATGTCATATGTGCGCCTAATGCAATGCGGGCAACCAAACGCCGGGTCAAAAATGGTTGTCTCATGCAACTAGGGGCATGCAGGCAACCAAACTATGTGCATCTATTTTTTTGGCCTGCATCCCCTCAAACCGGCTCACTAGAGCCAGGCTCGCCGGGCCAGGCTGGATTGGTAATGTTGCCAAACACGCCCCTAACGATGCAACCGCGGTTTCTGTTCAGCTATCTATCTACACTGGCTCATATATACTGCCCAGCACTCGCCGCCCCATCACGCGTCTTGAACAATGTCTATACATCTGACCCGCGGTTGTACAACGTATTGTGCCAGGGACAATTTAATGACACCGCAGGCGACTGCTTGATTAACAATCTCAGACAATTGATTCAAATAATGTGCCCCAAGGCCACCGTGCCCAGAAAACCCGTTGCGAAACTTTGTCCACTAAGAAGGTACAAACAATATACACCGACACAGTGAGATACCACCGAATGATGCTATGTCTAGGGCATAGCTGAAGTACAAGGGTCCCAGACGTTAACGATGTGAGTACCGGCATTGGACAATGCAATGCCCTTGACTGACTGACCACCAAATCGACGGTGTAGTAAATGAGTCAAACCGCACCTCGGCTCTCTCCTTCTCCTGTGCCAGCCGCCACCAATGGTCATGTTTCGTCAAACTCGCACCACAAACAAGAAATATTTGGGCACATATCTAAATTATTTCATGTACGCCGATGTGATGTGCACAAAAGAAGACAACACTCCACTGTTAAGTTTTTTTGGTGGCTCCATTGTTAATGACTTAACAAAAAACTTAATAAAACAAAAATAGAACAAAAGGACCTAACTAGCAAACAATAAGAAACTCGGAAAAGCCTAAGTTAGTTTTCCTATCAGAAACTGGGAAAAGCGATGAGTACGTTAATAATCTGAGATGGGGATTAGGTCTCCGGCATTGTATCATACATCCAGGCACGGGTAAGAGTGCTGGTATCGCCCTCTTCTATGATGAAGATGTTGAAAATAAAAAATCGTTGTTGGACCGAGGTACATTGATGTGTTGATCCTCCTGAACCCAAATGGTCTGCAATGGAGAGGTACTTTTGTATATGGAGAGCCGAGAGCACATGAAAGACATCATATGTGGGAACTTTTACGCGGGATTAGAAATAACAGTTCTGAACCTTGGCTCATGGTTGGGGATTTTAATGAAACTATGTGACAGACGGAGCATTTCTCGAAAGCAAGACGATCAGAGAGTAACATGGTAGATTTCCGAAGGGTTCTGGCCGATTGTAACTTGCATGATCTAGGGTAGAAGGGTACTACATGGACTTACAATAACAAACAAAGCGGTAAGAACAATGTGAGGGCATGCTTGGACATGGGGGTGGCATCGCCAGAATGGTGTAAGGCTTTTGGGGAGGCTACAGTTGAACACTTATGCACTTCCTGGTTAGACCATGCACCACTGCTAGTGCGTTTTGGGGCTAGGAAAGAATGGAGGCCTGTTAGGAAAACCTTCATATATTAGGCAATGTGGGAGCATGATGAATCATTGACAGAAAAGGTAAGTAGTACTTGGAAATCAGGTGGAACCGAGAAAACACTAAGTGGGATAGCAAGCAAACTGAATACGATGAAAGACGTGTTAGGCAGGTAGGCGCAAAAGTAGTTTGGTTTAGTCCAAAAGAGTATCAAATTGCTGCGGACTCAGTTACAGAAATTGAGATTCCTACCCTCGTCGCCAGATGTTGAGAACAGAATAAAAAAAATAGAGAAAGAATTGGATGATTGGCTTCTGCGAGAAGAGGTAATGTGGAAACAGAGGTCAAGGATAGCATGGCTACGGGAAGGGGATAGGAACACGGATTTTTTTTCATAGGAAGGCAACTTGGAGAAGAAATAAAAATAAGATTATCAAGCTCAAGCGAGAGGATGGATCATGTTCTAAGAGAAGGGAGGATATACACTCGGAGATTAACAGTTTTTTCAAGAAACTCTATGAGAAAGATGAACTTACATACCCGCAGAAGCTAATTGATCTCATCCCGAGGAGAGTTGAGAATCATATGAATGAAGCTTTAATAAATCCATTCACGGATATAGAAATTAGCGACATCCTCTTTCAGATAGGCCCGCTCAAGGCGCCGGGCCCTGACGGCTTCCCGGCGTGTTTCTTTCAGAGGAATTGGGAGTCTCTGAGGGAGGAGGTGACCGAAGGGGTTAAGAGTTTTTTTGCAGATGGAGTGATGCCAGAGGGTGTGAATGAGACGACAATTGTCCTAAGCCCAAAAAACAATGACCCTCAAAGCATCAAGGACTTTCGGCCGATCAGTCTATGCAACATGATTTACAAGGTCATATCAAAGGTATTGGTTAACCGGCTGCGACCTTTCCTTGATGACCTTATCTCTGAGACCCAAAGTGCTTTCATACCGGGCAGAATGATCACGGATAATGTTATAATCGCCTTTGAATGTTTTCATAAGATCCAACACTGCAAAAACCATAGAGATACCCATTGTGCATACAAGCTAGACTTGGCAAAAGCTTATGACCGTATGGATTGGAACTATTTAGAGGGTGTGCTAAGGAAATTGGTTTCAGCAAGAAGTGGATAAACTGGGTGATGACATGTGTTAGAACGGTCAGATTCTTTGTTAGATGCAATGGGGAACTTTTAGAAGCCTTCACTCTATCCAGGGGCCTAAAACAAGGTGATCCGTTCAGCCCGTATTTGTTCCTCTTTGTGGCAGACAGACTAGCTACGTTACTGGATAGAGAGGTAAGGGAGGGAGGCATCACGCCTCTAAAAATTGCTCGAGGTGGCCCCGGAGTGTCGAATATGCTATTTGCTGATGATAGCCTCCTTTTTTCAAGGCCTCAATAGCTCAGGCATTGAAAGTAAAAGAGGTGCTACATTCTTTCCAGGAGAGCACATGGCAGCTACTAGGCCCAAATAAGTGTTCCTTGCTCTTTAGCGAGGTGAGCTCGAACCAGATCATTGAGGATATAAAGAATATCTTGGGGGTAGTATCGGTTTCCATTGAGAGAAAGTACTTGGGACTGCCTACACTGGAAGGAAGAATGAAAGATGGCAACTTCCAGCCGTCCATGGACAGATTCCGCAAAAGATGCACTAACTGGAATGAGAGGTTTATGTCCCAGGCAGCAAAAGAAGTAAACGTCAATGCAGTGGCACAATCTTTGGCCACCTATGTGATGGGTGTTTTCAAGCTAAATCAGAGTTTCTGTGATAATTATGAGAAAATAATTAGAGATTTATGGTGGGGGATAAAGAGGACAAGCGTAAGGTCCATTGGATGTCATGGGAAAATATGACCAAACCAAAAAGATATGGGGCATAGGTTTCCGGGATATGCACTTGTTCAACCAAGCCCTACTGGCCACGCAAGGATGGAGGCTGTTAAACAAGCCAGAGAGCCTTTGCACAAGAGTACTCAAATCTAAGTACTATCCCAATGGTAACCTCCTCGACACGGTTTTCCCGGCGGATGCCTCTCCAGCATGGAGAGGTATCGAGTTTGGTCCCGAACTGTTGAAGAAGGGTCTGATTTGGCGCATAGGAAATGGTAGAAGCATACAAATAACGAGAGATCAATGGATTCCAAGGAAGGAGGGACTGAAAGTTGCAACTTTTGCAAGGAGGTAAAGGCTCCGATGGGTCAACCAACTGATAGACCAGGAGACAAAAGAGTGGAAGGTGGAACTAGTGAGGCAAGTTTTCCACGAGTTTGATGTTGATGAGATTTGTAAAATAAGAATTCCAAAGGTGGATGTGGAGGATTGCATAGCTTGGCACGGCGAGAACTCTGGGATCTTTACAGTCAAGAGCGCCTACAAACTGGCAGATTCGATACAGAGAAATAAAGCAGAGAAGGCACAAGTTCAGCGAGGGAGCCGGGTGATTGCATTATCTGGGACGCTATTTGGAAAGAAAAAATACCGGAAAAGGTAAAGATTTTTGGCTGGAGAGTAGCTACCAACTCTCTGCCCACTAAGCATAACGCATATAGACGCACCATAGCAGAGGATAATGTTTGTGAAATTTGTGGAGTGGAAAAAGAAGATGAAAATGATGCCATCGTAACAGGCACTAGAAGCCAAGCACTAAGGTATGAAATGAGGGGAATTCGGGATTTGCCTAAGGAATCTGAACTCAGTTACACGGGTGGGGATTGGTTGCAAATGTTGTTGTTATCTCAGTCGGAGAATACCAGAAACAACACATGGATGGTCCTCTGGCAGGCGTGGAATCTAAGAAACAACCTGGTGAATGGCGATGGGAAGCATACTATCTCGGACTCAGTGAGGCATCTGACTAAACTAAAAGAAGATCTTCTGTTGGCTGCAGGTGACTCGTCAGTGGAGGGAAGCAAGAATAAGCAGTCTTTTTTCCCTGTTAGAATCTGTAAGCAGGCTTCCCCGATGTCAACCAGTTGGTCTGACCCAGAACCATGTAAGGCAAAATTAAACTGTGATGCCGCGTTTTCCGAGGATACAGGAGAGACCTGGGGAGGGGCCGTGGCTAGAGACAATAGGGGGCATGTTTTTTTCTCTGTTGGCCGTCGACTGGCCCGATGTAGTTCAGCAGAAGAAGCGGAGGGGGCGACAGCTATAACGGGCCTAGCAGAATTTTCAAAGTTGTTTGTAGGTCAGCTGGTCCTTGAAACGGACAATGCAAACCTGGGATGTGGACTACAATCTAGCCAGACGTGCATTTCAGCATCCGTTGCGAAACTTTGTCCACTAAGAAGGCACAAAAAATATATACCGACACAGTGAGATATCACCGAATGAAGCTATGGCTAGGGCATAACTGAAGTACAAGAGTCGCAGACGTTGACGATGTGAGTACCGGCATCGGACAATGCAATGCCCTTGACTGGTAGACCACCAAATCGATGGTGTAGAAGATGAGTCAAACCGCACCTCGGCTCTCTCCTTCTCCTATGCCATCCGCCACCAATGGTCATGCTCCGTCAAACTCGCACCACAAACAAGAAATCCTTGGGCACATATCTAAATTATTTCATGTACGCTGATGTGATGTGCACAAAAGAAGACAACACTCCACTGTTAACTTTTTTGGCGGCTCCATTTTTAATGACTTAACAAAAAAGTTAATTAAACAAGAATAGAACAGAAGGACCTAACTGAAAGATGACAGAGGGGTTGAGAATGGCTACACCCCGCCACGGGTCCCCCTACCCCCGTCATGCCAGATATAGCTGCCATGTTGCGGCCTCCGCATGACCTCCCCATCCCAAGCTCGCTGCCATGTCGTACCTCGCCACAAGCTCACTGTGGCGCCGGTGCAGTGCTCCCGGAGGTCGCCGCCATGTGGAGGTTTTATGTGCTCATGGCTAGGGGGAGATATAAAATGAAAAAAATCACTCACTCATAAATGGACCCTACATGTATTGGAGATCTTTTTCTAGGAATGATCGGGAAGGAGGGGGAGCTCCCCACCCTGAGTATATTACTCAAGTTATAATAAGTAAAAGACTGATACAAAAAAAGGTCGAGATTCACTGCCTTAGGGTCAATCATATGTCATCCATCTGGTTTGCGACCTCACATGTCGTGACCCTAAGTCACCTGTGTTGCATCGTGTCACAGTCCTAGGATCCAGAGCTCGCCGCCTGTCCTCCATGGAAGGTTCCTCCTGCAGCTTCTGATTGTACAAGCAAGGCACGCACAAGTCCAACTATGTATGATTGCTGGGCTCTCTCTAAGGAACTCGGCAAAATAGCCTCGTAACTTCGGGAGAAGGGGTGCCCCCTCACAAAAGGGGGACGTTACATCAGCCAATCTGAGCCCTATAGAGGGTGTCAGGAATTACATTGATATACATATGTGCGAGGAAAGGAATGCCCTCCACGAGAAGGCGAACTCCTTGTCTGAATGCTTAGTAAGTCTACGAGACCAAAGCGTATTGGAGATCTGTTGTGCAGCTCCGCCTGCGGGTAGTTGTGTCATGCAGTGTTGCAGATCGAGTGCGAACGATGGTATGTGAGGGCGGCGCCCCCACAAGGTTTTGCTCATGGGCCACACAGGGAACGCTGGAGTGGATGGAAGTTGGCTTCAATGCATTGACCTCGTGTCGCGTGGGCAGCGAGGTTGCTCTTGAGGTTGGTTGTCGGTGTACCGTGAGTCGCATTGGGCACGAGCCCAGTGGAGTGCATGCATCTTCACCATTGCAGGAGGGTCCGTGGTCTGCTCCTCGTACAACAATCGCAACTTCTTCTCCTTGGCAATGTGGTTGGGTGCCGGCTAGTTCGGCGGAGTGGGTCACCGTTGTCTTGTGTGAGTTTGGTTGGTGTGTTGATGTGATGCTTGTCGAGCCGTCGAAGAGGGTGGTTGTGGGCTTGTAATGTCGTTCTTCGAGTGGACATGACTTTGTTTGTATCAGTTTTTGCCCAGTTTCCGTGATTAACTAGGCAACGGCCATCTTCTAGTTAATGAAACGGGTAAAGCTTTTGCCTTGTGTTTCAAAAACACCTCTCCGCTAATAAAAAATGATACTGGGGTACCCTATTGGAGATGGAACCGGTTAAACTGAGCTATAAAATCAAAAAATAATAATGAAAACAAATTAAAAAAATCTCAATTTTTTCTATGAAACATTGACAAATGGTTTGATAGCTTGCAAAGTTTGAACATCGCATGACATTCATGGAAAATGTGGCAAAAAAAATATTGATGCTTCAAAAGTGTTATTTTCAAAAGCATTTTGAAGCATCATTTTTTTGCCATGTCTTCCACGAATGTCATTTCGTGATGAAACTTTGCAAGCAATGAAAACATATTTCAATGTTTACTAGTACAAAATAAATTCAGATTTTTTAAATAAAATTACTGTTCACTTGAGCTCAGGTGGGAGAAAAACACTTTCGAATTATTGAGAAACAGCTAGAGACGACAGACAACTTACACAACGATAGAATGTAAAGCAGAAGTGAATTGTTTTAAAGAAAAAACAGAGCAAAAGTGATCCACGTGGTGTTCATAATTAATCGCCCGTGTTGTTTAACGACGACGCCAGCATGTACCTACTACAAGTCTACAACACACACGTTGCAACGTCGGCAGTTCAAAAACACCACTAGACGGGACGCCGGCGGTGGCTTTTCCTGAGCCCAAGCACGCCGAGCAGCGCCCTCACGATGCCTCCCGCCGCCGTCGTCCACGACGACCTCCTCCCCTTCCGCTGGAACGGCGACTGGTACGACGGCGGCGGCGAGAGGGGCGGAAGCAACATCTCCGCCCCACCGCTCGCTGTGGTGGTGGAGAAGGGCGACTCCGGGGAGACGGCGGCCGCGTCCCTCTTTGGCGTGCCAGGCGCAGACTCCCACAGGAACGGCACGGTGCCGGCGCGCAGGCTGTAGTACACCCTGAAGGACGCGTTCGTCAGGCTCGACCGCTCCCTCACCAACGCCGCCCTGTCGTCGCCGCCGCCGCCTCTGTCGGTGGAGGTCGGCCGGAGCGCGGGCTGCTGCTGCTTCGAGCCCATTCCTGCTCTGCTGCAGAGAGGCTGGCCCGTGGCGTTTTATACGTAGCGAGGCTTTGGCTTTCTCATTATTAAACCCAAGCTCTCCGATCCGATCCATTGTTGTACCAGCAGCTCCAATAGATTGCGGTACTAGGAGAGTGTGAGCTGCAAGCCTATGTTTTATTAATGACTTACTACAAGCCTGCATGCACTAGTAATGACCAGCTGACGCTGCACCATCAGATTGGTCATCCTTAATTTGTTTCTTGAAGCTTTACTGCTTAACCATCACGATTTATTTCTCCAGTTCTGCTACTACTGTACCGCTTACTTTCTGACAATGCCACCTCACCTAAAGCACAGCAAAATGGAGACGGAACTTTTGCTGTTTTCGCATTGAAATGAGGATGTGATTAATTGCCGGAACGACGGATTGAAAAGAGACAGGTGAATCAATCGCCCAACTAATTAGGCGAAAGCCACCCGGCCGGACCAGGTCGTAAAGAGCAGAAATTTGTACCTAGTAGCTCGTCCGAAGCTTTTGTCTGATGCTGAACTTGCTGCCCGGGCCATGAATCGTTCTGCTCGAAGTGGAAGAGAGGTACCGTTTCAAGTACACTAGAGAGACTTGACCACCTCCCTCCGGTTGTTACTTGTTAGTCAATGCTGCAGCAGGTTAGGTCATCTAACCTTAGTATTTGACTGATTGATCGCTGCAAGTTATGCTCAAGGTAATTAAGGAGGCAACCTCCAACTCCAAGTCAGAAATCAACATCCCCAAATTGATCGTGGCCTTTACTTGAATGTCAAGATCTCCAAAACTAATTACAATATACTCCCTTCGTCCAAAAAAACTTGTCTCTCAAATGTTGGTGCTAAATACATCCATTTGAGGTACAAACTTGGGACAATCTTTTTCGGACGGAGGGAGTATGTTGCCTAGTTAGCTGACCTCGTTTCGACAAGGATTTATGGAACCTAAATATATTCATGTTGTATGACTTTCCAACGGCTCATAGCAAATAAAACATGGCATATTTTAGCTATGAAAGAAACTCAGGGAGGGCGACACGGGGGACGAGCGGATATGTGCGTCAATGATCCCGACTGTAATTCTGAAATATTTCTAAGATTGTTGTGGCTACACAACAACAATAAGATGCACCATGGTATTATAAGAACAATTCTAATGGGGCGACCTATTTCGTCCGCCCACGTCCGTTTGGGTCGGTGTGGGTAAAAGTGGTGGCTCAACGCGTTCACCTAAACCCAAATCATGTCCGCTTCGCGTCCGGGCCGACGCATTTGCGCCCCAAATGCGTCGGCGCGGACGTCGACTGGCGGCCGCCCAACTACCCACTGCTCATGCGGTCAGCTTAATTTATGACCACGGGCCCACGCGTCAGCAACGGCGGTCACCCTTTTTTAAGCAAACCGTGCGGCGGGGCCGTCCTCATCCAAACTCGCCGTGCACAACTAGGGAAGCTCGCTCCCCCATCGCCGGCAAACCCTAGCAAAAACCCTAGCCAACACTAGCCAAATGCGGCTCTTCTCCGACGCCGGCAGCAGCAAGTCCAAGGGCAAGGCCCCCGCCGTCCCTTTCTCCTCGGAGTTCGTACCGCCTCTGTCGGCGCCGGCTCGCCGGCAGAGGGTACGAGTGAGCGTGCCAGTGCACCAGGCGGAGTGGCACTGGCAGCACTGCGTGCCTCTGCCATACCCTGACGTCACCCTGCCGCATGACTGGCATCTCGATCCAAAGAGGATCCCAGTGCCGGCGGCACCGCGGTCGACTAGGGCGCACATGGAGGAGGTGCGGTGCCGGCGGGCAATGCTGACGCCGGAGTAGCGCCGCGACGCCACCTACGCCACCGACTCGCCTAACTGGGCGAGGTGGTTCGACTTCGAGCACGAGGAGGCGAGGCGACGCGGCATGCAGGAGGTCGACCGCAGCGTGCCGCCGCCCCCGCTCGTCGTTCGGGAGGAAGACCAGGCGGCGGAGGCCGCCTACCAGGCAGCCCTTTCGGCGGTCTACCGCGAGAGTGAGGAGGACGAGCGGCGTAGGGTGGGGGCGGTGGAGGAAGAGGAGGCTCGCTATGAGGCAACCATGGCGCAGGCCCTCGCCCTCTCCGCTGCCGGCGATTGCGTGGTGCCGCCGATGGCCCCGCCGTCCCCTTCCTGACGGCTCATCAAGGCCGACCCGAAGCCGGAGCCCATCGCCCGCTTCTCTTGGACGGGAGTGGTGCGCGAGTGGGTGTCCGCGCCACCGGTTTGAATGGGGGCGACCCCGGCGCAGGAGGCGGCGTACCTCGAGATGTGACGCCAGCGACGGCTCGCCGAGGAGCGCCGTCGCAGCGAGTACGAGGAGATGCTTGAGCGCGACCTTGAGGAGGAACAGCCCCCCGCGGCTGCACAGGCGGCCGCACACACCCCCCCCCCCCCCCCCCGCCCCCCGCGCCGGCACTGCCTGCGCCGGAACAGCCCCCCGCGCCGGCACTGCCCTCGCCGGAACAGCTGCCCGCGGCCTACATCGCCGCCACCTGGAGAAGCGCATTCCCCTGGGCCGGCCCTGCGCCGACGCTCATCAACCTCACCCACCACGACGACGACGACGCCTAGGGCGCGCTGGGCAGCGCGCCGCCTCGTAGTTAGGTTGTTTTTAATTTCTTTTAATGCTAATGCGGGCGCGTGGACTTTCGCCGGCCTTCCTGGCCGGCTTTAATGTTTAATTAAGTTGCTTTAATTTGAAATATACATGCACAGTTTTTTTTTGTCGGCGCCGTCAAAATAGATCGGGCGAGCGTTGAGCGCATACGCCGACCCAAACGCGGAAGTGGACGTCTGTGTCCGCCTGACCGACCCAAATAAACAAAAAGCGGACGAAATTGCCGTCCGTTTGAGTCGGTCCGTTGAAGTTGCTCTAAATGTGCATACTACAACCACTACCAAATTGTAATGAACTTTAAGTAGAGCTTCCATCAGAAAGAAAACAGTGGGATAACAAAATAACATGCACAATTGACGCACATGATTATGTCAGAGAAACTTGAGACGAGGGGTAAAAAACCAAGGGGCCAACCATTCCACTTCTTCCACTATAACCAAGTAATGGGTACAAGAAGTTCCTCTCTAGAATCTCTTGACAAGGACAACAATAACAAAAATCGCCTAAAGCTTTGTATCAGCAATGTAGTCGCCTGAAGCTTTGTCTGACGCTGATCTTGCTGCCCATCCCATGAATTCTTCCTGCTCAAAATGGCAAGAAGGGTACGGTTTTCTCGCGCACTTGACTACCTCTCTCACTGTGTTACTTGTTAGTCAATGACACAACAGGTTAGGTTATCTAACCTAGTATTTTTTGTTTTGAAAAAGGAAATATATTAATATCTCAAAGATACCAATTACACCCGGCCTCTACACCAACAAGATGTCGCAAAGACATCCAGGATGCACACAGTCTGAAAATAAAATAAAAATAATACTTGATTACTGCAAGCTAGGTATTAGATTGCTTGATTGCAAGTTATGGTTTAGTTAACCAAGGAACCTCCAACTCCAAGCCAGGAATCAACACCCACCAAATCGGAGCCTTTACTTGAATATAAACATCTCCAAAACTAAATCATGGAATAATTAAACATGCATTACTGTAATTTTAAAACATTTCTTAATGCCCAGGAAAGATTGTTCCGGTTGTATAGTAATAGTGTGATGTACCAAACCCATCCAAAGACAAGTATGCACAACACAAATACCTCAATTTGTAGTAAAACTTTAAAGAGAGCTTTAACCATGTAGAAAAATTTCCTTGAGAGTTGAGATGAGGTGTAAAAACCACTAGGCCAACCTATCCACTTCATCTCTAGAAAATAACAACAACCACAACACTTTCAACAATCTGCCAGCTTGACATATAAAACAATCACCATACAAACTAATAAGAGGCATGATAAGCAGATAGTCAAAGATGACACGGTTTGTGTCTCGTTCAATAATCATTTTTTATCTCATAAACCACAAATCCAAACTGCATGAAATTTGGTAGGCAAGCAGATCCACAAGTTCTCAACAAACTTTAATTTTTTTTACCTTATCGGATATCGTTTTACTACCAAAACCAACTTCTACCAAAATCGCTCGGTGCTGACAAACTCCCTCTCAAATTTGATGTTCTGCTTAACCAAAGCTCAAACAAACCAACCAGATGCGAGAAAACATTATAAGTGTAGGACGAGCTCACCAAGTTTAGAACCAACCACCTTTGGCCCTCTAATCACGAGCTTGAAGAAAATCAGCCTTCTTCTTCTTCTTCTTCTTCATCTTCTTCTTCATCATCTTCTTCTTCTTCTTCTTCTTCTTCTTCTTCTTCTTCTTCTTCTTCTTCTTCTTCTTCTTCTTCTTCTTCTTCTTCTTCTTCTTCTATTGGGTTGTGGTGTTCTTTTGTGTTGTTCTCCCCTCTCACAATGACAGTCCCACCTAAGGCCTTGCTAGGTTTTCTTCTTCTTTTTCTCTCATTTCTCAAGGACGTATTTTAGCCATTGGATTGAGTTGAGATCAACATCCCATGTGTGATGGACCTATGTGCTACAATTGCTTTGCCAACACATCTCGTGTGATGGACTTTCCCCAACAAACTCCCCTCTTACCATGGTCATACGCAAGAGCATTTATTATTAGGCGCTTCAGCCGCCGGTTAGAATGCAAACCGTAAACTGGTGCACACCCCCTCCTCCACTTGTGCTCGACCCATTTTAGTTTCTTCGTTCGACCGCATAGCCTAAGCAAGTGTCCTACGCGACGCTATTTTTTTCTCGGGAACGATCCAGCAGATTTGGTGAAGCTTCTGTAAACTTCCAATCGGTTTTCGGAGGCTTTTGACCATTTTTTATTCTTTCTTTCTCATGGATTTTTGAATGGTTTTCATTTGGTTTTTTATTTCCTTTTTCCTTTCGTCCTTCTTTTTCAAATTCATCATTTTTTTCAAAAATGAACTTTTTTCAAATCCGTGGGTTTTTCTTCAAAATCCATGAAAATTTTCAAATTCATGATTTTCTTTTCAAAATAGATGAACTTTTTTCAAATCCGAGATTTTTTTTCAAAATTGATGATTTTTTTTCATATCCAAAGATTTTTTTCCTCAAAATTGATGAACTTTTTCCAGAATTGATAATTTTATTTTCAAAATCAATGTTTTTTTTTCAAAATGCATTTTTTAAGTTTGTGAACTTTATAAAAAAATGATGAACTTTTTCCAAATTCGATGAACATTTTTCAAAATTGTGAAGTTTTCTTCAAAAATGGTGAACTTCTTCAAATTCTTGAAGTTTCTTTAAACTTTGTACTCCATTTGATCCATATTACTTGTCCTAGATTTTTGAATTCATGAACTTTTTTAAATTTACAATTTTTCTTGAATTTGTGCTTTTTGTGAACTTTTGTGTGAAAGTCAACAGTCAACAACCTAGCCAATGGTCCATGGTCTTGGTAAAAGGTCAACCAGCAACTTTTTGTAGACAAGTCAACCAGCTCTTTCATGTTTTTCTTCATTTTCTATGTTTTTTTTGCTTTTGTTTGTTTCTTTGCCGATTTTATTAGTTTTCTTGTCGGTTTTCCTTTTTCTATTTTGCAACACATGTTTACATTTTTCATACATACTGTACATTTTTTTGTATTCACTAGGAACATCTTTTACACATGTATTCAAATACATGATTGCCATTTTTTAAATATATGTTTCTTTTCATACATATTGTACATTTTTTGTATTCACTAGGAACATTTTTTACACACATATTCAAATACTTGATTACCATTTGTAAATATATTTTTTGATGTCTACTTCTTGTTCATACATGTTGTACATTTTTTTTCATTGATTTATGTACGTATCTGGCACACCACATCGTTTTGACAAAACTGCCGAACGACCTGGCTGCCCTTGGATCCCGATCGCTCGATCCACAGGCAGCTCGCGGCGCTGGCATCGTCTCTTTCCTCAGCGCGACCCTCTTGCCTCCACCGCAGGTCGTGATCCCAACGGCCGCTTCCGTCTGCCCTGCACACCACCGGCCGCCGTCGACGTGCGCCTCCAGCGGCTTTCCGCGCCGGATCCGCAGTTGCGCCGCCCTATCCCCTGCCTTCCCAGCTGACGCACGAGCTCCTGCCCGACCTCGGAAGGCCGTGCGCCGGTGCCCATGAGGCCATGCATACTGCAGCGCATGGATCAGGCCGGAGAGGGCGAGATCCGCTTGTTGGCGTGCGCTGATGGATCACTCTCGCATGGATCTGTCGTTTGGACTCCTCTCCCGTGGCTGCTGGTTCCAACTACTCGCCTGCTGCCGCTGCATCACTTCGACAAGAGCGCCGTCTTGTTGTTCCATGTAGGTTACAGGAAAGCTCCATGCAGGCTATTGCAACAACCGACATCGTCATCTTTTCTACGAGAACGACGTCTGAACTGCTATATCTTTGCTCTAGATGTTCATCCAAATGCCTCATGGTGTGCTTCTGTCGTACAGCCGTGCCCGTGTCCATCTAAGTGCCTAAGAGATGAAAAACAATGGCCACGTTTTGCTGTGCCATGTAGGCCACTAGAACAATGAGATTTGTCACTTAAGGCTGCAATTAAAACACTCATGTCGTTGTAGCATGAATGGCCGTTATAGTAGGTGACTTAATACAGTATGCGACCACTCACTTTGTCATGATACATACCTCATGACAATTTTCGTGTAAATAACATGGTAATTCATGTTGGCTACTTTAGTGTTGTGTTAAATATAATGGCGGTAATTTCTGTGTAAATATTGCGTTACTTTACGCACCGCAGACCTAATAATTTACGTGCAAAACACCATGGTAACTTTCGACCGGGGGAAAAATGTTGTTGAAACATACCCCCGGTTCTTTTTGGAATTTGCCACATGGTTCGCAATTTTCACAGTCCTTTTTTCATATACATATAAACATATTTTTATAGATGTTTCACATTTTGCAAATACCTTTTTTTTACAAAAACATGCTTTGAACATTTTTTTTCCAATACATGTTAAACAATTTTTAAATACACATTGAAACATTCTTTTAGTGATAAAATATTTTTTTACTATACAAACTATTTTTTACATTGTACACATATTTTCTAACTGTGAACTTTTTTAAATGCAACATACATTTTTTTGAATAACACAAACATTTTTTTACAATGTATAAACATTTTATGTACACATGATTAACATTTTTTGTAGATATGATAACATTTTCTACTTTTTTGATTCACATTTTCTACCTTTTTATTCACCCTGTACATATTTTGTAAACAGAAATCGATTTTTCTATACACTTTTAATATTTTTGCAAATGCAAGATTATTTTTATAAAACAATTATGTAATTTTTAAATATTTTTTAATTATGTGTGTATATATATAAATATATATAATACTGTATTGCCTAATATAAACAAAGTGAGCCGCGGCTACTTGGCTATAGGCCAATACGTTGCCCTGCAGGTGAGTTTCCTGGGCCCTCAGGATGCCTCCCGCCGACGAACTCCCCCCCTGTGACTGTTACGACGGTGGCGGCGATTAAAGCAAACAACCGCCCACTCTGAATACCCAAACAAACCAATGCACCAACCCATTTGACATTTGTCCCAAGGTTTTCAGTTTGTTACATAAAAGAAACCAAAATGGACACCACCATGAACAATACTAGTAGAGAGCACATAAAGCACGTACTGTATGCATTAAGAAAAACCTAAAACCAAAGAGCTTTTAATTGCTACTAGTGATGTTTTCCAGAAATCAAGCGTGTACGTACTACAGCAAACAAGTTGCAAGTTCAAATACATGGCATGTCGGGGCGCCGGCGCGACCGGCGGTGGCTCTTCCTGAGCCGAAGCACGCCGAGCAGCGCCCTCACAATGTCTCCCGCCGCGGCCGCCCAGGACGGCTTCCTCCCCTTCCCATGGAACGGCGACTGGTACGACGGCGGCGGCGAGGGGGGCGGAGGCAGCAGCGTAGCACCACCAGCGCCGCTGCTGGTCGCTGTGGTGGCTGGGAGGGACGACTCCGGGGAGACGGCAGCCGCGCCCCTCTTTGGCGTGCCGGGCGCGGACTCCCAGAGGAACGGCACGGCGCCGGCGCGCAGGCTGTAGTAGACCCTGAAGGACGCGTTCGTCACGCTCGACCGCTCCCTCACGGACGCCGCCCTGCCATGGTCGCCGCCGCAACCTCCGTCGGTGGAGCTCGGCCGGAGCGCGGGCTGCTGCTTCGAGCCCATTCCTAGCTGCTACGATCGCTCTGCTGGAGAGAGAGGCCTGCCTGCCTGCCCGTGTGGTTTTATAAGTAGCGAGAGTCTGAACTGGAGCTTTTTATTTTTTATTTTTTGGACACTTGAGCTGCTGGATGGATGAAAGGATCCTGCATCAGAATAATTGATTGGAAAGAATTAGGTTTAATAATGAGACAGTGAGAAGTGTGAGCTGGAAGCCTAGGTTTTAATGGCTGACAACAAGCCTGCATCCGCTACTAACAATGACCAGCCGCTGATGCTGCACCGTCAGATTGGCATTGACAAGAAATCCCTCCTATCCTGCTCAGTGTGTTTCTTGAAGCTTCATTGCTTAACCACCACGATTTGTTGCTCCGATTCTGTTTAGTACACTACTACTCCCTCCATCCAAAAAAGCTTGTCTATGTATCTAGCACAAGTTAGTGCTACATACATCCATTTGAAGAACAAGTTTGGGACAAGCTTTTCCGGACGGAGGAAGTACTACTTACTTTCTGACAACCTCACCTACAGGACAGCAAATGGAGATTGAAAGCTTGCTGGTTTCGGGTAGCAACAGAGGATGTGATTAATTTCTGGTAGCTGATCTTGCACCATCCTTAAAACGATTGATGGATGAAAAGTGACAGATGAATCACCCAACTGACCAAGTGAAAGCCACCCGGCCCTGACCAAGTCGTAAAGAGCAGGAATTTGTACCTAGTAGCTCGCCCGAAGCTGTTGTCCGACGCTGAACTTGTTGCCCGTACCATCTCTGGTGCACTTGACCACGTGCCTCCCGTTGTTGTTTGTCAATGCTGCAGCATGTTAGGTTATCTAACCTTAATTACAAATGCAAGTGATTGCTTAAAGTCATGGTTAAGTTAAGCAGGGAACCTCCCAACTCCAAGTCAGAAGTCAACACCCACCAAATCGATCAGGGGCTTTACTAGGATGTAAACATCATCAAATCTAAATGATGAAATAATTAAACTTTTATTATTTGACTGTAGTTTTGAAAAATTTATAAATGTTTGGAAAAAAATTGATTGGACCGCACAGTAACAATGCGATGCACCAACCTATTGAAAGGCAAATGTACACAACACAGCCCCTCAATTTCCTACTAGTGAACTTTAAAGGAGAGCTTCAACCAACAAATAAACAACGAAACAACAAAATAACATGCACAAGTGATTTCTGTGGGAAGATCTCCTTGGTGGTTGACATGAGGTGTGTAAGAACCACGAGACCAACCTGTCCACTTCATGTTTAGAACAATAACAACAATATTTTCAGCAACATTTTCAACATGATGTGAGCTTCACATAAGAAACAGCAACCATACCAACTAATAAGAGGCAAGGTAAGCAACTAGTCAAAGATGACATGGTTTATGTCACGTTCAGTAACCGGTTTTTATCTCACAAACCACGAATCCAAACTGCACAGAATTTGGTAGGCAAGCAGATCCACAAGTTGTCAACAAACTGTCAAAAGTTTAGCTTACCGGACACGATTTTACTACCAAAAACAACTACTACCCAAATTGCTTTGTGCAAAAACTATAGCGACTCGAGCTGACAAACTCCGTCTCAAATTTGATGTTCCACTTAATCAAAGCTCAAACAAACCAACCAGATCAGGACTAATAGTATAAGTGCTGGACGAGCTCACCATGTCTGGAACCAACCACCTTGGACCCTCTAATCACCAGCTTGAAGACAGTCGGTCTTAGGGATGTAAATGGTAAATAAACGGCGTCCGCAAGTCCTGTTTAGTTAGTTTTAGCTAGCTGATAGTTCATTTTTCCCAGGAAAAAAGTTTATTGAACTATTAGACCATAAATCTAGACATATTCATTTATCTTTCTTTTTCTTCTCCTCTCTAAGCTTGTGGTGTTCTTTTGTGTTTCTCTCCGCTCCCACAATGGCAGTCAGAACAAGGCGTTGGCTGCTAGGTTTTTTTTTCTTTATTTATCATTTATTAAGGAGCACCTTAGCCATTGGATTGGATTGAGATGAGATCAACATGCCACAGGTGTTCAACTTATGTGCTACAAATGCTTTTCCAACACACCTAGTGGATGAATTTCGCCCAACAAACTCCCCCGCTCAACATCATTGAGGGTGTAATTGCCTGCGGCCATACCAACGAACCTTTTTTTAGAATGTTCAAAATTGCTGACATCAGATTTTTAACCATTGCAAATCAAATTATTTTATTATGAATTATGTTGTTGCGAGGATGTCAATTTCCATTACAAAGCATGAAAAATCCTGGCAAAAATCTGAACATACCAAAGATTTGTCATGTTTGCTAAAGAAAATTGCCATCCTCACGGAAACATAATTTGTCATCTTGGGCATTTGATTTGTCATGCTCACAAATCCAATGTTTCAATTGTAGCGAAATCCATTTATTTAAGAAATCATACTAGTGGACCAGCCGCATAATTCAAGTTAGAATTAGTCATTTGTCGAGCTGACCTTTTTCCAGGACAAGCTTTACAAATCCTGACAGCAAGTCCTATGCCCAAGCTCACCATCATTTAGCTCGAAATAAACAAATATTGACTTTTCCAACTTGAAAGTATTTTCTTTATTTTTCTCCAAGCTATATAAACATACTATAATGGCTATATTTAAATTGAAGTTTTATTTTGAGATATAACAACTACGTATATGGCTGTGTGCATCAAGTGGTGCAGAGGCTGGGGGGTACTCCTTTTTTTTGTAGAAAAAATATCAACTATGTATAACACAAAAGATAACTCGGGCCGACAAAAAATGTCAATGGCATTACGACACACTAGAACTTGCGGTCAAAATACTAGGTGTTGAATCTTTTCTTCTTATCTCAGCTCACCCCCCCTCTCTCCCCAAGAAGCTATTCCTAGCCGACTAGGGTTTCTCCTCCTCCCATCAATGTCGTCGAGATGGTCCATCACGCCTCTAATGGCCTTTCGGCCATGGACGTGCGGAGGACCCCCACTCTCGCTAGGGGAGGGACCCCGCTCGCGTTCTTATTTGGTTCAGCGTCTCGGTTGGGGCTGTATGGTGGCGGCCATGTCCCTTGGTAGGAATAATATCCCCCATGTCCGATCCCTGACCCAATAGTGCATATAGTGTCATCGGAGGGCGTGTGATGGCGTGTCTCCGTCGAATCTCGTGGAATTCGATGGGTGTTGATCTTTCATGGATCTATTTGATCCATTCTTCATTCGTCCCCGGTCTTGTGTCTACAGGTTTGATCCTTTCGGTTTACGCTTCTCTTCATCGACGGTGATTGTTGTTTTGGCGCGCTAGTCCTATTAGGCCTTTGCATGTTGACTTTTTAACTGTCTATTACAACAACGTTTTCCGGCTCCGGCGAGGAAGGGGCGATGACGGCGGCCTGCCTTCAACTCACTCAGGTGTTTGTAGTTGTCGCTAGGTGATCTACTGATGTGATTGTAATTTTGTTACTTCTGATATTCTCCGTATGCCAGATAGTAAATACATTAGAAGTTTCTTAAAAATAATTTTTCTTCTTGTCCATTTTTTGTATTAGACAACCTGTGATGCCAAAAAATAAAATTCCACAACAAAACTGTTGCCTATAGTTTACACGGATATCGCCCGTAGTAACCGTCAGTAAAGTTTGTAATGACCGAGATTGATTCATGTTATTATAAAAAGAGAGATTGATTCCTTAATATCCAACTAACACTAGTAGAAAACAGGGCTTTGGTCCAGGCCGGGTCAGCCCATTAGTCCCGGTTCAGTCAAGAACCGGGACCAATGGGGGCATTGATCCCGGTTCGTGAGCCCAGGGGGCCGGTCGGGCCACGTGGGCCATTGGTCCCGGTTCATCTGGACCTTTTGGTCCCGGTTGGTGGGATGAACCGGGACCAATGGGCCTCGCTTCTGGCCCACCACCATTGGTCCCGGTTGGTGGCTTGAACCGGGACCAAAGGCTCCCCTTTAGTCCCGGTTCATACCATCAACCGGGACCAATGAAGTGCCTATATATACCCCCTCGTGTAAGAGCAGAGCACACTGCTCTGTTTTTTTCTGGCCGAGGGGGAGAGGGCTTGGTGGAGCTCTAGCTCACCTCCTATGCACACAAGGTGTTCGATGGAATGCCTGAGCCACACTACTTAAGTTTTCTCCTCTCCAAGCTTGACCTCCAAGCTCCATTTTCCACAATATTTGTCTAGGTTTAGCGGTCCGTCACGCCCCGTCCCCGTCTTCACCGCCGTCGATCACCCGTGCCGAGCTCATCGCCGGCACCACCATGGTGAGCCTCTTGTTCTTATCTTCTTTCTGAAAGGAAAAATATTCTTACTTGTATGTTTACATAGATACTTGTATTATTTTCTTACTTGTATTATTGCATCTTATATAGTGCGATGGTTTTGGTATCCGCCCCCGTCGGCCCTCGTCCTGTCTACGATTCGGATGTGGTATATATATTATCTTTATAACTATTGGTTCATTTATTGTTTATGAAAATTATGCCGACCAATGTGACATAGATTTTATTTATGTAGGATGTATGTGAATCGGAAATGCCAACCGACCCTATTGTCGAGAGGTTAAATTTAGTTGAAGAAGAAAACAATTTGTTGAAGGAAAAAATAAAAAAAATTGAGGAGGAGAAGATGATATTGGAGTTGCATGTTGCGGATGTCGTCGATAATCACAAGATCAAGATGGATGCAATGCGCTTGAAGATTAGAAAGATTAGAAAATATGCCATTCATACCGAGGCTTGGTATCATTATGCCGTTGGATCAATTGTTACCTTGGTTGCGATTATGATCGCATTTGTTTTCGTATTGAAATGTTTTACATAGTTTCAATGTATGGTTTAATTAATTAGATGCTCTGGAGAGCTATATGTTGTTAGATGAGAACTATGTATGCACTTTGGTTTTAATGTGATGATGAACTTCTATTAATTTGGACACTTAATTATATATAATGCACGCAGATGAACCGGCAATGGATGTACGGTGACAGACACACCTGCGAGTACATTAAGGGCGTGCGTGAGTTTCTCGATGCGGCTGAGGCAAACAAGCAGAATGGTTTTATGTGTTGTCCATGCACTGAATGTGGGAATACGAGGTCTTACTCTAACTGGAAAATCCTTCACTCCCACCTGCTTTACAAGGGTTTCATGCCACACTATAATGTTTGGACGAGGCACGGAGAAATAGGGGTTATGATGGAAGACGACGAAGAAGAAGAGTACGATGACAACTATGTGCTCCCTGAATACGGTGATGCTGCAACGGGGGGAGCTGGTGAAAATCAAGAGGAACCAGACGATGTGCCCAATGATGCTGCAACGGGTGAAGCTGCTGAAGATCAAGAGGAACCAGACGATGTGCCCGATGATGATGATCTCCGCCGGTTCATTGTCGATGCAAGGACGCAATGCGAAAGTCAAAAGGAGAAGCTGAAGTTCGATCGCATGTTAGATGATCACAAAAAAAGGGTTGTACCCCAATTGCGAAGATGGCAACACAAAGCTCGGTACCGTACTGGAATTGCTGCAGTGGAAGGCAGAGAATGCTGTGGCTGACAAAGGATTTGAGAAGCTACTGAAAATATTGAATGAGAAGCTTCCAAAGGATAACGAATTGCCCGACAGTACATACGCAGCAAAGAAGGTCGTATGCCCTCTAGGATTGAAGGTGGAGAAGATACATGCATGCCCTAATGACTGCATCCTCTACCGAAGTGCATACAAGGATCTGAACGCATGCCCGGTATGCGGTGCATTGCGGTATAAGATCAGATGAGATGACCCTGGTGATGTTGACGGCGAGCCCCCAGGAAGAGGGTTCCTGCGAAGGTGATGTGGTATGCTCCTATAATACCACAGTTGAAACGTCTGTTCAGAAACGAAGAGCATGCCAAGTTGATGCGATGGCACAGTGAGAACCGAAAGAAAGATGGGAAGTTGAGAGCACCCGCTGATGGGTCGTGGTGGAGAAAAATCGAGAGAAAGTACTGGGATGAGTTTGCAAAGGACCCAAGGAATGTATGGTTTGCTTTAAGCGCAAATGGCATTAATCCTTTGGGGAGCAGAGCAGCAATCACAGCACCTGGCCCGTGACTCTATGTATGTATAACCTTCCTCCTTGGATGTGCATGAAGCGGAAGTTCATTATGATGCCAGTTCTCATCCAAGGCCCTAAGCAACCCGGCAACGACATTGATGTGTACCTAAGGCCATTAGTTGAAGAACTTTTATAGCTGTGGAATGGAAATGGTGTACGTATGTGGGATGAGCACAGGCAGGAGGAATTTAACCTTAAGGCGTTGCTGTTCATGACCATCAACGATTGGCCCGCTCTCAGTAACCTTTCAGGACAGACAAACAAAGGATACCACGCATGCACGCACTGTTTAGATGACACTGAAAGTATATACCTGGACAAATGCAGGAAGAATGTGTACCTGGGCCATTGTCGATTTCTTCCGACCAACCATCAATGTCGAAAGAAAGGCAAGCATTTCAAAGGCGAGGCAGATCACCGGAAGAAGCCCGCCATGCGTACCGGTGATCACGTACTTGCTATGGTCAATGATTTACACGTAATCTTTGGAAAGGGTCTCGGTGGACTAGCTGTTCCGAATGACGCCGAGGGACACGCACCCATGTGGAAGAAGAAATCTATATTTTGGGACCTACCCTACTGGAAAGACCTAGAGGTCCGCTCTTCAATTGACGTGATGCACGTGACGAAGAACCTTTGCGTGAACCTGCTAGGCTTCTTGGGCGTGTATGGGAAGACAAAAGATACACCTGAGGCACGGGAGGACCTGCAACGTTTGCACAAAAAAGACGGCATGCCTCCGAAGCAGTATAAAGGTCCTGCCAGCTACGCTCTTACCAAAGAAGAGAAGGAAATCTTCTTTGAATGCCTGCTCAGTATGAAGGTCACGACTGGCTTCTCGTCGAATATAAAGGGAATAATAAATATGCCAGAGAGAAAGTTTCAGAACCTAAAGTCTCATGATTGCCACGTGATTATGACGCAACTGCTTCCGGTTGCATTGAGGGGGCTTCTACCGGAAAACGTTCGATTAGCCATTGTGAAGCTATGTGCATTCCTCAATGCAATCTCTCAGAAGGTGATCGATCCAGAAATCGTACCAAGGCTAAGGAGTGATGTGGCGCAATGTCTTGTCAGTTTCGAGCTAGTGTTCCCACCATCCTTCTTCAATATCATGACACACGTCCTAGTTCATCTAGTCGACGAGATTGTCATCCTTGGGCCCATATTTGTACACAAAATGTTCCCCTTTGAGAGGTTCATGGGAGTCCTAAAGAAATATGTCCGTAACCGCGCTAGGCCAGAAGGAAGCATCTCCATGGGCCATCAAACAGAGGATGTTATCGGGTTTTGTGTTGACTTCATTCCTGGCCTTAAGAAGATAGGTCTCCCTAATTCGCGCTATGAGGGGAGACTGACTGGAAAAGGCACTCTTGGAAGAGACTCAATAATATGCAGGGACGGATATTCTTGGTCTCAAGCACACTACACAGTTCTACAGAACTCTACCTTGGTGACCCCGTATGTCGATGAACACAAGAACAGTCTGCGCTCCAAACACCCGGAGCAGTGCGACGACTGGATTACATGTGAACACATAAGGACTTTCAGCAGTTGGTTGGAAACACGTCTTAGAGGTGACAACACTGTTTGTGATGAGTTGTACTTGTTGTCCAGGGGACCATCTTTGACTGTATTGACTTACAAAGGGTACGAGATAAATGGGAATACATTTTACACGATCGCCCAAGATCAAAAGAGCACCAACCAAAACAGCGGTGTCCGCTTTGATGCAGCAACCGAGAGCGGAAAGGACACATATTATGGTTACATAGTGGACATATGGGAACTTGACTACGGACCTGATTTTAAGGTCCCTTTGTTTAAGTGCAAATGGGTCAATCTGTCAGGCGGCGGGGTACAGGTAGACCCATAGTACGGAATGACAACAGTGGATCTAAAAAATCTTGGGTACACTAACGAACCGTTCGTCCTAGTCAATGATGTGGCACAGGTTGTCTATGTGAAGGACATGTTTACCAAACCAAGAAAAAGAAAAGATAAGGAAGCGAATACATCATACGATGAGCCAAAGCGCCACATAGTTCTTTCGGGAAAAAGGGACATCCTGGGAGTGGACGGCAAGACAGACATGTCTGAAGATTATGAAAAGTTTCATGAAATTCCTCCCTTCAATGTCAAGGCTGACCCAAGCATCCTCATAAACAATGAAGATTATTCATGGTTACGGCACAATAAGCAAATGACACAAGCGAAGAAAAAGTGAAGACTTTCTCCCGCAACTATTATGATGTTACCATGCCAACTTTGTAACACACGAACATGCTACCATTGTCCGTTTTGTACATGCACATGCTATGTGGGTGAAATTATGATACCATGCCAACTTTCAACTTTTTCAGAGTTTATTTGAAATGCTTTAATGTCTTATGGTTCGGCCCTCGTAATACCATTATTCAAATTTTAACTATTCAAATTTGAAAACTAATGGCACTAACAGAAAGTTTATAATCTTTTCTAAAACTGATGGCACTAACAGAAAGTTTATAATTTTTCTGACTTAAAAGCAAAAAGAATTAAAAAATGCAAAAAACAAAAGAAAATAAATAATGCAAAAAACAAAAAAAACTGGAAAAAGTAAAGTTAATCACAAACTTGTGATTCAAACAATTTTCAAAGAATTCAAATTTTAACTATTCAAATTTGAAAACTAATGTCACTAACAGAAAGTTTATAATTTTTCTAAAACTAATGGCACTAACAGAAAGTTTATAATTTTGCTCCTCGCCCCTGGCCCATGACCATTAGTCCCGGTTTGTGCCACAAACCGGGACTAAAGGGTTGGTCCTCGTTGCGGGCAGAGTTTAGTCCCACCTCGCCAACCGAAGGGGGCTCACACCGGTTTATAAGCCCATCCCTCTCTGCCTTGTTGAGCTCCTCTCAAAGTGAAAATAGATGCCCTAATAGAGAAAAGTTTGACCTAAATTCATAGTGAATTTCTCTGAAATTCATAGAAATTTACTATGAATTTAGGTTGAATTTTCTCTATAAGCGCATCTATTCTCATTTTTTAGTAAGTTAATCACAAACTTGTGATTCACACAAATTTCAAAGAATTCAAATTTTAACTATTCAAATTTGAAAACTAATGGCACTAACAGAAAGTTTATAATTTTTCTAAAACTAATGGCACTAACAGAAAGTTTATAATTTTGCTAACCTAGAAGCAAACAGAATTAAAAATCAAAGCAAAAAACAAAAGAAAATAAATAATGCAAAAAACAAATCAAAAAAAGAGGAAAAAAACTATTTTTATAGTAAAGTTAATCACAAAATAAAATAAATAAAGCAACAAAGAAAACTAAAAAAACTAAAAAAGTGTTTCCAAATTTGAAAACTAATGGCACTAACAGAAAGTTTATAATTTTTCTAAAACTAAAAGAAAAAAGAATAAAAAATAAAGCAAAAAACAAAAGAAAATGAATAATGCAGAAAACAAAACAAAAAAACTAGAAAAAAATAGCAACAATAAGTATTTTGTTGTAAGTAGAAACAAAATAAAATAAATAAAGCAACAAAAAAACAAAAAAAGTGTTTTCAAATTTGAAAACTAATGGCATTAACAAAAAGTTTATAATTTTTCTAAAACTAAAAGCATAAAGAATTAAAAAATAAAGCAAAAAACAAAAGAAAATAAAATAAATAAAGTAACAAAAAACAAAAAAATGCCACCTACTAGGCCCCCACGGCCTGAATACGACTAGAAACCCATCCAAGGGCCAGGATTCAGGCCCGCAGAGGCCCAGTAGGCCCACAGGCATAGCAGTGACAATTAGGCCCGTAAGCCTGCAATGGAGAGAAGCTCGAGAGGGGTGCGGCAGTGGGGCTTATAAACCACTGCGCACCCCTCTCAACTAGCGAGGTGGGACTAAACTTTCGACGCCGCAGCCGCACAAGGCCTTTGGTCCCGGTTGGTGGCACCAACCGGGACTAAAGGGTGCATTGGTCACGGTTTGTCCGCTTCCCGCCCTTTGGGCTGCTGAAAAGAGGCCTTTGGTCCCGGTTGGTGGCACCAACCGGGACTAAAGGGGGGCATTGGTCACGGTTTGTGCCACGAACCGTGACCAATGCTCCGTCTATATAAGCCACCCTTGTGAAAATTTTGGTTCAGTTCTTCGATCCCGCCTCGACGACGCCGCCAGGCTGCCCGTGCTCGCCGTCGCCGCCCCGAGGTCGCCGTCGCCGTCACCGCCCGCTCCTCGTCGTCGCCGCCGCCCGCTCCTCGAGCCCGTGCCGCCCCCGAGTCCTTGCCGCCCTCGAGCCCGCGCCGCCCCGGAGCTCGCCGTCGTCCCCGAGCCCTCCTCCCGGAGCTCACGCCGCCCCTCGAGCTCGCTGTCGTCCCCAAGCCCGCGCCGCACCGAGCCCGTGCCGCCCCCGATCTTGCCGTCGTCCCCGAGCCCTCCTCCCCGAGCCCGTGCCGCCCTCCTCCCCGAGCCATCCGCCGCCCTCGCCGACGCCCTCGCCGCCGCCCTTGCCGACGCCCTCGCCGCCCCCGCCGTCGCCCTCGCCGGTCAACCTCGCTGCTGTGAGCCGCCGCCACCCCGGTTTATCATTTTTTTTCATTTTTTTGTTCGTATATATAATGTATATATGTATGTGGCTATATGTATGTATAGATGTTCATATATGTGTATTTTTTTGTTCAGAGCATTTTTTGTTCATATATGTATTTTTTTGTTTATGTGTATTTTTTTTGTTCATAGCATTTTTTTGTTCATATTTTTTTTCATAGTATTATTTCCATGTATATATGTATGTGGCTATGTATGTATAGATGGATAGCATTTTTTTCCATGTATGCATGTCATTGTCGATATACCCCCTCCCCGTTAACTTCGATAGGAGGGGGGGTCGATATAACCCTCCCCGATAACTTCGACATGAGGGGGGGGGTCGATATACCCCCTCCCTGATAACTTTGACATGAGGGGGGGTCGAGAACTAGTTTAGGGGGTCGAGGGTTGAGAACTAGTTTAGGGGGTCAAGGGTCGAGAACGTCGGACATTCATGAGAGAGGCGAGGAAGAAGGGGAAGAAGAGGGAGAAGAAGAGGAGAGGAAGAAAAGGAAGTCTTCTCCTCTATTCTTTCTTCTCTTCTTTTTTCTTCTCTTCCTATATGTATTAGTTCTTTTATTTAGGTTGTTAATTAGTAGATATTAATTTTGTTCATATATGTATGGATGCATGTGATATGTATGTATGTATGTATCGGGTATGTTGTTGTCGATATACCCCCTACCCGATAACTTCGACATGAGGGGGTCGAGAGGGGGTCTAGGGTCGCCGAGGGGTCGAGGGTCGTCAAACATGAGAGGAAGAAGAGGATAAAAAAAGAAGAGGAAGAAGAAAAAAAGAGGAGAAGAAAGAATAGAGGAGTTCTTCTCCTCTATTCTTTCTTCTCCTCTTTTTTTCTTCTTCTTCCTCTTTTTTATCGGGAACGAGGGTCGTCGAGGGTCGCCGAGCGGTAGAGGAAACCCTAAAAAGCAAGTATCGTCGATGTGAGATACATGTGGCCGTCGGTGTCGGACAGTACATCCACGTCCCACAAGTGACGCGGGCTTCGACGCCCACGTCACTTGTGGGACGTGGATGTAGTGTCCGACACCGATGGCCACATGTATCTCACACCCACGATACTTGCTATTTAGGGTTTCCTCTACACCTGGTGACCCTCGACGACCCTCATTCCCGATAAAAAAAGAGGAAGAAGAAGAAAAAAAGAGGAGAAGAAAGAATAGTCGAGGCCACCCCAAACCCTAGAGAAGCAGCGTTGAGGCCACCCCAAACCCTAGAGAAGCAGCGTCGAGGCCACTAATTAATATTAGTTCTACGTTTGCCACTAATATATCCATCTGTCATGTTTGAATAATAATTGCCATGTTGTCAATATTTGTAGAAACTATGGACACCGCCCGAGACGAAGTACAAGAAGAGTTGTTGGGGGACATAATCGCACGAGGAAGTGATGCCGTCTGCTCGTTGTTTCTCAACGACACCGATGGTCTGGAAGTAGCTGGCTATGATTATGATGGCTCCGGTGACCTAATACCGGTGCAAGAAGGAGACCGTGAGGACGGCTCCGGTGACCCAATGCCGGTGCAAGAAGGAGACCGTGATGATGTCTCCGGTGACCGAACCGAGTCCGGCCAGGTATATATATTAGTTAAGCTTCTGCTGACTAGCTAATTGATGCATTCATTGTTTTGGTATGTACACATATTAATTAAGTCTTTGTTCTTTTTTCTAGCCCTCCGGATCGAGCACAACTTCGGTAAAGAGACGAGGCCCGAAGAAAAAGTTGGGCTCGGATGAAAAGTTTGAGATCATAGAAATCATGCCCGACGGCCAACCGATTGAACCCCTCCGGACAAAGAGCGCATTTGTTGCTCAGTGCGGGGTTTTGGTTAGGGACAAGATCCCGATCAACATCCAGCAATGGTTAAAGCCGGCTACAGAAGACCCTGAGGTGTCTTATGTTAATGATATGCAGAAAAATGATCTTTGGACTGAGCGGGAGGACATACAGATTCGGTCCTTCTCTGAAGACTCCAGAGAAGTTACCATACGAGTGGACCCCGGAGGAGAATGCCGAGATCGCGCGAGAAGAAGTGAGGAACTTCTTTGAAGGGGTGAAAGCAAAGAAACATCCACCTCCGGAGGAGAAGGTAGATCCGGTGAAAGCGAAGCGCACTCTGGCTGCCCTGACAAAACCACCCAAGTCTCCGCCGAAAGGAAACTATGAGCGCATTATTGGAAAGGAATTTGCCGAAGCGGAGCGGTTGGGAAGTACTGTCAGTGATCAAAGGCTGAAAGAACGACGAGCTGGGAAACAAATTGCCCAGCTCGGCGAACAAGCGAAGCAATCGTGCCCCCCGCTCAAGGTGCCTAGCGACAACGTCGCTAATGATCCGAGGATGGTGCCCGGTTATAGCAATCTTGGCGATTACCTGCCCGACGATGTACATTATGATTTCATGGAGGTGCAGATACAAAGATACGAGTATGGGAAGCCTCTTGTCAAAGATGAAAGATCTCTATCAACGATGATGCGAAGATTGCATGATTGGTACTTGAAAATCTGCAGAGACTCTGGGGGGAGGAGTACTTTGTATGCGAAAGTTAAAAAGGAGCATGACCTCGTTGGAATTGAACTGTTGCCTGTTCCATTTGAGGAGTTCTTTCAGTTTTTCAATCAATTGGCCCTCGATAAAACAACGGTCACCTGCTACTGTCTGTAAGTAGTACTACTTCTGTCATTAAGTCTCTCTATATAGCTCAGCTCTTTCATTGCATGTATTTATAATCATCCTCACTATATTATGCAGATTGAAGATCGCCGAATTGAAGAAAAGACAAGTCGGTGATATTGGGTTCATTAACACATATCTCATAGATGCAATTCAGGTTAAATTTCATGCCGCAGATACCGAGGCCAACTTACTACGATCATTGGTAATAAATGAAAACAAAGATATAATACTCTTTTCTTACAACTTCAAGTGAGTGTTACTGTCTTGTGCGTATTCGGTTTCCCTTATATATAGTCAAGGTTATAGTAATGTAATTGATGAGTTATGCATGCATGTGCAGTTACCACTATATTCTCCTAGAGATTAAGCTTGAGCAAGGACTAGTAACCGTCTTAGACTCAAGACGAAGAGATCCCCGGGACTATGCGGAGATGACTCAAATGCTCGAGAAGTAAGTTAAATCGATCATTATCCACCATATCAGCAACTTTGTTCATTTCCTGATATATCAAGTAATTGTTTTCTTTGTCTGGCAGGGTTTGGAAAAAATTCTCCAAAAAAGCTCCAGGACTCCCGAAGAAGCTGCAATTTAGACACCCGAAAGTAAGTACTATAGTAGTATGTTCCGCGCATCTCCTATTGATTCAAGCGCTAGTTTCATCAATACCATTTGTCATTCTTGCTTATCAGTTTGATTGACCTCTAGTTCTTGTAAAGTGGTTGTGGCAGGAACAAGGGAATGATTTCTGTGGATACTACGTTTGCGAGTCCATCCGCCACACGACCTGTGAGCGGGGCTACACCGACGAACAATATGAAGTACGTAAATAACAACATTCACAATTTTATTTTATTACCATCATTTGTGTTGAGTTTCATTCATTCATATATATATATGTGTATTGACCCCCTTCTTCAAATTAGATGTTTCGGAAGCGGGATGAACTCCTAGCACCAGCTCGCATGCGAGCAATTCAAGAGGAATTGGCGGCATTCTTTCTTGACCACGTGATCGCTGAAGACGGAGAATACTATGTGGACCATGAGTCCGTATGATTATACTTGTAAGAGATAATTATTGTATATATGTAGCCGGTAGTGTCGGATAGATATACGAGAACTTGTTGTTCGACCAATCTCTCGGAGAAGGAGAGGTGGTCGATATCACTTCTCTCTGTATGCATATATGGTCATGACGATCTTCTGTTTCCTTCGTTTGCTTACTAGCTAGCTAGCGTGTCTAGTCCTCTCTATACGTATGTATAGTACGTAGCGTCGACCAAGCACGGACATAAGAGAGGACACTTCTCTCTATTAATTATAGCTAGCTAACACAATATATGAAACACCTAAATTAACCCCCCAAAACCCCCAACCCCCCCCCCTTTCAAAAAAAAACAAAAACCCCAGCCACAGAAATGCTGACGCGTGGATGCCTATTGGTCCCGGTTGGTGCCACCAACCGGGACCAAAGGGTCTCCTGCCTGGGCTCCGCGCACAGGCCACGTGGAGGCCCATCTGTCCCGGTTCTGGATTGAACCGGGACTAAAGGGACATGGCATTAGTACCAACCCTTCAGTCCCGGTTCAGGAACCGGGACAAAAGGCCCTTACGAACCAGGACAACAGGCCCTTTTTCTACTAGTGTAAAAGAACGCCCGTGCATTGCAACGGGGCCACATTAACTTTAAGAGTTTAATATTAATATTCTCATACATATCAAGTGACATTGGTGACCTTTTTTAACATCAAATCCTCACACACACTCTCTCCCTCCCTCTTCCTCACTCTCTCCCCTTCTCCCACTCTCTTTCTAACACACACACACACATCCATCTTATTGTGTGCGGGACCATAATCCATCTATTTCACACACACATGCTAGTGCATAACAATATGGATTATGTGTATTATATTTGCCACCACAACTGAGAGAATTAATTTCATGTAAATCGGCCAGCCACAGCTCCAAGAATACGCGGAGGAGGTGGCCCGGGTCGGCGTCGGCGCCGTTCGGCGCGGGCCACAGGCCCACTTCCAAGTGCGTCTGCGCGCCGGGTCCTTCAAGTGCCGCTTCCACTGCACCAACTCCCAGGGCCAGGGAAGCCGCCCTTCTTCGCCCCCTTCACCGGTCGCGGCCAACGCGGTGCCGCGGCACCCGGCCTCGCCGTCCTCGTCCTCTAACACCGTCGCGACCCAGTGACGTAGCCCAAGCATCGGCCTCGAGAATCAAGAACGCTCGACAACGGAGAGGGAAGGGAAGATCATATACATGTCATAAGAAAGGGAGTTTATTTACTGCTCCCTCGATGTATTGTTTCCTTTGTTTGGAGATTGATTACCATCCGTGAGTTCCGGTAAGGTTAATGTGATTGAGCGATTTTTCTAAAAATCAATTATTTGTTTTTTAATTAATGTGATTGAGTGATTTAAGGTAAGGTTAATTAATTTTGATTTGATCTTTAGAGATTGTTTGTGATTGATTTTACATTACTAAATAACTTGCACCAGTATGGAAAGTTCTGATCTGTTCAGATTTCTTTCGTTGTGTGAGAGGGTGATGCGAAAATAAACCGATGAAGTTGGGGGAGGGGACGAAAAAGAATCTACGAAAAAGATCAGCGAAGGTGGGAGGAGGTACCAAAAAAACCATGAAAGGTGGGACGAAAAAACCTGAAAGCGAGACTAGTTAGGAGTAGAGATTCTGCACTCGAGCTCATCTGATCTTGATGAACAGTAAAATAAAAATAAAAAAATCAGAAAAAGCTGACTTTTTTTTGCATGAAAGATGTTTGAGTGCATGTGGTCTGTGCCAATTTTTAGTGTGTTTGAAGATCTTAGTAGCTCTCAGGAAAAAAAATCGGTCCAAACAGTGCATAAACAATAAACGTTTTCTCATACCCCAAATTTATCTTTCTGCTGAACTCAGATATCTAATCACACTGAAAATTGGCGCGGACATCATGCACTCAAACATCTTCATTGAAAAAAGAAGTTCAGATTTTTAAGTATTTGTCTAGTTTTTTTATTTATTTTACTGTTAACTTGATGTATCATCATTATGCTCAATAGATAACCGGTGATACTAGAGCTGTCAACAAGGCATTCTTTACAGTATCAACATCATCTACCAATGCCCGTTCACGGGCGGGAGACATTTCGCCGCTCTGATTGATTCGTTCCTAGCTACTAGTCCGGTGGCGAACAAACTAGCAATGCAGCGGCAGCCCACCATAATAGGAGGCGGGATGCGGAGCCGACCGCCGGCGTCTCTTCCTCGTACAGAGCACCCCGAGCAGCGCTCTCACGATGCCTCCCGGCCACGACTGCGCCTTCTGCCGGCACCCCTTCTTCCCCTTCAGCTGGGACTGGTACGACGGTGGCGGCGAGATGGGCGGCAGCAGCAGCGTAGCACCACCACCCACGTCGGCAGCGCCGCCGCCCGCCCGCGTCGTCGCCATCGTGGCGTTGCGTGCCTCTTTTCCTGGGGAGACGGCGGCCGCGCCCCTTTTTGGCGTGCCGGGCGCGGACTCCCACAGGAATGGCACGGCGCCGGCGCCGGCGCGCAGGCTGTAGTACACCCTGAAGGAGGCGTTCGTGAGGCTCGACGGCTCCCGCGCCAGCACCGCCCTGCCGTCGCCGCCGGAGCCTCTCTTGGCCGAGATCGGCCGGAGCGCGAGCTGCTGCTTGGAGTCCATGCTGTTGCTCGCCCTCTCCGACCCGCCGGAATCTCACCCTCACGGCAACTTCAAGCCCACACCGGATTGGATTCCCTAGGTTCTAGACAAGGTGCATGTGAGTTGTGACACGATCACACGATGCTCAGATCAACTGGGGAAGCATTATATAAGCAGTGAGGCTTTGACTTTCTGCTAGGCTGGATCTCAAGGCACCTTATAGATTCTTGTATTACTATGGGGAGACTGATTGGAAGCTCGAGGGTTTTGATAATGGGGTTAATATGAGCGTGTGGGTTGGTAGCCTTGGTTTAATCTTTGATTGATTGATTGATTACAAGCCTTTCCACCCATGAATAATGAGCAGCTAGCTGATGGTGCATCATTATCAAATCGGCTTCAACGACAAATGGGGCTGCCAAAGGAGGTGTTGAGTTCATGTTTGTCCCACTGATTGGAAAGCCTTTTGGCTTAGCTAAGCTATTCTTCAGGACTTGACGACTTGGGTCTTGTTCTGTATGTACACTTGACGAGAGCCTAACTTTATTTAGGTGAGAGATCATGCATTGATTACAGAACGCGATCTGATTCTGAATCCCGAGGTCGGTTTTAATTGTAATTTTCTGTGTCAAGTTTTTTTTTTCCCTTCTGACAGTGCTGCCTCACCTAAACGACAGTAAAATTACGCGTGATGACCCAGGCGATGAGGTTACTGCCCGCCGTCGTCGCCACCTCGTCTCGACCCCTGATGATTCAGGCGATGTGGTGCTGAACTGAACTGCCGTAGGTTAGTCTGTCTAAGGCCAACTCCATTGTACGACTTTAAACAGATGTCCGCTTTGTCTGAATTTTGTCCGTTTGAGATAATAATGAGTGTGATAGTGGACATGTGTGTCCGGCCTCTATTCAAGTCGTCCCACCCAGCAACTAACCTTAAATTGTCCGCTGCCGTCCGCGCCCGTCGTGGCCGCTCGCACTCGCTCCCCGGGGCGCTCTCCCACGCCATGCTCCTGTCCAGCCCGCAGCTGGCGCCGCGCCTTGCCGCACCTGCGCTGCCCCACCATCGCCGCCGCTGCACGCCACGCCCACACCCTCGCCCGCGCTGCCGCGTCGCCGCTGCACGCCGCGCTGCCGCTGCACGCCCCGCCGCGCCCGCGCTTGCCCGCCGCGCCGTGCCCGCGCCTGCCCGCCGCGCCTCGCCCCACCGCGCCCGCGCTGCAGCCTCGCCCCGCCGCGCCCGCGCCCGCGCTGCCGCGTCGCCGCTGCCCGCCGCGCGCACCTGCACCCACGCCCGCGCCCGTGCCCGCGCTGCCGCCTCGCGCTGCCTCGCCCCACCGCGCCCGCGCTGGCGCTGCCACCGCGCCCGTGTCCGCCGCGCTGCCAGCCTCCCCTCGCCCCACCTTGCCCGCGCCCGCGTCACACAGCCCGCCCCGCCGCGTTGCCGGCCTCCCCTCGCCCCACCTCGCCCTCGCCCGCCCCCGCCTCGCCACGCTCACGCACACCGCGCCACCGGCCGTGGCTCGCCTGGTCAGGCATCGAGCAGAGGAGAGAGAGGGGAAGGGGACAAAAGCAGGGGCAGGTGGTTGCCATGCGGGCCATGTGTGGACGCGAGGACGCGGACGGGCTGTCCGCGACTGTCCGCTTTGACTCAAACCCATCTCAAATTTGCTCTGGATATGGGGTCGAAACGGACACTAAACGGATAAAAAGGCAAGATGAGGTTGTGCGTTGGGTCGTTGGTTTTGTCCCTTTTACCCCAAACGAAAGGGCCGGACTATTTGGGGTCGCGCGGTAGAGTTGGCCTAACCTCGGGACTAATGTCTAATTGCAGCAAGTTCTGGTTAATTAATCCAACATGGAACCCCAAGCCAGACTTTCACGATCCTGTTAGAAACAATTGTCACCTCCTTTTGTGTGATCCTGTTAATAACCCAAATCGAGAAGATTCCATTCAATTAGATACACAATTCTTGGGGGATGAGATGAACTGGTTTACAGAGGAGTGTGTGAAATAGGAGAAGACGAGGAAGATGGATACTGGTGAGATGAGAGTCCTTTCATATCTTCTGGTCATCCTCAAGTACTCAGAGCATCTCCAGCCGAGTCCTCAACACGCCCTTTTCAGGCGATTTTTTTGTGCCGGCGCACAAAAATCGGCCCAGTCGCGCCCCAGAAGCCCAATTTTCATCGGCTCGGGCTGAATTATGCGCCAGCGGACCCAGGCCGAACCCGGCGCGCTGGGGGCGCCGGGCGAAATGGTTTTGGCGCGAAATAGCCGCGGGCCCGCCGAGTCAGCGACACTCGCCTCGTCGTCCTGCGAACACCTCGGTTTCCTGCGGGGAATCAATGCCAAGGCTGCCGCCGGTCAGCCTTCCATTGATTCCTCACGGGGCGGCTCTTCACGGGCGGCGCCGCCCCCCGCCCCGCCTACACACGCCTCCCCGACGGCTATAAAAAGTGCCCCCTCCCCGCCGTTGGCCACAGACGTCGTGCTCTCTCTCTCTCTCTCTCTCTCTCTCTCTCTCTCTCTCTCCACTGGCGAACCTCTTTCTCTCTCTGTCGCCGACGAACCTCTCCTCTCTCCCAGCCCCATCCACGACAATGTGCGAGCGGTTCCCCGGCGACGGAGCGACGGCCAACGGCTTCGGCCGCCGCTCGCTGCAAACATGGGAGGCGCACATGCTTTTCAAGGCCAACATTCCGGCGCCTCTAGACGTGCACGCTGGGCCGACAGGATGGAGGCTCAGCGCCGGAGGCGTCCCCATCCCCCCTGCTGGACATCGCCGCGCACCCCGATCTCTTCGCCGGCGAGGCTGACTGCATTCGGTCGTCGCTGACCGAGGAGCAGCGCGCCTCCCCGTAGTACGCCGCCGACAACCACGAGGCGTGGGCGGCGTACTTCCAGCGCCGTCAGGAGCAACGCCTCGCCTCCACCAACGGGGCACCGGTGGTGGCGGCCGGCCGGTGGAACAGCGAGGGGCGACGCCTGTGGTGGTCCGTCCCTGGCCGGACGCTCGGCGAGGTTCTCGCGCACCTCGAGGACGGCAACAACCCGCCGCTCGCATACTCTCGGGGACTGGCCATCCCTCCGGTGCCCCGCCGCGGCGCCGGGCAATGGATGCAAAGGAGGTTTTCCTTCGGTTCGTCCTCCTCGTCCCGTTCCTCCTCCCACTCCTCTTCCCACTCCTCCGGCTCTCCGGCGGTGTTCGGCCTCAAGGCTGAGCCTGTAGCGGAGACCCCGCTCGGCCGGCATCGTCATCAACGAAGGCGGCGGCTGATACGTCTCCATCGTATCTATTTTTCCAAACACTTATGCCCTTGATTTGGACTCTAACTTGCATGATTTGAATGGAACTAACTCGGACTAACGCTGTTTTCAGCAGAATTGCCATGGTGTTATTTTTGTGCAGAAATAAAAGTTCTCGGAATGACCTGGAAATCAACGGAGAACCCGCTGCCTCGTGGGCCCCCTGGAGCTCCACCGACCTCAACTCCAACTCTATATATTCACGTTCGGGGAGAAAAAAATCAGAGAGAAGGATTCATCGCGTTTTACGATACGGAGCCGCCGCCAAGCCCTAAACTCTCTCGGGAGGGCTGATCTTGAGTCCGTTCGGGGCTTCGGAGAGGGGAATCCGTCGCCATCGTCATCATCAACCATCCTCCATCACCAATTTCATGATGCTCACCGCCGTGCATGAGTAATTCCATCGTAGGCTTGCTGGACGGTGATGGGTTGGATGAGATTTATCATGTAATCGAATTAGTTTTGTTAGGGTTTGATCCCTAGTATCCACTGTGTTCTGAGATTGATGTTGATATGACTTTGCTATGCTTAATGCTTGTCACTAGGGCCCAAGTGCCATGATTTCAGATCTGAACCTATTATGTTTTCATCAATATATGAGAGTTCTTGATCCTATCTTGCAAGTCTATAGTCACCTACTATGTGTTATGATCCGGCAACCCCGAAGTGACAATAATCGGGACCACTTCTGATGATGACCGTAGTTTGAGGAGTTCATGTATTCACTATGTGTTAATGCTTTGGTCCGACACTCTATTAAAAGGAGGCCTTAATATCCCTTAGTTTCCAATAGGACCCCGCGGCCACGGGAGGGTAGGACAAAAGATGTCATGCAAGTTCTTTTCCATAAGCACATATGACTATATTCGGAATACATGCCTACATTATATTGATGAACTAGAGTTAGTTCTGTGTCACCCTAGGTTATGACTGTTACATGATCAGTCGCTTCCGGTATAATTCTCCATCACCGATCCAATGCCTACGAGCTTTTCCTATATTGTTCTTCTCTTATTTACTTTTCTGTTGCTACTGTTACAATCACTATAGAACCCAAAAATATTACTTTTGCTATCGTTACATTTTGCTATCGTTACCACTACTATCATATTACTTTGCTACTAAATACTTTGCTGCAGATATTAAGTTTCTAGGTGTGGTTGAATTGACAACTCAGCTGCTAATACTTGAGAATATTCTTTGGCTCCCCTTGTGTCGAATCAATAAATTTGGGTTGAATACTCTACCCTCGAAAACTGTTGCGATCCCCTATACTTGTGGGTTATCAAGACTATTTTCTGGCGCCGTTGCCAGGGAGCATAGCTCTATTCTTTGAGTCACTTGGGATTTATATCTGCTTATCACTATGAATAACTTGAAAGATGAAAGAACCAAGATTTTTCCCTTAACTACGAGGGGAGGTAAGGAACTGCCATCTAGCTCTGCACTTGATTCACCTTCTGTTTTGAGTAAACTTGCGACACCTAAACCTGCTTCTGCTATTAATTCTGATATGTCGCATGTTATTGATGATGACACTTCTGCTTTGCATGATACTTATGATGAAACTACTTATATGCTTGATACTACTGTGCCACTAGGTGAATTTCTTGATGAACAACTTGCTAGGGCTAGAGATAATGAAATTATTGAAACTGATAATATTGATGAAAGTGATTATGAAGATTGTCCCCCTAGATATGAATTGCCTGTTGTGCCTAAGGGTTATGTTATGGATGAAGAAACTGCTAGAGACTTTCTTGCTTGCAATGATAGAAGTGATCTTAAGAAATTATTAGCTAAGCTGAAAGAAAAATCTTTGAAAGCTACAATGAAATATGATTCTGCTTATGCTACTTCATCTATCTTTATTACTGATAAGGATTATGATTTCTCTGTTGATCTTGAGTTAATTACTTTGGTTGAATCTGATCCTTTTTATGGCTATGAATCTGAAACTGTTGTGGCACATCTTACTAAATTAAATGATATAACTACCCTGTTCACTAATGATGAGAAAACTCGTTACTATTATATCCTTAAATTATTTCCGTTCTCATTGAAGGGTGATGCTAAGATATGGTTTTAAATCTCTTGATCCTGGTTGTGTGCGTAGTCCCCAGGATATAATTTATTACTTCTCTGCTAAATATTTCCCCGCTCATAAGAAACAAGCCGCTTTAAGGGAAATATATAATTTTGTGCAAATTGAAGAAGAGAGTCTCCCACAAGCTTGGGGGAGGCTTCTCCAATTACTTAATGCTTTGCCTGATCATCCTCTCAAGAAAAATGAAATACTTCATATCTTTTATAATGGACTAACCGATGCTTCCAAAGATTACCTGGATAGTTGTGCTGGTTGTGTTTTCAGGGAAAGAACAGTTGATCAAGCTAAAATTTTATTGAATAATATGTCGACTAATGAAAATAATTGGACACTTCCTGAACTAACTCCTAAGCCAACTCCAAAGAAAAGGGGTATTCTATTTCACAGTCCTAAAGATATGCAAGAGGCAAAGAAATCTATGAAAGAAAATGGTATAAAGCTGAAGATGTTAAGAATTTACCGCCTGTTGAAGAAATACATGGTCTTAATTCATCACCTACTGAAGAAACACACGGTCTTGATAACCCGACACATGTAGTACAGGTAAATTCTCTCTATAGATATGATAAAGCTGAAATCCCTCCTGCTAAGTTTGCTAGTCAATGTTTGGATGAATTTGATAACTTTATGGTTAAACAAGAAGATTTTAATGCTTATGTTCGTATACAATTGAAACATAATGCTTACATGATCGAACACTTGAGTGATTAGATGGCTAATGTTAAAGGTGAACTTAAACTTATTAGTAAACATGCTTCTATGGTTACCACTCAAGTAGAACAAGTACTTAAAGCTCAAAATGATTTGCTCAATGAATTAAATAATATGAATGATAATGCTGTTAGAGTTATGACTAGAGGTGGTAAAATGACTCAGGAGCCTTTGTATCCTAAGGGCCACCCTAAGAGAATTGAGCAAGATTCTCAGAGAACTACTATAGATGCACCTGGTCCTTCTAAAAGGAAGAAAAAGAAAAATGATATGACTTTGCATGCTTCTAGTGAACCTGTTGTTGACACACCTGAGAATCCCAATGATATTTCTATCTGATGCTGAAACACAAGCTGGTAATGAACGTGAACATAGTGATAATGTTAATGATGATGTTCATGTTGATGCTCAACCTAGCAATGATAATGATGTAGAGATTGAACCTGTTGTTGATCTTCATACCCCACAATCAAAGAATCAACGTTATGATAAGAGAGACTTTGTTGCTAGGAAGCACGGTAAGGAAAGAGAACCATGGGTTCAGAAACCCATGCCTTTTCCTCCTAAACCATCCAAGAAAAAGGATGATGAGTATTTTGAGCACTTTGCTGAAATGATTAGACCTATCTTTTTGCGTATGTATTTGACTGATATGCTTAAAATGAATCCTTATGCTAAATATATGAAATAAATTGTTAGTAATAAAAGAAAGATACCGAAAGCTGAAATTTCCACCATGCTTGCTAATTATACTTTTAAGGGTGGAATACCGAAGAAACTTGGAGATCCAGGAGTACCAACTATACCATGCTCCATTAAAAGAAACTATCTTTATGTGATCTTGGAGCCGGTCTTAGTGTTATGCCTCTCTCTTTATATCGTAGACTTGAATTGAATAAGTTGACACCTACTGAAATATCTTTGCAAATGGCTGATAAATCAACTGCTATACCTGTCGGTATTTGTGAGGATGTGCTTGTTGTGGTTGCAAATGTTACTATTTTAACGGATTTTGTTATTCTTGATATTCCCAAGGACGATAGTATGTCTATTATTCTAGGAAGACCCTTTTTGAATACTGCATGGGCTGTTATTGATTGCAACAAAGGCAATGCCACTTTTCATGTTAATGGCAATGAGCATACGGTACACTTTCCGAGGAAACAACCACAAGTTCATAGTATAAACTCTATTGGAAAAATTCCATCGATTATTTTTGGAGGTTTTGAATTTCCTCTACCTACTATCAATAAGAAATATGATATTCTTATTATTGGGGACATGCATATCCCCGTTGAGGTAACATACTGTTATTCGAAATTTCTCCGGTTTCATGTTACTCGAAATGAGTTTGTTAACAAGACCTGATCAACCTTGTTAGTGGATTCCTTTTGATGAGCATGAGATGGATGAATTTAAAAAACACAACTCTCTGTACCCTCTTTTTACTTTCTGTTAGTTATATTAAATAAAGAAAAAATAGTATTTTTCTGTCTGTTTTCTGAATTATCCATGCAATAAAAAAATACCCCGAAAATAAAAGTTCTCCAAATGCCCTGAAATTTAAATATGATTTTTTCTAGAATATTTGAGAATATCTGGCACTGAGAATACATCAGGGGGAGCAAGCACCTGGCCACGAGGGTCCAGGGCGTGCCCTCCCCCTGGGTGCGCCCCCTGCCTCGTGGGCCCATGGTGGCTCCCCTCCACTTATTTCGGCCATCACACACTCCTTCTTCCTCCCAAAAAAATCACTAACCAGCTCAAGCACGAGTTCTAGCTCATCTTGCTGCAATTTTCGATCTCCTTGCTCAGAGCTCCATTCACAAAACTGCTTTGGGGGATTGTTCTTTGGTATGTGACTCCTGCATTGGTCCAATTAGTTTTTGTTCTAGTGCTTTATTCATTGCAAATTTTTGCTACTTAGGTGACCCTGTTCTTGAGCTTGCATGCCAAATTTATATGGTCAAAAGTAGTTTTAATGCATGATATAGTCTCTAGGCACTTGTGGGAGTAGTTGCTATCAATTTTGTTGAGTTTGGTTCACTTTTTATTTCGAAGTTACTAAAAAATTCAGAAATTTTTCAGAGGAGGAAATATGTTTAAGAAAATATACCAAGGTGGTTCTTCAAGGAAGCAAGGACCCATGCCCGCAATGCGTGAGCCGGACGATGAACCACCGAGGGACGCTCATGTGCGGCCTTGTGAATGGCCGTCAGCGGACTTCATGGTTCGAGCAGGAATCAAGGAGGAATTTGACGCATATGTGCGTAATGCTGATCTGGAGAGCTTCGAGGCAGATAAGTGCCGTCAATACCTCTATTTAACTGATTCATTTGTGAGAAGGTTTAAATTTTCATCATCACGGAATTCTCAGACTTTCCTGTTTGATCTTTATGAAAATTCTTATACTATGGACTTAGAAGATTTTAACACTGCTTGTAAACTTCCACAATGGGGTAGCACTAGTGAGCCTCGCAAATCTGAGTTTAGAGATTTTCTTGCTAGTATAACTGTGGGGGAGTCTAGAGATATAACACAAGCTACCATAGGGAGCATTCATTTTCCTGCTATACATTATTTTGCTCTCTTCATAGGTAGGTGCATCAATGGTAAGGATGCAGCATGTCACATGTGTCCCTAATCTCAGTGTTCTCAGGAGTGCTGTATTAGTAGATAAACATTATAATTTGGGAGCCATTGTTGCACGTAGGTTGCATAATAATCGTATTCATGGAGATTTCTTTGGTGGAATTTATGCAACTCGTATAGCTAACTTTCTTGAGATACCCATACGTGGAGATGATATTGAGTTGCCTCCTTCTTATTTAGATCATGAGGCTATGGTTCGTCATCAGTTTGTTGAGAGGAACGATCAGTTCCTCCAGTATCGACTAATCTTTGACAGACGACACACCTATCATGTTGCCCTCCTTGCTCCTATTTTCTTTGACTTTCAGGCAAAGCGGCGATATTTTATAACCAGGGAGAAAGCGACTGAGTACGAGAGGAGGGCGGAGACATCTTGCCTCCAAGCTGCATCTCATCAGGAAATTGCTGCTGCATCTCAGTATGACCCCAACTACAACTTTGGATATCCGCCAGGCCATCAGTGGCCATAGACCAACTTAGGCCAAAAGCCTAAGCTTGGGGGAGTACGTATTTCTCACCGACATTACATTCCTGTTCACACACTCATGCTAGTTGTCGATGCTCATACTTTTTCATTGTATCATCCATGCTAGTTTACTTCCCTTTTATGCTTTCTTCTTATGTGTTTGATAAACTCTAGAAAAAACCAAAAAATATAGTTTTAGCTTTTAGTTAGTTTACTTTCCATGCCTGTAGTAGTAGTAATTAAAAAGAAAACCCAAAAAGATTTCTCGTTCTTCTTTTTCTTGTTGGGAGCTTTCCCGTGTAAATAGTTTTATTTCTTTTCTTGTTATTTGGGGGTCGAGAGGAGAAGACCATAATGAAAATGTTGAGTGGCTCTCATATGCATTATTGTTGATCTAACAAAGAGCCCATATTACCTTGTCTTCTCTCTTGAATTGAATGCTTGCAGATTCCAGCTTAGTCCAATGCACGTGCACTATTATTATTATCCACACTATTTAGTCGTGCAAGGGAAAGGCAATAATGATGATTATATGATGAACTTATTGAGATGAGAAAAACTGGTATGAACTCGACCTCTCTTATTTTTTGTAAATATGATTAGTTCATCGTTCCTGATTCGGCCTATTATGAATAAACATGTTTGCAATGACAATTAGAGATTGTAGTTGCTTATGCCATGCTTAATTAGCTAGGAGCTTATAATGGTTTACCTTGCGTGCCAACATGCTATTAAAATGGTTGTGATGTGGTATGATAGGGTGGTATCCTCTTTTGAACGATTCGAGTGGCTTGACTTGGCACATGTTCACGCATGTAGTTGAAAAAAAATCAACATAGCCTCTACGATATTTATGTTCATGGTGCATTATATCCTACTCATGCTTGCATTCGGTGTTGATTAATTTTAATGCATGTTCATGACTGTTGTCGCTCTCTAGCTGGTCGCTTCCCAGTCTTTTTCTAGCCTTCACTTGTACTAAGCGGGAATATTGCTTGTGCATCCAACTCCATAAACCCCAAAGTTGTTCCATATGAGTCCACCATACGTACCTATATACGGTATCTACCACCCGTTCCAAGTAAATTTGTATGTGCCAAACTCTAAACCTTCAAATAAACATTCTGTTTTATATGATTGAATAGCTCATGTATCAACTAGGGTTGTCTGTTTCTTCCATGCTAGGCGGGTTATTCTCAAGAGAGTGGACTCCGCTCCTCATTCACGAGAAAATGGCTGGTCACCGGGATGCCCAGTCCCATGCTTTATGCAAATCAAATCAAAATAACTACAAACAAAACTCCCCCGGGACTCTTGTTATTTGGAGGCACTCGTTGTTTCAAGCAAGCCATGGATTGATGCTTGTTGGTGGAGGGGGAGTATAAACTTTACCATTCTGTTTGGGAACCGCCTATAATGTGTGTAGCATGGAAGATATCGAGATCTCTCGATTGTTATGTTGACAATGAAAGTATACCGCTCAAAATATTATTCGTATCTATTTCAAAACCGAGCTCTAGCACCTCTACAAATCCCTGCTTCCCTCTGTGAAGGCCCATCCATTTACTTTTATGTTGAGTCATCATCCTCTTATTAAAAAGCACCAATTGGAGAGCACCGCTGTCATTTGCATTCATTACTGTTAGTTTACATTGAGTATGACTTGACTGGATCTCTTTTACCATGAATTACAATGTCTAGTCTGTCCTTGATCTTTAAAGGTGCTCTGCATTTATGTTTTGCGGTCTCAGAAAGGGCTAGCGAGATACCATCTTGTTATATCATATCATGATTGTTTTGAGAAAGTGTCGTCATCTGAGATTTATTATTATTGCTCGCTAGTTGATTATGCCATTGATATGAGTAAACATGAGACCTAATCGCTCTCGGGAGCCACCGCCAAGCCCTAAACTCTCCCGGGAGGGCTAATCTGGAGTCCATTCGGGGCTCCGGAGAGGGGAATCCGTCGCCATCATCATCATCAACTATCCTCCATCACCAACTTCATGATGCTCACCGCCGTGCGTGAGTAATTCCATCATAGGCTTGCTAGACGGTGATGGGTTGGATGAGATTTATCATGTAATCGAGTTAGTTTTGTTAGGGTTTGATCCCTAGTATCCACTATGTTCTGAGATTGATGTTGCTATGACTTTGCTATGCTTAATGCTTGTCACTATGGCCCGAGTGCCATGATCTCAGATCTGAACCTATTATGCTTTCATCAATATATAAGAGTTCTTGATCCTATCTTGCAAGTCTATAGTCACCTACTATGTGTTGTGACCCGGCAACCACAAAGTGAAAAGAATCAGGACCACTCCCGGTGATGACCGTAGTTTGAGGAGTTCATGTATTCACTATGTGTTAATGCTTTGGTCTAGCACTCTATTAAAAGGAGGCCTTAATATCCCTTAGTTTCCAATAGAACCCTGCTGCCACAGGAGGGTAGGAGAAAAGATGTCCTGCAAGTCCTTTTCCATAAGCACGTATGACTATATTCGGAATACATGCCTACATTACATTGATGAACTGGAGCTAGTTCTGTGTCACCCTAGGTTATGACTGTTACATGATCGATCACATCCAGCATAATTTTCCATCATCGATCCAATGCCTATGAGCTTTTCCTATATTGTTCTTCGCTTATTTACTTTTCCGTTGCTACTGTTACAATCACTACAAAACCCCAAAATATTACTTTTGCTACCGTTACCTTTTGTTATCGTTACCACTACTATCATATTACTTTGCTACTAAATACTTTGCGGCAGATATTAATTTTCCAGGTGTGGTTGAATTGACAACTCAGCTGCTAATACTTGAGAATATTCTTTGGCTCCCCTTGTGTCGAATCAATAAATTTGGGTTGAATACTCTACCCTCGAGAACTGTTGCGATCCCCTATACTTGTGGGTTATCAGCAGCCGCGCCTCGTCCTCGGCTCCTCCCTGACTCATCAAGCCGAAGACGGAGCCAGGGCTCCCCGCCGTGAAGACGGAGCCCGGGCTCGCCAGCGGCATCAAGGAGGAGGCGCTCGACGATGAAGCAGCCCTTAAATGGGCGCGCGACGACTGGGTGCAGACGGAGAGGGAGGGTCAGTGCGCCGCCCTCACCTGGTTCGAAGCTCATTGCCATGGCCGGGACGAGGGAGTCATCGTTGTCCTCGATGACAGCGATGACGACGATGACGTGCCACCACCGCCTGTCCGCCATGGAGACGCCGGGCAGGGGTCCAAAAGGGGCGGCCACGCCATCAAGAAGGAGAAGGCCATCGCTGACGACGAGGACGGCGGCGATGTTGGCGACTTCACCGTGCTGATCGAGTTCTCACTAGTAGAAAAAGGGCTTATTGTCCCGGTTCGTAAGGCCCATTTGTCCCGGTTTTTGAACCGGGACTAAAGGGTAGTTACTAAAGCCTTAGGCCTTTAGTCCCGGTTCTTACACGAACCGGGATAGATGGGCCTCCACGTGGCCGGTGCTGCAAGCCCAGGCAGGAGGGCCCTTGGTCTCGGTTGGTGGCACCAACCGGGACCTAATAGGCGTCCACGCGTCAGCAGCTGGCAGGAGCTGAGGTTTTTGTTTTTTTCTGAAAGGGGGTGGTTTAGGGGGTAATTTAGGGTGTGTTAGCTAGCTAATAGAGAGAAGTGTCCTCTCTTATCTCCGTGCTTGGTTTACCAACGCTACTGTTATGCCAAAACATGGCTTAGATTAAAGTGAAGGCAACATGTGGTGCATGTCAAAAGTAATACTAATCCTAACTTGATCAAGTTTGGATTAGTACTACTTTCGACATGCACCACATGCATGTTGGCTTCACTTCAATCCAATCCATGTTCATTTCACCCACTGATATAATAACTCTTCATGCCCCCATCATGTATCATCATAATAATAAGTCCTACTAATAATCATCATACAACTTCTACTCGTTATTAATAACAAGTCATACGATCATCATCCTCATAGTCATCGAACCAACCCTATTTAATTATTCTAGGCACATGATCATCAATATTCGGTAGGACCTAAATACCCTCTTTAAAGTAAAATAGCATAAAACAATATAGACCCTGACTCTCCATTATGGAGAATGGAGATCATCTTGTCTCCAATTCTTGCGCTTCGCTTCCTTTTGCTTCCAAGAACCTCCTTACGAGTGTCCATACATTTTTTCAATTCTTTTATTAGCATGTCTCCACTTCTTTTAAAAATCCGGTATGGACAGTTGAGATTCGTAGGATGACCTGGCTATATGTTCAAAACATTAAGGCTACCATTCTGATACATCAAATGAGGCACGTAATCCTCTGGGATTATCTGTTGAAAAACATAGTAATAACTTCATAGTTAGTAAATGATGTACTAGTTTTAGAAGTATGCAAAAGATGCACGGATGTCGTAATAGTAAAAAATTTACCAGTGTATCTCCATAGTAGTTACCGTAGTTCAACACGTGCACTAGTGGCACGTATTGACCATAATGTTGAGGAGTTTGATTGTAGATATTATAATTCTCAATATCAGTACAAAATGCGATCAGATGATTTTTCTCCTGATAAGTTAATTCGGAGCCTTCGGTGTAGTAGGTTCTATCTACCATCTTCCTCACATTCTTTGAAGAATGAAAATAAGCTGTCAATGGAAATAAGCTGTCAACTATTTTGAAATGAACAATATAAATTAGCTAATAACTATGTTTGAGAAACTCACATAGCGGTAGAATTGGAGGCATATCAACAAGGACCCAAATGTCCATATTGTCTTGCTCCATTTCAGGATCACCAAGATCCATGGTGACAAGCATATCCTCATGAAAACCATACATCTTGCAAAGTGCTTCCCATTTTTTGCAACCAAAATGGGTTACGCTCTCAGAATTGTACAGCTTTACTTCAAAATCCACACCATGATGGGTCTGCAGGTGAATTTTCTTTGTTTTGAAACTTTCATGGTCTTCAAAACCCATCCTCTCCAAGACATAGCGTCTTGCATGGCATGGGATAAGCTAGTCGAATTGTAAAAGATGAAAATTACATGTTGAAATAGTTGAAGTCATGCTTAATTACGAAAAAAACACTTGTCGTCGTTGCGTACCGTTTCAACATCGAAGGTCTCCTCCAGCTTAATGCTGAAGCGCCGATCTTCGTCCAGGTGAGGCCCGTCGCACAGACCTAGGTCATCGTGGCACCAATCGCACTCCCCCGGGAGACTTTCGTCGTCCGAGTACGACATTTCCTATGTTCATAATTCAAATATTAAACTTACAATTAAATATATGTACTAAAAAACCTAAATTAGATCATTATTATTCCTCACGGGCTGACTATCGGTCTGTCGGGTCTTTTCTTGAAAACTCTCAGCTCACGTGGTGTACATATTCGACCGTCGGTGATGCATGGTAGCTCCTCCTTTCATCCCCGAGTGCATTACACCAAGTTTTCTAGCACACGGGAATGAAGGAGAAGCTACCCCCACGGCAACAACAGGGATTCTTCGTCCTCTCATATATGGTGGAGACTCGACAGACTTAAAGTCAACCCATAATATCGTTTAATTATCTTTCTAAAAAATGACATATCGAGCGCCTGAAATTTGTCGGGACGGAAATATGCATGTTTTTATCTACATCATATGAGCATTCAAACTTGATGGCCATTAGATTTCAATGGTTGAATATATGAGCAAAAACATTTACAAATATCTTATAGGACTCATATGGACATGGAGATTTGGCTAGTCTTGCCTCGAGGTCGGAGGGGGGTCGGTGACGGGGACGACAGCGGGGATGATGGAGGGGCTCCTAGATTTCTGCAAAAACAAAAACCCTATAAGCTATCAACTAATCAAATGCATACGCCTTGCATAGTGCTCTGCAATTTTAGCATTCAAAGTAGGAGTACTTTTCGAATTTGAGCATTCAATAAGCAAAACCAAATCGTAAAATAAAGTAGTATTCAAATTAGCTTGCATTCAATTATAAGAAAAACTACATCATCTCTTGCGTCCGTACATCGTCGAATATTATCACTAATACACCTCGAATACTATCATACATATAGCATCGCTAATACAGCTAGAACCGAAGCACCCGACGGGTATCGGCGCGGGCGGTGGACACCTAAAGAGAAGGAACCATCACAGGATCATAGCTCCAGTGAGATCCCCGAAGAACCTGCCAGGTATTGTCGAACCTGCCCTCCAACGCAACCATGTAGCGGCGGACGTGCTCGTGCTCCTCGCTGACACGGTGGCGTACCACCTCCGCGGTGTCCGGAAACCTCAGCACCGTCACTGGCCCATGCGACCGCCACCAAACAAGGTTCGGGTCAACGACGGGCTGGCTCCTCACCAACCTACGCCCCCTGGAAGTTAGCACCTCGCAATACCAGCCCGACGCGCCCAGTCCCGGACATGCCCCCTCTGATCAAGCAGGCCTCCTTCACCGAGTCGACGGCGAGAATGCGGGATAGGCATCGTCGACGTCGATGCGGGAATAATTGCTTCAACTAAAAAAATAAACTAGTTCTATTAATTTTCTTGTTAAAAATAAACTACTTCTATAGTAAAATAAAGTAGTTTTATTAAATCAAGTAGTTCAACTACTAAGCACTTACTATAAATAATATAAAGTAGTACTTACTAAAGATAAACTACTTCTATATATATTGTAAAATAAAGTAGTTTTACTAAATCAACTAGTTCAACTACTAAGCACTTACTATAAATAAACTAAAGTAGTACTTACTAAAAATAAACTACTTATATAGTAAGATAAAGTAGTTTTAAATTTTAATAAATCAACTAGTTCAACTACTAAGCCCTTACTATAAATAAAATAAAGTAGTACTTACTAAAAATAAACTACTTCTATAGTAAAATAAAGTAGTTTTATTAAATCAACTAGTTCAACTACTAAGCACTTACTATAAATAAAACAAAGTAGTACTTACTAAAAATAAACTAGTTTAACTAGTTCTATTATTTATCGACCCCCCTCATGTCGAAGTTATCGGGGAGGGGGTATATCGACAACGACATACCCGATAAAAAATAAGAAGAGGAAGAAGAAGGAAAAAAAGAGGAGAAGAAGAAAGGAATAGAGGAGATCGAAGAAAAAAAGAAGAAAAAAAGAGGAGAAGAAGAAAGGAATAGAGGAGAAGAAAACTTCTCCTCTATTCCTTTCTTCTTCTCCTCTTTTTTCGTCTTCTTTTTCCCTCTTCTTATTTATTTCTCCTCTTCTTCCTCTCCTCTTCTTCTCCTTCTTCTTCTCCTTCTTCCTCTTCTTATTTCCCTTTTTCCTCTCCTTCTTTTTCTTCTTCTTCTTCTTCTTCTTCTTCTTCTTCTTCTTCTTCCTTCTTCCTTCTTCCTCTTCTCTTCCTTTTCCTTATTTTACTTTTTCCTCTACACTAACCTAAAATGCACTAACCTAAAATCGATATCTACTAACAACCTAAATAAAAAATCTGAAAAACAGGACATATAATGATATATACACACATACATATAATCACACATATACATATAATCTGGAAAAAACATCATAGGGGCGCGGCGGCAGCGGCGGCCAGTGAAGGGAGGGGGAGGGGATCGGGGCGACGCTCACAGCCGGCGCGGCGACGACGTCAGTGCAGGGCACGGCAATGGCGACGAGGAGGCAGGGCCGACAGCGTCAGGGCAAGGGTGGCGTGGGGCGGCGTGGGACGACGTTGGGGCAGGGGGCGGTGGCGCAGCGATGGCGGCGAGGCAGGGGAGCGCGCGGCGACGGCGCCGGGCAGTGGGAAGAAGAACTGAATCGAAATTTTTCGCAAGTGTGGCTTATATAGAAAGAGCATTGGTCCCGGTTCTTGGCACCAACCGGGACCAATGCCACCCTTTGGTCCCGGTTGGTGCTACCAACCGGGACCAAAGGTCTCTTTTGAGCATCCCAAAGGGCGGGAAGCAGAGGCCTTTGGTCCCGGTTGGAGGCACCAACCGGGACTAAAGGGGGGAATTGGTTCCAGTTGGTGCCCCAAACCGGGACCAAAGGTGTGCATTGGTCCCGGTTCGTGGCACCAACCGGGACCAATGTCCTGCGCCTGCCAAAGCCATGGTGCGGTGGGAAGTTTAGTCCCACCTCGCTAGCCGAGGAGCGGCAGGACCTGTTTTATAAGCCCTGCTCCGCCCTCTCCATTGAACTCCTCTGAACTGCAGGCCTCTGGGCCTAATCTCGCACTGCTATGCCTGTGGGCCTGCTAGGCCTTCTGCGGGCCTGAATCCTGGCCCATGGATGGGTTTCCAGTCGTATTTAGGCCGTGGTGGCCTAGTAGGTGGCATTTTTTTAATTTTTTTCCAAGTTTTTTTGTTTTGTTTGTTGCTTTATTTTTTTTATTTTTTTATACTTACAACAAAATACTTACTGTTGTTATTTTTATTTATTTTATTAAGGTTTATTTATTTTATTTTATTTTACTTTGTCTTATTTTCTTTCTACTTATTTATTTCATGAAAGTTTATTTTATTTTATTTTCTACGTATTTATTTTATTTTATTTTGTTTCTACTTATTTATTTCATAAAGGTTTATTTCATTTTATTTTGTTTATACTTATTTATTTTATTTTTTGCTTTTTGTATTTATTTTAATAAAATTCTTTTTGCTTTTAATGTTTTGAATAGAAAATACTATATAATTTTAGTTTCAATAATACTAGAGGTTTATAAAATGCAACATTCAAAGCATTTCAACAAAACATTCAAAGCATGTCAACAAAACAGACAATCTGTTTCGAGATATCAGGGTTTCATACGGAAACTCGTCTGTTACAACAGGCATTTCAAATGAACTAGGAAAAGGTTGAAAGTTGGGATGGTATCATCATAATAGTTGTGGAGAGAAAGTCTTCACTTTTTCTTCGGTTGCGTCCTTTGCTTATTGCGCCATAACCATGGATAATCTTCATCATTTATCAGGATGCTTGGGTCAGCCTTGACTTTGAAGGGAGGAATTTCATAAAACATTTCATAATCTTCGGACATGTCTGTCTTGCCCTCCACTCCCACGATGTCCCTTTTTCCTGAAAGAACTATGTGGTGCTTTGGCTCATCGTATGATGTATTCGCTTCCTTATCTTTTCTTTTTCTCGGTTTGGTAGACATGTCCTTCACATAGATAACCTGTGCCACATCATTGGCTAGGACGAACAGTTCGTCAGTGTACCCAAGATTGTTCAGATCCACTGTTGTTATTTCGTACTGTGGGTCTACCTGTACCCCGCCTCCTTACAGATTGACCCATTTGCACTTAAACAAAGGGACCTTAAAATCATGTCCGTAGTCAAGTTCCCATATGTCCATTATGTAACCATAATATGTGTCCTTTCCCCTCTCGGTTGCTGCATCAAAGCGGACACCTCTGTTTTTGTTGGTGCTCTTTTGATCTTGGACGATTGTGTAAAATGTATTCCCATTTATCACGTATCCTTTGTAAGTCAATGCAGTCGAAGATGCCCCCCTGGACAACGAGTACAGCTCATCACAAACAGTGTTGTCACCTCTGAGACATGTTTCCAACCAACTGCTGAAAGTCCTGATGTGTTCACATGTAATCCTGTCGTCACACTACTCCGGGTGTTTGGAGCACAAACTGCTCTTGTGTTCATCGACATACGGGGTCACCAAGGTAGAGTTCTGTAGGACTACGTAGTGTGCTTGAGACCAAGAATGCCCGTCCCTGCATATTACTGAGTCCCCTCGAAACATGCCTTTTCCAGTCATTCTCCCCTCATACCACAATTTAGGGAGACCTATCTTCTTAAGGCCAGGAATGAAGTCAACACAAAACCCAATGGCATCCTCTGTTTGATGCCCCATGGAGATACTTCCTTCTAGCCTAGCGCGGTTACAGACATATTTCTTCAGGACTCCCATGAACCTCTCAAAGGGGAACATATTGTGTAGAAATATGGGCCCCATAATGACAATCTCGTTGACTAGATGAACTAGGACGTGCGTCATGATATTGAGGAAGGATGGTGGGAACACCACCTCGAAACTGACAAGACAATGCGCCACATCACTCCTTAGCCTTGGTATGATTTCTGGATCGATCACCTTCTGAGAGATTGCATTGAGGAATGCACATAGCTTCACAATGGCTAATCAGACATTTTCTGGTAGAAGCCCCCTCAATGCAACCGGAAGCAGTTGCGTCATAATCACGTGGCAGTCATGAGACTTTAGGTTCTAGAACTTTTCTCTGGCATATTTATTATTCCCTTTATATTCGATGAGAAGCCAGTCGGGACCTTCATACTGAGCAGGCATTCAAAGAAGATTTCCTTCTCTTCTTTGGTAAGAGCGTAGCTGGCAGGACCTTCATATTGCTTTGGAGGCATGCCGTCTTTTTCGTGCAAACATTGCAGGTCCTCCCGTGCCTCAGGTGTATCTTTTGTCTTCCTATACACGCCCAAGAAGCCTAGAAGGTTCACGCAAAGGTTCTTCGTCACGTGCATCACGTCAATTGAAGAGCGGACCTCTAGGACTTTCCAGTAGGGTAGGTCCCAAAATATAGATTTCTTCTTCCACATGGGTGCGCGTCTCTCAGCGTCATTCGGAACAGCTAGTCCGCCGGGACTGATGACCCACAAGTATAGGGGATCTATCGTAGTCCTTTCGATAAGTAAGAGTGTCGAACCCAACGAGGAGCAGAAGGAAATGACAAGCAGTTTCAGCAAGGTATTCTCTGCAAGTACTGAAATAAGTGGTAATAGATAGTTTTGTGATGAGATAATTTGTAACGAGCAACAAGTAACAAAAGTAAATAAAGTGCAGCAAGGTGGCCCAATCCCTTTTGTAGCAAAGGACAAGCCTGGACAAACTCTTATATAAGGAAAAGCGCTCCCGAGGACACATGGGAATGTCGTCAAGCTAGTTTTCATCACGTTCATATGATTCCCGTTTGGTACTTTGATAATTTGACATGTGGGTGGACCGGTGCTTGGGTGCTATTCTTACTTGAACAAGCATCCCACTTATGATTAACCTCTATTGCAAGCATCCGCAACTACAACAAAACTATTAAGGTAAACCTAACCCTAGCATGAAACATATGGATCCAAATCAGCCCCTTACGAAGCAACGCATAAACTAGGGTTTAAGCTTCTGTCACTCTAGCAACCTATCATCTACTTATTACTTCCCAATGCCTTCCTCTAGGCCTAAATAATGGTGAAGTGTTATGTAGTCGACGTTCACATAACACCAATGTTGGGGATATCGCTTATCGGGAACTTATGGGTGGACCCATGATAAGGGGTAAATCGGCCAATTTATCGGCATATCAGCCGATTTATCGCCATATAGGCTGATTTATCGGACAATTTATCTTATCGGTCTGACAGCGGTAAGCGATAAATCGGCCGATTTATCGGCATATCGGAAGATATCTTGAACAATGCATAACACCACTAGAGGCTAGACAACATACATCTCATCAAAATATCGAACGAATACCAAATTCACATGACTACTAATAGCAAGACTTCTCCCTTGTCCTCAGGAACAAACGTAACTACTCACAAAGTATATTCATCTTCATAATCAGAGGGGTAATAATATGCATAAAGGATCTGGACATATGATCTTCCACCAATTAAACCAACTAGCATCAACTGCGAGGAGTAATTAACACTACTAGCAACCTACTAGCACCAATCCCAGACTTGGAGACAAGAATTGGATACAAGAGATGAACTAGGGTTTTGAGATGAGATGGTGCTGATGAAGATGTTGATGGAGATTGCCCTCTCCCGATGAGAGGAGAGTTGGTGATGACGATGGCGATGATTTCCCCCTCCGGGAGGGAAGTTTCCTCGACAGAACAGCTCTGCAGGAGCTCTAGATTGGATCCGCCAAGGTTCCGCCTCGTGGCGGAGGAGTTTTGTCCCGAAAGGTTGCTTCTTATTTTTTTCTCAACGAAAGACTTCATATAGGAGAAGATGGTCATCGAAGAGCCACCAGGGGCCCACGAGGTAGGGGGTGCGCCCTAGGGGGGCACCCCCACCCTTGTGAGAAGGGTGTGGGCCCCCTGGTCTTCATCTTTGGTGAGGATTTTTCATTATTTATTATAAGGTATTCCGTGGAGTTTTAGGACTTTTGGATGTGCAGAATAGGTCTCTAATATTTGCTCCTTTTCCAGCCCAGAATTACAGCTGTCGACATTCTCCCTCCTTATGTAAACCTTGTAAAATAAGAGAGAATAGCCATACATATTGTGACATAATATGAAATAACAGCCCATAATGCAATAAATATCGATATAAAAGCATGATGCAAAATGGACGTATCAACTCCCCCAAGCTTAGACCTCGCTTGTCCTCAAGCGAAAGCCGATAACAATAAATATGTCCCCATTTTAGAGGTAGAGGTGTCGATAAAAATAAAATACGGACATGAAGGCATCAGGATTATTCTCATAACAACAGCATACATGGATATTGTCATATGATTACTTATGTTCAAGTGATGATCTATTCACAATGCAAAAGTATGAATCAGAAACCTTATTGAGAACCAACAAACTATAACCTCAGTCATTGAAGCAATTGCAATTTATCATAACATCAGAAAGAGTCTATGTCAAAGCTAAAAAGCAAGTCCACATACTCAACTATCATCTAGTCCTTCATAATTGCTAACACTCGCGCAATACTTGTGGTTACGGAGTTTTAATCGGACACAGAGAAAGATAGGGGCTTATAGTTTCGCCCCACAACCTTTTACCTCAAGGGTAATGTCAACAATAATAACTCATGCCCCCCTACATCCAATTAGATATATATATATATATATATATATATATATATATATATATATCAGGTTCTTTCCAACATGCTGGGCTTGCCAAAGGATAAAATGAAAAAGGGAGAGGTGAAGATCACCATGACACTTGCATAAGGTAGAGGATAATAATAAAAGATTGGCCCTTCACAGAGGGAAGCAGAGGTTGCCATGCGCTTTTATGGTTGAGTGCACAAAATCTTAATGCGAAAGAACGTCACTTTATATTGCCCCTTGTGATATGAACCTTTATTATGCAGTCCGTCGCTTTTATTACTTCCACATCACAAGATCGTATAAAGCTTATTTCTCCCACACTAATCATACATATTTAGAACAATTTTTATTGCTTGCACCGATGACAACTTACTTGAAGGATCTTACTCAATCCATAGGTAGATATGGTGGACTCTCATGGCAAAACTGGTTTAAGGGTATTTGGAAGCACAAGTAGTATCTCTACTTGGTGCTGAGAATTTGGCTAGCATGAGGGGGAAAGGCAAGCTCAACATGCTGGATGATCCATGACAACATACTTTATCTCAGATATAAGAAAACATAACCCATTACATTGTCTTCCTTGTCCAACATCAACTCTTTAGCATGTCATATTTTGATGAGTGCTCCCAATCATAAAAGATGTCAATAATAGTATATTTATATGTGAAACCTCTCTTTCCTTATTACTTCCTATTAATTGCAACAATGACCAAAGCTATGCCTGCCAACTCCCAACAACTTTTAATCATCGCACTCTTTCTATGTGAAGTCATTACTATCAATAAGATCAATATGAACTTTTGTTTCTTCTTCTTATTTTTTTCTTCTCTTTTCTTTTATTCACCCAAGATCATAGCAAGAAAATCAAGCCCTTGACTCAACACTAATCTTTATTATATAGCTCACGAACTCGATTTCATAGAAGGATAATAAAGCAAAACTCACAACTAGATCATTCCATAAACTTTATTCTACTAGATCAAAATACTACTAATAGGATCGAACTAAGGAAAACAGTAAAGATAGGAGTTGTGATTGTGATACGATACCGGGGCACCTCCCCCAAGCTTGGCAGTTGCCAAGGGGAGTGCCCATACCCTTGTGATTATATCTCCTTCTTTGTTGTTGGTGAAATATTCTTTGCGATGATTCCTCTCAGGATACGATTCTCCTCCTCGAGCTTGTTGACTTGCTTCTTGATGTCCATTGTTTCCTTACGGAGCTTTCCTGTGACGGCTAAAGCTCCTTGCACCCAAGGGTGTTTCATAGCTGCGGGAGAACAAGTGACACTCCTCTTCATATTTTCATAAGAAAGAAATCTAACATTGGAAGGGATAACCGAGTTTGGAATAGCTGAGCTCTGTAGTTCCCCCATCGTGAACCTAGCTCGGAAGCGAGAGGTGACTTCTTGATCCTCCATGGCATCTACCCTCATTAGGTCAGCCTCCATCTCTTCCTCCGTTGCTGGCCCAAAGTGGTTAGGGTCGCTGTTTGCCCTTGGTTCCGGTGCCGGATTAGATACCCGGCTCTCCCCGACTGACTCTTGAGAAGACATCTTGCTCTAATCTGCAGCAACAATAGCTCAAAACAAAAACAGAAGATTTTTGCGTGATACGGGAGTCAAAACCCTCGGGAGATTATATAATGAATTTTTACCGACCAAAATATGTATCGTGCAAGAAAACGGAGTTCGGAAGGCACACGAGGAGCTCACAAGGTAGGGGGGGGGGCGCCCAGGGGGGTAGGGCGCGCCCTCCACCCTCACGGGGCCCTCGTGTCCTTCCCAGACTGCTACTTAATTTTCTATTTTTCTAAATATTCCAAAACGGAGAAATATTGCCTTAAAAATTGTTTTGGAGTCGGTTTACTTACCGTACCACATACCTATTCCTTTTCGGAGTCTGAAACGTTCTGGAAAGTGTCCCTTATGTATTCCTCCGGGGTTACAGTTTCAATAATATTGGTTTCAATATTTATGGGATTACCCGAGATATAATGGTTAATTCTCTGACTGTTTACCACCTTCGGATTTTTGCCTTCGAAGTTGTTGATTTTTATGGCACCGGAATGGTAGACCTCCTCGATAACATAGGGGCCTTCCCATTTAGAGAGAAGTTTTCCTGCAAAAAATCTTAAACGAGAGCTGTATAGCAATACATAATCACCTACATTAAACTCACGCTTTTGTATCCTTTTGTCATGCCATCTTTTAATCTTTTCTTTAAACAACTTGGCATTTTCATAAGCTTGGGTTCTCCATTCATGAAGTGAGGTAATATCAAATAACCTCTTTTCACCAGCAAGTTTGAAATCATAGTTGAGCTATTTAATAGCCCAATATGCCTTACGTTCTAGTTCGAGAGGTAAGTGACATGCTTTTCCATATACCATTTTATACGGAGACATACCCATAGGATTTTTATGTGCAGTTCTATAGGCCCATAATGCATCATCAAGTTTCTTGGACCAATTCTTTCTAGATCTATTGACAGTCTTTTGCAAAATTAATTTGAGTTCTCTATTACTCAACTCTACTTGACCACTAGACTGTGGGTGATACGGAGATGCAATTCTATGATTGACGTCATATTTAGCAAGCATTTTACGGAAAGCACCATGAATAAAATGTGAACCACCATCAGTCATTAAATATCTAGGGACTCCAAACCTCAGAAAAATAACTTCTTTAAGCATTTTAATAGAAGTGTTATGATCAGCACTACTAGTTGGAATAGCTTCTACCCACTTAGTAACGTAATCAACATCAACTAAAATATGTGTATATCCATTAGAGGCAGGAAAAGGTCCCATATAATCAAAGCCCCAAACATCAAACGGTTCAATAACCAGTGAATAATTCATAGGCATTTCTTGACGTCTCCTAATATTACCAATTCTTTGACATTCATCACAAGATAGGACAAACTTATGGGCATCCTTGAAGAGAGTAGGCCAATAAAAACCGGATTGCAATACCTTATGTGCAGTTCTATCTCCCGCGTGGCGTCCTCCATAAGTTTCGGAGTGGCACTTGCGTAGGATCTGTTCCTGTTCATGCTCAGGTACACAACGTCTAATAACACCATCTACTCCTTCTTTATAAAGGTGTGGGTCATCCCAAAAGTAATGTCTCAAATCATAGAAGAACTTTTTCTTTTGTTGGTATGTGAAGCTAGGTGGTATAAATTTAGCAACTATGTAATTAGCATAATCAGCATACCAAGGGGTGCTACGAGAAGTACTTATGACATTTAATTGTTCATCAGGAAAGCTATCATCAGTAGGTAGTGGGTCATCAAGAACATTCTCTAACCTAGATAAGTTGTCTGCAACGGGATTCTCGGCTCCTTTTCTATCAACAATATGCAAATCAAATTCTTGTAGCAAGAGAACCCATCTAATAAGTCTAGGTTAAGCATCTTTCTTCTCCATAAGATATTTAATATCAGCATGATCAGTGTGGATAGTTACTTTAGAATCAACAATATAAGGTCTGAACTTATCACAAGCAAATACAACTGCTAAAAGTTCTTTTTCAGTAGTAGCATAATTTCTTTGAGCATTGTCTAGGGTCTTACTAGAATAATGGATAACATTTAATTTCTTATCAACTCTTTGCCCTAAAACAACACCTGCAGCATAATCGCTAGCATCACACATAATTTCAAAGGGTAAATTCCAATCAGGTGGTTGAACAATAGGTGCAGAGACTAATGCTTTCTTAAGTATTTCAAATGCTTCTACACAATCATCATCAAAGACAAATGGTATATCTTTTTGTAATAAATTAGTCAGAGGCCGAGAAATTTTTGAGAAGTCCTTAATGAACCTCCTATAAAATCCGACGTGACCAAGGAAACTTCTTATACCTTTGATGTCCTTGGGACATGGCATCTTTTCAATAGCATCAACCTTGGCTTTATCAACTTCAATACCTCTTTCAGAAACTTTATGCCCCAAGACAATACCTTCACTAACCATAAAGTGACATTTTTCCCTATTCAAGACAAGATTAGGTTCTTCACATATCTGCAAAACTCGATCAAGATTGCTCAAGCAATCATCAAAAGAAGATCCATAGACGGAAAAGTCGTCCATGAAAACCTCACAACTCTTTTCACAAAAGTCAGAGAATATAGCCATCATGCATCTTTGAAAGATAGCGGGTGCATTACATAAACCAAAAGGCATAAGTCTATAAGCAAAAGTACCAAAAGGGCATGTAAAAGTAGTCTTTGATTGATCTTTAGCCGACACAGGTATTTGAGAGAAACCAGAATAACCATCTAGAAAGCAGTAATGTGAATGTTTGCATAATCTTTCTAGCATTTGATCGATAAAAGGTAAGGGGTAATGATCTTTCTTAGTAGCCTTATTTAATTTGCGGGAATCAATTACCATCCTATAACCTGTAATAATTCTTTGTGGAATCAATTCATCTTTATCATTAGGAACAACAATAATACCTCCCTTCTTAGGGACACAATGAACATGACTTACCCGCTGACTATCAGCAACGTGATAAATTATACATGCCTCCAGAAGCTTTAGTCTTTCTTTTCTTACCACTTCTTTCATTTTAGGATTCAGACGTCGTTGAGGATCACGAACTGGTTTGGCATCTGCTTCCAAATTTATTTTATGTTGACATAGAGTGGGACTAATGCCCTTAAGATCATCCAGAGTATATCCAATAGCAGCACGGTGCTTCTTCAGAGTTTTCAATAATCTTTCCTCTTCATGCTCTGAAAGGTTAGCACTAATAATAACAGGATATATCTTCTTTTCATCAAGATAAGCATATTTAAGATTATCAGGCAACGATTTAAGCTCAAACACGGGATCACCCTTAGGTGGAGGGGGATCCACTAGGATTTCAACAGGCAAATTGTGTTTCAGCATAGGTTCCTGTTTAAAGAATACTTCACCTATTTCCCTTCTTTCATTCATAAACATATCATTCTCATGGTCTAGCAAAATATTGTTCTAAAGGATCACTAGGAGGTACGGCAATAGAAGCAAGACCAATAATTTCATCCTTACTAGGCAATTCTTCTTCACGTGTTGTTTACTAAATTTAGAGAAATTAAACTCATGAGTCATATCATCTAAGCCGACAGTAACAACATCCCTTGTGCAATCTATGGTAGCATTAACAGTATTTAAGAAGGGTCTACCAAATATAATGGGACAAAAGCTATCTCGTGGGGAACCAAGAACAAGAAAATCAGCAGGATATTTAGTTTTCCCACAAAAGACTTCAACATCTCTAACAATTCCCATTGGTGAAATAGTATCTCTATTAGCAAGTTTAATAGTAACATCAATTTCTTCTAACTCAACAGGTGCAATGTCATGCATAATTTCTGTGTATAAGTCAATAGGTATTGCACTAGCACTAGAACCCATATCACATAAGCCATGATAACAATGATCTCCTATTTTAACAGAAATAATAGGCATGCCTACCACAGGTCTAGGTTTATCTGTATCACAGGGTTTAGCAATTCTAGCAGTTTCATTCCAGAAGTAAATAACATGCCCATCTATATTATCGTACAAGAGATCTTTAACAATAGCAATATTAGGTTCAACTTTAACTTGCTCAGGAGGTGTATATGTTTTAATATTGCTTTTACGAACTACAGTTGAAGCTTTAGCATGATCCTTTATCCTAACAGGGAAGGGTGGTTTCTCAACATAACAAGTAGGAACAATAGGATCATTATAAGTGACAGTCTTTTCTTCAACTTTAATAGGTGCAGCTACTTTTAGTTCTATGGGAGGATGATATTTAAACCATTTCCCCTTAGGGAGATCAACATAAGTAGCAAAAGATTCACAAAAAGAAGCTACTATCTCAGAATCAAGTCCATATTTAGTGCTAAACTTACGGAAAATATCGGTATCCATAAAAGATTTAACACAATCAAACTTATTGTCATACCTAACTCCTTACCTTTGTCGAGATCCCAATCTTCAGAGTTGTGTTTAATTCTATCAAATAAATCCCCTCCAAATCCAATAGTCTTCATCATAAAAGAGCCAGCACAAGAAGTATCGAGCATGGTGCGATTATTTTCAGAAAGCCGAGCATAAATTTTTTGAAGAATTGTTTCTCTTGAAAGCTCATGATTGGGGCATGAATATAACATTGATTTAAGCCTCCTCCAAGCTTGAGAGATGCTTTATCCTTCGCGAGGCCAAAAATTATATATATATAATTGCGATCACGATGAACAAGATGCATAGGGTAATACTTTTGATGAAATTCCAATTTCAATCTTCTATAATTCCATGATCTCGTATCATCCCATAGCCTATACCATACCAATGCGTCTCCCTTCAAAGATAAAGGGAAGACCTTCTTCTTAGCAACATCATCGGGTATACCTGCAAGCTTAAATAATCCACAAACTTCATCCACATATATTAGGTCTTCATCAGGATGCTTTGTTCCATCTCCTGTAAAAGGATTAGCTAGCAGTTTTTCTATCATACCTGAAGGATACTCATAAGGAATTTCATTTTCATATTCATTTTCAGTAGGTTCAGTAGGTTGAGGAGCAACTCTTTGCTCTACTTGTCGGGGTGAAGATACCCTGAACAAGCCCCTCAGAGGATTACTTTCCATAGTAACAAGTGACAGTAAATTTCAGCACACTATATAAATTTTTCCTTACCAAATTTCACCTACCAAAGGCGCTTCACTCCCCGGCAACGGCGCCAGAAAAGAGTCTTGATGACCCACAAGTATAGGGGATCTATCGTAGTCCTTTCGATAGGTAAGAGTGTCGAACCCAACGAGGAGCAGAAGGAAATGACAAGCGGTTTTCAGCAAGGTATTCTCTACAAGTACTGAAATAAGTGGTAACATATAGTTTTGTGATGAGATAATTTGTAACGAGCAACAAGTAAGAAAAGTAAATAAAGTGCAGCAAGGTGGACCAATCTCTTTTGTAGCAAAGGACAAGCCTGGACAAAGTCTTATATAAGGAAAAGCGCTCCCGAGGACACATGGGAATATCATCAAGCTAGTTTTCATCACGTTCATATGATTCACGTTCAGTACTTCGATAAATTGACATGTGGGTGGACCGGTTCTTGGGTGTTGTTCTTACTTGAACAAGCATCCCACTTATGATTAACCTCTATTGCAAGCATCCGCAACTACAACAAAAGTATTAAGGTAAACCTAACCATAGCATGAAACATATGGATCCAAATCAGCCCCTTATGAAGCAACGCATAAACTAGGGTTTAAGCTTCTGTCACTCTAGCAACCCATCATCTACTTATTACTTCCCAATGCCTTCCTCTAGGCCCAAATAATGGTGAACTGTTATGTAGTCGACGTTCACATAACACCACTAGAGGCTAGACAACATACATCTCATAAAAATATTGGACGAATACCAAATTCACATGACTACAAATAGCAAGACTTCTCCCTTGTCCTCAGGAAGCAACGTAACTACTCACAAAGCATATTCATATTCATAATCAGAGGGGTAATAATATGCATAAAGGATCTGAACATATGATCTTCCACCAATTAAACCAACTAGCATCAACTACGAGGAGTAATTAACACTACTAGCAACCTACTAGCACCAATCCCGGACTTGGAGACAAGAATTGGATACAAGAGATGAACTAGGGTTTTGAGATGAGATGGTGCTGATGAAGATGTTGATGGAGATTGCCCTCTCCCGATGAGAGGAGAGTTGGTGATGACGATGGCGATGATTTCCCCCTCCGGGAGGGAAGTTTCCCCGGCAGAACAGCTCTGCAGGAGCTCTAGATTGGATCCGCCACGGAGTTTCATCCCAAAAGGTTGCTTCTTATTTTTCTCTCGATGAAAGACTTCATATAGGAGAAGATGGTCATCGGAGAGCCACCAGGGGGCCCATGAGGTAGGGGGGCGCGCCCTAGGGGGGGCGCCCCCCACCCTCGTGAGAAGGGTGTGGGCCCCTGGTCTTCATCTTTGGCGAGGATTTTTCATTTTTATTATAAGTTATTCCATGGAGTTTCAGGACTTTTGGAGTTGTGCAGAATAGGTCTCTAATATTTGCTCCTTTTCCAGCCCAGAATTACAGCTGCCGGCATTCTCCCCCCTTATGTAAACCTTGTAAAATAAGAGAGAATAACCATAAGTATTGTGACATAATATGAAATAACAGCCCATAATGCAATAAATATCGATATAAAACCATGATGCAAAATGGACGTATCAGGGACCCTTTCCAAAGATTATCTGTAAATCATTGACCATAGAAAGTACGTCATAACCGGTACGCATGGCGGGCTTCTTCCGGTGATCTGCCTCGCCTTTGAAATGCTTGCCTTTCTTTCGACATTGATGGTTGGTCGGAAGAAATCGACGATGGCCCAGGTACACATTCTTCCTGCATTTTCCAGGTATATACATTTGGTGTCAGCTAAACAGTGCGTGCATGCGTGGTATCCCTTGTTTGTCTGTCCTGAAAGGTTACAGAGAGCGGGCCAATCGTTGATGGTTACAAACAGCAACGTGTGCCGGTTAAATTCCTGCTGTTTGTGCTCATCCCACACACGTACACCGTTTCCATTCCATAGCTGTAAAAGTTCTTCAACTAAGGGCGTTAGGTACACATCAATGTCGTTGCCGGGTTGCTTAGGGCCTTGGATGAGAATTGGCATCATAATGAACATCCGCTTCATGCACATCCAAGGAGGAAGGTTATACATACATAGAGTCACAGGCCAGGTGATGTGATTGCTTCTCTGCTCACCGAAAGGATTAATGCCATCCGCGCTTAAACCAAACCATACATTCCTTGGGTCACCTGCAAACTCAGCCCAGTACTTTCTCTCGAGTTTTCTCCACCGTGACCCGTCAGCGGGTGCTCTCAACTTCCCGTCTTTCTTACGGCCCTCTCTGTGCCATCGCATCAATTGAAGGAAATATGCCCTAGAGGCAATAATAAAGTTATTATTTATTTCCTTATATCATGATAAATGTTTATTATTCATGCTAGAATTGTATTAACCGGAAACATGATACATGTGTGAATACATAGACGAACAGAGTGTCACTAGTATGCCTCTACTTGACTAGCTCGTTGATCAAAGATGGTTATGTTTCCTAACCATAGACATGAGTTGTCATTTGATAAATGGGATCACATCACTAGGAGAATGATGTGATTGACTTGACCCATTTCGTCAGCTTAGCACTTGATCATTTTAGTTTACTGCTATTGCTTTCTTCATGACTTATACATGTTTCTATGACTATGAGATTATGTAACTCCCGATTACCGAAGGAACACTTTGGGTGCTACCAAACGTCACAAGGTGAATGGGTGATTATAAAGGTGATCTACAGGTGTCTCCGATGGTACTTGTTGAGTTGGCATAGATCAAGATTAGGATTTGTCATTCCGATTGTCGGAGAGGTATCTCTAGGCCCACTCAGTAATGCACATCACTATAAGCCTTGCAAGCATTGTAACTAATGAGTTAGTTGCGGGATGATGCATTACAAAACGAGTAAAGAGACTTGCTGGTAACGATATTGAACTAGGTATTGAGATATCGACGATCGAATCTCGGGCAACTAACATACCGATGACAAAGGGAACAACGTATGCTGTTATGCGGTTTGACTGATAAAGATCTTCGTAGAATATGTGGGAGCCAATATGAACATCCATGTGCCACTATTGGTTATTGACCGGAGACGTGTCTCGGTCATGTCCACATAGTTCCCGATCTCGTAGGGTCCGCACGCTTAAAGTTCTGTGACGATCGGTATTATGAGTTTTTGTGTTTTGATCGAAGGTAGTTCGGAGTCCCGGATATGATCACGGACATGACGAGGGTCTCAAAATGATCGAGACGTAAAAATTGATATATTGGACGACTATATTTGGACACCGGAAGTGTTCCGGGTGATTTCGGAGAAAACCGAAGTGCCGGAGGGTTACCGGAACCCCCCGAGAGAAATAATGGGCCTTATGAGCCTTAGTGGAGAGAGAGAGAGAGGGCTGGCCTAGGGCAGACAGTGCTCCCCTCCCCCTCTGGTCCGAATTGGACTAGGAGAGGGGGGGGGCGCCCCCTTTCCTTCTCCCTCTCCCCCTTCCTTTCCCCCTCCTTGTAGGAGTAGGAAAGAGGGTAGCCCTACTCCTACTAGGAGGAGGACTCCTCCTCCTGGCGCGCCATAGAGGGCCGGCCGGCCTCCCCCCTTGCTCCTTTATATATGGGGACAGGGGGGCACCTCTAGACACACAAGTTGATCATTGATCCCTTAGCCGTGTGCGGTGCCCCCTCCACCATAATCCACCTCGATCATATCGTAGCGGTGCTTAGGCGAAGCCCTCCGTCGGTAGCAACATCATCACTGTCAACACGCCGTCGTGCTGACGGAACTCTCTCGTGAAGCTCTACTGGATCAGAGTTCGTGGGACGTCATCGAGCTGATCGTGTGCTGAACTCGGAGGTGTCGTGTGTTCGGTACTTGGATTGGTCGAATCGTGAAGACATTCGAATACATCAACCACGTTCTCATAACGCTTCCGCTTACGGTCTACGAGGGTACGTGGATGATATTATTCTCTCTCGTTGCTATGCATCACCATGATCTTGCGTGTGCGTAGGAAAATTGTTGAAATTACTACGTTCCCCAACATCAACTTGGCATGCTCTTCGTTTCTGAATAGACGTTTCAACCGCGGTATTATAGGAGCATACCACATCACCTTCGCAGGAACCCTCTTCCTGGGGGGCTCGCCGTCAACATCACCAGGGTCATCTCGTCTGATCTTATACCGCAATGCATCACATACCGGGCATGCGTTCAAATCCTCGTACGCACCGCGGTAGAGGATGCAGTCATTAGGGCATGCATGTATCTTCTGCACCTCCAATCCTAGAGGGCATACGACCTTCTTTGTTGCGTACGTACTATCGGGCAATTCGTTATCCTTTGGAAGCTTCTTCTTCAATATTTTCAGTAGCTTCTCAAATCCTTTGTCAGGCACATCATTCTCTGCCACTACAACAGAAACCCCCCTTTAGCAACGCATTGTTGCATTGCCTAATGTCCATATATGCGTTGGTAAGATCTACACCAACGGATTAGTATCCGTTGTCGTTGGTGGCGTTGGAAGAGTCTACTACAACACATATAATTGCATTGGTAATGGACGTGCAAAGGTGTTGCAAGATTGCAACATATATATCTATAGGCCACCAACACTTTGTATACGTTGCTGATTACCCTACACAAACTAATTTTTAGTGCAGCGCTTCCATGAATCTATGCATAGCATGAACAATTACTCGTATTTTATATACTACGAACAATAGTGCAAGGAGCAGCAATCCAGTAAACAGAAAGATTTCATATATTTAATCAACTCGGTTGCATTACATGGAACACAGTCTGAAAAAGATATTACATAATCTCCTATATATTAACCATGAAAAAGAAGGTGAAATGTAAAACTATCTTGTAGTAGCCCCATTCTCGATCTTTCTATCAACAACCTAGCCATGCATCATCTTCGTCTTCATTAGCCTTCATGCTACTTAGCCCACAAAAACGCCATATATTTAGGTACAGAGGGAGTATATGACAAGCTTCTCTATGAACTTCTCTGGACGCCTTCTTTGACATTGCTATAGGATGAACCACCACCACCCTACACATCATTCAGTACTAGAACTGACTGGCAAAGCGCCACTGCAATAGATTAAATAAACAGAATGAAAATTCAACATGTGGAGATGGAAGCCGCATGCAAAACTTAAATATTCTAGGATTAATCATTTATTGAAGGAATGCTCAATCAGTTCAGTGTACTGTAAATGACCAATACAAATTCTTTTTGTTCCTTATTCCTAGCAGAGGGTCGATTTAATTGTAACAAGAATGTATAACTGCGAAGTAGGCATGCTAGTCTGTTAGGGACTCTTAAAGTTTGTCCCCTCAATCTTTTTCTTTTCTTTTGCCATATGTCACAAACCAAACATACATTAGGACCATATATATCAAACATATAGACATGCATGTTGTCATCAACATGGTTCCCTCTTGGTACGAAAAAAGGAAGTCTCATCCTAAGATCAAAGATTAGCCACGTTAAGGCATCTAGATTATAGCATACAGAAAATAGTAAATTGTATACTGCAAGTGGGTAATTGAAACTTTAAGATAGCCACACACATATACTGTTATTTTGTTGTCCAGCCAATTAAATAAAGAGTAACTTGAAGTAACCTCACAAAAAGAAAACTTGAACTAAGATAATGGAAACTTATTGTGCCATATAACTTACATTCAGGTGTGAATTTCGTTCCACAAAGCTTCTACAGACCAACAAAAATCCCTTCGACAACATCCTTTATGGGTAATTGGGAATATAGTTCGTGGAGATAATTTTAACAAACTTGGTTTATGTGTATTTTGTCACCAATTCCTCAAGGCAAGTCTAAAGCAACCCACATTCAGGTATCCTGTGATTTGTTCAACAGAAGTTTCAGACAATGAACAACTCACGTTAGAATTTCTATCTAAAGTGTTTTCTATATTATAAGCACCTTTCAAAAAAACTTAACCAGAAATGCAAAATGGAGCTCGAACTCCAGGTAGCTCTTTATCTAAAACATCCATGTGCAAAAAGTTTGGTGAAATCACCATATTTGGGCATTTTATACTACTAGTCGTTAAACCGCGCATTCACACGGGCTAGTGTTTATCTTGTGTGGCTTTGTGGGTTTTCGACTCTTAACTTACTACCTAGAAATATTTACCAGCAATCTATGTTTTGTGTGATTTTTTTCTACCATCGAATGATTTTTTTTCTTTCTAAATTTGCAGTTCAACATGGAACACGCTACCTATAGTACAATACTCTAGCAATAAAAATAAATCGTCCAAAAGTTTTGACGTGACGACTTTCATTTTCAGATATACTAATCTGTTTTCTATCAGGAAATAACAAATCTCTTTTCTTTTGCGGGGGAGAAAATAACTAACCTGGTGTTCTTGTAAGCTTAAAATACGGCCTGCTATCTTAGTAATATTAACATTGTAATTGTTCGAACTGTTCACATTGCATTCAAGTTCTAGATGATTTAGATACAAATAAGCTAACCATCCCCAGCAAAAAATATGTAACCACATTTTCATATATATTGAAGGGAATTATAAAATTTTGTCCTACAGTATAAGAAATAAGTCGGGGTTTGCAACATATTGGGTACTATACAGATCAGTCCAAACAGACTGAATTGACTCATTCTCATATCCCGACAAACTGTTCTCAAACAGACTATATTGAAGCATGTACTTAGTAGATTGAAGTATGGTTTGAAAGAGCATGGAAAAGCATTAACACTACCATGTAGTGAAAGTTCCACAAAAGCTTCAAGCACACTATATTGATGCGTTGGCGAGAATCAAAGCATTACTCTGGTTCTCCGCAAGAGCACGTCTTTACAGCAAGCTAGAGGCCGACACATGTAACCAGATTGGATTGATCGTACTTAGCCCTTCCTTTAACCTAGGTGCAAGTGTTTCCTCCCCACATGTGCCTTGCCCTCGGTCCTACTCACCTGCGGTACAGCGGCCAATCTTTCCATCTAGGCCAGCAGACAACACGCCACAAGTGATCTGATGTTCTGATTCTACCACTTTAAGTCCTCTGCCTCTCCGCTTGACAACACCCTGCATAGATCATTGCCTGAAACATATAGCCATCTGGTTAGTGATGTTTTCAAGGGGACTAATATAAGACGCCAAGCTGCATGAAAAATAATCATACATTGAAATTAATTAATAAGAAGGGAAAACGGTGTGAGCTGTACATATAATGAACATTGATGTATATAATGAGATACATAGACATGAACGATGCACACTCCCTGTGTTTCGCATTGTCGCTGTTTCAATCAGAGTCATACATGGCAGCAGTAGTGCAGTACTACGAGAGAGGGACAGAGGTACACAAGTAAGCGCTCAGTGTTATACAATCTCAAAGGCAGGAAGGAAAAGGGGAGGGGACAAAACGTCATCTTTAGGAATCATCTGATTTTTGAAGTGGAATGGCATGGACACCGGTGGCGGCGGTGGATCAGGATGAGTGGTCAAGGTCCCGCAGATCGTATCACGATGGCCGGCAAAGAAGAATCTGCCATGGCCTACCTCACAAAGAACCAAGTAGGGTAAGAAAACAGGGGGTCAGTAGAGGAGTGGCTTACTGAACCGTCAGTGGCGTCGGATTCGAGGTTGCCGAGGCAGAGCAGCATCACGACCGCCGAGCCAGCAGCCACGCGTGTGGAGATGTGCCACGGGGACTGGGTAGTAGGGCGACAACCAGAGGGGGCGCGGGCGCTGGCGACCTGTGGTCACTAGGGTTGCTGTGCGCCGCATGTAGGGGCGCTGAAGACGTCGCCATGGTGGGGGTCGGGGAGAGCAGTGAGGGGTAGCTAGTGTGGTGAGCAACGGCGAGGCAGAGCGCCGGAGCTAGCCAGAATCAGAGGTGACGGCGGCGGTGGCGGCGGCGGCGTTGTGGTCACGGAGAGAAGAGATTTGGCTTGGCTGCGTGGTACTTCGACCGAGGAGGTAGCGCCCTAATGTGAAGGCTTCTTTTTGTAGATAATGTGAAGGTGGGCACGGGAGGTTAGCAAATCATGGGAAGTGGGAGGTGGGAGGTGGCCCAAACAACACATACGTATGATTCGTTGGTAGACATGCGTTGTTATATGGGGGATTTTGTTGTAGTGTGCCTTCCACTGCAACAATTCCAGTATGGTACCGAGCTTTGTGTTGCCATCTTCGCAATTGGGGTACAACCCTTTTTTCTGATCCTCTAACATGGGATCGAACTTCAGCTTCTCCGTTTGACTTTCGCATTGTGTCCTTGCATCGATAATGACCCAGCGGAGATCATCATCATCATCGGGCACATCGTCTAGTTCCTCTTGATCTTCACTAGCTTCCCCCATTGCAACATCACCGTATTCAGGGGGCACATAGTTGCATCGTCCTCTTCTTCATCGTTGTCTTCCATCATAACCCCTATTTCTCCGTGCCTCGTCCAAAGATAATAGTGTGGCATGAAACCCTTATAAAACAGGTGGGTGTGAAGGATTTTCCAGTCAGAGTAAGAATTTGTATTCCCACAATTAGGGCATGGACAACACATAAAACCATTCCTCTTGTTTGCCTCAACCACTTCGAGAAAATTATGCAGGCCCTTAATGTACTCGGAGGTGTTCATGTCACCGTACATCCATCGCCGGTTCATTTGCATGCATTATATATAATTATATGTGTCAAGAGTAAGAAAATTAGACAAGTATCTATCTAAAGTAAGAATTGTTTTTCTTTCAGAAAAAGATAAGAACAAGAGGCTCACAACGGTGGTGCTGGCGACGAGATCAGCGTGGGTGATTAACGGTGGTGAAGACGGGGACGGGACGTGACAGACCGCTAAACCTATGCAAATCTCGGGGAAAATGGAGCTTGTAGGTCGAGCTTCGAGAGGAGAAAACTTAACTAGCATGGCTCAGGCATTTCATCGAACACCTCATGTGCATAGGAGGTGGGCTAGAGCAATCAAATGCCCTCCCTTCACCGGCCAAAAAAACAAAGCAGTGTGGACTGCTCTGCTCGCCGGCGAGGGGTTATATGTAGGCAACTCATTTGTCCCGGTTCATGGCTGGAACTGGGAATAAAGTCCCCTCTTCTGCTCCGGTTCGAGCCATGAACCAGGACCAATGTATGTGGGCCAGTAGCGAGGCCCATTGGTCCCGGTTCGTGCCAGGAACTGGGATAAATGGGTCCACATGAACCGGGACAAATGCCTCCCGAGGCCCGGCCGGACCCCTGGGTGCATGAACCGGGACGTATGCCCCCATGGGTCCCGGTTCGTGACTGAACTGGGACTAATGGGCTGGCCAGGCCCCAACCAAAGCCTTGTTTTCTACTAGTGTCTTTGCCCCATAGATTAGTTTTTTTTTAATAATTTATGTAAAACGCCAAACATGTTTAATATGAATCTCAAGTTTGCCGAATTTTAGCCGAACTTTGCCAAATTCAGTTTTATTTAAAATAAAAAAACACGTCCGGGGCGACTGTGGGGCGAGCGGCTGGGAACCCGCTCACCCCTGCGCTGATTTAAGCGCCGTCTCGCCCCCAGGGGCGCATAAAATCGCCGCCTGGGGGGGGGGGCAACAGCCGGAGATTCTCTCAGAGAGAGAGTGTCTAGCTCGGGCCTGCCAACTTCGGGTTTGGTATGGTCGCGCGCTTGCGTAGTACGCCCGGGTTGCGCAGCACTTAAGACAGTAGAATCTGAACATGTACTAGTTGACTGAACATCATCTCCCAATTTCTGAACCCATTCATCAGGTTCAGGCCGCTCTTAGCTCCCATCCACTCCCAGTTTCTAAACCGGGACCGTAACAAAGATCTTGGGCATCGATAGAGGACATTCTCTGGATGTAGTTAATTAAAGCTGACTCACCGCCAATGTCGAAAAGCTGTTTGCATCCCTAAATTTCTTTTGACCAACTTATAGCATGTGGTTCTTGGCATTGGCAAGAACACGATGTGACTGAACCTATTGTTCAGGTTGATTCATCCGTCTTGGCACGTCAAGCAGAAATTTAGAAGAACTCTCAACCCTCAAGGAAGTGTTCAGGAGCCGACTGTGGAAGGGCCAAACGTCTCGCCCGTTCCTCCCTCCCCCCGCGCCCCCCGCCGCCGACCTTCTTAGGCCCCGCTGAGGGAGTCCTGGACTAAGGGGGCCTCGGGCGTCCGTCCTGTTATCCATGGGCTGGACTGATGGGCTGTGAAGACATGAAGGCCGAAGACTGCACCGTGTCCAGATTGGGCTCTACTTCGCATGGAAGGCAAGCTTGGCGACTGAAGATTCCTTCTTATGTAACCGACTCCATGTAAACCCTAGATCCCCTCGGTGTCTATATAAACGAAGGGGATAGTCCGGAAAGGACACCACATGTACTCATTACCATACCCACATAGGCTAGACTTCTAGGGTTTAGCCATCACGATCTCGTGGTAGATAAACTCTTGTAATACTCATATTCATCAAGATCAATCAAGCAGGAAGTAGGGTATTACCTCCATAGAGAGGGCCCAAACCTGGGTAAACATCATGTCCCCCGTCTCCTGTTACCATGGATCCTAGACGCACAGTTTGGGACCCCCTACCCGAGATCCGCCGGTTTTGATGCCGACATTGGTGCTTTCATTGAGAGTTCCACTGTGCCGTCGACAAAAGGTTCGATGGCCCCTTCAATCATCAATAATGACGCTGTGCAAGGAGGAATCTTCCTCCCCAGACAGATCTTCGTATTCAGCGGCTTCGTACTGCGGGCCAACTCGCTTGGCCATCTGGAGCAGATCGATAGCTATGCCCCTGGTCATCAGGTCAGATTCGGTAGCTTGAACTACGTCGCGGATATCAGTGGAGACCTGATCTTCGTGGGATTTGAGCCTGCAGCGATCGCTCCCCCTCATCCCGATGAACGTGACTTAAATCTTTCATCGGATCACATCCAGGAGATGGTTCCTGCAGCTGCAACGACCTTTGAGCCGAAGCAGATCGAGCCATCCGAGGCCGTAGAGTCCGTGGCGTTGGAGCCGCACATGGACTCGACACCCTACAATATTCGCTTTAACGGAACTTCAGACTCGTCTTCGGCTATGAGTTCCGGACTGTGTACGCCCGCGGACACCGAGCTAGATCGGTTATCGATCTTCGAGTTCAGTGCCGTTGACGTTTTCCAGCACTCGCCTTTGGGTGACGTGCTAAAATCTTTAAAGAATTTGTCCTTGGAGAAGGACTCACAGCCGAACTGTGTCCGGTTCGAGCTAGAGACGGATGATGAGGAATTTTTCTTCCCACCCACCACCCACTTCATAGCCACCGTCGATGACTTAACTGACGTGCTTGACTATGGCTCCGAAGACATCGATGGTATGGACGACGATGCCGACAAGGAGCAAGGACAAGAACGCCATTCACCGGACGTTGGACGGCTACCTATTTGTACGACGTGTACATGGTTGATACACCTAAAGGATCTGGCGATGACAAAGAAGAGCCAGATGCGAATAAAACGTCCGAGACACAGTCCAAGCGCCGGCGGCCCAAACGCCGCCCCAAGCCCCGCCGCTCAAAGGACGACAACACTGGCACCGGAGAAAATAGTACTCCGGGCGATGCCGAAAACAATGAAGACGCTGTCGGGGCTACATCCGAATAGGAACATGACAGCACGCAAGACAACCCCAACGGACAGACCATAGAAGATGACCCGAAGGATGATAGTTACCATCCACCCTCCGAGGAGGAGACAAGCCATGGCAACGAAGACTTCATCGTGCCTGAGGATCCTCTCGAGCAGGAGCGCTTTAAGCTTCAGCTCATAGCCACGGCAAGGAGCCTGAAAAAGAAAGAACAGCAGCTTCAAGCTGAACAAGACTTTCTCATCGACAGATGGACCGATGTCCTGACAGCCGAGGAACACGACCTCAACCGCCCAGCCAAGAGCTATCCGAAACGCAGATTGCTACCTCAATTCGATGAGGAGGCGCCGGAGCACATATCTACCTCGTGTAGTGCGGACCGACCACCACGTGAGGACGTGCCTCAAAGCATGACGACGGCTACCTATTCGGTCGTGACAAACCTAACCATGCTCGGGCCGAACGCTGCAGACGGACTCCATCCCAGCTCCGCCACGATGCGGCCTGATATAGAGGCGCCGCACACCCGCTCTGCTTCACAGATGAAGTACTGGATCATGAATTCCCCGAGGGGTTCAAGCCTGTCAATATCGAATCATACGACGGCACAACCGATCTTGCAGTATGGATCGAGGATTTCATCCTCCACATCCACATGGCCCGAGGAGACGACCTCCACGCCAGCAAATACCTCCCATTAAAGCTCAAAGGACCAGCTCGGCACTGGTTAAATAGCCTGCCTGAGAACTCCATCGGCAGCTGGGAGGACTTGGAAGAGGCTTTCCTCGACAACTTCCAAGGAACTTATGTCCGGCCACCAGATGCCGATGACCTAAGCCACATAGTTCAACAACCTGGAGAATCAGCCAGAAATTTCTGGACTAGGTTCCTAACCATAAAGAACCAGATCATTGACTGTCTGCATGCCTAAGCCCTAGCAGCCTTCAAACACAGCATCCGTGACGAATGGCTAGCACGCCACCTCGGACAAGAAAAGCCGAAGTCAATGGCAGCCCTTACGGCACTCATGACCTGCTTTTGCGTAGGCGAGGAAAGCTGGCTAGCTCGTAGCAAAAACACAGCCAGCGAGGCAGGCCCCACCGAGGCCAAGAATAGCACCGGCAAGCTCCGGCACAATAGACACAAACGCAGAAGCAATGGCGACAATACCGAGGACACTACAATCAACGCCGGATTCAATGGCTCCAAGTCTGGCCAACGGAAGAAACCCTACAAAAGAAACAACGAAGGACCTTCCAGCCTGGACCGCATACTCGGCCGTCCGTGCCAAATTCATGGCACCCCGGATAAGCAAGCCAATCATACCAACATGGATTTTTGGGTCTTCAAGAAGGCTGGCAAGTTAAATGCCGAAAACAAAGAAAAGGGATCACAAAGTGAGGACAAGGATGAAGAGCCCCGTCAGCCGAACACCGGGGGACAGAAGAAATTCTCCCCAAGTCAAAACGGTGAACATGATATACGCCACGCACATCCCCAGAAAGGAGCGCAAACGAGCACTCAGGGACGTCTACGCGGTAGAGCCAGTCGCCCCAAAGTTCAATCCGTGGTCGTCATTTCCGATCACCTTTGATCGATGAGATCATCCGACTAGTATCCGCCACGGCGGTTCGGCCGCACTGGTCCTTGACCCAATCATCGACGGATTCCACCTAACACGAGTCATGATGGATGGCGGAAGCAGCCTCAACCTGCTGTATCAGGATACAGTACGGAAGATGGGCATTAATCCCTCACGAATCAAACCAACAAAGACTACCTTTAAAGGAGTCATGCCTGGTGTAGAGGCCCGCTGTAAGGGCTCAATCATGCTGCAGGTGGTCTTCGGTTCTCCAAACAACTTCCGAAGCGAAGAGTTAATCTTCGATATCGTTCCCTTCCGCAGCGGCTACCACGCACTGCTCGGACGAACCACGTTTGCTAGATTTAACGCAGTGCCACACTATGCTTATCTCAGGCTCAAGATGCCCGGTCCACGGGGCGTCATAACAGTCAATGGCAAGACGGAACGCTCCTTCCAAATAGAGGAGCAAACCGCCACCCTAGCAGTAGAAGTACAGAGCGGCCTTCTCAAGCAGCATTATAATCCAGCTGTTGAGCCCCTGGACACCATCAAGAGGGTCCGGACTACACTACAACAGGACAGCGCGGCTCGTCAAGAGCTCGATTAGCAATTCGGCCTCTGTCCCAGCCCCAATGAGGTAGTGGCATTCGCACCACGCGTACACAATTACGTACTCAAAATTCCATGGACATCGACGGAGGCACGAGATAACCTGGGGTCTACAATTTGGCCAGACCGATCCCGGACACACGTACTTTTACTTCCTTTTCTTGTTTCAGGCACCTTTTTCCGCGGGCCTGATGTCAAGTCCTTTAGAAGGACTGAAATACAGCGGAGGCAAGCAACACAGGTGTGTAGGGTAACCTTTATACGTTCTTCTTGACGATATTCATACTTATTTCTCAGGACCCGCACGCTGCGCCCTATTGATTCTGGCATGTTAAACGGCCGGATACTTCTCGCACCATCTGTACAAGATATGCCTTGACGTATCAATCCAGTTATAATAAAAATGGTTCGTGGCCCAGTTCCTGTGGTTTTCGCTTCTTACCTCGTTTTATTTTGATATGCCTGTTTGTTGCATCGACACTCTTTTACGTTTCATATTCGCCAGGGGCTCCCTATCGCCCCACAATACGGCAGCATAGTTCGAACACTTCTTATATATAAGTTTGGCACCCTGAATTTAGCATTATATGCATTGGCTCCGAATCATGACTTTGGTCAATAGTTGGATTGCCCGGCTCCTGTGCTTACTACCCTACGTTCCGCTCCATCGGCTAGGGTAGTAAAGGGAGAACTACTGCGATTATGCCCTGGCTTTGACCAGACGAGCACCTCAGTTGAGAAAGCCGAAAACTAACTGTCATGATGTGGCGAGAGCCGGTCATCTACTCGAGGGTTACAAATCGTTGGAGATTTTTTCCGTGTTACGCGAGAGATGGGCACTTCCCTATCAGATGCTAACAGTACTCTGGCTTAAACCAGGGGCTGCGCCCATGCTTTATTATAAAACTCCTATGGCTAAGTGAGGGCGTTAAATCCATAAAGTCTGATTGCCTTGTTCGTTGCGCTAAACAACTCCTTGAAGGACCATGTAGTTGGATCAAGATTGTTTAGATTCCATCCCGAACACCTCCGTACTATCTACTTGAGGGCAGAAGCCGATGACTGGCCAACCCTCAGATTACACACAACACAGCCGCACAGGAGGAAACAATTCAAAGCGTAATAAAATTACTTTACAAAAACTGGCTTTGTTCCCATGATACAAAGGCAACATGAATACATTTATTCAAATACAATGTCCTGCGAACATTGCGCCGCCACAAGTCGAGACCCTTCTACGACATCCTCGAAATATCGCTCGGGTGTGCGGTGCTCCTTGCCCTCCGGCGGCCTGCTGGCGACTTCAACAGCGTTCATCTTCGCCCACCACATCTTGAAGTGAGCGAAAGCCATACAGGCACCTTCAATACAGACGGAGCGCTTGATAACGTCCAGCCGAGGACAGGCGTTCACCATCCGCCTCACGAGTCCTAAGTAGCCGCTAGGCATAGCTTCAGCTGGCCACAGCCGGATTATCAAATCCTTAATGGTAGTTCAGCCATCCTATGCAGCTCCACCAGCTGTTTCAGCTGATCGGTGAAGGATACGGGATGCTTTGGTGCCGCATACTGTGACTAGAAGAGCCTCTCTGAAGAACCCCCTCCTTTGGCTCGATAGAACTCCACGACGTCTGATACACTGCATGGAAAATCCGCAAAAGCACCTGGGGAACTCCGAACCTGGGTTAGTAAAAGGTAATGCTTCTCCGCATACTTGCTTTGCCTCTTAAATGCCTTACCCACGTGATCTTCTTGCCTCCTGGATCTCCTGGAGGGCGGCCTGGGCCTCATTCCGTGCGGTCTCCATGCCCTGACGAGCCTTGGCGAGTTCGGTCCCTCGAACCGACGCATCATGCTCCAAGGCCTCGCATTTTTTCACCGCATCCTGGAGCTCCTGGTGGACTTCTTTGACCCGGGCCTTTAGCTTCTTACGGGCGGCTTGCTGCTGGACAGCTTGGTCCTCGGCCTCACCCAGGGCCTTCCTCAGGGCCTCGACCTCGGTCGCGACTTCTGCAAACATCACAATACCGCTGTCAATATACAATGCTTATCCTTTCCCGAACATATAGCAAGTCGTTCCTCACCTTGCTTCTCCTGGAGCCGAACCTTAACCTCGCCGAGCTCATTCTCGGTCTGCTCCAGCCTCCGCTTCAGCTTGGAGACCTCGGCAGTATACGAGGTCGTGGCCAACAGGGATGCCTGCTCATCGATACATATTCAGCCAGCCTCTTACAATTAAGGATTGATCCCCTGTCCGGTTCTCCTCGCCGAACACCCGATAACGTCTTAGGGGCTATGGACTATACGGGGTTTTTCTCTTTCTTACCTTGAAACCTATTAACAGGCTGCTGCAGGCTTCATTCAGTCCGCTCTTGGCGGACTGAACCTTCTCGATCACCGCACAAATAAGGATACGCTGCTCGTCCACGACGGAGGCGCTTTGTAGCGCCCCCATCAGGTCATCTGGCGCTCCTGGAGGTACAGGAGCCACCGGTGGAGGCGACACACCCCCCTCCTTCAAAGGGGGCTACTCGCCCAACCCCGGAGCCATATGGGTCTCCGTAATAATATTCGACTGAGGGCTGAACTAGATATGACCCTCTTTGCCAGTCTCCATGGGTATTGGCTCCCCCATGTGTCCGGCAGTGGAGGTCCCGCCTTGTGGCGCCTCCCAGACGACGTCCTGGGCTCCTCTCTTCGGAGCGGTCCTCCGGGATAACACCTCGGTGTCGTCCCTGGCCCCGGGGGAGTAAGCAGGCGGTGGAGGCATGCTCTCCATCTCTGACGGAGCCAACAAACCTCCAGATGAGGATCGCTGGATAAGGTCATGGGCCAGACTGCAATAGTGTGGATTAACCATGTTAGAATAATAAAAATAAAGGGCTGGATGTGCGCATAAATAAGCCATGTCACTTACGATGCGGCCTGGGGCCTAGTACGGGGGCGACGTTCCGGACTACTGTCAACGTCCCACGGGGTGTTGACCGCTGGGGCACCCTTCCCCTTCTTGGGTGCTTTCGCCTCCAGATGTGCCGATGCCACCCTCTTCTTCTTCTTCTCCTCGGGAGGAGGGTTGTTTTCCTCCTCCTCCTCCTCCTCCTCCTCTTCCTTGTCATTGTCCTCGGGGACAGAGGAAAGGGCCTCGTCGTCTTCGGACGTTGCTTCCGGAGCGCCCTTGCGATGGGGGCCACTCTTTGCCCCCTTGGCCTTCTTCTTGGCCTTCTTCTCCGGCACCGTATATGGCGCCGGCACCAGCATCTTCGCCAGGCACGGGATGACTAGTTCTTCGGGGAACGGAGCTGGACACTGGATCCGCTTCGCCATCTCCACCCAGTCCTGAGGGAGCAATACTAAGATCTTAGACATCATCCTCGAATACATTTAAATTGGGAATACGTCAAAAGTAACATACCTTGCTGGCAGGGTGTTTACAATTGTAACCACGGTCTGAGTCCGTGGCTGGTGGCTTCTCATTGCCCTTAAAGAGCAACTTCCAGGGCCCTTCGTGAGAAGTCTCGAAGAGCCTTTTCAGGGTCTGGTGCTTCTTCGAATTGAACTCCCATAAAGGGCAGCTTCGGCGCTGGCACGGAAGAATCCAACGGACTAGCATCACTTGGATAACGTCAACGAGCTTGACGTCCTTGGTCACCATGCTTTGAACACGCGTCTGCAACGCTATCAGCTCGTCGGGTGAACACCAGTCCGGACTCTTCTCGACCTAGGAGGTGAGTCGCATGGGAGCACTGGAGCGGAATTCGACAGCTGCGGCCCAGGTGGTGCCGTGAGGTTCCATGATGTAGAACCACTGCTTCTGCCATTCCTTTACTATCTCCACAAAGGTGCCTTTGGGCCAGGAGACGTTGGATAGCTTGCTCACCATGGCCCCTCCGCACTCCGCATGCTGGCCATCCACCACCTTCGGCTTCACATTGAAGAGTTTGAGCCACAGCCCGAAGTGGGGATGGATGCGGAGGAAGGCCTCGCACACGACGATAAACGCCGAGATGTTGAGGAAGGAATTTGGGGACAGATCATGGAAATCTATTACGTAATAGTACATCAGCCCTCGGATGAAAGGGTGGAGTGGAAACCCTAGCCTGCAGAAGAAATGGGGGTTGAATACTACCCTCTCTGTGGGCTCCGGGGTGGGGACGACTTGTCCCTCGGCTAGCAGACGATGGGCGATCTCCTTCGCCAAATATCCAGTCACCCGAAGCTTAGTAATGTCATCCTCCTTGACGGAGGAGACCATCCACTTGCCCTGACCACTAGATCCGGACATGGTTGCTTGAGTGGAAAGGAGATGAGAACTTGGGCGCTGGAGCTTGAGATCGGAAAGGCGGAGACAGAGAGAGAGCGTGAGGAAAGGAAGAGACTCCTTATCCCCTTATAAAGGCAACAAATATTAAACGCCTCCTCACTCGCCTTAGGATTCGCCTGTTCCCTAGGGCTGTATAAACGGCACGGTTGAGTTACCCATGCCCGCATTGATGAGAATCCCGCAATAAGGGGACACGTTCTCTGTTTTGATAAGACGTGCCAATAGCAAGCACGTCTTGAAGCATGGAATGGTAGAAGAAAAACGGTTCGAAATTATCACCGGACAGACGTGATGTCATGTTGGAAAAAAGTTGTCAACAGATTAGATTCATGCAAATATTATATTCTCTCTACGGTTGTGTATGGTGTGTGTAACAGGTCAGGATACAATCATTGCATCCGAAGACAATCTTGGAGTTCGGAGAAAGGGGAACCCGCCTTGCAATGCCAAAGACAATCAGCGCGCCGGACTCCTGTCATTGAAAGCCAGGTTCAGGGGCTACTAAGGGAGTCCTGGACTAAGGGGGCCTCAGGCGTTCGGCCTATTATCCATGGGCCAGATAGATGGGCTATGAAGACATGAAGGCCGAAGACTGCACCGTGTCTGGATTGGGCTCTACTTGGCGTGGAAGGCAAGCTTGGCGCTGAAGATTCCTTCTTATGTAACCGACTCCATGTAAACCCTAGATCCCCTCGGTGTCTACATAAGCCAAAGGGGATAGTACGGAAAGGACACCACATGTACTCTTTACCATACCCACATAGGCTAGACTTCTAGGGTTTAACCATCATGATCTCGTGGTAGATCAACTCTTGTAATACTCATATTCATCAAGATCAATCAAGCAGGAAGTAGTGTATTACCTCCATAGTGAGGGCCCGAACCTGGGTAAACATCGTGTCTCCCGTCTCCTGTTACCATCGATCCTAGACGCACAGTTCGGGACCCCCTACCCGAGATCCGCTGGTTTTGACATCGACACCCGTCGCCGCCGGCCACCGACCGTCCCCGCCCCCTCCCCCTCTCCCTTACCCCGGATCCGCCCCATGCCGCCTCCCCGGAAGGTGGCCGGGGCGGCTGAGGGAGTCCTGGACTAAGGGGTCCTCGGGCGTCCGGCCTGTTATCCATGGGCCGGACTGATGGGCTGTGAAGACATGAAGACCGAAGACTATACCTGAGTCCGGGTTGGACTCTCCTTGGCGTGGAAGGAAAGCTTGGCGACCAACTATGAAGATTCCTTCTTATGTAACCAACTCGATGTAAACCCTAGATTCCCCCGGTGTCTATATAAACTGGAGGGGATAGTCTTGAAAGGACACATTCATACCATAGTCATATAGCCTAGGCTTCTAGGGTTTAGCCATCACGATCTCGTGGTAGATCAACTCTTGTAACACCCATATTCATCAATATCAATCAAGCAGGACGTAGGGTATTACCTCCATAGAGAGGGACCGAACCTGGGTAAACATTGTGTCCCCTGTCTCCTATTACCATCGATCCTAGACGCACAGTTTGGGACCCCCTACCCGAGATCCGCCGGTTTTGACATCGACATTGGTGCTTTCATTGAGAGTTCCACTGTGCCGTCCATGAAAGGTTCGATGGCTTCTTCAATCATCTACAGCGACGCTGTCCAAGGAGAAACCTTCCTCCCCAGACAGATTTTCGTGTTCGGTGGCTTCGTACTGCGAGCCAACTCTCTTGGCCATCTGAAGAAGATCGATAGCTACGCCCCTAGCCACCAGGTCAGGTTTGGAAGCCTGAACTACATCGCGGATATCCGTGGAGACTTGATTGAGACCACAACGATCGCTCCCCCTCGCTCCGATGAACAGGACCTAAATCTGTCACCGGATCACATCCGGCGGATGGTCCCTGCTGCTGCAATGGCCTTAGAGTCGGAGCAAACCGTGCCCTCCGAAGCCACAGAGTCCCCGGCATTGGAGCCGCACACGGACTCGGCACCCTGTGATATGTACGTCAATGGAACCCCGGACTCGTCTCCGGCTATGAGTTCCAAATCGGGTACGCCTGCGGACACCGAGTTGGATTGGGTTATCGATTTTTGAATTTAGCGCCGCAGACATCTTCCAGCACTCACCCTTGGGTGATGTGATAAACTCTTTAAAGAATTTGTCCTTGGAGAAGGACTCACAGCCGAACTATGTTCGGCTTAAACCAGAGGCCGATGATTGAAAATTTTGTTTCCCACCTGCCACCCACTTTATAGCCATTGTCAATGATTTAACCGACATGCTCGATTACGGCTCCGAAGACATCGAAGGTATGGACGATGATGCCGACATGGAGCAAGGCCAAGACCCGCCATTCACTAGACGTCGGACGACCACCTCTTTCGTATGATGTGTACATGGTCGACACACCTAAAGAAGCTAGCGATGATGACAAAGGGGATCCAGTCACGGACAGGCCTTCTAGGACAAAGTCCAAGCGTCGGCGCCTCAAACACCCCTCCAAGCCTCGCCGCTCAAAAAATGACAACACTGGCACCGGAGAAAATGGTACTCCAGGCGATGCCGAAAACAATGAAGACCCTGTTGGAGCCGCATCCGAACAAAAGGAACAAGACAACGCGCAAGATGACCCTGATAAACAGGCCACGCCCAATGACTCGGATTGTCGGAGTAATGGGCCACGGGTAGGCCAACCCGAGCCCATAACCTTTCAAGACATCGGGGCAGGCTCCGTCCCTCAAGACCACAGGGCGAAGAGCCGCCTCCTGGGGAGTCTACGGCAATGCGGCCGACTGCCCGCTCACGGCCGAGTCCCAGGGGCGACTTCCAGAGAAGCCGGCTTTGGGGAGTCGGCCGGCGACTCCAACAAACCGTGACCTCATCGAGGGGGACGGGGCAGGGGCGTAGCTACAATGAAGCCCACTCCCCGCCCCTTACCAAGGGCAGGCATGGCTACAGCGCGCAGTACTAGCGAAGATCTCCCTGCGGCGTGGCACTGTTGCCCAACTGGCCCTGACATCAGCATCACTATACCTGGTCCTGCGGCCACGACGGCTTATCTGTACGGCCTGGAGGCAGCGGGGCCCATGAGGGAGTCCTCGATTAGGGGGTGTTCGGGTAGCCGGACTATACCTTCAGCCGGACTCCAGGACTATGAATATACAAGATTGAAGACTTCGTCCCGTGTCCGGATGGGACTTTCCTTGGCGTGGAAGGCAAGCTTGGCGATGCGGATATTCAAGATCTCCTAGCATTGTAACCGACTTTGTGTAACCCTAACCCTCTCCGGTGTCTATATAAACCGGAGGGTTTTAGTCCGTAGGACAACATACACATCAACAATCATACCATATGCTAGCTTCTAGGGTTTAGCCTCCTCGATCTCGTGGTAGATCTACTCTTGTACTACCCATATCATCAATATTAATCAAGCAGGATGTAGGGCTTTACCTCCATTGAGAGGGCCCGAACCTGGGTAAAACTTCGTGTCCCTTGCCTCCTGTTACCATCCGGCCTAGACGCACAGTTTGGGACCCCCTACCCGAGATCCGCTGGTTTTGACACCGACATTGGTGCTTTCATTGAGAGTACCTCTTTGTCGTCGCCGTCAGGCTCGATGGCTCGTACGATCATCGATAGCGATGCAGTCCATGGTGAGACCTTCCTCCCCGGACAGATCTTCGTCTTCGGCGGCTTTGCACTATGGGCCAATTCGCTTGGCCGTCTGGAGCAGATCAAAAGCTATGCCCCTGGCCGTCAGGTCAGATTTGGAAGTTTTAACTACCAGACTGACATCCGCGGGGACTTGATCTTCGACGGATTCGAGCCACGGCCGAGCGCGCCGCACTATCATGACGAGCATGATCTAGCTCTGCCGCCGAACAGTGCCCTGGAGGCCGCACCCGCATCGGCTCTGACCCTTAATTTGGAGCCAACTGCGCCGATCGAGGACGGGCGGTTGGACACCACCTCGGGGGCTGCGGCCCCAATAGCGACTGAGAGAAGCACCAGCCCCATACTCTGCGAGACTCGTGACTCCAAGGAGCCGGACTCCTCTCCGGACTCCAAACCCTCCGCGCGCCCCTGCCGATCGAGTCCGATTGGGCGCCGATCATGGAGTTCACTGCCGCGGACATCTTTCAGCACTCGCCTTTCGGCGATATCCTGAAGTCTCTAAAGTCTCTCTCTTTATCAGGAGAGCCCTGGCCGAACTACGGTCAGCAAGGTTGGGGTACGGACGATGAAGAAATTCAAAGCCCACCCACCACCCACTTTATAGCAACTGTCGATGACTTAACCGACATGCTCGACTTCGACTCCGAAGACATCGATGGTATGGACGCCGATGAAGGAGATGATGAAGAACCAGCGCCTACTAGGCCCTGGAACGCCACCTCGTCATATGACATATACATGGTGGACACCCCAAAAGAGGGAGATGGTGATGGAACAGCGGAGGATGACCCCTCCAAGAAATAGCCTAAGTGCCAGACTCCAGCCCCGCACTCCGCATGGCCCGTGACTCCGAGGAGCCGGATTCCTTTCCGAACTCCGAGCCCCCCGCGCCCCTGCCAATCGAATCCGATTGGGCGCCGATAATGGAGTTCACCGCCGCAGATATCTTTCAGCACCCGCCCTTTGGCGACATCCTGAATTCGCTAAAGTCTCTCTCTTTATCAGGAGAGCCCTGGCCGTACTACGGTCAGCAAGGATGGGATTTGGATGATGAAGAATTTCAAAACCCACCCACCACCCACTTCGTAGCCACTATCGACGACTTAACCGACATGCTCGGCTTCGACTCCGAAGACATCGACGGTATGGACGACGATGCAGGAGACAACCAAGAACCAACGCCTATAGGGCATTGGACAGCCACCTCATCTCACGATGTGTACATGGTGGATACCCCTAAAGGAAGCAACAACGGGGAAAACGGGGATGGAAAGAGGGATCGATCTCTCGAAAAACAATCAAAGTGTCGGCGTAAACGCCGACCCAAGCCCCGCCTCGATAAAGACCCAGCCATAGAGCAGGATGAGCCGGTAGACGACGAGCATGCCTTAGAGCAACCGTCCCAACAGGACAACCCGGATAGAGAAACCGAACATCCCTCCCCCGGCGAAAATGGCATTCCGGACGACCCTATGCCGGACAAGCCCACGAAGAAGAAGAACCTCCACAAATGGCTCATTGCAACCGCACGCAGCCTGAAAAAGCAGAAGCGGAAGCTAAAAACTGCGGAAGATGCACTCAGGATCAGATGGAGTAAAGTAATCAATACCGCAGACAAATACGGTGATAGTCGCCACACTCAAAGCTATCCGAAGAGAAAGCTACTGCCTGAATTCGACGAGGAGGCCTTCGAGCCCTCGCATTCCAAAAGTGAGAAAGCCACACGGTCGGATAGACAACCCCATGGCCAGCATAAAGCGGCAAGCAGTGCCGCACTTAAGCCGGCATGCGACCCACTTAAGGATTCGCATCATGGCCCAGCTAGGTCCATTTACGGGCCAAGAAAGCAAGCTCTCGTAAGCAATGCAATAAAGCCATTATCAGAATCCGGCACACCCAAATACAGGGGTGCCGCACATCCCCTATGTTTCACCGATGAGGTCCTGCATTATGAATTTCCAGCGGGATTCAAACCCGTAAACACAGAGGCATATGATGGAACAACAGACCCTGGAGTCTGGATCGAGGATTATATCCTCCACATACATATGGCTAGAGGAGATGACCTCCACGCCATAAAATACTTACCCCTTAAGCTTAAAGGGCCAGCCCGGCATTGGCTCAAAAGCCTTCCTGAAAACACAATCGGAAGTTCGGAAGAGCTCGAGGACGCTTTCCGAGAAAATTTTCAAGGGACCTATGTCCGCCCTCCGGATGCAGACGATCTTAGTCACATAACTCAACAGCCCAGAGAGTCAGCTCGGCAATTCTGGAAGAGATTTCTTACTAAAAAGAATCAGATAGTCGACTGTCCGGACGCTGAAGCCTTAGCGGCTTTCAGGCATAATGTCCGAGACGAATGGCTCGCCAAACACCTCGGCCAACAAAAGCCAACAACAATGGCCGCGCTAACAAGCCTCTTGACCCGCTTTTGCGCAGGAGAGGACAGCTGGTTGGCAAGATGCAGCACCAGTGACCCAAGTACACCCGAAACTAGGGATGGAAACAGAAAACCGCGACGCAATAAGGACCGTCGCCGGACTAAGGAAAAAAGTCCGAAGAGCACGGCAGTTAACGCCGGATTCAAAAGCTCACGACAGAATCAGAAAAAGCCGCCCCTCCAAGATAACAAGGACGACCTATCCAACCTAAACAAAATCTTGGATAGGATATGTCAAATACACAGCACTCCCGAAAAGCCTGCTAACCATACCCACAGAGATTGTTGGGTTTTCAAACAATCCGGCAGACTCAACGCCGAACACAAGGGGCTCGACACCCCAAGCGAAGACGAGGACGAACCCCAAAAGTTGAGTACCTAGAAACAAAAGAATTTCCCACAAGAAGTAAAAACAGTAAACTTACTCCACATAACAAAGCGTGCGGCGCCCATAGAGGTACGCGCCCCACGGCCTATCCCAAAGGAATCCCGCCACTGGTTGTCAAAACCAATCATCTTCGATCATCTGGATTATTCTAGAAGTGTCAGGAACCCAGGATGGACTGCCCTGGTACTCGATCCAATAATTGGCGGACTCCAGTTTTCAAATGTCCTTATGGACGGTGGCAGCGGACTCAACCTGATATATCAGGACTCAATCCGCCACATGGGGATCGACCCAAAAAGAATTCGCCACAGCAAAACCTCCTTTCAAGGAGTAACGCCAGGTCCGGACACCCATTGCATGGGTTTTCTCCGGCTCGAGGTTATTTTTGGCTGTGCCGATAACTTCCGTCGTGAAAAGCTAACTTTCCACATCGTCCCATTCTCAAGTCGCTATCAAGCACTACTGGGACGTGAAGCTTTCGCCCGCTTTAACGCAATACCGCATTATGCATCTCTTACGCTTAAGATGCCCGGTCCATGCGGCATCCTCTCCTTAAAGGGGAAGTAGTGAGAACACCTCCCCCAAGAGGAGGATTGTGCAGCCGCTTTAACAGCCCCACAATACAATGGCTTCGCCAGCCAGAACATTGGAACAGGTCATTAAGACCACAGACACGGATAGACGAGTCCAGCACAAAAGTATCGTCGATAAAGGCTTAGTGGCCATATACCCCTGCACTAGGGGCTTCACGCGTATAAATAAGAGACAATAAAGCTCAATTTTTCATATCTTACTTTACACTTTGTTTCTTTCATATAACTTTTGTTCGGCACGCCCCTTTTTCAACTTAGTTGCTCTCTTTTTACAGATGAACGTCGTGCTGCGCCCGTCCAGGATACGGCACAACAGAGACACAAGCGCAGACGTGCAGTAGGGACCCGTTCCAAGGATTCTTTTCAGATTAAGACCCTGCGTAAACCTTTTTACTGTCTCTTGTTGATACACATCCCCTGGTTCTATGACCAAGGAGGAGGCTGGCGTCTTGGCATGTGGCCACGTCAGAATTCTTGCGCGTACCTGGACACTAGGGGCTTATACCTCAGAGCGTTACCTCGCCCGCTCTCATAAAGACCGAATACCTTAGGGAGTGTTCGCGTCGCGAGTTTGGCCTTATATGCATCAGCTCCGAGTCATGATTTTGGTCACATGTTGGGTTGCCCGGCTCCTGTGTTCGGCCGATTTACGTTCCGCTCTATCGGCTAAGGCGGCACCAGGAGAACTATTGCGATTGTGCCCTGGTTCGGCCAGGCGAGCACCTCAGTAGAGAAAGCCGAAAACCGACTGTCATGATATGGCGTGAGACTGGTCAACCACTCGATGACTCTCCGGAATCTGTAGGATTCCTCCACATTAATGAAGGGCCGTTTCCCGGCCAGGCACATACGCGCCCCGAATTCGGGCAAGCGCAGTCGCCACCAGGGGCTACCTAAATAGTCCCATTGTCAAGCTCCTATGGCTAAGTGAAAGTGTTAAAGCATTATAGTCCGGTTGCCTAGCTCGCTGCGCTATCACCTCCTTTGTAGGACCAAGACGTTCGATTAAGTGTGAAAATGCGCCTTCTGCGAGCACCCCCGCACTATGTGCGTGGGGGCTGAAGCCAACGACTGCAATCTTTCAGATTTTGTATATATATCTTAAAACGGCCGCACAGGAGGTGTTCCAAATACTTGAAGGCACAAGTATAAAAGGCTACTACAATTCATCAAAATATTGCTTTATAATTACATATGCTATCAGAACGTAGCATCCTTCGAGCACTTCGTCTCTATTACACGAGCGCCTTCAAGGACTTCCTGAAAATAGTGCTCGGAGGGTACTCGGCTTTTGTCCGAATCTCGGGATGCAACAACGGTGGTCTCCATCTCTGCCCAGTATGTATTGACACGGGCAAGAGCCATCCGTGCGCCCTCTATGCATGCTGACCTCTTCATCGCATCGATACGTGGCACCGCGTCAAGGAATTGCTGCACCAAGCCGAAATAACTCTTCGGCTCCGATCCCCCCGGCCACAGATGACCCATGACGTACTTCATGGCGAGTCCGGACAATCTATTCAGTTCGGCCCATTGAGCCAGGCGATCGTCCACTGCCAGTGGACGCTCTGGATTCTGGAACTGCGACCAGAAAAGCCTTTCCACTTCGCGATCTTCTTGATCTTGAAAGTATTCTGTCGCATCAGCAGCACCCGCTGCCAAATCCAGATAGGTGTCCTCCGCACTCCACATCTGGTCCAACGGAGCAAACTTCGGATCGCAAAACTTCCTCTGCAGCATAAAGGGCTTTCCAGCCGCAATCTGTCTGGCCTGACGCAGCTCCTCCTTCGCAGCTCTCATCGCAGAGCGAGCGTCCTTGGCATCAGCAATGGCCTTCTCTAAGTCCGTCTGTCTCGCCCGGTATTCTTTCTCAAGAAACTTGCAACGGTCAGCAGCACTTTTTAACTTCACGGCCATCACGGCCATCTCCTTCTTGCTTCGGTAGTGAGCAGCCTGTTCGGCTCTCAGCTCTTCAAGGGCCTTCTCGGGAGCTGCATCACTTTTCTTGGCTTGTTCCTTACCTCGGGCAAGTTCCGCCCGAAGACTCTCCACGGCGGCCGCACCATCTGCGTTAAGCACACACATTGTAAGATACTAGCATAAAGCTCCTCTTACCAGATGCCGCCCGAGGAATTGCATACCTTGAGCCTCATCAAGCCGCTCCTTGACGATCGCGATGTCGGCATCTGCCATGTCAAGTTGCCGCTTTAGTTCGGCAAAATCATCAGTTCGGCTTGAATCCGGACACTTCACCACCTGTATACAAAGGCGACATTTTAGACCTGGGATTATGATCCTCTGCGCGCTGTCAATTTTGACAACGCACAGAGTCTCAGGGTCTACTATCTACACAGGGCGCATCTTGTCTATGCGCAACTGACAAAGAAGTACATTATCAAACGTACCTCAAAACCCGTCAGCAAACTTCTGATGGCCTCATGCAATCCGCTTTCCGCGGACGAAATCCTTCCAATCACCGTACCCATCAATGCACGGTGCTCCTCTGAGATAGAAGCTTGCCCCAGCAGAATCATCAGCTCCTCCGACCGCGCATCAGACAGTGCCGGACTCGTCCTATGACCTCCATCGAAGGCCGGACGCGGAGAACCTTGGGGGGCACATATGGTTACCTTCCACCTCTGCCGGATTCGGAGAAACCCTCCGCGACGACACCTCAGGGTCGCCCGCCTCGCCAGGCGGTGCGGCAGGGGGAGGCGTTCCACTCTCCATCATCTCTGGAAGAAGATCCCCCGAAGACGAGCTTTGCTGAGAAGGGCTGAGGTCCGAGCTACAAAGTAAAATTTCGGTTAATCTTCTCAGATAAAAAGCAAGGATTTCTCTCATCCCTCTAAAGGAAAATCTTTCTCTACTTACGGCTCGCTGGAGGGCTGATCCCTTTGAGGGCGTAGTTCGGCCGAGGATCTCCCCGGTGTCGGACCCTCTGACGAGGACTTTTTCCCCCGCTTTGAGGCCATAGTCTCCGGGTCGTCAGAGGCGGCCCTCTTCTTCCCCTTAGGAGAGGAATTGTCGGTTCTTCCCTTCGGAGCAGCCTCCTTCGAGGAGGCCATAGTTTCCTTGTCCTCCCCTCACTTCCCTCCAAAGGCACGATCTTCAACATCCTAACTAGCACGGGATCCGGCCTGCTCTCAGGAAGGGGAGCCGGACACCTGATCAGCTTTGCCTTCGCTATCCACTCCTGTTTAAAAGGACAGCTCTTTTAGGGGCGAATTTATGACAATTTTACGGATAGTGAGTCCAGGCGCAAGGTTACTTACTTGAGTATCCGGGCGACTGCAGCTTAAACCTGCATCCTTGGTCAAATCCGGACACATTGCTTGTGATCCGAAGAACATTTTATACATCTCCACGGGCGTTGCGCCCATAAAATGCTGGAGAGCTCGTGGTCCCTCCGGATTAAACTCCCACAGACGAAGGGAGCGACGTTTGCCGGGCAGCGTTCGGCGAATCAGCATGACCTGCGTCACCTTGACCAGGTTGAGATCTCTTTCTAAGAGATCCCTAATGCGGCCCTGCAACAAGGGCACGTCTTTGGATAACCCCCAATCTAATCCTCTGTTGACCCATGACGCTAGCCGTGGTGGGGGACCCGAGCGAAAGGCAGGAGGCGCCACCCACTTGGCGCTCTGGGGAGCGGTGATATAGAACCACTCTCGTTGCCACAAGCCAAGCTCCTCTTGAAAGGAGCCCTCGGGCCATGGAGCATCAGCATTCTTACTTATGACAGCGCCTCCGCACTCTGCGTGCTGTCCCTCGATCATCTTCGGCTCCACTCCAAAAGTATTGAGCCATAATCCGAAGTGAGGAGTAACACGGAGGAACGCTTCGCACACAATGATGAATGAGGAAATGTGGAGGATGGACTCCGGGGCTAAGTCATGAAATTCCAGCCCATAATAGAACATCAGCCCCCTCACGAAGGGATCCATCGAGACGCCTAACCCCCGAAGGAAGTGAGACATGAACACTATGCTCTCACCGGGTTGGGGACTGGGAATAGCCTGCCTTTGGGCAGGCAACCTATGCAAAATTTCGGCGGTCAAGAACTTAGCCTCTCTCAACTTTAGCACGTCCTCCTCCGTGATGGAGGAGGGCATCCATCGGCCTTGAAGGTCGGAACCGGACATTGTCGAAGGTCCGAAGCACCTGGAATCTGGAGCCTAGGGTGTTGGAACTCGAGGCGACGGGCAAACTTGTTTTGAGATTGGAGAAAAGGAGTAAGGCCTTGGTCTCTTTATAAGAGGTTGAATACCAGGAGCCCTCCCCGTAACCGTTTCGGACTCGCCTTCAATCGAGAAGACATGCTAACGGGCACGATTGGGTTACCCACGTCCGTATTGATGAGAATCCCGTAAATAAAGCGGACACGATCTCTGCTTTAACAAGACGTGCCAAGGAAACCGCCTCGCAAAACACGCTGAGGTGGAAAAGTGAAAACGATTCGAATAAAGGCTTGGCCGTAGTGTGATGTCACGCTACGGAATATGTCAGCGGATTAGATTTGTGTTAATATTATTCTCTCTGTGGCAATACGTGGAAACTTATTTTGCAGAGCCGGACACTACTCTTGGTGTTTACAAACTTTTATGAAGAATTTGGAGGAGGAACCCGCCTTGCAGTGCCGAAGACAATGTACGCGCCGGACTCGACGTCATTGAAGCCTGGTTCAGGGGCTACTGAGGAAGTCCTGGATTAGGGGGTGTTCGGGTAGCCGGACTATACCTTCAGCCGGACTCCAGGACTATGAAGATACAAGATTGAAGACTTCGTCCCGTGTCCGGATCGGACTTTCCTTGGCGTGGAAGGCAAGCTTGGCGATGCGGATATTCAAGATCTCCTACCATTGTAACCGACTTTGTGTAACCCTAACCCTCTTCGGTGTCTATATAAACCGGAGGGTTTTAGTCCGTAGGACAACTTCATCATACAACAATCATACCATAGGCTAGCTTTTAGGGTTTAGCCTCCTTGATCTTGTGGTAGATCTACTCTTGTACTACCCATATCATCAATATTAATCAAGCAGGACGTAGGGTTTTACCTTGATCAAGAGGGCCCGAACCTGGGTAAAACATCGTGTTCCTTGCCTCCTGTTACCATCCGGCCTAGACGCACAGTTCGGGACCCCCTACCCGAGATCCGCCAGTTTTGACACCGACAGCCCACGAGTCAGTGGGACCTCGGGAGACGGCGGGAGAACCGCCAGTCGGACCCGTCGGGAGTCGGCCCGGGGGAGTCGGCCGAGCCCTCCCCCGGGGCCCACGCACCATTAATCAAGAAGAGATGGGGAGTGGCCACAGTGATCGCCCGCCAGGCGGCGGGGCTATTGCCACGACCCCATGACCGAGCTTGCGTCATCAGGAGCACGGCTACAGTAATCAGCAGCCGGCAAGACCCGCCTGCGGCGGGCGCAGCCTATCGGCTCCGTACCAGACCAGTCGGCAGGACCCACCAGTCGGTGGGCCCCAGCAGTCGGCGGAGAAGCCAGAGGTCGGAGGCACTGACGGCTGGGGCCGCGCCCAGTCGAATTACCATTGTACCCCTGGGGGGTAGGCCTATATAAACCCCCTAGGGCACCCATGCAAAGGGTTGGATCCCAGTAGTTCTAAAACCACACCAGATAGAAGGAGAGAGCTGGCCTTGCCCTCTCCTACCACCCGAACAGCTCAAGGAGCATCTTTGTAAACACTTGACCATAGTGATCATGCGGAGACCCCGCAGAGCAGCAGTAGGGGTATTATCTCCCCGGAGAGCCCCGAACCTGGGTAAGATTCGCCGGCGTGCATGTCTTTGCCTCATCCCATTTCCAGGCATCGGCGACGTTCTACTCGCCCCCACCATGATAAGACATCCGTTGGCATAGGTCACACCAAACCCCCGACATTTGGCGCACGCCGTGGGGCCTGCTGCACCGCTGTCCGGAGATCTGTTCTGGACGGGAACCCTTTTTCTCCCTGGCGAGCGAAGCCAGCCAGGCACGCCAGACGAAGTTTGTGTCGACACGCTGCGCGGCGTTGAGATCCGCCTCTCCAACGAACTTGCATCCAACGCAGGTGCAGGCGGCCCCGAAAACCTCCTCGCGGGCCTCCTCGATCAACTCCATGTTTCCGGCGAGCCTGCCGTAGACTTGGAGTCTGTAGGCTCCAGCGACCTGATGCTGGTCGACTCCGACACCGCGTCGGTCGACGCGTTCCCCACCAACGTGGTGGTCTACGACGAACCTCTCCCCCACGCGGAGAGCGAAGGAAGCACCATCACTGAGATGCTGGTCATCAGTCATGATGAGTCCCCTGGCGGAGGGGCGCCCGACTCACTCGGCGCGGCGCTGCAAGACCTAGCTGCGCCCATTCCGGAAGATGCTGACGCAGAGACGTTAGAAGCGCGCCACCTTCAGCTTGTTGAAGGCGCGAAGAAGCTGGCCAGCATGAGACGCTTGTCGGAAGCTTACCAGCGGGAGATGGATCGCGCTGTTGGCGGCTCGCTGGCCCCGGCAGGGCCCAGCAGCCTTGGCGCGGTTCAGCAGTGCGGCGTAGCCATCGCCAGCCTGTTTGGGGCTAGCCGCCCCGTGTATGCCACGCCAGCGGAGAACATCCGAGCCGCCCAGGCAGCGGCGGATGAGCTGGACAACTTCGAGGGCGAAGAGCGCCGCCTCATGATGGAGCGAGTCCAGTGGCTCCTCGACGCGGCCGCCGGGCAGAACGAGGCCGACTGCCGCACGGAGGCGCCACAGCGGCCAAACGACGACCCGCGCTGAGATCAAGGCACGACATCTCGGACGCCGACTAGCGGTGCCCGAGGAAGAAAGGACAAGGAGCCGGCTGTCAGCCACAGTCGGACTCGGATTACCATAGAGCGCGACCGAGACGGTCGCCCGAGAGCAGTGGAACAATGGGACGACTGTCCGCCTCCCCCTCCCCGCAAGGAGAGGCGAGTCTCCCCGCCGCCTATTGACCATCCGACTCTTGGTGACCGCCTTGGCCGCCGAGAGGGAGTTGGAGAGAACGACGTCCGCCACCGGATCGACCGACTTCACCGGTCCCTGGCGCTGGAAGAAGAAGATGAGCTGGGTCCGCCTTGTTTCGGGCCCCGCATTCGGGACGAGCCCTTTCCCAGAGGGTTCATGCTCCCAAGAGACACGCCCAAGTATACCGGCTCCGTGAAGCCGGAAGACTGGCTAGTCGACTACTCCACGACTGTCAGCATAGCAAACGGCAACAAGCGTGTCGCCGTAAAGTACGTTCCGCTCATGCTCCAGGGCACAGCCCGGACATGGCTGAACAGCCTAAAGCCCCGCAGCATCAATAGTTGGGTCGACTTCACTGAAGCATTCGTCCGCAACTTCACCAGCACATACAAGCGTCCTCCCAAGCCTCGTTAGCTCTCCTTGTGCATGCAAGGTCCTAACGAGTCGACTCGCGACTACCTCACGCGTTGGGCTGAGCTCCGGAACTCCTGCGAGGGCGTGCACGAGGTGTAGGCCATCGAGTACTTCACAGCCGGGTGCCGAGAAGGCACCCTCCTCAAGCACAAGCTCCTCTGCGACGAGCCAGAAACCCTTGATGAGCTACTGATCATAGCGGACAAGTACGCTACGGCCGACTCCTCCATGAAGACGGAAATTCAAATCAGCACGACTGGCAAAGTAGCTCCTCCAGCTCCAAGAACTCCGGCAGCAGACGTCGGCCAGCGACAATAGCAGGGCGACAACAAGCGCAAGGCCCCGCAGTCGGCTTCCAGCAGCCGGCAGGTCGCGACCGTTGAAGCCCAGCAGCCAGAAGAGCAGCCTCCGCCCAAGCAACAGAAAGGCGGCAAGCCGAACTGGTTGCCGGCCTTCTCCTACGAGCAGACCTTGGATGGACCTTGCAAGTTCCACAGCGGCGCGAAGTTGTCGAATCACACCACCCGGAAGTGCCACTAGCTCACCAGGATCGCCAAGGGAGACGGCCTCCTGCCACCTCCGCCTGCTGGGCAGCCGCCTCCGCCTCCGCCCCAGCAGCCGGCAGTCAGGCCAGTCGGTGCAGTACAAGACGAATACCCTGAAGAGCACGGAGCCTACGTAGTGTTCACCAGTATGGCCGACGATCAACGCAGCAGGCGGCTGCAGTGACAAGAGGTGAAATAGTAGCCTCAGAGACGCTAGAGTTCATGCACTGGTCCGAGAGGCCGATCAGCTGGAGCAGGGCTGACCACCCAGAAGTGATGCCGAGTCCGGGCTCCTACGCCTTGGTTCTGATAGACGGGGCAGCAGCATCAATATCCTGTACAAGGACACCATGGAGAAGTTAGGAATCTAGTAGAGACAGCTTCAGAACAGCCAGACTGTGTTCCACGGCATTGTTCCTGGGCTCTCCTACTCACTAATCGGCAAGATCCTGATTGACGTCCTCTTTGGGGACAAATATCATTTCCGAAGAGAGTCTGTTTGGTTTGAGGTAGTGGACCTTGAGAGCCCATACCATGCGCTACTTGGCCGGCCCGCCTTGGCCAAGTTCATGGCGGTCCCCCACTACGCCTACCTCAAGATGAAGATGCCCAGTTCCAGAGGAATTCTGACTATGGCCGGCAAATACCGGAAGTCATCCGCTTGCGCGGCCAAGAGCAGTCGGCGGGCCGAGTCCCTGGTGATCGCAGCCGAGAAGCGACTCCTTGAGCGAGTTGTGGCGATGGCCGGCAAGCAGCCGGAGATATCGCCCGACCCGAAGGAGTCGGAAGCCGAAGGTTCGTTCAAGCCGGCCAAAGAGACAAAGAAGATACCCTTGGATCCGGAGCGCCCAGAGAGGTACGCCGTCGTAGGTGCAAACCTCGACAGCAAATAGGAAGGTGAGCTCGTCGATTTCCCCCGTGAGAATCGGGACATCTTCGCATGGTCTCCCAAGGACATGCCAGGTGTACCGATGGATTTCGCCGAGCACAAGTTACACATCCGATCTGATGCAAAGCCGGTTAGGCAACCCCTGCGCCGCTTATCAGAAGAGAAGAGAAGAGTTGTAGGAGAAGAGATAGCCCGACTCCTACCAGCCAGCTTCATTATGGAATTTTTCTTCCCAGAGTGGCTGGAAAATCCGATCCTGGTTCTAAAGAAGAACAAGCAATGGCGAATGTGTATTGACTACACGAGCCTCAACAAGGCCTCCCCCAAGGACCCATTTGCTCTACCAAGAATTGACCAGGTGATAGACTCCACAGCCGGATGCGAGTTGTTGAGCTTCTTGGATGCATACTCAGGATATCACCAGATCAAGCTGAATCCGGCTGACAGATTGAAGACCGCCTTCATCATGCTGTTTGGAGCATTCTGCTACCTCACCATGACGTTCGGCTTAAGGAATGCCGGCGCCACCTTTCAGCGTTGCATGCAGAAGTGCCTCCTCAAGCAGCTCGGCAGGAACGCCCACGTTTACGTGGACGACGTGGTGGTGAAGACGGAAAAGTGAGGAACATTGCTGGAAGACCTCAAGGAGACCTTTGAGAACCTGCGCCGGTTCCAGATCAAGCTCAACCCAAGAAGTGTGTCTTCGGAGTACCAGCCGGCCAGCTGTTAGGTTTCCTGGTCTCTGAACGCGGCATAGAATGCAACCTGGTAAAAATCAAGGCCATTGAGAGAATGGAGGTACCCAGCTGACTGCTGGATGTGCAGAAGTTCACCGGCTTCTTGGCGTCCAACAGCCGATTCATCAGTCGGCTGGGCGAGAAAGCTCTCCCCTTATACCAAATCATGAAGAAGACCACTTTTTTCGAGTGGAACCATAAGGCAGACGAAGCCTTCCATCAGTTGAAGAAAATGCTGACTACTCCACCTGTCCTGGCGGCTCCGACTCCCAAGGAACCTATGCTCTTGTACATCGCCGCCACCAGCCGAGTAGTCAGCACAGTCATTGTAGTAGAGCGCAAGGAGGAAGGCAAGGCGCTACCTATCCAGAGACCAGTATATTACCTGAGCAAGGTACTGTCGACCTCCAAGCAGAACTACCCCCATTACCAGAAGATGTGCTATGGCATGCACTTTGCTGCCAAGAAGTTGAAGCCTTACTTTCAAGAGCATCCAATCACAGTGGTCTGCACGGCTCCACTTGCCGAGATCATTGGTAGCTGAGATGCCTCTGGTCGAGTGGCCAAGTGGGCCATAGAGCTGGCTCCTTACACCATCTACTACCAGCCCCGAGCACGCAAGAGGGACGACTCCGACAAGGAGACAGAGCGGCCATGGAATGCAAATCTTCTCCGAAGATTTTACAGTTGATGTAGTATGTACCACGCTACCTTTTGTATTAAAGTACCAAGACTTCGGGCCCCCCGAGACAAGCTTGGGGACTGCCCTCTTTTGTCTGTATGATAAAAATCATGCCTACAAGTATGTTACTCTTTGTCATGCCGCATGGCACCGGGCTCGACAAGTCGGCCCGGGGACTTGCCGCCTTGCACTATGAAATGCTTCCTGCAGCCGGACAAGTAGTGTGTAACACCTAAGCCGTCTTCTGTCTGAAGCCGCAGCTCGCAGAGCGACTGTACGGTGGGCAGAGGTAAGGTAGAATGGGTGCTCGCACGAAAAATGGCTAAGGACTCAAAGCGTAAAACATAGCTCAAGACGGCTTCCAACCTTTCTCACAAACCGACTCTCGGACAGTCGGATTGTCGTTTTCTATCCAACTTGCTCAAACAATCTTGAAATCGGCTAAGTACTTGCTTTCCCAAATTAGTCTAGCACTTGACCCAGCAACAGTCCGCAGAAGCGGCTGCCCGATTGGAAAGACAGGCAACTAAGAGAAAGCGGCAAAGGAAAACAGCCAAAAGAACAATGAGCAAGAAAAGATATATATATATATATATATATATATATATATATATATATATATATATATATATAACATAGGGCCTTGGACGAATTGTCGAGTAGAGGTTCAAAATACACCCCGCGGGTGGAATTGTGCGAATTAACAAGTTCTTCAAAAGACTACTGAAGCAGATAAAACAAAAGACACAGCAGCAACTTAGGAGGCGGCAGACAGATTCGGGGGGTCGGAGGAGGCGCCAGCGTCAGGCGTCGGGGCGGTCGGCCGGCTAGTCTCGGCTTGATCACCTCCGGCAGCAGTCGGGTCAGTCGCATGCGGCTCATTGCTGGAGGCGCGGTCGGGCTGAGGCTGGCCGTCTGCTCCGTTTTCTGGTGCCTCCGCCTCGCCCTCATCCCCCGCCTCGTCCTCCTTCTCGACGCTGGAGCCAATCACCTCCGCCGAGTCTTCGCCGTAGTCTGGGTTCATCCCAAACCACTCCGGCGGTCCTCCTCGCCGTCTTCAAACCGCTCGGGGACGAAGATGCTCGTGTCGGTGTACTCGGCGATCGCCGCAGCACGCTTGACGAGGGCATCTTCCGTAGCCGCCAACTCCTGCTAGGCCTCCGACCGAAGCATGGCCAACCGGTCTAGATCCAGCCCCGGGTACCACGCCTTGACGAACTCCAAGGCCCGGCGCGCTCCAGCCCGGGCCGAAGAGCCCTTCCAGGCCTCGAGGCGACCAGCCGCGACCTCCAACCAGTTGGCCGTCAGGCTGGGGGTGCGCGGAGCCTGCATATCCGGCCAAAGGGCGGAAATCGCCTGGGCACCGATGCGCTGAAGCTGGCGCAGCATCCGGTGAGCCGGCCGAAGGCGAGCCTCGATGCTCAAGATGTGTTCATCAAGAGTTTGGGGCGCATCAGCGGCGATCTCCGCGCCCTCCGCCCTCCGACTTTCGCGATCGGCCTCGATGACTTGGATAGCGGCCTGCGACTGCCCAGGGAAGAAGTCTGCAAAAGACACGAAGAAACGAAGAAGCAAGTCAAAAACCAGGAGTCGGCATGGTCTAAATCGGCAGCTCAAAGAAAGAAAATAAAGAGACTCACCCACTGGTAGAAAAAGGGCCTATAGTCCCGGTTCGTAAGGGCCTTTAGTCCTGGTTCAGGAACCGGGACTAAAGTGTCGGTACTAATACCTCCCCCCTTTAGTCCCGGTTCAATCCAGAACCGGGACTAAAGGCCCTCCACGTGGGCAGTGCGTAGAGCCCAGTCAGGAGACCCTTTGGTCCCGGTTGGTGGCACCAACCGGGACCAATAGGCGTCCACGCGTCAGCACTTCTGTGGCTGGGGTTTTTGTTTTTTTTTTGAAAGGGGGGGGGGGTTGGGGGTTTTGGGGGGTTAATTTAGGTGTTTCATATATTGTGTTAGCTAGTTATAATTAATAGAGAGAAGTGTCCTCTGTTATGTCCGTGCTTGGTCGACGCTACGTACTATACATACGTATATAGAGAGGACTAGACACGCTAGCTAGCTAGTAAGGAAACGGAGGAAACAGAAGATCGTCATGAACATATATGCATATATACAGAGAGAAGTGATATCGACCACCTCTCCTACTCCGAGAGATTGGTCGAACAAAAAGTTTTCGTATATCTATCTGACACTACCGGCTACATATATACAATAATTATCTCTTACAAATATAATCATACGGACTCAGGGTCCACATAGAATTCTCCGTCTTCAGGGATCACGTGGTCAAGAAAGAATGCCGCCAATTCCTCTTGAATTGCTCGCATGCGAGCTGGTGCTAGGAGTTCATCCCGCTTCCGAAACATCTAATTTGAAGAAGGGGGTCAATACATATATATATATATATATATATATATAAATGAATGAAACTCGACACAAATGATGGTAATAAAATAAAATTGTGAATGTTGTTATTTACGTACTTCATATTGTTTGTTAGAGTACCCGCCCCGCTCACAGGTCGTGTGGCGGATGGACTTGCAGATGTAGTATCCACAGAAATCATTCCCTTGTTCCTGCCACAACCACTTTACAAGAAATAGAGATCAATCAAACTGATAAGCAAGAATGCTAAATGGTATTGATGAAACTAGCGCTTGAATCACTAGGAGATGCGCGGAACATGCTACTATAGTACTTACTTTCGGGTGTCTAAATTCCAGCTCCTTCGGCAGTCCCGGAACTGTTTTGGTGAATTTTCTCCAAACCCTGCCGGACAAAGAAAACAATTACTTGATATCAGGAAATGAACAAAGTTGCTGATATGGTGGATAATGATCGATTTAACTTACTTCTTGAGGATTTCAGTCATGTCCGCATACTCCTTGGGATCTTTTCGTTTAGAGTCCAAGACGGTTACTACTCCCTGCTCAAGCTTAATCTCTAGGAGAATATAGTGGTAACTGCACACACATGCATAACTCATGAATTACATTACTATAACCTTGACTAATATATAAGGGAAACCGAATACGCACAAGACAGTAACACTCACCTGAAGTTGTAAGGAAAGAGTATTATATCTTTGTTTTGATTTATTACGAACGATCGTAGCAAGCTGGCCTCGGTAGCTGCGGCATGAAGTTTAACCTGAGTTGCATCTATGAGATGTGTGTTAATGAACCCAATATCACCGACTTGTCTTTTCTTCAATTCGTCGATCTTCAATCTGCATAATATAGCGAGGATGATTATAAATACATGCAATGAAAGAGCTAAGCTATATAGAGAAACTTAATGACAGAAGTAGTACTACTTACAGACAGTAGCAGGCGACCGTTGTTTTATCGAGGGCCAATTGATTGAAAAACTGATAGAACTCCTCAAATGGAATAGGCAACAGATCAATTCCAACGAGGTCATGCTCCTTTTTAACTTTCACATACAAGGTACTCCTCCCCCCAGAGTCTCTGCAGATTTTCAAGTACCAATCATGCAATCTTCGCATCATCGTTGATAGAGATCTTTCATCTTTGACGAGAGGCTTCCCGTACTCGTATCTTTGTATCTGCATCTCCATGGGTTCATAATGTACTTCGTCGGGCAGGTAATCTGCAAGATTGCTTTAACCGGGCACCATCCTCGGATCATTATTGACGTTGTGGCTAGGCACCTTGAGCGGGGGGCACGATTGCTTCGCTTGTTCGCCGAGCTGGGCAATTTGTTTCCCAGCTCGTCGTTCTTTCAGCCTTTGATCACTGACAGTACTTCCCGACCGCTCCGCTTCGGCAAATTCCTTTCCAATAATGCGGTCATAGTTTCCTTTCGGCGAATCAGACTTCGGTGGTTTTGTCAGGGCAGCCAGAGTGCGCTTCACTTTCACCCGATCTACCTTCTCCTCCGGAGGTGGATGTTTCTTTGCTTTCACCCCTTCAAAGAATTTCTTCACTTCTTCTCGCGCGATCTCGGCGTTCTCCTCCTGGGTCCTCTCGTATGGTAACTTCTCTGGAGTCTTCAGAGAAGGACCGAATCTGTATGTCCTCCCGCCTCTGGTTGTACTGCTAGACGCCGACCGAGCAGACGTAGCGGTTGTCTTCTTTACTTGCTTAAGAGGCGGAGGAGAAGGACGACGACGCGCCGGAGCAGCTGGAGCGGCGGCAGGTCTCTTCCGCCCTTGCTGACGAGGCGGAGAAGGAGGAGGCTGGCTGCTCGGGCGCGTCGGCGCAGGCGGAGAAGGAGTCGGAGTGCCGCCGCGCGCTAGAGAAGGAGCCGGCCGAGGGCCCTGATCGTCACTCGCCGGAGGAGGAGGCGGTGGAGGCGGAGTGCCCTGACTCGCCGGAGGAGGAGGAGGAGGCGGTGGCGTCCAGTTCGGAAGGTTGATGAGCTCCTTCCGCCATAGGCATGGAGTCTTCAGAGCAGACCCCAGCCGAGTCTCCCCTTCACCGGTAGGGTGGTCAAGCTGGAGGTCCTCAAATCCCTCCGTTATCTCATCCACCATCACCCTAGCATATCCTTCTGGAATCGGCCGGCAGTGAAAAGTTGCGCCGGGTTCAGTAGGAAAAACAGAGCCAACAGCCGCCTTGACCTTCAAATTCATCCATTGCGTCATAAGGTGGCAATTAACCTCTTTTCCGATGTCTTGTGGGCCACAAATGCGGGCCAGTGATCTCTGATATTCTCATATCTGCCCTTAAATTCTGGTGTCTCATTATTTTCGACAAACTTATTCAGCTCTTTCTTCCACCTACTGAATAGTTCTGCCATCCTCTTTAGAGCAAAAGACTTGATTAATTTCTCTTTAACTGGGTTCTCTGGATTATCCTCAGGCGGTAGGGTGAAATTTGACTTCAGCTCAGTCCAAAGATCATTTTTCTGCATATCATTGACATAAGAGACCTCAGGGTCTTCTGTAGCCGGCTTAAACCATTGCTGGATGCTTATCGGGATCTTGTCCCTAACCAGAACCCCGCACTGAGCAACAAATGCGCTCTTTGTCCGAAGGGGTTCAATAGGTTGGCCGTCGGGCGCGATTGCTATGATCTCAAACTTTTCATCCGAGCTCAACTTTTTCTTCGGGCCTCGTCTCTTTACCGAAGTTGTGCTCGATCCGGAGGGCTAGAAAAAAGAACAAAGACTTAAAAATATGTGTACATACCAAAACAATGAATGCATCAATCAGCTAGTCAGCATAGGCTTATCTAATATATATACCTGGCCGGACTCGGTTCGGTCACCGGAGCCGTCCTCATGTTCTTCTTCTTGCACCGGCATTAGGTCACCGTAGCCAGCTTGTTCACCCTCTCCTTCCAGACCATCGGTTTCGTTGAGAAACAACGAGATGGCATCACTTCCTTCTGCGATTATGTCCCTCAACAACGCTTCTTTTGTTGCTTCGTCTAGGGCGGTGTCCATAGTTTCTACAAATATTCACAACATGGCAATTATTATTCAAACATGATAGATGGATATATTAGTGCCAAACGTAGAACTAGCTACCTAATCATAGTAAGCTATCGGGAGGGGGTATATATCGACAACGACGACACTACATCTATGTCCCTCGACGACCCTCGTTCCTGATAAAAAAAAAGAGGAAGAAGAAGAAAAATAAGAGGAGAAGAAAGAATAGAGGAGAAGATCTCCTCTATTCTTTCTTCTCCTCTTTTTTTCTTCTTCCTCTTCTTTTTTTATCCTCTTCTTCCTCTCATGTTCGATAGGATCGCCGAGGGGTCGGGAGGTTGCGTAGTGTCTCAGGATTCAACAAAACCATGTCTTCATCATTAGGCGAATTAACATGTGCGTGATGGTACGAAGCTCTTCAAAGTTGTTCTGGAACGGACTCCCAGATAGGATAATCCGCCTTTTGGTACAAAGTTCAGCAAGAGCCTTCCGAATATCACTATTTGGAAGGCCTTTGCTGAATTGGTACCAAAAGGCGGATTATTCTATCCGGGACTCCATTCCAAAACAACTTTGCAGAACTTCGTACCAACATGCCCTGGTTACTTCCGGCTAATGATGAAGGCATGGATTTCTTCAATACTTTGACACTAGGAAACCTCTCTCTACTTCCGGCTAATAAGAATAAGAAGAAGAAGAAGAATAATAAGAAGAAAAGAAGAAAAAAAAGAGGAGAAGAAGAAAGGAATACTGGAGAAAAGAGAAAATAGAATATATTCTATTTTCTCTTCTTCTCCACTATTCCTTTCTTCTTCTCCTCTTCTTTTTCTTCTTTTTTCTTCTTCTTATTTATTTCTCCTCTTCTTTTCGGTAGAGGAAACCCTAAATAGCTAGCAAGTTTCGTGGGTGTGAGATACATGTGGCCTTCGGTGTCGGACACTACATCCACGTCCCACAAGTGATGTGGGCGTCGAAGCCCGCGCCACTTGTGGGATGTGGGTGTAGTGTCCGACACCGACGGTACATGTATCTCACACCGACGATACTTTCTATTTAGGGTTTCTCCTCTACCGCTCCTCGACCTCTCGATGACCCTCGTTCCCGATAAAATAAAGAGGAAGAAGAAGAAGAAAAAAGAAGAAAAGAAAGAACAGAGGAGAAGACTTCCTCTTCTTCCTCTCCTCTTCTTCTCCCTCTTCTTCCCCTTCTTTTTTCTTCTTCTTATTTATTTCTCCTCTTCTTTTCCTCTCCTCTTCTTCTTTCTTTCCTCTTCTTATTTTCTTCTTTCCTATCCTTCTTTTTCTAAAATTGTAACTTTTGCATATATAAAACTTTTCTAAAATTGTAACTTTCTATATAAAACTTTCCTATTGGGAAGGGGAGAAGATCGAAGAAAAAAAAGAAAAAAAAGAGGAGAAGAAGAAAGGAATAGAGTAGAAGAAGAAAAAATAGAATTTTTTTCTATTTTTTCTTCTTCTCCTCTATTCCTTTCTTCTTCTCCTCTTCCTTTTCTTCCTCTCCTCTTCTTCTCCTTTTTCCTCTTCTTTTTTTCTCCTCTTCTTCCCGACCCTCGCCCCCTCGAACACTTGGCGACCCTCGACCCTATACCCTAGCTAGTTCCTGACCCTCGCCCCCTCGATCCCTCGAACACTCGGCAACCCTCGACCCTCGACCCTCGGCGACCCCCTCCCCCCATGATGTCGAAGTTATCGGGGAGGGGGTATATCGACCCCCCTCATGTCGAAGTTATCTGGTACACACATATACATACATACACATATACACTACACACATGCCTACATACACATACATACACATATCTGCATGCACACACACACATACACTGCACACACATACACATACATACACATATATATACACTACACACATGCATACATATATCTCAAAAAAATTAATAGAGGCGGGCGGCGGCGCGGCAAGCGGAGCGCGACCAGGCGGCGCGGCAAGCGGAGCGCGGCCAGGCGGCGGCGTCGAGGCAGAACACGACGGGCGGCGGCGGCGAACCAGCGGCGGCGCGGCAAGCGGAGCACGTACGGGCAGAGCACGGCGGGCAGCGGCGTCGGGGCGCGGCAAGAGCACTGCGGGCAACGGCGTCGGGGCGCGGCTGGCGGTGGTGGCAGGGCGCGGCGGGGGGAGAGGAGGAGAGGAGGGGAACGGCACGGCGGCTCATAGTGGGAGCGGGCCGGGAAGGCGTCGGGGTAGGGCTCGACGGCGGCGGCGAGGACGGCGAAGTGGAGCAGCCTGACGGCGTCGGGGCAGGGCTCGGCGGTGGCGGAGGCGACGATGAGGGGCAGGGCTCGGCGGCGGCGATGGCGACGAGGAGGACGAGCAGCCTGGCGGCGTCGGCGATGGGGAATGGAGCAGTTGGCAAAAATTTCGCAAGGGTTGTATATATAGCCAGAGCAATGGTCCCGGTTCGTGGCACGAACCGTGACCAATGCCCCCCTTTGGTCCCGGTTGGTGCCACGAACCGGGACCAAAGGCCAATTTTCAGCAGCCCAAAGGGCGGGAAGCGGCGGCCTTTGGTCCCGGTTGGTGGCACCAACCGGGACTAAAGGGGGGCATTGGTCACGGTTGGTGCCACGAACCGTGACCAATGCCCCCTTTAGTCCCGGTTGGTGCCTCCAACCGAGACCAATGCCCTTGTGCGCCCCGCGCCCAAAAGTTTAGTCCCACATCACTAGCTGAAGGGCGCCGGCACTGGTTTATAAGCGCTGCTCTACCTCCCCATTCGAGCTCCTCTCTAATGCAGGCTTTCGGGCCTAAACCCGCTACTGCCTGTTGGCCTATTGGGCCTCTGCGGGCCTGAATCCTGCCCATGTAGGGTTTCTAGTCGTATTCAGGCCGTGGAGGCCCAGTAGGTGGCATTTTTTTGGTTTTTTCTTTTTTATTTCTACATTTTTTTGGTTTTTTATTTTTTTATTTCTACTTAAAACTAAATACTTATAGTTTTTTAGTGATTTCTTTTTGCTTTTAGGTCACAAAAATTATAAACTTTCTGTTAGTGCCATTAGTTTTAAATTTTAAATAGTTTAAATTTGAATTTTTAAAAATTTGTGTGAATCACTAGTTTATGAATAACTTTACTATAAAATTAGAATTTTTTTCTATTTATTTTTTATTTCTACTTACAACTAAATACTTACAGTTTTTTAGTGATTTCTTTTTGCTTTTAGGTCACAAAAATTATAAACTTTCTGTTAGTGCCATTAGTTTTAAATTTTAAATAGTTTAAATTTGAATTTTTAAAAATTTGTGTGAATCACTAGTTTATGAATAACTTTACTATAAAATTAGAATTTTTTTCTATTTATTTTTTATTTCTACTTACAACTAAATACTTACAGTTTTTAGTGATTTCTTTTTGCTTTTAGGTCACAAAAATTATAAACTTTCTGTTAGTGCCATTAGTTTTAAATTTTAAATAGTTTAAATTTGAATTTTTAAAAATTTGTGCGAATCACTAGTTTATGAATAACTTTACTATAAAATTAGAATTTTTTTCTTCTTTGCTATTTATTTTTTATTTATACTTACAATTAAATACTTATAGTTTGATTTTAGGTCACACAAATTATATTCTTTTTGCTATTGAAGAATATTATAGTTTTATTTTAGTTGATCATAACATAATATTTTAATAGATTGTTTTTATTTTCATAAAAGTTTTGTAGTTCATTCTGTTTGCTATTAATTCATTCTTTGAGCTAAATGACTCTGAAATTGGAAAGCATTTCAAAATGAACTCTGAAAAGGTTGAAAGTTGGCATGGTATCATCATTTCACCCACATAGCATGTTCCAAAAAGTAGAGAGGGTTACGACAAAAACTTGATGCACTTCGTGTACAAAATGGACAATCACTTTCGAAGTATCAAAGTTTCAAACCATAAGACATGAAAGCATTTCAAATGAACTCTGAAAAAGTTGAAAGTTGGCATGGTATCATAATTTCACCCACATAGCATTTGCTTATTGCGGGAGAAAGTCTTCACTTTTTCTTCGCTTGTGTCATTTGCGTATTGCGCCGTAACCATGGATAATCTTCATTGTTTATCAGGATGCTTGGGTCAGCCTTGACATTGAACGGAGGAATTTCATGAAACTTTTCATAATCTTCAGACATGTCTGTCTTGCCGTCCACTCCCAGGATGTCCCTTTTTCCTGAAAGAACTATGTGGCGCTTTGGCTCATCGTATGATGTATTCGCTTCCTTATCTTTTCTTTTTCTCGGTTTGGTAGACATGTCCTTCACATAGATAACCTGTGCCACATCATTGGCTAGGACAAACGGTTCGTCAGTGTACCCAAGATTTTTCAGATCCACTGTTGTCATTCCGTACTGTGGGTCTACCTGTACCCCGCCGCCTAACAGATTGACCCATTTGCACTTAAACAAAGGGACCTTAAAATCAGGTCCGTAGTCAAGTTCCCATATGTCCACTATGTAACCATAATATGTGTCCTTTCCGCTCTCGGTTGCTGCATCAAAGCGGACACCGCTGTTTTGGTTGGTGCTCTTTTGATCTTGGGCGATCGTGTAAAATGTAATCCCATTTATCTCGTATCCTTTGTAAGTCAATACAGTCAAAGATGGTCCCCTGGACAACAAGTACAACTCATCACAAACAGTGTTGTCACCTCTGAGACGTGTTTCCAACCAACTGCTGAAAGTCCTGATGTGTTCACATGTAATCCAGTCGTCGCACTGCTCCGGGTGTTTGGAGCGCAGACTGTTCTTGTGTTCATCGACATACGGGGTCACCAAGGTAGAGTTCTGTAGAACTATGTAGTGTGCTTGAGACCAAGAATATCCGTCCCTGCATATTATTGAGTCTCTTCCCAGAGTGCCTTTTCCAGTCAGTCTCCCCTCATACCGCGATTTAGGGAGACCTATCTTGTTAAGGCCAGGAATGAAGTCAACACAAAACCCGATAACATCCTCTGTTTGATGGCCCATGGAGATGCTTCCTTCTGGCCTAGCGCGGTTACGGACATATTTCTTTAGGACTCCCATGAACCTCTCAAAAGGGAACGTATTGTGTAGAAATACGGGCCCCAGGATGACAATCTCGTCGACTAGATGAACTAGGACATGCGTCATGATATTGAAGAAGGATGGTGGGAACACCAGCTCGAAACTGACAAGACATTACGCCACATCACTCCTTAGCCTTGGTATGATTTCTGGATCGATCACCTTCTGAGAGATTGCATTGAGGAATGCACATAGCTTCACAATGGCTAATCGAACGTTTTCCGGTAGAAGCCCCCTCAATGCAGCCGGAAGCAGTTGTGTCATAATCACGTGGCAGTCATGAGACTTTAGGTTCTGAAACTTTTTCTCTGGCATATTTATTATTCCCTTTATATTCAACGAGAAGCCAGTCGTGACCTTCATACTGAGCAGGCATTCAAAGAAGATTTCTTTCTCTTCTTTCGTAAGAGCGTAGCTGGCAGGACCTTTATACTGCTTCGGAGGCATGCCGTCTTTTTCGTGCAAACGTTGCAGGTCCTCTCGTGCCTCGGGTGTATCTTTTGTCTTCCCATACACGCCCAAGAAGCCTAGCAGGTTCACGCAAAGGTTCTTCGTCACGTGCATCACGTCGATTGAGGAGCGGACCTCTAGGTCTTTCCAGTAGGGTAGGTCCCAAAATATAGATTTCTTCTTCCACATGGGTGCGTGTCCCTCTGCGTCATTCGGAACAGCTAGTCCACTGGGACCCTTTCCAAAGATTACGTAGTGTAAATCATTGACCATAGCAAGCACGTGAACACCGGTGCGCATGGCGGGCTTCTTCCGGTGATCTGCCTCGCCTTTGAAATGCTTGCCTTTCTTTCGACATTGATGGTTGGTCGGAAGAAATCGACGATGGCCCAGGTACACATTCTTCCTGCATTTGTCCAGGTATATACTTTCAGTGTCATCTAAACATTGCGTGCATGCGTGGTATCCTTTGTTTGTCTGTCCTGAAAGGTTACTGAGAGCGGGCCAATCGTTGATGGTCACGAACAGCAACGCCTTAAGGTTAAATTCCTCCTGTCTGTGCTCATCCCACGTACGTACACCGTTTCCATTCCGCAGCTGTAAAAGTTCTTCAACTAATGGCCTTTGGTACACATGAATTTCGTTGCCGGGTTGCTTAGGGCCTTGGATGAGAACTGGCATCATAATGAACTTCCGCTTCATGCACATCCAAGGAGGAAGGTTATACATACATAGAGTCACGGGCCAGGTGCAGTGATTGCTGCTCTGCTCCCCGAAAGGATTAATGCCATCCGCGCTTAAAGCAAACCATACATTCCTTGGGTCCTTTGCAAACTCATCCCAGTACTTTCTCTCGATTTTTCTCCACTGCGACCCGTCAGCGGGTGCTCTCAACTTCCCATCTTTCTTTCGGTTCTCACTGTGCCATCGCATCAACTTGGCATGCTCTTCGTTTCTGAACAGACGTTTCAACTGTGGTATTATAGGAGCATACCACATCACCTTCGCAGGAACCCTCTTCCTGAGGGGCTCGCCGTCAACATCACCAGGGTCATCTCGTCTGATCTTATACCGCAACGCACCGCATACCAGGCATGCGTTCAGATCCTTGTATGCACCGCGGTAGAGGATGCAGTCATTAGGGCATGCATGTATCTTCTCCACCTCCAATCCTAGAGGGCATATGACCTTCTTTGCTGCGTATGTACTGTCGGGCAATTCGTTATCGTCTGGAAGCTTCTTCTTCAATATTTTCAGTAGCTTCTCAAATCCTTTGTCATCCACAGCATTCTCTGCCTTCCACTGCAGCAATTCCAGTATGGTACCGAGCTTTCTGTTGCCATCTTTGCAATTGGGGTATAACCCTTTTTTGTGATCCTCTAACATGCGATCGAACTTCAGCTTCTCCTTTTGACTAATGCATTGCGTCCTTGCATCGACAATGACCCAGCGGAGATCATCATCATCGGGCACATCGTCTGGTTCCTCTTGATCTTCAGCAGCTTCACCCATGGCAGCATCATTGGGCACATCGTCTGGTTCCTCTTGATCTTCACCAGCTCCCCCCGTTGCAGCATCACCGTATTCAGGGGGCACATAGTTGTCATCGTACTCTTCTTCTTCGCCGTCTTCCATCATAACCCCTATTTCTCCGTGCCTCGTCCAAATATTATAGTGTGGCATGAAACCCTTGTAAAGCAGGTGGGAGTGAAGGATTTTCCGGTTAGAGTAAGACCTTGTATTCCCACATTCAGTGCATGGACAACACATAAAACCATTCTGCTTGTTTGCCTCAGCCGCATCGAGAAACTCATGCACGCCCTTAATGTACTCGCGGGTGTGTCTGTCACCGTACATCCATTGCCGGTTCATCTGCGTGCATTATATATAATTAAGTGTCCAAATTAATAGAAGTTCATCATCACATTAAAACCAAAGTGCATACATAGTTCTCATCTAACAACATATAGCTCTCCAGAGCATCTAATTAATTAAACCATACATTGAAACTATGTAAAACATTTCAATGCGAAAACAAATGCGATCATAATCGCAACCAAGGTAACAATTGATCCAACGGCATAATGATACCAAGCCTCGGTATGAATGGAATATTTTCTAATCTTTCTAATCTTCAAGCGCATTGCATCCATCTTGATCTTGTGATCATCGACGACATCCGCAACATGCAACTCCAATATCATCTTCTCCTCCTCAATTTTTTTTATTTTTTCCTTCAACAAATTGTTTTCTTTTTCAACTAAATTTAACCTCTCGACAATAGGGTCGGTTGGCATTTCCGATTCACATACATCCTAGATAAATAAAATCTATGTCACGTTGGTCGGCATAATTTTCATAAACAATAAATGAACCAATAGTTATGAAGATAATATACATACCAAATCCGAATCATAGACAGGACGAGGGCCGACGGGGGCGGATACCAAAACCATCGCACTATATAAGATGCAATAATAAATGTAAGAAAATGATACAAGTATCTATCTAAACAGACAAGTAAGAATATTTTTCCTTTCAGAAAGAAGATAAGAACAAGAGGCTCACCACGGTGGTGTCGGTGATGAGATCAGCGCGGGTGATCGACGGCGGTGAAGACGGGGACGGGGCGTGACGGACCGCTAAATCTAGACAAATCTCGAGGAAAATGGAGCTTGGAGGTCGAGCTTCGAGAGGAGAAAGTTTAAGTAGTGTGGCTCGGGCATTCCATCGAACACCTCATGTGCATAGGAGGTGAGCTAGAGCACCACAAACCCCTCCCCTTGCCGGCCAGAGAAAAACAGAGCACTGGAGTGCTCTGCTCGCGGGCGAGGGTATATATAGGCACCTCATTGGTCCTGGTTTGTGGCAAGAACCGGGACTAAAGGGGAGCCTTTGGTCCTGGTTCAGGCCACCAACCGGGACCAATGGTGGTGGGCCAGGAGCGAGGCCCATTGGTCCCGGTTCGTCCCACCAACCGGGACCAAAAGGTCCAGATGAACCGGGACCAATGGCCCACGTGGCCCGGCCGGCCCCCTGGGCTCACGAACCGGGACCAATGCCCACATTAGTCCCGGTTCTACACTGAACCGGGACTAATGGGCTGAGCCGGCCTGGACCATAGCCCTGTTTTCTACTAGTGACCATCAACGATGTCTTCAATCTCGTGGAAGCCGGAGGACAGCAGCGCCTCCTTGTCAGACCAGGAGGAGCGCTCGTTCGTGAAATCGGCCAAGAGGGCGGTTTCCGTCTCCTCCGCCTCCCTCGGCGACTTCACAAGCAGCTCCTTCTAGTCCGCCAACTGAGTGGCCAGCAGATCGCGCTCTGTGGCGAGCCTGCTGCACTCCTCCCCTTTGGCGAGCAGGGCGGAGTTGGGTTCGCTCAACTACTGTTGAAGTGCAGCATTGGCTCCTGAAGGAAAGGAAGAAAGACAACAGTCGTCAAAAAGTAGGTCGCCAGGGAGATCCAGCCCGACTGCTCAGCAGTCGGCCCGAATCTCGGGGACTACAGCCTGCGGGTGCACTAGCGCGCCCCCGCAGAGAAGAAAAAAGAGGGAAGGACTCACTCCGGCTCTTCGCCAAGTCGGCGGTCCGCTTACCCATCTCTTCAACATTACGGTTGAAGGCAGTGACGCGGAGGTTGTGGTAATCCTGCAAGAAGCATTTCAGACAAAGTTAGTACCCAGAAGTTCATCAATTGGAGTTCCGGGCCGCCTGCTCAGCAGCCGGCCTGAAACTCAGGGACTACACCCAGTGGGTGCGCTGGCGCGCCCCCACAGAGAGGAACAAGAAAAACAAGGTTCAAAGAAAAAACATACCCGGACGGCTTCCCGCGACGCTAGGAACACCTTGGTGCAACTCTGGGTGGCGTCGCCCTCAGCGTGGAGCTTCGCCTGGATGTCCAGGAGCGCCCGGTTAAGCGGCCCTGTGCCGCCTCCTCGCACCCACCCAACAGGTGCGGCGCTCGTCGCTTCGGCGTCTGGAGCCGCCGAGCTGGCGGTGCCGGCTTCCAGGGGGTGGGGTGCCGAAGTCGCCTTCTCCAGACGACGGCGCGCTGGCGAGCCGACCTGGAGGAGTATCATCGCCACGGCCTCGTCTTCGGTCGGCGGCACCGGAGGGTCCGCTGGCTGCTCGCCTTGCACGCCTTCAGACGGCGGCGGAGGCGGCGGCGAAACGTTCGCGCCCGGAGTAGAGGGCTCGCTGCCTGCCGTCTCTTCGACGAGGTTCTCCCCGCCGGCTTCTCCAGTCTGCCCCGTGAACTCCGGGGGCGGCGGCGCAGAGTTCAGCGGGGTAACAAGCAAGGCCGACTGGCGGCGTGCGGCTTCCTCAGCCTGCTGCTTCGCCGCGGCGGCGGCTTCGGCCTCCGCTAGTTTTTTCTTAGCGGAGGCCTCCGCCTGTCGGCCTCCGCCTTCTCCAGGCGGAGGGATTCTTCTTTGTTGTGCTTCTCCTGCACATTCTGCTCCGTCGCCTCCCGAAGGTCGGCAGCGGGGTCTATCCGCCGAGTGGTGGCGGGCGTCTCCGCTGACCCCATGACAGAGGCGGCGGCAACCCGCTCAAGAGAGAGGGGAGCCCTGAAGATAGAGTGGCTAGCAGAGACTCAGACAAAACACGAAGAAAGAATAAACTTTGAAGACAGAATACTTACGCAGAGACCAATGGCGGCTTCTTCACTTCCTTACGGAAGCGGATGGCCTTCGCGGCCGCCTCATCCCGCCGGGTCGCCACAGCCAAGCCCTTGGGCTTCTTCGGCCGGCTCCCGAACAAAGTCGGCGCAGCCCGGCGCTTCTTCCCGCCGCCTGGAGCGCCCAACGCGGCAGAAGAGCCCGCGCCCGGCTGGCTGGCTCCTGGCCGATGGCGAGGGGTGACTCCCCCCTCGGCGTCGTCTTCAGGCCAGTCGGCGAAGGTAGCCGAGGGCCTGAAGTCGCCTGTCGTCCCTCCTCCTCCCTTGGCGTCGTCTTCCAGGGCCGCCGCCCCCAGATCGGGGTCGTCGACGTCGCTCTCCGCTCGGTCGGTGACGAACTCACGGGCCGGCCCCGAGGTGCCGGCTGGTGGTGAAGAAGGGGATTCTAACCAAGGCTGACTGATCAGAACAAAACTCGGCAAGAAGAAAACCATCCAAAGAAAAGAAAGGTGACTCACCACGGGCGAGGGGTTGGCGCGGGAGTATGGCTCCTTGTCGAATCGCCAGTCCCCCGGGAGCCTGCTGTCCGAGAGGTAGTTCACCATAAGGGCCACCTCTCCGTGAGGCATGTCCTTGGTCCACATCCGACTTGGGTCGTGGCCCCCGCTCATCTGGCATATCAGGTGAGGGCGCCCTTGGAGTGGGAGAACTCGGCGCGAGATGAAGGCGGCCAGCAGGTCCGGACCAGTCATACCCTCCGACTGCGTCAGCACTCGGAGTCGCGTGATGGCGCCGGCTCCCGCAGGCGTCAGCAACCTGGCCCGGTACGACCAGTTGGGCAGTCTGCTAGCCGGCGGGCCGGCTTCGAAAGCCGGCAGATTGACCCAGTCGCCCCTCGTGGCGACGTTCCTGACGTAGAAGTAGGACCGCTGCCACATCTTCACCGACTTCAACAGTGCGATGGAGGGGAAGTGGTTGTCGGCTCCTGTCCTTCGCACGGCGATGAAGGCGCCGCACTGAGCCAGCAAGCCCGCGGCCTGAGTGCCGAGCTTGGAGAAGAATAACTCCCCCTAGAGCTCGAGGGTGGGGAGGACTCCGAGGAAGCCTTCGCACAGATCCACGAAGGCGGACAGCAGCACCACTATGTTGGGGGTGAGGTGGTGCGGCTGGAGGCCATAGAACTCCATGAATGACCGGAAGAAGCTGCTCGCCGGCAGCCCCAGCCCGCGCAGGCAGTGCGAGCGGAAGATGGCCCGCTCGCCCTCCTGCGGGGCGGGGGAAATCTCCCCCTCCGGCGCGAGACGCACCTGCACGCGGTCCTCGCCGGGAAGCCGACGGGTCCGGCGGAGGAACTCGATGTGGTCTTCATGGACTTCGGAACCGTCCCAGGTGCCGGAGCGCACCGAGGGAGGCGCGGCCGCAGAGGAAGAGCTCATCGCGAGCTGTCGCTGCGGTGATCACCGGAGCATGGGCGTGTGGTAGGGCGAAGAAGAGAAGAGGAAGCAGGAGAGCGAGGAGCTGCGAGGAGGAAGAAAGCAAGGGGTAGTGGGAAGGAGGGGTGCGCGTGCCCCCCTCTTCCCCCTACTTATAGCCCCGTGGGCTGCGAAGCCGAGGGGGCGGATGTGGGGATTTACTGTGCCCGCAACCCCACGCCCCCCACGATCCACGTAAAGTTACTGCGCGCAGTAACTTCACAGGAATCCCAACCGTCCACCGGGCCGCATCGGATCCGCTCGGGCGCCGAGGCGCGGTAGTGGTGGGCCCCGCCTATGGGCCTGTCCCGTCGCGCGCGTGGGCTGGCAGGATGGCCTGGCCACGTGCCCTCACGTGACAGGCCAAGAACGGGCGGCGGCCTGGAAGCTTAACTGGCACGCCACTTGAAATCCCGCCGAGACGTTCGAACTACTAAGCAAGTCGGAATTGAGTGAGTCCGAGTTGGGCGAGTCCGACTCCTTCTAGTCAACCTGTCAGAAGTCAATCAAGAACATGTGTTGAGCACCCGGAAAGAGAAACTGCTGAGGCTTCGCGGCCGATCGTCCGCAGCACCTCACCAGCTTCGGGGACTACTATCGGAGTAATGGGCCACGGGTAGGCCAACCCGAGCCCATAACCTTTCAAGACATCAGGGCAGGCTGCGCCCCTCAAGACCACAGGGCGAAGAGCCGCCTCCTGGGGAGTCTACGGCAAGGCGGCCGACTGCCCGCTCACGGCCAAGTCCCAGGGGCGACTTCCAGAGAAGCCGGCTTTGGGGAGTCGGCCGGCGACTCCAACAAACCGTGACCTCATTGAGGGGGGCGGGACAGGGGCGTAGCTACAATGAAGGCCACTCCCCGCCCCTTACCAAGGGCAGGCATGGCTACAACACGCCGTACTAGGGAAGATCTCCCTGCGGCGTGGCACTGTTGCCCAGCTGGCCCTGACATCAGCATCACTGTACCTGGTCCTGCACCCACGACGGCTTGTCTGTACAGCCTGGAGGCAGCGGGGCCCACTAGTCAGCGAGACCTCGGGAGACGGCGGGAGAACCGCCAGTCGGACCCGTCGGGAGTCGGCCCAGGGGAGTCGGCCGAGCCCTCCCCTGGGGCCCACGCACCATTAATCAAGAAGAGATGGGGAGTGGCCACAGTGATCGCCCACCAGGCGGCGGGGCTGTTTCCACGACCCCATGACCGAGCTTGCGTCATCAGGAGCACGGCTACAGTAATCAGCAGCCGGCAAGACCCGCCCAGGGCGGGCGCGGCCTGTCGGCTCCGTACCAGACCAGTCGACGGGACCCACCAGTCGGCGGGCCCCAGCAGTCGGCGGAGAAGCCGGAGGTCGGAGGCACTGACGACTGGGGCCGCGCCCAGTCGAATTACCATTGTACCCCTGGGGGTAGGCATATATAAACCCCCCAGGGAACCCATGCAAAGGGTTGGATCCCAGTAGTTCTAAAACCACACCAGATAGAAGGAGAGAGCTGGCCTTGCCCTCTCCTACCACCCGAACAGCTCAAGGAGCAACCTTGTAAACACTTGACCATAGTGATCATGCGGAGACCCCGCAGAGCAGCAGTAGGGGTATTATCTCCCCGGAGAGCCCCGAAGCTGGGTAAGATTCGCCGGCGTGCATGTCTTCGCCTCATCCCGTTTCCAGGCACCTGCGACGTTCTACTCGCCCCCACCATGATAAGCCATCCGTTGGCATATGTCACCCCAAACCCCCGACACGGATGATGATAGTTATCATCTAGTCTCCGAAGGTGAGGAGAGCCTCGGCAGCGAGGATTTCATCGTGCCTGAGACACCCCTAGAGCAGGAACGCTTCAAGCGCCAGCTAATAGCTACCGCCAGAAGCCTAAAAAACAAACAACAACAGCTCTAGGCTGATCAAAACTTGCTCATTGATAGGTGGACTGACGTCCTGGCAGCCAAAGAATACAGCCTCGAGCGCCAAGTCAAGAGTTACCCAAAGCGCAGACTGCTACCTCAGTTCAATGAGGAGGGACCAAATCCCATACCTCCCTCACGCAATGCGGACCAACCACCACGCGGTCGGGATACTGCGGAGGACCGACCACCCCGCGGTCGGGATAAAGCAGCAACTCAGGCCGAACAACAGGCCACCCCACAACCTCGCAAAAATAGGGACAGAACAGCTTGGGACCATACATAGGACCTTCAGCAGGAGCTGGACAGCAGAGAAGGACACACCAGATCAATATACGGATCGCGAGGACGCTCCCCAACTCTGGATGACAGCTACCTATTCGGGCGTGACAAACCTAGTCACACTCGGGCCGATAACCGCAGACGCACTCCATCAGGGGTGCGCCGTGATGCGGCCCGATATAGAGGCGTCGCACACCCTCTCTGCTTTACAGATGAGGTGCTTGACCACGAATTCCTGGAGGGGTTCAAGCCCATCAATATCGAATCATATGACGGAACAACCGACCCTGCAGTATGGATTGAGGACTTTATTCCCCACATCCACATGGTCCAGGGAGATGACCTCCATGCCATCAAATACCTCCCGCTAAAACTCAAAGGGCCAGCTAGACACTGGCTAAATAGCCTACCCGAGAATTCCATCGGCAGCTGGGAGGACCTAGAAGAGGCCTTTCTTGACAACTTCCAAGGTACATATGTCCGGACACCCGATCTCGACGACTTAAACCACATAGTTCAACAACTTGGAGAATCAGCCAGAAAATTCTGGACCAGGTTCCTAACCAAAAAGAACCAGATCATTGACTGTGCGGAAGCCGAAGCCCTAGCGGCCTTTAAACACATCATCCGCGACGATTGGCTAGCCCGGCACCTCGGCCAAGAAAAGCCAAGATCCATGGCAGCCCTCACGACACTTATGACCCGCTTTTGCACGGGAGAAGATAGTTGGCTGGCTCGCAGCACAATCACAACCAACAAAGCAGGCCCCTCCGAGGCCAAAAATAGCACCAACAAGCTTCGGCGAAACAGACAAAAACGCCGAAGCAATGGCGATAACACCGATGACACCATAGTTCACGCCGGATTCAGCGGCTCCAAATCCGGCCAGCAAAAGAAGCCCTATAAAAGGAATGGCGGAGGACCATCCATCTTGGACCGCATACTCGATCGTCCTTGCCAAATACATGGCACCCCAGACAAACTGGCCAACCATACTACCAGAGATTGCCGGCTCCTTAAGCAAGCCAGCAAGGTAAATAGCGGAAACAAGGAAGCGGAATCACAGTGTGAGGACGAAGATGAGGAATCTCGGCAGCCGAACAGCGGGGGGGGGGGGGGGCAGAAGAAATTCCCGCCTCAAGTCAAAACGGTGAACATGATATACGCTACACACATCCCCAAAACAGAGCGCAAGCGCGCACTTAGGGACGTTTATGCGGTAGAGCCAGTCGCCCCAAAGTTCAACCCAAGGTGGTCATTCCTAATCACCTTCGATCATAGTGATCATCCAACTAGTATCCGTCATGGCGGATCGGCCGCATTGGTACTGGACCCAATCATCGACGGATTTCACATGACACAAGTCCTAATGGATGGTTGTAACACCCACGATGCGGCTATATCTCCCATGTGTCGGAGCACAACTTAGAGGCATAACTACATAGTAGGCATGTCGCAAGAGGGGTAATCTTTACACATCCCATGTACTAAATATGAAAGGGATAAAGAGTTGGCTTACAATCGCCACTTCACACAATACATAAATATAGCATTACATCATCCAGAATACAATCAAGGTCTGACTACGGTACCAAAATAAAGAAAGAGAACCCCTAATGCAAGATCCCCGATCGCCCCAACTGGGGTCCTCTACTGATTGTCCGGAAAGGAAACATAGTAACGTCCCGAATCCTAGTCGAACTCCCACTTGAGTTCGGCCGCGTCCCCTGCACTGGCATCATTGGCACCTGCATCTATTTTTGGAAGTAATCTGTGAGTCACGGTTGTCGGTGTCAAAACCGGCGGATCTCGGGTAGGGGGTCCCGAACTGTGCGTCTAGGCCGGATGGTAACAGGAGGCAAGGGACACGAAGTTTTACCCTGGTTCGAGCCCTCTCGATGGAGGTAAAACCCTACGTCCTGCTTGATTAATATTGATGATATGGGTAGTACAAGAGTAGATCTACCACAAGATCGAGGAGGCTAAACCCTAGAAGCTAGCATATGGTATGATTGTTGATGTGTATGTTGTCCTATGGACTAAAACCCTCCGGTTTATATAGACACCGGAGAGGGTTAGGGTTACACAAAGTCGGTTACAATGGTAGGAGATCTTCATATCCGTATCGCCAAGCTTGCCTTCCATGCCAAGGAAAGTCCCTTCCGGACACGGGATGGAGTCTTCAATCTTGTATCTTCATAGTCCAGGAGTCCGGCTGAAGGTATAGTCCGGCTATCCGAACACCCCCTAATCCAGGAGTCCCTCAGTTGCCCCTGAACCAGGCTTCAATGACGACGAGTCCGGCGCGCAGATTGTCTTCGGCATTGCAAGGCGGGTTCCTCCTCCAAGTACTTCATAGAAGATTTTGAACACGAAGATAGTGTCCGGCTCTGCAAAATAAGTTTCCACATATTGCCAAAGATAGAATAATATTTACATCAATCTAATCTGCTGACGTATTCCGTAGCGTGACACACCACGGCCAAGCCTTTATCCGAGTCGTTTCATAATCCCACCTCAGCGCATTATGCGAGGCGGTTTCCTTGGCACGTCTTGTTAAAGCAGAGATCGTGTCCCCTTATCCCAGGATTCTCATCAATACGGGCGTGGGTAACCCAACCACGCCATTGATTACGGCGCTTGGAGATAAGCGAGTCTTACCAGGCTGGTGGGTACATGTAGTTGCGTCCTATATAAGGGGATAAGGATCCACCTTTCCACCTACGCCTTCTTCCTCATTCGCCTATCCATTCTTGCGCACTCGAGCTCCAGCGCCCAAGTCCACACTCCCCACCTCAACCTTCTCCAGCCATGTCCGGAGCGGGAGGCAAGTGGATGGTTTCCTCCGTCACGGAGGGACATATCAAAAAGCTGAGGAAGGCCAGATATCTATCTAACGACATCGTGTACCGGCTCCCCGAAAAGGGGCAGCTCATCCCCACCCCTAGGCCCCATGAGAGGGTGGTGTTCCTCCCCCATTTCCTCCGCGGACTGGGCTTCCCTCTCCACCCATTTGTCCGGGGGCTCATGTTCTACTACGGCCTGGATTTCCACGATCTGGCCCCGAACTTCGTCCTCAACATCTCGGCGTTTATCATCGCGTGCGAGGCCTTCCTCCGCATCCGCCCCCTTTTTGGCCTATGGCTCAAGACTTTCAACGTCAAGCCGAAGGTGGTGCGCAGCAACCAGGCGGAGTGCGGAGGCACCATGGTGGGCAAGATGGCCAACGTCCTATGGCTCGAGGGCTCCTTTGTGGAGACCCTGAAGGGGTGGCAATCGGGGTGGTTTTACATCACCGAGCCACGCGACGCCGAATGGGTCGCACCCCCTGAGTTTCGATCCGGACCCCCTACGCGGCTCACCTCCTGGAAGGAGACAGGCCTATCATGGGGTAAGAAGGGAGAGCTAACCAGACTCCAAACATGCGTCCAAACCCTGGTGGACAAGAGGCTCAAACTTGTCAACGTAGTCCAGGTTATGCTCATCCGCTTGATCCTCCCGTGTCAACGACGGGCTTTCAACCTATGGGAGTTCGACCCGGCGCGGCACCAAACTCTGAGTAGGCTCTTCGACACGATGTACGAAGATGCCTGGAAGGTGCTTTTCAAGGGCGCCGAGGCTCCCGCATCTGCTACCGAGGATCGCAGATTCAGTGTGCAGCGTCATGCTCTCGCGGTAAGCTGTTTTTTCCTTTTACAGGGTATCAATTTTTCATAGTTTGACTCCATGCGGGATCTAAGCTCCCTTACCTTTGACAGGATTGGCACGTGACGTCCGGACAGATCAACTGTCCGGCTCCTTTGCCCGAAGGCCCAGCGGATGCTCGCTTGGTGAAGCTGCTGGTTCCGGCACCCTATGTGGTGCCGGAGAAGAAGGCCGCGAAAAAGGCCGCGGGGACTTGAAAGAGTGCCCGGCGCCAGGAGGTATCAGATCCATCATCCGATGGTTCCGAGGCGCATTCCTCACGTGAAGACGAGGAGGAAGAAGAGGAGAGCTCTCCCCCTCCAGCGGGAGGAGAGAAGAAAAGGAAGGCCGCCCTCTCCGGGGAGGCCGGAGGGTCCAAGAAGGGGAAAACCCTTCCTCCGGACTACTCCACCGATGCCGACGGCGGAGAGGAGTGGCAGCCCAGGGCCAAGCCCCTCGCAAAATCGTAAGTATCCGGATACCAGAGTAATTCATAGTATTCATTTATTGCACAGCTTTCCCTTACGTCGAAAATGTTTATGCATCCCACCCAAAGACCGGCTCGACGCATTGTCGAGCGGCTCACTGGACTCGTCGGATGTGAACTTGCTTCCGACGGCTTCCTCCCCCCGCCATACGGACGACACCGAAGTGTTGTCCCAACAGGTTCCAAGCCGGGAGGAGGTGGTCCTGGAGGCGTCGCAAGGCGACCTCCTGGACTCTAGGTGTAAAGGGGATGAAACCCCTCAGGGCTCCATGTCCAGCTCTAGGCCGGACACCGCTCCGGAACCTTCAAAGGTTCCAGAGTCTGGCGGGGGACCTCCTTCCAAGAGGAGCAAGTCCACCGTGCCAGCGGCCCCCATCCAACCGGAGGCGCCGGACAATATGTTGGAGGCGCTCCAAGGCGCCTCCATCGACGAGGAGCACCGCGCTATTATGAGTGCGGTGGTCTAGAAGGTTCAGTCCGCCAAGAGCGGACTGACTGAAGCTTGTACTAGCCTTTTGACAGGCTTTGAGGTAAGTAAAGAATGTGTAAATAATAGTACCGCATAGACAGTAGCCCCTGATGCTCTGTTTGGCGTTCGGGAAGAAAAGCCGAATAGAGGATCAAATAGAATTCGCAGGAGTCTAACAAAAATGAGTCAATATGCATATGCAGGCTTCCCTGCTTGCGTCCGCCGCACTGACTGCGAAAGTGGACACGCTAAAGCAGAACCTCGAGCGGTCCGAGCAAGAGCTCGAGCGTGCCAAGAAGCAGCTCGAGGACAATGAAGTTAAGAAATACCATGTTTTTAAATATATATAAAAAGGTGCAATTGCAAAGAATGACAGGATTATCGTGGCTATTTTAGGGGCCACGTCTGAGGTGGCGACCCTTAAGCAGGCACTGGTCGAGGCCGAGAAGAGGGCGGCCTCGGAGCGCACAGAGCGGGAGAAGTATGAGGCCGAAGTTGGCAAGGTGCGGCAAGAGCTCGAGGCTCTCATGGAAAAACATGAGAGTTTGGAGCTTGACTCAAAGACGCGAGCGTCCGAGCTCGCGGTGGCTATTGAAAATGCCAAGTCTGCCAAGGCCGAATCCCAGAAGACCCTCTACGAGTAGGATGAGGTGAAGAAGATAGCGGCGGGTAAGGCACTCTTTATGCAAAGCAAACACATAAAGGTGAGTTACTTGTTACTTACCCGAATCTGGAGCTCTCCAGGAGCGTTCGCAGATCTTCCCCAGAGTGTATCCGATGCCGCCGCATTCTACCGACCCGAGGAGGGCAGCTCGACAGAGAAAGTGTTCTGGTCTCAGTATACTGAGGCCGGACACCCCGTGCCCCTGAGCGACCAGCTGAAGCAACTGGTCGAGCTCCACAAGGCGGCCGAACAGGCCATGAAGGGCCTCATTGTTCGGCCGTGGCCTGGAGGGGCTCTGCCTGGGAGCTATTTCGGGCTGGTGCGGCGGTTGGTGGAGGCCTGTCCAAGGCTCGAAGTCATCAAGCGCTTCGTCTGCATTGAAGGTGCCCGTAGGGCCCTTTCCCGTGCTAAGGTGCGCTGGGGCAAGCTGGATGCTGAGAAGCTGGTGAAGGACGGGCCACCGCTGGGGAAAGAGCATCGCAAGCCCGAGAATTACTATAAGGATGTTCTGAAGGGTGCCCGCCTTGTGGCGGATGAATGTTCTAGGGATGTAATTTTTGAGTGAAAGTTGCTCGTTTTATCCTGTGCGCTGAAAACTTGTTTATATGCGCTAAGCAATGCTGTTGGAATTTAAAATATTACCTTCTGTGTGGCTGTTTATCAATTCTGAGAGATGGCGAGTCGTCGGCTTCTGCCCCCATGCCGCTAGTGCTGGGGTGTTCGGGGATAAACCTGAGCGCTCTTTTTCCCATGTTTGGGTCCTTCGAGGGAGGCGCTCAGCCCAACGAACAATGCAATCGGACTATAATGCGTGAACACTCTCACTTAGCCATAGAATGCTATAATTTTAAATTTTGGCGAAGCCCCTGGTATTCGGAAGACCGAGTCCGGGGTGCTATCCACGCCTTGGCCGGACAGAGCCGGCTCCTCGCCCTAAGCGGCATAAGTCTTTAGGGACTCGAAAAACCTCTCGAACAGCGAACAGCTCTCGCTTCATCATGACAGTCAGTTTTAGCTTTCTCCACTGAGGTGCTCGGCCCAGCTCAACTGGGGCACAATCACAGTGGTTCTCCTAGTGCTACCTTAGCCGATATAGCGGAACGTAAGGCACCAAAACGTAGGAGCCGGGCAAACCCAACTATTTCCCAAGACATGATTCGGTGCCGATGCATATAATGCTATAAGTTCGGGGTGCCGCACTTGTTAAAGTGTTTGGACTTCTCACACCATATTGAGGGGTACTAAAGCCCCTGGCGTATTTTGGCCGTACCAACGTGTACGGGTGCAACATGTCGTTAAGGAACATATATAAAGAAAAAAGGTAATGCAAAAATAGACGAAAGCTATGCATTGTTTATTAAAAAGGGTTGCGATCAAAGCAGAACGATACAAATAATGCGATAAGTGGAAGGTTGGACTAGTTAACAAGTCCGTTCCAGGGGCAAGCTGCGGAATAGTATGCGGAATAGGTATAATGCTCGTGATAGAGACCACCTAGGAGTTCCGTACCGCGGCGTGGCTTGTCTGCTTCCCTGGTTCTTGCATCATTTGTGCGGCAATTGAACTGCCGAACAGGCCTTCCGAAGGATGGAGTCCTAAAAGTAAGAGAAAAATAAAAAAACGGCAGCCCCTGATACGGTTTAAGCCGTATTTTTGCGCGTGCCGTGATGGTGCTCCTCCCCCTGTACCCATGGTATCTCTAGGGCGTAGTTATGGATGCGAAGTACTAGCATCACCTTTTTGCGAGGGTTGGAGTTGGGGCCGCATTGCTACGCCTGCTCGGATCGTGCCAGGCGGTCTTGTTGTAGGTTACGCCGGGCGCGCTTGACGGTGTCCGGTCGTTTAGTGGCCGGACTGGAGAACTGCCTGGAGAGGCTGCTTTGTACTTCCGCTGCAAGGGCTGCCGTGTGCTCCTCCGTTCGGAGGGAGCGTTCGATGTTTCCATTGACCGTAATTACTCCTCGAGGGCCCGACATCTTGAGCTTAAGGTATGCGTAGTGCGGTACCGCATTGAACTTAGCGAATGCGGTTCCCCCGAGCAGTGCGTGATAACCACTGCGAAACGGGACTATGTAGAAGATTAACTCCTCGCTTCGGAAATTATCCGGAGATCCGAAGACCACTTCAAGTGTAACTGAGCCTGTACAGTTGGCCTCTACACCTGGTATTACGCCTTTAAAGGTCGTTTTGGTGGGTTTAATCCTCGAGGGATCTATGCCCATTTTCCGCACTATATCCTGGTAAAGCAGGTTCAGGCTGCTACCGCCGTCCATAAGGACTCTAGTGACATGAAATCTGTCAAGGATTGGGTCTAGGACCAATGCGGCGAATCCGCCATGACGGATGCTAGTGGGATGGTCCCTTCGATCAAAGGTGATCGGGCAGGAGGACCATGGGTTGAACTTTGGGGCGACTGGCTCTACCGCGTATACGTCCCTTAACGCGCGCTTCCGCTCCCTTTTGGGGACGTGGGTTGCGTATATCATGTTCACCGTCCGCACTTGTGGAGGAAAACCCTTTTGTCCACTGTTGTTCAGCGGCGGGGTCTCCTCGTCGTCATCGCTATGCAGCCCCTTGTCTTCATTTTCGGCGTTTAACTTGCCTGCCTGCTTGAACACCCAACAATCCCTGTTAGTGTGATTGGCCGGCTTTTCGGGGGTGCCATGTATCTGGCACAAGCGGTCGAGTATTCGGTCCAAACTGGATGGGCCCCTAGGATTCCTTTTGAATGGCTTTTTCCGCTGACCGGATTTAGAGCCTCTGAATCCGGCATTAACTGCCGTATCCTCAGCATTGTCACCGTAAATGTGGCGCTTCTGCTTGTTGCGACGCGACCTGCCACTACTGTCCCTGGTGTCCGAATTACCAGGGTTTTTAGTCATATTGTTGCTACGAGCAAGCCAGCTGTCTTCTCCCGCGCAAAAGCGGGTCATGAGTGTCGTGAGTGCTGCTGGGCCAGCCACTCGTCACAGATATTGTGCTTGAAGGCAGCTAGGGCCTCAGCGTCCGGACAGTCAACTATTTGATTTTTCTTTGTTAGGAACCGTGTCCAGAATTGCCTGGCCGATTCCTCTGGCTGCTGAATTACGTGACCTAGGTCATCGGCGTCTAGGGGTCGCACATAAGTGCCCTGGAAATTGTCGAGGAATGCGGCTTCCAGGTCCTCCCAACAACTGATTGATCCTGTTGGCAAGCTGTTAAGCCAATGCCGAGCTGGTCCTTTAAGCTTGAGTGGGAGGTATTTGATGGCGTGGAAGTCGTCGCCGCGGGCCAGGTGGATATGAAAGAGATAATCCTCGATCCATACCGCAGGATCTGTTGTGCCATCATATGATTTGATGTTTACGGGTTTGAAACCCTCGGGGATTTGATGATCCATTATTTCTTCTGTGAAGCAGAGTGGGTGTGCGGCGCCTCTGTACTGGGCTATATCATGACGTAGCTCCAATGAGCCTTGTCTACTGTGTTCGGCCCCGCCGAATTTGTGGCCGGCGTGACTGTTACCGTCTCGAGCCATGGGGCGCCCACGCGATCCGTAGATCGATCTTGTTTTCCTTGCCTTGTCCTCCAACATGTCTCGTAAGTCCGGCGCATATTCCCGTGCCTTGGTACGGGGTGTGGCTTTAGTGGAGGGCTGAGAGGCCTCTCTGTCGCGACCACGAGGTGGCCGGTCAGCCGCATCGAGTGCTTCCTCCTCTAATCAGGGTAGCAACCTGCGCTTTGGGTAGCTCTTGGAGGGGCGTTCGAGTTTATGCTCTTCGGCCGCAAGGACTTCAGTCCATCTATCGACTAGCAAATCTTGATCAGCTCTAAGTTGTTGCTGTTTTTTCATGAGGCTTCTTGCCGTGGCCATAAGCCTGCGTTGAAAACGCTCTTGCTCGATGGGATCCTCTGGCATGACGAATTCGTCGTCGTCGAGGCTTGCCTCGTCTTCGGAGGGAGGCATATAATTATTGTCCTCGACCTCTCTGTCTGCCGCTCTCTCATGAGGGCTGGTTTCTCCATCCTCCTGTTCTAAATCTTGCTGGAGGGGGTTTGCTTCGGCGCTTTCCGGAGTATTATTATCTCCCGTGCTGGAATCACCTTGTTTGTTTTGGCGGGATTTTGAGCGGCGCCGCTAACGCCGGCGCTTAGTCTATTTCTTGGAGGGGTCATCCTCCGATGTTCCATCGCCATCTCCCTCTTTTGGGGTGTCCACCATGTATATGTCATATGACGAGGTGGCGTTCCAGGGCCTAGTAGGCACTGGTTCTTCATCATCTCCTTCATCGGCGTCCATACCATCGATGTCTTCGGAGTCGAAGTCGAGCATGTCGGTTAAGTCATCGACAGTTGCTATAAAGTGGGTGGTGGGTGGGCTTTGAATTTCTTCATCGTCCGTACCCCAACCTTGCTGACCGTAGTTCGGCCAGGGCTCTCCTGATAAAGAGAGAGACTTCAGAGACTTCAGGATATCGCCGAAAGGCGAGTGCTGAAAGATGTCCGCGGCAGTGAACTCCATGATCGGCGCCCAATCGGACTCGATCGGCAGGGGCGCGCGGAGGGTTTGGAGTCCGGAGAGGAGTCCGGCTCCTTGGAGTCACGAGTCTCGCAGAGTACGGGGCTGGTGCTTGTCTCAATCGCTATTGGGGCCGCAGCCCCCGAGGTGGCGTCCAACCGCCCGTCCTCGATCGGCACAGTTGGCTCCGAATTAAGGGTCGGAGCCGATGCGGGTGCGGCCTCCAGGGCACTGTTCGGCGGCAGAGCTAGATCATGCTCGTCATGACAGTGCGGCGCGCTCGGCTGTGGCTCGAATCCGTCGAAGATCAAGTCCCCGCGGATGTCAGGCGTGTAGTTAAAACTTCCAAATCTGACCTGACGGCCAGGGGCATAGCTTTCGATCTGCTCCAGACAGCCAAGCGAATTGGCCCGTAGTGCGAAGCCGCCGAAGACGAAGATCTGTCCAGGGAGGAAGGTCTCACCCTGGACTGCATCGCTATCGATGATCGTAGGAGCCATCGAGCCTGACGGCGACGACAAAGAGGTACTCTCAATGAAAGCACCAATGTCGGTGTCAAAACCGGCGGATCTCGGGTAGGGGGTCCCGAGCTGTGCGTCTAGGCCGGATGGTAACAGGAGGCAAGGGACATGAAGTTTTACCCAGGTTCGGGCCCTCTCGATGGAGGTAAAGCCCTACATCCTGCTTGATTAATATTGATGATATGGGTAGTACAAGAGTAGATCTACCACGAGATCGAGGAGGCTAAACCCTAGAAGCTAGCCTATGGTATGATTGTTGATGTGTATGTTGTCCTACGGACTAAAACCCTCCGGTTTATATAGACACCGGAGAGGGTTAGGGTTACACAATGTCGGTTACAATGGTAGGAGATCTTCATATCCGTATCGCCAAGTTTGCCTTCCACGCCAAGGAAAGTCCCTTCCGGACACGGGACGGAGTCTTCAATCTTGTATCTTCATAGTCCAGGAGTCCAGCTGAAGGTATAGTTCGGCTATCCGAAGACCCCCTAATCCAGGACTCCCTCAACGGGGACTGAGCAATCTCACACCCTCGCGATCAAGACTATTTAAGCTTATGGGTAGGAAAGGGTAGTAAGGTGGAGCTGCAGCAAGCACTAGCATAAATGGTGGCTAACTTATGCAAATGAGAGCGAGAAGAGAAGTAAAGCTCGGTCGATAAGTTATAATGATCAAGAAGTGATCCTGAAACTACTTACGTTCAAGCATAACACGAGACCGTGTTCTCTTCCCGGACTTCGCCGAAAAGAGACCATCACGGCTACACACCCGGTTGATTCATTTTAATTAAGTTTAGTGTCAGGTTTTCTACAACCGGATATTAACAAATTCTCATCTTCCCATAACCGTGGGCACGGCTTTCGAAAGTTCAAAACCCTGCAGGGGTGTCCCAACTTAGCCCATCACAAGCTCTCATGGTCAACGAAGGATATTCCTTCTAGCAGGAAGACCGAGTCAGTCTCGGAATCCCAGTTACAAGACATTTCGACAATGGTAAAACAAGACTAGCAAAGCCACCCGATGTGCCAACAAATCCCGAAAGGAGTCGCACGTATCTCGTTCTCAAGGCACACCGGATGGGCAAGACGTCGGGTTGGCATAAACCCTGGTTGCCCAGGGGGCGCCGGACATCGCCCAGTTTGGACCAACACTCAGAGGAGCACTGGCCCGGGGGTTTAAAATAAAGATGACCCTTGAGTCCGTGGAACCCAAGGGAAAAAGGCTTAGGTGGCAAATGGTAAAACCAAGGTTGGGCCTTGCTGGAGGAATTTTATTCAAGCGAACTGTCAAGGGGTTCCCATTATAACCCAACCGCGTAAGGAACGCAAAATCAAGGAACATAATAGCGGTATGATGGAAACTAGGGTGGCAAGAGTGGAACAAAACATCAGGCATAAGGCCGAGCCTTCCACCCTTTACCAAGTATATATATGCATTAAAGTAAGCAAGATATAATAATGATATCCCAACAATAATCATGTTCCAACAAGGAACAAACTCCATCTTCACCTGCAACTAGCAACGCTATAAGACGGGTTGAGCAAATTGGTAACATAGCCAAACAACGGTTTGCTAGGAAAGGTGGGTTAGAGGCTTGTCATGGCAATATGGGAGGCATGATAAAGCATGTGGTAGGTATCGTGGCATAGCAATAGAGCAAACAACTAAGAAAGCAAAGATAGAAGTGATTTCGAGGGTATGGTCATCTTGCCTGCAAAGTTCTCTGAGTTGACGAAAGCTTGATCCTGAAAGGAAAAGATTGAACCAGGCCTAAACTTGGCAAACCAATAGTGCCGCTGGAAAGATGAGTTGATTTCGGTCGAAATCGATATAAAGATCACCGGAATCGGATGCACGGTTTACAAATGGCAAGCAAAACAATAATGGCACAATTCTGCGATTAACAGCACGATGCCATCTAAAATGCAACAAGAAACTAAGCTACTGCACTCCAACATAACAACAAAGCACATGGAAGTGATCTACTCAAGATGCTTTACAAAAGATGAACATTGAGATACGGCTAAATCACAAAAGAGCAGGTTCAAACAAGATTGGAAAAATTGCAAAAGATATCAGCATCACAGACTTGGTGAAAATAACAACATGCCAGGAATTAACATCAGGAAGCAATGTTTAGAGCAAGCAAAAAACATGCTACAAGAACAGATCATAGCAAACAAAGGCATGGCATGAACCTACTCAAAGCATAGAACAAAAGTCCCTTACTGACCGTGAGCCAAAAGGGCACAGAAAATATGATGGCACCCATGTAAACATAGCAAGTTTCGTTAACAGATTCAGACTTGGCAGAAAACTGGACATGGCATAAACAAAATTATGAAGCCATGTTTGCGAGCTCGATTCACTCATCACAAGGCATTGCATGACAAGATAAGCATACCTACAGCAAGAAGATATGTCCAAAAAGCTAACCATGGCAAAAACAAGTTCATAGCATGCCTGGATCAACTACAACAACCTTGGCAAAATTGATTAACACGTAAACAATCTGCCAGGAACATTTTATAGAAAAAGTAGAGCAAGATTAAGTCATGCTAGGGCACTCGAAAAATGCAATTAGGGGCCTGGATGGATAGGGCACAACCATATGCCCAAGTCATCCTTACTGAACATACTCAAAAGAAGCATGGATCTCACTGTAGCAACATGGATACAAGGGATAAAAATAACAGCTGAGCAAAGACTTAGTGAAATTCTAAGTCTCTGAAATCAGCAATATCACGAGAGCTACTTTGCATGCATTTTCTAGTCACCACAAAGATCATAAAATACATGGCATACACCCCTGTAAAGATGGCGTGGCATAGTCCAAAACACATGTAGAACTCTAGATCATATGCAGCACACAACAATTGTAGCAAATATGACAAATGCTCATGCTCTGCTAAGAATCAACATCTAACATTTTATAGCACTCCTGTATCAGTCATTTGGGCATCAAGATGGACTCAAACAAGCAGGTCACAATGGAACAAAATGAAGAGCACATCCAGATGAACATTTTTATATATCATGCACGTAAAACGGATCTACGGATGAGGAGTTATGGCATGTTGAACAGTGCTTGAAAATATAGCAGATGAAAATGACTTAGGCGAAAATCAGGGTCAACCTCGGTTTCCAGATCTGGATCTAGGCGGTGCGTGAACCGAGGTTCACCTGGACCTCGCTGGAGATGGAGGGGACGGCGGCCGGAGTAGACGGGGACGGACGGATCCGGTTCGGCGAGGCCAGATCTGGGGCCAGGCGACGACGGGGAGCCGCGGGCGGTGGGCGGCGCGCGCAAAGGCGGTGGCGACCCGCGATGGAGGCGCACCGGCGGGGAGCGGGCGGCGCAGCGCGTGCGGCGGCGGAGAGAGAGGCGGGGCGCGGGTGGCTCGGGCCCACGGGGGCTGGCGACGGGCCTCGGCAGGCCGCACTGTGGGTGGTGGCAGCGACGACATGTGGCAGGCTGTGGTTGGCCATGGGCGGCGGCGCGATTCATTCGGTGGCGGCGGACTTGTCCGGTGGGCGAGAGGAAGGGTTGAACTAGGGTTTCGCCCGAAATTTGGAGGGGGGTGCACATATTTATACATAGAAGGAGGTGGGAGTGTCCATATGAGGTGTAGTTTTTGACCACGCGATTGTGATCCGACAGCAAAGGACATGGGATAGGATTGGATGGATTATTGGGCCACTTTGGAGTGGTGTTGGGCTGCAACACACACGAGACCTTTACGGTTCCCCGGTTAACCGTTGGAGTATCAAACGGACTCCCAATGGCACGAAACTTGACAGGCGGTCTACCAGTGGTATACCAAGGCCGCTTGGCAAATCTCGGTCCATTCCGAGAAAGTTTAACACCTGCACACGAAAAGAGGCAAAAAAGGGCGTCGGAGGTCATAGGAGTGTCGGATTGCAAAACGGACAACGGGGAAAATGCTCGGATGCATGAGACGAAGACGTATGCAAATGAGATGCACGTGATGACATGATATGAAATGCATGACATGAAAAAAATGCAAAACGAAGACAAAACCCAATCACGAAGGAATCTCATAACTTAGTGCCGAAAATGGCAAGAGTCGGATTACAAATATGGTAAGTTACATCCGGGGTGTTACAACACTCCACCACTATGAAAGGATCTCGTCCTGAGATCTAGGACTGAAAGAACTCTGGATATTCAGAACGGAGGTGGTCCTCACGTTCCTGGGTGACTTCTCGGTCGGAATGATGTGACCACTTCAGTTTTAGGAATTTGATAGACTTGTTGCGAGTCTTGCGCTCAGTTTCTTCAAGAATAGCAACGGGATGCTCATGATAAGACAGGTCTTGTTGGAGATCAATATCTTCGAAGTTGATGGTGCGGTCAGGAGTCTTGAAGCTCTTGCGAAGCTGAGACACGTGAAACACGTCGTCCACGTTTGCGAAGTTGGATGGAAGTTCAAGTTGATAGGCGAGATCACCTCTTTTGCCAATGATCTTAAAAGGACCCACGTATCTAGGGGAAAGCTTCCCTTTGATACCGAAGCGACGAGTACCTTTCATTGGAGAGACGCGGAGGTAGACATGGTCTCCGATCTCGAAAGCCAAGTCACGATGCTTGCTATCATAGTAACTCTTCTGGCGCAATTGCGCGGCTTTGAGATTTTCACGGATGACTTTACACATTTCTTCAGCCTCTGTGATTAAGTCATTGCCAAGAAGTTGGCATTCACTAGTCTTTGACCAATTAAGAGGGGTACGACACTTTCTGCCATAGAGAATCTTGAATGGGGCCTTGCCCGAACTCGCTTGGAAGCTGTTGTTGTAGGAGAACTCGGCATATGGAAGACAATCTTCCCACTTCATACCGAAAGAAATGACACAAGCCCTGAGCATATCTTCAAGAATTTGATTTACTCGCTCGACTTGTCCACTAGTTTGAGGAAGGCTATGCTGAAGTGAATGTTGGTGCCCATGGCCTTCTGAAAGGAATCCCAGAACTTAGACGTGAAGATGCTTCCATGATCTGAAGACATCAACTGTGGAATGTCGTGCAAGGAGACAATCCTGGAGGTATATAGCTCTGCCAACTGAGCTGCTGTGATAGATTCTTTGATAGGAAGAAAATGAGCCACTTTAGTAAGCTTGTCGATGACAACAAAGATAGCATCATTTCCATGCTTGGACTTGGGAAATCCCGTCATGAAGTCCATATCAATATGGTCAAACTTCTATTTTGGAATGGCAATAGGTTGGAGTAGACCAGCTGGCCGTTGGTGTTCTGCTTTCACTCTTCTGCAGACATCACATTCATTCACGAACTGAGCAATTAGTCGCTTCATTCGAGTCCACCAATACGACTGCTTGAGGTCATGGTACATCTTTGTAATTCCAGGATGAATAGATAGGACTGAATTGTGAGCCTCATTCATAATGACTTTACAAAGGTCACCTTTAGGAACAACAATTCGATCCTCGAAGAATAGAGTATATTTGTCATCAAGGCGATAGCACTCGTACTTTGGTTGGCTCTTGGAGATCCCATTTTTCACCTTCTTCACCATTGCATCAAGAAGTTGTGCCTCAAGAATTTGATCTTCCAAAGTAGGAGAGACTTGAAGGTTGGCAAGAAATCGTTGAGGAACAACTTGGAGATTTAGTTTGCGGAAAGCTTGACAAAGGTCCGGTTGGAAGGGCTTGAGAATTAAACTGTTGCAGTAAGACTTTCTGCTCAAAGAATCTGCAATGACATTGGCCTTGCCTGGAGTATATTCAATACTGGGATTGTACTCTTGAATCATCTCGACCCAACGAGTTTGCCTGAGGTTGAGGTTGGGTTGAGTAAAGATGTACTTGAGGCTCTTATGATCAGTGAAGGTGTCCACTTTCCTTCCCAACAAGAGATGTCTCTATGTTAAAAGAGCATGGACAACTGCCCCCAACTTGAGGTCATGAGTGGGGTAGTTCTTTTCGTTGGACTTCAACTGGCGAGAGGTATAGGCCACAACTTTCTTCTCTTGGATTAACACAGCACCGAGACCTTGCAGGGAGGCATCACAGAAAACTTCGAATGGTTTGGATTCATCAGGAGGAGTCAGAACTGGAGCTGTGACTAGCTTCTCTTTCAGGGTGTTGAAAGCGATGTCACATTCAGGCGTACAGACATACTTCACATGCTTCTAGAGGAGGTTCGAAAGGGGCTTTGCAATCTTAGAGAAATTCTCAACGAATCTTCGACAATAGCTTGCAAGCCCAAGGAAATTGCGGAGCTGCTTCACATTCTGAGGCGGTTCCCAATTCACAATCGCAGACACCTTCTCAGGATTAACAGCTATGCCCTTGGCGGAGATTATATTCCCAAGGTAGAGAACCTCATCGAGCCAAAACTCGCACTTTGAAAACTTCGCATAGAACTGATGTTCTCTGAGTTTGTCCAGCACCAATCTCAAATGCTTGGCATGATCCTCCTTGTTCTTGGAAAAGACCAAGATGTCATCGAGATACACCAAGAAGAAATCATTTGTGTAAGGGTTGAAAATGAAGTTCATCATGCGAGAGAACGTTGGAGGAGCATTGACAAGGCCGAAAGACATGACAGTATATTCATACGAACCATAGCTTGTTCTGAATGCTGTCTTGGGGATATCTTGTTCACGAATGTGAATCTGATGATAACCCATACTGAGGTCAAACTTGGAAAATACTAGAGCACCTTTGAGTTGTTCGAAAAGCTCATTGATGTTGGGAAGTGGGTACTTGTTCTTTATTGTCTTCTTGTTCAATGGACGGTAGTCCACACAGAATTGTTCCCTTCCATCCTTCTTCTTGACAAAAAGAACACCACAACCCCATGGAGAAGAACTCGGTCGGATCAAACCCATACGCTCTAGTTCATCGAGTTGTTTCTTCAGCTCCTTCAACTCTTCTGGTCCAAGCTTGTAAGGACGTTTGCAAACAGGTTCCGTGTCAGGCTCAAGATCGATGACGAATTAAACTGGCCGGTGAGGAGGCATTCCTCGAAGCTCTTCTGGAAAGACGTCTTGATATTCAGAAACGACTGGAATCTGAGAGATGGCATTCAACTCGCCCTTCTCATTGAGAGAAAACAGTCGAATGGTATCATCACGAGCGGCATAGATGATCACATCCTCGGACGAGTGTGGCAATTGAATTTGCCTGGCAGCACAATCAAGCTGAGCCTTGTTCTTAGAAATCCAATCCATGCCGAGAAATAGATCAATATATGAGTTACCAAGGACCATTAGAGAAGACAGAAATTTATAATCTCCCATCTTGATAGAAACACCCGGAGCCATCATTTTGGTGTTCATGAACAAACCCGGAGAGGAAACCGCTATCGGCTTAGGCAAATCGACAGTATGCAAATCGTGCATGGATGCAAAAGGCTTCGATATGAATGACAAAGATGCACCAGTATCAAGTAAGACTCTTGCAGGAATATCATTAACAAGAAGATTACCCATGATCACTTCTGAAGAGTCCTTTGCTTGAGCTGCGTTCATCATGTTCACCCTTGCCGACTTGGAATTATGCTTGACCACTGCATTGCTGATAAATCTCACAGGAGGAGGAGGCGGAAGGCGCCTTTGGTTGAAGCATTTGTTTGCATAGTGCCCTTTCTGCCGACACTTGTTGCAAGTAACCTCTGAGAGAGGATGGTGATACGGAGCACTTGACCTTGGAGCATGAGACGGAGCTTTGTTCTGATGGCCTGGGTTAGGTGGGTGGGAAGATCCATTGCCACCTTTACTCTTCTTCTGATAAGGCTGACAAAACGGAGTAGGAGGAGGAGGCAACCAGAACTTCTGTTGCTTAGCTGCCACTTGAGTTGAAGAAGAAGACGGAGCTGCATCCCTGACCCTCTTCTTAGAAGCATCGCACTTGATCTGAGAAGCTTCTTACTTTAGTGCCATGTTATAGAATTCATCATACTTGGTCGGATGAAAAAGCACAAGAGCTAGTTGCAGATCTGTTGGGGAACGTAGCAGAAATTCAAAATTTTCCTACGTGTCACCAAGATCTATCTATGGAGAGGCTAGCAACGAGGGGAAGGAGAGTGCATCTACATACCCTTGTAGATCGCTAAGCGAAAGCGTTCAAGTGAACGGGGTTGATGGAGTCGTACTCGTCGTGATTCAGATCACCGATGATCCTAGTGCCGAACGGACGGCACCTCCGCGTTCAACACACGTACAGCCCGGTGACGTCTCCCACGCCTTGATCCAGCAAGGAGAGAGGGAGAGGTTGAGGAAGACTCCATCCAGCAGCAGCACAACGGCGTGGTGGTGAAGGAGGAGCGTGGCAATCCTGCAGGGCTTCGCCAAGCACCACGGGAGAGGAGAAGAACTTGGGAGAGAGGGAGGGGCTGCACCAAAGGCATAAGGTGTGTTTGAGAGGCCCTCCTACCCTACTATATATAGGGATCCCAAGGGGGGGTGCGCCAGCCCCTAGGAGATCTAATCTCCAAGGGGGCGGCGGCCAGGGGAGGAGTCCTCCCCCCCAAGGCACCTAGGAGGTGCCTTCCCCTGCTGGGACTCTTCCTTTAGGGTTTCCCTAGGCACATGGGCCTCTTGGGGCTGGTTCCCTTGGCCCATGTAGGCCAAGGCGCACCCCCTACAGCCCATGTGGCCCCCCGGGGTAGGTGGCCCCACCCGGTGGGCCCTCGGGACCCTTCTGGTGGTCCCGGTACAATACCGATGACCCCGAAACTTGTCCCGATGGCCGAAACAGGACTTCCTATATATAAATCTTTACCTCTGGACCATTCCGGAACTCCTCGTGACGTCCGGGATCTCATCCGGGACTCCGAACAACATTCGGTAACCACATACAAGCTTCCTTTATAACCCTAGCGTCATCGAACCTTAAGTGTGTAGACCCTACGGGTTCGGGAGACATGCAGACATGACCGAGACGTTCTCCGGTCAATAACCAACAGCGGGATCTGGATACCCATGATGGCTCCCACATGTTCCACGATGATCTCATCGGATGAACCACAATGTCAAGGACTTAATCAATCCCGTATACAATTCCCTTTGTCTACCGGTATGTTACTTGCCCGAGATTCGATCGTCGGTATCCAATACCTAGTTCAATCTCGTTACCGGCAAGTCTCTTTACTCGTTCCATAACACATCATCCCGTGATCAACTCCTTGGTCACATTGCGCATATGATGATGTCCTACCGAGTGGGCCCAGAGATACCTCTCCGCTTACACGGAGTGACAAATCCCAGTCTCGATTCGTGCCAACCCAACAGACACTTTCAGAGATACCTGTAATGCACCTTTGTAGTCACCCAGTTACGTTGTGACGTTTGATACACCCAAAGTACTCCTACGGTATCCGGGAGTTGCACAATCTCATGGTCTAAGGAAATGATACTTGACATTAGAAAAGCTTTAGCATACAAACTACACGATCTAGTGCTATGCTTAGGATTGGGTCTTGTCCATCACATCATTCTCCTAATGATGTGATCCCGTTATCAACGACATCCAATGTCCATGGTCAGGAAACCGTAACCATCTATTGATCAACGAGCTAGTCAACTAGAGGCTTACTAGGGACATGGTGTTGTCTATGTATCCACACATGTATCTGAGTTTCCTATCAATACAATTATAGCATGGATAATAAACGATTATCATGAACAAGGAAATATATAATAATAACCAATTTATTATTGCCTCTAGGGCATATTTCCAACAGTCTCCCACTTGCACTAGAGTCAACAATCTAGTTCACATCGCCATGTGATTAACACTCACAGGTTACATCGCCATGTAACCAACATCCAAAGACTTTACTAGAGTCAATAATCTAGTTCACATCACTATGTGATTAACACTTAATGAGTTCTTGGTTTGATCATGTTGCTTGTGAGAGAGGTTTTAGTCAACGGGTCTGAACCTTTCAGATTCGTGTGCGTTTTACAAATCTCTATGTCATCTCCTAGATGCAGCTATCACGATCTATTTGGAGTTATTCCAAATAACTGTTCTACTTGGAGCTATTCTAAATTGTTGCTCCATTATATGTATCCGGTATCTCTACTCAGAGCTATCTGGATAGGTGTTAAGCTTGCATCGACGTAACCCTTTACGACGAACTCTTTTACTACCTCCATAATCGAGAAAATTCCTTAGTCCGCTAGTTACTAAGGATAACTTTGACCGCTGTCCTGTGATCCATACTTGGATCACTCTTGTACCCCTTGACTGACTCATAGCAAGCCACACTTCAGGTGCGGTACACAGCATAGCATACTGTAGAGCCTACGTCTTAAGCATAGGGCACGACCTTCGTCCTTTCTCTCTATTCTGCCGTGGTCGAGCTTTAAGTCTTAACTTCATACCTTACAACTCAGGCAAGAACTCCTTCTTTGACTGATCCATATTGAACACCTTCAAGATCATGTCAAGGTATGTGCTCATTTGAAAGTACCATTAAGCGTTTTGATCTATCCTTATAGATCTTGATGCTCAATGTTCAAGTAGCTTAATCCAGGCTTTCCATTGAAAAACACTTTCCAAATATCCGTATATGCTTTCCAGAAATTCTACGTCATTTCTGATCAACAATATGGCAACAACATATACTCATCAGAAATTCTATAGTGCTCCCACTCACTTCTTTGGAAATACAAGTTTCTCATAAACTTTATATAAACCCAAAATCTTTGATCATCTCATCAAAGCGTACATTCCAACTCCGAGATGCTTACTCCAGTCCTCAGAAGGATTGCTGGAGCTTTGCATACTTATTAGCATCTTTCAGGATTGACAAAACCTTCCAGTTTTATCACATACAACCTTTCCTCAAGAAAATCATCGAGGAAACAATGTTTTGACATCCTATCTGCAAGATTTCATAAATAATGCAGTAATCGCTAATATAATTCCAACAGACTCTTAGCATCGCTACGAGTGAGAAAGTCTCACCGTAGTCAACTCCTTGAACTTGTCGGAAAACATGTTAACGACAAGTCGAGCTTTCTTAACGGTGATACTTACCATCATTGTCCGTCTTCCTTTAAAATCCATATGTACCTAACAGCCTTACGACCATCAAGTAGTTCTTCCAAAATCTACACTTTGTTTTCATATATGGATCCTCTCTCGGATTATATGGCCTCGAGCCATTTATCAGAATCCGGGCCCACCATCGCTTCTCCATAGCTCGTAGGTTCATTGTTGTCTAGCAACATGACTTCCAAGACAGGGTTACGTACCACTCTGAAGTAGTACGCATCCTTGTCATCCTACGATGTTTGGTAGTGACTTGATCTGAAGTCTCATGATCAATATCATAAGCTTCCACTTCAATTGGTGTAGGTGCCACAGGAACAACTCTTTGTGCCCTGCTATACACTAGTTGAAGTAACGGTTCAATAACCTCATCAAGTCTCCACCATCCTCCCACTCAATTCTTTCGAAAGAAACTTTTCCTCGAGAAAGGACCCGATTCTAGAAACAATCCCTTATTGCTTTAGGATCTGAGACAGGAGGTATACCCAACTGTTTTGGGTGTCCTATGAAGATGCATTTATCCGCTTTGGGTTCGAGCTTATCAGCCTGAAACTTTTTCACATAAGCGTCGCAGTCCCAAACTTTTAAGAAATGACAGCTTAGGTTTCTCTAAACCATACTTCATACGGTGTCATCTCATCGGAATTACGTGGTGCCCCATTTAAAGTGAATGTGGTTGTCTCTAATGCCTAACCCATAAACTATTGTGGTAATTTGATAAGAGACATTATGGTATGCATCATATCCAATAGGGTGCAGTTATGATGTTCGGACACACCATCACACTATGGTGTTCCAGGCTGTATCAGTTGTGAAACAATTTCCACAATGTCTTAATTCTATGCCAAACTCGTAATTCAGATATTTATCTCTATGATCATATCATAGATATTTTATCCTCTTGTCACGACGATCTTTCAACTTCACCCTGAAATTACTTGAACCTTTCAATAATTCAGACTCGTGATTCATCAAGTAAATATACTCAACATCTACTCAAATCATCTGTGAAGTAAGAACATAACGATATCCACTACATGCCTCAGCACTCATTGGACTGCACACATCAAAAATGTATTACTTCCAACAAGTTGCTTTCTTGTTCCATTTTACTGAAAACGAGGCTTTCAGTCATCTTGCCCATGTGGTATGATTTGCATGTCTCAAGTGATTCAAAATCAAGTGAGTCCAAACGGTCCATTTGCATGGAGTTTCTTCATGCATATACACCAATAGACATGGTTTGCATGTCTCAAACTTTTCAAAAATGAGTGAGTCCAAAGGTCCATCAACATGGAGCTTCTTCATGCGTTTTATACCGATATGACTTACGTGGAAGTGCCACAAGTAGGTGGTACTATCATTACTATCTTTTGGCATGAACATGTGTATCACTACGATCGAGATTCAATAAACCATTCATTTTAGGTGTAAGACCATTGAAGGTATTATTCAAATAAACACAGTAACCATTATTCTCCTTAAATGAATAACCGTATTGCGATAGACATAATCCAATCATGTCTATGCTCAACGCAAACACCAATCTCGATGGTAGAGGGAGCGTGCGATGCTTGATCATATCAACATTGAGAACACTTCCAACACATATCGTCAGCTCACCTTTAGCTAGTCTCCGTTTATTCCGTAGCTTTTATTTCGAGTTACTAACACTTAGCAACCGAACCGGTATCTAATACCCTGGTGCTACTAGGAGTACTAGTAAAGTACACATTAACATAATGTATATCCAATATACTTCTATCGACCTTCCCAGCCTTCTAATCTACCAAGTATCTAGGGTAATTCTGCTCCTCTGGCTGTTCCCTTTATTACAGAAACACTTAGTCTCAAGTTTGGGTTCAACCTTGGGTTTCTTCACTAGAGCAGCAGCTGAATTGCCGTTTTATGAAGTATCCCTTCGTGCCCTTGCCCTTCTTGAAACTAGTGGTTTCACCAACCATCAACAATTGATGCTCCTTCTTGATTTCTACTTTTGTGTCAAACATCGCGAATATCTCAAGGATCATCATATATGTCCCTGATATATTATAGTTCATCACGAAGCTCTAGCAGCTTGGTGGTAATGACTTTGGAGAAACATCACTATCTCATCTGGAAGATCAACTCCCACTTGATTCAAGCGATTGTTGTACTCAGACAATCTGAGCACAAGCTCAACAATTGAGCTTTTCTCCCTTAGTTTGCAGGCTAAGAAAATCGTCGGAGGTCTTATACCTCTTGACGTGGGCACGAGCTTGAAATCCTAATTTCAGCCCTCGAAACATCTCATATATTTCGCGACGTTTCAAAAAACGTCTTTGGTGCCTCAACTCTAAACCGTTTAACTGAACTATCATGTAGTTATCAAAACGTGTATGTCAGATGTTCGCAACATCCACAGACGACGTTCGTGGTTCAGCACACTGAGCGGTGCATTAAGGACATAAGCCTTCTAAGAAGCAATGAGGACAATCCTCAGTTTACGGACCTAGTCCGCATACTTGCTACTATCAACTTTCAACTAATTTTTCTCTAGGAACATATCTAAACAGTAGAACTGAAATGCGAGCTATGACATAATTTGCAAAATCCTTTTGACTATGTTCAGGATAATTAAGTTCATCTTATGAACTCCCACTCAGATAGACATCCCTCTAGTCATCTAAGTGATTACATGATCCGAGTCAACTAGGCCGTGTCCGATCATCACGTGAGACGGACTAGTCAACATCGGTGAACATCTTCATGTTGATCGTATCTGCCATACGACTCATGCTCGACCTTTCGGTCTTCTGTGTTCCGAGGCCATGTCTGTACATGCTAGGCTCATAAAGTTAACCCTAAGTGTTTTGCATGTGTAAAACTGTCTTACACCCGTTGTATGTGAACGTAAGGATCCATCACACCCGATCATCACGGCGTGCTTAGAAATGACGAACTGTAGCAACGGTGCACAGTTAGGGGAGAACACTTCTTGAAATTTTAATGAGGGATCATCTTATTTACTACCGTCGTTCTAAGCAAATAAGATGTATAAACATGATAAACATCATATGCAATCAAATAATAGTGACATGATATGGCCAATATCATATAGCTCCTTTGATCTCCATCTTGGGGCTCCATGATCATCTTGTCACCGGTATGACACCATGATCTCCATCATCATGATCTCCATCATCGTGTCTTCTTGAAGTTGTCTCGTCATCGACATGCAAGTCGTGATTCCCTTGACAAGAACATGATCAATCTCATACATCACATATATCATTCAACACATCCTTTTGGCCATATCACATCACATAGCATACCCTGCAAAAACAAGTTAGACGTCCTCTAATTGTTGTTTGCATGTTTTACGTGGCTGCTATGGGTTTCTAGCAAGAACATTTCTTACCTACGCGAAGACCACAACGTGATATGCCAATTGCTATTTACCCTTCATAAGGACCCTTTTCATCGAATCCGATCCGACTAAAGTGGGAGAGACAGACACCCGCCAGCCACCTTATGCAACTAGTGCATGTTTGTCGGTGGAACCGGTCTCACGTAAGAGTACGTGTAAGGTTGGTCCGGGCCGCTTCATCCCACGATGCCGCTGAATCAAGATAAGACTAGTAACGGCAAGCATATTGAACAAAATCAACGCCCACAACTACTTTGTGTTCTACTCGTGCATATAATCTACGCAATAGACCTAGCTCTGATACCACTGTTGGGGAACGTAGCAGAAATTCAAAATTTTCCTACGTGTCACCAAGATCTATCTATGGAGAGACTAGCAATGAGGGGAAGGAGAGTGCATCTACATACCCTTGTAGATCGCTAAGCGGAAGCGTTCAAGTGAACGGGGTTGATGGAGTCGTACTCGTCGTGATTCAGATCACCGATGATCCTAGTGCCAAACGGACGGCACCTCCGCGTTCAACACACGTACAGCCCGGTGACGTCTCCCACACCTTGATCCAGCAAGGAGAGAGGGAGAGGTTGAGGAAGACTCCATCCAGCAGCAGCACAACGGCGTGGTGGTGAAGGAGGAGCGTGGCAATCCTGCAGGGCTTCGCCAAGCACCACGGGAGAGGAGAAGAACTTGGGAGAGAGGGAGGGGCTGCACCAAAGGCATAAGGTGTGTTTGAGAGGCCCTCCTACCCTACTATATATAGGGATCCCAAGGGGGGGTGCGCCAGCCCCTAGGAGATCCAATCTCCAAGGGGGCGGCGGCCAGGGGAGGAGTCCTCCCCCCCAAGGCACCTAGGAGGTGCCTTCCCCTGCTGGGACTCTTCCTTTAGGGTTTCCCTAGGCGCATGGGCCTCTTGGGGCTGGTGCCCTTGGCCCATGTAGGCCAAGGCGCACCCCCTACAGCCCATGTGGCCCCCTGGGGTAGGTGGCCCCACCCGGTGGGCCCCCGGGACCCTTCCGGTGGTCCCGGAACAATACCGATGACCCCGAAACTTGTCTCGATGGCCGAAATAGGACTTCCTATATATAAATCTTTACCTCCGGACCATTCCGGAACTCCTCGTGACGTCCGGGATCTCATCCGGGACTCCGAACAACATTCGGTAACCACATACAAGCTTCCTTTATAACCCTAGCGTCATCGAACCTTAAGTGTGTAGACCCTACGGGTTCGGGAGACATGCAGACATGACCGAGACGTTCTCCGGTCAATAACAAACAGCGGGATCTGGATACCCATGATGGCTCCCACATGTTCCACGATGATCTCATTGGATGAACCACGATGTCAAGGACTTAATCAATCCCGTATACAATTCCCTTTGTCTACCGGTATGTTACTTGCCCGAGATTTGATCGTCGGTATCCAATACCTAGTTCAATATCGTTACCGGCAAGTCTCTTTACTCGTTCCGTAACACATCATCCCGTGGTCAACTCCTTGGTCACATTGCGCATATGATGATGTCCTACCGAGTGGGCCCAGAGATACCTCTCCGCTTACACGGAGTGACAAATCCCAGTCTCGATTCGTGCCAACCCAACAGACACTTTCGGAGATACCTGTAATGCACCTTTAAAGTCACCCAGTTACGTTGTGACGTTTGATACACCCAAAGTACTCCTACGGTATCCGGGAGTTGCACAATCTCATGGTCTAAGGAAATGATACTTGACATTAGAAAAGCTTTAGCATACGAACTACACGATCTAGTGCTATGCTTAGGATTGGGTCTTGTCCATCACATCATTCTCCTAATGATGTGATCCCGTTATCAACGACATCCAATGTCCATGGTCAGGAAACCGTAACCATCTATTGATCAACGAGCTAGTCAACTAGAGGCTTACTAGGGACATGGTGTTGTCTATGTATCCACACATGTATCTGAGTTTCCTATCAATACAATTATAGCATGGATAATAAACGATTATCATGAACAAGGAAATATATAATAATAACCAATTTATTATTGCCTCTAGGGCATATTTCCAACAAGATCTTCTCTGAGGCCACCTCTGAATTGATAAATCATGCTCTTCTCATCAGGGACGTCTTGTTTGGCGAAGCGAGCGAGCCTCTGAAACATGATGTTGTATTGGTAAACAGACATGTTGCCTTGCTTGAGATTGCGGAACTCCTCATGCTTACTCTCAACAACACTTTGAGGAATGTGGTGAGCTTTGAAGTCTCAGAGGAAATCATCCTAGGTAATCACATGACCTCCTCTGGAATCTTTGTATTGTTGATACCACTCAGCAGCTTGGTCTTTGAGTTGGAACAAAGCAAACTTGTCATGGAATTGTCACAGTAGATGTCCTAGCGAAAGGACTTAGTCATAGGGCCATCACAACTAGGAAGCTTAAAGGGGTTAATCGGGACAAAGGACACGAGAGGTTTTATACTAGTTCGGCCCCTTACGATGAAGGTAAAAGCCTACCTCTGGTTGTGTTGGAATTGCTGGTGTTTCGATGACCAAGGTGCGAATCCACCGGCTTGGTTATCGATCTGTTGTTTCTTGCCCTAAGCCGCCACCGGGTTGTCGCCTTATATACACGGGTTGACGCTTAGAGGCCTACAGAGTCCCGGCCGGATTCCTATAACATGCCCGGCTCGGTGACTTCTTTATATGCCTTTATTTACAAGTCTTTCTTTACATACAGCGGTTTACAATATTGGGCCTTAAGCCGCCTATGGGCTTAGGCCTTCTACAAGTCTTAATAAACTATCACCTTGAATCTTACTGGGCTCCTTTTGTAACCCGCTGTTGGGGTTGACCCGGCCCTGTCGTGGAATTGTCACGGCAGATGTCCTAGTGTGAGGACTTAGTCATGAGGCCAACGCATCTTTGTAGTAGCTTGAGAGGGGTTGAGAGGAATCAAGAGATGCAACACAAGACAAGGATTTAGATAGCTTCGGGCCCCGGGAAACATCGTCCGGTAATAGCCCTACATGCTGTTTGTGGCTAGATCTCATTATGCTCATGAGAGAGTCGCCGCATAAGCCGGCTCCCCCTTTGCGTCTAGCCCAAGAGATTGTTTCTTCTTGCTTGTCCCTCTTGGGGAGCCCTGCCCCTTCTTATATAAGTTAGAGGGGCGGGTTACATGTGGAGTCCTAGTCAGATTAGAACTAACTTATTCTCTATTACAAGTCGGATACAAGTACGGGTCTCGCTTCCTTGTAAAGGAAATATTCCTCATGCCTTCCGTCTTAAGCCGGCCCACAATAACATGAGCCGGACTACTGGCCCTTGGGCCTTTGTCATCCGTCTGACCCGCCGTTGGGGCCATCATTAAGTCACCAGGCTCATGAGTCGTCACACCAGTGAACCGCCAGACCTGTGAGTCGCCAATCCTCCAGCGGGTTACGATGAAGCGCCATGTCCGGCCGGGTCATACTTCCGGCCGGGTCATACCGTGGGGTATATCCCCGACATTAGCCCCCAGTTTAATTTGGATTTATCCATGTTAAACTGATCTGCAATATAAACACAAGAACAAATTTGACAGGTTGTGCTCCGGGTTAAATATTTTGTAAGCCGGCACCTGATCATCCTTAAGTCCTAGTCATTTCCTTGTTGATATATATATATATATATATGCCCATGATCTCATAGCAAATCTCCATTAGCAGATATGTTTTAATTCTGTCAATGTAAAAAATCCAGATACTTCTTTTGAGAAATACGGGTCAATAGGACAGCTTCAGAATCAATTTGCAGACATTGGTCTCTTATAGAGAAATATTGTAAGAAATAATCCACTTGAATCAGCTTCCAAAGCGTCGGCTTAAAAACTATTGGTCTTGAAATACTCATCTGACTTTCAGCCGGCTTGTAGAACTTTCCGGTTTATCATTGCCAAAATATCTGGTTTGTAAATATTGATAGCACCGGGTCATAGCTATTGGTGACGCCGGGTCAATCTGGTTTACTCAAAACTGAGAATTTGAAGATTTTTCTCCCTTATATCCATATTACCTATAGCCCCCAAGTCTTGAGCAGAAACAAAGTGACGACTTAAGACTTGCTTCAATATAAATACTGCCATTTTGAAGAATTCCATGTTGTTCATCTTAGTCACTAGTAAAGACTGAATACCCCATATATGTAGCCCCCAAGTGCCAGGTAATTATGCAATAATGAGCAGGGACTTTATAAATATGATCATACAGACTTGAACAACAACGTGTAGCACCCAAGGGCCGGCTTAGTAAGATAATATTGAGCTGGGACTTTATATTGAAAATAATATCATATAATGTAACCCCCATCATGGGGCTTGAACCCACGTCCACAAGGTTAAGAGCTTTGTGCTTTGCCAACTGAGCAGTGGATCCTTCAATATAATGGAATAAGGCTTGTGTACTTTGAATTTTAACAGGAGCAATTGGTAACTCCCAAAGGGACGACTCATTATGATGTGATGAGTCGGGTCTTCAAAAAGTTGAGCAAAAAATGACTTTGGATTAGCCCCCCAGTGTCATGGTGCATGCTTGCAGCGACATGAGACTTGCATATTTGATGCAATCTCAATTTGAATAATGTAGCCCCCAAGTACCGGGTCGTAAGCCTGCAGCGACTCAGGACTATTCCTTCAATTGTAGAATAAATCATAACCGTTGATAATATACTAGCCATTGTGCTGAAGCGAATTTGAAAACCTCAATCATAATATTAGTTACTGATAACCATACTAAAAATCCCGCCACGTTGGCTATTAAAGATTTCAATAACCCGGTTTGAAAACCTCAATCATTCAATATCATAATGAAAATCCAGCCAAGTTTGGCTATTTAAAGATTCAAGTACCTTATCTGTTGACAAGTAAATCCAGAGTTTTACATACCCGGGGGCTCTTGGCCGATGGTGATTTAATACGCCTCCATTGTAAGCCGGAATTTTTATAACCAGGCTATTTATAGCCTTTGAGAAAATCCAGCACAGATGATCATTCTGAAGCATCAGTTTTAATGATGAGCTTGGACTTAAGCATTTATATAAGTCACAGTTCTGCAAATCATGCACGGAGTTTAAACAACATACACCCTGGCGACTTAATGTCAAAAGCTAGGGCGGGTAACCACCCAAATGTAGTCTTATACTGTGATATTGAATTTGCATTGTCGGTCTATCTGACCTGCACAGTAAGGGTGATAACCCAATCTTTGATACACGCATGATTCCAATGGCATAATTCAAAATATACCAGCGGCTTAAAGTCCATAACCAGGGCTGGTTTAAACATAATCATGTATAGACAATATCATACCTGTGATATTGAATCGTACTGCCGGCCTATGATACCTGTGCAGTAGGGGTGATAACCCAATACTCAGAAGTCAAAACTTCCAAGTATTAATATTGTCATATGCTGGCAACTTGTTCGTCGAAAGCCAGGGCGGGTTAACAAAAACCACATATATATGCTTCAGATATGAGCAAAAAGTCTCAAAACCCAAAAGATTGTGTTCAAAAAACTTAATCCAGACAAAAAGAAAATCAAGGCTTATGATTCGAATACGATCAGTAAACCATTCCAAAGGGGTTAAGCTAGGATTCGAATACGATCATGTAGCCCCTAGTAGCTTTGGCGTTGCCGATCAAGAGGGTACCGACAGCTATGTTCTCTTTGGTTCGAATATGACCTATGTTTGAGCAGGAAGCCCCCAAATGACCTTGAGAGTTGTTTAACGATGCTGATTCGAATATGATCCATGTTGGACCCAAAAGGGGTTGAGCTATGATTTGAATACGATCAAGAGGCCCCCTAGTGAGTTTGGCAGTGTGCCGATCAAAAGGGTACTGTCGGTGTCAAAACCGGCGGATCTCGGGTAGGGGGTCCCAAACTGTGCGTCTAGGCGTATGGTAACTGGAGGCAGGGGACACAATGTTTTACCCAGGTTCGGGCCCTCTTGATGGAGGTAAAACCCTACGTCCTGCTTGATTAATATTGATGATATGAGTAGTACAAGAGTAGATCTACCACGAGATCAGAGAGGCTAAACCCTAGAAGCTAGCCCATGGTATGATTGTTGTCCCTACGGACTAAAACCCTCCAGTTCATATAGACACCGGAGAGGGCTAGGGTTACACAGAGTCGGTTACAATGGTAGGAAATCTACATATCCGTATCGCCAAGCTTGTCTTCCACGCCAAGGAAAGTCCCTTCCAGACACGGGACGAAGTCTTCAATCTTGTATCTTCATAGTCCAGGAGTCCGGACGAAGGTATAGTCCGGCTATCCGGACACCCCCAAATCTAGGACTCCCTCAGTAGCCCCCGAACCAGGATTCAATGACGACGAGTCCGGCGCACAAATTTTCTTCAGCATTGCAAGGCGGGTTCTCCTCGAAATTCCGTGTACCTGTTGAATAGTGTCCGGTTTCTTGTAAATGTAGTGCTCCTTGGCTTCTACGCCCAATAATGGCCGTCTTCCATGTGTCAAATGAATATGAAAAGTCAGGGTGTTTTCTTTATATTTACACCCCTAGTTGTGTGAATGAGCCGCCTATTTAAGGGGACGAGGATTTAGATCCAAACCACACCTTCTCCCCTCCGCGAGTATTCATCAGGCTTATCCGACAAAGGTCCATTCTATCATGGCCGGCTGCCGCAGCTCCTCCTCTCGCCCTTCCAGGCCTCATCCTGGAGATTGGAAGAGGTGCTCCATCCCGCACAGCGAGCTAGCGACGCTCCAGACCAAGGGATTTCTCCCCCCGGCCTATATGGCCCCGGTTCGAGCCGGACTTGCCACATATAATGGCGGAGAGCAAGCGGAGAGCGCCCCCAATCCCTCCAAACGAGAGCGGGTATGCCTTGTCCCTTACTTAATAAGAGGGCTCGGATTTCCAATTCATCCGTTTCTCCGTGGGCTCCTGGAGTTCTATGGCCTCCAGCTGCACAACCTCATGCCTGCCTCCATATTGCATATCGCGGGCTTCGTAGCCCTTTGCAAGCTGTTTTTGTGTTGCGACGCTCATTTTGCGCTGTGGAAAAGGCTATTATGCCTTGTGCCCCATTCTCAGAAGGGTTCAATATATCAAGTGGGCGGAGCCGAAGTGTGGCGCATCGCCGGGACCGGATATCTATCCGGAACCCCAAAGAAGGCGCCCGAGGACTGGCCTTCGGAATGGTTTTATATAGAGGACGTCCCGCTGCCGGATCCTGTCCGGATCGGCCTCCCTGAGTTCGACAGTGCTCCCCTAAAGAAGCGCCTAAGCTGGCGTCCATGGAGCCCTTAGAGGGAAAGCGACAAGGATGTTCTTTACCTGATGGGCCGGATAAGATTGTTAGCCCATTCCGGACTGACCATGATCGGGGTCATGGCCGCATGCATCATGCGAGGGGTGCAGCCACTCCAGTATAGAGGCCACCCCATGTGGGACTTCAACGGGGAGGACGACGCCACCCGCCACGGCCGTGAGGGGCCAGATTCGGCTGTCGCTCTAATAAAGACCTTGTCCGCTTTGTACAAGGGAGAAGAGGAGGAATTTCTCCGCATCAACCCACAGGGTGGATTTTCTATGTATAATCCCCCAAGTTGGGTAAGTGGACACTTTTACTTGCCCATCTGTTTTATATTCCCATCGCTAAATATTCAGTCTAACGACTTCACCGCAGGAACTGCGCCAGGCTGTTAAAGAAATAAACAGCCCTCCTCCACAACCCGAGGATCCAGGATGGTCCCTCGACCCGGCCTCTCAAGAGGATCCGGACTTATCTGCGGAGCTGATTGATGGGGTGTTTCATCAATTGAGCAAGGACAACGCCTTGGTGGCCATCGCGGCCGATTACCCAGGGCTACTCCCAGCCTCACAAGTAACTGAGACCGAAGTCCCAACACTTTGAAAAGGGATCTATCCTCGCGTATTTTCGATTGCCGCATGACAACCGTGTTTTGCAGGGGAGGTCCTTGAGACGGGAGGCCGAGCCTGCGCCGACTAGCCAACGAGGGGCGGCAAGGCCCCGCGGGCTGAAAAGAAGTGCGGTCTGGACTGAGATGCCGGCGCAAAGGTATAGCGCGCCATCTTATTCCCAGGTGTTACTCCTTCAAGTCATACTAACGCTCGTGCTCTCTTCAGGACGAAGAGACCTCGCCAGACTATATCCGGAGAGGTTGCCAATCGCGCCTCCACCAGCCAGGCTCCAAAGCCTGGTCCGGAAGCGGAGGCGAACACGAGGCGCGCATCGGACGCTCCTCCGACAGAGGATGCGGACATGCTGTCTGCCACCAATTCCGAGGTGGAGAGTGCCATGAACCACAGGCGTCGCCAGACAGTTCTTCGCGACGCTTGTTTCTCCCAAGAGGCATTAGATGCCTTCAATTCGGGAGATGCGTACCTCCGTGCCGCTCAAAATGGTCTAGCCAGAGCCACAGAGCAATATGTAAAAGACATACGGGTAAGAAATTTTTTGTAATTATATATATACCAGTAGCCCCCGAGACTTGAAACAGTTAGAATAACTGATTTAAGGATCATTTGTTATGCAGGTTCTTACAGAAAAGAATACCCTACTGTCCCAGGAGCTGGAAGAGTGCAAAGCCCAACTTGAGGCCGCACTAGCCGTGGCAGGGCAGCCCAAGGAGACCCCCTCTGGTAATATACGCTTCGAAAGATAAGTATTTTGCAAAGTGCGGCATGGGTGCAAATCTAACAAACGAAATTGCATATGGCGCCGGATTAAATCCGGAAGAGCAACAACTCCGACGCCAGCTGAAGGCTGGTGAGAGCATGCTGACAAAGGTGAGGTGGGAGAAGAACGATATCCAAGATGCCAACACTAAGCTGGGCGTTGAACTGAAGGATGTTCGTGCCCAGCTGTTGGACTCCGTGAAGGACAATCAGCGGCTTCGACGCGGCATATATAGTAAGTGCTTAAACGAACTTTAAAAAAAGAGTTCGACGAGGAAGTCAACTAACAGAGTAATGTTTGTAGGTATGCTAACAGGTCGTCCTACAGAGGAAATGCGCGGTTCTACGGGTGACCTTCTTCCCGAGCTCTCACAACTGCACGAGCGAGTTCGGCAGGTGATGCAAAGTGTCGCCCAGGCCTTGTGGCCATCCGTCTCCATGCCCGAAGGCCTTGGAGAGCTTGTAGAGAAGCTGAAGGGAGCGCGGCGGCGCTTCCGATTGTGGAAGATGTCGGCCTGCCGTCAAGGCGCCAGGGAGGCCTGGGCCATGGTGAAGACGCGGTACACGAAGGCTGACCCAAACCACATGGCCAAGGTCGGACCCGTGGGGCCCGGTGGGAAGGAGATCCGTGTGAGCTTAGTATACGGCCAAGTAGAATTGGCCACAAAGTATTCCGAACAGGACTGTAAACTAGACAGCCTGTTAGATGGTATTGAAGAGGAATACAATCAGTCAGATTGACTATGTAATTATAATTGACATGTGTAATGCCTTCTAGCCGGATTGTAGATCGTTTGTCATGGCCGACCTTTTCGCTTCAACCTCGGGACCTGACGGTCTGGAGTGTGTCCGAATACCCTCGCGGTTATATAAGAACCGGGGTATGCATGGAGACCAGGCGTAGGGGTCATTAGTGCTTGAACAGACAAGTTCCCAACTAGTTATGTTATATTACATGGTTAGTAAGAAACATCTTCCAGGGAGAATAGTTCCATTAGGGGTTCCTTTCCCTGGGAGGCATGCCCTAAAGTGCATGTCCATTCTGCGAAAAGAGACGCAGGAAAAACATCTGGGGGCGTATAGATAAATAAGTGAAAAAAAGATCATCTTTAGTTCACCGACCAAATATTCCCTTAAGAACGCTAGCTTTTGGCTTCACCCAGTCTGAGGTACACATCCGGCTGACCCGGTAGTAACAATTGCAGAGGTGCTCCCTTTACCACCTAGCCGAACAATCGGGAACGTAGGGGTAAGCACAGGAGCCAGGCAACCCAGCTTGGCCAAAACTTAAGTCATATCGATGCATATAATGGTGAATAAAAGGTACATGCGGAAGTGTGACACATGTGTTGGGCATGAAGCCCGTATAAATAAGCTTCTGTTTAAAGAAGCCCCCAGGTTTAATGAGCGCGGATAGCGCATCACTGTATGAGCCTTTAAAGGCTATAAGAGAGAGAGAGGGGAGAAGGAGAGAAATGTAAGACAGAAAGTATATAAAAATGGACAGAGGAAGGAGACAAACACAGAGTCCGGCTCTAGGCGTAGAATCTTCGGAGACGGGCTGCGTTCCATGGGTTCGGCTCGAGTCGGTTATCCGATGCATCTCACAGGCGGTACGCTCCACCAGTCAGGACTTGGTCAATTATGAAGGGACCTTCCCACTTGGGCATGAGTTTGTCCTTTTTCTTGTCCGGCAGGCGTAGAACTAATTCGCCAACGTTATAATTTTTGGCCCGTACTTCTCTGCTTTGGTATCTTCGAGCCTACTGTTGATAGAATGCGGAACGGGCTTTTGCCACGTCACGCTCTTCCTCCAAGGCGTCCAAACTGTCCTGCCGATCGAGCTCGGCTTCTCTTTCTTCATACATGCGCACTCGAGGTGAGTCATGAATTACGTCGCAGGGCAAAACTGCCTCTGCGACGTACACCATGAAGAATGGTGTGTATCCGGTGGTGCGATTCGGCATGGTCCACAGCCCCCAGAGTACAGAGTCGAGCTCCTCTACCCAGTGCGTATTAGATTCCTTAAGGGACCGCACTAATCTGGGTTTGATGCCGCTCATGATAAGACCATTTGCACGTTCGACCTGGCCGTTAGTTTGTGGGTGATAAACGGAAGCATAATCGAGCTTGATGCCCATGTTTTTGCACCAGAGTTTTACCTCGTCGGCCGTAAAGTTTGTGCCGTTATCAGTGATGATGCTGTGGGGGACGCCGTAACGGTGTACAACCCCGGATATAAAGTCTATCACCGGTCCGGATTCGGCCGTCTTAACAGGCTTGGCTTCTATCCATTTGGTGAACTTATCCACCATGACCAGTAAGTATTTTTTTCTTGTGGGTTCCGCCTTTAAGGGGTCCAACCATGTCAAGCCCCCAGGCCATGAAGGGCCAAGTGGTGGGGATAGTTTGGAGGGCGGTGGGTGGCATATGGCTTTGGTTTGCAAAAAGCTGGCAACCGACGCATCGTTGGACTAAGTCCTGGGCGTCTGCCTGGGCCGTCGTCCAATAAAAGCCTGTACGGAAGGCCTTGCTTACAAGGGACCGAGCTGCAGCGTGATGACCGCCGAGTCCGGCATGAATTTCAGCCAGGAGGTTCCGCCCTTCCTCTTCGTAGATGCACCTTTGAAGGACTCCGGTAGTGCTTTTCTTATAAAGCTCTCCCTCATGGACTTTATAGGCTTTAGATCGCCGCACTATGCAGCGTGCCTCATTTTGGTCCTCGGGGAGTTCCTGCCTGGTAAGGTAGGCGAGGAATGGTTCTGTCCATGGGGCGATGACGGCCATTATTACATGGGCTGAAGGTGTTGTTTCATTGGCAGAGCCTCCAATTATGTCAGAGTGTTCGGTGTCGGGTAGTGCGGTTGGGTCCGGGCTGTTATTGCCAGGTTCCCCTTCCCATACTACGGACGGCTTGAACAGCCTTTCCAAGAAGATGTTGGGGGGACTACATCGCGTTTTGCGCCGATGCGTGCCAGGACATCTGCCGCCTGATTATTTTCCCGGGCTATATGGTGAAATTCGAGCCCTTCGAACCGAGCTGACATTTTTAGGACGGCGTTGCGATAAGCTGCCATTTTTGGATCCTTGGCATCAAAGTCTCCATTTATTTGGGATATTGCGAGGTTCGAGTCCCCGCGCACCTCTAGGCGTTGAATGCCCATGGATACTGCCATCCGGAGACCATGTAAAAGGGCCTCATATTCGGCTGCGTTGCTGGAGTCTGTGTACATTATCTGGAGTACGTAACTGTGTCTCCTATGGGGGACGTCAAAACGACGCCAGCCCCTAGACCGGCCAACATTTTGGAGCCGTCGAAGTGCATGACCCAGTTTGAATATGTGCCGTACTCTTTAGGGAGTTCGTCCTCCGTCCATTCTGCAACGAAGTCGGCCAAGACTTGCGACTTGATAGCTCACCGTGGCTTGTAAGTTATGTCGAACGGGAGGAGCTCAATGGCCCATTTTGCAATCCGGCCTGTCGCGTCGCGGTTTTTTATAATATCGTTAAGTGGCACTTCCGAGGCTACTGTTATTGAACACTCTTGAAAGTAGTGTCGCAGCTTCAGGGATGCCATAAATGCCGTGTACGCAATCTTTTGATAGTGCGGGTACCGGGACTTGCACGGAGTAAGGACAGTGGACACATAGTAGACCGGCTTTTGAAGGGGGAATTTGTATCCATCCGTTTCTCGTTCGATGAAGAGCACTGCGCTTACGACCTGATGGGTTGCTGCAATGTATAATAGCATTGGTTCGCCAATGTTTGGCGCGGCCAGGACTGGGTTTGTTGCCAAGATGGCTTTTATTTCGTCGAGTCCGGCCATGGCTGCATCCGTCCACTCGAAGTGTTCGGTGCGCCGAAGGAGGCGGTAAAGGGGTAGGGCCTTTTCTCCCAAGTGGGAGATAAAGCGGCTTAGAGCCGCCACGCATCCGGTTAAGTTTTGTATTTGTTTGAGGTCCTTCGGGATATCCAATTGTGACAGAGCTCGGATCTTGGCTGGATTTGCTTCAATTCCTCTACCGGATACAATGAAGCCCAAGAGCTTTCCGGCTGATACGCCGAAAACGCATTTTTTCGGGTTGAGCTTGATGTCGTATGTTCGGAGGTTACCGAATGTTAGCCTCAAGTCGTCTACTAGAGATTGGACATGTCTTGTTTTAACGACCACATAATCTATGTATGCCTCCACTGTTTTGCCAATCTGGTTTGCCAAACATGTCTGAATCATGCGTTGATATGTTGCACCAGTGTTTTTGAGCCCGAAGGGCATTGTGTTGAAGCAGAATGGGCCGTATGGTGTGATGACTGCCGTTGCGGCTTGGTCTGACTCTGCCATCTTTATTTGATGGTAGCCGGAGTATGCGTCGAGGAAACACAACGAATCGTGTCCTGCGGTAGCGTCAATAATTTGACCGATGCGGGGGAGAGGGAAGGGATCCTTTGGGCAAGCCTTGTTAAGGTCTTTAAAATCAACGCACATGCGCCAGGATTTGTCCTTCTTTGGTACCATCACCACGTTTGCTAGCCAGTCCGGGTGTTTTATATCTTTGATAAATACGGCCTCCAATAGCTTGGCTAGTTCCTCTCTCATGGCCTGTCTCTTAGGTTTGGAAAAACGCCGAAGAGCCTGTTTGACTGGCTTGAATCCTTTTAGGATATTTAAGCTGTGTTCAGCCAGCCTGCGTGGGATTCCTGGCATGTCTGAAGGGTGCCAGGCGAAAATGTCCCAGTTCTCTCATAGGAACTCTCGCAGTGCGGCGTCTACATCAGGGTTTAACTGTGCCCCGATGGAAGCTGTTTTATTGGGTCCGTTTGATGGACCTGGAATTTGACTAATTCGTCCGCCGGTTTAAAGGAGGTGGACTTGGATCTTTTGTCGAGTATCACATCGTCCCTATTCACCATGGAGCGCCAGTGCGGCTGTCTTGTTTTCAGCGCGGAGTGCTATGTCCGGATCACTGGCGAGAGTGACAATTCCGTTAGGCCCGGGCATCTTGAGCTTCATGTACCCGTAATGGGGTATTTCTTGGAAGATTTTAAATGCTTCCCGCCCGAGCAGAGCGTGATATCCGCTACTGAATGGGGCCACTTGGAACGTGACCTCTTCGGACCTGTAATTATCCGGCGTGCCGAACACCACATCTAGTGTGAATTTTCCTGTACAGCGCGCTTCCCGACTGGGGATTATTCCTCTAAAGGTTGTGTTGCTTCGCTCAATGTGGTTCCAGTCTATTTCCATTTTTTGAAGGGTTTCCTCAGAAATGAGGTTCAATCCGCTGCCGCCATCCATGAGTACCTTGGTAAGACGAAATGCGTCCACTATTGGACTGAGGACCAATGCGGCTGGTGCTCGGGCTGTTCGGAATTTAGGTTCATCACTGGCGTTAAAAGTAATAGCCATGTCACTCCATGGGTTTATTGTTGCTACTTGGTAGACTTCGGCAAGGCTACGGAGTGTTATTTTTCGCATATTATTTGATGCGGAAGTCTCGAAGACTGTTAATACCGTACTGGTGTCTCCGGGGTGGCTTTATGTGGCTTCTGGAATTAGAAGATCTTTGCCAATTTTTCCCACCTGCCAGAGTATCCAACATGCTCTAAGGCTATGAGTTGGTGTGGCGCCCTCTGCACTGTGAATTTTACAGGGTCCATTAAGCCATCCTTCCAGCACGGTTCCGTGCCCTGTAGAGGGCTTTTGCTTTTTGGTATTGAACCAGGGTGTCTGGCGATGATGCACCCTTTTATTTCGGACTGGGTTTGTATCTAAGGCCGGATTGTCCCAAAATTTTATTTCGGTTTTCCAGGCGCTTTCCATCGCACAGTACTTTCGTACTATGGACGCCAAGTCAGCGAAGTGTTTAATATCACAGCGACTTATGGCATTGAGGATTCCCTTGTCCGTGCAATTATTGCAGAAGAATGAAATTGCGTCTTCCTCGCGGCAGTCCTTTATCCTTTTCATAACCAGGAGGAATCTGGCCCAGTAATGATGTACTGTTTCTTCGGGCTCTTGCCTAATTTGGGATAGATCGCTTATGTACGGGTGGGTGGGTGGAATCAAATCCAAAACCTCACCCAATCTGAGACCCAGGGGCCAAGGAGTTTCCGAACTCGGAAGTTTGGATTCTTGGATGTTGTCCAATGAATCTAGCCCGTCGCCTGACTTTAAGTTCAGGTCTTGAGTGATGTCCTCCCCTCCGCGGGTATCCGACTTGGAGGGATCGGGAATCCGGACATAGCTAATCCTTAAGATAGATGAAGGGTCGCCTGTAACGCCCCGAGACCGATGTGCCAGGTGTCCTCCAGTTATTCGCTGTTGTTGCCTTGTCATTGCTTGTGTGTCATGCATTGCGTATCATGTCATCATGTGCATTTCATTTGCATACATGTTCGTCTCATGCATCCGAGCATTTTTCCCGTTGTCTGTTTTGCATTCCGGCGCTCCTATCTCCTCCGGTGGTCATTTCTACCTTCTTTTCATGTGTGGGGGTTAAACATTTCCGGATTGGACCGAGACTTGCCAAGCGTCCTTGGTTTACTACCGATAGACCTCCTGTCAAGTTTCGTGCCATTTGGACTTCGTTTGTACTCCAACGGTTAACCGAGGGACCGAAAAGGCCTCGTGTGTGTTGCAGCCCAACACCCTTCCAATTTGGCCCAAAACCCACCTAAACCTGTTCCATCATCTCGGTCGTTCGATCACGATCGCGTGGCCGAAAACCGCACCTCATTTGGACTCTCCTAACTCCCTCTACCTATATATATGTGATCCCCTCCCCAAAAATCGTGGTACAAACCCTAGTCTTCGTCCTCCTCGCGCCACCGGACGCGTCCACCCCGCGTGCCGGACATGTCCGCCGCCGCCCTCCTCCAATCGCGGCGCGCCACGTCGCCCAACCCCGACGCCGGTCAACGCGCCCCGCCGCGGGCCGAGGAACCCAGATCGGGCCCTCCCGGCCCGAATCGCCGCCGCCCGTTCTCCTCTCACCCGCGCCGCCCCTTGGATCCAGGAGCCGCGCCGGCCACCGCGCGCCTTCGCCGGCGTCCGCCGCCCGCCGCGTTCGGCATCCTCATCGCCGGTGTCGCCCGCAGGGCACCGGGTCCGCCGCGCCTCGCCTCGGCTGCCCCGCCGCCGCGGACCTCGTCGCCGGCGCCGCCCCACGCTCCGGCAGCCGTGCCCGGCCCCTCCTCGTCACCGGCGCACCTTCTCCTCGTCTCCGGCCGCTCTCCGGCGAGTCTCTCCGGCGAGATCCATGCTGCATCGAAATCCGTGCCAAGAACCCTAGATCTGGAGGTCTAATTTCTACTAAGTCCCCGAGTTTCCCACGTTTCAAATGCACATGTTCATAGCATCGTAACTCCGCATCCATAGCTCCGTTTTGGACATATAGCATATCAAAATGTTCTTCTCCGAGAGTACATCATTTCATCTCATTGGATCATTTTCATTTGATCTCATCTTGATGCCCGAAATGCTGTTGGAAGAATGCTATTTGAGATAATTGTCAGATCTGCTGCTCCAATTGGATATTTGTCATTTTTGCCATGATTATTGTGCGCATGATATGCCCTTGAGCTCTTCATGTGTTTTGTTATATGCCATGCCATCTTTCCAGAGGTGAAACCCATGTATTTTTGTGATGTGTGTGGTGACTAGCACAAGCTTGCAAAGTGGAGCATTCGTTAATGCTGATTTCAGGGACTTAGCATTTCTACTAAGTCCTTGACCTGTTTATCTCAATATGCCATATGTTCATGTTGTTTCCTAGTGATCCGTGCCTCTTTTGAGGATGATCAGTAAGGATTTTTTGTTAATATTGTAGTGCTCTATCCATCCATGTCTTTGTTTGCAATTATGGAGCACCCTAGCTTGAGTCAATCGAGCTCTACTTTTGCTATTTCGTCAATCTGGGCAGATTGTCTACTTGTTAGCGATTTTGCCGAGGATGTTGTAGTTGATCCGTGCATGCTATGTTATTGTTCTTGCCGTGTCTAGCTTGTATTTTGTGTATTCTTCATGGGTGTATGCTTAGATTGTCATGACTTGCTCTGTAATGAGTGCATCGAGCTCGTAAACATGCCTACTTGATATCTGTTTCAGCATGCTCCAGTTTTCACTAAGTGTGTGATCTGATTATGTTTTTGCCATGTTCACATGCTTGCAATTGTATTTTCTGATCCCTTTTGGCTCAAGGTCACTAAGGGACTTTTGTTAAGCTCTTTGAGTAGCTCCATGCCATGCTTTACTTTTCCATGTTCAGTTCCTCTAGCATAGTGTTTTCATGCTCCAAAGTGTGCTACCTGATCTGAAATTCCAGACAAGTGTTAATTTCACTAAGTCTGAGATCTGTTACCAATTGCACTTTTGCCATGCTTGTTTGAACTTGTTAATGGATGAATTGTCCGTAGCTCAGTGTTCATCTTTTGTTAAGCATCATGAATGGATCCCTGCCATGTATTTTGTTGCCATGTTTGGGTGCTGTAGCATGTTCATCTTGTTTCATTTAGATGACTACTTGTTGTATATCCCAGACCATTGTCATATTCGAATCGCTTGCCATTTCCAAACCGTAACTCCGATTCCAGTGATCTTTATATCATTTTCAAGCGAGTTCATGTCATCTTTCCAGTGGCACACTTGGATTTCCAAGTTGAGGCCAGGTTCAATCATTCCTTGTCAAATCATGCATATGCATCGCATACCGCATCCCGCATATCATACCATGTTCATGTGTTGGTTGTTTACTATGTTGTGTGCTTCTTTCCGGTGTTTGCTTCTTTGGGTTGGTTCCCGTAACGTCGCGTTTGTGAGGACCCGTTCGTCTACGTCCGTTTTCCTTCTTCATGGTCTCGTTCTTCTTCCTTGCGGGATTTCAGGCAAGATGATCATACCCTCGAAATTACTTCTATCTTTGCTTGCTAGATGCTCGCTCTTTTGCTATGCCTATGCTGTGATACCTACCACTTGCTTATCATGCCTCCTATATTGTTGAACCAAGCCTCTAACCCACCTTGTCCTAGCAAACCGTTGTTTGGTTATGTTACCGTTTTGCTCAGCCCCTCTTATAGCGTTGTTAGCTGCAGGTGAAGATTGAGGTTCGTTCCTTGTTGGAACATGGAGATGTTGTTCCTTGTTGGAACATGTTTACTTGTTGGGATATCACGATATATCTTATTTAATTAATGCATCTATATACTTGGTATAGGGTGGAAGGCTCGGCCTTATGCCTGGTGTTTTGTTCCACTCTTGCCGCCCTAGTTTCTGTCATATCGGTGTTATGTTCCCGGATTTTGCGTTCCTTACGCGGTTGGGTGATAATGGGAACCCCTTGACAGTTCGCCTTGAATAAAACTCCTCCAGCAAGGCCCAACATTGGTTTTTACCATTTGCCACCTAGCCTTTTCTTTCCCTTGGGTTAGGCCAGCCCAAGGGTCATCTTTATTTTAACCCCCCCCCTCCGCACCCGGGCCAGTGCTCCTCTGAGTGTTGGTCCAACTGAGCAATGTCCGGAGCTACCAGGGGCAACTCTGGGCTGGCCCACCCGACGTTTGGCTCATCCGGTGTGCCCTGAGAACGAGATATGTGCAGCTCCTATCGGGATTTGTCGGCACATCTGGGTGGCTTTGCTGGTCTTGTTTTACCATTGCCGAAATGTCTTGTAACCGGGATTCCGAGTCTGATCGGGTCTTCCCGCTAGAAGGTCTATTCCTTCGTTGACCGTGAGAGCTTGTCATGGGCTAAGTTGGGACACCCCTGCAGGGATTTGAACTTTCGAAAGCCGTTCCCGCGGTTATGGGCAGATGGGAATTTGTTAATGTCCGGTTGTAGAAAACCTGAAGTTAACCTTAATTAAAATGCATCAACCGCGTGTGTAACCGTGATGGTCTCTTTCCGGCGGAGTCCAGGAAGTGAACACGGTGTTGGAGTTATGCTTGACGTAGGTTGTTTTAGGATCACTTCTTGATCATAGACTCTCGACCGTGCTTTTGCTTTCTCTTCTCGCTCTCATTTGCGTATGTTAGCCACCATATATGCTAGTCGCTTGCTGCAGCTCCACGTCATACCTTTTACCTTACCCATAAGCTTAAATAGTCTTGATCGCGAGGGTGCGAGATTGCTGAGTCCCCGTGGCTCACAGATACTTGCAAAACCAGCTTGCAGGTGCCGATGAGTCCGTGCAGATGACGCAACCAAGCTCAGGAGGAGCTCGATGAAGATCTTGTCCTTTATGTCGTTTCGTTCTAGTTGATCAGTAGTGGAGCCCAGTTGGGGTCGATCGGGGACCTTTTTCGCATTTGGGGTTCTTCTTTTATTTTGGTTCCGTAGTCAGACCCTGTTTGTATTTGGATGATGTAATGCTTTATTCATGTATTTGTGTGAAGTGGCGATTGTAAGCCAACTATGTATCTCTTTCCCTTATGTATTACATGGGTTGTGTGAAGATTACCTCACTTGCGACATTGCTTTCAATGAGGTTATGCCTCTAAGTCGTGCTTCGACACGTGGGAGATATAGCCGCATCGAGGGCGTTACATCGCCGCACTATCCCTCTACCACGGCAACGTGATGGGTGACCTGGGGAGAGTTAATCTCTCTCAGATTGGGTTTAGGCCCAATCTGGTCGTAATCCGTAGCGACTCCCAGGGCGGCGAAGCGATCCAAGAGCTCGTTTAGGGAAGAGAGCTCCATTGGATCTAGCTGCTCGGCGAATTCCAAGCTGACGTGAAGATTGCTTTCGATGACTCGAGAGGTCATCATCGGCGCAGCAGCCGAACGGGCGGTCATAAGGAAACCACCTAGCCTGAGAGTCTGGCCGACAGCCAAAGCTCCCTTAGCAACGGTGCCGTCTTTAAAGACGGGATGAGGCATCCTTCCTGATGGTGACGGCACAGAGGAACTCTCAATGAAAGCACCAATGTCGGTGTCGGTGTCAAAACCGGCGGATCTCGGATAGGGGGTCCCGAACTGTGCGTCTAGGCCGGATGGTAACAGGAGGCAAGGGACATGAAGTTTTACCCAGGTTCGGGCCCTCTTGATGGAGGTAAATCCCTACGTCGTGCTTGATTAATATTGATGATATGGGTAGTACAAGAGTAGATCTACCACGAGATCAGAGAGGTTAAACCCTAGAAGCTAGCCTATGGTATGATTGTTGTTCTGTATGTTGTCCTACGGACTAAAACCCTCTGGTTTATATAGACACCGGAGAGGGTTAGGGTTACACAAAGTCGGTTACAATGGTAGGAGATCTACATATCCGAAGCTTGCCTTCCACGCCAAGGAAAGTCCCTTCCGGACACGGGACGAAGTCTTCAATCTTGTATCTTCATAGTCCAGGAGTCCGGCTGAAGGTATAGTCCGGCTATCCGAACACCCCCTAATCCAGGACTCCCTAAGTAGCCCCCGAACCAGGCTTCAATGATGATGAGTCCGGCACGCAGATTGTCTTCGGCATTGCAAGGCGGGTTCTCCTCCAAATTCGGTGTGCCTATTGAATAAAGTCCGGTTTCTTGTGAATGTTGCGCTCCTTGGCTTCTACGCCCAATAATGGCCGTCTCCCACGTGTCAAATGAATATGAAAAGTCTAAGTGTTTTTAAATCCACACCCCTAGCCGCGTAAATGAGCCGCCCATTTAAGGGGACGGGGATTTAGATCCAAACCACACCTTCTCCCCTTCGCCAGTGTTCATTAGAGCGCATCCGACAAAGGTCCATTCCACCATGGCCAGCCATCGCAACTCCTCCCTTCGCCCTTCCAGCCCTCAGCTTGGATATTGGGAGAGATGCTCCATCCCGCATAGCGAGCTAGTGGTGCTCCAGACCAAGGGATTTCTCCCCCCAGCCTATATGGTCCCGGTTCGAGCCAGTCTTGTCATCTATAATGGCGGAGAGCAAGCGGAGAGTGCCCCTAATCCCTCCAAAGGAGAGCGGGTGACGGTGTCCTGGACTAGGGGGTACTCACCACGTCGTCTCCCGATCTATTAGATTGGGCTGAGGACCCCCGTGACCGTATACTCATGGGCCAGTTTGGACGGCTACCGCATACAAGGAAGATTCCACAAGACCTGGCGATCAAGACAAGGACTTCTCCCCACCGGCGTATTTGGCTAGGACTCTTGTTATCCTAGGCCACCGAAGCATTATATAAACCGAGGCCAGGCTAGTCGATAGAGAGACAATATATACAACTTCATCATACAACAATCATACCATAGGCTAGCTTCTAGGGTTTAGCCTCCTTGATCTCGTGGTAGATCTACTCTTGTACTACCCATATCATCAATATTAATCAAGCAGGAGTAGGGTATTACCTCCATCGAGAGGGCCCGAACCTGGGTAAAAACATCGTGTCCCTTGTCTCCTGTTATCATCCGGCCTTGACGCACAGTTCGGGACCCCCTACCCGAGATCCGCCGGTTTTGACACCGACATTGGTGCTTTCGTTGAGAGTTCCGCTGTGTGATCGACAAAAGGATCGATGGCTCGCCTGCAGATCAACTGCGACTTCGGCGTCTTCGTCACCAGTTCGACTGGTCACCTTGGTTCGACCAAGAATTGCGCCCCGTGTTCGGATCACCATGTTCGGACGAGGGCCTTCATCAAACATCAACTCCGATCTCTATCAAGATCGCGGAGGAATTATCTATGGAGCTCGGGGGCTCAACGTCAACATTGCCCTCAAGCGACCGTGCTATTTTTGGACAGCGAACTCGTATCTGCCGCCACCACCCCCTCGAGTATCGCTTTGACGATCGCTTTGGTGGAATTGTGCGGAATTGGGTCTATAACAACCCTGGAAAATTTCGTCGAGTTCCGATGGAGGAATCTCTGGCAATCCATGATATACCGGATCCCTATCAAATCTGGATGGGAATTTGGATGAGTTTAGGGCGTGGTGTCCAGCTTCTAGCTCGGACGTCCTTTGGAAGATCCAACCGTTGATCAGCTGCGGAATTCCTATATCTATCACCTCTCAACATTTCAGCTCGATCCGACCGTCCAAACTCCGGAAACCTTCCGATTAGTGCATCACTTTTCAGATCTATTTTCTGCGCGAAAATGAATCCGACCCGAGTTCATCTTTTTTATGAACGGGATTTTGGACATCCCTTTTGAAGGAAGTTTTGTATGGGGTATTGTGTTTTGTTCCCGAACACACCCCACTAACTTTAAGATCTTTTGAACATGATCTTCAACATCATGCTGGTGTCAAACCAGTCCGGCAATATTACTCCACGGCTGCCGACCCACGCTAGACACGTCGTCACTTTAGCCGAGCTCAACTTCTTCGGATCATCATCTCGGCAAGCCGAACAAGAGTCCGGCATCACAAAGGATAAATCATCGTCAACATCGCCGCCCCACGGATTACACGGAGCGGGCATACCGGCATCGCCGCACGGTTGCTTCATCAAGCTGACATCGACCACGTCACGACCTGCATCGACAGGGCCACACTATTGCTTCTTCAAGCTGGTGTCCATCACGCCGACCTACTTCGACTCATTGGCTCACGTCGAGGCTTCGACATCTCGGCTGGACCGGGGGCTTCGCCATCTCTTCTTCAACCTACTCCGGACGCTTCGGCGTCACTAGCCGACCAGCTCCGTCACGTTAGCTGGGCCGAGGGCTTTGCCTCGGCGAGTCAATCTTTACCAGCATTGCCATGCCATCATTTTATCACCCATCAGGCAATGGGTGTGCGGAGCGAGTCCCAATTTTGGGAATCACCTTCCTTCGGATTGCTACAACAAATAAACCAGGTGCTATTAATCCCAGTATTTTTTGCTTGTTTGGGTTCATTTTTCCCAAGGAATTATTACTCTGGTTTGTCCATGATATGTACACAGGTCTATCAAATGGTGACCGCATTAACGACGGTCGCGTGGTGGTTCGATCAGTTTCCGTACATAGTCCGACGAACGCCGCATCCGGAGCTCGGACCGACCTGTGAATTCAGGCTTTGCCACGCCTTTACTACATCACGCCGACGCCTTGCATCGACATTGACTTCGGCGCCAGGCCATATTTCTTCTATTCCTCACTTTGCATAAATTATTTATTATGCAATATTTTTTTTAATTATCATTATTACTATTATCTCCGGGTGCACTATTTTTTGTGCACAGGAAAATGATCCGGGGACTTCGGCGTCACTCTGCTGGTCTGCATTGACCGTGCTATGTCACCACTTCGGCATGTCGAACTCTCCGCTCCGCCACCTCGGGACCAGCTTGGGGGATGGAACCTTGCCCCGCATCAAGCTCGGACCGCGTCATCAATACCGAACACATTAACCAGCTAAGTCGCTTTCATGCTCAAAGCTTTAATTTCTAACTTGTGCTCGGTTCGACCAAGCATTATACTTTTTTGGAAAAAGTTGCTTGTAAAAAATTTCCTTGTCCAAACTTTGTTTGTGACGCATAAATTCAAATACCCCGTTTACTTGGGGGCTTCCTTTATGAAGCTTTTTCCTGTTGCATATGATTATACTTGTACGGCTTCGTTCCTTGTTCGTGTATTACGCCACAATATGCACCATATTGACTTAAGCGATTTGCAAGCTGGGTTGCCTCGCTCCTGTGTTTACCCCTACGTTCCCGATTGTTCGTCTAGGGAGTAAAGGGAGCACCTCTGTGATTGTCACGATCGGGTCAACTGAGCCGGACCTCAGAGTGGGTGAAGCCGAAAGCTAGCGCTCTTATAGTTTTCAATGATGGTCGGCACACAACGGAACTCATGAGTACAAAAAATCTATTGCACAAGTCTCATAATAACAATGAGCACCGAAGAGAGGTATCGGTGGGGGTACTATTTTCTTTGAAGATGCTTCTTACACTTCACGGTAATATAGCATAAGTTCCCTGAGCGCGCTTTGTCTGTTACAGCTTTATGGCCCGATTGCCTGGTTATTGGAAACACCATCGATATTCTTGACCGATGGAGTACATAACACTTTTCGGTCCTTGACCGAAGAGGGAGAAGCTGACGGTCGGTTAAGACGCGTTTAAAGTTCGGTTGAACATAGATATGATATAAGTACTTCGGTACATTGAATCATTCTTCTACCCAAGTCACTTGGGGGCTCTTAAGTTTATTTGAGCCGTTTTATAATAAGTGTTCTTCTTCTTAGTCGTTGCAAAGTTTTATTATTATTTATCACTCCTTTTTTCGACACGAGTGTGCGGTCACTAGCCGGGGAGCCTAATTTCTCTCTCAAAGCCGCTAGAGTTTAGTTTGCTAAACTGGCCTGATGAGAAGTACTCCGCCCTCGGGATAGGAGGTTGAAGCCGTAGGCTGACCAGCTCGAAGTCTTGAGATAGGATGTATCATGTTAAAGCACGACAGAAGCACTTCCTTTTTCTAAGACCAACTTTCGGATTGGCACCGAACACTTGATATTGTTCGGACGTCATGTTTTTACTGACGTTTCTTGGTTTTCCAAGCTTTTTGGCACTTCTAAACTATTTGTGCTTTTCCAGCATTAGTCTCACAGTGCAACGCCGGACACCTTTAGGGATTCGGCAAAAACATTCTCAGATATTGCTATATATGCATCGGTTTTGAATTGTGTCTTCGGTCCATAGTTGGGTTGCCCGGCTCCTGCACTTGCTTCCTACGTTCTGTTTTGTTCGGCTAGGCGTGCAAAGGGAGAACCACTGCGATTGTGCTTCCAGCTCACATGGTTAAGCACCTCAGTGGAGAAAGCCGAAAACTAACTTTCACAATAAGCGTAAACTGGTCAGCGAACCGATGACTATGTTAAATGATGGGCCGTTCATAACATTGGCCGAAGTGTTTACGGCTTGACCTCGACTATCGCCGAACACTACCGGGGGCTATTAACTGGCCTCCCAAACTAAATCCTCAATATTTTGCTCTTACATTAGAGCTGAGGTTTAATGATCATGCTTAGCATGACAACCCAAAGAAAGGAACCGATAGTGGGACTATTTTCTTTGGAAGACATTTCTTCTGTTAAATAGTAATATAACTCTCTGCGTACCTTTGTTTATAAAACCGTATGGCCAGATTGCCTTGTTTGTTGTAAATCTTTGCCCTCATAAAGGCTTTATAAAGTAGGACAAACACTCCTCGGCTACTGGCCGAGGAGGTGGAAGCCGATGGTCGGTCAACAAAGTTTTGTACAATGCGGATCCGAGCATTAATGACGTAAAATACTTGGATACATAGAGTCATTACACATAATTTGTGATTTTACTATGGATATTGATCCTTAATTCGGCCACCCGTGCCCGCATTAAGGCTCGGGGGCTACTGGGCTTCGGGCTTATTATTTACAAATATTAAAGGGGCACATCGATCCCCTGATCTGGTGTTGCCACCCGACCAGTGTCTCGGGGGCTACTGCATTGCTTGTCCAATGCAGAAAATTTTATGTGCAATATAGTTTCCAAGGAGATTTTGATCCTCAGGTTGGTCGGCCGCACCCAACCTGAGTCTCGAGGACTGAGCACGCCGCTTTTAGTGTCTCGAAGTATTCTGCCGAGCTTGGACTTGATCCTCAGGCCGATTTTGCAAATCAACCTGAGTCTCAGCGGCTACTAGGATCAGCGGTCTTACGTCATCCTTCAGGTGCATCTCGCGTTTTAGACCGATACACACCTTGAGGGCTACTGGCTATATATCTCAGCAGAGAATAAATTGCGCCAATAAAAAATATTCACAAAAATCGGCCCACATTCGGGGTGGTGCACCACCTCGGAAGCAGCCCGGCATAAAGCTCGGGCGTTAGTGGCTGGCTCCATAGAGGGCATTTCTGGCATTAAGCTCGGCCAAACTCCTTCAACTTTTTTGAACCAAGGTGATATAACACCTCGGATATAGTCCGGCGTTGGAGCTGGGACACTGTCCGGCGTTGGAGCTTGGACACATTCCTGCGTTGGAGCTCGGAAGCGGTCCGGCATTGGTGCACGGCCGCAAAGATACCTCGAATGTAGTCCGGCGTTAGAGCTCGGACGCAAGAGGACACTGCCTCCCGGGAACAACTTCAAACCCGAGGTGTGGCGTAAAAATAACAAGGCATTGATAAAGGCCGGAAACTTAAAGGGGCTCCTCGGATACCCGACGTGTAGACTCGCCGAATGCATTTCGGAGATCCTCAAGATCGAAGATGAGGAGATTTGTTGAACCAGTTTTCAAGACCGTCAACCGAAGATGAAGAATAGTTCAGAAGAATCGAGGAGCATCCCTAACTTGAAGACCGGTTCAGGGGGCTACTGACGGTGTCCTGGACTAGGGGGTACTCACCACGTCGTCTCCCGATCTATTAGATTGGGCCAAGGACCCCCGTGGCCGTATACTCATGGGCCAGTTCGGACGGCTGCCGCATACAAGGAAGATTCCACAAGACCTGGCGATCAAGACAAGGACTTCTCCCCACCGGCGTATTCGGCTAGGACTCTTGTTATCCTAGGCCACCGGAGCATTATATAAACCGAGGCCAGGCTAGTCGATAGAGAGACAATATATACAACTTCATCATACAACAATCATACCATAGGCTAGCTTCTAGGGTTTAGCATCCTTGATCTCGTGGTAGATCTACTCTTGTACTACCCATATCATCAATATTAATCAAGTAGGAGTAGGGTATTACCTCCATCGAGAGGGCCCGAACCTGGGTAAAAACATCGTGTCCCTTGTGTCTTGTTACCATCCGGCCATGACGCACAGTTCGGGACCCCCTACCCGAGATCCGCCGGTTTTGACACCGACAGCGGGTATGCCTTGTCCCTTATTTAATAAGAGGGCTCGGATTTCCAATCCATCCGTTTCTCCGGGGGCTCCTGGAGTTCTATGGCCTCCAGCTACACAATCTTACGCCTGCGTCCGTATTACATATCGCGGGCTTCGTAGCCCTCTGCGAGCTGTTCTTGGGTGTCGAGGCTCATTTCGGGTTGTGGAAAGAGCTATTCTGCCTTGTGCCCTGTTCTCAGAAGGGGTCAATATATCAAGTGGGCGGAGCCGAAGTGTGGCGCATCGCCGGGACCGGATATTTATCCGGAACCCCGAAGAAGGCGTCCGAGGACTGGCCTTCGGAATGGTTTTACATAGAGGACGTCACGCTGTCGGATCCTGTCCGGATCGGCCTCCCTGAGTTCGACAATGCTCCACTGAAGAAGCGCCTAAGTTGGCGTCCACGGAGCCCTCAGAGGGAAAGTGACAAGGACGTTCGTTACCTGATGGGCCGGATAAGATTGTTAGCTCATTCCGGACTGACCATGATCGGGATCATGGCCGCATGCATCATGCGAGGGGTGCAGCCGCTACAGTATAGAGGCCACCCCATGTGGGTCTTCAACAGGGAGGACGACGCCACCTGCTACGGCCGTAAGGGGCCGGATTCGGCCGCGGCTCTAACAAAGACCTTGTCCGCTTTGTACAAGGGAGAAGAGGAGGATTTTCTCCGCATCGACCCAAAGAGTGGATTTTCTATGTACAATCCCCCAAGCTTGGTAAGTGGTCACCTTTACCTGCCCATTCGTTTTATATTCCCATTGTTAAATATTCAGTCTAATGACTTCAATGCAGGAACTGCGCCAGGCTGTTAAAGAAATAAACAGCCCTCCTCCACAACCCGAGGACCCAGGACGGTCCCTCGACCCGGCCTCTCAAGAGGATCCGGACTTATCTGTGGAGCTGATTGATGGAGTGTTCCATCAATTGAGCAAGGACAACGCCTTGGTGGCCATAATGGCCGATTATCCAGGGCTAATCCCGGCCTCCTAGGTAACTGAGATCGAAGTCCCAGTACCCCGAATAGGGGTCCGCCCTTTCGTGTTTTCAGTTTCCTGATTACAACCGAGCTTTACAGGGGAGGTTTTTTAGACGGGAGGCCGAACCTGCGGCGAGAAGCCAACGAGGGGCCGCAGGGCCCCGTGGGAAAAAAAGAGGTGCAGTCCGGACCGAGGCGTCAGCGCAAAGGTATGGCGTGCCCCCTTATCCCAGGTGTTATACCTTCAAGGAATATTAACACTCGTGCTCTCTTCAGGACAAAGAGACCTCGCCGGACTATATTCGGAGAGGCTGCCAATCGCGCCTCCACCAGCCAGGCTCCAAAGCCTGGTCCGGAGGCGGAGGCGAACACAAGGCGCGCACCGGACGCTCCTCCGACGGAGGATGTGAACAGGTTGTCTGCCACCAACTCTGAGGTGGAGAGTGCCATGAACCACAGGCGTCGCCGGACAATTCTTCACGACGCTTGTTTTTCCCAAGAGGCATTAGATGCCTTCAATTCGGGAGATGCGTACCTCCGTGCCGCTCAAAATGGTCTAGCCAAAGCCACGGAGCAATATGTAAAAGACATACGGGTAAGAAAATTTTGGTAATTATATATATATATATATACCAGTAGCCCCCGAGACTTGAAACAGTTAGAATAACTGATTTAAGGATCATTTGTTATGCAGGTTCTTACAGAAAAGAATTCCCTACTGTCCAAGGAGCTGGAAGAGTGCAAAGCCCAACTTGAGGCTGCACTAGCCGTGGCAGGGGAGCCCAAGGAGACCCGCTCTGGTAATATACACTTCGAAAGATAAGTATTTTGCGAAGCACGGCATGGGTGCGAATCTGATAAATGAAATTGCAGATGGCGCCGGATTGAATTCGAAAAGGCAACACCTCCTACGCCAGTTGAAGGCTGGTGAGAAGGTGCTGACAAAGGTGAGGCGGAAGAAGAACGATCTCCAAGATGCCAACACCAAGCTGGGCGTCAAACTGAAAGATTTTCGTGCCCAGCTGTCAGACTTCGTTAAGGAGAATGAGCGGCTTCGGCGCGGCATATTTAGTAAGAGCTTGAACGAACCTTTGAAAAAAAGTTCGGCGGGGAAGTCGACTTAACAGAGTAATGTCTGTAGGTGTGCTAACAAGTCGTCCTGCAGAGGAGATGCCCGGTTCTACGGGTGACCTTCTTCCCGAGCTCTCGCAACTGCTCGAGCGAGTTTGGCAGGCGATGCAAGGCGTCGCCCAGGCCCTGTGGCCATCCATCTCCATGCCCGAAGGTCTTGAAGAGCTTGCGGAGAAGCTAAAGGGAGCACGGCGGCGCTTCCGATTGTGGAACATATCGGCCTACCGTCAAGGCGCTAGGGAGGCCTGGGCCATGGTGAAGACGCGGTACACAAAGGCTGACCCAACCACATGGCCGAGGTCGGTCCTATGGGGCCCGATGGGAAGGAGATCCCTGTAAGCTTAGTATACGGCCAAGTAGAATTGGCCGCAAAGTATTCCCAGCAGGACTGTAAATTAGACAGCCTATTAGATGGTATTGAAGAGGAATACAATCAGTCAGAATGACTATGTAATTTAATTGACATTTATAATGCCTTCTAGCCGGATTGTAGGTCGTTTGTCATGGCCGACCTTTTCGCTTCAGCCTCGGGACCTGACGGTCTGAAGTGTGTCCGAATTCCCATGCGGTTATATAAGAACCGGGAAATGCATGGAGACCGGGCGTAGGGGTCATTAGTGCGTGAACAGACAAGTGCCCGACTAGTTATGTTATATTACATGGTTAGTAAGAAACATCTTCCAGGGAGAATAGTTCCGTTAGGGGTTCCTTTCCCTGGGAGGCATGCCCTAAAGTGCATGCCCGTTCTGCGAAAAAGATGCGGGAAAAAGCATCTGGGGGCATATAAATAAATAAGTGAAAAGATCATCATTTAGGTCACCGACCGAATATAACCTTAAGAACGCTAGCTTTCGGCTTCACCCAGTCTGAGGTACACATCCGGCTGATCCGGCAGTAACAAACGCAAAGGTTCTCCCTTTACTGCCTAGCCGAATAATCGGGAACGTAGGGCTAAGCACAGGAGCCAGGCAACCCAGCTTGGCCAAAACTTAAGTCATATCGATGCATATAATGGTGAAATAAAAGGTACATGTGGAAGTCTAACACATGTGTTGGGCATGAAGCCCGTATAAATAAGCTTCTGTTAAAAGAAGCCCCCAGGTTTAATGAGTGCGAATAGCACGTTATTTGATGAGCCTTTAAAGGCTATAAGAGAAAGGAAGGGGAGAAGGAGAGAAATGTAAGACAGACAGTATATAAAAAATGGACAGAGGAAGGAGACGAACACAGAGTCCGGCGCTAGGCATAGAATCTTCGGAGACGGGCTGCGTTCCATGGGTTCGGCTCGAGTTGGTTATCCGAGGCATCTCGCAGGCGGTACGCTCCACCAGTCAGGACTTGGTCAATTATGAAGGGACCTTCCCACTTGGGCTTGAGTTTGTCCTTTTTCTTGTCTGGCGGGCGTAGAACTACTTCGCCAACTTATAATTTTTGGCCCGTACTTCTCTGCTTTGGTATCTTCGAGCCTGCTGTTGATAGAATGCGGAACGGGCTTTTGCCACGTCACGCTCCTCCTCAAATGCGTCCAAACTATCCTACCAATCAAGCTTGGCTTCTATTTCTTCGTACATGCGCACTCGAGGTGAGTCATGAATTATGTCGCAAGGCAAAACTGCCTCTGCGCCGTACACCATAAAGAATGGTGTGTATCCGGTGGTGCGATTCGGCATGGTCCGCAGCCCCTAGAGTACGGAGTCGAGCTCCTCTACCCAGTGCGTGTTAGATTCCTTGAGGGACCACACTAATCTGGGTTTGATGCCGCTCATGATAAGACCATTTGCACGTTCGACCTGGCCGTTAGTTTGTGGGTGATAGACGGAAGCATAATCGAGCTTGATGCCCATGTTTTTGCACCAGAGTTTTACCTCGTCGGCCGTAAAGTTCGTGTCATTATCAGTGATGATGCTGTGAGGGACGCCGTAACGGTGTACAACCCCGGATATAAAGTCTATCACCGGTCCGGATTCAGCTGTCTTAACAGGCTTGGTTTCTATCCATTTGGTGAACTTATCCACCATGACCAGTAAGTATTTTTGCTTGTGGGTTCCGCCTTTAAGGGGTCCAACCATGTCAAGCCCCCAGACCGTGAAGGGCCAAATGATGGGGATAGTTTGGAGGGCGGTGGGTGGCATATGGCTTTGATTTGCAAAGAGCTGGCAACCGGCGCATCGTCGGACTAAGTCCTGGGCGTCTGCCCGGGCCGTCGGCCAATAAAAGCCTGTACGGAAGGCCTTGCTTACAAGGGACCGAGCTGCAGCGTGATGACCGCCGAGTCCGGCATGAATTTCAGCCAGGAGGTTCCTCCCTTCCTCTTCAGAGATGCACCTTTGAAGGACTCTGGTAGTGCTTTTCTTATAAAGCTCTCCCTCGTGGACTTTGTAGGCTTTGGATCGCCGCACTATGCAGCGTGCCTCATTTTGGTCCTCGGGGAGTTCCTGCCTAGTAAGGTAGGCGAGGGATGGTTCTGTCCACGGGGCGATGACGGCCATTATTACGTGGGCTGAAGGTGTTATTTCATTGGTAGAGCCTCCGATTGTGTCAGAATGTTCGGTGTCGGGCAGTGCGGCTGGGCCCGGGCTATTATTGTTCGGCTCCCCTTCCCATACTACGGATGGCTTGAACAGCCTTTCCAAGAAGATGTTGGGGGGGACTACATCGCGTTTTGCGCCGATGCGTGCCAGGACATCTGCCGCCTGATTATTTTCCCAGGCTATATGGTGAAATTCAAGCCCTTCGAACCGAGCTGACATTTTTAGGACGGCGTTGCGGTAAGCTGCCATTTTTGGATCCTTGGCATCGAAGTCTCCATTTATTTGGGATATTGCGAGGTTCGTGTCCCCGCGCACCTCTAGGCGTTGAATGCCCATGGATACTGCCATCCAGAGACCATGTAAAAGGGCTTCATATTCGGCTGCATTGTTGGAGTCTGTGTACATAATCTGGAGTACGTATTGAACTGTGTCTCCTGTTGGGGACGTCAGAACGACGCCAGCCCCTAGTCCGGCCAACATCTTGGAGCCGTCGAAATGCATGATCCAATTTGAATATGTGCCGTACTCTTTAGGGAGTTCGGCCTCCGTCCATTCTACGACGAAGTCGGCCAAAACTTGTGACTTGATGGCTCACCATGGCTTATAAGTTATGTCGAACGGGAGGAGCTCAATGGCCCATTTTGCAATCTGGCCTCTTGCGTCACGGTTGTTTATAATATCGTTAAGTGGTACTTCCGAGGGTACTGTTATAGAACACTCTTGAAAGTAGTGTCGTAGCTTCCGGGATTCCATGAATACCGTGTAAGCAATCTTTTGATAATGCGGGTACCGTGATTTGCACGGAGTGAGGACAGTGGACACATAATAGACCGGCTTTTGAAGGGGGAATTTGTGTCCGTTCGTTTCTCGTTCGACGACGAGCACTTCGCTTACAACCTGATGTGTTGCTGCAATGTACAATAGCATTGGTTCGCCAATGTTTGGTGCGGCCAGGACTGGGTTTGTTGCCAATATGGCTTTTATTTCGTCGAGTCCGGCGTGGCTGCATCTGTCCATTCGAAGTGTTCAATGCGCCGAAGGAGGCGGTAAAGGGGTAGGGCCTTTTCTCCAAAGCGGGAGATAAAGCGGCTTAGAGCCACCACGCATCCGGTTAACTTTTGTATTTGTTTGAGGTCCTTTGGGATATCCAATTGTGACAGAGCTCGGATCTTGGCTGGATTTGCTTCAATTCCTCTACCTGATACAATGAAGCCCAAGAGCTTTCCGGCTGGAACGCCGAAAACAAATTTTTCCGGGTTGAGCTTGATGTCATATGTTCGGAGGTTATCAAATGTGAGCCTTAAGTCATCTACTAGAGATTCGACATGTCTTGTTTTGATGACCACATCGTCTACATATGCCTCCACTGTTTTGCCGATCTGGTTAGCCAGACATGTCTGAATCATGCGCTGATATGTTGCGCCGGCGTTTTTGAGCCCGAAGGGCATTGTGTTGAAGCAGAATGGGCCGTATGGTGTGATAAATGCCGTTGCGGCTTGGTCTGATTCTGCCATCTTGATTTGATGGTAGCGGGAATTTGCGTCGTGGAAACACAACGAATCGTGTCCTGCGATAGCGTCGATAATTTGATCGATGCGGGGGAGGGGGAAGGGATCCTTTGGGAAAGCCTTGTTAAGGTCTTTAAAATCAACGCACAGGCGCTAGGATTTGTCCTTCTTTGGTACCATCACCAGGTTTGCTAGCCAGTCCGGATGTTTTATATCTCTGATGAATCCGGCCTCCAATAGCTTTGCTAGCTCCTCTCCCATGGCCTGTCTCTTGGGTTCGGAAAAACGCCGAAGAGCTTGTGTGACAGGTTTGAATCCTTTTAGGATATTTAAGCTGTTCTCGGCCAGCCCGCGTGGGATTCCTGGCATGTCTGAAGGGTGCCAGGCGAAAATGTCCCAGTTCTCTTGTAGGAACTCTCGTAGTGCGGCGTCTACATCAGGGTTTAACTGTGCCCCGATGGAAGCTGTTTTGTTGGGGTCCGTTGGATGGACCTGGAATTTGACTATTTCGTCCGCCGGTTTAAAGGAGGTGGACTTGGATCCTTTGTCGAGTACCACATCGTCCCTATTCACCGTGGAGCGCAGCGCAGTCAGTTCCTCAGCCGCTTGGGCTTCGGATAGTGCCTCGAGGGCCAGTGCGGCTGTCTTGTTTTCAGCGCAGAGTGCTATGTCCGGATCACTAGCGAGAGTGATGATTCCGTTAGGCCCGGGCATCTTGAGCTTCATGTACCCATAATGGGGTATTGCTTGGAAGATTGTAAACGCTTCCCGCCCTAGCTGAGCGTGATAACCGCTGCTGAACGGAGCCACATGGAACGTGACCTCTTCGGACCTGTAATTATCCGGCGTGCCGAACACCACATCTAGTGTGATTTTTCCTGTACAGCGCGCTTCCCGACTGGAGATTATTCCTCTAAAGGTTGTGCTGCTTCGCTCAATGCGGTTCCAGTCTATTTCCATTTTTTGAAGGGTTTCCTCATAAATGAGGTTCAATCCGCCGCCGCCGTCCATGAGTACCTTGGTAAGACAAAAGCCGTCCACTATTGGACTGAGGACCAATGCGGCTGGTGCTCGGGCTGTTCGGAATTTAGGTTCATCACTGGCGTTAAAGGTAATAGCCGTGTCACTCCATGGGTTTATTGTTGCTACTTGGTAGACTTCGGCAAGGCTGCGGAGTGTCCTTTTTCGCATATTATTTGATGCGAAAGTCTCAAAGACTGTTAATACCGTATTGGTGTCTCTGGGGTGGCTTTCAGTGGCCTCCAGAATTAGGAGATCTTCGCCAATTTTGGCCACCTGCCGGAGTATCCAACATGCTCTAAAGCTGTGAGTTGTTGTGGCGTCCTCTGTACTATGAATTTTACAGGGTCCATTAAGCCATCCTTCTAGTACGTTTCCATGCCCTGTAGAGGGTTTTTGCTTTTTGGTGTTTGACCCGGGTGTCTGGCGATGATGCACCCTTTTATTTCGGACTGGGTTCGTATTCAGGGCCGGATCGTCCCAAAATTTTATTTTGGTTTTCCAAGCGCTTTCCATCGCACAGTACTTTCGTACAATCGACGCCAAGTCAGCGAAGCGTGTAATATCACGGCGACTTATGGCGTTGAGGATTCCCATGTCCGTGCAATTATTGCAGAAGATTGAGATTGCGTCTTCCTCGCGGCAGTCCCTTATCCTGTTCCTAACCAGGAGGAATCTGGCCCAGTAATTATGTACTGTTTCTTCGGGCTCTTGCCAGATTTGGGATAGATCGCTTATGTTCGGGTGGGTGGGTGGGTGGAATTAAATCCGAAGCCTCACCCCATCTGAGGCTTAGAGGCTGAGAAATTTCCGAACTCGAAAATTTGGATTCCTGGATGTTGTCCAATGAATCCAGCCCATCGCCTGACTCTAAGTTCAGGCCTTGAGTGATATCCTCCCCTTCGCGGGTATCCGGTTTGGAGGGATCGGGAATCCGGACGTAGCTAGTCCTTAAGATAGATGAAGGGTCGCCGCACTGTCCCTCTACCACAGCAATGTGATGGGTGACTTGGGGAGAGTTAATCTCTCTCAGATCGGGCTTAGGCCCAATCTGGTCATAATCCGTAGCGACTCCTAGGGCGGCGATGCGATCCAAGAGCTCGTTTATGGAGGAGAGCTCCATTGGATTTAACTGCTCGGCGAGTTCCGAGCTGACATGAAGATTGTTTTCGATGGCTCGAGAGGTCATCATCGGCGCAGAAGCCGAACATGCAGTCATAAGAAAACCACCTAGCCAGAGGGTTTGGCCGACAGCCAAAGCTCCCTTAGCAACGGTGCCGTCTTTAAAGACGGGGCGAGGCATCCTTCCTGATGGCGACGACACAGAGGAACTCTCAATGAAAGCACCAATGTTGGTGTCAAAACTGGCGGATCTCGGGTAGGGGGTCCCGAACTGTGCGTCTAGGCCAGATGGTAATAGGAGGCAAGGGACACGAAATTTTACCTAGGTTCGGGCCCTCTTGATGGAGGTAAAACCCTACGTCTTGCTTGATTAATATTGATGATATGGGTAGTACAAGAGTAGATCTACCATGAGATCAGAGAGGCTAAACCCTAGAAGCTAGCCTATGGTATGATTGTTGTTATGTATGTTGTCCTACGGACTAAAGCCCTCCGGTTTATATAGACACCGGAGAGGGTTAAGGTTACACAAAGTCGGTTACAATGGTAGGAGATCTACAGATCCGTATCGCAAAGCTTGCCTTCCACGCCAAGGAAAGTCCCTTCCGGACACGGGAAGAAGTCTTCAATCTTGTATCTTCATAGTCCAGAAGTCCGGCTGAAGGTATAGTCCGGCCATCCGAACACCCCCTAATCCAGGACTCCCTCAGTCGGTGTCAAAACCGGCGGATCTCGGGTAGGGGTCCCGAACTGTGCGTCTAGGCGGATGGTAACAGGAGGCAGGGGACACAATGTTTTACCCAGGTTCGGGCCTTCTTGATGGAGGTAAAACCATACGTCCTGCTTGATTAATATTGATGATATGGGTAGTACAAGAGTAGATCTACCACGAGATCAGAGAGGCTAAACCCTAGAAGCTAGCCTATGGTATGATTGTTGTCCCTACGGACTAGAACCCTCCGGTTTATATAGACACCGGAGAGGGCTAGGGTTACACAGAGTCGGTGACAATGGTAGGAAATCTACATATCCGTATCGCCAAGCTTGCCTTCAACGCCAAGGAAAGTCCCTTCCGGACACGGGGCAAAGTCTTCAATCTTGTATCTTCATAGTCCAGGAGTCCGGCCGAAGGTATAGTCCGGCTATCCGGACACCCCCTAATCCAGGACTCCCTCAGGTACCGACAACTATGTTCTCTTTGGTTCGAATACGACCTATGTTTGAACAGCAAGCCCCCAAATTACCTTATAAATTTTGGCATCGCGCCGATCAAGAGGGTACCGACAGCTATGCTCGATGAGCAGGAAGCCCCCAAGTGACCATAATAAGATAAGCCGTAAGGCAGGATACCCATATTTGAACCACGCATCATGGAAGCAAGTTTCTCTTTGGCAACCTTTAATTTTCCTGAGAACTAGAATCTTGCGAGAGATTAATTCTTTTTGAACCGGAACTTTAAACTGGATTTGAAAGCTTCAAAACTTTGTGGGATACGGATTGTCCTTGAGCCGGACGTTTGAACCAGATTTGAGAGCTTAAACGTTTTGTAAGAGATAAATTTACCTTGAGCTGGATGTTTGAACCGGATTTGAGATCTTAAAAGCTTTGCGGGAGACAGATGTCTCTTGAACCAGATTTTAAACCGGAATCTCTATTTTGAACCGACAATCTTCTGACGGCCTTTAAATTTTCATCAATATGGCGGTGTCTTCTAGAACTGGGTTATCATTCCCTCCAATGACCTGGAATTCCCGAGTCATGTCATTGTAGCCCCCGAGTCTTAAGACTACTCGAGGGGTTGGCTTGAGACTCCCGATATTTGACTGTGATATAATCCGGTATGAGTCATTCAACATCTCAGTGATATAACTTGTCCTGCACTGGAGAACTTGCAAACTAGAGTAATTGCTCTTGTAAAGAAAGCAATATATAATATAAAATATATTGGATGGATTTCACCTGATGCGTCAGGTCAGTAATTATCACCGCGGAGTTGACGATCACCATGGTGAAGCTGAAATCAATCATGGCCGAGTCGGCCGCGGGAGCAGACAGATGAGTCGGCCGCGGTGTTGTAAGCCGGTGCGGACGCGTGAACCGGCCACGAGAGCGGACGGGCGAGTCGTCCGTGGCGTTGTAAGGTGGCGTGGACGGGCAAGTCGACCAACGTGTTGATGCAAAATGGACCGCACCACACATGTCCGTGAAGCTGTGCGGCACAGCCGAACGTGCATCCACGGTATAATGGCATAAACAATTGTCCTGTGTAACAATGTTACAGGGCAGAGTAATTGTTCTTTGACAAAAAACAATAAGTGTTTAATAAGATAAGTTCAGATAGATATCACCCGATGTTTGTGAATAACAGATGATCTGTATGCCGCGTCAGAGTCGGCTCAATATAATCTCGACGGTTCAGGCAGACCGGTGACTCCTGGCGGCTCAACACAGCAGAGGCGGCTCAACGCGGCTTAATAAACACTAGTCCAAAAGTGATGTTGGCACGCGCGTTATGCGGCACTTTTGTAATGAATAATGGTCCTGCGAAAAAACATCACAGACCAACGTAATTGTTCTCAAACGATTTAACATGCTGATAAAATATAGAAGAAATATATCACCTGGTATTTTTTGTTGGACGGATGGGTTGGCCGCGGCGTTGTAAGCCGGTGCGGACGGGTGGGTCGGCAGCGGTGTTGAAAAAACGTCAACAGACACGGGTGAACCGGCCGCGGGCACGGACGACGAGTCAGTCCCGTGTGTTGATGAAGGGGGCGGCGACTTGCTCAAGTATCCGTCCAGTAGTATGGCACGGACAAGCCCTAGTGCAATAATATTGGTGTGCGCCCCTTTGCGACACCTTTGTAAAAAATAATGGTTCTGCGAAAAAATACCAGAGCCTAGAGTAATTGTTCTTCGAAACAAATATTTGTGCTTAATAAAATATATAGGAAGGGTAGCACCTCGAAGTATCATGTAGTGATGGCGGGCCGGCTTGCAACGGACACGCGTCGACTCAGAGCAATGTGGGTCGTGAAACAACGTTGCGGCGGCTTGTGAAGGCAGGGCCGTGGGCCGTGGCCAAAAACACACCGGCTGCTTAGAACGGCACGGCGGCTCCGCGAACAGGTGAAGCGGCGGGTCGACGGCCAAAACCAACTGGGCGGGTCGAGGCGTAGCCGTAAATACAACAGAGACCGAGACCGCGGAGGTGTCCCGGTAGGTGAGTCGCAGCGACAGATGTGAGTCATCACTGAGACTGTGATGATTTGGGGGTAAAACCCGAGGCAGAGTTGGGTCAGCGCGGCAGTTGGCGAAGCGCTCTAACGCAACCTACAGGCGAGGCACTAGCAGAAGCCGGCTTGAAGACGGAGCGGCCGCTTGCCAACGGAGACCGGCTCAAGCGGAAAACAGGCCAGCAATGTGCAGTTGCGACAGTAGAGTCCGGGTCGTAGTTGACTTGGCTTTCTAACTCTCGTCCGATCAAGTGTCCAAACCGGTATAGTAGCTATCGTCTTCTTTTCCTTCTTTTTGATTTCCACGTTGAGTGGATGTACTTGGCTTGGAGGACGTGCGTGTGTACACTGCTTGCCTGTACTAGTATGCATGCTTGGGACTTTGGACGTATACGTGCCCCTATTAAAAGACTTGCATTGACTTGCTTGACTCCTCTCCTTATGCTGCCTTTTGGACGATATGCAGGCATAATTTTCCAATTATTCTGCATTTGTCGGCTTTGGTACTTGGCTGATCAGTGTTACATGTTCCAATCAGAAACATAAGTCGCCGGATTTGTTTTTAACTCTGCGGAAAAAATTCCTATTGCCTCCATGACAGAAAACGATCCGACGAAACGCATGTGACTGCTGTTGTTTGACTCGTGCGTCCGTAACAGAGACCCGCTGAATTGATGAATTTTCAAACCGGCTCCTTCTCATCCGGAAACTTGCAAACTTCTCGAAATCCTAGATGAGATCCCTTCAAAAACTCAACACCATCATGCGCAGGCCCTACGGTGGGCGTCAACTGTCGTGGAATTGTCATGGCAGATGTCCTAGTGTGAGGACTTAGTCGTGAGGCCAATGCATCTTTGTAGTGGCTTGAGACGAGTTGAGCGGAATCAAGAGACCCAACACAAGACAAGGATTTAGACAGCTTCGGGCCTCGGGAAATATCGTCCGGTAATAGCCCTACATGCTGTTTGTGGCTAGATCTTATTATACTCATGAGAGAGTCGCTGCATAAGCCGGCTCCCCCTTTGCGTCTAGCCCTAGAGATTGTTTCTTCTTGCTTGTACATCTTGGGGAGCCCTGCCCCTCCTTATATAAGTTAGAGGGGCGGGTTACATGTGGAGTCATAGTCAGATTAGAAGTAACTTATTCTCTATTACAAGTCGGATACAAGTACGGGTCTCGCTTCCTTGTAAAGGAAATATTCCTCATGCCTTCCGTCTTAAGCCGGCCCACAATAACATGAGCAGGCCTACTGTGCCTTGGGCGTTTGTCATCCGTCTGACCCGCCGTCGGGGCCATCATTAAGTCGCCAGGCTCGTGAGTCGTCACACCAGTGAACCGCCAGACCTGTGAGTCGCCAATCCACCGGCGGGTGACGATGAAGCGCCAAGTCTGGCCGGGTCATACCACGGGGTATATCCCCGACAGGCCCCTCCTAGGCCGGTCTTACCTGGTAGCTATATTCCCAACATTAGGCCCCAGGTTGACTTTGAACTTTGTTCTTTGTCAATCTTCAATACTTAAATGAAATCCATCTTCCTCTCTTTGTGGAAATTTTGTAACCCGCCATGACGTCATCGTATGAAAACTAGAAAAACTGCTCTGACGTCATCCTCAATGGATCTTTATCATTTAATGTCTTCCAAGAATCGAGGCGTCCATTTAGTTGTATAATCATTATTCGGGTCTTCCTCGAATTTCGCGCCCGCCTTTTTTGCTTATCCCCTTATAAATAGGCATGCCCCAGTCTTTCTCATTCTTCTCTCTCTTCGTCTTCTTCCTCTCGCAACCCTACCGCTGCTCGAGCTCCGCCACCATCGCAGAGCACCTCGTCTCCGTCGACCTTGGCCGCTGCATCAACTTGAATCGGTCCAGAGAACGGCGGCGACCTCCGCAGAAGATCCGTGGTTGTAAGTGTTCACCTTCCTGCTCCTCAGATCCGCATTAGGATTTCTAGGTTTCTGCATATTCTTCATAGTTCATCACGGTTTCTTTGTAGTTCTTCCACTGTGGCTTCTTCTTGATCCAAAAAGAACATATATTCGTGCGGTAGTTGTTTTGTGCCCATTCTCGATACCAACAGATCCCTTTCTCTGGTTCAAAGGCCTCATTAGAACTCATGAACTCATCTGTGCTAGATTTTTAGGTCTAGAATATTTTCCATTTGGAATGACCCTTTGATCCAGAATAATATCAAGAAATTAGGAAACTTGTTTGCCTCAATACTTAGCCAATTCTGTTTCTGGTTTCCTTCAAATATTTGTAGTCATGGCGGCTTATTGCGCCGGCTCACTTTTCTTATATGATATTAGCCCTTACTTAAGCCGCCATTACTCATTTGCACCATCATCATTTAACTTCACCATTGAATTGAACCGGCACGTTACTTTCTTTTCAGTTCGTCTTTTGATCATCATGCCGTCAAAAGCACCAACTGTCTGCAACTGGGTCCCCTCCACAGTAACTGAGGATAACTTGAAGGAATTCTTCACCATAGGATTTTTGCCAGGGAAGAATGTCATGTCTTACCATGCACCTGACCCGGACGAGGAACAGCCTAATCCAAAAGACGGTGAAGTTATTGTCTTCTCTGACCACATGAAACGGGGTTTTCACCACCCGGCTCAAAGTTCTTCAGAGACGTTCTTCATTTTTTCAAACTCCACCCTCAAGATCTTGGTCCCAATTCCATATCCAATATCTGCAACTTCCAAGTTTTCTGTGAGGTGTATCTTCAAGAAGAGCCGACTGTGGAACTCTTCAGAGAGTATTTTTATTTGAACCGCCAGAACGAGTGTACTAATGGCCCTAGCTTGGAACTTGGTGGGATCTCGATTCAGCGCCGACAGGGCGCCTTCTTTCCCCTAATAGTCTTACCGAGTCATATCAAGGATTGGAACCAGACCTGGTTCTATTGCCAAGATACATCTGTTGGGGAACGTAGCAGAAAACAAAAGTTTTCCTACGGTTTCACCAAGATCCATCTAAGAGTTCATCTAGCAATGAGTGATTATATGCATCTACGTACCTTGTAGATCGCGAGCGGAAGCGTTCAAAGAACGGGGATGAGGTAGTCGAACACGACGTCATCCAAATCACCGAAGATCCTAGCACCGAACGGACGGCACCTCCGCGTTCAACACACGTACGGTCAGCGTAACGTCTCCTTCTTCTTAATCCAGCAAGAGGGAAGGAGAGGTTGAGGAAGATGGCTCCAGCAACAGCACGACGGCGTGGTGATGGTGAAGCTGCAGTACTCCGTCAGGGCTTCGCCAAGCACTATGGAGGAGGAGGAGGTGTTGGAGAGGGAGAAGGAGGCAACCAAAGGCATGGATGAAGAGCCCTCCTTGCCCCACTATATATAGGAGGGCCAAGGGGGGGGGCGCCGGCCCTAGGAGATCCAATCTCCTAGGGGGGTGCGGCCAAGGGGGAGGAATCCTTCCTCCCCAAGGCACCTAGGAGGTGCCTTCCCCTCCTAGGACTCTTCCTCCTTGAAACCCTAGGAGCATGGGCCTCTTGGGGCAGGTGCCCTTGGCCCATGTAGGCCAAGGCGCACCCCCTACAGCCCATGTGGCCCCCCGGGACAGGTGGCCCCACCCGGTGGACCCCCGGGACCCTTTCGGTGGTCCCGGTACAATACCGATGACCACGAAACTTGTCCCGATGGCCGAAACAGGACTTCCCATATATAAATCTTTACCTCCGGACCATTCCGGAACTCCTCGTGATGTCCGGAATCTTATCCGGGACTCCGAACAACATTCGGGTTACTGCATATACATATCCCTACAACCCTAGCGTCATCGCACCTTAAGTGTGTAGACCCTACGGGTTCGGGAGACATGTAGACATGACCGTGATCGCTCTCCGGTCAATAACCAATAGCGGGATCTGGATACCCATGTTGGCTCCCACATGCTCCTCGATGATCTCATCGGATGAACCACGATGTCGAGGATTCAAGCAACCCCGTATACAATTCCCTTTGTCAATCGACATGTTACTTGCCTGAGATTTGATCGTCGGTATCCCAATACCTCGTTCAATCTCGTTACCGGCAAGTCACTTTACTCGTACCGTAATGCATGATCCCATGACCAGACACTTGGTCACTTTGAGCTCATTATGATGATGCATTACCGAGTGGGCCCAGTGATACCTCTCTGTCATACGGAGTGACAAATCCCAGTCTTGATCCATGTCAACCCAACAGACACTTTCGGAGATACCCGTAGTATACCTTTATAGTCACCCAGTTATGTTATGACGTTTGGTATACCCAAAGCACTCCTACGGTATCCGGGAGTTAGACGATCTCATGGTCTAAGGAAAAAATACTTGACATTGGAAAACTCTAGCAAACGAACTATACGATCTTGTGCTATGTTTAGGATTGGGTCTTGTCCATCACATCATTCTCCTAATGATGTGATCTCGTTATCAATGACATCTAATGTCCATAGTCAGGAAACCATGACTATCTGTTGATCAACGAGCTAGTCAACTAGAGGCTTACTAGGGACATGTTGGTGTCTGTTATTCACACATGTATTATGATTTCCGGATAACACAATTATAGCATGAATAAAGACAATTATCATGAACAAGGAAATATAATAATAATGCTTTTATTATTGCCTCTAGGGCATATTTCCAACAGTCTCCCACTTGCACTAGAGTCAATAATCTAGTTACATTGTGATGAATCGAACACCCATGGAATTCTGGTGTTGATCATGTTTTGCTCAAGGGAGAGGTTTAGTCAACGGATCCGCTACATTCAGGTCCGTATGTACTTTACAAATCTCTATGTCTCCATCTTGAACATTTTCACGAATGGAGTTGAAGCGACGCTTGATGTGCCTTGTCTTCTTGTGAAACCTGGGCTCCTTGGCAAGTGCAATAGCTCCAGTGTTGTCACAAAAGAGTTTGATTGGCCCCGACGCATTGGGTATGACTCCTAGGTCAGTGATGAACTCCTTCACCCATATTGCTTCATGTGCTGCCTCCGAGGCTGCCATGTACTCCGCTTCACATGTAGATCCCGCCACGGCGCTCTGCTTGCAACTGCACCAGCTTACTGCCCCACCATTCAAAATATACACGTATCCGGTTTGTGACTTAGAGTCATCCAGATCTATGTCGAAGCTAGCGTCGACGTAACCCTTTACGACGAGCTCTTCGTCACCTCCATAAACGAGAAACATTTCCTTAGTCCTTTTCAGGTACTTCAGGATATTCTTGACCGCTGTCTAGTGTTCCTTGCCGGGATTACTTTGGTACCTTCCTACCAAACTTACGGCAAGGTTTACATCAGGTCTGGTACACAACATGGCATACATAATAGAACCTATGGCCAAGGCATAGGGGATGACACTCATCTCTTCTATATCTTCTGCCATGGTCGGACATTGAGCTGAGCTCAATTTCACACCTTGTAACACAGGCAAGAACCCCTTCTTAGATTGATCCATATTGAACTTCTTCAATATCTTATCAAGGTATGTGCTTTGTGAAAGACCTATGAGGCGTCTTGATCTATCTCTATAGATCTTGATGCCTAATATATAAGCAGCTTCTCCAAGGTCCTTCATTGAAAAACTCTTATTCAAATAGGCCTTGATGCTGTCCAAGAGTTCTATATCATTTCCCATCAAAAGTATGTCATCTACATATAGTATGAGAAATGCTACAGAGCTCCCACTCACTTTCTTGTAAACGCAGGCTTCTCCATAAGTCTGCGTAAACCCAAACGCTTTGATCATCTCATCAAAGCGAATGTTCCAACTCCGTGATGCTTGCACCAGCCCATAAATCGAGCGTTGGAGCTTGCAAACCTTGTTAGCATTCTTAGGATCGACAAAACCTTCCGGCTGCATCATATACAATTCTTCCTTAAGGAAACCATTAAGGAATGCCGTTTTGACGTCCATTTGCCAAATTTCATAATCATAAAATGCGGCAATTGCTAACATGATTCGGACGGACTTCAGCTTCGCTACCGGTGAGAAAGTCTCATCGTAGTCAACCCCTTGAACTTGTCGATAACCCTTAGCGACAAGCCGAGCTTTATAGATGGTCACATTACCATCCGCGTCTGTCTTCTTCTTAAAGATCCATTTATTTTCTATGGCTCGCCGCTCAACGGGCAAGTCAGTCAAAGTCCATACTTCGTTTTCATACATGGATCCTATCTCGGATTTCATGGCTTCTAGCCATTTGTCGGAATCCGGGCCCGCCATCGCTTCTTCATAGTTCGAAGGTTCACCGTTGTCTAACAACATGATTTCCAAGACAGGGTTGCCGTACCACTCTGGTGCGGAACGTGTCCTTGTGGACCTTCGAATTTCAATAGGAGCTTGATCAGAAGTATCTTAATCATCATCAATAACTTCCTCTCTAGTTGGTGCAGGCACCTCAGGAACATTTTCTTGAGTTGCGCCATTTTCCGGTTCAAGAGGTAATACTTCATCAAGTTCTACTTTCCTCCCACTTACTTCTTTCGAGAGAAACTCTTTCTCTAGAAAGAATCCATTCTTGGCAACAAAGATCTTGCCTTCAGATCTAAGGTAGAAGGTATACCCAACAGTTTCTTCAGGGTATCCTATGAAGACGCATTTTTCCGACTTGGGTTCGAGCTTTTCAGGTTGAAGTTTCTTGACATAAACATCGCATCCTCAAACTTTCAGAAACGACAGCTTAGGTTTCTTCCCAAACCATAATTCAAACGGTGTCGTCTCAACGGATTTCGACGGAGCCCTATTTAAAGTGAATGCGGCAGTCTCTAAAGCATAGCCCCAAAAAGATAGCGGTAAATCGGTAAGAGACATCATAGATCGTACCATATCTAATAGAGTGCGATTACGACGTTCGGACACACCATTACGCTGAGGTGTTCCAGGCGGTGTGAGTTGTGAAACTATTCCACATTTTCTTAAGTGTGTGCCAAATTCGTGACTCAAGTATTCTCCTCCACGATCTGATCGTAGAAACTTGATTTTCCTGTCACGTTGATTCTCAACCTCACTCTGAAATTCCTTGAACTTTTCAAAGGTTTCAGACTTGTGTTTCATTAAGTAGATATACCCATATCTACTCAAATCATCAGTGAGGGTGAGAACATAACGATAGCCACCGCGAGCCTCAACACTCATTGGACCGCACACATCAGTATGTATGATTTCCAATAAGTTGGTTGCTCGCTCCATTGTTCCTGAGAACAGAGTCTTGGTCATCTTACCCATGAGGCATGGTTCGCACATGTCAAATGATTCGTAATCAAGAGACTCTAAAAGTCCATCTGCATGGAGCTTCTTCATGCGTTTGACACCTATGTGACCAAGGCGGCAGTGCCACAAGTATGTGGGACTGTCATTATCAACTTTACATCTTTTGGTACTCACACTATGAATATGTGTAGCATTACGCTCGAGATTCATTAAGAATAAACCATTCACCATAGGAGCATGACCATAAAACATATCTCTCATATAAATAGAACAACCATTATTCTCGGATTTAAATGAGTAGCCATCTCGAATTAAACGAGATCCCGATACAATGTTCATGCTCAAAGCTGGCACTAAATAACAATTATTAAGGTTTAAAACTAATCCCGAAGGTAAATATAGAGGTAGCGTGCCGACGGCGATCACATTGACCTTGGAACCATTCCCACGCGCATCGTCACCTTGTCCTTTGCCAGTCTCCGCTTATTCCGCTGCCCCTGCTTTGAGTTACAAATGTGAGCAACTGCACCGGTATCAAATACCCAGGAGCTACTACGGGTACTAGTAAGGTACACATCAATTACATGTATATCATATATACCTTTTTTTTGCCGGCCTTCTTGTCCACTAAGTATTTGGGGCAGTTCCGCTTCAAGTGACCACTTCCCTTGCAATAAAAGCACTCAGTCTCGGGCTTGGGTCCATTCTTTGGCTTCTTCCCGGCAGCTTGCTTGCCGGGCGCGGCAACTCCCTTGCCGTCCTTCTTGAAGTTCTTTTTACCTTTGCCCTTCTTGAACTTAGTGGTTTTATTGACCATCAACACTTGATGTTCCTTCTTGACTTCTACCTCTGCTGATTTCAGCATAGCGAATACTTCAGGAATGGTCTTTTCCATCCCCTGCATATTGAAGTTCATCACAAAGCTCTTGTAGCTCGGTGGAAGCGACTGGAGGATTCTGTCAATGACCGCATCATCCGGGAGATTAACTCCCAGCTGAGTTAAGTGGTTATGTAACCCAGACATAGTGAGTATGTGCTCACTGACAGAACTATTTTCCTCCATCTTACAGCTGAAGAATTTGTCGGAGACTTCATATCTCTTGACCCGGGCATGAGCTTGGAAAACCATTTTCAGCTCTTCAAACATCTCATATGCTCCATGTCTCTCAAAACGCTTTTGGAGCCCCGGCTCTAGGCTGTAAAGCATGCCACACTGAACGAGGGAGTAGTCATCGGTACGTGCCTGCCAAGCGTTCATAACGTCTTGTTCTGCAGGGAGAACAGGTGCGTCACCCAGCGGTGCTTGTAGGACATAATCTTTCTTGGCAGCTATGAGGATGATCCTCAGGTTCCGGACCCAGTCCGTATAGTTGCTGCCATCGTCTTTCAGCTTGGTTTTCTCTAGGAACGCGTTGAAGGTGAGGACTATGTTGGCCATTTGATCTACAAGACATATTGTAAAGATTTTAGACTAAGTTCATGATAATTAAGTTCATCTAATCAAATTATTCAATGAACTCCCACTTAGATAGACATCCCTCTTCTAGTCATCTAAGTATAACATGATCCGAGTCAACTAGATCGTGTCCGATCATCACGTGAGACGGACTAGTCAACGTCGGTGAACATCTTCATGTTGATCGTATCTTCTATACGACTCATGCTCGACCTTTCGGTCTTCCGTGTTCCTAGGCCATGTCTATACACATGCTAGGCTCGTCAAGTCAACCTAAGTGTTTGCATGTGTAAATCTCTCTTACACCCGTTGTATGTGAACGTTTTGAATCAAACACCCGATCATCACGTGGTGCATTGAAACAACAAACTGTCGCAACGGTGCACAGTTAGGGGGAACACTTTCTTGAAATTATTATGAGGGATCATCTTATTTACTACCGTTGTTCTAAGTAAACAAGATGCAAAACATGATAAACATCAAATGCAATCAAATAATAATAGTGACATGATATGGCCAATATCACATAGCTCCTTTGATCTCCATCTTGGGGCTCCATGATCATCTTGTCACCGGCTTGACACCATGATCTCCATCATCATGATCCCCATCATCGTGTCTCCATGAAGTTGCTCGCCAACTATTACTTCTACTACTATGGCTAACGCGTTTAGCAATAAAGTAAAATAATTTACATGGCGTTTCTCAATGACACGCAGGTCATACAAAAAATAAAGACAACTCCTATGGCTCCTGCCGGTTGTCATACTCATCGACATGCAAGTCGTGATTCCCATTACAATAGCATGAATATCTCATACATCACATATAGATCATTCATCATTCATCACAACTTTGGCCATATCATATCACAAAGCACTTGCTGCAAAAACAAGTTAGACGTCCTCTAATTGTTGTTGCATGTTTTACGTGGCTGAAGTAGGGTTCTAGCAAGAACGTTTTCTTACCTACGTGAAACCACAACGTGATTTGTCAACTTCTATTTACCCTTCATAAGGACCCTTTTCATCGAATCCGCTCCAACTAAAGTAGGAGAGACAAACACCCGCCAGCCACCTTATGCAACTAGTGCATGTTAGTCGGTGGAACCGGTCTCACGTAAGCGTACGTGTAAGGTTGGTCCGGGCCGCTTCATCCCACAATACCGTTGAAGCAAGATAAGACTAGTAGCGGCAAGAAAGTTGACAACATCTACGCCCACAACAAATTGTGTTCTACTCGCGCAAGGAGAACTATGCACAGACCTAGCTCATGATGCCACCGTTGGGGAACATAGCAGAAAACAAAAATTTTCCTACGGTTTCACCAAGATCCATCTAGGAGTTCATCTAGCAACGAGTGATTAGATGCATCTAAGTACCTTGTAGATCGCGAGCGGAAGCGTTCAAAGAACGGGGATGAGGTAGTCGAACACGACGTGATCCAAATCACCGGAGATCCTAGCACCGAACGGACGGCACCTCCGCATTCAACACACGTACGGCCAGCGTAACGTCTCCTTCTTATTGATCCAGCAAGAGGGAAGGAGAGGTTGAGGAATATGGCTCCAGCAGCAGCACGACGGCGTGGTGATGGTGAAGCTGCAGTACTCCGTCAGGGCTTCGCCAAGCACTATGGAGGAGGAGGAGGTGTTGGAGAGGGAGAAGGAGGCAACCAAAGGCATGGATGAAGAGCCCTCCTTGCCCCACTATATATAGGAGGGCCAAGGGGGGGGGCGCCGACCCTAGGAGATCCAATCTCCTAGGGGGGTGCGGCCAAGGGGGAGGAATACTTCCTCCCCAAGGCACCTAGGAGGTGCCTTCCCCTCCTAGGACTCTTCCTCCTTGAAACCCTAGGCGCATGGGCCTCTTGGGGCAGGTTCCCTTGGCCCATGTAGGCCAAGGCGCACCCCCTACAGCCCATGTGGCCCCCCGGGACAGGTGGCCCCACCTGGTGGACCCCCGGGACCCTTCCGGTGGTCCCGGTACAATACCGATGACCCCGAAACTTGTCCCGATGGCCGAAACAGGACTTCCCATATATAAATCTTTACCTCCGGACCATTCCCGAACTCCTCGTGACGTCCGGGATCTTATCCGGGACTCCGAACAACATTCGGGTTACTGCATATACATATCCCTACAACCCTAGCATCATCGCACCTTAAGTGTGTAGACCCTACGGGTTCGGGAGACATGTAGACATGACCGTGATCGCTCTCCGGTCAATAACCAACAGCGGGATCTGGATACCCATGTTGGCTCCCACATGCTCCTCGATGATCTCATCGGATGAACCACGATGTCGAGGATTCAAGCAACCCCGTATACAATTCCCTTTGTCAATCGATATGTTACTTGCCCGAGATTCGATCGTCGGTATCCCAATACCTCGTTCAATCTCGTTACCGGCAAGTCACTTTACTCGTACCGTAATGCATGATCTCGTGACCAGACACTTAGTCACTTTGAGCTCATTATGATGATGCATTACCGAGTGGGCCCAGTGATACCTCTCCGTCATATGGAGTGACAAATCCCAGTCTTGATCCATGTCAACCCAACAGACACTTTCGGAGATACCTGTAGTATACCTTTATAGTCACCCAGTTACGTTGTGACGTTTGGTATACCCAAAGCACTCCTACGGTATCCGGGAGTTACACGATCTCATGGTCTAAGGAAAAAATACTTGACATTGGAAAACTCTAGCAAACGAACTATACGATCTTGTGCTATGTTTAGGATTGGGTCTTGTCCATCACATCATTCTCCTAATGATGTGATCTCGTTATCAATGACATCTAATGTCCATAGTCAGGAAACCATGACTATCTGTTGATCAACGAGCTAGTCAACTAGAGGCTTACTAGGGACATGTTGGTGTCTGTTATTCACACATGTATTATGATTTCCGGATAACACAATTATAGCATGAATAAAGACAATTATCATGAACAAGGAAATATAATAATAATGCTTTTATCATTGCCTCTAGGGCATATTTCCAACAACATCTTCAGCCAATAAAAAACCACTGCCGGGTTACCGCTCGGAGCGTCTGGACTCCAAGTTTGTGCTCCCTGATAAGCTCACTGCTGCTGAACGCAAGAAGCTTATTCCATCTATAAAAAGGATTAATGCCTTATTGGGGAATGGCTTAAACAGAGTTGACTTGACCCGTTGCTGGGTCTCGTGGCGGGTCATCCCTCTAAGCCGCCGATCCAAATTGATGTATGACTATGGCGGAGGCCCAGATGACTCTCTTTGTCACAACTCCGTTCAACTAACTGAAGAAGATATTCTTTCAATGTCAACCCTTCTGGTGAACGGCAAATATGAAGACTGCAGTAAAGTCGGGTTAAACCCCTTCTGCAAACTTAACCCGGCACTAGAGGTAAAGAACCCCTGACCTCTTTCTCTTTGTATTTTCCTCAGTAGTTTTAAATACTTGTCTGACCTTTTATCTTATTTACATGCCAAATCTGACTTTTGGAAAGCCAAGTATGACCACGAAGACGCCAAGAAGGCCAGAGCAGCCGCCATAGCCGCCAAGAAGACGACCCGGAGGTCCAAGAAGAAAAAGAGCACTGCTGAGGACCTGTTGAAGCTTGACGATGATTCTGAGTCGGAGGTAACCCTTGACTCCCTTGGCCAGTTTTTTAATAACCTTATTGACACTGACTATTTCCAGGACGACACGGGGGCTAGTCAGGCCGTAGAAGAAGAGGTAACTATTTCCTCCGACTCAGCCCATTTGCCAAGACAGAAACTTCGACTGGTAACCCGGAAAGTAAGGTTTTCGCACCCGTTAGCTTATTTGGACCCTCATTTTATTTTGAAAAAGCAGCAACATGAGAGCCGCCGTCAGGCCCAGAAGGATGGTGAACCGCCTTCCATTGTACAACAAACTCCTCGGAAATGCAAGAATGAGGTCTCTTTTATCTTCATATTTTGCTTTCATTAATGAGTCTATTCTCTTGTATTACTGACGTTATTTTACCTTTTGCAGGAGGTTTCTCGCTCTTTTGGCGACTCATCGCAGACTCAATTTCCGGCTTTCAAGACTGCCCCTGGGTAAGGAAAAAATCATCTTTCCTCTACGTCTTTCAAACTACATCAGTGTACTAACTGTCTCATAAAATCTTTCTTAGTGGTCAAGCCAAGTCCAAGAAGGCCAAAGTGGTTAAACCGGCGGAAGACCCGTCAATTCTTGCACCTGAACCGGCCATGCCAACTTCTCCCCCTCGGTCTGAAGCACCAGAAGACCCAGCTGTTGATACTCAATTAGACCCTCCTGAGTCGTCACCTGATGATATTGTTGTTAACCCCTCAACTGCCAGACCATCCAGTTCAGCTAACCCGCCATCATCTTCTAATCATGACATTCTGATCACTGGTAGCCGTTTTGTTGAGCCGGGGACTCATACCGTGTTAGCTCGACACACTACTAAACAAGAAGCCTTGGAGAGGCAAAAAGTGCGTTTTGATATCGCTCACTGCACTCATCTGAATGCTAGTGACATATTGTCCGGCTATCTCAGCCATGTTCATTCCAGCCGTGAGTCAGAAGTTGAGATGGTCAAGCATCTGCAGCTGAAATATGAGGTATGTTCTCTGGTTTACTTATAATCTGCCAACCCCCAAGTCTTCAGATGATGAGCCTGAATGATCTGGAGACTTTATCATATAGATTGATACTTTCTCTCTAAATTTTTCAAAAGTCCAACAAAATAGTGTAAACTTCACCTATAGTCCCCAAGGGCCGGCTCAATTTATCATAAATGAACCGGTACTTAACTTCATAACTGTCTTTTACCAGTCCTAATAAATATGGCAATCTGTCTTAATCTTGAGAAACTTTCTGAATATCATGCATTAGCCCCCAAGTGCCAAGTGTTGTTACTTTGTAAGGTACTTGGGACTTAAAATATATAAGAGTCATAAGAAATTGCTTTGGCAAACATTAGCCCCCAAGTGTCAAGTGGTATGGTAGTGCATAGTACTTGAGACTTGAACCTTTATAACTTTTAATTTAAGCCTTGACACACCTGTGTATGTTTTGTAGAATGCCCTATCTGAATTGGGCTCCCAATTAACTGATGCAAAGACCCGGCTGGCGGATCAAGAGGCAGAAATCAAGTCTGCTGATTCTAAACTTCAATTGAGTCTTTCTGAGACAGAAAAATTGAAGACCAGTTTGACAGCAAAGAAGAAATCCTGGGCCGAAGAAAAGACACTGCTGATACAACGTGCTGAAAAAGCTGAAGCGGCTCTTGAAGAGGTTACCACGGAACTTACCGGCTTGAAGAACCGGGTGTCTCAAATGGTCTCCGCCATCTTTGGTAAGTCATCTGTGTTAATCACTTATGCCTTCTTTTGACCCGGAATGCAAACCGTTTGCTGACTCTTTGTTTAAAAAACATTCGCAGGTCCACGAAGCAAAAACCTGAGCCAAGAGAGTGTGACCAAACTGAAGGCGGTTTACACCTTAGTGGAGCAGTTGTATACTGGCACTCAACGAGCACTTTCTGCTATCTCTGCTGCCAACCAAGGGCCCAATCGGCTGAGCGACGTCTTGAAGAAATTGTCAATCTTACCCACCAGGTTTCAAGAGGTCAAACGATCCTGCGCCAGAGCCGGAGCCCTGACTGCCCTGAGCCGCTCCAAAGCCTGGGTGCTAGATCTAGACCCGGCGGATGTAGCTATTTCAGCATGATGACTTCATTGCCTGCGTGAGGGGAGTTCGACCTCAAGCCACCATTCTTGGAGATGAGACCAACATTGATAAATATCAACCGTGTTTTGATTTGGAGAATAAGAAGATGGCGACTCCCTCTTATAAAGTTACAGATCTTATCCCGCCGGTTCGCCAACATACATTTGCCCCAGAGATTGACCCGGTCGGCTTGATTGATGATGAAACTGAGTTCATTACCCTGAACGGCTTTGACTGGTCTAACTCCGGCTTTCAACCAATGGAGAGAGATGAACCGACTAGGTAGGAGTCGTAATCATCTGAACAATCCTGCTTTTAGCTTAGGACATGTCTTAAGAGAGAAAAACAGTAACCTTTTGGGCTCTTAATGCCTTGTAATAGGTTAGTGTAAAAACTGCATATTTTGCCTATGCCATCGTGCATAGGATGCCGTGTGACTCTTTTCTTCGGATGTCAATATATGCGTCACATTTGTGGTTACATCTGCAATGTTTTAACTTTGCTCCTGTAGAAATGAAAGAGCTGGTCTGGCGGTTTATCACCGGACGGGTCAAAAATACCCGGTATATGTCTTTATTTGAACAGATAAATAAGGATGAAAAAACTTGTTCGTAAACAATATTGTCATACCTGTGTTTCTAGACTGCCAGTTTTCATGATCCAGATGATAAGGTTGATGACCCAATCTTTTTTGAGAAGTCAATGCTTCCATACACCGGATGACTATCATGCCTTTGGAAGATTATTGTCAAATAATCAAGCTGGCTTACATAAAAACCATACTGAGAATTTAAATTTGAGGCAATAAAAAACCAGTAAGACAAAAATAGCAGATCGTAGACAATATAAATTTGGGGGTTTCTGATTCGAATACGATCAGTAAACCGGACCAAAGGGGTTAAGCTAAGATTCGAATACGATCATATAGCCCCCAGTGGCTTTGGCCTTGCGCCGATCAAGAGGGTACCGACAACTATGTTCTCGTTGGTTCGAATATGACCTATGTTTGAACAGGAAGCCCCCAAATTACCTTGAGAGGTTTTTAACGACCCTAATTTGAACACGATCCAAGTCGGACCCAAAAGGGGTTAAGCTATGATTCGGATACGATCAAGAAGCCCCCTAGTGAGTTTGGCTTTGAGCCGATCAAGAGGGTTACGATAGCTATGTTCTCTTTGGTTCGAATATGACCTATGTTTTAATAGGAATCCCCCAAATGACCATGAGATTTACAGCTAGATTCGAATAGGATCATAAGCCAGACCAAAAAGGTTAAACTAGATTCAGATATGATCAGCTCCTTAATAGTCATATAAATAGTGAAAATAGTAAAGATATATAATCTTTCAAGAGGAAAAAGGCAGATGTCCTGCTTTATTACTTATCATAATATATAGAACGTCAAAGTATGTACATGATGAGAGCCGGTAGCTCAGGTGTAGTATGGCCGAAGCTGAGCAATGTTCCATGGCCGGCGGATATCCTCCTCCGACTTACGTGAGTCTTTGTGCTCTCGAACGTCAATGAGGTAATATGACCCGTTGTTTAAGTTTTTGCTGACCACAAAGGGTCCTTCCCAAGGCGGGGATAATTTGTGTGCATCAGACAGATCCTGGATGAGTCGAAGCACCAGGTCACCTTCTTGAAAGGTTCTGGACTTAACCCGGCGGTTGTGATAACGGCGCAGGTCCTGTTGATAAATTGTTGATCGAGCTGCCGCCAAGTCTCTCTCCTCATCTAACAAGTCAAGTGCATCCTGTCGGGCATGTTCATTATTAGCTTCAACATAAGCCGCTACGCGAGGCGAGTCATGACGGATGTCACTGGGCAGCACTGCTTCCGCCCCATAAACCATGAAGAAAGGTGTATAACCTGTAGACCTGTTAGGAGTGGTGTTGATATTCCACAGCACCGAGGGTAACTCCTCTACCCAACAACCCGACGTCCGTTGTAAGGGAACCATAATCCGGGGCTTGAGACCTTTTAAGATTTCCTGATTTGCTCTCTCAGCCTGACCATTGGATTGAGGGTGAGCTACGGAAGAAACATCAAGCCGGATATGCTCACATTGACAAAACTCCTCCATAGCACCTTGGGACAAATTAGTGCCATTGTCAGTGATAATGCTGTGTGGAAAACCAAAGCTAAAATTCACCTTTTTCATGAACTGAACCGCCGTGGCTGCATCACACTTACTCACTGGCTCTGCCTGAGCCCACTTTGTGAATTTGTCAACTGCCACTAAAAGATGTGTATTTTTGTCCTTAGACCTTTTGAAAGGTCCAACCATGTCAAGCCCCCAGACTGCAAACGGCCAAGTGATTGGAATCATCCGCATCTCTTGAGCTGGCACATGCGCTCGTCGTGCAAATTTTTGACATCCATCACACCTACTGACCAGATCCTCTGCATCAGCCTGAGCCGTTAACCAGTAAAAACCATGATGAAAAGCTTTGGCCACAAGAGACTTTGACCCGGCGTGATGACCACAATCCCCTTCATGGATCTCACAAAGTATTTCTTGACCTTCTTTAGGAGAAACACAACGCTGAAACGCTCCAGTGACGCTGCGATGATACAACTCTCCGTCAAGAATCGTCATTGACTTGGACCATCGGGTTATATGTCGGGTCAGGGTCTCGTGCTCTGGCAACTCGCCCCGGGTCATGTAAGCGAAGAACGGTACTGTCCAATATGGAATGACGTGAAGAGCTGCCATCAACTGTGCCTCCGGGTCAGCAACAGCCAAATCTTCCTCTGTAGGTAACTTAACAGACGGGGTATGCAAAACATCTAAAAAGGTGTTAGGTGGCACCGGCTTACACTGAGATTCCAACCGGCTTAAGGCATCGGTTGCTTCATTCTTTCTATGGTCAATGTGAGGGAGTCCTGGATTAGGGGGTCTCCGGACAGCCGGACTATATCCTTTGGCCGGACTGTTGGACCATGAAGATACAAGATTGAAGACTTCGTCCCGTGTCCGGATGGGACTCTCCTTGGCGTGGAAGGCAAGCTTGGAAATACGGATATGTAGATCTCCTTCCTTGTAACCGACTCTGTGTAACCCTATCCCCCTCCGGTGTCTATATAAACTGGAGGGTTTAGTCCATAGGACAAGAACAATCAGACCATAGGCTAGCTTCTAGGGTTTAGCCACTACGATCTCGTGGTAGATCAACTATTGTAATACTCATATCATCAAGATCAATCAAGCAGGAAGTAGGGTATTACCTCCATCGAGAGGGCCCAAACCTGGGTAAATATCGTGTCCCCCGCCTCCTGTTACCATCTGCCTTAGACGCACAGTTCGGGACCCCTACCCGAGATCCGCCGGTTTTGACACCGACATTGGTGCTTTCATTGAGAGTTCCACTGTGCCATCACCGTCAGGCTTGATGGCTCCTTCAATCATAGGTAACGATGCGGTCCAGGGTGAGGTTTTCCTCCCCGGACAGATCTTCATATTCGGTGGCTTCGCACTGCGGGCCAACTCGCTTGGCCATCTGGAGCAGATTGAGAGCTATGCCCCTGGCCATCAGGTCAGGTTCGGAAACTTAAACTACACTGCCGACATCCGCAAAGACTTGATCTTCAACAGATTCGAGCCCATGTCAGGTGCGCCGCACGATCACGACGAGCATGATTTAGCTCTGCCGTCGGACAGTGTTCGGGAGATCACACCTGCAACTATTTCGGCCTTCAATCCGGAGCAAATTGCGCCATCCGAGGACGGGTGGATAGACCCCGCCATGGAGGCCGCACTCTCAGTGGCAATAGAGCCGGATATAGACTTCACCCCTTATGAGAGCCTTGTTGCTGAACCACTGGATTCGTCTCCGATCCGCCTACGTCCATGCCTATCGAATCCGATTGGGCGCCGATCATGGAGTTCACCTCCACGGATATCTTTCAGCACTCACCTTTTGGCGACGTGCTAAATTCATTAAGGTCTCTCTCCTTGTCAGGAGAACCTTGGCCGAACTATGTCCGGCTAGAATGGGATGCGGACAACGAAGAAATTCGCTCCCCACCCACCACCCACTTAGTAGCCACTATCAACGATTTAATCGACATGCTCAACTTCGACTCCGAAGACATCGACGGTATGGACGACGATGCGGGAGACGAACAGGAACCACCGCCCACAGGGCGCTGGACCGCCACCTCATCATATGATATATACATGGTCGATACCCCCAAAGAAGACAATGGCGACGAGACAATGGGGGATGACCCCTCCAAGAAGCAACCCAAGCGCCGACGTCAGCGGCGCCGCTCTAAGTCCCGCCATAGCAAAAGTAGTGATACCGGCACAAGAGACAATAACACTCCGGATAGTGCCAAAGACGACAACAATCCCCTCCAGCACGATTTAGAGCGGGAGAGTGAACAAGCTAGCCCTCCAGAGCGGGCAGCAGATAGAGAATCGGAGGAGGACAATTACATGCCTCTCTCTGAAGACGAGGTGAGCCTTGGCGACGAAGAATTTATCGTGCCTGAGGATCCCGTCAAGCAGGAGCGCTTCAAGCGCCGGCTTATACCCACAACAAATAGCTTGAAGAAAAAGCAACAACAGCTTCAAGCTGATCAAGATTTGCTAGCACATAGATGGACCGAAGTCCTTGCGGCCGAGGAATACGAACTCGAGCGCCCCTCCAAGAGTTACCCAAAGCGCAGGTTGCTACCTCACCTCGAGGACGAAGCATTGAAACCAACATCACCAACGTATGATGCGGCTGACGGGCCACCTCATGGCCGAGACAGAGAGGCATTTCAGCCCGAAGTCCAGCCCGCACCACGCCGCCAATCAAACAAAAATGCCAAGGCTCAGGGCAACACGCGGGGCCTGCGAGACGTATTGGAAAACAAGGCGAAACATGCAAGATCGATCTACAGATCATGGGAGCGCGCACCAACACGCAACGATGATCGTCACGTCGGATACACTAAAAGCAAATCCGGCCGAGCCGAACACAGTAGACAAGACTCGTATGAACCGCGTCGTGATATAGCCCGACATAGAGGCGCCGCACACCCCTTATGCTTCACTGATGAAGTAATGGATCACGAATTCCCAGAAGGGTTTAAACCCATAAACATTGAATCATACGATGGTACTATAGACCCCGCGGTATGGATAGAAGACTTCTTCCTCCACATTCACATGGCCCGCGGGGATGACCTACATGCCATCAAGTATCTCCCACTAAAATTCAAAGGGTCGGCTTGGCATTGGCTCAATAGCTTGCCAGCAAACTCCATCGAAAGTTGGGAGAACCTGGCAGAGGCATTCCTGGACAATTTCCAGGGCACTTATGTGCGATCGCCGGACGCTGACGATTTAAGTCATATAACTCAGCAGCCAGGGGAATTGGCCAGGAAATTCTGGACCCGGTTCCTAACCAAGAAGAACCAAATTGTCGACTGTCCGGATGCAGAGGCCTTAGCAGAATTTAAGCATAATATCTGTGACGAATGGCTCGCCCGGCACCTCGGCCAAGAGAAGCCAAAATCCATGGCAGCCCTCACGACACTTATGACCTGCTTTTGTGCGGGCGAAGATAGCTGGTTGGCTCATAGTACCAATACAGCAAGCAAACCTGACATATCAGAAGCCATGGATAGCAACGGCAAACCACGACGCAACAAACACAAGCGCCGCAATTATTGTGAAAACGCCGAAAATACGGCAGTTAATGTCGGGTTCACGGGCTCAAAGTCCGGTCAGCAGAAAGGGCCACCCAAAAATAAAAATCCGGGTCCATCCAATCTGGACCGCATACTCGATCGCCAATGCCAAATTCATGGCACCCCAGAAACGCCATCCACCCACACCAACAGAGAATGCTGGGTCTTCAAACAAGTCGGCAAGGCAGGCGTCAAAGACGGAGAGGGGTCTCAAAGCGATGATAGCGACGAAGAGCCCAGACACCGAACACAGGAGGGCAAAAGAACCTCCCCCCATATTCAATCGGTGAATGTGGTAAATACCACCCAAATTGCCAACTCGGACCAGATATGCACCCTTAGGGATGGTGACTCAACGGAACTAGCCGTCCCACAATATAAACTAGGGCCAGTCACCTTCAACCGCACGGATTGTCCGGTTAACGCCAATCAGGGCAATCCAGCCGCACTAATCCTCGACCCAATAGTAGATGGGTTCCACCTCACTCGAGTCCTTATGGACGGAGGTAGCAGTTTAAATCTGCTTTACCAGGACACAGTGCGCAAGATGGGCATCGATCATTCGGCGACCAAACCCACTAAAGCCACTTTTAGAGGCATCACACCAGGTATGGAGGTTAGGTGTATAGGCTCCATTGCCCTTGAGGTAATCTTCGGATCACCAGAAAATTACCGTATCAAAGAGTTAATCTTTGAAATCGCCCCTTTCCGCAGTGATTATCAAGCACTGCTCAGATGAACCGCGTTCGCTCGACTCAACGCGGTGCCACATTATGCCTACAGTAAGCTCAAGATGCCCGGTCCACGCGGCGTCATCACGGTTCATGGCAAGGCCGAACCTTCCTTCGGCACCAACAAATACACCACTACCTTAGCAGCAGAAACAACGAGCAGCACCTTGCAGCCGAACCTTGAGTCAACGTCCAGGCTCCCGAACACCGTCAAGGGGCTCCGAACTACTTCGCAGAAGGATACCCCGGCTCGTCCAGAGCTCAACTAAACACTCCGGGGAAGGCCATGACAGGCCGAACTAAGCGGTTCAACCGCCCTCCGGCATGTAAACGTTTCTTATATTTCCTTCGCAGGTTCACCTTTGCACAGACCAGGACGGACTACACGGAGGCAGCTTGAACGCGTTAGGGAATACTTAGACATTCCCCGCAGTGACCGTCCGGCTATATTACGGATCTGCACTCAACTTCTTCCCCCTGGTCACAGCAGGTTCGGCTATCACAACCCCTATTTATCACATTACTTGTACCCATATGCATAGACGTATTATTCAAATACAACATGTGGATTTATATGACGTTTACCTGCTGATTATTTCTTATCAAATCATTTTGTCAAGTGGCATCCGTACACAACAATATGCCTTAAATATGCCAGGGGCTTCGTTTTTCCCGTAACACGGCAATAAAAGTCCGAACACCTTCATGGAATTTTGGCACCCCGAACCTATAGCATTATATGTATCAGCTCCGAATCATGTCTTGGGTTGCCAGGTAGGATCCTAGGGGGATCCTTTCAGGACATTCGGAGCCTATGGGCACCAAGGACATTATATTGGCATTCATGGAAATAAAATGTCCTTGGTGCATAGCTCCGCTGCAAGGTAGGATCCTTTCAGGACACTCTCATAATATAATTCGGGCTTGCGGTGCTCCTTCCCCTCTGGCAGTCCTCCGGTCATCAGCTATTCGGCATCCATCTTCCCCCAGTGCACCTTTGCGTGGGCGAAGGTCATTCGCACTCCTTCTATACAGACCGATCGCTTGATGACGTCAAGTCGAGGGCAAGCGCTTACAAGACGCCTCACGAGCCCGAAGTAGCTGCTTGGAATCGGCTCGGAAGGCCATAGCCGGATAACCATATCTTTCATGGCTAGTTCCGCCGCCTTATGCGGTTCGATCAGCTGTTTCAGTTGATCGGCAAAAGGCACCGGATAACCATATCTTTCATGGCTAGTTCCGCCGCCTTATGCAGTTCGATCAGCTGTTTCAGTTGATCGGCAAAAGAACCCGGATAATTTGGGCCAACTACTGTGACCAGAAGAGCTTATCTGCGGTGTTCCTTTCTTCGGCTCGGTAGAATTGGGCGGCATCTGATATGTGATGTCTACTACACAACCTTCTTCTTGTAGACATTGTTGGGCCTCCAAGTGCAGAGGTTTGTAGGACAGTAGAAAATTTCCCTCAAGTGGATGACCTAAGGTTTATCAATCCGTAGGAGGCGTAGGATGAACATGGTCTCTCTCAAGCAACCATGCAACCAAATAACAAAGAGTCTCTTGTGTCCCCAACACACCCAATACAATGGTAAATTGTATAGGTGCACTAGTTCAGCGAAGATATGGTGATACAAGTGGTATATGGATAGTAGATAATGGTTTTTGTAATCTGAAAATATAAAAACAGCAAGGTAACTAATGATAAAAGTGAGCGTTAACGGTATTGCAATGCTGGTAAACAAGGCCTAGGGTTCATACTTTCGCTAGTGCAAGTTCCCTCAACAATAATAACATAATTGGATCATATAACTATCCCTCAACATGCAACAAAGAGTCACTCCAAAGTCACTAATAGCGGAGAACGAACGAAGAGATTATGGTAGGGTAGGAAACCACCTCAAAGTTATTCTTTCCAATCAATCCGTTGGGCTATTCCTATAAGTGTCACAAACAGCCCTAGAGTTCGTAGTAGAATAACAACTTAAGACACAAAACAACCAAAACCCTAATGTCACCTAGATACTCCAATGTCACCTCAAGTATCCATGGGTATGATTATACGATATGCATCACACAATCTCATATTCATCTATTCAACCAACACATAGAACCTCAAAGAGTGCCCCAAAATTTCTACCGGAGAATCACGACGAAAACGTGTGCCAACCCCTATGCATAGGTTCATGGGCGGAACCTGCAAGTTGATCACCAAAACATACATCAAGTGAATCACGTGATACCGCATTGTCACCACAGATACGCACAGCAAGACATACATCAAGTGTTGTCAAATCTTTAAAGACTCAATCCGATAAGATAACTTCAAAGGGGAAACTCAATCCATTACAAGAGAGTAGAGGGGGGAAGAAACATCATAGGATCCAAATATAATAGCAAAGCTCGCCATACATCAAGATCATATCACCTCAAGAAAACCAGAGAGAGAGAGAGAGAGAGATCAAACACATAGCTACTAGTACATACCCTCAGCCCCGAGGGAGAACTACTCCCTCCTCGTCATGGAGAGCACCGGGATGATGAAGATGGCCACCGGAGAGGGGTTTCCCCCTCAGGCAGGGTGCCGGAACGGGTCTAGATTGGCTTTCGATGGCTACGGAGGCTTCTGGCGGCGGAACTCCTGATCTATTGTGCTCCCCGATCGTTTTAGGGTATATGGAGATATATAGGCGGAAGAAGTACGTCAGGGGGGGGGGGGGCATGAGGGGCCCATGAGGGTGGAGGGGTGCCCAGGGGGGTGGGCGCGCCCCCTGCCTCGTGGCTTCCTTGTTGATCCCCTAACATGCACTCCAAGTCTTCTGGGTTTCTTCTGGTCCAAAAATAAGTTCCATGAAGTTTCAGGTCAATTGGACTCCGTTTGATTTTCCTTTTCTGTGATACTCTAAAGCAAGGAAAAAACAGAAACTGGCACTGGGCTCTAGGTCAATAGGTTAGTCCCAAAAATAATATAAAAGTGTATAATAAAGCCCATAAACATCCAAAACAGAAGATAATATAGCATGGAGCAATCAAAAATTATAGATACGTTGGAGACGTATTAGCATCCCCAAGCTTAATTCCTGCTCGTCCTCGAGTAGGTAAATGATAAAAACAGAATTTTGATGCGGAGTGCTACTTGGAATAATTTTAATGTAATTCTTCTTAATTGTGGTATGAATGTTCATATCCTAAAGATTCAAGACAAAAGTTCATATTGACATAAAAATAATAAATACTTCGAGCATACTAACTAAGCAATTATGTCTTCTCAAAATAACATGGCCAAAGAAAGTTCATCCCTACAAAATCATATAGTTTAGTCATGCTCCATTTTCGTCACACTAGAATGCTCTCATCATGCACAACCCCGATGACAAGCCAAGCAATTGTTTCATACTTTAGCAATTTCAAACCTATAGACTTTCACGCAATATATGAGCATGAGCCATGGACATAGCACTATGGGTGGAATAGAATATGATGATGGGGGTTATGTGGAGAAGACAAAAAAGGAGATAGTCTCACATCAACGAGGTTAATCAACGGGCTATGGAGATGCCCATCGATTGATGTTAATGCAAGGAGTAGGGATTGCCATGCAACGAATGCACTAGAGCTATAAATGTATGAAAGCTCAACAAAAAGAAACTAAGTGGGTGTGCATCCAACTTGCTTGCTCACGAAGACCTAGGGTACTTGAGGAGGTCTATTGTAGGAATATACAAGCCAAGTTCCATAATGAAAAATTCCCACTAGTATATGAAAGTGACAAAACAAGAGATTCCCTATCATGAGGATTATGGTGCTACTTTGAAGCACAAGTGTGGCAAAGGATAGTAGCATCGTCCCTTCTCTCTTTTTCTCTCATTTTTTGGGCCTTCTCTTTTTTATTGCCTTTCTCTTTTTTTTGGGCCTTCTCTCTCTTTTTTGGCCTTTATCTTTTTTTATTCCTCACTTGGGACAATGCTCTAGAAAATGATGATCATCACACTTCTATTTATTTACAACTCAATGATTACAACTCGATACTAGAACAAAGTATGACTCTATATGAATGCCTCCGGTGGTGTACCGGGATATGCAATGAATCAAGAGTAACATGTATGAAAAATTATGAACGGTGGCTTTGCCACAAATACGATGTCAACTACATGATCATGCAAAGAAATATGACAATGATGATGCGTGTCATAATAAACGGAACGGTGGAAAGTTGCATGGCAATATATCTCGGAATGGCTATGGAAATGCCATAATAGGTAGGTATGGTGGCTGTTTTGAGGAAGATATAAGGAGGTTTATGTGTGATAGAGCGTATCATATCACGGGGTTTGGATGCACCGGCGAAGTTTGCACCAAATCTCAATGTGAGAAAGGGCAATGCACGGTACCAAAGAGGCTAGCAACGATGGAAGGGTGAGAGTGCGTATAATCCATGGACTCAACATTAGTCATAAAGAACTCACATACTTATTGCAAAAATCTACAATTCATCAAAAACCTCGGCACTACGGGCATGCTCCTACGGGGATAGATTGGTAGGAAAAGACCATCGCTCGTCCCCGACCACCACTCATAAGCAAGACAATCAAAGAACACCCCATGTTTCAAATTTGTTACATAACGTTTACCATACGTGCATGCTACAGGACTTGCAAACTTCAAAACAAGAACTTCTCAAATTCACAACTACTCAACTAGCACGACTTTGATATTATTACCTCCATATCTCAAAACAATCATCAAGTATCAAACTTCTCTTAGTATCCAATGCACTTTATATAATAGTTTTTATTATATCCCTCTTGGATGCCCATCATATTAGGACTAAATTCATAACCAAAGCAAACTACCATGCTGTTATAACGGTCTCTCAAAATAATATAAGTGAAGCATGAGAGTTCATCTATTTCTTCAAAATAAAACGACCACCATGCTCTCAAAAGATAAGTGAAGTACTAGAGCAAATGACAAACTACTCCGAAAGATATAAGTGAAGATCAATGAGTAGTCGAATAATTATGCAACTATGTGAAGACTCTCTAACATTTAATAATTTCAGATCTTGGTATTTTATTCAAGCAGAAAGCAAAGCAAAAGAAAATGACATTCTAAGAATAGCAAACATCATGTGAAGAAGCAAAAACTTAGGATCAACCGAAACTAACCGATAGTTGTTGAAGAAGAAAGGTGGGATGCCAACCGGGGCATCCCCAAGCTTAGACGCTTGAGACTTCTTGAAATATTATCTTGGGGTGCCTTGGGTATCCCCAAGCTTGAGATTTTGTGTCTCCTTAATTCCTCTCATATCACGGTCTCCCTAAATCTCAAAAGCTTCATCCACACAAAACTCAACAAGGACTCGTGAGATAAGTTAGTATAAACCAATGCAAAAAACTTATCATACTCTACTGTAGAAAATCACTAAAATTATTATTCAAAATTGCATAATAAATTCCTCTGCATATTTAATAGTCCTATCCTCAAATAGAATAATTAAAAAAGCAAACATATGCAAACAATGCAAACATAACAGCAATCTGCCTAAACAGGACAGTCTGTAAAGAATGCAGCTAGATCCATACTTACCTAAATCCAAAAATTATGAAAGAAAATTACCACTTTATTAAATTTATCAGATCTTAATATCCAAAAGGTTTCAACATTTTATCACAATCTGAATTTTCTAGGGAATTATTGCAACAGCGGTAAACTTTCTGTTTTCAAACAGCAACATGAAGACTTGTAAAATAGGCATAGTAAAGGCTATCAATGCCATTTTTATTCAAATAAAAGATACAAAACATTGTTCTAAATAACAGAAAGAAAATCCTAACAAAATAAATTGACGCTCCAAGCAAAACACATATCATGTGGTGAATAAAAATATAGCTCCAAGTAAAGTTACCGATGGAAGTAGACGAAAGAGGGGATGCCTTCCGGGGCATCCCCAAGCTTAGGCTCTTGGTCGTCCTTGAATATTGCCTTAGGGTGGCTTGGGAACCCCCAAGATTAGGATCTTGCCACTCCTTATTCCATAGTCCATCGAATCTTTACCCAAAACTTGAAAACTTCACAACACAAAACTTAACAGAAAACTCGTAAGCTCCGTTAGCGAAAGAAAACAAAACACCACTTCAAGGTACTGTAATGAACTCATTATTTATTTATATTGGTGTTAAACCTACTTTATTCAAACTTATCTATGGTTTATAAACTATTTTAATAGCCATAGATTCATCAAAATAAGCAAACAACACACGAAAAACAGAATCTGTCAAAAACAGAACAGTCTGTAGTAATATGTAGCTAACGCAAACTTATGGAACTCATAAAATTCTAAAATAAATTGCTGGACCTGAGGAATTTATCTATTAATAATCTTCAAAAAGAATTAACTAAATAGAACTCTCCAATAAAAAATGGCAGCAATTCTTGTGAGCGCTAAAGTTTCTGTTATTTACAGCATGATCATAAAGACTTCACCCAAGTCTTCCCAAAGGTTCTACTTGGCACAAACAGTAATTAAAAGCATAAAATCACATCTAAACAGAGGCTAGATGAATTATTTATTACTAAAAAGGAACAAAAAGCAATTAACAAAAATATAGTTGGGTTGCCTCCCAACAAGCGCTATCGTTTAACACCCCTAGCTAGGCATGATGATTCCAATGATGCTCACATAAAAGATAAGAATTGTAACATAAAGAGAGCATCTTGAAGAATATGACTAGCACATTTAAGTCTAACCCACTTCCTATGCATAGGGATTTTTTGATCAAACAACTTGTGGGAACAAGAATCAACTTGCATAGGAAGGTCAAGCAAGCATAACTTCAAAACTTTAAGCACATAGAGAGGAAACTTGATATTATTGCAATTCCTACAAGCATATATTCCTCCATCATAATAATTTTCAGTAGCATCATGAATGAATTCAACAATATAACCAGCACCTAAAACATTCTTTTCATGATCTACAAGCATAGAAATTTTATTACTCTCCACATAAGCAAAATTCTTCTCATTTGAAATAGTGGGAGTATCATAAGAAACTCGAATACTATAAATTGTTTCCACATTAAAAGAGTAATGTTCAGAAAAGGGGTAACCATAATCATGACAAGTTTTATAAATATAATCACTACTTTTTATAGCATAAGTATTGATATGTCTCCAACGTATCTATAATTTTTGATGGCTCCATGGTATATTATCTACTGTTTTGGATGTTTATGGGCTTCATTATACACTTTTATATCATTTTTTGGGACTAACCTATTAACCAAGAGCCCAGTGCTAGTTTCTGTTTTTACCTTGTTTTAGGGTTTCGAAGAAAAGGAAAATCAAACGGAGTCCAATTGACCTGAAACTTCACGGAACTCATTTTTGGAAGGAAAGAAGCCCAGAAGACTTGGAGTGCACGCCAGGGGACTTACGAGGAGGCAACGAGGTAGGGGGGCGCGCCCACCCCTTGGGCGCGCCCTCCACCCTCGTGTCCCCCCGGACGTACTTCTTCCGCCTATATATCTCCATATACCCTAAAAACATCGGGGAGCACAATAGATCGGGAGTTCCGCCGCAAGAAGCCTTCGTAGCCACCGAAAACCAATCTAGACCCGTTCCGGCACCCTGCCGGAGGGGGCAATCCTTCTCCATTGGCCATATTCATCATGCCTGTGCTCTCCATGACGAGGAGGGAGTAGTTCTCCCTCGGGGCTGAGGGTATGTACCAGTAGCTATGTGTTTGATCTCTCTCTCTCTCTCGTGTTCTTGATTTGGCACGATCTTGATGTATCGCGAGCTTTGTTATTATGGTTGGATCTTATGTTTCTCCTCCCCCTCTACTCTCTTGTAATGAATTGAGTTTCCCCTTTGAAGTTATCTTATCGGATTGAGTCTTTAAAGATTTGAGAACACTTGATATATGTCTTGTCGGGCATATCTGTGGTGACAATGGGATATCACGTGATTTACTTGATGTATGTTTTGGTGACCAACTTGCGGGTTCCGCCCATGAACCTATGCATAGGGGTTGGCACATGTTTTCGTCGTGATTCTCTGGTAGGAACTTTGGGGCACTCTTTGAGGTTCTATGTGTTGGTTGAATAGATGAATCTGAGATTGTGTGATGCATATCGTATAATCATACCCACGGATACTTGAGGTGACATTGGAGTATCTAGGTGACATTAGGGTTTTGGTTGATTTGTGTCTTAAGGTGTTATTCTAGTACGAACTCTAGGGCTGTTTGTGACACTTATAGGAATAGCCCAACGGATTGATTGGGAAGAATAACTTTGAGGTGGTTTCGTACCCTACCATAATCTCTTCGTTCGTTCTCCGCTATTAGTGACTTTGGAGTGACTCTTTGTTGCATGTTGAGGGAAAGTTATGTGATCCAATTATGTTATTATTGTTGAGAGGACTTGCACTAGCGAAAGTATGAACCCTAGGCCTTGTTTCAACGCATTGCAATACCGTTTACGCTCACTTTTACCATTAGTTACCTTGCTGTTTTTATAATTTCAGATTACAAATACCTTTATCTACCATCCATATTGCACTTGTATCACCATCTCTTCGCCGAACTAGTGCACCTATACAATTTACCATTGTATTGGGTGTGTTGGGGACATAAGAGACTCTTTGTTATTTGGTTGCAGGGTTGCTTGAGAGAGACCATCTTCATCCTACTCCTCCTACGGATTGATAAACCTTAGGTCATCCACTTGAGGGAAATTTGCTACTGTCCTACAAACCTCTGCACTTGGAGGTCCAACAACGTCTACAAGAAGAAGGTTGTGTAGTAGACATCAAGTATCATCACAATAATCATCATAAGTAGGAGGCATGCTATCATCATTATAAATTTGCATATCAAAACTTGGGAGACTAAAAATATCTTCTTCATTAAACGTAGCATCCCCAAGCTTGGGACAAACATTAATTGCAGCAAATATATTCTCAAAAACATCATCTTCACCAAACATAGCATCCCCAAGCTTGGGCCTTTTCATATCATAAGCATAATCACTCTCATCATTAATAGTATGGATAGCACCAATAGTATAGCAATTATCATATTCTTCCAAGCAAGTGCCAAAAAGATTTTCAAGATCATAAGAAGTATCATTATCTTCCACAATTATATTTTCATGAGGCACAATAGTAATAGGAGCAGCATTATTTAGGAGAGATATCTTTTTACCACTCTTCCTTTTTCTTTTATTCTTCTTTACCACATCATGTGTGGGTTCAATCCTCTTTTTGGAGCTCCTTATTAATGAAATTGGTTGAATAGGAGGCTCTTCCTCATTACCTGATTCAACATAAGAAATAATAGGAGGGTATTGGGAAGTCTCTTCCCTTTTATTAGTATTCTCTTCATCTTCTATTTGTTTTCTTTTCTTTATGTAGCTGGCAATATAAGGATTTTCAATATAATTCACCGCACAATACATATAAATTTCCTCTAGATCAAAACCAAGAAGTTTATAACGGGCAAATTCTGGAAGATGCCCAGTTATATGTTTTATTTCTTCGCAACCCATAAGAAAGCTAAGTTAATTATAATGTGCAAGGGAAATCAACTCATCACAATTTTTGGACATGATTAGATCATGAAACAATTTGCATCGGATAGCTAAACGACCACTTTCATTGCAAAGTCCACAAGTATGGCTAAGAAAATTTTAATTTTCAGCACAATCATCTAGGCTTTCTTGCAACAATTTAGTTTCTAAGTACTTATGCCTCTTGCAATATCTATCTTCCCTATTTGGTGTGTACTACAAACCCAATGCACTCCGCAAAAATTGACATGTTTATAGGAGACATTTCCATCATAACTAGTGCAATCATCATTAGTACTATGGATATTCAAGGAGTTCATAGTAACAACATTGCAATCATGCTCATCATTCAAAGATTTAGTGACAAACATTTTTAATGCATTATTCTTCCAGCATTTGAGCACAATTTTCCTTTCCATCATACTCATGAAAGATATTAAAAAGGTGAAGCGTATGAGACAAACTCAATTCCATTTCTTTGTAGTTTTCTTTTACAAACTAAACTAGTGATAAAACAAGAAACTAAAAGACTCGATTGCAAGATCTAAAGATATACCTTCAAGCGCTAATCTCCCCGGCAACGGCGCCAGAAAAGACTTGATGTCTACTACACAACCTTCTTCTTGTACACGTTGTTGGGCCTCCAAGTGCAGAGGTTTGTAGGACAGTAGCAAATTTCCCTCAAGTGGATGACCTAAGGTTTATCAATCCGTCGGAGGCGTAGGATGAAGATGGTCTCTCTCAAGCAACCCTGTAACCAAATAACAAAGAGTCTCTTGTGTCCCCAACACACCCGATACAATGGTAAATTGTATAGGTGCACTAGTTCGGCGAAGAGATGGTGATACAAGTGGTATATGGATAGTAGATAATGGTTTTTATAATCTGAAAATATAAAAACAGCAAGGTAACTAATGATAAAAGTGAGCGTTAGCGGTATTGCAATGTTGGTAAACAAGGCCTAGGGTTCATACTTTCGCTAGTGCAAGTTCCCTCAACAATAATAACATAATTGGATCATATAACTATCCTTCAACATGCAACAAAGAGTCACTCCAAAGTCACTAATAGCGGTGAACGAACGAAGAGATTATGGTAGGGTAGGAAACCACCTCAAAGTTATTCTTTCCAATCAATCCGTTGGGCTATTCCTATAAGTGTCACAAACAGCCCTAGAGTTCGTAGTAGAATAACAACTTAAGACACAAATCAACCAAAACCCTAATGTCACCTAGATACTCCAATGTCACCTCAAGTATCCATGGGTATGATTATACCATATGCATCACACAATCTCAGATTCATCTATTCAACCAACACATAGAACCTCAAAGAGTGCCCCAAAATTTCTACCGGAGAATCACGACGAAAACGTGTGCCAACCCCTATGCATAGGTTCATGGGCGTAACCCGCTAGTTGATCACCAAAACATCAATCAAGTGAATCACGTGATATCCCATTGTCACCACAGATACGCACGGCAAGTCATACATCAAGTGTTCTCAAATCTTTAAAGACTCAATCCGATAAGATAACTTCAAAGGGGAAACTCAATCCATTACAAGATAGTAGAGGGGGGAAGAAACATTACAGGATCAAAATGTAATAGCAAAGCTCACGATACATCAAGATCGTATCACCTCAAGAACACGAGAGAGAGAGAGAGAGATCAAATACATAGCTACTGTTACATACCCTCAGCCCCGAGGGAGAACTACTCCCTCCTCGTCATGGAGAGCACTGGGATGATGAAGATGGCCACCGGAGAGGGGTTTCCCCCTCCGGCAGGGTGCCGGAATGGGTCTAGATTGGCTTTCGGTGGCTACGGAGGCTTCTGGCAGTGGAACTCCCGATCTATTGTGCTCCCCGATCGTTTTAGGGAATATGGAGATATATAGGCGAAAGAAGTACGTCAGGGGGGGCCACGAGGGGCCCATGAGGGTGGAGGGCGCGCCTAGGGGGGTGGGCGCGCCCCCCTGCCTCGTGGCTTCCTCGTTGATCCCCTGACGTGCACTCCAAGTCTTCTGGGTTTCTTCTGGTCCAAAAATAAGTTCCGTGAAGTTTCAGGTCAATTGGACTGTGTTTGATTTTCCTTTTCTGCGATACTCTAAAACAAGGAAAAAACTGAAACTGGCACTGGGCTATGGGTCAATAGGTTAGTCCCAAAAATAATATAAAAGTGTATAATAAAGCCCATAAACATCCAAAACAGAAGATAATATAGCATGGAGCAATCAAAAATTATAGATACGTTGGAGACGTATCAATATGCTGCAAGGTAGCTCAGAAATACACCTGAGAAATCCGGATTCAAAATCAGAAAGATAGTTTTGCCTTCAAATACTTGCTTTACATGGGAAAAGCCTTACCCGCCGCGATCTTTCTCGCTTCTCGGATCCCCTGCAGGGCGCTTTGGGTTCCCCCCCGGGCATCGCTCGTGGCTTGATGTGCCTTGGTGAGTTCGGACTCTTTCTCCGTTAAACTCTGCTCCAAGGTCTCGCATTTACTTACGGCCTCTTGCAGCTCCTGCTCAGCTTTAATAACTCTGGCCTCGTGTTTGTCACGAAGAGTCCGCTCTGTAGCCGCCTTTTTCTCGGCCTCGGCCACGGCCCTTTTGAGGGCCTCGACTTCGGTCATAACCCCTAGCACAAATTATGCGGCTTATTTCATACTGAACATTTATTTCACAATAAATGCGCGCAACGCTTGTGCATACCTTGTTTATCCCTCAACTGCATTTTCAATTGGCCAAGTACTTCTATGGCCCGCTCCAGACTTTGATTCATTCCGAAGATCTCCGCAGTACGAGAGGCAGCAGCCACTATAGGTACCTGCTTGAAACAGAAGAGAAATCAAGGTCATTCAATGAGTCTTCCTGCGATCATCAATTCGATCCCCTATCCGGTTCTTTCTTTCACCGAACAGTGTATCAGGGGCTACTATCTATACTATGACACTCTTCGACAACTCATAAAACATACCTCAAAGCCTCTTATAAGGCTGATACAGGCTTCGTTCAGTCCACTCTCAGTTGACTGACTCTTCTCAATCACCGCACCCATAAGGTCACGGTGTTCATCAACGATGGAGGCGTCTTGCAACGCCACCAACAAAGCATCCGACACTTCTGGATGGACAGAGGTCGCCGGTGGAACAAGCACGCCCCCTCCAGCCGAAGGAGGCTGCCTTCTTGATTCTAGAGCCATATAGGTCTCTGGAATCGCATCTGGTGGGGAGCCGAACTCAGGATCACCTCCACCGTCAGACCCCATGGGAATCTTTTCCCCCACGTGTCTGGCCCCTGCAGTTTGACCTCCAGGTGCCGCCTTCACGGTTTCTTCCTTTCCTCCTTGGCCGGAGTCCTTCTGGGACGAAGCCTCGGTGTTATGCACCTTTTTGGAGGAAGGGGCCTTTGGGGGCGTCCCGCTCTCCATAGCATTTGAGCTCAGCAGGTCCTCTGATGAGGATTGTTTGGTACGGGACCTCGGTGGACTACAAAAAAAATATATGCTCAGGTTAAAATACTAATCCATGATGAGTCCGGACGCTTAAACGTACTCGGATCTTATATACTTATGAGTTCACCAGGGGATGGGCCCTGGGATCCCATGCCGGGCCGCTGTCGGCGGTGGCAGTGGACTCCTCCGGAAGAGGAGGCTTCCTCTTTTGGGCAGTTCGGCCTCTAAGGGTGCGGAGGCCGTCCTCTTCCTCCCCCCCCCCCCCCCCGCAGGGGATTCATCTTCCTCCTCCTCTTCGTCCTCTTCGGAGGCGTAATGGGCATCAGAACCTTCGGATATTGTGTACGAAGTACCGCGGCGACGAAGGCCGCCCCGGGTCTTTTTGGCCCCCTTCTCGGACGTCTTCTTTGGCACCTTATAAGGCACCGGGACCAGCATCTACGTCAGAAGTGGGATGGCCGGGTCTTCGGGTAGCGGGACTGGACAATGGATCCGCTCCGCCTTCTTCGTCTAGCCCTGGGAGATTTGAATAACACGTGTTAAGCACTTCCTTTGGGTCATGCGGATAGAAAAGTTGGATAAACTCACCGAACTTGCAGGGCGGGACAGTTGGTACCTGCGGTCCTCGGCGGAGTCCGGCCATGATTTGCTGGACTTGAAAAGCACCTTCCAAATGTCCTTGTGCGAGGAGCCGAAGAACCCTCGCAAGGTTTGGTGCCTGGTCGGATCAAATTCCCATAGATTGCAAGTCCGGTGTTGACAAGGCAGTACCCGGCGGACTAACATCACCTGGACTATGTTGGCAAGTTCAATGTTCTTATCTCCCATATGTTTAACGCGCGTCCAGAGCACCGATAGTTTGTCGGACGAAGACCAGTCCAGGCCTTTCTTAACCCAGGATGTAAGCTGCAGAGGGGTGCCGGATCGAAACTCGGGAGAGGCGACCCATTCCTTGCTGCACGGCCCAGTGATGTAAAACCACTGTTGTTGCCACTCCTTGATAGAATCATTAAATGTTCCCATTGGCCATATGACGTTGGGCATCTTTCTCACCATAGCGCCCCCGCACTTGGCGTGCTCGCCGCCCACCACCTTGGGCTTCACATTAAAAACCTTCAGCCATAAACCGAAGTGCGGCGAAATGCGGAGAAAAGCCTAGCACATGACAATGAATGTCGAGATTTTGAGGAAGGAATTAGGGGACAGATCGTGAAGATCGATCCCATAATAATACATGATGCCACGAACGAATGGGTGGAGGGGAAACCCTAGCCCATGGACAAAGTGAGGGAGGAATACAACCCTCTCGTGGGGTTCCGGAGTGGGGACAATCTGTCCCGCCGTTGGGAGACGGTGGCTGATTTTCTAGGCCAGATACCCGGCCTCCCGAAGCTTTTTGATATCCTTCTCTCGGATGGTAGAGGCCATCCATTTGCCTCCTGCTCCAGATCCGGACATCTTTGGAACACCTTTTGTGGGCAGAGAAGGTGAACACTTGGGCGCTGGTGCCTGAGAAGAAGGGAATGAATTGGGAAGAAGGCGTGGGTGAAAAGAGTGAATCCTTGTCCCTTTATAAGGGCGGAAGAGGCGATGCGCCTCCCCACTCACCTGGTAAAACCTCTCATTCCCCAAGCGTCGTAATTGATGGCGCGGTTGGGTTACCCATATCCGTATTGATGAGAATCCCGTGATAAGGGGACACGATCTCTGCTTCAACAAGACGTGCCAAGGAAACTACGTCGCGATATGTGCAATAGCTGGTTGAGAAAAATGGTTCGAATAATGATCAGGCCGTGGTATGATGTCATGCTGTCAAACGTGTCAGCAGATTAGATTTGTGGAAATATTATTCTCTCTACGGTGGTATGTGGAACTTGTTTTGCAGAGCCGGACACTATCCTTGTGTTCAAAATCTTCTATGGAGTATTCGGAGGAAGAACCCGCCTTGCAATGCCGGAGACAAAACTGCGCGCCGGACTCATCGTCATTGACGCCTGGTTCAGGGGCTACTGAGGGAGTCCTGGATTAGGGGGTCTCTGGACAGCCGGACTATATCCTTTGGCCGGACTGTTGGACTATGAAGATACAAGATTGAAGACTTCGTCCTGTGTCCGGATGGGACTCTCCTTGGCGTGGAAGGCAAGCCTGGCAATACGGATATGTAGATCTCCTTCCTTGTAACCGACTCTGTGTAACCCTAGCCCCCTTTGGTGTCTATATAAACCAGAGGGTTTAGTCCGTACGACAAGAACAATCAGACCATAGGCTAGCTTCTAGTGTTTAGCCTCTATGATCTCGTGGTAGATCAAATTTTGTAATACTCATATCATCAAGATCAATCAAGCAGGAAGTAGGGTATTACCTCCATCGAGAGGGCCCGAACCTGGGTAAACATTGTGTCCCCCGCCTCCTCTTACCATCCGCCTTAGACGCACAGTTCGGGACCCCCTACCCGAGATCCGCCGGTTTTGACACCGACACAATGTGTTCCACTTGATAACCCTTAAAATGTCCAGCAACAGCATCGACTTCACGGTGATAAGCCGCCATGAGAGGATCCTTGGAATCCCACTTCCCTGACACCTGTTGAGCCACCAAATCTGAATCGCCAAGGCACCGGACCCTGCTCAGACTCATTTCTTTAGACATTCGAAGACCATGGAGCAAGGCTTCATATTCTGTTGCGTTGTTAGTACAAGGAAACATCAATCGCAACACATAACAAAACTTGTCACCTGGAGTAGAAGTTAAAACAACTCTAGCCCCCGAGCCTTCCAACTGTTTGGACCCTTCAAAGTGAATCATCCAATATGTGTTGTCTGGTTTCTCCTCTGGCATCTGCAACTCTGTCCAGTCATTAATGAAGTCAACCAGCGCTTGAGATTTGATTGCAGTATGAGACCCAAGTTCAATAGCCCACTTGGCGACTCGTCCAGTAGCTTCTCTATTTTGAATGATGTCTCCTAAAGGCGCGGAGCTAACCACAGTGATTGGGTGACCCTGAAAGTAATGTTTGAGCTTCCAGCTTGCCATGAACACCCCATAAATGAGCTTCTGCCAATGTGGATATCTTTGTTTAGATTCAATCAACACCTCACTGATGTAGTAAACTGGCCGTTGGACCGGATGTTCCTTGCCAGCCTCCTTGCGCTCCACCACAATGGCCACACTAACAGCTCGTGAGTTAGCAGCTACATATAATAACAACGGCTCTTTCTCAACCGGAGCAGCAAGAACCGGCGATTCAGTGAGCTGTTTCTTCAAATCCTCAAAAGTAGAGTTAGGAGCATCACCCCAGACAAAGTCATCCGCCTTTTTCATCATTTGATACAAAGGCATCTCCTTCTCCCCTAACCGGTTTATGAACCGGCTTAAGGCAGCGACGCAACCCGCCAGCCGCTAAACGTCATTGATTCACACCGGTTTAGCCAGAGATGTGATTTCCTTAATTTTCTCCGGGTTAGCCTCAATACCTCTGTTAGACACTAGAAAACCCAAAAGTTTGCCAGCTGGGACTCCAAAAACACACTTGTCCGGGTTAAGCATCATCTTATAGACCCGGAGGTTATCAAAGGTCTCCTTCAGATCTGTTACCAAGGTTTCCTCTTTTCTGGACTTCACCACTATATCATCCACATAAGCATGAACATTACGCCCAATCTGATTATGAAGGCAATTCTGCACACACCATTGATAAGTAGCCTGGGCGCTCTTAAGCCCAAAAGGCATAGACAAATAGCAGAAGGCTCCAAACGGAGTGATGAAAGCTGTCTTCTCTTGGTCCTTGACCCCCATCTTGATCTGATGATAACCTGAATAAGCATCCAGAAAACTCAAACGCTCACATTCCGCCGTAGCATCAATGATCTGATCAATACGAGGGAGAGCAAAAGGGTCAGCTAGACAAGCTTTGTTCAAATCGGTGTAATCCACACACATACGCCAGGTGCCGTTCTAGTTGAGTACAAGCACCGGATTAGCCAACCACTCTGGGTGAAAAACTTCCACAATGAACCCGGCCGCCAAGAGCCGGGCCACCACTTCTCCTATGGCCTTGCGTGGTTCCTCGTTAAACCGCCGAAGGAACTGCCTGACCGACTTAGACTTCGGATGAATGTTAAGAGTGTGCTCAGCGAGTTCTCTCGGGATACCCGGCATGTCAGAAGGCTTCCATGCAAAGATGTCCCGGTTCTCATGGATGAACTCGACGAACGCGCTTTCCTATTTTGGATCCAAGTTGGCACTGATGATGAACTGTTTGGATGAGTCGCCTGGCACAAAATCAACCATCTTGGTGTCATCACCCGACTTGAATTTCAGCACCGGTTCATGCTCCGTAGTTGGCTTCTTCAAAGACGTCATGTCTGTCGGGTCAACATTATCTTTATAAAACTTCAACTCTTCTGTCGCGCAAACAGACTCAGCATAAGCGGCATCACCTTCTTCGCATTCCAGGGCTATTTTCCGGCTTCCATGTACTGTAATGGTGCCTTTATAACCCGGCATCTTGAGCTGCAGATATACATAACACGGCCGAGCCATGAACTTGGCGTAAGCCGGCCGTCCAAATAGAGCATGATACGGGCTTTTCATCTTAACCACTTCAAAAGTTAACTTCTCAGCCCTGGAATCATATTCATCCCCAAAGGCTACTTCCAGTTCAATCTTACCAACTGGGTATGCTAACTTACCAGGGACAACACCATGAAAAACAGTGTTGGATTGTTTAATACTTTTATCAGTTAACCCCATCCGACGAAACGTCTCATAATAGAGGATGTTGATGCTACTGCCTCCGTCCATGAGCACCTTAGTGAACTTGTATCTGCCAACCTGGGGTGCCACCACCAAGGCCAAGTGACCCGGATTATCAACCCGGGGAGGGTGATCTTCTGCTCCACACAATAGGCTGTTCTGACCACCTCAAATAACGTGGGATCACCGGCTCAACGGCATTGACAGCCCTCTTATGAAGCTTCTGATCCCTCTTGCATAAACTAGTGGTAAACACGTGGTACTGCCCACTATTCAACTATTTTGGGTTACTCTGATACCTAGATTGTTGTTGCTGATTATTTTGGGCGGGTTGCTGATTATAGCCGCCCTGGTTACCCGGATGGCCCTGACCGTGAAAACCGCCTCCACCTGACCCGGCGCCCGGGCCCTGAAAGCCGCCTCCACCTGAACCGCCGCCAGGTCTATGGCTACCATCAAATATGTTGGAATTTTTAAATGCCTTCATGATTATACAGTCCTTCCACAGATGGCTAGCTAGCTTCTCCCGGGTGTCGTGTCTTGGACAAGGTTCATTCAGTAGTTGCTCGAGGGTGAGACCTGACCCGCCTGACCGAGGGGGTTGCCTACCCTTGCGTCATTGGTTGTTGCCCTGTGCATTGGTGTTAGCCACAAACTCGTCAGCCTTACATTTATTACCTCCTTGATTCGCCAGGTTATGCTGGTGACCCTTGCTGTTGCCGTTCTTCTTTCCCTTCCCTATTTTTTCTTCATCGGACACGGGATCCTTGGTACTATCAGAATCAGCATACTTGACCAGGGCCGTCATCAACTGGCCCATGTCATTGCAGTCACGCTTGAGCCACCCCAGCTTCTGCTTCAGAGGTTCAAAACAGCAATTTTTCTCCAACATTAAGACTGCCGAGCCGGCATCCATCTTATCAGATGAATGTATTATCTCCTTGACCCGGCGCACCCAATGGGTCGTAGACTCACCTTCTTCTTGCTTAAAATTAGTCAGGTCCATGATTGACATAGGTTGTTTACAGGTGTCCTTGAATTTCTGAATGAACCGGGCCATCAACTTCGTCCATGAGCCAATGGAATTGGGTGGCAACCCTTTCAACCAAGTGCGAGCCGTTCCATCCAACATCATGGTGAAGTACTTAGCCATCGCTGCATCGCTGACCTCCAACAGCTCCATTGCCATCTCATAACTTTCAATCCATGCCCCACGCTGTAAGTCGGTCGTGTAATTAGGCACTTTACGAGGTCCCTTAAAGTCTTCTGGCAAGCGCTCATTACGTATAGCCGGCACCAGGCAAGGGACACCTCCTATTCTTGTGTCTACTCCTGCCTCAACAGAGGTTGCCGGATAAGCCGGAAAAGCCTGATGAGCCGCCTGCTCAGCTGCCAGTTGAACCACCCGCTCAGCATCTTAATGAATCCTCTCCTGATCCGCCAAGTTAAGGGCTCCACCCTGCGCCGGCTCATGCCTACGCGGTTGGTTACGGCGTTGAGTGTTGCTCGACATAGCAGTTGGGTCCATATGCCTGCTATAGCTCGGGCTCCGGCTTGGGCGAGGGGTTGAACGGATTCTGTCTCGACTGTAAGAGTACGCATCCTGCTGTGCCAGAGCCATCTGAAGAAGTTCTCTCACCCTTCGTGTTTTGATTGCTGTCGGAGAGTCGCCTTCCATCGGGAGAGCCGCCAAACGGGCCGACGCAGCAATGAGATTCTCCAAAGGATTGGAAAAGTGACCCGGTGGTATCGGCGTATAATGAGGTGGAGCGGTATTCATACGAGGTGGTTCGATGGCCCGTGGCTGAACCGGCGCCCCAGCCCCAGGTGTTGTGATCCGGTTTGCCTCCGGCGGGTTACTTGGACCGGCCCCGGGTGTGTGGAAAAGGTTCCTAGGGTCGAAAGTCAGAGGCAGACGTGACTGAGTTTTCTGGTGCCTTCTCCTCATGACCTCGTTTGACGTGTTCAGATCCATCGAGAGCTGGAAAGTATCCGCTTGAAGCTGCTGAGCACGAGCATCCAAAGCCGCCCGCTCCGCGGCCATCCTGACCTCTTCTGCTGCTAAATTTTCCTTGGCCTGTGCCATCTCTTTGCGTACCCGTGCCACCTCTGCGTCATGCTGAGCCTTATTCGCCGGCTCCACCACAGCAGTTAACAGAGCCGTCAATTTATCCATGAGGTCCATTAGTATCTGAGCTGGGGGGCGCGCAGGGTCTCCTGACCCGGCCGCTGCTGACCCGGTGGTTGTTGTTCCTGCTGCCGTGGAGTTCTGCCCGGGTTGAGTGCCAGCCATGAAGAGTCTGGCTCGGTTCAGTGGCTCAGAGAGGTCTGGAATACTGGTGCCATCGGAACAGCCCCCAAGCACGCCATCTTGCAGCTGATACAAAGAATCTGTCTCGCCTGAGGACGACTCACTGTTGGAGCAGATGGCCGTCCCACAGCCATACACGGATCCTTTAGAAAACTCACCTCCATGGATGCAACCCACGAAGGCACGCTTTACGGCGGGTCGGGCCCGGGCGGATCTCGCGCGCTGAGCCGTTTCGATGATGTTGGTGCAGACATCTGGCTCAGGGCCTGATTCACCGATCCGGCCGATGAAGACATGATTACCGCCGAAGGGGACCCGGTAACCATACTCAATTGAGCCGGCCTCGGGGCCCCAGCCTTCGTCGTCGATGTAGAGCTTGCCACGACGACTCTTCGTCATCTGGCCCACAGCGTATCCCTTGAGCCCTTCAAAGTTGCCCTTCAAGAACTCAAATCCACCATGCGCTGGCCCCACAGTGGGCGCCAACTATCATGGAATTTTCACGGCAGATGTCCTAGCGAAAGGATTTAGTCATAGGGCCATCGCAACTAGGAAGCTTAAAGGGGTTAATCGGGACAAAGGACACGAGAGGTTTTATACTAGTTCGGCCCCTTACAATGAAGGTAAAAGCCTACGTCTAGCTGTGTTGGAATTGCTGGTGTTTCGATGACCAAGGAGCGAATCCCCCGGCTTGGTTATCGATCTGTTGTTTCTTTCCCTAAGCCGCCACCGGGTCGTCCCCTTATATACACGGGTTGACGCCTGGCGGCCTACAGAGTCCCGGCCGGATTCCTATAACATGTCCAGCTCGGTGACTTCTTTATATGCCTTTCATTACAAGTCTTTCTTTACATACAGCGGTTTACAATATTGGTCCTTAAGCCGCCTCTGGGCTTAGGACTTCTACAAGTCTTAATAAACAAGCACCTTGAATCTTACTGGGCTCCTTTTGTAACCCGCCGTTGTGGTTGACCCGGCCCCTCCTGGGCGGGTCTTACCTGGTAGCTATATTCCCTACAAAACTTGACAAAGTCCTCAGGCCTGGCATTGCTACACTCAAAATGTTTGCAGATATCCACGAGCCAATCGTCAACATCTGTGGCCTCGACACAGTTACCGAAGGACTTCGACTGGTTTGCGAGGAACTGATTAAGAGTAGCAAACTGAGCTTGATTGTTGCCTTGGCCTTGATTTCCTTGGTTGCGCTCTTGCAAGAGTTGCAAAAGCATCTGCGTCTTGGCGTTGGTGGCGGCCATGACAGCCTGCCATGCCTCCGGAGGTGGAGGTGGTGGCGGAGGTTCCGGATTCTGACACGTTGGAGGAGCCATCCTGAAGAGGTCGACATCCGTTAGCATCTTGAAAGACATATATTCAAGCAGAATCAATGCATCGAAATTGCAACATATAGCCTTAACATCCAAACAAGAATGAACGAATGAATTCCAAAGTAAATCATCACAGTTCCATAAATTGAGAAGTCACTTAGATAGAGATAGATGAATAAAACAACAAGGTACGGATATGAACAAATAATTGGTAAGGATTACCCAATCACAAACCAAATATCTGCGGGAAGAAATACTAGAGCTACAAGAATTCCCACCTATGAAACTCCCGTAACTTTCTGGTTATGCAATCAGGTGTTGGGGATACAGGGGAAGCATAATATCTCACCCAAAACTAGCAAATCCTACATCCATTTGTATCCATCCTTCAACACATAACCAAGAAACCTTCGGAAATCATTTACCTCAACCTTCAAAAAGCATCCGTTATACGAGTTTTTTTGACTATTTACTGCAAGGCAACAGCTTCACAGTCCTTTATTAATAAAATGCAAGAAAGTTACAAGCTTAGGATGTACAGAGTAAAGAAAGGATACTTACAAGAAAAGGCTAAGAAAGGTTAGCTATCCAAGACAGAAGACTATCTCTATATTTACATTTAATCCTATGAGAAAGAAGAGAGATGTCATGAATGAAATTTCTTCTCCAAGCTCTGAATGTTGGTTGTTCATTTCTAAACATCTTCCCATTCCTTTGTATCCAAATGTTCTAGGTAGCAATGAATACAACCTCAGAGAAAAAAGGGAAGCCAAAATCCTTCCTAACTGCTTGTGCCATTTCATGTGTGGTTTGGTTCGGTTGAACTGTCCAAGAAATTCCAAGATAGTTCCAAACCCTTTGGCTAAAGTTGCGAGCAAAGAAGAGATGAGCCCGATCCTCATGTTGTGCAAGGTTGCATAGCACACATGTGCCATCCTGGATGATCCAATGTCGACGTTGCATCATATCCCTGGTATTCAACCGATCCATTAATAGAAGCCAACCGAAATTTTTTATTTTTAATGTGCATGCACATTTCCAAATCCACCTTAAAATTGGGTCAACCACTAGGTGTGAGAAGCAAGAATCATAATATATTTTTGACAGGAAGACTCCAGTCTTTGATGGCCATTTCCAAATATCCTTGCTCTCACCATCCAGATTGATCAAAGGCAGGAGGGCCTGTAATTGCTTGAGTTCCGAGAAGGCCTCCTGCGAAAGAGGCAAATGGAAATGATCCAAGATATTAGGCTGCTCCATAAAGTCCTTGACCGTAACTGCATCATCCACAACAAATGAGTGTAGCCGAGGGAAACAATCCTGCAAGAGGACAACACGATTTCCCAGCTGCCAACAATCAAGCCAAAAAAGCACCGTGTCACCAGCGAGAACTTGTGGAACAGCAAGCTTGCAGAACTTGGGATATAAACGCATGATATCACGCCACCAAAATGAACCACAACTCTGTGTGCTTTGGGGCGGTGATGCTGCGTAATAAGTGTCCCAAATTAAGATACCCAGGGCACGTCCACCTTATTGAAGAACTTGAATAGATGCTTTAGAAGAAGAGCCTCATTTTGGATGGCCAAGTTAAGAACACCCAGACCCCCAACATCCTTAGGGTGACAGACTAAATCCCAAGCAGCCAGTGATTGACATGGATTATCCGTGTTGCCTCTCCACAGACACTGTCTCATGATTCGTTCTAACTGGTGCAAGATGCCTTTTGGGAGTGATAATGTGCACAAAAAATATATTGGCATGGAGCACAACACCGACTGAAGAAGCTGCAGTCGGCTCCCTTGGTTTAGTAGGCATGATGATGCAGATAAACAGCGCTCAACATGGTCAACCAGAGGAAGCAGATCATAGATTGTAGGCCTAGAAGTTCCCATTGGCAGTCCTAGGTACATGAAAGGCATTGTCCCAACATCACATCCAAGCGGAGAGGCCACTCTAGCTCCGTCCTCATCAGACATGTTTATAGGAATGAGAGAGGATTTACTGAAGTTAACCCGCAAACCAGTGGACTCAGCAAAAGTAGCCAGCATTTCCTTGAAGGCAATGAGTTGCTCACCGATTGCAGGCAGAACAATTAAAGTGTCGTCAGCATATTGTACTATCGGATAATCATTGGAGTTAGTTGGGATTGGCAGAGATAGAATAGTCCTGGAGCACATCTCATTGACAACAGATTGCAGTAAATCCACCGCAATCACAAAAAGCAACGGTGAGAGAGGATCCCCCTGACGCACGCCCGTTCTGCAGACAAAGTTCTTCCCTGGCACACCGTTGAGGAGCACAGACGAAGATCCAGTAGATAGGATAGTATTGATCCAACCAGTCCATCGGGAATCAAAGCCCTTGCATTGCATGATTCTGAGGATTAGGTCATGTTCAACTGTGTCAAAAGCTTTAGTGAAGTCTTGCTTTAAGAGGACGATGGGGCGCTTCAAGGCCTTACATTGGTGTATATACTCAAAACACCACGCTAGGCAATCTTGGATCGACCGAGATCGAAGAAAACCATATTGATTACGGTGGATGCACCTTAGGATCACCTTCTGGAGTCAATTAGCAAGCAGCTTGGTTAAGAATTTCAAGCACGTGTTGGTCAAAGAGATTGGCCGAAAATCTCCAACCACTTCAGGGCTCAACTTTTTCGGTATAAGGGTAATTAAGGAAGTGTTAAGACATTCCAAACTGCATCTTCCCTCATAAAACTCCTTCACTAGTTGCATGAAATCCTCCTGTAGGATTGGCCAGCATCTCTTTAAGAATAGCCCAAAAAAACAATCGGGACCAGGGGCCTGGTCCGGCGGCATGTGTTTAATGACAGCATCAACCTCGGAATCAGTAAAAGGCTGGGATAGATCCTCAAGGCCATCAACTCTTGGAATTAATGTGTCTAAGTCAAAACCCATGCGAATTCCTTTTGCAGAGCCCATTCGTTGATTAAAATTAGACCAAAACATGTTCGCAAGTTGTTGGTGATCCGAGACAACTTCACCATCAGCATTCTTAATGGAGGAAATTGTGTTTCTCCTATATCTCTCCGTGGCCATTGCACGGAAAAACTTAGAATTTTCCTCCCCAACTTTTATGCTGCGTATAGTACAACGCTGTTTCCAATATACAAATTGCCAGTGCAAAGTATCCTCCAAATGCAATTTCACAATTCGCCTGAAATTAAACTCCGGTCTTGACAAAGGTCTAATCTCTTCCAGACCATCTAAGAATAGAATTACTTTGTTCCAATCAACAATGAGTGCTTTAATTGTGGACAAATTCATGTGCCATTTCTTGAGTGCATACCACAAAGCCTTGAATTTAGAGGAAATGGTTAGAGCAGCCGAGGGTCTGTCCATGGATTTATTCCAAACCTGAGCCACACAGTCATAAAAGCCAGGCAAGTCAATCCAATAATTCTCAAAACGGAAGATATTAGCCTTTGGGATAGCAGTATCAATCGAGACCACACACGGAACATGATCAGAAGTCGTGCGTGCAAGGGGTAATACCAGTGTGTTAGGATGGTCTGCTGTCCATGCAACTGAAGTAAAGAACCAATCTATCTGCTCTAGTAAAGGTTCAATTTGCATATTCGACCAAGTAAATTGTCGTCCTTTAATTGGTAACTCAACGAGGCCCAAATGGCCAATCACTTCATTAAACAGAAAGATATCGTTAACATTACCCCCGGGTAGGTTTCGATTTTCCAACGATCGCATGAAATTGAAGTCCCCTAAAAGCAGCCAATTATCATCAGAGTTGATGTTTAGGTTGTATAACCATTGAACAAAATCATCCCTGGCCTGACCCTGGCACGGACCATATACTGACACTAGGTTCCAAACTTCAGAAGTATGTTTAGAATGGAATTCCATAATTATACCATAGTGCCTTGCCTCAATTAATTTTCCTTCAAAGAAAGAAGAATTCCAAATGATAATCATACCAGCCGAGGCCCCTACCGAAGGCACATAGGAGAAATTATCAAAGCGGCGAGGACAGAACTTTCTAATAAACCTATGATCAATGTACATGCATTTCGTTTCTTGCAAACAAACGACCGAACAGCCACTTTCATCAATCTTTTGTTTGACCGCAAGCTGACGTGCTTCAGAATTAAGGCCACACACGTTCCAACATAATACCTTCCAGTCTCTAAACCCGGATTGATTCATTACAAACCATAACAGAAAGCAACAAAAGTAGATCACGTAATGACCTACACTGACAAACTAAACAGTTTGAATAAAACCCCAACATAAAACATAAGAGTAGATAAATGGCATTTATATTGGTACGCCATGGACCATCAAGCCGTCCGATGCGAGTAATCATCAGAACCCTTGCTGCTCGTTGAGGTAGAAGGATCAGCCTCAAGCTTTTCCTTGGAAATCTTCTCTGGTGCAATGCGCAGACGTGCCCCAATACGCTGAAGATCAGCAACAGGTGTTGGTGGAGGCACTGATTGATTCTCCTCCAACTGAGATGATCTGGTCCGGCGCCTCTTGAAAGAGCTCTGGGTTTTGGGCTGCTGGGAAGCTCGGCTTGGAGATCTATGGTAACCATCACGTAACGCACTTAGTCTTGCACTGCGGCGCACCTTTGTATCAACCAAAACCTTAGCAGTTCTAGGCTTCCGGCCACGCTTGGTGGTAACCTCAGGCAGAGCAGAGAACTCAAATGACTCCCTGACAGGTTCTGAGATGTCGTCAAAACAGAGTGCCCTTGCAACTGGCCTCTTGACAGGAGAAACCTGGTGTTGAATGCAGGGTGTGGGCTCTGTCACAGGTTGCAAAGAGAGATTAACATCTGACCCCTCAAAACAAATGTCCCAAGAGTTCTTAGACAGCAGCAGATTACCAAAATCAAGCCTGAACACACATTTTGGGATGTCAGCAGAGCAAATAGTAGGCATTAACTTCTGGAAAGCTCTTTCCCATTGCATCACAGGTGGTAAGACAGGGCCAAAGACAGTAAGAACTCTGCCAACATGAAGAGGAGGCTGTAGCTGGACTGCTGGTTGTTGAATGATCGCTAAGTTGTCAACTGGCTGAGCATTAACAGAGTCATCTAAAACCCGAAGAATGATTGATTCCTGGGACTGGTTCACCTGGTTTTCTTCCACAATCTCCTGCTGAATATTCAGATCATCATGAGGAATCTCCTGGACATTTGGAGCATTCTCCTCCACTGGAGGAGGCAGCTCGTCCCAGCCAATTTCAGGAAACTCAGGCATAACCCAATTGTGGTTATTAAACTGTAGATGTCTAGGGAGCGGATGGGGATTGCCGTTGAAGGGCATCGGATCCTCATCAGGTGGCAGTATATCGGCAAAATCCGCAGAGAAAATATAGATAGGAGTAGACCAAGAAATACATGAACCTCCAAAATCTGCAAACTCCCGAGAAACAACATCGCGTGGCACAAGAGTGGTTGCTGGAAAGGAAACATATGCCAATGTACGCACGAGCAGCGAATCATCCTGGTGCCAGTGGTGGAAGCGGCCAAAGGTACTGATTGCATCAGCAATATACTGCGTCCTCCTATAGTCCAGGGGTATTCCAACTATCATAACCCAACCCCTATGAAAACCCTGAATAGCTCTGAAGTTGATCCCTTCATCATGTGGCACAAATCTAACAAAGCGATCATTGTCCATCTGAAATGGAGGATGATCAACCAGTGCCTGCCTAGCAACCGCACTACGAAAGCGGAAAAGTCCAACGCCTTGGATCCAAGGCTGAGCATCAAGAACAGCGCGGCCAAGATTGTTGACAATGAAATCACTGACCATGTTTCTGAAGATAGCAGCTTCTTCAGGTAGTGGCTCGGGCTCGACGATGGCAATGGCGTACTCCTCATGCTGACGGTCAGGAGCCACTGCAGGAGAGTAGAAGGTCCGTGGAAGCCGCCGTGGTCCGCCGTCGATGATCTCGAAGCCCGGCGGGACGAAAGGCGCGGGGTCAAGTGCGAAGGTTGCCATTGCTGGATGAGAAACCGATGGCGGCGTAGGAGCCGCAGCGGAAGGTGGCGCAGCTAGGCAGGGCGATGGTGAGGAGGTTGGTGGCGCTGGTGTGATCGGCAGTGGCTCGGTAGGCAATGGCGGAAGTGATGGTGTTGCAGGCGTGATGGGACTGGACAAAGTCCCAACTTGGCTGGCTGCGTGGGAAACCGAGGCGTCGAGCGAGAAAATCTCAGCTGACCGGTCCGGGGAAGTAGGATTGACCCATGGGACCCACTTGTAAGTCGAGGAATGCGCAGCGTCGGAGCAACCTTTGGCTCGATAACCCATCCGAAAGCATCTGCGGCATTGAATAGGACTGGTGCACGAATTGGAATAGTGCAGCAAAGATAAACAATTTTCGCATTTCCAAACCTTGAAACCCATATCATCAATGAGATCATTAAGTTGAGCAGCACCGTTTGAAAGATTAGGTGGTTGGTCGTCCATAACAGCCTGAGAAGATAATCCAACTGTGGCAACAGAAAAATCCAAAATATCCTGCGATGGCTGAGCCGTAAGAGATTGGGTCGTGACATCCCCACCCATAGCTGGAGATCCATTGTGTAGTAATGAACCATGTTGGGCTGGTGACCCATGCTGGGCCATGCAGCCATGTTGGGATGAATCCGATGCAATCAAATCACGTGTTACTGGGTCTTGTGGAACATGTTCAATTTGAATTAACTGGGTGGGTGCAGTTCTGGATATGATGGCGGTGTTCGTGGCAGGGACGTTGATCATCCCGAAAGAGATGGACGGCATCGCCACCGTCCACTAGAGGTTGGTCAACGGCGGTGGGGGCAAGATCACTTTCTCTTGGGGGTTCACGACGTAGCCGGCCTCAAAGAGCACGTCCAGCTCAGACTGTGAGGCAGGGTACCTGTAACCCTTGCAAGCAGGATATTGCTAGAACGTGGCGAAAGAAATATTCTTCCTGATTGACGAACGCGGTCTTAAAGAAGATTTAGCCGGAGGTTTATGCATAGCTAGCAACCCCAAAGTGGCACGCTTCTTAGAGGGACTCACAAGAATCCACTGAGCATCACACTCCTTTTTCCAGATCTTAAACTCACGAGTCCAATTAGGGCCACCATTCTCCCAAAGATGAAAATAGCATTTGAATTGTGGACACACAAACGATCGCAGTTGGAGAATGCATCGGCCAACTTGCTTGCATGAGACAAAAAAGGAGAATACCTTGTCTCGGATGAGTTGTACCAAAAATTCAGTTGCCGAACCCCCAATCGCTGATTCCAAAGCAGCCGCTACAGAATCATCATTAAGATGGAATATATGTCTCCTGAAAGACGCGACCATAATGAAAATGGCCCGTGCCATCCATGGAATGAATAGATCTCCCACAATGCTTGAAAACCTTGTCCTCAAAGATGGCGCCCACTGAGAAATCCAGATCCAACGTCGATCCACCAGAAGGACCCATATGAAATTGGTATAGACATGTAGATCAGATGCCGCCGGCGAAGATGGGTGGATCAGAAGCAAAATTCACTGGCTAGAAGAGGAGATCGTCGGAAAACCTAGGCCGGAGGTGGGAGGGGTGGGTGGGTGGAGAGCCATAATAATCTTCCGCTATACGAGTTATGGCAATACTCCCGAACTCCCGCCCTAGTACTGGGTGGCGTCGAGGTTATCTCACCAACAACAGCATAAAGGAGATTTTCGATGTCGGCGAACTCAGGTATTCCAGAATTGCAACGATAAAAGTGTGACGACAACACCTCGGAGCTCAACTCCCCGGGACACTGCCACAACCCCTAAATGTCAGGAGGCACCAAGAACAATGTTCTCGTCACAAAACCATCGGAACGATTCCAAGATACCCACGTGATCCTAAAAAAATAGTGAAATTTGAGGAGAGAAGAGTCAAAACTCTACGTCAGGAGGCCGCACCAGAGCGACGAAGGGACTGAGGAGTAAAAAGAATCCTACTCTCCGATATATATAATCCTATAAGACTCAAAACATTTTTCTAGACTCAACAACGTCAGCGATTCGATTAAGCAGGGGGATCCTAAGTCGGGGAAGGCTCTGATTACCAACTTGTAACACCCACTATGCGGCTATATCTCCCACGTGTCGGAGCACGACTTAGAGGCATAACCGCATAGTAGGCATGTCGCAAGAGGGGTAATCTTTACACATCCCATGTACTGAATATGAAAGGGATAAAGAGTTGGCTTACAATCGCCACTTCACACAATACATAAATACAGCATTACATCATCCAGAATACAATCAAGGTCCGACTATGGTACCAAAATAAAGAAAGACAACCCCTAATGAAGATCTCCGATCGCCCCAACTGGGCTCCTCTACTGATCGTCGGGAAAGGAAACATAGTAACGTCACGAATCCTCGTCGAACTCCCACCTGAGTTCGGTCGCGTCCCCTGCACTATCATCATCGGCACCTGCATCTATTTTTGGAAGTAATCTGTGAGTCACGGGGACTCAGCAATCTCACAACCTCGCGATCAAGACTATTTAAGCTTATCGGTAGGAAAGGGTACTAAGGTGGAGCTGCAGCAAGCACTAGCATATATGGTGGCTAACTTACGCAAATGAGAAAGAGAAGAGAATTAAAGCTCGGTCGATAAGTTATAATGATCAAGAAGTGATCCTGAAACTACTTACGTTCAAGCATAACACGAGACCGCGTTCTCTTCTCGGGCTCCACCAAAAAGAGACTATCACGGTTACACACGCCGTTGATTCATTTTAATTAAGGTTAGTGTCAGGTTTTCTACAACCGGATATTAACAAATTCCCATCTGACCATAACTGCGGGCACGGCTTTCGAAAGTTCAAAACCCTGTAGGGGTGTCCCAACTTAGCCCATCACAAGCTCTCACAGTCAACGAAGGATATTCCTTCTAGCTGGAAGACCCGATCAGTCTCGGAATCTCGGTTACAAGACATTTTGACAATGGTAAAACAAGACCAACAAAGCCACCCGATGTGCTGACAAATCCCGATAGGAGTCGCACGTATCTCGTTCTCAGGGCACACCAGATGGGCAAGACGTCGGGTTGGCATAAACCCTGGTTGCCCAGGGGGTGCCAGACATCGCACAGTTTGGACCAACACTCAGAGGAGCACTGGCCCGGGGGTTTAAAATAAAGATGGCCCTTAAGTCCGCGGAACCCAAGGGAAAAAGTCTTAGGCGGCAAATGGTAAAACCAAGGTTAGGCCTTGCTGGAGGAGTTTTATTCAAGTCAAACTGTCAAGGGGTTCCCATTATAACCCAACCGCGTAAGGAACGCAAAATCAAGGAACATAACACCGGTATGACGGAAACTAGGGCGGCAAGACTGGAACAAAACACCAGGCATAAGGCCGAGCCTTCCACCCTTTACCAAGTATATAGATGCATTAAAGTAAGCAAGATATAATAATGATATCCCAACAATAATCATGTTCCAACAAGGAACAAACTCCATCTTCACCTGCAACTAGCAACACTATAAGAGGGGCTGAGCAAAGCGGTAACATAGACAAACAACAGTTTGCTAGGAAAGTTGGGTTAGAGGCTTGTCATGGAAATATGGGAGGCATGATAAAGCATGTGGAAGGTATCGCGGCATAGCAATAGAGCAAACAACTAAGCAAGCAAAGATAGAAGTGATTTTGAGGGTATGGTCATCTTGCCTGCAAAGTTCTCCGAGTTGACGAAAGCTTGATCCTCGTAAGCGTATTCAACGGGTTCCTCGATCACGTACTCGTCTCCCGGCCACTACTAGGGAAAACCTTATACACAGAATCTTAGCAGCAGCGCGTCATAAAAACATGTGCTGCTGCTAAGTAGTAGCAGCGCGGCCACGGAAAGCTCGCTACTGGTGCAAACTTAGCAGTAGCGCGTGACGCTTAAACCGCGCTGCTACAAAAATCCACCGATAGTACACAACGACATAAGTTTACCAGTAGCGCGGCGCCAGGGAGCCCGCTGCTGCTAATGCCATAGTAGCAGCGCGCTTTTTTGTCACCTCGCTGCTGCTAATTTTGAAATTGTGCACAGGGTTGGCCCGTTTAGTAGTAGTGCGTGACAGGAAAGCGCGCTGTTGCTACGCTCTTAGCAGCAACACGCTTTCTCTCCCGCGCTACTGCTAAGACGCAGCACCCACCACCTTTTCCACCTCCCCTCCCCATCTCCTCTCGTCCCTTTCCCCTACCTCCCACATCCTCCCTCTCTCACTCTTCTTCTTCCTCAATACTTCTCCCCCCATTACTCTCCCTCTTCTACCTACCTTTCTCTCTCTTCATTACTCCTAGCTATAACTACACCACCTCCATTAATTCATCTCCTTTCTCTTTTTCCTCCCCCCTCCACTAGTTTAAGTTGTCTCCTCCCAAATTAGCTAGCTAGGTAGATGTAGCATTTAGTTAAGTGACCTATTTGCCCCCTAACTAGATCTTTCTTTTTCAAGAAGAGCTTTGTGCACTTTTGACCTCCCTACATCATCATCTCCACCGTGTGCTCGATCTCGAGATAGAGGTGTGATTAATATTTCATACTTTTGCAAAATGGAAATATGTTTATGCATGTGTGTGTGATATTTTTATGGAAATTGTATGTGTGGCATGAGTTGACGCCAAATTGTGCATTTGAGTTGCCTATGTTTTGCCGAAATGTCGATTTATTTCCGTTTCGGCGAATTCCGGGCAAACTCTAGATCTATATATGTCCTATTTTTAAGGAAGGTCATGCCGAATTTTTGTATGACTTTGATGAATGCACGCATTTTTATAATCAATTTGTTTATTATTACCGTGCAGAGTTGACGATGGTCAGTGGAACGATGGTGGACAGGTGGTTGTGGTCGGCGGTGCAGGACATGAAGGAAAATAACCTGACAGAGGTTTTATGTCCGTGTCGAAAATGCAAAGGAATAGTTTGGCTTGACCCCCATGTCGATGGTCGTGTCGAAGCGCACCTACTCATGACTGGTTTCATGGATGGCTATACTCGGTGGATAACTGAAGATGAGGATGACGATGTTGAGGATGCCGACGGGGCAGGCAATGATGACACGGGGCAAGACGAAGAGATGATCGGTAATGGCGGCGGGGAAGAGGCCGGACATGGCGGCGGAGAGAACGACATGGAATCCACGCAGCAGAGTTCGTTGGTACTAAGTTCAATCATGCGGGACCCTCATGTTCAAGCACTGCTTCGCAAGGAGACGAGTACTGAGAGAGCTGCTTCTAGAGAGGAGGCTAAGCTGGAGCAACTGGTGGTAGACTCGAACACTCCATTGTATGATGGTTGCAATCCTGAGGTGACCCGCTTGAGTTTCACACTCCAAGTGCTGAAGACGAAGGCTAAAAACAAATGGACCGACACTAGCCTCGATGAGCATCTCAAGTACCTAAAGGATGTTCTTCCCGAGGGTAATCTATGTCCTAGTAGTGTTGATGAGGCCAAGAAGATCATGTGCCCTCTTGATCTGCCACACGTTAGATACCATGCATGCATCAACGATTGCATAATTTATCGGAAGGAGCACGCGGAAAAAACAAGTTGTCCGGTGTGCAATGCTTCTCGATACAAGAAGGCCGGGAAGAAATGTCCCCAGAAAGTGGTATGGTACTTACCGATCACTCCCCGTCTCCAGAGGTATTTTTTAGATCCCAAGGAAGCAAAGCTAATGCGCTTGCACGCGGAGAGGAAGAAGCCTGACGATGGTGATGATCCGAAGCTGAGACATGTCAAGGATGGAAGCCAGTGGAGAGCGTTGAACAGCTTCTATCGGTATTTTGAATGTGATGCAAGGAACATCGTGCTCGGCGTGTGTACCGATGGCATGAATCCATTTGGCAACCAGAGCACCAACCATAGCACATGGCCCGTGTTTGTATGGATGTACAACCTCCCCCCTGGTTGTGCATGAAATCGAAGTACATTCACATGAGCATGCTTATTCAAGGGCCGAAACAACCAGGAAATAATATTAATTTGTATCTGGGGCTACTTCAGGAGGAGTTAGACACGTTATGGAAAACACCGGCCAAGACATGGGACGCCAGCAAAGGCGAGTATTTCAACATGAGAGCCGCGCTGATCACGACAGTTCACGACTATCTTGGTTACGGATATGTGGCAGGCCAGGTGCCATGGATATTGCGGATGCACGCGGTGCATGGATGATACGACGTCTCAGCAGCTAACGTCAAGGAAAGATGGAGGGTCTTGGAAAATCATGTACATGGGGCATCGAAGATGGCTCGAACAGGACGACCCGTGGAGAAACCGTGGAGATCTATTCAATGGTCACGCTGAGCATCGAGGACCTCCACGTAAGCGGAGCGGTGCCGAAATCGATGATCTGTTGAAAAACTGGAAGGAGTGCCCCGCGCCGGGGAAGATGATGAGAAAGGCGCCGGAGCCACTGCTGAAGGTATGGAAGACGAGGTATGTGTTCTGGGACTTGGAGTACTGGCACAAACTCGATACACCTCATTTCCTTGATCAAATGCATATCTGTAAGAATGTCCTTGAGAGCTTGCTCGCAACACTAATGAACATGCCGGATAAGACCAAGGATGGGCCGAAGGCAAGAAAAGACCTGCAAGATTTGAAAATCAGGAAAGATCTGCACATGCCGCCCCGTAAAATGTCAGACGAGACAGAGGCGGAGACAGAGGCACGGGAGAAGAAGGGCAAGAAAATAAAGAATGAGGATTATTGCCCCCCTTCTTGCTTCACCTTAAGTCAGGCTGAGATCAATCAATTCTTTAAGTGCCTTACCGGTGTCAAAGTTAGTTCCAGTTACTGTGGCAAGATAAGTAGATATCTAGACACGGACAAGAAAAGGTTCAGCGGGATGAAGTCTCATGACTGTCATGTGATGATGACGCAGATATTACCTGTTGCCCTTAGAGGGATAATGGACAAGCACGTCCGTGACACTCTTATTGGTCTCTGCAACTTTTTGGACGTCATCTCTCGAAAGTCGATCAGTGTGAAGCAGCTCCGAAGGCTACAGGAAGAGATCGTTGTGATACTGAATGAGCTTGAGATGTACTTCCCGCCTGCGTTCTTTGACGTGATGGTGCATCTGTGTGTCCATATTGTGGGTGACATAATAGACCTGGGGCCGTCATTCCTGCACAACATGATGCCGTTTGAGAGGATGAATGGGATCATCAAAGTATTCGTTCGTAACATGTCCCGTCCGGATGGAAGCATCGTCCAGGGCTATTTGACACAAGAGTGCATCTCTTTCTGTGAGAATTTTCTATATGGCGCAGACCAGCCTCCTGGTGTTAGTGTTGGTTTGCCTGTTAACAAGCACGATGGGAGGCTCGAAGGAGAAGGTCACTGCAACGGTCGCAGGGAACTGCACGTGGCATACTCAGATCGACGCAGCGACTTTGATAGAGAAAACTTGGTAGTGCTACAACAACTAGACGAGGTAGATCCTTTCGTGGCACTGCACAAAGAAATTATCGCAAAGAAGTATCGTGACCGGGGGGTATGCAGGACGGACGCCGAAGTTACTAGAGAGCACAACTCCACTTTCCTGCATTGGTTCAAAGAGCATATTATTGCTAATCCCCCGGAGGAGGGCTCTAAGGACGGATTGCTCATATACGCCTTAGCACATGGCCCCTCGCCCAACCTCGTAACCTATCAGGCATATGATATCAACGGATACACATTCTACACGGAGGCCAAATATATGGACAGTGATGAATATCAGAACTCGGGGGTGACGATGGAATGCATGACCGGCAGCAACAACGGCGCAACTGAACGATTTTATGGAAGGGTCGAGGAGATCTGGGAGCTTGACTACTCTGGACTGCACAACACGACAATGTTCCGTGTCAGATGGGCTAAGAATGTCAAAAGAGAAAGCCGGATTTTCACTACCATGACTATACCCGACGCCAAGAGCGCTACCGTGAACGCTATCGCAAAAAACGAGCCATGGGTACACGCTAAGCACGTGACACAATGCTTCTTCATAACCGACCCATGCAATCCCAGTCGTGTTGTCGTGAGGAAAGGCAAAAGAAACATCATTGGAATGGATGGAGTCGCCAACGAGGAAGACTAGCTATGATTAGTACGGCAACCCAATGAGGGAAGATGACGATGATGATGAAGTATACGTCAAAAGAAGAATCAATAGTACATTAGCAAAGAAAAATCGTACTCCATGGAAAAGGCAAAGTCACAATGAGGGGCTCAATTATTCTTCGACGAACAAGAAGGGAAGGAAGCTGACTCAAAAACGAAAACGTCAGCGCTGAGGAATCGGTCAAATGATGTAATATATATATATATGTGTTCCTATTTTGTATACACACTTAATTAGCCATTATTATGCATGGGTCCAATGATGTAATATATATATATATATGTTCCTATTTTGTATACACACTTAGCCATTATTATGCAAGGGTCCAATGATGTAATATATATGTTCCTATTATGTTGAGGAAAAGAAAAAAGGGAAACTAGTTATAGCAGTAGCGCTTTAGTGAAAAAGAGCTACAGCTAGTCAAGGTAGCAGTAGCGGTTTCTGCAGAAAATCGCTATAGCTACTCGTAATAGTAGTAGTGTGTTTCATGAAAACGCGCTACTGCTACGTCCACTTAACCCAAAATTCTCCCTCTCCCTGCTTCATCCCGCATCTTTTCCCCCAAATCCCCACTCTCTCTTCCCCGGCCCCGTCGCACCGCCGCGCCCGCCCCCGACCTCGGCGCGCTCGCCCCCGACCCCGGCACGCTCGCCCCCGACCCCGCCGCCCCCGACCCCGCCGCGCTCGACCCCGGCGCGCTCGCCCCCGACCCTGCCACCCCCGACCCAGGCGCGCTCGCCCCCGGCGCCGGCGCTCGCCCCCGACCCGTCGGCCCTCGCCTCCCTCCTCTGCTTCCTCCCCTCCCAACCTCGGACGTCGTCGGGCCTGCCTCCTTGCCCTGCACCCTCTGTAAACCACCCCCCTCTCTCTCTGCTAGCTAGCGTTAATTTACTTAGGTTTTAGTTATGTTAATTAGGTTATCTGTTTAGTTATGAATTTAGATAGGTTTCAAAATTTGCTAAATTTATATGCAAATTTGAACTGGACATGTGATATGTGGATATGTCATGTTTTGGACATGTCATGTTTTGGTAAATGATCCGAGTTGCCTATGTTACGCCGGAATGTTGATTCATTTCCGTTCCGGTGAATTTCAGGCGCTCAATATGTCCATTTTTTAGCAAAGGTCATGCCGAAATTGTCCTCGTGCCTTATCATCCAAAGTAAGTCAGTTTCGAACAACCCTTTCATACATTTCAATCATTCCTTCTCTCTCTACGGGGAATAATTTGAGGTGTCTTTTCCCCGCAGCAACGGGCACGCCGTCCTTATCGTTCTTTATCCGCAAGTCTCCCACGCCGTGTATTTTGACCCTTCCAGAGACTACGAGAAAAAAGACTACACCCACATAATGAATATTCTAGATGATGCTCTCCAAGGCTTCAGCTTTAGAGGTGGCCACATGCAGATCAGGAAACAAAGGAACAAGAAGATGGGTTTCGCGCATAAAACTAACTTCTCCTGCATCCAAGTCCAAAACCAAGCAAGAAGGATGGATTCTACATCCTCCATCTCATGATTCAGTTCAACATGGATCACCAAAAGCTTCGCATGAGAAGCAGAAATGATGATCATATCCACAAGTGGCTAGAATCTCATGGAGAAGCGGATTATAAACTTAGAGATGACTTCTTTCACATCCAAAGCGACATTGCGATGATCATCATGAAAGAAGTCGTCGATGAGAAAGGGATGTTCCACCACGGCCCTATATCGCGAGCTGACGTTCGAACTCGCATAGGCATGCAACGTCTAGACCTCACGCCGTTCAAGAAGCTAGGGTCCATCCTCGATGATATGGAAGGATGGAACTTCTAGTGATTTATGATGCCGATGATGATGATATGTGCCGGTTGAACTTGTATACTATTTGTAGCGATGCAACTTTGTGATGTCCACGATCTCTAGTTGCATCTAGTTGCTAACCCTTTCTTTTTCGGTGTTCTCTAGTATATTTTGTTGCATATATATGATTGTACATCCTCTTCGTGAACATGCATCTCTAACAGGTACCTAGTTTCTTGATGGCGAGATGGAACTGTTATGTCGTGTACAAAGGGAAGGTTCCAGGGGTGTACAATGAGTGGCATGAGTGTCAGGCGCAAGTGAATGGGTTCTCGGACGCCAACCATAAAGGCTTCAAAAGCAGACAAGAAGGAGAAGCTAGTTACTTGAGGTTCACGCTAGCGCGAGAGAGGACTCGTAACCGCCATCTCATGTACTGCATAGTTCCGCTCTCACTCATAGTGATAGCTCTTCTCGCGTATACCTTTGTTTAGATGGATGACGTTGTAGTTGCAAGTATTCGAGACTTGCATGTATCGCTATTTTCGAGATGATGACAAGATACCACTTTGTGTTGGATGATGATTATGACGAGACTATTTGTATGTATATGCTATGATTACATTTGTGGTCTCGCAGGCATTTGTATGTGTATCATGATGACATTTATATGTGCTAAAGATTCTTCTATAAAGACTGTTCAAATACAAAATAAATATGCCAAAAGAAACAAAAAAACTACTAAAATTAGCAGTAGCGAGTGGAGAAAAGTTAGCAGCAGCGCGGTTGTAGCAGTAGCGCGCACAGGGGAAGCGCGCTATAGCTATTAGCAGCAGCGAGGTTCCTTTAAGCGCGCTGCTGCAACACTTGTGTAGCAGTAGCGCGGGTGGACCAGCGCTACTGCTATACGTTAGCTGTAGCGCCTTATTAGTAGCGCCGGCCCCCGCGCTACTAAAAGGCCGAAAACCCGCGCTGCTGCTAGGCTTTTCCCTAGTAGTGGGCTCTACCCAAGGCAAGCACACAAGCAAAAGACCCACTAGTAGAAAACCCACCATTCGTCCCGGTTGGTAAGGGCCTTGTGTCCCGGTTTGTGAACCGGGACTAAAGGGTCGTTACTAATGCCCTAACCCTTTAGTCCCGGTTCTTACACGAACCGGGGCAGATGGGCCTCCATGTGGCCGGTGCGCCGAGCCCAGGCAGGAGGGCCTTTGGTCCCGGTTGGTGGCACCAACCGGGACCACGCGTCAGCATTTCAGGGGCTGGGGGTTTTGTTTTTTTTTTGAAAGGGGGGGGGTTGGGGGTTTCGGGGGTTTAATTTAGATGTTTCATATATTGTGTTAGCTAGCTAATTAATACAGAGAAGTGTCCTCTCTTATGTCCATGCTTGGTCGACGCTATATATACGTATATATAGAGAGGACTAGACACGCTAGCTAGTAAGCAAATGAAGGAAACAGAAGATCGTCATGAACATATGCATACAGAGAGAAGTGATATCGACCACCTCTCCTTCTCCGAGAGATTGGTCGAACAACAAGTTCTCGTATATCTATCCGACACTACTGGCTACATATATACAATAATTATCTCTTACAATGTAATTAATGTCCTAATTATATATGAACACAGGGTCCACATAGTATTCTCCGTCTTCAGCGATCACGTGGTCAAGGAAGAATGCCGCCAATTCCTCTAATTTGAACAAGGGGGTAAATACATGTATATATGAATAAATGAAACTCAACACAAATGATGGTAATAAAATAAAATTGTCAATATTATTGCTTACGCACTTCATATTGTTCATCAGAGTAGCCCCGTTCACAGGTGGTGTGGCGGATGGACTCGCAAACGAAGTATCCACAGAAATCATTCCCTTGTTCCTTGCACAACCACTTTACAAGAAATAGAGGTCAATCAAACTGATAAGCAAGCATGCCAAATGGTATTGATGAAACTAGTGCTAGAATCACTAGGAGATGTGTGGAACATGTTACTATAGTACTTACTTTCCGTGTCTAAATTCCAGCTTCTTCGGCAGTCTCAGAGCTTTTTTGGTGAATTTTCTCCAAACCCTGCCAGACAAAGAAAACAATTACTTGATATCAGGAAATGAACAAAGTTGCTGATATGGTGGATAATGATCGATTTAACTTACTTCTCGAGCATTTGAGTCATGTCTGCATAGTCCTGGGGATCTTTTCGTCTCGAGTCTAAGACGGTTACTAGTCCCTGCTCAAGCTTAACTTTTAGGAGAATATAGTGGAACCTGCGCACGCATGCATAACTCATCAATTACATTACTATAACCTGGACTAATAAGGGAAACCGAATATGCACAAGACAGTAACACTCACTTGAAGTTGTAAGGAAAGAGTATTATATCTTTGTTTTCATTTATTACCAACGATCGTAGCAAGTTGGCCTCGGTATCTTCGGCACGATATTTAACCTCAGTTGCATCTATGAGATTTGTGTTAATGAACCCAATATCACCGATTTGTCTTTTCTTCAATTCGGCGATCTTCAATCTGCATAATATAGTGAGGATAATTATAAATACATGCAATGAAAGATCTGACCTATATAGAGAGACTTAATGACAGAAGTAGTACTACTTACAGACAGTAGCAAGTGACCGTTGCTTTATCGAGGGCCTTTTGATTGAAAAACTGGAAGAACTCCTCAAATGGAACATTCAACAGTTCAATTCCAACGATGTCATGCTCCTCTCTAACTCTCAGCGTCAAAGTATTCCTCCCCCCAGACTCTCTGCAGGTTTTCATGTACCAATCATGGAATCTTTGCATCATTGTTGTTAGACATCTTTCATCTTTGACGAGAGGCTTCCCGTACTCGTATTTGTGTTCCTCCACCTCCAAGAACTCATAATGTACATTGTCGGGCAGGTAATCTCCAAGATTGCTATAACCGGGCACCATCCTCGAATCATTAGTAGGCACCTTGAGCGGAGGGCACGATTGGTTCGCTTGTTCGCCGAGCTGGAGAATTTTTTTCCCAGCTCGTCGTTCTTTTAACCTTTGATCACTCACAGTACTTCCCGACCGCTCCGCTTCGACAAATGACTTTGCAATAATGCGGTCATAGTTGCCTTTCGGCGGAGACATTGCTGGTTTTTTCAGGGCAGCCAGAGTGCGCTTCGCTTTCACCTGATCTACCTTCTCCTCCGGAGGTGGATTTTTCTTTGCTTTCACCCCTTCAAAGAAGTTCCTCACTTCGGCTCGCGCGATCTTGGCGTTCTCCTCCGGGTTCCTCTCGTATGGTAACTTCTCTGGAGTCTTCAGGGAAGGACCAAAACTGTATTGCCTTCCGCCTCTGGCTGTACTACTAGATGCCGGCAGAGCAGACGGAGCGGCTGCGGCTATCTTCTTTCCTTGCTTACGATGCGGAGGAGAAGGATTACGACGCGCCAAAGCAGCCAGAGCGGCGGCGGGTCTCTTTCGCCCTTGCTGACGAGGCGGAGAAGGAGGCGGAGTGCCGCCACGCGCCGGAGAAGGAGGTTGAGTGCCCTGATCACTCGCTGGAGGAGGAGGCGGAGGAGGAGGCGGAGTGCCCTGGCTCGCCGGAGGAGGAGGAGGAGGAGGAGGCAGAGGCATCCAATTCAGAAGCTTGATGAGCTCCTTCCGCCATAGGCATGGAGTCAATAGACAAGAACCCAGCCGAGTCTCCCCTTCACCGGTAGGGTAGTCAAGCTGGAGGTCCTCAAATCCCTCCATTATTTCGTCCACCGTCACCTTGGCATATCCTTCTGGAATCGGACTACAGTGAAAAGTTGCGCCGGGTTTAGTAGGTCGAACAGAGCCGACAACCGCCTTGACTTTGAAGTTATGCCATTGCGTCATAAGGTGGCAATGTTGAGACTCCGTGATAGCATCCACGGGGTATCTAGCAGGAGCCGTCAAGACAAGCTCCGGCTGAAGCAGCTCAGTGGAAGCCACGCTGCTTCTCCGCTGAGATGGCGGGGTAGTTTCGGCAGGTCACTTGCTGCGAGCTACTTCTCGTTCCTCTAGCACTTGAACCCTTTCGTGCAGCGTCTGAATTTGGGAATGCTCCACTTTTTTCCTCCTCTCCTGGCATTTGTAACCGCCTGCGTCCGGAAAACTAGCATTCCACGGAACGGAGCCTAGCATGCCTCGTGTACTCCAGGGTGCTCAGGATTCCCCAGGGCCATTGTGAGCTCGTCGTTCTCTCTGTCTGGAACAAACGTCCCTTGCTGCGTTGCATCGATATAGTGCTTTAGCTTCTTGACTGGTATGTTCATTTGCTCGTGCGTCCAAACGCATTTCCCTGATGCAGGGTCCAAGGTTCCGCCAGCCCCGAAGAATCAAGTCCGCTAACGGTCTGGCCAGTTCATTGTCTCTGGTTCGATCCCTTTATCAAGTAGATCATTCTCAGCCTTGGCCCACTTAGGCCGGGCTTTGAGGTAGCCACCTGACCCCATGCGATGGTGAAGCTTCTTCTTTGCAGCATTTTTCTTGTTTGTCGTCGACATCTTCTTACTCTTTTCTGATGTCTTGTAGGCCACAAATGCGGGCTAGTGATATCTGATCTTCTCATATTTACCGATGAATTCTGGTGTCTCTTCTTTGTCGACAAACGTTTTCAGCTCATTCTTCCACCTCCTGAATAGGTATGCCATCTTCTTAAGAGCATGAGACTTGATTAATTGCTCTTTAACTGGCTTCTCCAGATCCTCCTCTGGCGGTAGGGTGAAATTTTCCTTCAGCTCAGTCCAAAGATCATCTCTCTGCATATCATTGACATAAGGCACCTCAGGGTCTTCGTTCTTAGGCTTACACCATTGCTGGATGCTGATCGGGATCTTGTCCCTAACAAGAACCCCGCACTGAGCAGCAAATGCTTCCTTTGTCCAGATGGGTTCAACCGGCATGCCATCGCGCGCGATTTCTATGATCTCAAACCTTTCATCCGAGCGCAACTTTTCCTTCGGGCCTCGTCTCTTTACCGAAGTTGTGCTCGATCCAGAGGGCTAGAAAAAATAAGAATTAGACGAGAGTTAATTAATATGTGTACATACCAAAACAATGAATGCATCAATTAGCTAGTCATCACAGGCTTAACTAATATATTTACCTAGCCGGACTCTATTTGGTCACTGGAGCCGTCACCACGGGCTCCATCTTGCACCAGCATTGGGTCACCGGAGCCATCATAATCATGTCTTTCCTCCTCCACTCTTCGATCACCGTAGGCTGCTTCTTCGTCACCCTGTTCTGCTTCCAGACCATCATTGTCGTTAAGATACGACATGACATCTCCTTCGGCTAAGATTATGTCCCCCAACACCTGTTCTTGTCCCTCGTCTCGTCCGAACTCCATTGTTTCTGCAAATATTACAACATGGCAATTACTACACAAACATGACATGAGGGGGTTATATCGATAACGACGACATACATACATGGGAAAATAATGTTATCAGGGAGGGGGTAGGTCGACCCCGCCCCCCTCATGTTGAAGTTATCGGGACACGAGGTATATCGACAACGACATATCCAATAAAAATAAGAAGACGAAGAAGAAATAAAAAGAGGAGAAGAAGATATTAATAGAGGAGAAGATTGAAGAAAAAAAGAGGAGAAGAAGATATTAATAGAGGAGAAGATGGAAGAAAAAAAGAAAAAAAAAGAAGAATAAGAAAGAAATAGAGGAGAAGAAGAGAAAATAGAATAGCTTCTTTTTCTTCTTTTTTCTTTTTCTTATTTATTTCTCCTCTTCTTCCTCTCCTCTTCTTCTCCTTTCTTCCTCTTCTTATTTTCCTTTTTCCTCTCATTCTTTTTCTTCTTCTTCCTTTCCTAGCTAGATATATAAAACTTTTTTTAAAATGTAACTTTTGCATACATACATGGGAAAATAATATTATCGGGGAGAGGGTAGGTCGAACCCCCCCCCCCCTCGTGTTGAAGTTATCGGGACACGGGGTATATCAACAACGACATATCCAATAAAAATAAGAAGACGAAGAAGAAATAAAAAGAGGAGAAGAAGATATTAATAGAGGAGAAGATTGAAGAAAAAAATAAGAAAAAAGGAGGAGAAGAAGATATTAATAGAGGAGAAGATTGAAGAAAAAAAGAGGAGAAGAAGAAGAGAAAATAGAATATTCTATTTTCTGTTCTTCTCCTCTATTTCTTTCTTCTTCTCCTCTTCTTTTTCTTCTTTTTTCTTCTTCTTATTTATTTCTCCTCTTCTTCCTCTCCTCTTCTTCTCCTTTCTTCCTCTTCTTATTTTCCTTCTTCCTCTCATTCTTTTTCTTCTTCTTCTTCTTCTTCCTTTCCTAGCTAGATATATAAAAGTTCTCTAAAAATGTAACTTTTGCATAAATACATGGGAAAATAATATTATCGGGGAGGGGGTAGGTCGAACCCCCCCTCGTGTTGAAGTTATCAGGACACGGGGTATATCGACAACGACATATCCGATAAAAAATAAGAGGACGAAGAAGAAATCAAAAGAGGAGAAGAAGATATTAATAGAGGAGAAGATTGAAGACAAAAAAGAAGAAACAAAAGAAGAGAAGAAGAAAGAAATAGAGGAGAAGAAGAGCTCTTCTTCTCCTTTATTCCTTTCTTCTTCTCCTCTTATTTTTCTTCTTTTTTCTTCTTCTTATTTATTTCTCCTCTTCTTCCACTCCTCTTCTTCTCCTTTCTACCTGCTCTTCTTATTTTCCTTTTTCCTCTCATTCTTTTTCTTCTTCTTCCTTTCCTAGCTAGATATATAAAACTTTTCTAAAAATGTAACTTTTGCATACATACATGGGAAAATAATATTATCAGGGAGGGGGTAGGTCGCACCCCCCATCGTGTTGAAGTTATCGGGACACGGGGTATATCGATGACGACAGACCCGATAAAAAATAAGAAGACGAAGAAGAAATAAAAAGAGGAGAAGAAGAAATGAATAGAGGAGAAGATCGAAGAAAAAAAAGAGGAGAAGAAGAAAGGAATAGAGGAGAAGATCGAAGAAAAAAAAGAGGAGAAGAAGAAAGGAATAGAGAGGAGAAGAAGAAATATAGAAAAATATTCTATTTTTCTTCTTCTCCTCTATTCCTTTCTTCTTCTCCTTTTCCTTTTCTTCCTCTCCTCTTCTTCTCCTCTTCCTTTTCTTCCTCTCCTCTTCTTCTCCTTTTTCCTCTTCTTATTTTCCTTTTTCCTCTCCTAAATATATAGAACTTTTCTAAAAATGAAACTAACCTAAAAGGTACTAAATCAGAGAACATATATAGATAATCCTTTTCTAAATATATAAATCTAACTTTTTTGCATATATGAACATATATACACAGAGAACATACAAGCATATATACATTTTTATAAAAAAGCAAAATACAAATCATCATATATATGAAAAAAAATCTGAAAAGAAGCAACATACACAATACATATACTCACATATATACATATATACATAATCTGAAAAAAAACAAGCATATAATATATGAAAAAAAAAGGAACAGAGGAGGGGCGGCGCCGGCCGGACCAAGGGAGGGGCAGGGGCGTGGGTTCGACGGCGAGGGCGGCGACGGGGCAGGGGGCGCGCGTTTGGCGGCGAGGACGACGGCCGGTGAGGAAGGGGGCGGGGAAGGGCGACGGCGACGACGGGGGCGTGCATGCCAGGGCGCGCGCGTGCGTCGAGGCAGGGCGGCGATCGGTGACGGCATCGGCGAAGGCACGGGCGACGGCGAGCGGGCGGCGACGGCGATCTCGGGTGGCTAGGGGAGGCGACGGCGACGTCGGGGCAGGGGCCGGCGTCGAGGAGCAGCGCAGTAGCCTGGCGGCGTTGGAGAGAAGAATGGCGGGTGGGGGGGAATTTCCTAAGTGTTTGGTTATATAGAAAAGGCGTTGGTCCTGGTTCGTGGCATCAACCGGGACCAATGCCCCCCTTTAGTCCCGGTTGGTGCCACCAACCGGGACCAAAGGCCTCTTTTCAGCACCAACCGGGACTAAAGGGTGGCATTGGTCCCGGTTGATGCCACGAACCGGTACCAATGCACCCCTTTAGTCCCGGTTGGTGGCAGCAACCAGGACCAAAGGCCTTGTGCTGGAACTGCCGCGGTGCGGTGGGATGTTTAGTCCCACCTCGCTAGCCGAGAGGCTTCAACAGTGGTTTATAAGCGCTACTGCGCTGACCACTTTGAGCTCCTCTCAAATGCAGGCTTACGGGCCTAAAGTCACTTTATCTACCTGTGGGTCTACTGGGCCTCCTGCGGGTCTGAATCCTGGCCCATGGTAGGGTTTCTAGTCGTATTCAGGCCGTGGGGGCCTAGTAGGTGGCACTTTTTTTGTTTTTTTTTGTTTTCTTTGTTGCTTTATTTATTTTATTTTGTTTCTCCTTACAACAAAATACTTAATGTTGCTATTTTTATTTTTTTTCCAGTTTTTTGTTTTGTTTTTGCATTATTTATTTTCTTTTGTTTCTTGCTTTATTCTTTAATTCTTTTTGCTTTTAGGTTAGAAAAATTATAAACTTTCTCTTAGTGCCATTAGTTTTCAAATTTGAATTCTTTGAAATTTGTGTGAATCACAAGTTTGTGATTAACTTTACTATAAAAATATTTTTTTCCATTTTTTGTTTTGCTTTTTGCATTATTTATTTTCTTTTCTTTTTCCTTTTTTTAATTCTTTTTGCTTTTAGGTCAGCAAAATTATAAACTTTCTGTTAGTGCCATTAGTTTTCAAATTTAAATAGCTGAAATTTGAATTGTTTGAAATTTGTGTGAATCACAAGTTTGTGATTAACTTTACTATAAAAATAGTTTTTTTCTAGTTTTTGTTTTGTTTTTTGCATTATTTATTTTCTTTTGTTTATTGCTTTAATTTTTAATTCTTTTTTGCTTTTAGGTTAGCAAAATTATAAACTTTCTGTTAGTGCAATTAGTTTTCAAATTTGAATAGTTAAAATTTGAATTCTTTGATATGTGTGTGAATCACAAGTTTGTGATTAACTTTACTATAAAAATATTTTTTTCCAGTTTTTTTGTTTTGTTCTTTGCGTTACTTATTTTCTTTTATTTTTTGCTTTATTTTTTTATACTTTTTGCTTTTAGGTCAAAAAAATTATAAACTTTCTGTTAGTGCCATTAGTTTTCAGATTTGAATAGTTAAAATTTGAATTGTTTGAAATTTGTTTGAATCACAAGTTTGTGATTAACTTTACTATAAAAATAGTTTTTTCCTTTTTTTGTTTTGTTTTTTGCATTATTTATTTCTTTTGTTTTTTGCTTTAATTTTTAATTCTTTTTGATTTTAGGTTAGCAAAGTTATAAACTTTTTGTTAGTGCCATTAGTTTTAGAAAAACTATAAACTTTCTGTTAGTGCCATTAGTTTTCAAATTTGAATAGTTAACATTTGAATTCTTTGAATTTGTGTGAATCACAAGTTTGTGATTAACTTACTAAAAAAATGAGCATAGATGCGCTTATAGAGAAAATTCAACCTAAATTCATAGTAAATTTCTATGAATTTCAGAGAAATTCGCTTTGAATTTAGGTTAAACTTTTCTTTATAAGGGCATCTATTTTCATTTTGAGAGGAGCTCAACAAGGCATAGAGGGAAGGGCTTATAAACCAGTGTGAGCCCCCTTCGGTTGGCAAGGTGGGACTAAACTCTGCCCGCAACGAGGACCAACTCTTTTGTCCCGGTTTGTGGCATAAACCAGGACTAATGGTCATGGGCCAGGGGCGAGGAGCATTGGTCCCGGTTGGTGCCATGAACCGGGACCAATGCCCCCTTTAGTCCCAGTTGGTGGTACCAAGCGGGACCAAAGGCCTTGCGTTGCCCGCAACCAAAGGGCTTGGAGTGGTTTATAAGCCCCACTGCGGCTGCCCTCTCGAGCTCCTCTCAAATGCAGGCTTACGGGCCTAATCTCACACTATGTTGTCTGTGGGCCTATTGGGCCTTCTGCAGGCCTGAATCCTGGCTCAGGTTGGGTTTCTAGTCGTATTCAGGCTGTGGTAGCCCAATAGGTGGCAGTTTTTTTATTTTTTTTCCAGTTTTTTTGTTTTGTTTTTTGCATTATTTATTTTATTTTGTTTCTTGCTTTATTTTTTAATTCTTTTTGCTTTTAGGTTAGAAAAATTGTAAACTTTCTGTTAGTGCTATTACTTTTCAAATTTGAATAGTTAAAATTCGAATTCTTCGAAATTTGTGTGAATCACAAGTTTGTGATTAACTTTACTATAAAAATAGTTTTTTTCCCATTTTTTTGTTTTGTTTTTTGCATTATTTATTTTCTTTTGTTTTTTGCTTTTTTTTAATTCTTTTTGCTTTTAGTTCAGCAAAATTATAAACTTTCTGTTAGTGCCATTAGTTTTAGAAAAATTATAAACTTTATGTTAGTGCCATTAGTTTTCAAATTTGAATAGTTAAAATTTGAATTCTTTGAAATTTGTGTGAATCCCAAGTTTGTGATTAACTTTACTATAAAAATAGTTTTTTTTCTAGTTTTTTTTGTTTTGTTTTTTGGATTATTTATTTTCTTTTTTTTGCTTTATTTTTTAATTCTTTTTGCTTTTAGGTCAAAAAAATTATAAACTTTCTGTTAGCGCCATTAGTTTTCAAATTTGAATAGTTAAAATTTGAATAATGGTATTACGAGCGCCGAACCATAAGACATTAAAGCATTTCAAATGAACTCTAAAAAAGTTGAAAGTTGGCATGGTATCATAATTTCACCCACATAGCATGTGCATGTACAAAACAGACAATGGTATCATACTCGCCTGTTACAAAGTTGGCATGGTATCATCATAATAGTTGCGGGAGAAAGTCTTCAATTTTTCTTCGCTTTTGTCATTTGCTTATTGCGCCGTAACCATGGATAATCTTCATCGTTTATCAGGATGCTTGGGTCAGCCTTGATGTTGAAGAGAGGAATTTCATGAAACTTTTCATAATCTTCAGACATGTCTGTCTTGCCCTCCACTCCCACGATGTCCTTTTTTCTGAAAGAACTATGTGGCGCCTTGGCTCATCGTATGATGTATTCGCTTCCTTATCTTTTCTTTTTCTCGGTTTGGTAGACATGTCCTTCACACAGATAACCTGTGCCACATCATTGGCTAGGACGAACGGTTCATCTGCATACGCAAGATTGTTGAGATCCACTCTTGTCATTCCGTACTGTGGGTCTACCTGTACCCCGCCTCCTGATAGATTGACCCATTTGCACTTAAACAAAGTGACCTTAAAATCATGTTCGTAGTCAAGTTCCCATATGTCCACTATGTAACCATAATATGTGTTCTTTCCCCTCTCGGTTGCTGCATCAAAGCAGACACCGATGTTTTGTTTGGTGCTCTTTTGATCTTGGGTGATCGTGTAAAATGTATTCCCATTTATCTCGTATCTTTTGTAAGTCAATACAGTCAAAGATGGTCCCCTGGACAACAAGTACAGCTCATCACAAACAGTGTTGTCACCTCTGAGACATGTTTCCAACCAACTGCTGAAAGTCCTGATGTGTTCACATGTAATCCAGTCATCACACTGCTCCGGGTGTTTGGAGCGCAGACTGTTCTTGTGTTCATCGACATACGGGGTCACCAAGGTAGAGTTCTGTAGAACTGTGTAGTGTGCTTGAGACCAAGAATACCCGTCCATGCATATTATTGAGGCCCCTCCCAGCGTGCCTTTTCCAGTCAGTCTCCCCTCATACCGCGATTTAGGGAGACCTATCTTCTTAAGGCCAGGAATGAAGTCAACTCAAAACCCAATGACATCCTCTACTTGATGGCCCATGAAGATGCTTCCTTCTGGCCTAGCGCGGTTACGGACATATTTCTTTAGGACTCCCATGAACCTCTCAAAGGGGAACATATTGTGTAGAAATACGGACCCCAGAATGACAATCTCATCGACTAGATGAACTAGGACGTGCGTCATGATATTGAAGAAGGATGGTGGGAACACCAGCTCGAAACTAACAAGACATTGCGCCACATCACTCCTTAGCCTTGGTACGATTTCTGGATCGATCACCTTCTGAGAGATTGCATTGAGGAATGCACATAGCTTCACAATGGCTAATCGGACGTTTTCCGGTAGAAGCCCCCTCAATGCAACCGGAAGCAATTGCGTCATAATCACGTGGCAGTCATGAGACTTTAGGTTCTGGAACTTTTTCCCTGGCATATTTTTTATTCCCTTTATATTCGACGAGAAGCCAGTCATGACCTTCATACTGAGCGGGCATTCAAAGATTTCTTTCTCTTCTATCGTAAGAGCGTAGCTGGCAGGACCTTTATACTGCTTCGGAGGCATGCCGTCTTTTTCGTGCAAACGTTGCAGGTCCTCCCGTGCCTCAGGTGTATCTTTTGTCTTCCCATACACGCCCAAGAAGCCTAGCAGGTTCACGCAAAAGGCTCTTCGTCACGTGCATCACGTTGATTTAAGAGCGGACCTCTAGGTCTTTCCAGTAGGGTAGGTCCCAAAATATAGATTTCTTCTTCCACATGGGTGCGTGTCCCTCAGCGTCATTCGGAACAGCTAGTCCGTCGGGACCCTTTCAAAAGATTACATGTAAATCATTGACCATAGCAAGTACGTGATCAACGGTACGCATGGCGGGCTTCTTCCGGTGATCTGCCTACCCTTTGAAATGCTTGCCTTTCTTTCGACATTGATGGTTGGTCGGAAGAAATCGACGATGGCCCAGGTACACATTCTTCCTGCATTTGTCCAGGCATATACTTTCAGTTTCTTCTAAATAGTGCGTGCATGCGTGGTATCCCTTGTTTGTATGTCCTGAAAGGTTACTGAGATAGGGCCAATCGTTGATGGTTACAAACAGCAACGCGTGCAGGTTAAATTCCTCCTTTTTGTGCTCATCCCACGTATGTACACCGTTTCCATTCCACAGCTGTAGAAGTTCTTCAACTAATGGCCTTAGGAACACATCAATGTCGTTGCCGGGTTTCTTAGGGCCTTGGATGAGAATTGGCATCATAATGAACTTCCGCTTCATGCACATCCGAGGAGGAAGGTTATACATACATAGAGTCATGGGCCAGGTGTTGTGATTGCTGCTCTGCTCCCCGAAAGGATTAATGCCATCTGCGCTTAAACCAAACCATACGTTCCTTGGGTCACTCGCAAACTCATGCCAGTACTTTCTCTCGATTTTTCTCCACTGCGACCCGTTAGCGGGTGCTCTCAACTTCCCGTCTTTCTTTCGGTCCTCACTGTGCCATCGCATCAACTTGGCATGCTCTTCGTTTCTGAACAGACGTTTCAACTGTGGTATTATAGGAGCATACCACATCACCTTCGCAAGAACCCTCTTCCTGGGGGGCTCGCTGTCAACATCACCAGGGTCATCTCGTCTGATCTTATACCGCAATGCACCGCATACCGGGCATGCGTTCAGATCCTTGTACGCACCGCGGTAGAGGATGCGGTCATTAGGGCATGCATGTATCTTTTGCACCTCCAATCCTAGAGGGCATATGACCTTCTTTGTTGTGTATATACTGTCGGGCAATTCGTTATCCTTTGGAAGCTTCTTCTTCAATATTTTCAGTAGCTTCTCAAATCCTTTGTTAGGCACAACATTTTCTGCTTTCCACTGCAGCAATTCCAGTACGGTACTGAGCTTTGTGTTGCCATCTTCGCAATTGGGGTACAGCCTTTTTTTGTGATCCTCTAACATGCGATCGAACTTCAGCTTCTCCTTTTGACTTTCGCATTGCGTCCTTGCATCGACAATGAACCGGCGGAGATCATCATCATCGGGCACATCGTCTGGTTCCTCATGATCTTCAGCAGCTTCCCCCGTTGCAGCATCATTGGGCACATCGTCTGGTTCCTCTTGATCTTCAGCAGCTTCCCCCGTTGCAGCATCACCGTATTCAGGGGGCACATAGTTGTCATCGTCCTCTTCTTCTTCGCCGTCTTCCATCATAACCCCTATTTCTTCGTGCCTTGTCCAAACATTATAGTGTGGCATGAAACCATTGTAAAGCAGGTGGGTGTGAAGGATTTTCTGGTCAGAGTAAGACTTTGTATTCCCACATTTAGGGCATGGACAACACATAAAACCATTCTTCTTGTTTGCCTCAGCCACTTCGAGAAAATCATGCACGCCCTTAATGTACTCGGAGGTGTGTCTTTGACCGTACATCCATTGCCGGTTCATCTACGTGCATTATATATAATTAAGTGTGTCAAAAACCATTACAAAACATCATGAATAGATAATTAAGTGACCAAATTAATAGAAGTTCATCATCACATTAAAACCAAAGTACATACATAGTTCTCATCTAAAAACATATATATAGCTCTCCAGAGCATCTAATTAATTAAACCATACATTGAAACTATGTAAAATATTTCAATGCAAAAACAAATGCGATCATAATCGCAACCAATGTAACAATTGATCCAACGGCATAATGATACCAAGCCTCGGTATGAATGGCATATTTTCTAATCTTTCTAATCTTCAACCACATTGCATCCATCTTGATCTTGTGATCATCGATGACATCCGCAACATGCAACTACAATATCACCTTCTCCTCCTCAATTTTTTTTATTTTTTCCTTCAAGTAATTGTTTTCTTCTTCAACTAAATTTAACCTCTCGACAATAGGGTCGGTTGGAATTTCCGGTTCAACTACCTCCTAGATAAATAAAATCTATGTCACGTTGGTCGGCATAATTGTCATAAAAAATAAATGAACCAAATAGTAAAAAAAGATAATATATACCACATCCGAATCATAGCCAGGACGAGGGCCGACGGGGGCGGATACCAAGACCATCGCACTATATAATAACAAGCAATAATAAAAGTAAGAAAATTAGACAAGTATCTATCTAAAGTAAGAATTTTTTCTTTCAGAAAGAAGATAAGAACAAGAGGCTCACCACGGTGGTGCCGGCAATGGGATTGGTGCGGGAGATCGACAGCGGTGAAGACGGGAATGGGATGTGACGGGCCGCTAAACCTAGACAAATCTCGAGGAAAATGGAGCTTTGAGGTCGAGCTTCGAGAGGAGAAAGCTTAACTAGTGTGGCTCGGGCATTTCATCGAACATCTCATGTGCATAGGAGGTGAGCTAGAGCACCACAAAGCCCTCCCCTCGCCGGCCAGAGAAAACAGAGCACTGGGTGCTCTGCTCGCGGGCGAGGGGTATATATAGGCACCTCATTGGTCCCGGTTCGTGGCATGAACCGGGACTAAAGGGAAGCCTGTGGTTCCGGTTCAAGCCACCGACCGGGACCAATGGTGGTGGGCCAGGAGCGAGGCTTATTGGTCCCGGTTCGTCCCACCAACCGGGACCAAAGGGGCATGACGAACCGGGACCAATGCCCCCACGAGGCCCGGCAGGCCCCTGGCCTCACGAACCGGGACCAATGCCCCCATGGGTCCCAGTTCTTAACTAAACCGGGACTAATGGGCTAACCCGGCCTGAACCAAAGCCCTCTTTTCTAATAGTGACCAACAATCAATCACGGTGCAATGGGCAAGCAACATGATGCAAAACATGGCATGATATGCGGGCTGTGATATGCAATGGATAGGCATGCTCTGGAAGGAAAAGATTAAACCAGGCCTAAACTTGGCAAACCAAGAGTGCCGCTGGAAAGATGAGTTGATTTCGGTCGAAATCGATATAAAGATCACTGGAATCGGATGCACGGTTTGCAGATGGCAAGCAAAACAATAATGGCACAATTCTGCGATTAACAGCACGATGCCATCTAAAATGCAATAAGAAACAAAGCTACTGATCTCCAACACAATAACAAAGCACATGGAAGTGATCTACTCAAGATGCTTGACAAAACATGAACACTGAGCTACGGCTAAATCACACAAGAGTAGGTTCAAACAAGCACGGCAAAAGTGCAAAAGATATCAGCATCACAGACTTAGTGAAAACAACATGCCAGGAATTAACATCGGGAAGCAATGTTTAGAGCAAGCAAACAACGTGCTACAGGAACAGATCATATCAAACAAAGGCATGGCATGAACCTACTAAAAGCATAGAACAAAAGTCCCTTACTGACCATGAGCCAAAAGGGCACAGAAAATATGATGGCACCCATGTAAACATAGCAAGTTTCGTTAACAGATTCAGACTTAGCAGAAAACTGGACATGACATAAACAGAATTATGAAGGCATGTTTGCGAGCTCGATTCACTCATCACAAGGAATTTCATGACAAGCTAAGCATACCTACATCAAGAAGACATGTCCAAAAAGCAAACCATCACAAGAACAAGTTCATAGCATGCTTGGATCAACTACAACAACCTTGGCAAAATTGATTAACACGTAAACAATCTGCCAGGAACATTTTATAGCAAAAGTAGAGCAAGATTAAGTCATGCTAGGGCACTCCATAAATTCAAACAGGGGCATGGATGGATAGAGCACAACCATATGCCCAAGTCATCCTTACTGAACATACTCAAAAGAAGCATGGATCTCACTATAGTAACATGGATCCATGGCATAAGGATAACAGCAGAGCAAAGACTGAAATTCTAAGTCTCTGAAATCAGCAATATCACGAGAGCTACTTTGCATGCATATGCTAGTCACCACAAAGATCACAAAAATACATGGCATACACCCCTGTAAAGATCGTATGGCATAGTCCAAAACGCATGTAGAACTCAAGATCATATGCAGCACACAACAATTGTAGCAAAAATGACAAATGCTCATACTCTGCTAAGAATCATCATCTAACATTTTATAGGACTCTTGCATAAGTCATTTGGGCATCAAGATGGACTCAAACAAGCAGGTCACAATGGAACAAAATGAAGAGCGCATCCATATGAACATTTTGATATATCTTGCATGCAAAACGGATATACGGATGAGGAGTTATGGCATGTTGAACAGTGCTTGAAAATATAGCAGATGCAAATGATAGGCGAAAATCGGCATCAACCTCGGCTTCCAGATCTGGGCGGCGCACGAACCGAGGTTCACCTGGACCTCGGCGGAGATGGAGGGGACGGTGGCCGGAGAAGACGGGGACGGCCGGATCCGGTCCGGCGGGGCCAGATCCGGGGCCAGGCGACGACGGGGAGCCGCGGGCGGTGGGCGGCGCGCGCGAAGGCGGTGGCGACCCGCGGCGGCACGGCGAGCGTGCGGCGGCGCACCGGCGGGGAGCGGGCGGCACAACGCGTGCGGCGGCGGAGAGACAGGCAGGGCGCGGGCGGCTCGGGCCCGCGGGGGCCGGTGACGGGCCTCCGCAGGCCGCGCGGTGGGTGGTGGCGGCGGCGACACGTGGCGGGCTGTGGTTGGCTGCGGGCGGCGGCGCGATTCGTCCGGTGGCGGCGGACATGTCCGGTGGGCGAGAGGAAGGGTTGAACTAGGGTTTCGCCTGAAATTTGGAGGGGGTGCACATATTATACATAGAAGGAGGTGGGAGTGTCCAAATAAGGTGTAGTTTTGGACCACGTGATCGTGATCCGACGGTGAAGGACATGGGATAGGTTTGGATGGGTTATTGGGCCACTTTGGAGGGGTGTTAGGCCGCAACACACACGAGGCCTTTACGGTTCCCCGGTTAACCGTTGGAGTATCAAACGGACTCCAGATGGCACGAAACTTGACAGGCTGTCTGCCGGTGCTATACCAAGGCCGCTTGGCAAATCTCAGTCCATTCCGAAAAGTTTAACACCCGCACATGAAAAGAGGCAAAAAGGGGCGCCGAAGGACATAGGAGTGTCGGATTGCAAAACGGACAACGGGGAAAATGCTCGGATGCATGAGATGAACACGTATGCAAATGAGAAGCACATGATGACATGATATGAAATGCATGACATGAACAAAATGCAAAACGAAGACAAAACCCAATCAAGAAGGAATCTCATAACTTTGTGCCAAAAATGGCAAGAGTCGGAGTACAAATATGGTAAGTTACATTCGGGGTGTTACAACGGTGGTAGCAGCCTCAACCTGCTCTATCAGGATACAGTACACAAAATGGGCATTAATCCCTCATGAATCAAGCCCACAATAACTACCTTTAAAGGAGGTATACCAGGCATGGAGGCCCGTTGTACGGGCTCGATCACGCTGGAGGTGGTCTTCGGTTCCCGGATAACTTTCGAAGCGAAGAACTAATCTTTGATATCGTCCCTTTCCGCAGCGGATACCATGCACTGCTCGGATGAACCGTGTTCGCCAAATTCAACGTGGTGCCACATTATGCTTATCTCAAGCTCAAGATGCCCAGTCCACGCGTCATCATTAAAGTAAATGGAAACACGGAACATTCCCTCCGTACAGAGGAACATACCGCAGCCCTAGCAGCAGAAGTACAGAGCGGCCTTCTAAAGCGGCACCATAGTCCGGCCGCCGAACCCCTGGACATCGTCAAGAAGGTCCGGACTACACTACAAAAGGGAAGTTCGGTTTGTCAAGAGTTGAATTAGTAAATTCAGCCTCCGTCCCAGCCCCGGTGAGGAAGGAGGCACCCGTGCCGCACATACATAATTACGCACTCAAACCTCATGGGTACTGACGGAGGCATAACTCGCTCGCGATCCACAGTGCGTCTTGACCGACCCTGGGATTCACACGCCTTTATTTTTTCTTTCTATTATCACGGGTCTTTTCCCTTTTTGAGGTCTATATGGACAACCCGCTTACAGAACACACCAAAGAGGCAAGAAGCTCTGGCATACAAGGGAATTCCCAGGTGGTCTCTATTAAACGATTGCCATAATTGTTTTACATACCCACATGTAGCTCGGCCTTGGTTGCGACTGCTACGTCTTGAGCTTGCGTTGGTTTTCCCCGAAGAGGAAGGGATGATGCAGCAGAGTAGCGTAAGTATTTCCCTCAGTTTTTGAGAACCAAGGTATCAATCCAGTAGGAGCCCATGCTCAAGTCCCTCGTACCTGCACAAAGCGATAGCTACTCGCAACCAACGCGATTAGGGATTGTCAATCCCTTCACGGTCATTTACGAGAGTGAGATCTGATAAATATAATATTTCTGGTATTTTTGGTATAAAGATGCAAAGTAAAAAGTAAAAGCAAAGTAAAAAAGCAAAGCAAGATTAAAGTGATGGAGATTGATATGATGAGAATAGACCCGGGGGCCATAGGTTTCACTAGTGGCTTCTCTCAAGAGCATAAGTATTCTACGGTGGGTGAACAAATTACTGTTGAGCAATTGACAGAATTGAGCATAGTTATGAGAATATCTAGGCATGATCATGTATATAGGCATCACGTCCGTGACAAGTAGACCGAAACGATTCTGCATCTACTACTATTACTCCACTCATCGACCGCTATCCAACATGCATCTAGAGTATTAAGTTAAAAACAGAGTAACGCCTTAAGCAAGATGACATGATGTAGAGAGATAAATTCAGGCAATATGAAATAAAGCCCATCTTGTTATCCTCGATGGCAACGATACAATACGTGCCTTGCTGCCCCTTCTGTCACTGGGTAAGGACACCACAAGATCGAACCCAAAGCTAAGCACTTCTCCCATGGCAAGAACTACCAATCTAGTTGGCCAAACCAAACGGATAATTCGAAGAGACTTGCAAAGATAACCAATCATACATAAAAGAATTCAGAGAAGATTCAAATATTATTCATAGATAGACTTGATCATAAACCCACAAATCATCAGTCTCAACAAACACACCACAAATAGAAGATTACATCGAATAGATCTCCACAAGAGAGGGGGAGAACTTTGTATTGAGATTCAAAGAGAGAGAAGAAGCCATCTAGCTACTAACTATGGACCCGAAGGTCTGAGGTAAACTACTCACACATCATCGGAGAGGCTATGATGATGTAGAAGCCCTTTGTGATGACGGCCCTCTTCCGGTGGAGCTCCGGAACAGGTCCCAAGATGGGATCTCGTGGATACAAAAAGTTGCGGCGGTGGAATTAGGTTTTTGGCTCCTGTTCTGATTGTTTGGGGGTACGTGTGTGTATATATAGGAGGAAGAAGTACGCCGGAGGAGCAACGAGGGGCCCATGAGGCAGGGGGCGCGCCCCCCACCCTCGTGACCGCCTCTTTTGTTCCTTGGAGCAGGGTCCAAGTCTCCTAGATCACGTTCGGTGAGAAAATCACGTTCCCGAAGATTTTATTCCGTTTGGACTCCGTTTGATATTCTGTTTCTTCGAAACACTGAAATAGGCAAAAAAACAGCAATTCTGGGCTGGGCCTCCGGTTAATAAGTTAGTCCCAAAAATAATATAAAAGTGGAAAATAAAGCCCAATATAGTCCAAAACAGTAGATAATATAGCATGGAGGAATCAAAAATTATAGATACGTTGGAGACGTATTAGGCATCCCCAAGCTTAATTCCTGCTCGTCCTCTAGTAGGTAAATGATAAAAAGAGAATTTTTGATGCGGAGTGCTACTTGGCATAATTTCAATGTAAATCTTCTTAATTGTGGTATGAATATTTAGATTAGAAAGATTCAAGACAAAAGTTTATATTCACATAAAAATAATAATACTTCAAGCATACTAATAAAGCAATTATGTCTTCTCAAAATAACATGGCCAAAGAAAGTTATCCCTACAAAATCATATAGTCTGGCTATGCTCCATCTTCACCACACAAGGTATTTAAATCATGCACAACCCTGATGACAAGCCAAGAAATTGTTTCATACTCTAACTTTTTCAAGAAAAATTCAATCTTCACGCAATACATGAGCGTGAGCCATGGATATAGCACTATAGGTGGAATAGAATGGTGGTTGTGGAGAAGACAAAAAGGAGAAGATGGTCTCACATCAACTAGGCGTATCAACGGGCTATGGAGATGCCCATCAATAGATATCAATGTGAGTGAGTAGGGATTGCCATGCAACGGATGAAGTAGAGCTATAAGTATATGAAAGCTCAAAAAGAAACTAAGTGGGTGTGCATCCAACTTGCTTGCTCATGAAGACCTAGGGCAATTTTGAGGAATCCCATCATTGGAATATACAAGCCAAGTTCTATAATGAAAAATTCCCACTAGTATATGAAAGTGATAACATGAGAGACTCTCTACTATGAAGATCATGGTGCTACTTTGAAGCACAAGTGTGGTAAAAGGATAGTAACATTGTCCCTTCTCTCTTTTTCTCTCATCATTTTTTTATTTGGGCCTTTTTTATGGCCTCTTTTTATTTGGGCTTCTTTGGCCTCTTTTTTTATTTATTTTATTTTTCGTCCGGAGTCTCATCCCGACTTATGGGGGAATCATAGTCTCCATCATTATTTCCTCACTGGGACAATGCTCTAATAATGATGATCATCACACTTTTATTTTTCTTATAACTCAACAATTACAACTCGATACTTAGAACAAAATATGACTCTATGTGAATGCATCCGGCGGTGTACCGGGATATGCAATATGACAATGATGGAATGTGTCATGATGAACTAGATGGTGGAAAGTTGCACAGCAATATATCTCGGAATGGTTATGGAAATGCCATAATAGGTAGGTATGGTGGCTGTTTTGAGGAAGGTATATGGTAGGTGTATGATACCGGCGAAAGGTGCGCGGTATTAGAGAGGCTAGCAAAAGTGGAAGGGTGAGAGTGCGTATAATCCATGGACTCAACATTAGTCATAAATAACTCATATACTTATTGCAAAAATCTAGAAGTTATCAAAGCAAAGTATTACGCGCATGCTCCTAGGGGGATAGATTGGTAGGAAAAGACCATCGCTCGTCCCCGACCGCCACTCATAAGGAAGACAATCAATAAATAAATCATGCTCCGACTTCATCACATAACGGTTCACCATACGTGCATGCTACGGGAATCACAAACTTTAACACAAGTATTCTTTAAATTCACAACTACTCAACTAGCATGACTTTAATATTATCACCTCCATATCTCAAAACAATTATCATGCTGCAATCTTTTCTTAGTATTCAACACACTCAAAAGAAAGTTTCACAAATCTTGAATACCAAGCATATTATTATTAAGCAAATTACCATGCTATTAAGAGACTCTCAAAACAATTTAAGTGAAGCATGAGAGATCAATAGTTTCTTTAAAACGAATCCACCACCGTGCTCTAAAAGATCTAAGTGAAGAACATAGAGCAAAATTATAACGCTCAAAAGATATAAGGGAAGCACATAGAGCAAAATTATCTAGATCAAAAGATATAAGTGAAGCACATAGAGCAAAACTACTTAGCTCAAAAGATATAAGTGAAGCACATAGAGTATTCTATCAAATTTTAAATCATGTATGGCTCTCTCAAAAGATGTGTACAGAAAGGATGATTGTGGAATACTAAGACACAAAGACACAAATAATACAAGACACTCCAAGCAAAACACATATCATGTTGGTGAATAAAAATATAGCTCCAAGTAAATTACCGATGGAAGTGGACGAAAGAGGGGATGCCTTCTGGGGCATCCCCAAGCTTTGAATTTTTGGTGTCCTTGGATTATCTTGGGGGTGCCATGGGAATCCCCAAGTTTAGACTCTTGCCACTCCTTGTTCCATGATCCATCAAAAGAATTCACCCAAAACTTGAAAACTTCACAACACGAAACTCAAAATAGAAAACTCGTGAGCTCCGTTAGCGAAGGAAAACAAAAGACCACTTCAAGGTACTGTAATGAACTCATTCTTTATTTATATTGGTGTTAAGCCTACTGTATTCCAACTTCTCTATGGATTATAAACTATTTTACTAGCCATAGATTCATCAAAATAAGCAAACAACACACGAAAAACAGAATCTGTCAAAAACATAACAGTCTGTAGTAATCTATAGCTAGCGCAAGATCTGGAACCCCAAAAATTCTAAAATAAACTGTTGGGCGTGAGGTATTTATCTATTAATCATCTTCAAAAAGAATTAACTAAATAGCACTCTTCAAATAAAAATGACAGCAGTTCTCGTGAGCGCTAAAGTTTCTGTTTTTTACAGAAAGTTCAACAAGACTTTCCCCAAGTCTTCCCAACGGTTCTACTTGGCACAAACACTAATTAAACACAAAAACACAACCAAAACAGAGGCTAAATAATTTATTTATTACTAAACAGGAGCAAAAAGCAAGGAATAAAAATAAAATTGGGTTGCCTCCCAACCAGCGCTATCGTTTAACGCCCCTAGCTAGGCATAAAAGCGAGAATAGATCTAGGCATTGCCATCTTTGGTGGGAAATTCTTCAATTAGGCATCTACCATATTTAGGAATTTCTTTCTTTTTATTAATTATCAAACTTTTAGGCACAAGATCGAAAAATTCATTTGTCATAAATGGTTCCTTAATGATAGCAAAAAGATTGTGATGAACACTTATAGATTTAAGATCTGCAGTTTCCTTACTAGATGATTCACCCTTATTTTTAGGAACATACATAATCTTGGCAATTTTAGTAGGAGGACTTGGAGTATTCTTTACGGAAGAAAAAGCGGTTCCCAAGTTTGTAATGATACCCTCAAGTTTATCAATTCTAGTAGAATCTAAGTTCATTCTCTCATTAACTATGGGTTCTTTTTCCTTAATATTTTTCAAAGTCATTCCTACCTTAGATCCATATTGAGTAATTTGATTGTGGATCTTTTTATCTATATTTTCAATTGATTCAATAGTAGCAGCTCTATTTTTGATAATTTCAAGTCTTTGCATGACATGCTCCAAAGTTAACGTGGTTCCATTAACCAAAAGAGGTGGTGAGCCAAATAAATTTAGCATAGCATTATAAGAGTCAAAAGTATGGCTACCCAAGAAGTTCCCTCCGGTAATGGTATCGAGGATATATCTATACCAAGGATTAACACCTACATAAAAATTGCGGAGAAGAACTAAGGTAGATTGCTTTCTCGTAGATCTATTTTGAGCATTGCAAATTCTATACCAAGCATCTTTTAGATTTTCTCCCTCCCTTTGTTTAAAATTTAGAACTTCACTCTCGGGGGACAACGGAGAAGATATGAGACTAGTCATGACGACAAGCAAACAAACTAGCACACAAGCAAACAAGAGGCAAGCGGAAAAGAGGCAAATAGAGAGGGAGGATAGGGAGAGAGAGGGCGAATAAAACGGCAAGGGTGAATTGGGGGGAGAGGAAAATGAGAGGCAAATGGCAAATAATGTAATGCGAGAGATAGGGATTGTGACGGGTACTTGGTATGTTGACTTTTTGCGTAGACTCCCCGGCAACGGCGCCAGAAATCCTTCTTGCTACGTCTTGAGATTGCATTGATTTTCCCCGAAGAGGAAGGGATGATGCAGCAGAGTAGAGTAAGTATTTCCCTCAGTTTTTGAGAACCAAGGTATCAATCCAGTAGGAGCCCACTCTCAAGTCCCTCGTACCTACACAAAGCAATAGCTACTTGCAACCAACGCGATTAGGGGTTGTCAATCCCTTCACGGTCATTTACGAGTGTGAGATCTGATAGATATAATATTTTTGGTATAAAGATGCAAAGTAAAAAGTAAAAGCAAAGTAAAAAAACAAAGCAAGATTAAAGTGATGGAGATTGACATGATGAGAATAGACCCGGGGGCCATAGGTTTCACTAGTGGCTTCTCTCAAGAGCATAAGTATTCTACGGTGGGTGAACAAATTACTGTTGAGCAATTGACAGAATTGAGCATAGTTATGAGAATATCTAGGCATGATCATGTATATAGGCATCACGTCCGTGACAAGTAGACCGAAACGATTCTGCATCTACTACTATTACTCCACTCATCGACCGCTATCCAACATGCATCTAGAGTATTAAGTTAAAAACAGAGTAACGCCTTAAGGAAGATGACATAATGTAGAGAGATAAATTCATGCAATATGAAATAAACCCCATCTTGTTATCCTCGATAGCAACGACACAATACGTGCCTTGCTGCCCCTTCTGTCACTAGGTAAGGACACCGCAAGATCGAACCCAAAGCTAAGCACTTCTCCCATGGCAAGAACTACCAATCTAGTTGGCCAAACCAAACGGATAATTCGAAGAGACTTGCAAAGATAACCAATCATACATAAAAGAATTCAGAGAAGATTCAAATATTATTCATAGATAGACTTGATCATAAACCCACAATTCATCGGTCTCAACAAACACACCACAAATAGAAGATTACATCGAATAGATCTCCACAAGAGAGGGGGAGAACTTTGTATTGAGATTCAAAGAGAGAGAAGAAGCCATCTAGCTACTAACTATGGACCCGAAGGTCTGAGGTAAACTACTCACACTTCATCGGAGAGGCTATGATGATGTAGAAGCCTTCCGTGATGACGGCCCTCTTCCGGCGGAGCTCCGGAACAGGCCCCAAGATGGGATCTCGTGGATACAGAAAGTTGCGGTGGTTGAATTAGGTTTTTGGCTCCTGTTCTGATCGTTTGGGGGTACGTGTGTGTATATATAGGAGGAAGAAGTACGCCGGAGGAGCAACGAGGGGCCCACGAGGCAGGGGGCGCGCCCTAGGGGGGCGCCCCCCACCCTCGTGACCGCCTCTTTTGTTCCTTGGAGCAGGGTCCAAGTCTCCTGGATCACGTTCGATGAGAAAATCATGTTCCCAAAGATTTTATTCCGTTTGGACTCCGTTTGATATTCCATTTCTTCGAAACACTGAAATAGGCAAAAAACAGCAATTCTGGGCTGGGCCTCCGGTTAATAGGTTAGTCTCAAAAATAATATAAAAGTGGAAAATAAAGCCCAATATAGTCCAAAATAGTAGATAATATAGCATGGAGCAATAAAAAATTATACATACGTTGGAGACGTATCAGCGACATGTCAAATAGCTTTACTTGCTTATCACATTACTTGCACAAAGTACACTTTGACGTACTAATTACATCACAATGATTGATGAATGGTGATGTTAGCTTATTACTTAATTTTTCCTGTTTCCTCACCTTTGTGTATATTATATATTACACACGTACACTATGGTACGTATTACTGCGCCAGGGGCTTCACTACACCCCGTTCTACGGCAATAAAAGTCCGAACACTTTTCTCAGTATAGTTCGGCACCCCAAACTTATAGCACTATATGCATCGTCTCCGAATCATGTCTTTGGTCAATAGTTGGGTTGCCCGGCTCCTGTGCTTACTACCATACGTTCCGCTATATCGGCTAGGTAGTAAAGGGAAAACTACTGCGATTGTGTCCCTGTTCTTCCGGACAAGCACCTCAGTAAAGAAAGCCGAAAACCGACTGTCATGATGCGGCGAGATCCGGTCAGCTGTTCGAGAGGTTCCAAATCGTTAGAGGTTTTTGCCGCTTCATACGAAGAGTCGGTCCCTCCGATTAGGCGTGTATAACGCCCCTAGTTCGGCCTTCCGAATACCAGGGGCTTCGCCAACTTTTTTAAATTGTCAAACTCCTATGGCTAAGTGAGGGAGGTAAAGGCCGCATAGTCTGATTGCCTTGTTCATTGCGCTAAACACCTCATTTAAAGGACCAGAATGTGGAGTAAAGAGTGTTTAGATTTATCCCGAACACCCCCATACTATTTACGTGGGGGCCGAAGCCGATGACTGGTCAACTCTCAGATTTCATAAATGGCCGCACAGGAGGTAAAATGTAAATCATAAGCATTATAATACATAACATCACTACTCCATATTACAGGACAATAACACAAATGTTATCATGGGAAAATGATATCCTTCGAACATTGTTCCGCCACAAGGCGAGACCCCTCCAGGATGCCATCAAAATATAGCTTAGGTCGACGATGCTCTTTGCCCTCCGGCGGCCCCTCGGTCATCAGCTTCTTGGCATCCAACTTTGCCCAATGCGTCTTGGCGCGGGCAAAGGCCATACGCGCACCTTCAATGCAGACCGACCGCTTCACGGTTTCGAGCCACGGACAGGCATTTACAAGCCCAAAATAGCTGCTAGGTACACGCTCGGCAGGCCACAGCCGGACTATCAGGTCCATCATGGCTAGCTCCGCCGACTTGTGCAGCTCGACCAACTGCTTCAGTTGGTCGATGAAGGGCAACGGATGTTCGGGTCCAAGATACTGGGAACAGAATAGCTTCTCCGTAGACATCCCTTCTTCGGCTCTGTAATACTCGGCAGCATCCGATATACTGCGCGGCAGATCTGCAAACGCCCCTGGAAAACCCGAATCCGGATAAGTACATGGAACGTTTCTTTTACATACTTGCTTGGCATGGTGAAAGAATTACCCGCCGTAATCTCCTTGGCCGCCTGAATTCCCTGGAGGGCATTCTGGGCTTCGGCTCACGCATCATGTGCGCTCCGGCGGGCCATCGCCAGTTCGGACTCTTGCGCCTTACAATCACGCTCCAACGACTCAAATCTCTTGATCGCGTCCTGGAGCTGTTGTTGCGCCTCGCTGACCTGGGCCTCGTGCTTCTCACTCACGGCACGCTCCTTTGCCGCTTTGTCCTCGGCCTCGGCCAGCGCCTTCTTGAGGGCTGCCACCTCGGTCGTGGCCCCTAATAAAGTTCACGACAACTCGGTCTGGATGGACTTTTCACTTTTTTTCTTAAAAGGTACCAGTAGATTAGCACATACCTTGGCTATCCTCTAGCTGCTTCTTCATGAAGCCGAGCTCTTCCTCGTCCCGCTCCAGTTTCCGCTTTAGTCCGGAGACCTCTGCAGCATGAGCGGTGGCAGCCTGCAGCGACACCTGCTTATTCACAAAGACAACTTATGTTAGTCTCCTGCGATTTTTTCTCTTCGATCCTCTGTTCAGCTTCTTCTTTCCGAACACCAAACAGAGCATCAGGAGATACTGTCTATACTGTGATATTCTTCCTACAAACATGTTACTTACCTCAAAGCCTGATAGAAGGCTAGTGCAGGCTTCGGTCGGTCTGCTTTTCACAAACTGGACCTTCTCTATTACCGTGCCCATAAGGGCGCGGTGTGCATCCACAATAGAGGCGCCTCGTAGCGCCTCTAGCAGGTTATCCAGTGCCTCTAGTTGGATAGAGGTCACGGGCGGAACAGACACACTCCCTCCTCTCAGAGCATGCCGTTCGCTGGAATCCGGAGCCGCATAGGTCTCCGGAACGGTACCCGGCTGAGGTCCGAAGGGAACCCAGCCCCCGTCGCCAGTCCTCGCAAGGTCTTTTCCCCCCATGCGTCCGACAATTGAGGAATCGTCTTGGGGCACCGCCCCGATGATCTCCGGATGCTCCCCCAGTCGGGAATGATCTTTTGTGACACCACCTCATCGTCACCCTTGGGAGAGACGGAATGAGCAGGTGGCGGAGACATGCTAGCCATCTCCTTTGAGTCTAGCGATCCCTCGGACGAAGATCGCGGGGAGCCATCACGCGCTGGACTGCAATAACAAGGTTTATCAATATTACAAACTGGGAAAGCTAGATGTTTTCGGATCCTGGTACTTACGAGGCGGCCTGAGGCTTGGTCCGGCGAGGTCGCTCTGGACTGCTGTCCACATACCACACGGAGTTATCCGCGTGGGAACCTCTAACCCTTTTAGCCGCTTCCACCTCCGCAATTGTGGAGGCCGCTCTCTTCTTCCTCCCCACTTTAGGTGGGGAGTCGCTTTCTTCTTCCTCTTCGTCATTGTCGTCAGCGGACCAAGAGGAAGTCTCGTCTTCGGACATCATGTCTGGAGCGCCTTTTCGGCAAAGGCCCTTCTTGGCCCCTTTGGCCGCTTTCTTGGCCGTCTTCTCCGGCACCTCATAAGGTGCTGGAAAAAGCATTTTCGTCAACAATGGGAATTCTTGGTCTTCAGGTAGCGGAGCCGGACTGTTAATCCCCTCCGCTATCTTGATCCAGGCCTGAAAACACGGGTAGGAAGGCTTAGGATTTTTCTCAAAATATGCTAGTAAAGGGTACGCCTTGAAAACATTAGAAGAGCTAACCGGGTTAGCCTGGCGTTTTAAGCTAAGCCTGCGATCTTTGGTCGTGGGCGGTGGCGTCTTGCTGGCCTTGAAGAGCACTTTCCAGATTTCTTCGTGTGTTGTGCCGAAGAGCTCTTGTAGCTTCTGGTGCTTGGCCGGATCGTACTCCCACAGATAGCAAGTCCGGCATTGGCACGGAGGAACCCGACGAATGAGCATGATCTGGACCACATTGACGAGCTTGATCTTCCTATCCATCATATTCTGGACACACGTCTGGAGCCCAGTCAGTTCGTCCGAGGGACCCTAGGTTAGGCCCCTCTCTTGCTAGGAGGTGAGCTGCATTAGGAATCCAGATATGAATTCGGGGGCTGCCACCCAGTTGGCGTCGCGCGGCACAGTGATATAGAACCACCCCGATTGCCACCCTTTCACCGTCTCCACGAACGAGCCTTCGGGCCAGGTAACGTTGGGCATCTTGCCCACCATGGCGCCTCCGCATTTTGCTTGTTGGCCACTCACCACCTTTGGCTTCACGTTGAAGGTCTTCAACCATAGGCCGAAATGAGGAGGGATGCGGAGGAAGGCCTCGAACACGACAATGAATGCCATGATGTTGAGGATGAAGTTGGGGGCTAGGTCATGGAAGTCTAGCCCATAGTAAAACATCAGTCCACGAACGAAGTGGTGGAGAGGGAAACCCAGCCCGCGGACGAAATGTGTGAGGAAAACAACCCTCTCGTGGGACTCTGGAGTAGGGACGATCTGTCCCTTATCCGGGAGTCGGTGAGCGATCTCCTTGGCCAGATATCCGGCCTCCCGAAGCGCCTTGATATACTTCTTCTTGAAGGAGGAGGCCATCCACTTACCCCCAGCTCCGGATCTGGACATTTTTGGAGTGCTTTCTCGGTTGAGGGAAAAGCTAGAAGCTTGGGCGCTGGAGCTCAAGGACGGAAAGGCTGAGGAGGGGCTGAGGTGTGGGTGAAGGTAGGGAATCCTTATCCCCTTATAAAGGCCGTGAATGTCAGGCGTCTCCCCACTCGCCTTGAACTCGCCTATTCCCAAGGGCCGTGCAAAACGGCACGGTTGGGTCACCCATGCCCGTATTGATGAGAATCCCGTAATAAGGGGGCATGATCTCTGCTTTGACAAGACATGGCAATGGCAACCGCGCCTCGAAACATGGAGCGGCAGATGAAAAACGGTCCAAATTTATGAACGGACAGACGTAATGTCATGTTGTAAAAGCTGTCAGCGGATTAGACTCGTGCAAATATATATATATATATATTCTCTCTATGGTTTCGTATGGTGTGTGTGACAGGTCCGGATACTATAATCGCATCCGAAGACTATCTTGAAGTTCGGATAAAAGGGAACCCGCCTTGCAATGCCGAAGGCAATCTGCGCGCCGAACTCCTCGTCATTTAAGCCAGGTTCAGGGGCTATTGAGGGAGTCCTGGACTAAGGGGTCCTCGGGCGTCCGGCCTGTTATCCATGGCCCGGACTGATGGGCTGTGAAGACATGAAGGCCGAAGACTATACCTGAGTCCGGGTTGGACTCTCCTTGGCGTGGAAGGCAAGCTTGGCGACCAACTATGAAGATTCCTTCTTATGTAACCGACTCTATGTAAACCCTAGATTTCCCCGATGTCTATATAAACTGGAGGGGATAGTCCGGAAAGGACACATTCATTACCATAGTCGTATAGGCTAGGCTTCTAGGGTTTAGCCATCACGATCTCGTGGTAGATCAACTCTTGTAACACACATATTCATCAATATCAATCAAGTAGGACGTAGGGTATTACCTCCATAGAGAGGGCCCGAACCTGGGTAAACATTGTGTCCCATGTCTTCTGTTACCATCGATCCTAGATGCACAGTTCAGGACCCCCTGCCCGAGATCCGCCGGTTTTGACACCGACAGCGGCGCGAGCCCCTCCTCCCCTTCGGTCGCCCTCGTTTCTCCTTACCTCCCTGCCGCCGCCGACGGGCGCCCCCGGCACTTGGCCGGGTGGTGTTGGCGGCGGCGGGGCATGCCTGTCCCCGCGCGCGCGGCTCCCTACCCGGTGCATGGGGGCAGCGGCTGTGCTCCTCGGCTTGATGACGGCCCGGCGTCTAGCAACGGTGGTCGGCGGCACGCGCGGTGGTGGTGTGGCCCCTTGGTGGCGAGACGGCGTGGCGGCGCAGGTTGGCCGGGGGCGTGCCCCGGCCCAGATCGGGGTCCGCGGGCGCCATCTGGGTCCTAGCGGGCCGGCACCCGGCGTGGCTTCGTCGGCGTCTGTGTGGTGAGGAGGAGGAGCAGCTCGGGCGGGGGGCAACGGCGCCGACGGCGTGCCAGTTGCGGCGCGGAGGCGGGAGCTGTTCGGGCCTATGAGGGCCCGGCCGGGCCTGTGGGGCCACGGGCCCGGTAGGCTCCTGCTTTGGCGTCCGGTCGGCTACCGTCATGGACGATGGAGGTGGGGCCCTCCAGTATGCTGACGGTGCTGCTGCCCTAGTCCCGGTTCCCCTTCTTCGTTATGCATGCCATCTTCGCGGTGCCGTGGTGAGATGGCATGGGAAGCTTCGCGTCCGTGTTGGCGCATGGTGGTGGTCGGTTTGATGGCGAACTCGGGAGTGCCTGAGGTGGAGGATGGGATCGAGAGAAATCTCTGTTGGCTTGGCCAACACCGACGCGGTGGCACCTGAGGGTATGACCGGACCTTCCTGGAGGGCGTCGGGGCTACCCTTCCTCTCTCCTCACCGCGTACCGGGGGAAACCCTTGGCAGCAGCGTCCATCGTCGCGTCCCTTCTTGGAGGTGTTGATTGGTACCAGCGCTTCGGAGTCTCGGAGCTTGGGGGACGATTTCCGGTGGACACAACGGTGGCGAGGCTTCGTGGTTTTTTGTCGATCTGCCATTATCGGCATTTTTTTCTTTTCTTTTTTTTCTTTCTTTTCTTTTGGGTGTGACTGTGCTGTTTCCGCCCCAACAACTATTGTTGATTGTATCGGATGGTTGCTTTGTAATACAAAGTGGGGGGAAACCCTTTTTCATGAGTGTTCAAGAGCCACCGGACATTGTTTAGCACACGTACGACGCTGTTATAATCTTCTACAGAGTATACAAAATCACATTGGGCTGGAGCTCTGGAGCGCCGCCGCCGAGCTGTTACGAACGACAAGGGCTTGTGAACAATGATGAACGGCTCGCTGAATGCGGCCGATTAACTGTCCTCCGAGAAGGTGACTGACTTCTTGTCGTCGGCCGGCATGAAGTCAGACGTAGACAAGCAAACGTATAGAGATAATCATAAGAGAGATCACCAAAATAATATGCAACACCCACAAGAAAGGAGTGGGAGAGGGGAGGGGGAACAGAGTTGGCTTCTGTCAGTTATCTTGCTCCCTTATCAAGTATCCAAGTGCATGTTCATGGGTTGTCTACAAATTGATGCTCTTACACCTTGTTCCTGGTGGCGTAGTCGTAAACTACTTGTCTTGTAGTTATGATAACTTATAACTGATGAATGCTGCAGCGCTAACATTACTTTCATGCAAATGACTTTGGTCGTTCAGGCCTTTTGCCCGTTTTAAATGCATAAGGTAGAAGGTTATAAGTTGGTGCCACATTTTACCCTGCAATGTGGCACAAAGGTGACAAATGTGGCACAAAGTCAAAAAAAAACTGATGAAGATGTTATTAGTAATGTTTCGTCATCACCTTGCCCATTCCACATGTGCACTCAATGACCGCATTGCAGTACTATCTTTGCCAAGAATGTGAGGAGGTGGGGCTCCAAGGATCTTCACGATTTTGAGCTTGACTCTTGTCTATTACTCCAAAGATCCATCAAAAGAAGAAGGGTGATGATGTGACATTGAACCACGTCTTGATCATCTATCTGACCTAAGCCCTCTCAAAAAATCAAACTAATGCAAAGCAAAGCAATGGCACTTATTGACACTGCTGTGAGCAACCGAGATATTTGCTTTGACAAAGTGAGACAGTCACATTTTAATCTAGAATTAATTCCATTTTACTCACATGATTCACCCTTTTGACAAATTTTACTCTATTTTGAGAAAATCCTCAATTTATACCACCATTTATCACCTTTGTGCCACATTTTACCTCTAACCGGATTTTCCTCAAATTTGGTACTGATCAGGCATGCCACATAGAGGATTTATTTTTTCTTTTGATTTTTCCATGGTTTGCTCTCCGTTCCCCACTTAGTGGATTTCTCTATGAGGCATTATCATCGAACAACTTATGTGTGTGCAGGGTGGCTGCAGCACGCCCACTCGTCTCCGGCAGCTCGCTGCCAGCCGCTAAGAGCATCTCCAACCGCGCCTCTAGAAAGACCTTCCCAGGCGATTTTTTCGCGCCAACGCCGAAAAACGGCCCAGTCGTGTCCCAGGAGCCCGATTTTCGCCAGCCTAAGCCAAAATCAGCGCCGGCGGACTCAGGCTGAACGCGGCGCGCTGGGAGGCGTCCTGGGGCGCCGGGGCGAGTTGTTTTGGCATGAAGCAGCCGCGGGCCTGCCGAGTCAGCGAGACCGGCGCTTCGTCGCCCTCATCGCCTCGGTTCCCACGGGAATCAATGCCAAGGCTGCCGCACTGCCGCCGCCAGTCAGCCTTGCCATTGATTCCTCACGGGCGGCGCGGCGACGCCTCCCCTCCCGCGCACGCGTACACATGTGCGCGGCTATATAAGCTGATGGCCTCCCTCGCCTCTGGCCACACCAGGCCTAGCCGCCGAGCTCTCCCTATCCCGTGCGCCGCCGCCGAGCCTCCCTCTCTCGTGCGCCGCCTCCGAGCCCGCCGAGCACTCCGACAGCCCCGGCGATGGCCGAACGGTTCCCCGGCGACGAGGCGGCGGCCAACGGCTTCGGCCGCCGCTCGCTCCGCGAACAGGAGTCCTGGCTCCTGTTCGAGGCCAACATCCCGGCGCCACTGAACATGCGCGCCAGGCCGATGGGGTGGAGGCTCAGCAACGAGGGAGTGCCCATTCCCCCGCTGCCCGACGCCGTGGCACGCGCCCCCTACTTCGCCGCCTAGGTAGAGCTCGTGCGCGCCTCCCTCGCCGACGAGCAGCTCGCCCTCCCCTAGTACGCCGCCGACAACCACGTGGCGTGGGCGGCGTACTTCGAGCGCCGTCAGGAGCAAAGGCTGGCGTCCACCAACGGGGCACGGCTGGTGGGCGGTACGAAGAACAGCGAGGGGCGCCGCTTGTGGTGGAGCGTCCCCGGCCGCACGCTCGAGGGCGTGCTGACGCACCTTGAGGGCGGCAACAACCCGCCGCTGGCATACCCTCCCCCGGCGGCCGCTCCCGCCCACCGCCGACGCGCCGGGCAATGGATGCCCAGGAGGTTCGGCTCCTCCTCGACGTCCTCCTCGCACTCCTCCTCACGCTCTTCTTCCCACTCCTCCGGCTCTCCGGCGCTGCTCGGCGTCAAGGCCGAGCCCGCGGCGGAGACGCCGCTAGGCCAGAGCACTCGCAGCGCCGGCATCGTCATCAACGAGGGCGGCCGGCGCGCCTCCTTGTCGGCTCCTCCGCGCTTCGTTAAGCCAAAGACGGAGCCGGGGCTCGCGCCGGTGAAAACGGAGCCGGGGCTCGCGCCGGTGAAAACGGAGCCGGGGCTCCCCGCCGTGAAGACGGAGCACGACGACGTGGAGCTCAACGACGAGGCGGCCCTGAAATGGGCGCGAGGACTTCCTAAATATGGAGAGGGAGCGCCAGTGCGCCGCCCTGCGGCGCTTCGAGCAGCGCCGCCGGGGCCGCGACGAAGGAAGAGTCGTCGTCCTCGACGACAGCGACGACGACGACGCGCCACCGCCGCAGCCACCAGTCCGCCATGGCGACGCCGGTCAGGGGTCCAGCAGGGACGGCCGCGTCAAGCAGGAGAAGGCCGACGATGACGATGACGTCGGCGAGGATGGCGGTGACCACGACGACTACTCGGTGTTCATCGATTTCTTTTTTTAGTTTATATTTGCTATGTACCGCGTCGCGAACATGCCTATGCCAAAGTTTGCCGAAATTTAGGCGTGTTTAACCAAACTTCGTCGAACGTTTTTTTTTGAAAAATTAGACGCGTCTGGGGGTGGCCCTGGGGCCGGCGAATGGGTACCAACTCGCCCCCAGGCCCTTTTTTGCACCGACTAGCCCTTAGGCGGCGATTTTAGGCGCCCCCTAGGGGGCCAATAGCTGGAGATGCTCTAACCCCGGCCCTCTCAGTTGGTTTTGTCATAAATCACAAAAATCCAATAGGGCAATCTAATAGATACACTTGGAACTTACCTAATCATATCCTACAAACCACCATTAAGATATTTCTTAGATTGTATGTTTTACAGATCTCTACCATGATATATCACACAAATATCTATACAATACATAGTGCGCACAATTGTTGAAACATAATTCGCAGAAAACTTTTGTTACACATTATAGTTTTAATTTAGCACAACCCAAAGTTTTCAATGATAAGGATATATATACTACAACTGTATAACAAAGAAACACTATAATTAATATTTAGCCACATCATTATGTGGTTGAATATTCAATTAAGTTTCTAAAAAAGAATATTCAACTAAGTAATAGACACATTATGCTTACTAAAAATGTATTATGATAAAAATAACATATAAATAAGTAAAATGTTTAATATAAATCATGTGTAATTTAATTTGCATACAAAAATATAAAAAGTTGCACCTTAATCAACAAGAGCTAAAGTATGAACTTTACCCGCTAAGAAAATTCAATAAGCTGTAACCATTCTTTAAAATTTCATCGTGCATGTAGCATTGCTCCTGCCAGGGTACACCGCGTGCTACACTCCACTCTCGAAGATCCCATCATTGACATAATTAACTTAACTCCTATCGCCATCCTTGATCCTTTCTATCATTTTCTTTCGCTGCTCCCATCCGCTCCCCCTATAAACCCATCGCCGCTCTGCACATCCACGTCACCCCAGCAAACTGTGTACATGAACAGTCATAAGACATTCCCAGTGTTCTCTAAGTTCTGATCGATCGATGGATCAGCCGCTTACCTTCTTATTCCTCATCCACTTCGCCGCTGCCGTGTTTGTGCAGGGCACTGACGCAGAGCTCTTCAGGCCGGTGCTTATCAATAAGAGGTACATCGTCGACGGTGCGGATGAGTGACGCGTGCCACCGCGGAAGAAAAAGAACATGTGAATAAAGTGGACCTCCACCATTTAGTTCTTTGTTGAGGACTCCATTGGTAAGGAGGACTAACTAGTCAAAAGAAAGTATGATCAATTAACTTTTGTTCTAAATCAACAATAACTCTCGTTCGTTTTCGTCTCTTGAATAATTTATTTACAAGAATGACTCGATTGGGAAGGTGGATAAGTACACGTACTACCATTGCGACCGCATCATCGTTCTGGCCGACACAGAGTCCGCAAAGGACGACAACTTGCTCTTCCACGCCCCCGACTTCTCCTAATTTGCTAGCGCCGACGTCAAGTATTGCAACAAGGCCAGTGTCTCATGCTCAACGTCAAGGCCAGGCCGGCACCAACTCCGTCAGCTGATATTTCAAGCCCTCCTATCCCCTGCGCCGCCCGTGCCTGCACTAGGACCGACGGTGCTTGGAGAGTCGGTAATGGATAGCGGCGCCGCAACGTTAGCCTCGTCGTCTGGTCACGCCTTGGTGTTGGTGGTGTCATTAAGTGTTCAATCTTCTTTTCTTGTCAAAAAATAGTGTAGTAGTAGGAGTATTAGGCATGGCAACATATTATACCAAAAATTAAAATCATGTCGTCTTTTTGTTTACACGTATTGCATCAGGAACCGTCCGTGATGTTTTATTAACGGCCGAGATTGATCTTCTACTTGTAGCTAGTCCAGTAGCTAGTCCGCTCCCATCCACTCCCGGTTTCCAAACCATGATCGTAACACATCCTGGGCATCCTACAAGACCATTCTCCGCATGTAGTTAAAGCCAACCCACCGCCTTTGTTGACGAGCAACTGTTCTTTGCAATAAGCCGATGCGAGGAAATCTATTGTTCAAGTTGATTCATCCATCTTGTCACATCAGTATTCCGAAATTTACAATCAAGTCTCAACTAAGTGTTCAGGAGCCACGGGACAATGTTTAGCACACGTACGACGGTGTTATAATCAGCTTCTACAGAGTATACAGAATAACATTGGGATGGAGCTTTGCAGCGCCGGCGCCGAGAAGTTATGGACGACAAGGGCTTGTGAACAATGTTGAACGGCTCGCTGAATGTGGCTGATTAAGTCTCCTTCGAGAAGGTGGTTGACTTCTTGTCGTAGGCCGGCATGAAGCCGGACCTATACCAGCAAATGTATAGACATTATTCCAAGATAGATCGCCAAAAGAATATGCAACACCCACAAGAAAGGAGTGGGAGAGGGTAAGGAGGGAGCAGAGTTGGGTTCTGTCAGTTATCTTGCTCCATTTTCAAGTATCAAGTGCTTGTTCATGCGTTGTCTACAAACTAATTCTCTTATATCGTGTTCCTGGTCGTGTAGTGATAAACTACTTGTCTAGTAGTTACCACAACTTATAACGAATGAGTATGTTATTAGTAATGTTTCGTCATCACCTTGCCCATTCCGCATGTGCACTCAATGACTGCATTATAGCACTATCTTTGCCAAGAATGTGAGAAGGTGAGGCTCCAAGGATCTTCACGATTTTTAGCTTGATCCTTGTCTACTGCTCCAAAGATCCATCAAAAGAAGGGTGATGGTACGACGTTGACCCACACCTCTATCATCTATCTTACCTGAGCCCTCTCAAAAAATCATCTAATGCAAAGCAAAGCAATCACACTCTTGTTGACACTGCTATGAGCAACTGAGATATTTGTTTTGACAAAGTGGGATCGTCACGTTTTTATCTAGGATTAATTCCACCCCCCCCCCCCCCCCCCCCTCCATGATTCACCCATTTGACAAATTTTACTCAATTTTGAGAAAATCCTAAATTTGTACCGCCATTTATCACCTTTTTGCCACATTTTACCTCTAACCGGATTTTTCTTCAATTTGGTACTCACTAGGCATGCCACATATACGGTTTATTTTTTCTTTTGGTTTTTCTATGGTTGGTTTGCTCTTGGTTCCCCACTCAGTCGATTTCTCTCTGAGGCATATCATCGAACAACTTGTGTGTGTGTGTGTGTGTGTGTGTGTGTGTGTGTGTGTGTGTGTGTGTGTGTCTATAGCACACTCACTCGTCTCCGGTAGCTCACCGCCGGCCACTAACCCCGACCCTCTCAATTGGTTTCGTCATAAATCACAAAAATCCAATAGGGTAATCCAAGAGATACACTCTTACCTAATCATATCCTACAAACCACCATTAAGATATTTTTTAGATTATATGTTTTAGAAATCTCTACCATGATATACCACACATATATCTATACAATACATAATATGTACAATTATCGAAACATAATTCAAAAAAACTGTTGTTACATATTAACTTTTAATTTAGCGCAACCCAAAGTTTTCAATGATAAGGATACATATATATACTACAAGTGCATAACAAAGAAACATTATACTTACTATTTAGCCACATCATTATGTGGTTCAATATTCAACTACGTAATAGACACATTATGCTCACTAAAAATGTATTATCATAAAAATAACATACACATAAGTAAAAATGTTTAATATAAATCATGGTTAATTTAATTTGCATAGAAAAATATAAAAAGTTGCACCTTGATCAACAAGAGCTATAGTAGGAACTTTGTCTGCTAGGAAAATTCGTCAAATGATATTTCCGTAATATTTTTTGCATTGACTAAATGGGTGGGCGCACCAAAGCGCTGTATTCGTTTATTTTGTGCGAAAAGTCAAATAGGATTCGTTGCTTGAATGCAGCAACCATAACCACCCTGTAAAAGTTTCCCATGGATGTAACATTGCTCCCGTCAGAGTCCACCACGTGGCACACTTCACTATTAAAAATCACATAATTGACATAACTAACTTAACTCCCATCGCCATCCTTGATCCTCTTCTTCCGTCCTCTCATCCGCTCCCCCTATAAACCCAGCGCCGCTCTGCACATACACATCACCCCGGGAAACTGTGTACGTGATCAGTCACAAGACATTCCCAGTGTTCTCTAAGTTATCGATGGCACAGCCAGGTACATCGTCGACGGCGCAGATGGATGCCGCGTGCCGCCGCGGAAGAAATATAACATGTACATGAAGTGGGCATCCACCATCCAGTTTTTCGCCGAGGAATCCATTGGTAAAGAGGACTAACTAGTTAGTTAAAAAAAGTCTGATCAATCAACTTTTAATTTTAGTCGACAATAACTCTCGTTCATCTCCGTCCCGTGAAGTATTCATTTACAAAAATGACTCGGTCGGGAAGGTGGACAAGTACCTGTAGTACCACTGCAAGTGCACCGCTCTGGCCGAGACGGAGCCTGCCAAGGATGACAGCTAGCTCTTCCACGTCCCCGGTTTCCCCTACTTTGGCAGCGTCGACGTCACATATTGCAACAAGGCCAACGCCTAATGCTCAACGTCAAGGCCAGGCCGGCACTGGCTTCGTCAGCTGATATTTCAAGCCCTCCTTCCCCTGCGCCTGCACTAGGACCAACGGTGCCTGGAGAGCCGGCGGCGCTGCAACACTGGCTTGTCATTCGGTTGCGTCTTGTGCTTGTGGTTTGGGTCACAACACTCGCCTTGATCGGATACACTACTAGGGATAAGCCTAGCAGTAGCGTTGGATTTGTAGCTATCAGTAGCACCTGTACAAGCGCTACCACTAAGGCACTACAGCTAACTGGTAGCAGTAGCGTTGGTTTTTCGGCACTACTGCTATACCTAATTAGTAGTAGCGCTCAGTCGAAAACAACACTACTGATAATAGTAAGTAGCAGTAGCATTTCTTATGAAAAGCGCTACTGCTAAATTTTCCTGCATTTTTGAAAATGCAGCTTATTGTCGCTGTATTTGTATAGGTTTTATATAAAGTACTTTCATCATATGATTTTATGACCATGATTAGTTATTATATATATCATTGGGTGAAATGAACGTGGATTAGATTCAAGTGGAGGAAACATATGATGCGCATATCGAAAGTACTAATTAGCATCATGCATCATTTCACCCACTGATATATATATAATAACTCATCATGCTCATATAACAACTTAGCATCATGCATCATCATAATAGTAAATAGCTCATCAATGTTATCATAATAACAAGTCTTACTCATCATTATCATACAACTTCTACTCGTTATTATAATAACAAGTTATACTCATCATCATCTTAGTCATCTAACCAACCCTATTTAATTGTTCTTAGCACATGATCATGAGTATTAGCTAGGACCTACTACCCTCTCTAAGGTAAAATAGTATAAAACAAGAGTGGCCCTGACGCTCCATTATGGAGAATGGAGATTATCCTGTCTCCAATTATTGCGCTTCGCACAATGTTGCTTCCAAGTAGCTCCCTATGATTGTCCATACATTTTTTCCATTCTTTGATTGTCATGTCTTCATCGGTTTTAGAAATTCAGTATGAACAACGGTAAAACCTAGGATGACCTGGCCGTAAGCTAATAACATCAAGCCGACCTTTCGGAAACATCAGATCAGGCACACAATCCTTCGGGATTTTCTGTTGAAAATAACATATTAGTTAGCAATGTAGTTTAGCTTTAGAAGAATATATGCAAAAGATGCACGGATGTCGTAATAGTAAAAAATCTTACCATGCCATCTCCATGGATGTTACCGTAGTTCAACACGTGCACTAGTGGCACGTATGACCATAATGTGCAGGAGTTTCATAATTGATATTGTAATTCTCAACATCAATAATAAATGAGGTAAGATGACCTTTCTCGACATAAGTTAATTCAGCGCCATCAGTGTAGTAGGTTCTGTCTACCATCTTTCGTACATTTTTTGAAGAATGAAAATAAGTTGTCAACTATTTTGAAATAAATAATATAAATTACTTAATAAATATGTTTGAAAAACTCACGTAGAGGTAGAAGTGGAAGCGTATCAACAAAGACCCAAATGCCATCGTCATGATCACCAAGATCGAAAGGTGACATACACACCCTCCTGAAAATCATATGCCTTGCACAGTGCTTCCCAATTCGGGGCAACCAAAATGGGATACACTCTCCGAATTGTATAGCTTTACAGCAAAATCATAACCATATTTTCATGATCTCCGAAATTCAGATGCTCCAAGACATAGGGTCTTCCATGGCATGGGATAAGCTAGTCGAATAGTAAAAGACAAAAATTACAAGTTGAAGAAGCATATATAAGTCATGCTAAATTACGAACAAAGACTTGTCGTTGCGTACCGTTTCAACATCGACGGTCTCATCGAGCTTAACACTGAAGCAACGACCATCTACAAGGTGAGGCCTGTCACACAGACCCCGATCGTCGCCGCAGTAGTCGCACTCCGAGATCTTATCATCGTCGTCAGACATTTCCTATGTTCATAATTCAAATATTAACCTTGTAAAAATTCAATATATTTACTACAAAAAATAAATTAGATCATTATTATTCATCACAGGTTGACTGTCGGTCTGTCGTCTCTTTTCTTGAAAACTCTCATCTCGTCTCATGTGGTGTATATGGTGGACACTCCCTCACTGATTTTTCGACCGTTGGTGATGGTCGTTACTCCTCCTTCCCCTAGTGCATAGCAAAGGTCTAGCACAAGGAGAAGGAGAAACGACCCCCACGTTAACAGCCAGGATTCTTCCTCACTCATTTTTTGACTATCATGTATGGAGCCTTGACAGAATTAAGGTCAACCCAAAATGTCGTTTAATTATCTTTCTAGAAAATCCGGGCGACTCGATATTTTCTAGACATTCTAGCACAAGTCATGACAAAATTCATGGAATAATCCGACATGACCTTTGCTAGAAAGGGCATATCGGGCGCCTAAAATTTGCCGAAATGGAAATTAATCGACACTCCAGCAAAACATAGGCTACTTGGAGGTGTTTGGCTGTTCATCACATTGTCATAGCTATCCATCCATTCATTCATGTATCTATATGGGGATTTGGCTGGCTGGTCTCACCTCGAGGTCGGGGGGTCGGCGACGGGGACACGGCAAACGGGATGATGCAGGGGCGTGGCTCCTTGATTTCTACAAAAGCAAAATATAAACAAAAACCTTATTAGAACCATATGTCTAAAACAGAAACAAAATTTGTAAAGCCTAGTTCTAACCCTAATAATTTGTAAAACCTTGTTCTAACCGTAAAAATTGAAAAGACCTATACATTTACTTAAAATACCCTAGTTCTAGCCCTAACATCTATCCATCCATCCATCTATCTATATATATCCATCAATATATCCATCCATCCATTTGTCTGTCTATACAATATATCAAAAATACGATAGTTCTAACCATATCTAACTATTCATCTATCTATCTATCCATTCATCTTTCTATCCATCTGTCTACGCATGCAATGCAGGAGGGATCGGAGGGAGGGAGAGGGCTGAGAGGGAGAGAGGGATGGAGGGAGAGGGGGAGGGAGCAGGGAGGGAGAAGGGCGAGGGACGATGGAGGGAGAGGCATGCAGGGTCGGAGGGAGGGAGAAGGGAGGGACGGAAGGAGAAGGGAGGGAGGCGGCATACCGGGCGAAGGCGGCAGCGGGCGACGGCGGCGGCGCGACGAAGGCATCGGACGGCGGCAGCGAACGACGATGAGAGCTAGTGTGTGGGAAAGGGAGTGTTCGGGTCGAGGCGTGGGGATGATAAGGTATCAATAATAGTAGCGTTGTTATGAAGACAGCGCTGCTACTATGGCACTTAGTAGTAGCGCTCGTAAAGAAAAGCGCTACTACTAAGTGGGGCCCATCAGCAATAGCGGTGTTGTCAAACCAAGCGCTACTGCTAAAAGCGATGTATTTTGACCAGTGCTGCTACTATAGCTAGCGTCGGTGCACCTAAGAGAGGGTAGTAGGTCCTATCACTACCGGAATCGCACCCTATGCCGATGGCCAGGGCCGTCGGCATAGCCCTGAATGGCCGTCGGGACAGGCCTATGCCGACGGCACCCGTCGGCATAGGGTCGTCGACAACATATCCGTCGGCGTAGCCAGGAATGCCGTCGGCATAGAAAGGCCATCGGCATAGGCCCTATCCCGACGGTGCCCGTACATCTATGCCGACAGCCCCGGCCGTCGGCAACGTTATCGCCTAACGGTGGCCGCCGTCAAGTGCTGACCAATGCTTGCTCGCCACGTGGCAGGTCTGTGCCGACGGTCTAGCCGTCGGCATAGCTATCGGCTTAGGTTGAAACTATGCCGACGGCTAGACCGTCGGCATAGACCTGCCACGTGGCAGCCACTGGGAGCTCCTGGAGCAGGCCTATGCCGACGGCTTAGCCGTCGGCTTAGTTTGAAACTATGCCGACGGCTAAGCCGTCGGCATAGACCTGCCACGTGCCAGCCACTGGGAGCTCACGGCAGCTCTATGCCAACGGCCTAGCCGTCGGCATAGTTTCTGTCTGTTTTTTTTTCTTTTTTCTGTTTTGTTTTAGCTCAATTCATTTGAATATATACAGCACACAACAAATATATGCATCACATAACAGCTGGCCCAGCAGCATCACAGAACAAATTCATCATCACACATCATAAGAAGCATCGCAAAGCATAAACATATAAGTATCATCACCACCAAGCATAAGAATCTCACAAACAACAATAAGAAACATCACAAGCATATAAGTATCATCACCACCAAGACCGCCACAATGTGACCCAAAGGCTTAAGCGCCAGGACGTCAAGCACCACGGAGGTCGTCACCGCCAAGACCGCCGAAGCCCAGATCGTCACTGCTAGCGGCAGCGCTACCGCCAAGACCGCCTCCTCCTCCACCTCCGCCTCCGTGGATCGGAGTGGTCGGGCTCCGTGTCTCCGGAGTGCTGCGAAGACCACAGCCAACGGTAGATCCACCTGTTCCCTGGATATTGAAAAGACATATGCATGGGATATATGACTGTGTTGAAAGGCATGACATGCTTTGGGTGAATAGATTGGGGATGAACTAACCGGCGAGGGGCCAGCGTTCTGTGCCACAAACTCCTCAAAGCTCATCAGCACTGGTTGTGCTAGAGGGCATTGTGCTGGAGGGAACTGAGGACACCTGCCGGCCGCCATATCCTGAAAAGCCTGCTGCATCTGGCTATCCCTCTGCACTTGGTGTTCATAAAGCCTCTGATGCCACGCCATGGTCTCCTGGCGTGTGTACTCCATGTAGGCCTATGGTATGACATGATGGAACTCATAAAACTACTAAATGCGGAAAATGAAGTGAGAAATGAAGATAAGAGGGAAAATACTTACAGATTGTTGCTCCTGAAAGAGGTACTGTGTACTAGTCACTGGCTGGCTCGTGCGCTGGCTCAGGCTCGGGTCGATCCGACGAAGCTGTGTGTAGGAGATACTAGGAGTGATCACAGCATCGAGAACCGCCTCCCGACCGTGCTCCTTGGGCCCCATCCTCACCACCGCCATGTCGTCCAGAGGCGCCGCAATGGGGTCAGGTGTGTCAGGATGTAACTCCAGATACGCTTCGGAGTAGGCCTTCTTCCTCCCTTTGGTCTTCTTGCCGTAGTACTTGGGCTCGCCAGGCTTGGGGTCCTTCCGCGTATGGGCGATCTCCCACGCCTGCATGTGTGAGAGCGGCCGCTTCAGTTTCTCCTCCTGCACCACCAAACAGAGGTTAGTCATACATAAGAAAGTGATGGTAAATAGGAGAAGAAGAATGTTTAACGGGGTTAGTCATACATTAACTGCCTTGTGGAGATAGTAGTTTCGGTTTCCCTGAGCATGTACTCCCTCCGTCCCTCGGTTAGCCTTATTTTTGGTTCTCATAGCCGCCCAGGCTCCAGCCTCATCACACCAAAGATCCACCAATGCCGCCCAAGACTCGTCTTTTCCATAACACCAATTTGGACACACCTACATAATAAAAGCATAATGGCATGTAGGTGTGTCCAAATTGGTGTTATGGAAGCATAAAGCATAAAGCATAATGTACCACAAGGTAATGAAAGCATAATGAAAAATCTTTTATACTTACCGCCAAGAACTCGGGCCTCTCCAAGGTAATGGCCATCCTCCGCGCTTCTTCCTTGGTCATCTTCACACCAAGATAGTCGTGGTAGTATGTGGAGATGGCCACATAGCGCACCTCGTACTGCATCTGGCAGGCCTTCTTCTTGCATTGGCGCAGCACGATCTGGTCCGCTCTAGCCCTGTGCTCCGGAAGAACTCGATAGAATGTCTACAATCATGCATGAAACAAGAATGGAAGAAGCCATGAGTTAAATCATTCATGAAACTAGAATGGACTTGTGCTTCTGAAGAGAACTCACCCAGAAAGTAGTGATCACGGCCTTGGCATGGGTCTCATGGTCCGCGTGGTGGGCCGCTTCCCAGTGGTCCCAGCTCGTGGCCAAAACCCGACGGTCTGGCTGCCTGACTGGATCAGGACAGTACAACCCCGGCCAATATAACTTCAGCAAGACGGTGATGAGGACGTTTGGGTCCACATCATCATCACCCAATGGTCTAGCGTCATCGTTTCTAACCACATCATCATCATCATCCAATGGTCTAGTGTCATCGTTTCTAACCACATCATCATCATCATCATCAGGTTGCTCTTGATAGAACACTCCCTCGTATGTCATGGGGTTAATGTTGTAGTAGTCGTCTTCATTCGGGTCTGGTAGCTTACCATGTGGCGACACCTTGAACACAACTTCCCAACCCTTTAGATACACTTTCTGGCATGGGTAAGGCAGATAATATACTTGTGTAGCTTGGGTAGCCGCAATGAAGAGATCGGCTCCGGCATAGACGGTTGATGGTTTAACTTCGACCAAACCAATGGAAGGCGTATGTTTTACCCCCTCCCGCGGATCGAACCATCGGCATTTGAACACAGGCAGACTTAGGGTCTCACGCCCCTGGCGGAATTTAACCTCGTATATATTTTGTACCCTTCCGTAGTAGTCTACTGAATTTTGACCGGGGGTGTACACTCCAGTATTTATAGTTTTGGGATCGGGGCGGCTGTTTTGGTGCTCCTCTGTATGGAAGCGATACCCATTCACATCATACTTTTTACATGTCATGACGGCAGGTTCAAAACCCATGGAAACCCGTCTCAATTCATCATCCATAGATATGTTCGGATCTTTTCCCTACAAGTATAATGGAAATTGTTGCGTGCATTAGTTCGGTTAACTAATAAATGTTGAAGTAGGTATTTAATAGGGGAGTGTGGGAAATTACTTTCTCCATGAACCAAGCAACAAAATTTTTACGTCCAGGGTTTCCATGACGGAGAAGAGTAAGTGCCTCCGCCTCAGTAGGAGGATTCACTCCCGTCCATTCCTCTTGAACGAAATCACTAAAAAAAGATAAGCGGTGTTAGACCGGGACTAAGTGAACATGAAACATGATGATGTGGAAGACATAAAGGAATGGTGTAGTGGTATTACCTCATCCACACTTCCTCAACTTCCTTGATGTTGTGCAAGATATAGAACATGAGGTCCTCCCACTCTTGTCGTGGCATGTTATAAGATTTCGAGGCCCCAGCCCTCCCACCTTGCGCGTTGAATAGATCGAGCCTGGGTTGATACTTGGGCTCTTCTATATTGTATCGAGGCACCTTGTTATGCAGACGGGGAACGTGGTCTGGATAGTATGATGTCCTAAGGTCTGACACCTCCTCTAGGATAACTGCCTCAGCTATGGAAGCTTCAATCTTAGCTTTGTTTCCACATTTCCATCGGAGATGCTTGTTCTGCCTCTCAGGGCCGTACTGCCAGCGATTTTGCACAGGGCCCCCCAACAATACCTCGTTCGCGAGGTGCAGAATGAGATGTGTCATCGGAGTAAAGAAGCCTGGCGGAAAGATCTTCTCTAGCTTGACTATCAACTCCGGTGCCTTCTTATGCAATTTTTCAATCACCTCTTTACTTACTTATTTAGCACAGAGCGTGCGGAAGAAATGGCTAAGCTCGGCAAGCACTCGCCAGACATGCTCGGGGACATAGCCTCGAACCATCACCGGCATTATCCGCTCAATCCATACATGGTAGTCATGACTCTTCAGGCCGGTCACTTTGCCAGTTGAAAGATTGACTCCCTTACTTATATTCGATGCATAACCATCAGTGAACTTCAAAATTTGTTTCAGCCAGATAAGTACTTCTTCTTTTTCTGGCGGTTTAAGGACAAAGTCAGCATCTGGCTTGAACCAGTTTTTTCGACCGCCTGTGGGGGGCTTCATGTTCAGGCGTGGTCTATCACAAATTCTCTGTTGATCGGCTCTAGCTTTTACGTTATCCTTCGTCTTATCAGGAATGTTGAGGATCGTGTGGAAAAGGGACTCTGCCACATTCTTTTCGGTGTGCATCACATCAATATTGTAAGGAAGTTTGAGGTCCTTGAAATAGGGAAGCTGCGAGAAGGGGGTAATGTGCGTCCAGTTGTGCGTCTCACCATATCCCTCGAAGCCTTTGGCTTTGGCTTTGCCTTTGCCTTTGACTTTAGGCTTGAGAGCTTTTAGCTGAGCAAGAACATCTGCCCCCGAAAATGTTGGAATCTCGGTTACTTCATGCACAACCCGGCCTTTCGTGAAGTTCTTCTTGTCTTCCCTGTCTGGATGGTCTGGAGGGAGGAACTGTCGATGCAGGTCAAAGGCTACATAATTGCCACCCTTACTCAGCCAAATCATTCGCAGAGCCTGCATGCACACTGGGCATGGCATCTTACCACTTGTACACCATCCGCAGAATAGAGTATAGCCGGGAAAGTCATGCATGCAATAGTGCAACCAAACTTTCATCAAGAAATTTCTCTGCAGATCCCGGTCGTATGTCAACCTCGGAAAGTACCAAGAATGGTGCAAAGCATCCACAAGCGGCTGCATAAACACACCCAATTGCTTCCCCGGGTAGTCAGGCCCCGGAATGATGAGCGACAAGAACATGGTCTTCCGTTGCATTAGGGCACCGGGAGGAAGATTGAGCGGAATTACAAACACAGGCCAGCAGCTGTATGGATTGGACGACATACCATATGGATTCAACCCATCACCTGATATGGCTATTCTGACATTCCCAGCCTCGGCTGCTTCCTCAGGGTATTCTTCATCGAATGACTTCCATGCTTCCCCTCCCGATGGATGTATGATTTTTTTTGGATTGTACCTTATACCTTCCTTGTGCCACTTCATCATTTTGGCAGACTCTTTCGTGATGAAAAGGCGCTGCAGTCTTTTTATAAAATCAAGATACCGAAGAACCTTAACGGGGATGGTTAGCTGCTTTTTCTCACCATCCTTACTGACCACCTCAATGTACCGAGACGAACCGCACTTCCTACAGTACTTGTCATCCGCATACTCGTGCCTAAACAAAAGGCAATTCTTCGGGCAAACATCTATTTTCTCATAATCCATAGAGAGTGCCTTCATGATTTTCTTTGTATCGTACATGCTTTTCGGCAGTTCATGACCCTCAGGGAGGCTGTTAGCCCATACTCCCAGGAATGCTTCGAAGCATTTCTGGCTACAGCCGTACTCAGCCTTGACTGCAATCAGTTGCGAGATGGCATCCAGCTGAGATATTTTCGCACCCGCATAAAGAGGTTTCTTCGACGAGGCCAAGACCTCCAAGAAGGCCTTTGCGGTTGCCTCCGGCTCCTCCGGTTCATTCTCTGAAGGTGTCGCATTTGCCGTTTCTGCAACAATGACATCATCTAGCATGTCCCTGACCCCGTCGTCCTCATATCCATCGATGCGTTGTCGCATCACCTCCTCTCTACCACGGTCCTGCTCGGCTATGTTTATCGGCGGCATGTCAAAGTTTGGCATATATCCGTGCGTGCGAAGGTGCTCACTCATGTCCGTCTGATTTCTACGGTGACGTCTGGCACATCTCGCACAGGGGCATGGTGGGATAATTCTCATTGGACGACGAAATATCTCCTTCAAATACACATCGGTTTTCGCGATCCACTCTGATGTTACTCGATTCCGACGGATAAAACCACTGTACATCCACTGATTATCTGCCATCCTCTGCTTTTTTGCAACCCACACAACATAATTAAGGATTCACTTAAATTAATCACATCAAATTTTCAGTTTCTACCGCGTTTAATCCACCTACATCTCTAATAGGTAAAGATGGGTCCTAATCCCACCCGAGGATGTGTAGATTGAGTAAGTTCTCCATTCTACCCCGTTCCGAGACAAAATTTCGGCAGCACCTCCCCGCTGTTCTCCAGATACACGTCTCGGCAAATAGCCGAGAGAATGTGCTCCGGAGAACAACGGGGAGGCGCCGCCGAAATCCTGTCTCAGAACGGGGTAGAACATGGAGAACATACCCAATCTACACATCCTCGGGCTGTCCGTGGAAAACGCTGGACAATCCGAAAGAGCTGCGGTGATAAATATGCAATTGAATGCATATTTATCGATGCAAACCTTTCGGACGGGAGACGCCTAGGGTACGCCAGTTGACTTGAAAATGAAATCTAGTGACATGATTAAAAGAGCGTGGGAGGTGTAGATGGATTCGTAGCTCACCCTCGGCTGTAGAGGAAGTAGTCGAACAGAGGAGGGACGATCCTTGACCAACAACTCCGATGACGATCACTCCACCGACATGAAACTCTACAAAACCTGCAAATTCCAATGCAACAAAAATTTAGAACATCACAACTCATAAAGCATATTCATCATCAACTCACAAATTTAGGTGCATTCATTTATTCTTGAATCATGTAGGGTTATTTCATCACATATTCATCATCATCATCACAACTAACAATATTAAATAAATATTCATCATCATCATCACAACTAACAATATCAACAATATATTCATCATCATTGTCTATTCATCATCATCATCGATTCATCTCATCGAACAAAAAATTTATCTATCTCTATCTATATATCTAACAATCTATCTATCTAACAATCTATCTATCTATTGATCTATCTATCGATCTATCTATCTATATATCTAACAATCTATCTATCTAAAAACAGAAAAAAAAAAGGTGGAGGTCTCACCGGAGCGGCAGGGCCGGGGCGAGGCAGAGCCAGGCAGGGCCGGGGCGAGGAGGCGACCGATGGGGCGACGCGGTGGTGGAGCGTGGGATGGGTGCGAGGTGGCGGCCGGCGGGGCAGGGCAGGTCGGGGCGAGGTGGCGACCGGCGGGGCAACGACGCGGAGGAGGGGGCGGAGCAGCGCGGGTGGGGGGTCCGACCGAGGGGGGTGGAGATGGTGGCGGCGGAGAGGGCGTCCGACGGAGGGGGGTGGAGATGGCAACGACGCAGAGGAGGGGGGAGCAACGCGGAGGAGGGGGCGGAGGAGACGGCGTCCGACGAAGGGGGGTGGAGATGGCGGCGGCGCGGCACGGGTGGGTGGAGATGGCGGCGGCCGGTGGCGGGGCGAGCGGCTAGGGGGCGTCGACGGCGCGGAGAGGGTGGCGGCGGCGGTTGGCTGTCGAGGAGAGGAAGTTGGATCGGGGTGCGAGGAGAGAAACGAGTGGAGGAGGAGGGCCGGGTCGAGGATAAGGTGGCCCTATGCCGACGGCCAGGCCGTCAGCATAGGAGTGGTCCCACCTGACAGTGAGAGGGCCATCGAGTGTATAAGGGTGGCTCTATGCCGACGGCCAGGCCTTCGGCATAGATAGGAGGCCTATGCCGACGGCTATGCCGTAGGCATAGATGGCAACTACTTTTTAAAAAAAAAATAGTCCCACCTCGCCGAGGGAAAAGCAATTAGACCTGTTTAAATAGTTCACTAATTCAATTATTACATTTTTAGATTCTTAGTTTACCGTCTGTATGGGACCCGGTACCCCGCACCTGGAGGGGGGAAACGGACACTTGGCATAGCTACACCCCGAAGGCCACCCCGAATCCTAGTTGACCAGTAGATCTAGCCCTTTGACTTTCGCCGGACGGGCTTTGACCGGTGGACTCTTCCACCTGGTTGCGATAGGTCAGCCCATAGCAACATCCCCGAACACGGTTTGGACCCAACCCAACACTAGATTCCCTCCGGTTCCACGGAACCCACACCATCCCCCCCTCCAAGTGACGGCGGCTCTGCCTTCCGTGGAGGGGGCCAAACCACGGAGCCGCAAGACGGGCGTCTACGTATGCCAGAACACTTTCACACATGCATCGGGACCCGTGCGATGTTTCGGTGGCATAGCTACACCCCGAAGGCCACCCCGAATCCCAGTTGACCAGTAGATCAAGCCATTTGACTTTCGTCGGACGGGCTTTGACCAGTGGACTCTTCCACCTGGTTGCGATAGGTCAGCCCATAACAACATCCCCGAACACGGTCTGGACCCAACCCAACACTAGATTCCCTCCGGTTCCACCGTACCCGCACCATCCCCCCTCTAACTGACGGCTGCTCTACCTTCCATGGAGGAGGGCCACACCACGGAGCCCCAAGACGGGCGTCTACGCATTCCAGAACACTTTCACACATGCATCGGGACCCGTGCGATGTTTCGGTGGCATAGCTACACCCCGAAGGCCACCCCGAATCCCAGTTGGCCAGTAGATCTAGCCCTTTGACTTTTGCTGGACGGGCTTTGACCGGTGGACTCTTCCACCTGGTTGTGATAGGTCAGCCCATAGCAACATCCCCGAACACGGTCTTGACCCAACCCAACACTAGATTCCCTCCGGTTCCACCGCACCCGCACCATCCCCCCCTCTAAGTGACGGCTGCTCTACCTTCCGTGGAGGGGGGCCACACCATGGAGCCCCAAGACGGGCGTCTACGCATGCCAGAACACTTTTACACATGCATCGGGACCCGTGCGATGTTTCGGTGGCATAGCTACACCCCGAAGGCCACCCCGAATCCCAGTTGACCAGTAGATCTAGCCCTTTGACTTTCGCCGGACGGGCTTTGACCGGTGGACTCTTCCACCTGGTTGCGATAGGTCAGCCCATAGCAACATCCCCGAACACGGTTTGGACCCAACCCAACACTAGATTCCCTCCGGTTCCACGGCACCCGCACCATCCCCCCTCCAAGTGACGGCGGCTCTGCCTTCCGTGGAGGGGGCCACACCATGGAGCCCCAAGACGAGCGTCTACGCATGCCAGAACACTTTCACACATGCATCGGGACCCGTGCGATGTTTTGGTGGCATAGCTACACCCCGAAGGCCACCCCGAATCCTAGTTGACAAGTAGATCTAGCCCTTTGACTTTCGCCGGGCGGGCTTTGACCGGTGGACTCTTCCGCCTGGTTGCGATAGGTCAGCCCATAGCAACATCCCCGAACACGGTTTGGACCCAACCCAACACTAGATTCCCTCCGGTTCCACCGCACCCGCACCTTCCCCCCTCCAAGTGACGGCGGCTCTGCCTTCCGTGGAGGGGGCCACACCATGGAGCCCCAAGACGGGCGTCTACGCATGCCAGAACACTTTCACACATGCATCGGGATCCATGCGATGTTTCGGTAGCATAGCTACACCCCGAAGGCCACCCCGAATCCCCCCTCTAACCAGATTCCCTCCATGTCGATCGTTTCCCCCCTCCGTGACACGGCGGCAGTGACGTCCGTGAGGGGGGCAATCGATATACCATCGGGGCATGTTTTTTGTTTAGATAAGGCACATTTATGTTGTGAAAAAATACAAAATAATAAATATATAAACTAAAAATAAAAAAATAAAGGTATGCCGACGGCCTTGCGCCCACGGAGCTACGATCCCATGGATCGATGACATGGCATTGCACGCGGATTGATGACGTGGCAGATAGCATGGGCTAGGACTATGCCGACGGCTATGCCGTCGGCATATCTCTGCCACACCACAGGCCCTCACTCCCTCGGATCGATGACGTGTCGACGGCGCGGATCGGTGATGTTAGCAATTCTATGCCGACGGCCTAGCCGTCGGCATAGTTATGCCGACGGCCGCCGTTATCCCCCGTTGGCGTAGTTTTGACGCCGTCAAACGGTCGCCGCTAATCGGGTAGGTGGGCCCTTTCTATGCCGACGGCCTCTTCTATGCCGACGGTCCCCGTAGGCGTAGCGCGAGCTGTCCCGACGGCCATAATATGCCGACGGCCCCCGTTGGCATAGATACACATATGCCGACGGCTATTCTACGCCTACGGCCTGCCCTTGGCCGTCGGCATATGTCCATTTATGCCGACGGGCGCCGTCGGCATAGATGAGGCCGTCGGCAACTAGATAATTTCTGGTAGTGTATGAGAGAGGAGTATGTCCTAGGTACAATGTGTTATTATGTGCTACAATGTGTAGTTGATGATGAGGAGGAGGAGTTGTGATTATGACCAGTGACCAACTTGCTATATGATGTCTCATTGATGAAAATGATGATCATGAGGAAGTGTTATATGACAATGATGTATTACGATGATAAGTTGTTAATGATATAATGATGATGATGATGATGATTTATTATATCATTGGGTGAAAGAACCGCGGATTAGTTTCAAGTGGATGGATCCATCCACTTAAAACTAGTACACGGTTCTTTCACCCAGTGATGTAATAAATCATTATGATGTAAAAATAATCTCTAAATTGGAATTGTATGTAAACTTGTATAATGGTTTATGAATATGACATAAAATGAAAAAGAAATAGAATACGTAATAATAGTAGTAGCGCAGGCGCAGAGGCGCGCTGCTAGTACTTACTAGGAGCGCGTTATTAAAAACGCGCTACCACTGAGTACGTATAGCAGTAGCGTGTGTAGACCAACGCTACTGCTAACCTTTAGCTGTAGCGCCTTATCAGTAACGCAGCCCGCACTGCTGCTAGGCCAAAAACCAGTGCTACTGCTAGGCTTTTGCCTAGTAGTGATGGGCTCGTTGGGTCCCATTTAGTAGAAGCGCATTTTTCATTTCCAGCGCTACTGCTAAAACATTACTTGTAGCGCTGCCCCAGATCAGCGCTACTGCTAATTAGCAGTAGCGCTTGTTATTTTCCAACGCTACTACCCATGTCCTACCTATAAGCATTTTTGTAGTAGTGATACTAAGTGTTCAATTTCTCTTCTTGTCCAAAAAATAATGTAGTATTAGGGCCTGTTATGAAACTCTACCAACTCCCTCAACTCCACATATTCAGCTTCTCACTTCAGCTAGCGATTGCAAACCGTTCGGAAGCGTTCTCAGCTTCTTGCAACATTGCAGCCCAGCTAGGAGGGCCGTGTCCTGATAGGCGTAGACTGGGCTGGCTGGATGCAGCCTAATTAGGAAGGGGTACCTGTTTGAGCGAGAGATTCACGTAACGATTCGCTCGGTTCTGTTACTTTTCAAGGGGAAGGAGCGAAGCGGTATATTTGGCGGTGGTAGCTCGCTGTAATTTGAGTGAACTTCGCGCTTCACGATTCAGTGGAGCTGGGCCGGCCTTACTTCTCATTTTTTGCACTATAGGATCGCTCAACTTCTCGTTTCCATCTTTTCAGGCTAAATCCGTTTGGAACAAATTCATCTGAAAAGTTTTTGAAGCGTGGAGCTGGAGGACATCAGAACAGGCCCTTAGGCATGGCAACCTACATTCCAGAAATTAAAATCCTGTAGTCCTTTAGTTTACACGTATTGCATCCGTAACCGTCCGTGAAGTTTTATTAACGGCCGAGATTGATCCTCCACTTGTAGCTAGTCCAGTGGCAGACTAACTAGCAATGCAGCTGCAGCCTGCGCGACCTGCGGCGGCTCTTCCTCAGCCCGATAGCACTCCGAGCACCGCGCTCACGATGCCTCCCGTCTCCTCCGGCCACGAATGTACCCTCTGCAGGCATCCCCTCTTCCCCTTCAGCTGGGACGACGACTGGTACGAGGGTGGCGGCGAGATGGGCGACAGCAACCGCGTAGCACCATCAACCACGCCGGCAGCGTCGCCGCTCGCCCGAGTCGTCGCCGTCGTGGCGTGGAGCGACTCTTTTCCCAGGGAGACGGCAGCCGCGACTCTTTTCACAATTTTTATGATAAAAAGGGGAAGATGCAGTTAAAACTAACTGGGGCTGGAGTGATTCGATATTGCAACCTCAACGCACGAAGCTCATATACGAGCTAGCTACTGCGCCACAAGGTGGTTTGCTGACGAAACTGAGTCCAGATCCAATCTATACATCATTCAGAGTTTTGAATTCAAAATTCAGATATAAATTTCGTGCGATTTTTTTCGGGATTTTGCGGTTACCGCGGTAACCGGGAATTTCGGTACCCCACGAGAAAAAAGGTGCACTCGGAATCCAAATCCTTGGTGAGGCTCGACAGCTCCCTGGCCAACACCGCCCTGCCGTCGCCGCCGCAGCCTCTCTTGGTCGAGATCGGCAGGAGCGCGAGCTGCTGCTTGGACTCCATGCTGTTGCTCGCCCTCTCCGATCCGCTGGAATCCCACGGCAACTTCAAACCCACACCGGATTGGGTTCCCTAGGATCTAGCCGAGGTGTGGGTTGTGTGGCACGATGCTCAGATCCATCATATAAGCAGTGAGGCTTTGACGTTTAGCTAGGCTGGATCTCAAGGCGCTGGCGTGACGACTGACCCGTGCACCCTACAGATTCTTTTAGTACTACGTGGAAACTGACTTGGGGGTTTAATAATGGGGTTAATATATACTGTACGAGCGTGTGAGTTGGTAGCCTTGGTTTAATCATTGATTGATTGATTGATTACAGGCCTTTCCACCCATGAATAATGAGCAGCTAGCTGATGGTGCATCACTATCAAATTAATTGGCTTCAATGACAAATGGGGCGGCCAAAGGGTGGTGGAGTTCATGTTTGTCCCACTAACCGGAATGCCTTAGCTTAGCTAAGCTGTTCTTCAGGACTTGGAGAGTTGGGTCTTGGTCTGTATGTATAGTTTTTTTTTTTTTTGAGAGCCAGAGTACAAGACTCAGGCGGTGATACAGTCAGAGACAACAAGACTCTACAGGTTCCCATGTACACTAGCAGTAATCTCCTGATCACCTCTAAGTCTGGCTTCCACTGCGAGTTCATGGGCCAGTTTGTTGCACTCCCTTGGAGCATGTGCAATTTTGTAATCTACAAACAACGCAAGGGTAGCTTTTATATCCAGGATCAGGCCAAATTGAGGAGATTGGATTGGGGCGTCCGTATTGACGAGATTTGCCAAAGACTTGCAGTCAGTTTCCAACACTTTCCAACACAACTGACCCTCTGAACACTTTTGCCAGGGCCTGAATGCCAATCAAAGCAGCCTGTCCTTCTGCTTCCTCAGCAAAGCGAGCCTGTTTCAGAGTTCTGCAGGTGGATATAAGAACACGGCTGTCATGATCACGCGACACAGCTCCCGCCCAACAGTTCCCACTATCCGGGATAAACGACGCATCTGTGTTGCACTTTGCCCAGCCAACGGCCGGAGCAGACCAATGCATGAACGGCGTAGGGGCTACTCTAGCAGCTTGGTTGGGCGTGGCATCAACGCCTTTTCCAGATTCCGAAGGCTCACCCACGGAAGCAGTTTTCCATTCCTCCTCATATCGCTCCAGAAATAGCACAGATCCCAATATCGATTCATGTCCCGCTGCATGGACACAATTATCACATAGGTACCAGCATCTCCAGAGCAGTAGGAGGATTTTTGCACGGATATCCTCTGTCACCGTATCAAGTAAGACCTGCAGCCAGTCACAACCAGTGTCACGGAAGGCCTTTTCAGGCGGCAGATTCCAGTGCTCCCTCATGGCCTGCCTGAGAGCTTACTTTTGGTGCAGTCAACCACAGCATGGTGCTCGTTTTCCTCTCTATTTCCACATATGATGCAGGTGCCATCCTGTATAATGGTTCGTCTACATTTGTTGTGCTGGGTTGCCAATGTGTTCGTAGCCACTCTTCATCCAAAAATCCTTACCTTGGGTGGGACATTTGCTTTCCAGATGAGGTCCCATATACTACGGTCATTCGTGTTACAGGAGGAGCTTGATGGAGCCAAGTTTATTTGCCCTCCAATGTTGGCAGCAAGTTTATACGCTCTTCTGACTGAGAAGATGCCGCTCCTCTCATAATGCCATGCGATACAGTCAGAGGCACTAGCCCTCGGAATGGGAATTTTACAAATCTCATCTGCATCAAACGGATGGAAAATTTGTCTGACCAAGTTTTCATTCCATTCTTTGGTATCCGGGTCTATGAGTTGGTTAACCCATCTTAATCTCGACCTCCTAATGAAGGTGGCGGTCTTAAGGCCTTCGTTTCTAGGAATCCATTGGTCACGCTGAATCTGAATGCTTTTCCCGTCTCCTACTCACCATATGATACCCTTTTTAATAAGTTCCAAGCCAGCTTCAATCCCTCTCCACACCGGCGATACCTCGGACGCAAATATTGTATCCAACAGATTGCCGTTCGGGTAGTATTTAGATTTAAGTACCCTAGCACATAAACTGTTCGGATTTTGAAGGAGCCTCCAACCCTGTTTAGCCAAGAGGGCGATGTTGAAAAAGTGCATGTCCCTGAATCCTATCCCACCCGCCCTCTTTGTCCTTGTCATTCGTTCCCAAGACATCCAGTGTAGTTTGTGGTGTCCGTTCTCGTCTCCCCATCAGAAGTCACAGATCAGTTTTTCATATTTCTCGTAGAATCCTTTTGATAGGAGGAACACACCCATCGTGTAACATGGCAAAGCTTGGACCACAGACTTCACATGCACCTCTTTTGCCGCATAGGCCATAAATTTTTCTGACCAATCAGTGCATCTCTTCCCAAATCTATCCATGATAGGCTGGAAATATCCGGTGTTGGCAGGCCTAAGTATTTGCTCTCAAAGGTCGACGAGACAACCCCTAAAGTGTTCTTAATCTCTTCCCTAATTTCGGGTGGGCACATCTCGCTGAACAAAATAGAGCATTTACTCTCGCTAAGGAGTTGACCAGTACCTTTCTGAAAATTTTCCAGCACCCTTCTAATGACTTTTGCCTCATCCACATTTGCCTTGAAGAATAGAAGGCTGTCATCAGCGAAGTGGAGATTCGATATGTCGGGGTTGTTCCTTGCAATTTTGAGTGGAGTTAGATTCCCCTCGTTTATTTCCTTGCCCAAAAGATTTACCAACCCATCTGCCACAAAAGGAATAAATACGGGCTGAGGGGATCACCCTGTCGGAGTCCTCTGGAAGGTGAAAACAGTTCCAAGAGTTCTCCATTACATCTGACCGAGTATTTGACTGAACGCACACACTGCATCACCCAATTTGTCCACTTCTTATCAAATCCGGTTTTTAAAAGGACCTCCTCAAGGAATAGCCAATCCACCCTGTCATAAGCTTTTGCCAGATGTAGCTTATATGCGCAATGTGTGTTGTGGATGTTCTAGCTATGCTGAATCTTATGAAAGCATTCAAAAGCAATGGTGGCGTTGTCAGTGATCGGTCTTCCTGGGATGAATGCACTCTACGTCTCTGAAATGATACCGTCCAGTAGGGGTCGAAGCTGATTCACTAGACACTTGGAGATCACCTTATACAATACGTTGCAGAGGCTGATGGGTCGGTAATCTTTGATTGATTGCGGGTCTTCCCCTTTAGGGATGAGCACAATTACCGTGTCATTGATTCCTTCTGGAAACTGACCACTCTCAAAGAAACTCAGCACGCCCTCAATGACATCGCTTTTAAGGATTTCCCAATTTCCTTGATAAAACCTTGCTGGAAATCCGTCCGGCCCTGGGGCCTTAAGAGGTCCTATTTGGAATAAGGCGTCACTAATTTCTGCCGCTGAGAAGTCCTTTGTTAAGTCCATGTTCATGTCCTCATTGACTTTCTTTTGCACCAATTCCAAAATTGCATGCGGTCTCACCTCATCTTCCTTCTCGTACAGACTCTAAAAAAATTGTCTGGACATCTCGTTTATTTCCTCCCCGTCCTCCTTCCAAATGCCTGTACTGTCCTTCAATTTTGTGATTTCATTCTTTTTCTTTCTCCACGTAGCTTTTCTCTGAAACCATTTAGAGTTTCTATCCCCTTCTCTTAGGTACGTAGCCCGGGATCTTTGCCTCCACATTATCTCTTCTCTTAGCAATAGTTCATCCAGATCATTCGAGTATTTCTTGATTTTCTCTTGTTGTTCAGCTGGTCTAGGGGCACTCCAGAGGGCACCAAGTTTACTTCTGATTTCCGCGGTTTGCTTGGTAACTGAACCAAAGTCACGGTCTGCCCCGGATCTCAAAGCAGACTGCATAAGATTTAGTTTTTCTTTCACCTCATGTAGGTTGGCCGCAGCGCCGTTCTTGTTCCAGTTTTCTTCAATCGTCTGTTGTAAAGAGTCCAGGCGTTCCCACATCTGCTCATACCGGAAAGTACCACTCCTTTTATCACCTTTGGGTCTCCACTCTTTTCTCTTTCCAAACCTCAACAACACAGGGAAGTGATCAGATCGAGACAAGCAGATATTCTCTATTGAGGCAGCTCTGAAGATATCAGACCACTCTGGTGAGGCTACCCCCCTATCTAGCCTCGCTTTCACATTTTTCCGGCCCTCTTGCTTATTATCAAAAGTCCGGCAAGGTCCTTTAAAACCAAGATCAAACAGATTGCATTCAGAGAATATTTTACGGAAATTTTCCATGAGTCGTTTCGATCTCTTTGAGGCAGAGAAGTGCTCAACTTGCCACATCGTCTCATTGAAGTCACCCATCATCAGCCACAGAGCATTTGAGTTACTCTTAATTCTTCTTAGCAGTTCCCACATGTTATACCTTTCACTTGCTCTTGGTTCACCATAGACAAAAGTACAACGCCATTGTAAGCTAGAAGAATTTAAACGAACCAACACATCAAAATACCTTGGGCCAACGGCAAGCTTTATTACTTCGACACTTTCATCATAGAAGAGTGCAATGCCGTCTCCTTTTCCTATGCCGGGTTGCGTGATACAATGCCTTAAACCAAGCCTCCACTTCAAATTATTGACATACGAGTTGCTTTGCCGTGTCTTGGAAAGGAACACAAGCTTAGGCTTGTACATGTGCACCAAGCACACTAGTTCCTGAACTGCCCGGGGTTGCCCTAAACCCCGGCAGTTCCAACTTAAGACCGTCATGGCCCCTGACGGGCACCGCCATTAGCGCCCGTCAGTAAGCTGGCAGCCCCTAGGCCGGTCACTTCCCTTCCACCTGACACACCACAGTTCTTGTCTGCCTCCCTATCAATGCCCCTAGCCTTCTTTTTCTGTTCACTCTCAACTCCTCTCGAAACCTTCCCTTTGCCTATCTTAACTGCTTCCCCACGGTTCCCTCTTTTACCTGGTACAGTCAGTTTATCAACCGAGCCATACCCGGCTACCAGAACATGCACGTTACCTAGCCCACCATCCAGGGGCTCTTTACCTTCATCCTGATTCCTGTTGGGTGCCTTGATGCTCTGAGTAGGGGTCTGTCCTCCAGCTATACGTCCTTCCATCTCGTCCTTGCGCACTTGGGCGTCAGCAGCAGCAGTATCTGCAGCTGCGGCTGCCCCATGGGCATCAACAGCGGCGGGGTTAACCTCTGGGTCCGATGCAGCCTTGGCCACGCCCAGGGATGCCATCTTTTCCGTAGTGGTAGCCGGAGCAGCCACCAGCTAAAGACTGCACTGGGGTGTGTGTCCAAAGCCCGGGGGGAAATCCAGGCTCTGTCCTTCACCTCCCAGGTCGACGCCGTCAGGAGAAACAACAGTGTTGCACGGGAGAGGGTTTAAATTGTTGTAGCACCCCTCCCATGTACCCTCCTTGGGAGCATGTGCAGATGGGGCCGCTTTGTCCTTCTGCTCCTGGACGACCTTCCCTTCCTTGTCGATGTTGAGTTTGATGGTGCTCACAGCAGCAATCGCCTCCTGCACCAGCGGGTTGTTGAGGACCTTCTCTGGCACCTCCTTGTACCTCTCAGCAGCAAGCCTCAGAGGTGCATTCTTGGCCTCTCCATGGCCCTCGGGCTCGAACAGAAGAAAACGCCTAGCACTACTAGTCTCAGGGACTACAAAACCTCCTCTCATGCTACTTCTCTTGAATGGGGAGGCTCGCAATGCTGTCGAGAATCTCATCTCTTGGAATTCTGCGGGCAGCTTACATTCACGTTGGCCATGCCCAAGGTAACCACAAAAGCAACAAAAAATGAGGTAATCTCTCATATTTTACATTAAGAAAGTACACCTCATTTTCTGCATGATCATGGAATTCCATCTTGCTACGGAGAGGCTCGTCCACATCGTGCTTGATCCGGATCCGAATGGATTCACCCCAAATCCTCCCTTCGATGTCTGAGTCCACCTCACGTACCTCACCAAGTTTTGCTCCTATCTCACGCGCTACCTGCTCGAAGAACATGATCGCGGAGGGGGGGGGGCATCAAAGATGCACGCCCAGATCGGCATGTGGGGAGTAAATTGCTGAAAACCACCACATTTGTGGCAAGGATACTGCAAAACCACCACTTTTGTCAAAAATTTCAAAAAACCACCACTTCCTCGGCAAGTGAGTAACAAAAACCACTAAACGTGCTGTGAGCCGCGACTAACTGAGAATCTGACTTATCGGGCCCACCTGTCGGAGCCACGTGGCAAAGGGAAAATGGCAAAGCGGAAACGGCCGTTAGGACCCCGCTAGTTAAGCCCAGCGCGCTGGCCCTGGTGCTCTCATCCCCCTCCCTCTCTTCTCTGTTGCGCGCGCAACCATGGCAACTACTCCCTCCGGCGATGTCGAGGGTGGAGACGACAGCGGCTCCAGATCCAGACGGAGTCGCGGGCGGGACCTGCTTGGGGTCGACTATGAGTCCTCCTCCTCAGAGGACAGCCCGCTATCGCCGTGGCGCGGGCAGAGGGCGGGTGCGGCGGCTGCGGGGGCGGCTGCGGGGGCGGCGGCGACGACGGCGGCGGCGGCGCCGCTTGCTGCTCCATTTGGATCCAGATCCATTCAAGCTGAAGGCGCGGGAGACCAACCCGATGAGGAAGAGCCGCCATCTTCTTGCCGTGTAGGCAAGGCTTTCGCTGCGGCGCGGTCGCCGTCTGAAGCAGCAGTCGTCCCTACTAACACCGGCGACGACACGTACATCCTCTATCTCAAGCTCCTTCTGCCTCTGAATTTTCGTTCTTGAGGTTTAGGTCGATCTAGGGTTTTGTATTGCCTCTGAATTTAGTCCTGACTAGGGTTTGAGTATAGACTAGAACCTACAATTATCTTGCTCTACAATTGTTGTGCATATTTACATTGTTAGGATTGCAGTGTACTTGTGTTGTACAAATTTAGGTAATTACACTATTAGGATTACATTCTAGTTGTACTATGTGTTGTTCAAATTTATGTTATAGTAACTTGTACATTTTAATTGGTATTGTAGGTCGAGCTATGAGAAGTGGGACGTGCATATTGATTTTGAAGGGATTAAATACATCAGGACAAAGTTCTTTAAGAAAGACATAAGATATTACAATCTTATGTATGTGCTGCTTGACAATGGGTATAGTTTTTCAGACTGCCTATATTACATGAGATGTGGTGGAATAGGATTGGATGGTTTTAAACTGCTTGACAGCCAGATTAAGGTGGATGAAATGCTTAAGCAATACCAGGACATCAGGAGGATAACATTGTCAGTTACTAAGGGCAAGAGGCAGCACGCAATTGTTTTGTCTCCAGCAAAGAAGGGAAAGAGAAAGGCAGCAGAACCAATTCAAATATCTGATGAAGAATATAGCAGTGATCCTGATATAGTGTTTGCAGTAAGTGAAAATGGTGTGGCCCATAAGGAATTTGGTGATTATGTTGGTTCAAGTTCAGGCAGAGGCACAAATGAAAATTTGTTCCTGGCCACACAACAGAGTGTAAATTTCCAGCCCATCCAAACTATGCCACCTCCTGACAGGGCCAATTATGCAGACATGGATGACATGGATTTGGATTCAGAAAGTGAGGAGGAAAATAGCTCTAATGAAGATAGTGCAGACCTATAGTCAACTGTAGCAGATATGAAGAAGGCAGCACTGCACTTTGAGGGTGACACAGAACCAAAGGACATCTATGATGTTCCTGAGGAGCAGGAAGAGGAAGAGCACAGTGAACAAGCTCCAAATGTAGCTGAAGAAGAACATTTGAATGAAGATGGAGTATTGCAGCAGCCTGTGCTTAAGATTGGAAAGAGAGTGGGCCCAACAACAAGAACACACTCATCAGCCAATGATCCAATTGAGCCTGACTGGTTTCCCTCAGGTGATGAGGATGAAAATCTTGTTTTTTGGACTCGGAGGATGATGATGGCAATGAGCCTATGTCTTTTATTATTCCCTCAGGAAGGAAAACAAGAGCAGAGAAGGCAAAGCCAAGAAAATGGTATGATGAAAGCAGACTCAATCCAGAACAGCAATTTTGTTTGAAGCTATGTTTCAAAGATGTGTACCAATTTAGGAGTGCTCTACTTAACTTTCACATCAAGCAGCTGAGGTCTTTCAGATATCACAGGAACTGCAAAGACAGGGTCATTGCTTGGTGTGACCACAAGGACAAAGGATGTCCTTTTTATACTGTTGCTTCTCAGATCAAGAATGAGCACACATTTTGTGTAAAGAAGTTCAGAGCAGAACATACTTGCCCAACTAGTGACAAACATAGTAAAGTGAGCTCAAAGTGGCTAGGAAGCAGTATCTTAGAGACAATCAGATCAGACCCAAACACAACTGTGCCAGCATTGGTGGACAAGGCAAAGAGGAAATTTGGAATTGAAGTTCCAAAGATGATGGCATGGAGAGCTAAAAAGGTAGCAAAGGAAATTGTCCTAGGGGATCATAAGGAGCAGTACCATAGGTTGTCAGATTACATTGAAACAGTTAAATTATGCAATCCAGGATCTAGATGCATTGTCACAACTGTCACTCCTAAAAGCACAAATGAAAACCCACATCCAGGTCCTAGGTTCCATGGTCTTTTCTTTTGTCTCAATGCACCTAGGGAGGGTTTTCTAAATGGATGTAGGCCTTTCATTGGTTTGGATGGATGCTTCATAAAGCTTACAACCGGAGCACAAATCCTAGCAGCTACTAGTAGGGATGCCAACAACAACATGTATCCCATTGCTTTTCGAATTGTAGGAGTGGAGGACACACCCAGTTGGAGCTGGTTTCTCACCCAACTTAAGTATGCTCTGGGAGGCACAGAAGAGGGGAAGTTTGGCAAATACACCATCATGTCAGATAGGCAGAAGGTCAGTGCTCTATGTTCTCTTTCAAACCTACATATTATCTTTTGTGCCTTAAGTATGCTCTAATTGTTTACTAGTTAGTGATTGTTTGAACTTAAGATTGAAACCTAGTTAGTGATTGTTTGAAGTTAAGATTGAAACCTAGTTACTTTCTTTTCTGCCTTAAGTATGCTCAAATTGTTTTTGTTTATTAGTTAGTGATTGTTTGAACTTAAGATTGAAACCTAGTTACTTTATTTTTGGTTGAAATCAGGGCCTGCTTAATGCTGTCAATGCTGTATTTCCAAACTACCCACAAAGATTTTGTTTAAGGCACATTTATGCAAATTTTCAAAGAGCTGGATTTAGAGGTGAAGATCTGAAAAAATGCATGGACATTGCTAGCTATTCCTACACAAAGCATGGTTTTGATGTAGCCATGGCCAATTTGAAGAATGGGTGTGAGGATGCATGGAGGTGGTTATCTGGTATTCCAGTACACACATGGGCTAGGCATGAAATGGACACAAATTGCAAAACAGACCTGGTGGTTAATAACATAAGTGAAGTCTTCAATAAATATATCTTGGATGTTAGAAACAAACCAATAGTGACAATGATTAATAGAATCAAAGACAAGTTGCTAGTCAGGTTTGATGGAAAAAGAGAAAGTGCAGCAGCTTCTAGATGGGAAATAGCTCCAACATATGCAGAGCAGCTGGAGATGAGCAAGAAGTTTCAAAGAGATTGCAAAGCAATTAGGGCAGGGCCTAACCTGTGGCAAGTAAGCAGTGGGCCAAAGACCTATGCTGTGAACCTTGAGGAGCACACTTGTGGATGCAGGAAGTGGGACATGTCAGGTTTGCCATGCAACCATGCTTGCAGTGCAATTTACAAGGCCAAGATGCAACCTGAGGATTTTGTAAGTCCTTTCTTGAGGAAAGCAATGTATTTGGAGGCATACAAACCAATAGTGTATCCAGTTCTTGGAGAAGATGCTTGGGTCAAGTCAGGAAAACCTGATATTGAGCCTCCTGTATTCCACAAAGAGGACCAGAGTGGAAGAAAAGAAGAAAAGAGGAAGAAGGGAAGGTTTGAAGTGCCTAAACCAAAAGATACCTCTAGGATGGCTACAATCAGATGTGGCAACTGTAGGTTAATGGGCCACAGGTTTACTAATTGTGGATAACCTTTGAGGCCTGATCTGCAGATGAGGAAAAATAGAAGCATGGTACATATTTTTTCATCGTTGTATCTGATTTTGCTTATGTAGATTTTAATTTCTGTTTGTTTTAAAAACTGCAGGAAAAGAGAAGGCAAAAGGCAGAATCCTACACTCCACCTGATGCTACTGTGGCTCCTATGGCACCAAGAGCTGCTCCTATGGCATCAAGAGCTGCTCCTAGGGCACCAAGAGCTGCTCCTAGGGCACCAAGGGCTGCTTTCTCAGCACCAAGGCCAGCAGCTAGGCCTCCATGTGAAGAAGGGACTTCTTCTGCTGCTGGTACTTCTACATCTACATCAACTGTTGCTGCTGCTGCTAAAAAACAGAGGTCAATGAGAGGTGGAAGAGTTGGTGGAGCATCAAATGCTGCAACAGGTTCAAGGAAGAAACCTCAGAAATATGCAAGACTGAAGAGCTACTTCGCAGCAAGTGGAAATGTGTGAACTTTGATATCTGCCAGTGCTTGAAACTTTTGGGGCTATAACCCATGTATCTGTCTTGAGAAACTTGGATGTGTGATGATTTGAGTCCTTTGAACCTGTGTTTCAATTTGAGTCATGTGAACCTGTGTAATTTGAGTCATCTGAACCTATGTGGTAATTTCAGTCCTGTGAACCTATGTTTCAATTTGAGTCCTAAAAACCTATGTGGTATTTATGTTATGTGAACCTCTGTTATGTGTGATCAAGCCTTCATGCTGTTGTGGAGTTATGTTGATCTAGCAGAATTATTGTGGGCTTTTGGTGAAGCCTAAATGTTGTTATTGTAGTAGAATTATTGTTGGTTTTGAGTGCAGCCTAAATGTTGTAATTGTAGCAGAATTATTGTTGGTTTTGAGTGCATAAATGCTGTTAGTGTAGCAGGATTATTGTGGGTTTTGGGTCATTCTTGTACAACCTTAGAATATGGGTCATCGAAGCGTCGACGACAACCTAAACTACCCTACCATAGAACAAGGGTCATCGAACCCTCGACGACAACCAAAACAACCTTACCCTACATTTGGGCTCATCGAACCCTCGACGACAACCTAAACTAACCTACCCTACATTTGGGGTCATCGAACCCTCGACGACAACCAAAACAATCTTACCCTACATTTGGGGTCATCAAACCCTCGACGACAACCAAAACAACCTTACCCTACATTTGGGCTCATCGAACCCTCGACGACAACCAAAACAACCTTACCCTAGAATAGGGGTCATCGAACCCTCGACGACAACCTAAACTACCCTACCCTACATTTGGGGTCATCGAACCCTCGACGACAACGAAAACAACCTTACCCTACATTTGGGGTCATCGAACCCTCGACGACAACCAAAACAACCTTACCCTACATTTGGGGTCATCGAACCCTCGACGACAACAAAAACAACCTTACCCTAGAATAGGGGTCATCGAACCCTCGACGACAACCTAAACTACCCTACCCTACATTTGGGGTCATCGAACCCTCGACGACAACCTAAACTACCTTACCCTAGATTTGGGGTCATCGAACCCTCGACGACAACCTAAACTACCTAATCCCTAAACAAAAACAACCAAAACCACCTACTCCCTAAACAAAAAACAAGAAAAACCACCTACTCCCTAAACAATAATTGGTACTTCTAATTATACATCTACATCTACATCCCCTGCTGATGATGCTAAAATACCTCAGAAATATGGAAGACCTGGAGTACATCTACATCTACATCAATAGCATTATCCAGCAACACAAATTAATCCAGCAACACAAATTTATAGCATTATCCAGCAACACAAATTAATCCAGCAACACAAAATAATAGCATTATCCAGCAACACAAATTAATCCAGCTTAAATTCAGTACAAATGTCTTGCACTTTTAGTGCCACAAATAGCAGATAGAGTACTCTAGCAGATACAACTACAATAACATTGAATCATTCATCAACTATCTCTTTGATCTTCCTGATCTTCCCCTTGGTGGCCTCCTTCTCTTTGAACAGATCACCTATAGTGTACTCCAGGTGCCTTTTCTCTTGCTTCCACTTCTCCTTCTCCTCCAACAGCATGGCCCTCTCCTGCTTGATCTTGTCCATCTCCTGCACAAGCTTCAACTTCTCTTCCTTCTCTTGGTCTCTCTCTTCCTCTGCTTTGGCGCTCAGCACTTGATGAATGTTAGTGTCTGATTTGTCAGCCAAGTTCTTTCTCTCGATCTGTTCCTTCAGGTCACTAATAACCAACCTTGCATTGCCTAACTGGGTAATTGCATCCTCCTTGTCAGCCACCATTTTGGCAAAGTCAACTTTAAAAAACCTCAGGTCATTTTCCATCTTCCTCTTCTCTTCCATTACCTTCACTACTTCTTCAGCATTAACAACATTCTGCCTCAACCTATTGGTCAACTCCTCCTCATGCATAGTCCAGATGGTATTTAAAGCTTGCTTCAATTGGACTGGCCACTCTGGGTCAATCCAGTCCACAAAGTTGCACTTGGGTACATCCTATGAATGTATGAACAAAGGAAATATAATTAAACCAATTTCTAAAAACATTAGTGATAAAAATAAAAAACAACAATCCATTAATTATCCATGTTTCTAGTACTGCATTGCCTACTCCTAGATAGCAAATATAGAGCTAAAATGATTTAAAAACAGAATGGCCACAACCTACAGGAAATTGGAAACTGCCTAATCTCAGACTTAATGTACAAAAGTACTCCACTGCCTACTGCTATTGTATCAAGATTTATGGCCAGAGATATATACTTTACTGCCTAATTTCAGACTTATTGTATCAGTCAACTCAGCACTTCAGTGGATTCACATATTTCAGACCAATTCTATCAGTAATGAATTCACATGTTTCACAAAATCACTTCAACACTTCAAGAAGTAATTGAACTGGTCAAAAAATCACCTTTTTCCACACCCCAGGAACCTCCTGCCACTGTCAGTCCATTCAAAAGCAACAAACTTCTCACAGGGCGCACGATGCTCACAACGTGCAGGATGATTCAAAGCAATGTCGCTCCATTCCGTGCACTCCATTTTGGCAGGTACCTAGGCAGAGGGAAAATGAAGTCAATTGCTATCGGGAAGAAATTCCCCTTTCTCCCTAACCCTAACCCTAGATGCACAAGAGCAGAATCTTACCCAGCTCACATCGTCAGAGGAAGAGTCGGAACAGTCGGAAGGCTCAGACCAAGAAACCATGTCTCCCCTCCCATCGGCGGTGCGAAGCTGCTCGCGACGGCGGCGGCGACGGCGGGAGGTGTGACGCGAGGAAGGAAGGAGCAGAGCAGAGAAGAGAGCGGTTGGGGAGGAATGCCCTAACGTGCGCGCGCTGGGCTTAACTAGCGGGGTCCTAATGGCTGTTTCCGCTTTGTCGTTTGCCCTTTGCCACGTGGCTCCGACAGGTGGGCCCGATAAGTCAGATTCTCAGTTAGTTGCGGCTCACAGCACGTTTAGTGGTTTTTGTTACTCACTTGCCGAGGAAGTGATGGTTTTTTGAAATTTTTGACAAAAGTGGTGGTTTTGCAGTATCCTTGCCACAAATGTGGTGGTTTTCAGCAATTTACTCGCATGTGGGCGACCTCCACATCGCCCGGCCTGGCAGTTCCGTCCACCGCCACCATCAGGAACGGATCGCCGCGGTGTGTCCAGGGCCCATTGTTGAGGATGAAGCGACGATCTCCCTCGCGCTCGAACTCAAGCAGGAAGCGGTTGTTTTTTAGCGGCGAGTAGTTGAGGCGCCCCCTCAACCCCCACTTGTTCCTCAACTCCTGGAAGAGCCCCCCGACGCTGAAGAGCTGAACCGAGAATAACAAGCCAATGGCAAGCCACCGCGATCTCATGGCAGCCCTCTCCTTTGACAGGTCCAGGGATACAACATTCGGGGCCTGCACATCCATACTGACAGGGAAAACAGGAGCCACACCAGCACCGGATCCTCCATACCTCGCTCCCTGGGACGTCACCTCGCCTTGCCCGTGCAGGATCGCCACGGCCATGAGAAGGCCCGCCGCGCTCCATGGGCCTCGCGCCCTGCCCAAGCTTGCCGTTCGAGGCCACCTCTTCGCCCTGGTTCATCGGCTCCTTGTTCTTGCGAAGCTCCTGGGACGCCATGGTTAGGGTTCTCTCTCTGAAGAAAGCGTGTGATTGGATCTGGGGTTCTTCCACCCCCGCGCTGTGGAAATTTATACCCCCAATACTTGGCTCTTCAACTGGCAATCCATCCACGAGGGGTGATTCACTCTGATTTCCTGCAACTGGTTGCTCTTGTATTTCGCTACGAATTGGATATAGGCCGCCTCCTTTGTCTGGTGGATCAGCATATTTTGATTCCCCGTAGACCCTTTCCTTGAGATCATGATCTCTTTCCACAAATTTGCTCCCCCAATCCTCTCTCATCTGCTCCATCTTATCTCTCATTTTCCTTAGCCCGTGATCCTGATCCCCACCTCGGGGGATTTTTTGATTCGCTAGAGTCGCCTTCCTTTTCACCACATACGTACTCACTGCTTTTCTTGCCTTGATCCATGATTCTCTCAGCCCTAACGGGTCCTCACCTCCATACCGAAGCCAATCCTCATCTGCAATCTTTCTCTCACTCTCCATCCCAAGATCTCTCACTGTATTACCGTCTGTATGTATAGTTGATGAGAAGCTTAACCTTATTTTAGTGAGAGATCAATACGTTGATAAGGGTGCGCGTCCCGACCCCGAGGGTCAGTTTAAATTGGTTTCTATGTGAAGTCTTCTTCCTTTCTGACAGTGCTGCCTCACCTAAACGGCAGTAAAATGGCGCGATGAGATCGACCTTAAAACGATGGACGAAAGGGGATGGATGAATCGCATCGCCCAACGTACAAACTGAAGCCAATATGCACCAACCCTCGACCAAATAATAAACAGATGGACTGAAGCTAACTACACAGACCAGGTTTTGTTTGGCGCTGAATTATATTACTTGCCTGCTCCCGTCACCTCGTCTTCCCTGATGGTACAGGTGATGAGGTCACTGCTGAACCAAACTACCGGTCGTTAGGTTGTCTAACCTCGGAACTAATTGCTGCAGGTTCTGGTTAATTAATCGAACATGGAACCGCCACGCATTACTTGGTGCATACAAGAAGTTCGAGGGTAGACTTTCAGGTGTCATGCTGAAATGTCACTTGCTTGCTTCGGATGCGTACAACCCTAGTATGTTTGTACGCATCCGAAGCTCAGTTTTTTAGAGCAATCCCAACAGACCGACACAAATGGACAGCAATTTCGTTCGTTTTTTATCTGTTTCGGTCAGCCAGATGGACACGGATGTCCGCTTCCGCATTTGGGTCAGCGTCTCCGCCCAACGTTGGCCTGAGGCCCATTTTGACGGCGTCAAAAATATAAACACATGCATATTTAAAAAAAGAGAAACAACATTAATTAAACATTAAAGCCGGCCACGAAGGCCGGCGAGAGTCCACGCGTCCACATTTGCATTAAAAAAATAAAAACAGCCTAAACTACAAGGCGGCGCGCTGCCCTAGGCGTCGTCGTCGTCCTCGGGGTCCGTGAGGTCGATGAGCATCGGCGCCGGCCCGGCCCAGGCGAACGCCGTGTTCCAGAGCGCCGCAATGTCGGGCAGTGCCGGTGCAGGCAGTGCCGGGCGGGGGGCTGTGCGGCCGCCTGTGCAGCCGCGGCCTGGCGCGCCTCCTCCTCAGCCTCGCACGCCTCCTCCTCGAGGTCGCGCTCGAGCATCTTCTCGTACTCGCCTTGACGGCGCTCCTCTGCCAGCCGGCGCTGGCGCCACATCTCGAGGTAGGCCTGCTCCTGCGCCGGCGTAACCCCCAGCCAAACCGGTGGCGCAGACACTCACTCGCGCACCACTCCATTCCAGAAGAAGCGCGCGATGGGCTCGGGCTCGGGCTCCGGCTGCGGCTCCGGCTTGTTGAGGGACGGCGGGGCCAACGGCGGCACCACGCTGTCGCCCACCGCGGAGAGGGCAAGGGCCTGCGCCATTGCCGTCTCGTAGCGGGCCTCCTCTTCCGCATCCGCCTCCGCCGCCTCCGCTCTGCGCCGCTCGTCCTTCTCGCTCTCCCGGTAGACGGCCGCAAGGGCCGCCTGGTCCTCTTCGCGGACGACCAGCGGCGTTTCCCTCCGGTCGACCTCGCGCACGCCCCATCGCCTCGCCTCCTCGTGCTCGAAGGCGAACCACCTCGCCCAGTTGGGCGAGTCGGTTGAGTAGGCATTGTCGAGGCGCTGCTCCGGCGTCAGCAGCGCCCGCCGGCGCCGCACCTCCTCCGCGTGAGCACGAGCCGACCGCGGCGCCGCCGACACTGGGATCCTATCTAGATCCAGATGCCAGTCGTGCGGCAGCGTCACGTCCGGATAAGAAGGCCGGCGGTTCTGCCAGTGCCACTCCGCCTGGTGCACTGGCACGCTGACGTTCTGCCTCTGCCGGCGAGGCGCCGGCGGGGGTGGGAGGAACTCGGAGGGGAAAGGGGTGGCGGGGGACTTGCCCTTGACCTTGCTGCCGCTGGCGCCAGAGAAGAGGCTCATCGTCGCTGTGGTTGTGCTGGCTAGGGTTTGCCGGTGACGAGGGAGCAAGGTGGGCAGACGGGGACGGCGAGTTTGGATGAGGACTGCCCCGCCGCACGGTCGGCTTAAAAAAGAACAAGCGCCGTCGCTGATGCGTGGGCCCGTCGTCATAAATTAAGCTGACCGCGTGGGCAGCGGGTAGTTGGACGGCTGTCATGTGAGGACGCGGCGGATAGCTAGAAGGCGCGCGAAGCGTCCGTTCGATGTCCGCGCTAACACATTTGAGACGCAAATTTGGGCCGCAAATGCGTCGGCGCGGACGCGACGCGGACGTGATTTGGGTTTGGGTCAGCGTGTTGGGCCGCCACTTTTGTCCGCGCCGATCCAAACGGATGCAGGCGGACGAAATGGGTTGGCCCTTTGAAGTTGCTCTTGTTGACCGTGCCACGATTTAGCAAGGAAAATGTAGTTAATTTTGGGTATCAACCAAACATGCTCCGATGCTCGTACTATTTTCCATCAACTGAAAACATACATGCCCTGTACGTTTTGGCCAAAACCGTGTAAAAAGAGGGATACAGGTGAGATCATAGTCGTTTCATGTGTTCTGGTCATAGACCGATGATGGGCCTAACACTGAAGACAGTAGAATCTGAACATTTACTTGACTAAACATCATCTCCCAGTTTCTGAACCCATTTGCCTGCTTCAGCCGCTGCCGTTCGTGCTACAGTGTCAGGGCATCCTGCAGAGATCATCCTCCGCATGTAGTTAAAGCAAATCCAGTAATCCACTGCCTATGTCCACAAGCAACTGTTTGCATCCCTCCGTTTCTTCTCAGCAACTTATAGCGTGTGGTTCTTGGCAATGCGCCGATGCTACTGAACCTATTGTTCACGTTGATTCATCGATCCATCTTGTCACATCAATATTCAGAAATTTAGAAGAACTCTCGACCAAGTGTTCAGGAGCCACGGGGCATTGTTTAGCACACATACACCGCTGTTCAGGAGCCACAAGTGCAGAGTATACAAAATCACATAGGGATAGAGGTTTGGAGCGCAGATGACTAGTAGTTACAAATCACAAGGGCTTGTGAACGATGATGAACGGCTCACTGAATGCGGCGGAGACGCGGAGTTACTCTCCGCAGGTGGAGCTGGTGGTTGACTTCTTGTTGTAGGCCGGCATGATGTCCTACCTAGACGAGCAAATGTGTAGAGATCATCATAAGTAAGAGACAAAAGAATATGCAACACCCATAAGAATGGAGTGGGAGGGGGAGAAGCAGAGTTCGGCTCTCTCAGTTATGTTGCCATACGAGCTTGTCAGCTCTGTGAAATGTTTTGTTCTTTTTTCAACTATCCAAGTGCTTGTTAATGTGTTGTCTACAAATTGATGCCCTTGTTACCCTGTATTTTGGGACACTGCCTTTTTCATGAGAACCCATTCATCATCTTATTTTTGGTGTTATCACATAGTGGCAAACTACTTGCCTGGTAGCTAGAGTGGTACTAGTTACTAGCAACTTGTAACCGATGAATATGCTATTGAGTATGTTACATCATCACTTTGCCCATGTGACAATGCTACATCTACGTAATCTTTCTTACATAGTTAACGTAATAGGCCAGATGGCAATTTGTGATTGGAGTCCGAGAAAGGTGAGGCTCACCCCACTTAAAATCAGGGGGTAGAATTATTGTGGGAAGGTTACTTAAAAATTTACGTTAGCCTTCGTAAATGTATCATTATCGTTTTGCATGCCAGTAGCGTGCTGGTTGGCACTGCCTGTTTGTTGTGCTCATGACTACAAATGCATGTCAGCATGTACACGGTTTTGCGTTTCAACAAAAAAACACTAGGTACCTATATTTCTAGTAGTACCAGCAGGAATATGGTGCATGAATTTATATCAGGTCACTTTTACATGCAAGTACTACTAGTAGCTAGCTGGAATCGTACCACACTGCACTAAAAGTAGACAGGCTCATCGATCAGCCATGGATAGCTAGCTTGTACATGTTCATGGCCGTCGACCAAACAAATTTATGGAGTGTCTCGTCTACTGCTCGAGAGTTAGCACTGCTCATGCATGGAGTAAATGGCACTCGCGGTCTAAGAACTTGTTCCGCGGGTGCACTTTAGTCACACAACTTGCAAATTGGAAAAACCCATCACAGAACTTGTGTTGCGGGTGCATTTAAATCACACACGCAAGCTGAACCGGTCGGACGCCCGGTTTTCTCTGTTCCGAGGTCACGTGCGGCGCACGTGGCAGCTGTGGAGGGCTGGATTTTTGTAGATAGCCCCCTGAACTCTCACGTAACGCCGCATTGTTACTACCTCTGTTCGCTGCCGATGGGAGAGGAGACAGGCAGCACTGCTGCCTCATCGAGCTCGTCCGCGGCCAGGCCGTCATCGCCGACGGTGTGGTGGCGTACAAGACACGCCCGTGGAAATCCTGCTTGATGGCCGGCATGGCAGCCGTGCGGGCGATGGCAACCCGCCCGCGCTCCGGCCGCATCTTTGGCTCGGCGCGCTGCCACATCTCTTGAGGAAAGACATTCGAGTCCCGGATGCGAGGCCATGCACGGCGGGCGCCAAAGACCTCGCTTCACCGACGCCGGTACTGGTACATGCATATGTGCTGATCTTAGTTGGTCACTCACTTGCGCGTCCGCCAGATGATTCATGTGGATTCACCCTGTTTTCAATTGAGCTGAAGCTTTCCTCTGCTGCTTCTTCTTCTTCCTCCTCTTCGATTTGCAGGAGAGTAGTAGTACTATAATAACAAATCCAATGCAAGGAGGAGGAGGCACTGCGCCTCACGATCAGTAGCCCAAGAGACCGCCGCACCACTCCATCGACATCCCGGCGGAGAGCAGTGCGCCCCTCACACCGACGGCGGCATCAGAGGCACCAGAAGCTGTAGCAGCAACACCGGGCTCCAACGCCAGCACAAAGTCCGGCTCAGGTTCTGTTCCGGCAAGCCGCCGGCGCCGCAGCGCACGCCGTCCTGCCGGGAGGGGGCAGCTTCAAGTCGTCGGTCAGAGGCTATGAGGCGTCCCTCTCCAGGCTCTTCAGTGAAAGGATCACTAGGACCTCGTCGCTCCTGGCGGCGGACGATGGCGTGCTCTCGGCCTCCGTGCACACCGCCAACAAGACGCTGCCGAGTGTTCCTGCCACCGCTGTAAGCATTTTGATCTAGTTTTATTTTTCTTTGTTTGGATTATGACGACCGTGAACTTATCTGAACTAATTTGGTGGCAGGAGAAGACGGGCATGCACCGGTCGCAGTCCCTCCCGATGAACATGAAGTTGAGCTCGGCCAAGAGCATCAAGAGGATGAACTCGCTCGACGGCGTGTACCGCGTCGTCCCCTCCACGCCGTGAGCCCCCGCCGCCACCGCCGCGGCGAGCAATGTCGTGTCGGACATAGTCCCCATAGAACCAGGTGGGTGGATGCACATCACTCTCCAACATTCAGTCTGAATTCTGCTGCTACCTCTCTAGCATCGATCTAAATTCCGTCACACAGAGTTCCTGAAACTGTGCACACAATGTGCTAATGGGTGACACCGTCTAGCTGCTCCATGAGAATGGAGGGAGTATCAATGCGGCATTACATGAGAGTTCAGGGGGCTATCTGTAAAAATACAGCCCTCCACATCCACCACGTGACCTCAGAACAGAGAAAACCAGGTGTCCGAACCGGTTCAGCTCGCGTGTGTGACTTAAATGCACCCGCAACGCAAGTTCTGTGATGGATTTTTCCGATTTGCAAATTGTGTGACTAAAGTGCACTCGCAGAACAAGTTCTTAGACCGCCAGTGCCATTTACTCTCATGCATGCATGACAACAGCGAGATGAGACACTACACACACTTCTTGGCCTTGGCAAAGCTGAAGAGTTCAGTTATTTGGGTCATTTGTTTACGCGAAGTAGTACTCTCCGGCCCTAGCTCTTCAGCCTATGCCGGAAGACATTCTCTATGGCCTAACTGAGGCGGAAGAGTACCTCAACGGGGTCATATATTTGTAATTAACAAATTAAGTCAGTTATTTTCGAAATTTGTTATAAAAAATTATATTAAAAAAAGTTCCACGGCGACGGCCACACTTCTAATGTTGATGGTATGATAACTCTGAAAGTAGAGGAACGGGAGGGTCTTCCAAGACAAATCCAGCTTGCCTTCGAGGACCTTGGCAATGATTAAGAATGAAGCTAAAAATGAGTTCTATCATGCCGCGAGAATAGGCTTGTTGTGTTATGGTGCCGTTTATTGAAGAGTAATGGACCTTTCAATTCTGTTTTACCCCCCCCCCCCCCCCCCCTCTTCTTTATAATTAGATGAGGCAAAGGTTTTGCCTCCGTTTTAAAAAAAAGTTCTTGTAATGTGTTGTCTACAAATTGACGCTCTTGTTACCTTGTATTTTGGACAGCGCCTTTTCATAAGAACCCATTCATCAGCTTATTTTTGGTCTTACTCCTGTACGTGCAGTGGTAAACTACTTGTATGGTAGTTAAGAGTGGTGGTTACTTGCAACTTATAGCTGATGAAAACGTTATTAGTAGTATGTTACAGCATCACCTTGCCTATTTTTCAAGCCAATATTATTCTGCGTGCCATTGCATGTAGTACTACAAATGTATGTAAGCATGTGCACTCAATGAGTGCACTGTACCAAACGGCCCTTGGTTAGCTATCAACAAAAAAAATGAAACCAATGACTGCACGGTGAAAGGTTGAGGTACCGCCATCCACGGTCGCCCTATTTAGTTGCCGTGTCTCCTCAATCAATCCGACAAATCGGGTGGTGATTCGGTTTTCTTTGTCTCAGATTTGGTGTTCCTTGGTTTTACATGTAAACTTAGGGAGGATTTGCTACAACAATGGTGAAAAAAATAAATTATATATATTTTAAAGTGGGAGAGGGTGCACCGAAATGCAAATCCTGGGTTTTGGTCCATACTTTTTGGTATTGAGTGACCTGACCCTCACGAACTTTGCGATAGGGCGTTATGGGCCCTCTTTTAAGATTGTGTGACCGGGACCGCGAATAGGATTGGAATACCTTCCAATCGAAGACATGGTACACTGGAGGTCCTTTATTCATGCCCTTTTCTTTGGGGAGCTAAATTGCCATGTTTATCCACACGCCACACACTCTATGTTGGGAATATTACTATTGGGCGTAAACCGGTCTATGTGGGCCGGGTTAACTTCATCAGTAACTCAAGAGTGTTAAAGCCCAAGAAGATAGATGAGGGCCTGAGGCCCGTAGTCGGTTTAAGACTTGTAGCCGTAAACCGGCATCTGTATGTAAACTTGTAGTGTAAGATAGGAATAAGGAGAGACTAACCCGGATACGAATATGAGCCGGTGTTAGGACTCTGTGAACCGACGGGCGTCACCTGTGGATATAAGGGGACGACCCGGCGGCGGTTCAGGACGACAAACAACAACTCGAGACTTAGGCGAAGCTTGTTTGCTCCCTAGTCATCGAAACCCCATCAATTCCATCACAACTAGACGTAGGCTTTTACCTTCATCGAAGGGGCCAAACTAGTATAAACTCTCTTGCGTCCCTGTGTCCGCTTTAACCTCTTCAAGCTAACCCGTTGCGATGGCTCCACGACTAAGTCCTTTCACGAGGACATCTGCCGTGACAAAACCACGATAGTTGGCGCTCACCGTGGGGCTATCGCACGATGATTTCAAGTTCTTGGAGGGCCGCTTTGAAGGACTCGAGGGCTATGCTGTGGGCTGGATGACTAAGAGTCGTCGCGGCAAGCTCTACATTGACGATGTAGGCTGGGGCCCCGAGGCCGGCTCAGTTGAGTACGGGTACCGGGTCCCCTTTGGTGGCATACACGTTTTCATCGGCAAGATCTGTGAACCGGGCCCTGAGCCGGACATCTGCACCGACCCCGTCGAAACGGCTCAGCGTGCGCGATCCGCCCGGGTTAAACCGGCCGTGAAGCGTGCCTTCGTGGGAGTCGTCCATGGAGGAAGTTATGAGGATGGATCGGAATCTCGCGGCGAGACCGTCGTTTATTCCGGCGACGAGTCATCAACCGGAGAAACCGAATCTCTATATCCGCTACAAGATGGCTGGATTGGGGGCCGTTCCGATGGCGACAGTATTCCGGACCCCTCTGATCTACCCAACCGAGTTGGAATATTCATGGCCGGCATACAATCAGCGCTTCATTCTTCGACCGCTACGCCAATAACCTCCGGTTCAGTAGCGGCGACGGCTGCCGGGGCAGGAGGCTCTGTACGCCCGCCGGCTCAAGCTCTATCAGATCTATTTGATGCATTGGCTGTGCTTATGGCAAAAGCTAACCCGGCGGATCAGGACGTCCACAACGCGGAGATTGCAAAGGTGAGGGAACAGATCACCCAGGCCAAGGCAGACTTGGTAGCTGAGGATGCCAGGATGACCGCAGAGCGGGCCGCTTTAGACGCACAAGCCTATAGGCTCATGTTGGACCAGAACGCGTCGCATGAAGTCATGAAGAGGAAGTACCGATCCCGTTTGCCTTCAGTTTTCGAGGCCAGAGACCTTTTCAACACCCCAGGAGCAGGAACCAGTAATCCGCTGGAGGTAAACCGGGCGGAAGCTCCTGGGACCGGCGCGCCGGTTCAGCCCCGTCTGATGGATCTGCCTCGTCAAAACACTGTTATACCTCAGGCTGTTTCAACACCTCCGGGTCACTACTCCAACCCGATGGACAATCTCGTTGCCGCTGCTGCACGGCCGGAGGCCATTCCAATTGAAGGTAACTTGCCGCAGGCGGTAGAGACGCGACGGGTCAAGGAGCTTCTTAGGACAGCTTTGGTCCAACAGGAAGCATACTCGTACAGCCGCGACCAGATCCACTCGACCCCTCGTCCAAGCCGGAGCTATAGCAGGCATATGGATGAACCGGCAGTGTCAAGTAATGAGCGACGTGGAGCACCCCGCGGCAACAACCCGGCGGGTGGTGCTGATAATGCTCAGGAAGTGGTGGACCGGGCCCGAGCGCGCAGGGAGGCCGAGTTAGCCGCACAGTATCAGGCTCGGTAGCTTACGCCGGTTCGTCCAACTATCTCGGTCGAATCTGGTGTTACTTCTAGTCCTTTGGGGGTGCCTTGCCTTGTCCCCGCTTTACGCAATGTGCGCCTACCCAAGGATTTCAAAGGCCCGCACAAGGTACCAAATTACACGGCGGATCAACCTCCAGAGACATGGGTGGAGAGCTATGAGATGGCCATGGAGATGCTTGATGTGGATGATGCGGCATGTGCGAAATACTTCACCATGATGCTCGAAGGAACGGCCCGTACTTGGCTAAAAAGCTTACCAGCCAATTCTATCAGTTCATGGGCCCAATTACGAGCCCGGTTTATCAGTAATTTCAAGGATACATGTAAGCAGCCTATGTCGATAGTGGACTTAGCTGCCTGCGTCCAGGAGGAAGGAGAATCGACGACTCATTGGGTGCGCCGGGTCTCACAAGTGTTGCATTCATCAGACCGCATCAACGCTGACACTGCAGTCATAACACTAGAAGGCAACTGCCGGTTTGGGCCCCTAAAGCTGAAGTTGGAACGGATGAAGCGCCATTGCACTGACATGGGGACCCTCATGGCTGCTTTGGTAAAGTATGCTGATTCTGATAGTACCAAGGATCCCGAATCTGATGATGACAAGGTAGGGAAGGGAAAGAGGAACCACAACTCCAAAGGTCAGCAGCATCACTCGGCAGGCAATGGTAGCGGAGGCAAGCGTAAAGTGGATGGTAATATGGACTTTGTGGCTAATACCAACGCGCAGGACAAGGGCCAGCGACGCAAGGATAAACCGCCAAATCGCAATGGGGCACCCAACCCTAACCCGGACCGTCTAAATTATCTACTGAACCAGCCCTGTCCAAGACATGGGATGAAGGAGGTGCCAGCAAACCACCTTTGAAAGGATTGCTACATTATGCAAGAGTTCAAGAATTCTAACGCTTTCCGGTATGATCACGGCTCCGGCGGTGGCTCGGGATCCGGGCCGGGATACGGTGGAGGAAATTCAGGATTTAATGGTAATCCGGGCGGACATAACAATCAAAATAATAAGAACAACCAGGGTGGTTACAACCAGCAGCAGCAACAATCGGGTTACCAGAGCAACCCAAAGCATTTGAATAGTGGGCAGTACCATGTCTTCACCACTAGCTTGGACAAGCGAAACCGGAAGGTTCAGAAACGGGCAGTCAACTCTGTTGAACCGGCCGTGCCTCGTTATCTACGCTGGTCTGAACAGCCAATCATATGGAGCAGAGAGGATCACCCTCCCCAGGTTGATAATCCGGGTCAGTTGGCTCTGGTGGTGGCGCCTCAGGTGGGAGGTTACAAGTTCACCAAGGTGCTCATGGATGGAGGGAGCAGCATTAATATCTTGTACTATGAGACCTTCCATCGTATGGGACTAACAGATAAAAATCTCAAACCGTCCAATACGGTGTTCCACGGTGTGGTACCTGGCAAGTCAGCATATCCTGTTGGTAAGATAGCTCTGGAAGTGGCCTTTGAAGATGATCATGATTCCAGGTCGGAAACATTGACGTTTGAAGTGGTGAAAATCCAAAGTCCATATCACGCCCTGTTTGGGCGACCAGCCTACGCCAAGTTTATGGCACGGCCCTGTTATGTGTATTTGCAGCTCAAGATGCTGGGTCACAAGGGGACAATAACGGTTCACGGAAGCCATAAAATCGCTTTGGAGTGCGAGGAAGGAGATGCGGCCTACGCAGAGTCGGTTTGTGCCACCGAGGAGCTGAAGTATTATAAGGACAATGTTGATCCGGCGGACATGACTCCATTAAAGAAGCCAACTACGGAGCATGATCCGGCCCTGAAGTTCAAATCGGCAGCTGAAACTAAGCTTGTTGACTTCGTGCTTGGCGATCCGTCCAAGCAGTTCAGCATCAGTGCCAACTTGGATCCGAAATAGGAAAGCGCGCTCATCGAGTTCATCCGTGAGAATCGGGACATTTTTGCATGGAAGCCCTCTGACATGCCAGGTGTACCGAGGCAACTCGCTGAGCACACCCTTAATGTGGATCCTAAATACAAACCGGTGAAATAGTTCCTCCGCCGGTTTAACGAAGAAAGACGCAATGCGATTGGAGAAGAGGTAGCCAGGCTCTTAGCAGATGGCTTTATTATTGAAGTTTTCCACCCTGAGTGGCTTGCCAATCCGGTGTTGGTCCTTAAGAAAAATGGCACCTGGCGCATGTGTGTGGATTACATAGATCTTAATAAGGCTTGTCCAGCAGATCCTTTTGCCCTCCCCCGTATTGATCAAATTATTGATGCTATGGCGGGTTGTGAGCGTTTGAGTTTTTTGGATGCATATTCTGACTATCATCAGATCAAAATGGCAGTTAAGGACCAGGAGAAGTCGGCATTCATAACTCCCTTTGGAGCCTTCTGCTATGTGTCTATGCCCTTTGGGCTCAAGAGTGCCCAGGCAACTTATCAACGATGTGTACAAAATTGTCTTCACAAGCAGATTGGCCGTAATGTACATGCTTACGTGGATGATATCGTGGTTAAGTCAAGGGAGAAGGAGACTCTGGTTGATGACTTGAAGGAAACCTTTGATAACCTGAGGACGTACAAGATGATGCTTAATCCGGCCAAGTGTGTCTTTGGTGTACCGGCAGGCAAGTTATTGGGTTTTTTGGTGTCCAACAGGGAAATCGAGGCTAATCCGGAGAAGATCACAGCCATCACCTCCCTGGCTAAGCCGAAGTGTATCAATGATGGTCAACGCCTGGCAAGCCGGATTGCCGCGTTAAGCCGGTTTATCAGCCGCCTTGGTGAGAAGGCAATCCCTTTGTATCAGATGTTGAAGAACACGGATCAATTCGTCTGGAGTTCGGCTGCTGATAAAGCATTTGAGGACTTAAAGCGGCAATTGGCCAATTCGCCTGTGCTCGCCGCTCCCATTGACAAGGAGTCGTTGCTGCTATATGTTGCTGCTAATGCTCGTGTGGTCAGTGTGGCTATTGTGGTGGAGCGAAAAGAGGCAGGCAAGGAGCATCCGGTTCAACATCCGGTCTATTATATCAGCGAGGTACTCATTGAGTCCAAGCAAAGGTATCCACATTGGCAGAAGCTGATATATGGAGTTTTTATGGCAAGCCGGAAGCTTAAGCAATACTTCCAAGGGCACCCCATTACGGTGGTCAGTTCTGCTCCCTTGGGGGATATCATCCAGAACCGGGAAGTGACTGGCCGGATTGCCAAGTGGGCTATAGAGCTTGGGCCCCACGGGTTGAAGTATGTGCCTCGGACGGCGGTTAAGTCTCAAGCACTTGTTGATTTCATCAATGATTGGACGGAACTGTAAGCACCTGAAGAAAAGCTGGATCACACATATTGGACCATCCATTTTGACGGATCCAGGCAATTGGAAGGCTCGGGGGCTGGAGTCGTATTAACTTCCCCACGAGGTGATAAGTTTTGTTACATTCTCCGCTTAATGTTCCCTTGTACTAACAATGCAGCTAAGTATGAAGCCTTGCTCCATGGTCTCCGGATGGCTAAGGAGATGAATCTAAGTCGAGTTAAGTGCTTCGGTGACTCGGACCTCGTGGCTCAACAAGTGTCTGGCACTTGGGATTCCAAGGACCCACTCATGCAGCATATCGTCGTGAGGTGGATATTGTTGCAGGTCACTTTAAAGGCTATCAGGTGGACCACGTGGACCGACGGAAGAATGAAGCGGCGGACGCTTTAAGCCGGCTGGGCTCTCAGCGCAAACCGGTCCCGCCCAATGTTTTTCTGAATGTGCTGCACAACCCGTCGGTCAAGCTCCCTGGTGAAGCGGATTTGGCTATTCCTGATCCGGAGGCTCAATTGGTGGCAGCTCTTCATGTCATTCCGGATTGGACGCTTCCTTACCTGGCGTACATAAACCAGGGCGAGTTACCAGAGGATGAGACTCTGGCCCGACAGATAATCCGGTGGTCCAAGTCCATGACTATTGTCAATGGCAAGTTGCATCATTGCAGTGTATCAGGGGTGTTTCAACGTTGTGTGTCTCCTGAAGAAGGCTATGAAATTTTGCGTGAGATCCACGAAGGAGATTGTGGTCACCACGCCAGTTCAAAATCTTTGATGGCTAAAGTGTTCCGCCATGGCTTCTATTGGTTAACTGCTCATGCTGATGTGGAGGATCTGGTCAGACGATGTGACGGTTGCCAAAAGTTTTCAAGACGTGCTCATGTGCCGGCTCAAGAATTGAGAATGATTCCAATTACTTGGCCGTTTGCGACTTGGGGGCTAGATATGGTTGGGCCTTTCAAAAAGTCCAAAGATAAGAAGACCCACCTCCTGGTGGCGGTTGACAAGTTTACAAAGTGGGTGGAGGCAGAACCTATTAGCAAGTGTGATGCGGCCACGGCGGTTCAGTTCATCAAAAAAGTGATTTTCCGGTTTGGCTTTCCACACAGTATCATCACAGATAATGGTACCAATTTGTCCAAGGGTGCCATGAAGGAGTTCTGCGAACGGGAGCACATCCGACTTGACGTTTCATCCGTAGTGCACCCACAGTCCAATGGTCAAGCAGAAAGGGCTAATCAAGAGATCTTGAGAGGCATCAAGCCCCGGCTTATGGTTCCTTTGCATAGAACACCGGGTTGTTGGCTAGAAGAGTTACCATCTGTGTTATGGAGCATCAATACCACAGCCAACAGATCAACAGGATACACACCATTTTTCATGGTCTATGGAGCGGAGGCGGTTCTCCCTAGTGATATCCGTCATGATTCACCTCGTGTGGCAGCTTATGTTGAAGCGGACAACGAGACAGCACGGCAAGATGCTTTGGACCGGTTGGATGAAGAGCGTGACATAGCAGTTGCTCGCTCGGCGATTTACCAACAGGATCTTCGTCGTTATCACAGTCGCCGAGTTAGAACCAGAAACTTTCAAGAGGGAGATTTGGTGCTTTGGCTCATCCAAGATCAGACTGATATGCATAAGTTATCCCCACCTTGGGAGGGACCTTTCGTGATCAGCAAGAATCTGCACAACGGGTCATACTATCTGATCGATATTCGAGAGTATGAAGACTCACGTACATCAGAGGAGGAGACCAACAGGCCGTGGAACATAGCTCATCTTCGGCCTTACTATACCTGAGCCATTGGCTCTACTTATGTACATATTACGACGATGTATATATTATGATTAATATAATAAACCGGAACCTCAGCTAAAGCGGGGTATCTGTTCTTTTACATCATGTGTGGTTACACGGAGTTGTTCTAAAACGGCCTCCGGTTTACCCCTTGAGTTAGCTTTTCAAAGTATCATGTAATATCACTTGGGGGCTTGGTCGTATCCGAACCAATGCAACACCTTTTGATAGGCGAAAGCCATCAGATCACTTGGGGACATGGTCAAGTCTGAACCAGTCACGCCTCTTGATCGGCCTAAGGCCACAGAATCACTTGGGGGCTTGGTCGAACCCGAACCATTGCCACGCCTCTTGATCGGCATAAATGCCACGGTTTCATTTGGGGACCTGGCTGACTTGAACCATAGCTACACCTATCGGGAGCTTGGTCGTGTCCGACCATGGTAACGCCATCTGATCGGCTCAAATAAGCCTCTTTTTGCAAACGGTTTTATCATTGCCTTTGCTTCACAATTTTCTTTGATAGATATTTCTTTCTTTTTGTTGCGTTTTTAAACCGAAAAAGTTTTAAACCGGTTCAAACTATCAATTGACAGAACACGGTCCATTTTTAATCCGGAGACTATTTGCCCGGTTTGATTTTTTATTAACATCTTACTACGGAGTAACACGGTGTTTTATTATAACCCGACACGGTTTACATGGGAAACCAGCATTATATATATAGGAGGTGCTATCTCCTCCAACAGTGTGGGTTTATAAACCTCCGCTTCAAGATTGGCCAAGCCAACTTCATGCCCAACGATGGCAGAAAATACTTTGGAAAATTCATCACCCAAAGGAAGAACAAGTTGCAGTAATTATGCACGAAGGCATATCAAAATCAAGAGTATCGGCTAGCCTATTACAAGGCAACACGGTGCCCAAGATAAGATCATTGTTTTTTCGCAAAGGAGAAGCAGTTTAAACCGGCTTCCGGTTCAAGCTTGGTCACCAGCCTGGCCTGATGGTTGTGGGTCATCCCGCGCCGCTTCAACTTCAGCTTCCCTACCCAGTGGCTGGAAATCAACAGTTGTCCAGTCGATTCCCATTAAGGCTTGAAAGACAGCTTCATCATGGATCAGCAACGACGGTTCAATATCAGGAGCGTAAGTATGCTTACGGATTGGAGGGATCAGATTCTCCGCTTCAGGAATTGGTGCAGCCACTCGTTTGTTCTGGTTGTCATATTGGGCTTGATAATGAGACAAGTCTGCCTCTTCCACCAATTGGCAAGCTAGAGGGTGCACCTCCCGGTTTATCGCTCTCAGGTCCTCCTCATTGAATTCTGAGCCATCTTCCTTCAAGTGGGGGTAGCCTTGAGCCGCTTCAACAGGATCAAAATCCGGCACCCACGCTTTTGCCCGGATTAAGGCATTGATAGCACCGGTTCGAGCAGCAGATTTTTTCAGCTCTTCAACCCAGGCAGGAAGCATAGACAGTCTTTTCAGGGTGTCTTGAATCAAGGTGGGCGTCGGGCTATTGTGGGACGCAGTTGAGATGATCCGCTGCACGCCAGTATACAATTGCTCTGTCAATGTGTAGGCAGCCTTCAACTTCTTCCGCACATCTGACCCCAAGTGACCAATGCGTGTCCCTACAACATTACAAAGGATTCACAAACCGGACACATCATAAGAAGGCCAAGTTACTACAAAAGTCAAGAAAGCTTACCAAAGATGGTGGCAGTCATGGCATGCACTTGACGCTTTACGCCGGTCAGTTCATCTACCACCGGTTTAAGTGCGGCTTCGGCCTTTTCAACTCGCTTAGTCAAAGCGGCCTTCTCATTAGCCCAGCCCGCCCGCTCTTTCTTGAAGTCTTCCTTAAGCTGTTCCATGACGCTTAAGGCGCTGGTCAACTTCTCTTTTGCTTTTGAGGTTTCAGTCTGTTGGGACTTCAAATTTTCTTGGAGATCGGCGACTTGGTTTTCTTTTGTCTTCAGCTCAGCCTGCATACAGACAGTTATATGATTCAGCAAGCAGTGCAAGAATTGAAGTACCAACCACATAACAAGTTATGCACTTGGCCCTTGGGGGCTAATGCCTATTTGATCTTTATCTTTCACTTGATTATAAAGTCCCAAGATCAATACAAGTATTCAACTTGGCACTTGGGGGCTAATGGCTATTTGCTCGAATAAATTCTAATGCTGCGATCTCAATTACTTAAAGTCCCGGTTTAACTACACTAAGTTGAACCGGCCCTTGGGGGCTACATCAGCGAATTCCGAAGCATTGGGATTTATATTAGCAAGTCCCGGTTTGAATGAAGATTCTAAACCGGCCCTTGGGGGCTAGGAGAGTTGACTGATTGAAGTACATACGCAGATAAGCATATGGAAGTTACCTCATATTTCTCTTTCATCATATTAACCAGACCAGCTTCATAGTCACGGCTGGTGTATAGCCGGTTCAGATAGCCGGAATGGAGATCTTGGGCGTTCAGAGCGGCATAAGTTGTCAGATCAGCATTCCATTTTCCCTTACCAATGGCAGCAAATTCTTCCTTGGCAGTGTGTCTGGATAAAGCAACGGGATTGCCTGGCTCTGTGCGACCAATGCCAGTAATGACAACCCCATCATCCTTGGCATCGCTGGTTTGCACTGGGGCCGTTGGTTTATCAGTAGGCTTTGATGGACTGGTGGATTTCTCAATCCGGATGGGGCTTGTGGGCTGGTTGACAGGGCCTGAGGTGTCAATAGGCCTTTCTTCAGCAATAAAATCATCATCCTGCTGTGGTGGATCATTGGGTATATCTTCATGAATAGCCGCTTCAAGATCTGGTGTTTTACCCGGTTCAGGGACGGCGTCCTCCTCGGCCGCTTTATCCAGGCGAGCCTTCTTGCTCGGCATAGGCTTGGCCCTGAAAGGAATAACAAAGTCAAATACAGCATATGTTCCAAGGTGATGTACCAGAAATATTATGATAAGTATAGCTTACCCAAGCACCGTTTTGAGCGGTGGCAGCTGAGTAGTCGATGACTCGCCAGAGGATGAGTGGGAAGTAACCTGATAATCGGAGTCAGATGGATTAAGAGGTTGACGAAAACAGCCCCCTTTAGGACAAGCACTGACAAGCAAATTAGAGACCTCTGAACGGCGTTTCCGAACCGGACTGTTCGGTAAACCGGCGGAGGTAACTACCTGGCCGTTGTGCCGGGTTGTGCGGCAAGCTTCATGCTTTTGGGCCTTCATAAGAAATTTGGGATCCAAGTAAGCAAGAGGATGAGAAAATTTAACCTTCCGGTTTGCCTGATGGATTTTTAGCGAAGGCAAAGGATTTGAATCGGAAGAGAGAGTAATTACCTCTGCAGCATCAGCATGGCTGGTTTCGGCATCATCCTGACAAATGTCATCATCAATAAGGCGTGTGAAAAATAAGCCAAGTGAGTCAAGCTCTACCTCAAGGTCCGGATTACCCACATCATCATCAGCGGCCGGATCAGAAGATGCAGTAGTTTTCTTCTTATGAGCAGGCCGTTTCACGACTTTAGTCTTTGGTCGGGTTGGTCTTTCCGGTTTGTCTGTTTTTTCTGGCTTCTCCAGGGGAAGCTTCTTGCTCCAAAACGGATCATTGCCCTGTTTAAACAGACATTGATATTAAACAATGACCAGATATATCAATAACAGGTTCAGTAAAAAGAAAATCAAACTCTTACAGCTGGCGGTTTGTTGGTGGCACAGAAGGGAAGCAGGCCGGTTCGAGCACAGACGTGTTCCGGTTCATTCAGCATTTTATTCACAGCCTCTGTGATTTCTTCGTCGGTGAGCTGGATGTTAGCATGTCGCAGTGGGTCATCAACACTGCCGGTATACTCGCACATCAAACCGGAGCGCTGACTAAGGGGCAGTATGCTCCACGATATCCAATAGCGAGTGAGATCAACCCCTGTTAAACCATTAGCCATGAAGGCTCTGATCTTGGACAGTTGAGGAGCGTATTTGCTTCTCTCTTTGGCAGTCAACCTTTGCAGAAAGGGGTGTGTATTGCTAAGCCGCTCCGGACGAAAGCCAGGCAAAGGATTTTCATCAGCAGGGAAGGTGTCTTTGCAATAGAACCATGTTTGATTCCACTCTTTGGGGTGGCTGTGCAGTTTGGCGTGAGGGTATGTAACCTCTTTCCTTTTCTGAATCGCCACACCACCCAATTCCGTAATGGAACCGTCAGTAAACTCAGTGCGGCGGTTTAGATGGAAGCAGTCTCTGAACAACTCAACTGTGGGCTCCTCTTGAAAGAACACCTCACAGAGCACTTGGAAGTGACACGTGTTTGTAACAGAGTTGGGGCCAGTGTCTTGAGGGCGGAGTTGAAAATTGGCTAAAACATCCCGGTAAAATTTAGAACCGGGCGGCTTAAAGCCCCGGGCTAAGTGATCTACGAAAACGACGACCTCTCCTTCTTGAGGTGTGGGAGGGCATTCTTTGCTAGGGACCCTCCAATGGATGGTATCTTTGCTGCCTAAGGCGCCGATCAGGACTAATTGTTCAGTTGAGTCTCTGTGACGCGAGAAGGAACCCAGTTGCACTCATATACTTGCTTGGCCATGATGAAATCTACAAGATAGGTGATTCCGGTTCAAGAATGCATTGATTAAAGTACACTGGTATGTGCAATGTTAAACCGGAGACAGCTCTATCTAAACCGGAGTTTTATGAAGCAACAACATCTGACGGTTCAACAAGGGGACTAATGGTATATACCGGTTTGTTAATTTTTCTACACCAAGTTAAACCGCCGGATCTAAGCATTGAAACAGTTGAGATTGCCGATGGGTAAGTGTACAGAAACAGATTTCACAAGATTTCTCTACAGCGATGGATCTAAAGCAAGTTCAGAAAAGAAGAAAAATATTCAAAAGCTCAAAGCAGAACAGTATTGAATCAATGGGCGGAAATATATGTGAGATCTATGGTTTTAGGCATGAAACTAAAGGCGGATACTAAAAGTTATCACTACACAGAGAAGGGGTTCACAGATGCATCCAGGAGCTAGCATACGAACATGAACAGGTGATGAACGCAGCAAGAACACGAAACCCTAGAACAGATCTATGTTGAGAAGAGCAGAAGACCTACCAGAGCTGAGGAAGATGCGGAAGGTCGCCGCAGTTTTCTGGTACGCTCAGGTTGATGCAGCAGCCAAAGTCGATGCAGAAGACAACGGCGGCGGCGGAGCTCTGAGACTGGCAACGCGAGGAAGACGAAGTGGAATGGCACGAAGGGGAGAAAAGAAATGACCCTTCGGCCCTATTTATAAGGCAAAAAGACATGTGTCAGGCGCGTGAATCCAGGAACCGAAAATTTCGGAAGCGAAGCTGTCGCCTCGGTTGTTGTGAGTTTATTAAACAAAGAGATATCATGGATGTTTTCTTTATGACAGATGACGTCACCTCGGTTTACGGCAATTGGAGAGGATGACATCATGGCGGTTCAGCAACTACGAGAAGATGTTGAAGATGAAGATTTTGCTAAGGATTGACATGAACCCGTTCAAATCAATCTGGGGCCTAATGTTGGGAATATTAGTATTGGGCGTAAATCGGCCTATGTGGGCCGGGTTAACTTCATCAGTAACTCAAGAGTGTTAAAGCCCAAGAAGATAGATGAGGGCCTGAGGCCCGTAGTCGGTTTAAGACTTGTAGCCGTAAACCGGCATCTGTATGTAAACTTGTAGTGTAAGATAGGAATAAGGAGAGACTAATCCGGATATGAATATGAACCGGTGTTAGGACTCTGTGAACCGACAGGCGTCACCCATGGATATAAGAGGACGACCCGGCGGCGGTTCAGGACGACAAACAACAACTCGAGACTTAGGCGAAGCTTGTTTGCTCCCTAATCATCGAAACCCCATCAATTCCATCACAACTAGACGTAGGCTTTTACCTTCATCGAAGGGGCCGAACTAGTATAAACTCTCTTGCGTCACTGTGTCCGCTTTAACCTCTTCAAGCTAACCCGTTGCGATGGCTTCACGACTAAGTCCTTTCACGAGGACATCTGCTGTAACAAAACCACGACACTCTAGGAGCACTCAAACTCTTAAATGTTCAAAGCACCCGTACATTGTTTGGTGAGCACTTTCTCATGTCAGACTGTCAATTTCATCAATTGTGCTCTTGCCTCTCGGCCAAAGATTTTTGAGCCAGATGACCGTGGACACAATCGAATAAATCTTGGCATGTCTCCCTGGGGATATGTGATTACATGATTCAACATATCGGTGACCACGGTTTGGTCGAATTTGGGATACACTCACTTGTTCCAGTGAAAGGTTGAGTGTAATCACGTAGGTTTTCTTGGGCCCCATGTTATATATAAAGAAGAGGTAATATTACCAATAGTCATAGAACTTGCATTACACGTTCAGTTTGATGCTAGAACTTTAAAAATACGGAATTACAGTCACACAACTTGTCTCGAACATGCAGATACGGTCACTTCGCCCATATTCAATGTATCCCGCGCTTACGTGGCGTGATAGCATGGCGGGGGCCCGCTGTCAGTGACTGGAAGCACTTGGTGTGACGTGTGCATGTTTTTGGAAAAATATCGCTCACTTTATATTTAATTACGCAGAAGACCCATGTTGGGTCCTACTTGTCAGCACGGGTGGGAGAAATGTGAAAGGGTAAATGTCCCCGGGGCAGTGACCTCGAGCATAGAGAGACACAGAATACAAGTTGGTGTCTATAAGGAGACACACTTGATTTTATTTCTTTACGTACAGGATCTCTAAAAAATTGGAAAAATGTTGTAGCGGGTGGGATTTAAACCATGATCTACTTCTTAGAGCATATTCAACAGACGCGCTAAAACAATTTTTACAACACGGAAATACCAGTTTTTTGCACGCGGCAGGGCGCTGGCTCCAGCGGCCGCTGCAAAATATTGCGCGCATGAGCCGCTCCAACAGGCGCCGTCCTAACTTTTCTTTTTGTTGCAAATTTGCACACGGTACCTAACTTTAATAATAACTTCCCCGTAAAAACAACTGGATCATAAAATGTTGTGGTTTCATAATATGTCTCAAGATTAAATCAGCCCAATTTATTTTATTTTGAATTTTGTCAAGTATGCAACGTAAAGTTCAAGATTGATACCGTGCAAATTTTCATGCATATTGTATGATAATCTCGGGCATTTTCAGTATAAAATCAAGTGTATCTCTTCTTTGACGTGAATTTGTGTCTGGTGCCGTGGTTGGCTCCTAGGAGTATAATTTTGTGCTTGATATAGTGGGTTCAAGCCGCTCCTGCTGCATCGTTTTAATTTTATTTTAGAGATCCGCTACGTAAAGGAATAAAAAGAAGTGTCTCTGTATGGACATCAACTCATATTGGGTGGAGTGGTTATGTGATGCGTGTACATGTTCGAGGTCGCTAGCTTGAATAAAAATGACGCATGCAGTTTCAGTCACTGACAGTGGGTCCCGCCAAGCTCTGTCACGCCACGTAAGCACATGATACGTCGGATACGGGAGAAGTGACCGTATATGCACGCTCAAGTCAAGTTAAGTGACTGCAACTCTATATTTTTAAAGTTCTAGCACTAAACTGAACATGCGACGCAAGTTTTATGACCCTCGGTGATATTACCTCTATAAAGAAACACCCTTCCTAAGACTTTGGATTTGAGTGGTTGTCGAGTCTGGGTCATACGCCCAAGCATACATTATGACTGTGTCGAAGGGTTGCTCTACAATGCTTGGCCCATGGAGAGATTATGTTGGAAATATGAGCAATTTACCAAATGATTTTATTAACAGAAATATTAGATAAAGCATGACTAATATAGCTGCGATAAAGCAAGTCATGCAACCTGACGGAGAAAAAGTAAATAGCATTTGCATATATGAACTTGAACTGAACACATCTAGGACAGACAGTAGATCATGTTGCATATATGGAGTAGAACCTAACACATGTAGGGCAAGTACTAGTACGAGAAACTGTGGCAGGACATCTGACAGAAAGAAAAAGAACACATATGGGATAGCAGCAGCAGAAGCACTGGACTTGGGGTCGACATCCTCTCCAGCCATGTCGTTACTGAGGTAGTCGATGTCGGGGAAGAAGTCCTCGTCGGGGAAGTAGTCGTCGGAGTCCGTGATGAAGAAGCCAGTAGTCGCGCAGAGCGCTCCCCAAAAACCTTATCACCCTTCTCCCTTACAGGACTCAAAAGATGCGGTCTCGGAGGCCTACTGTCCCGACGTGCGGTGCACGCCGCAAGCCGGGATGAAGAAGACAGCAGCAGCTCAGAGACGGAACCGATGGCGAGGAAAGGAGTAGTTCTGGTGCGTCTCTCTGGGAGGAGCGACCTCCCTGAGGGAGTCCTGGATTAGGGGGTGTCCGGATGGCCGGACTATACCTTCAGCCGGACTCCTGGACTATGAAGATACAAGATTGAAGACTTTGTCCCGTGTCCGGGAGGGACTTTCCTTGGCGTGGAAGGCAAGCTTGGCGATACGGATATATAGATCTCCTACCATTGTAACCGACTTTGTGTAACCCTATCCCTCTCTGGTGTCTATATAAACCGGAGGGTTTAGGTCCGTAGGACAACATACAGAACAACAATCATACCATAGGCTAGCTTCTAGGGTTTAGCCTCTCTGATCTCGTGGTAGATCTACTCTTGTACTACCCATATCATCAATATTAATCGAGCAGGACGTAGGGTTTTACCTCCATCAAGAGGGCCCGAACCTGGGTAAAACTTCGTGTCCCCTGCCTCCTGTTACCATCCGGCCCAGACGCACAGTTCGGGACCCCCTACCCGAGATCCGCCGGTTTTGACACCGACATTGGTGCTTTCATTGAGAGTTCCTCTGTGTTGTCGCCATCAGTAAGGATGCCTCGCCCCGTTTTTAAAGACGGCACTATTGCTAAGGGAGCTTTGGCTGTCGGCCAAACCCTCCGGCTAGGTGGTTTTCTTATGACCGCCTGTTCGGCTTCTGCGCCGACGATGACCTCTCGAGCCATCGAAAACAATCTTCATGTCAGCTCGGAACTCGCCGAGCAGTTAGATCCAATGGAGCTCTCCTCCATAAACGAGCTCTTGGATCGCATCGCCGCCCTGGGAGTCGCTACGGATTACGACCAGATTGGGCCTAAGCCTGATCAGAGAGAGATTAACTCTCCCCAAGTCACCCATCACGTTGCCGTGGTAGAGGGACAGTGCGGCGACCCCTCCTCTATCTTAGGGACTAGCTACGTCCGGATTCCCGATCCCTCCAAGCAGGATACCCGCGGAGGGGAGGATATCACTCAAGACCTGGACTTAGAGTCAGGCGACGGACTGGATTCATTGGACAACATCCAGGAATCCAAATTTTCGAGTTCGAAAATTCCTCGGCCTCTGAGCCTCAGATGGGGTGAGGCTTCGGATTTAATTCCACCCACCCACCCGAACATAAGCGATCTATCCCAAATTAGGCAAGAGCCCGAAAAAACAGTACATCATTACTGGGCCATATTCCTCCTGGTTATGAAAAGGATAAAGGACTGTCGTGAGGAAGACACAATTTCATTCTTCTGCAATAATTGCACGGACAAGGGAATCCTCAACGCCATAAGTCGCCGTGATATTACACGCTTCGCTGACTCGGCGTTCATAGTACGAAAGTACTGTGCGATGGAAAGCGCCTGGAAAACCGAAATAAAATTTTGGGACAATCCGGCCCTGAATACAAACCCAGTCCGAAATAAAAGGATGCATCATCGCCAAACACCCGGGTCAAACACCAAAAAGCAAAAACCCTCTACAGGGCATGGAACCGTATTGGAAGGATGGCTTAACGGACCCTGTAAAATTCACAGTACAGAGGACGCCACACCAACTCACAGCCTTAGAGCATGTTGGATACTCCGGCAGGTGGCCAAAATTGGCGAAGATCTCCTAATTCCGGAGGCCACAGAAAGCCACCCCAGAGACACCAATACGGTATTAACAGTCTTCGAGACTTTCGCATCAAATAACATGTGAAAAAGGACACTCCGCAGCCTTGCCGAAATCTACCAAGTGGCAACAATAAACCCATGGAGTGACACGGCTATTACCTTTAACGCCAGTGATGAACCTAAATTCTGAACAGCCCGAGTACCAGCTGCATTGGTCCTCAGTCCAATAGTGGATGGCTTTCGTCTTACCAAGGTACTCATGGACGGCGGCAGCGGATTGAACATCATTTATGAAGAAACCCTTCAAAAAATGGAAATAGACTGGAACCGCATTGAGCGAAGCAGCACAACCTTTAGAGGAATAATCCCCAGTCGGGAAGCGCGCTGTACATGAAAAATCACACTAGATGTGGTGTTCGGCATGCCAGATAATTACAGGTCTGAAGAGGTCATGTTCCATGTGGCTCCCTTCAGCAGCGGTTATTACGCTCTGCTAGGGCGGGAAGCGTTTACAATCTTCCAAGCAATACCCCATTACGGGTACATGAAGCTTAAGATGCCCGGGCCCAACGGGATCATCACTCTCGCTAGTGATCCGGACATAGCACTCCACGCCGAAAACAAGACAGCCGCACTGGCCCTCGAGGCACTATCCGAAGCCCTAGCGGCTGAGGAACTGACTACGCTGCGCTCCACGGTGAATAAAGACGATGTGGTACTCGACAAAAGATCCAAGTCCACCTCCTTGAAATCGGCGGACGAAATAGTCAAATTCCAGGTCCATCCATGTGACGCCCCCGATTCAATCGTACACTAATCATACACGCAAACGTGTACGATCAAGATCAGGGACTCATGGGAAGATATCACAACACAACTCTACAAATAAAATAAGTCATACAAGCATCATATTACAAGCCAGGGGGCCTCGAGGGCTCGAATACAAGAGCTCGATCATAGACGAGTCAGCGGAAGCAACAATATCTGAGTACAGACATAAGTTAAACAAGTTGGCCTTAAGAAGGCTAGCACAAACTGGGATACAGATCGAAAGAGGCGCAGGCCTCCTGCCTGGGATCCTCCTAACTACTCCTGGTCGTCGTCAGCGGGCACCACGTAGTAGTAGGCACCTCCGGTGTAGTAGGAGTTGTCGTCGACGGTGGCGTCTGGCTCCTGGACTCCAGCATCTGGTTGCGACAACCAGAATGAAAGGAAAGGGGGAAAAGGAGGAGAAAGCAACCGTGAGTACTCATCCAAAGTACTCGCAAGCAAGGAGCTACACTACATATGCATGGGTAAATGTGTAAAGGCCATATCGGTGGACTGAACTGCAGAAAGCCAGAAAAGGAGAGGGGATAGCTAATCCTGTCGAAGACTACGCTTCTGGCCACCTCCATCTTGCAGCATGTAGAAGAGAGTAGACTGAAGTCCTCCAAGTAACATCGCATAGCATAATCCTAACCGATGATCCTCCCCTCGTCGCCCTGTGAGAGAGCGACCACCGGTTGTATCTGGCACTTAGAAGGGTGTGTTTTATTAAGTATCCGGTTCTAGTTGTCATAAGGTCAAGGTACAACTCCAAATCGTCCTGTTACCGAAGATCACGGCTATTCGAATAGATTAACTTCCCTGCAGGGGTGCACCACATACCCCAACACGCTCGATCCCATTTGGCCGGACACACTTTTTTGGGTCATGCCCGGCCTCGGAAGATCAACACGTCGCAGCCCCACCTAGGCACAATAGAGATGTCAGCACGCCGGTCTAAACCTAAGCGCACAGGGGTCTGGGCCCATCGCCCTTAGCACACCTGCACGTTGCGTGGGCGGCCAGAAGCAGACCTAGCCTAGTGGCGTTCTAGTCCAATCCAGCGCGCGCCGCTCCGTCGCTGACGTCAAGAAGGCTTCGGCTGATACCACGACGCCGGGATACCCATAACTACTCCCGCGTAGATGGTTAGTGCGTATAGACCAAATGGCCAGACTCAGATCAAATACCCAGGTCTCGTTAAGCGTGTTAAGTATCCGCGAACGCCGACCAGGGCCAGGCCCACCTTTCTCCTAGGTGGTCGGAACCTGCCCTGTCGCTCCGCCTCAAAGATCCACACAGAGGGCCGTTGGGACAAAGGTCCTTTCAGCCCCCAATCCGTGAATCACTCGCGGGTGCTCCACAAGCCGACCCATCTTTAGTCACCGCATGTATCATGTATAAAGCATATAGTATATACCCGTGATCAACTCCCGAGTGATCACGGCCCGATAGTATAGCATGGCAGACGGACAAGGATGTAGGGCCACTGATGAAAATACTAGCATCCTATACTAAGCATTAGGATTGCAGGTAAAGGTAACAACAGTAGTAGCAAGGACAGGCTATGCATCAGTATAGGATTAACGGGAAGCAGTAACATGCTACACTACTCTAATGCAAGCAGTATAGAGAAGAGTAGGCGATATCTGGTGATCAAAGGGGGGGCTTGCCTTGTTGCTCTGGCAAGAGAGAGGGGTCGTCAACACCGTAGTCGTACGGGGTAGCAGCGGCGTCGGTCTCGGCGTCTAGAAAGAGAAGAGGGGGAAGAAACAATAAATATAATGCAAGCATATGCATAGTGAAGCATGACATGACAAGTAACGATGCTAGGCGTGCCCTAACGTGGTATGAGGTGGTACCGGTTAAGGGGGAAAACATCCGGGAAAGTATTCCCGGTGTTTCGTGATTTCGGGCAGAGGAGCCGGAGGGGGAAAGTTGCGGGTTCGATAGGTTAGGGGTGTGTGGCGGACGAACGGACTGCGTATCCGGATTCGTCTCGTCGTTCTGAGCAACTTTCATGTTGAAAATATTTTAATCCGAGTTACGGATTAAAAGATATGATTTTCTGAAGATTTTATTAATTTCTGGAATTTAATTAATTAATTAATTAATTCGAAAAATGAATTTATGACGTCAGCATGATGTCATGCGGACGTCAGCAGTCAATAGGGTTGACTTGGTCAACCTGACAGGTGGGTCCCGTTCGTCATACTCTGTTAGTTAATTAACAATAGTTAATTAGGTTAATTAGCCATTAGGTTAATTAATCAGGATTAATTAAATTAAGTATTTACTTAATTAATTAATTAATATTTTAATTAACATTTATTTTTATTTTTAACGTTCTGGGGGGGCCTGCGGTCAGTGGCATGGCCGGTCCAGTCAGCAAGGCTGACCGGGTCAACAGGCCGGCCGGGCCCCTAGGGCCCACGGGTCAGTGACCCAGGGGTGGCCCCAGGTCGGCCACGTCGGCGGCCGGCGTTGGGGAGCTCCGGGGAGCGTTCCCGCGGCGGAGGGGCGCCGGACCTCGCCGGGATTCGCCGTCCGGCGGCAAAAATGGCCGCGGGCGGGTGCGTTCGAACGTGGAGAGGATGCCGCGTCCAACGGTGGCAAAGGCACAGCCGGACTTGGCCGGAAACGACGCCGGCGAGCGGCGGAGGCGGCGGTGGGATTCGGGACCGCGTCGGGATCGCGCTACGGGGCTAACGGGAAGGCCAGGGGGGCTGCGCGACGCGCTGAGCACAAGGGGCTCGGCCCCGTGACCATTTGGTCACCGGAAGGGCGCCGGCGACGAGATCCGCGACGGGGGCGCTCGGGTACGGAGGGGAACGAGGGGGAAGAGGAGGGGGGCCTCGACCGAGCGGAGGAGGTGCGAGGGGAGGGGGGTACGTGGGGCGCGGTGAGCCGGCGCGAGCCGGAGCGCGACGAGCGCGGCGCCGGAGCGAGCTCCGGCCATGGCGACCGAGCGCGGGGGTCGACCCCTACGGCTACAGAGCGAAGCAGGGGAGGGAAGAGCTCACGGGGGGAACGCGTGGGGTCTCGGAAGCGGGCTCGGGGGCGGTCGGGGGCGTCCGGCGGGGAGGAGGTCGAGGCGGCGGCCGTCCGGCGATGCGGATCCGGCGAGGTGGGAGTCGGGGACGGTCCCGAGGCGACGAGGGGGGGTTCGGGCGTCCTGCGCGGCCGATCGGGGAGGAGGGGAGGAGGACGAGCGCCGGTGGGGTGGGGCGCCGGCGTCGGGGGCGACGGGATCGGGCGGATCCCGATCCAGATCGGCGGGGGAGGGAGGAGAAGGGGATCGGGGGGAATGGGGTGTCGGCTAGGGTTTCCGCCGACCGGGGGGGTTATGGGAGTGAGGGGGGTGGGCCGGGCCAGGGGCTGGCCGGCTGGGCCAGGTGGGCTTGGCCCAGTTTGGCCAGGGGGGGGGGGTTTCCTTCTCCTTTGTTTTATTTTTCTTTTCTTAATTTATTTTCTCTTCTGTTTTATTTCATTTTAAAATATTCAGACACTTTATAAAAATGTGTGCACCCCACCATAATTAACCTTGTAATATTTGACAACCCCCGAACATTTTTGTTTTAATATTTGAAAACTTTTATTCTTTGGTTGATTTTGAAATTTAATTTGAATCAGTTTCGAACTAACACGAGTCTAGGAACAGTAATCGAGGTGACGTGGCATCATTAGCAGAGGTTCACTGTAGCTTAATTACCCGGGCGTTACAAAACTCCTCCACTACAAGAAATCTCGTCCCGAGATTTAGGAGGTAGAAGGAAACAGTGCGGGGTATTCATCACGCAGGCGATCCTCGCGTTCCCAAGTGGCTTCGTCTTCAGAGTGATTCGACCACTGGACTTTGAGGAATTTGATCGCCTTCTGACGTGTGCGGCGTTCAGCTTGGTCGAGAATGCGGACCGGATGCTCTTTATAGGAGAGGTCCTGTTGCAATTCGAGCACTTCATGGTCCACTGCTCGGATTGGGTCCTTGAAGCAGCGTCGGAGTTGTGACACGTGGAACACATCGTGAACCTGAGAAAGGTTCGGCGGAAGCTCCAGTTGATATGCCACCTTTCCACGCCTCTCTAGAATAGTGAAGGGACCGATATAGCGGGGAGCTAACTTTCCTTTGATCCCGAAGCGGTGTGCACCCTTCATTGGTGTAACTCGAAGATAAGCCTTTTCGCCAGGTTGATAGACCATGTCTTGGTGATGACGGTCATACTGACTTTTCTGACGTGACTGAGCAGTCTTGAGATTCTCGCGAATAATGCGAACTTGTTCTTCGGCCTGTTGGATAATATCCGGACCGAAGAGTGGGCGTTCCCCAGTTTCTGACCAGTTCAGAGGGGTTCGACACTTTCGTCCATAAAGCACTTCGAAGGGGGACATCTTCAGACTAGCTTGATAGCTATTATTATAAGAGAACTCGGCATATGGAAGAGATTCCTCCCATTTCTTGCCGAATGAGATTACACAAGCTCGAAGCATGTCTTCGAGAACTTGGTTGACACGTTCAACTTGCCCTTGCAACTGAGGATGGAACGCAGTACTGAACGACAGATGAGTCCCCATAGCTTCTTGGAAACTCGCCCAAAACCTTGAAGTGAATAAACTGCCACGGTCTGAACTGATAACCAGTGGGATACCGTGAAGTGAAACAATTCTGGCCATGTAGAGAGTAGCAAGCTGACTAGCCGTGATTGTCTCTTTGACCGCCAGAAAATGGGCAACTTTGGAAAGCCGGTCAATGACGACAAGAATAGCATCATTACCTTTCTGCGATTTGGGAAATCCAGTGACGAAGTCCATTTCAACATGGTCCCATTTCCATTCAGGAATAGAGATAGGTTGCAGAGTCCCAGAAGGCCTTTGATGCTCTGCTTTGATTCGGCGACAAATGTCACACTCAGCAACATAACGAGCAATGTCCTGCTTCATATTAGACCACCAGAATCTTTGCCGAATATCCTGGTACATCTTTGTACTACCAGGATGGATGGACAGAGGCGTATCATGGGCTTCTTGCATAACCCTTTTAGTCTTATCTAGGTTTTTCTTCGAACATGGTACCACTAAGCGGCCTTTGAAATACAAGGCGCCATCGTCGGCGATCGTGAAGAATGAGGGCTTTCCCCTTTTGAGGTCGCGCTTAATCTTGAGGACTTCATCGTCACATTTCTGTATCCATTTGATGGTGTCCACAAGATCTGGTTTCGCAACCAGGGTATTGAGAGAACCCTTGGAAACAACATGGAGGTTCCGTTTGGGGAAATCTTCGTGAGGGGGAGCGAGTGATCCCGGAGGAACAATATGGAGGTTCAGCCTTCTAAATTCTTCGGTAAGCGAGGGCTGAACTTTATGAACCTGGAGGTGGTTGCAGTAAGACTTGCGGCTCAAGGCATCAGCCATCACATTAGCCTTGCCGGGGGTATATGATATATCCACGTCAAAGTCTGCAACAGTCTCCATCCATCTTTGCTGGCGTAGGTTCAAATCTGGCTGAGTAAACAGATACTTCAGACTTTGATGGTCGGTGAAGATCTCGCAACGATTACCGAGAAGGTAATGTCGCCACTGCTTCAGTGCATGAATGACAGCAGCAAGCTCGAGGTCGTGAACCGGGTAGTTTTCTTCGTGAGGGCGCAATTGACGAGAGGCATAAGCAATCACTCTGCGCTCCTGCATTAGGACACATCCTAATCCTTGGCGGGAAGCGTCGCAGTAAATGACGAAGTCCTTAGTATCAGGTGGTGCAAGCACGGGGGCAGAAGTCAACTTGTCTTTGAGCGCCTGGAAACTTTCCTGACACTTGTCTGTCCAGTCGAACTTGACACCCTTATGCAACAAATTAGTCAGAGGCCTGGCAATCTTGGAGAAGTTCTCGACGAATCGACGGCAATAGCTGGCGAGACCGAGAAAACTTCGGACTTGCTTCACATTCTTCGGAGGAGTCCAATCGAGAATAGCCTGAACTCATTCAGGGTTGACGGCAATACCATCTTTGGAGATGACATGCCCAAGATAGGTTACTTCGGGAAGCCAGAATTCACACTTGGAATACTTAGCATACAGCTGATGTTCTCGAAGCTTCTCTAGCACAAGACGCAGATGCCCAGCATGTTCTCCCTCGTTCTTGGAAAATACAAGGATATCGTCCAGATAAACCACGACGAACTTGTCGAGGTAATCCATGAATATATAATTCATCAGACGAGAGAAGGTGGCGGGAGCATTCGTTAAGCCGAATGACATGACGGTGTACTCATATGACCCATACCGAGTCACGAAGGCGGTTTTTGGGATGTCCTCTTCACGAACACGGATCTGGTGGTAACCCAACCTCAAGTCGAGTTTGGAGAACACTGATGAACCAGCCAGTTGATCATAAAGATCATTGATCCGAGGAAGAGGGTATTTATTCTGAATGGTAGCTTGGTTTATAGGACGGTAGTCTTGGACCAATCGGTTTGTTCCATCCTTCTTCCTAACAAAGAGAGAAGGTGCTCCCCAAGGAGAGCAACTTGGGCGAATGAAACCTTTGACAAGAGATTTGTCGATTTCCTCCTTAAGCTCAAGGAGTTCATGCGGTGGCATCTTGTAGGGTCGTTTAGCTATAGGGGTAGTGCCGGGTTTCAAGTCGATGATGAATTCGACAGCTCTAGCAGGGGGAATCCCTGGAAGTTCTTCTGGGAATACATCTTGGAATTCACGAACGACGGGAACGTTTTCAATGCCCTTGAGTGGTGCAGCGTTCAACGCGTTCAAGGCATAAAGTCGTGCCTCGGCGTTCTGAACTAGATGAGCTTGATAAGCTATTATTTCATCAGAAGGGTGTAGCAAATGGACGACCTTAGTGGCGCAAACTATAGAAGCAGTATGCGCTTTTAACCAATTCATTCCCAGAATGAGATCAATGCTACAGGACTTCAGTACGATGGGAGAGACAAGGAATTCCAGTCCTTCGATTTCTACAGGGACGTCGTTGCAAATCATGGAGGTTCGACATTGGCCCGCAGGGGTGTGTACTAATAGTGAAGCATCCATGTTCTCACATTTAATGTCGTGCAAGCATGCAAAACCTTCTGACATGAATGAATGCGATGCACCTGTATCAAATAAAACGGATGCTAGTACTGAATTTACGAGGAGGGTACCCATCACAGTAGCAGGCTGGTCTTGAGCTTCGCTCAGATCAACGTGGTTGGCATGAACACGACCATAGGACTTGGCATTGTTGCTGCGGGGCTGGTTGCTTCCACGGCCAGTTGCTGGAAGGGCCAGTTGATTTGGGTTCTGGTTGCATTCCCTAGCACGATGCCCTGGTTGTCCACGCCTGAAGCACAATCCATTATTGGGAGTGGGAACAGGAGCTTGTGGATGTGGAGCTGGGAGTCTTGGCCGCCTAGTCGGAGGAGTAGGCAGACGAGGTGCAGCATAGGTCTGCCTTGGGGTAGGTGCATCCGGTTGGTACAAACTATTGGGAATCCATATCTTGCGCTTCTCCGAGGACGGGCCCGAAGATGAGCCCGTGTCACGGTTGCGCCTGTGAGAGCTCTGGTATTCCTGCAGTCCAGTTTCGACATTGATGGCTTTGTTCACCAGAGTGGCGAAATCAGCAAAATCATGCACTAGAAGTGCGAGTTGATGTCAGCTTGAAGGCCATCCCGGAACTTCTCCTGTCTGCGTGCATCAGTTGCAATGTCCTCTTCAGCATAGCGGGACAAGTCCAGAAACTCCCGCTGATAAGCTTCCACAGTTTTGTTGCCTTGGGTGAGGTTGCGGAATTCACGCTTCTTCCGGTCCATAACTCCCTGAGGAATGAAGCGAGCACGGAAGGCAGCTTGGAAGTCTGGCCAGGTGATGATTGTTCCAGCTGGCAGTGTACGCCTGTGGCTGTCCCACCATTGAGCTGCGGGTCCCTTCAAGAAGAAGGAAGCAAAGGTGACATAGCTGGCAGGGGCTACATCAGCAGACTCCATCTCATAGGTGATGTCACGGAGCCAGTCATCAGCATCCAGAGGCTGAGTTGAGCTGCGGTACACTGTTGGGTTCAGGCGCATGAAATCCTGCAGAGTTACTGGGGTTGGCTGCTGGTTCATATTGGGGCGAGGAAACTGAGCCATCATATTCTCCATGAACTGGCGATTCATCTCAAGCTGTTGGATCATACCAGCCATGTACTCAGGCGGTGGTGGGGCGTTGCCACCACGACCACGACCACCTGGTCTAACCATCCTGCTAATATTTAACAGGGGTAGTTCAGCATTGAGGAATTGCAAAAAACAAGAATCATTCATGATGAAACATGCACAATGAACGTAGCACGATAGATACTACATAGTAGTCGGCATATCTTACAAAAGAGATCAGCATAGAGTTCGTTACACAGAGTTTGGTACATAGGCTAAGACATCATAGGCGGCACACAGGCTCGCGGCGAATGCATCTAACACTAATAAGCAAGTCTACGTCAGTCCCATGCGGTATTGCGGAGGTAGGTGTAGCCCGACAGCTGGTAGTGACGCGAAGGGAAGACCTCCACGCGAGTAGCCTGGGGTCCGCGGATACTCTGGTGCGGAACCCGATGCACAGGTGGCAGGAGAGGACCAAGTGCAGGAGAGTAGCCTTCCACATCTGGCCAACCGACACCCTGGGGCATCACGGTCCTGGCTGGGTAGATAGCAGAACGCGACAGCTCCCCAGATCCGACGAAGGGGTGCAACATCGTCAGAGCATGGTAGAGGTGCTGACGAGTGGTGTACAACTCGTGGCGAAGAGCTCGGTTAGCTCGATCCAGCCCATCAGCATGTAGAACCAGGTTCTGATGGTAGAAGGGCTCTCGGGTGACAGTGGAGTAGGCAGCAGTGTAGTAACCCTCCGCACCAAGATCGGATGCGATAGCGATGTGCCTGAAGGGGGAGGTGTCCAACTCCTGATACTCGCCACGGAGACGTGTCAGAGCAGCATAAGCAGCATCGTGGACCGCCATATCGATAGTCACTCCAACACCATGAGCAGTGTGCAGCACGGTAGTGGAGTCATACTCCCGAGAGTAAAGGTGGACGATGGCACGGTACTGCTCCTGGTTGAAGTCCTGATACTCCTCATAGACGGTGTACTCAGGGTGCCAGCGATAACCCAGATAGGTCATCATCTCAACCAACACAGCAGGTGATCCTGAGGCACCAATGGCCGTCGTGTGGCGCACGACCTGCCTCGTGGGTTCCATCTGAAAACAAAGATGTTTTCACAGGGGTCAAATGACAATGTGGATAATGCTCAAGTACTACTCTAAAGAATAACTAGGGCTTATCCAACTTTGGGGTGAGCGTGGTCACGGGATCCTAGTGTTAGAGTTAGTAAAATCGTTTAACCCGAGTAGAAGAGGGTTCAGAGTCCCAGAGTAAGGATCGAGGAGTAAAAGATCCTAATACCACCCAGATGGCGACGTGGGCCCGTAAGGCACACAACCAAGTTAGTAAAAGTTTTTGCAATGTCTAGACTTGACTTCGGCCAAGGAGTGTGGAAGGGGGATTCCTACAGGCAGTCGGCTCTGATACCAACTTGTGACGCGCCCGATTCAATCGTACACTAATCATACACGCAAACGTGTACGATCAAGATCAGGGACTCACGGGAAGATATCACAACACAACTCTACAAATAAAATAAGTCATACAAGCATCATATTACAAGCCAGGGGGCCTCGAGGGCTCGAATACAAGAGCTCGATCATAGACGAGTCAGCGGAAGCAACAATATCTGAGTACAGACATAAGTTAAACAAGTTGGCCTTAAGAAGGCTAGCACAAACTGGGATACAGATCAAAAGAGGCGCAGGCCTCCTGCCTGGGATCCTCCTAACTACTCCTGGTCGTCGTCAGCGGGCACCACGTAGTAGTAGGCACCTCCGGTGTAGTAGGAGTTGTCGTCGACGGTGGCGTCTGGCTCCTGGACTCCAGCATCTGGTTGCGACAACCAGAATGAAAGGAAAGGGGGAAAAGGAGGAGAAAGCAACCGTGAGTACTCATCCAAAGTACTCGCAAGCAAGGAGCTACACTACATATGCATGGGTAAATGTGTAAAGGCCATATCGGTGGACTGAACTGCAGAAAGCCAGAAAAGGAGAGGGGATAGCTAATCCTGTCGAAGACTACGCTTCTGGCCACCTCCATCTTGCAGCATGTAGAAGAGAGTAGACTGAAGTCCTCCAAGTAACATCGCATAGCATAATCCTAACCGATGATCCTCCCCTCGTCGCCCTGTGAGAGAGCGACCACCGGTTGTATCTGGCACTTAGAAGGGTGTGTTTTATTAAGTATCCGGTTCAAGTTGTCATAAGGTCAAGGTACAACTCCAAATCGTCCTGTTACCGAAGATCACGGCTATCCGAATAGATTAAATTCCCTGCAGGGGTGCACCACATACCCCAACACGCTCGATCCCATTTGGCCGGACACACTTTTCTGGGTCATGCCCGGCCTCGGAAGATCAACACGTCGCAGCCCCACCTAGGCACAACAGAGAGGTCAGCACGCCGGTCTAAACCTAAGCGCATAGGGGTCTGGGCCCATCGCCCTTAGCACACCTGCACGTTGCGTGGGCGGCCGGAAGCAGACCTAGCCTAGTGGCGTTCCAGTCCAATCCAGCGCGCGCCGCTCCGTCGCTGACGTCAAGAAGGCTTCGGCTGATACCACGACGCCGGGATACCCATAACTACTCCCGCGTAGATGGTTAGTGCGTATAGACCAAATGGCCAGACTCAGATCAAATACCCAGGTCTCGTTAAGCGTGTTAAGTATCCGCGAACGCCGACCAGGGCCAGGCCCACCTCTCTCCTAGGTGGTCGGAACCTGCCCTGTCACTCCGCCTCAAAGATCCACACAGAGGGCTGTTGGGACAAAGGTCCTTTCAGCCCCCAATCCGTGAATCACTCGCGGGTGCTCCACAAGCCGACCCGTCTTTAGTCACCGCATGTATCATGTATAAAGCATATAGTATATACCCGTGATCAACTCCCGAGTGATCACGGCCCGATAGTATAGCATGGCAGACGGACAAGGATGTAGGGCCACTGATGAAAATACTAGCATCCTATACTAAGCATTAGGATTGCAGGTAAAGGTAACAACAGTAGTAGCAAGGACAGGCTATGCATCAGTATAGGATTAACGGGAAGCAGTAACATGCTACACTACTCTAATGCAAGCAGTATAGAGAAGAGTAGGCGATATCTGGTGATCAAAGGGGGGGCTTGCCTGGTTGCTCTGGCAAGAGAGAGGGGTCGTCAACACCGTAGTCGTACGGGGTAGCAGCGGCGTCGGTCTCGGCGTCTAGAGAGAGAAGAGGGGGAAGAAACAATAAATATAATGCAAGCATATGCATAGTGAAGCATGACATGACAAGTAACGATGCTAGGCGTGCCCTAACGTGGTATGAGGTGGTACCGGTTAAGGGGGAAAACATCCGGGAAAGTATTCCCGGTGTTTCGTGATTTCGGGCAGAGGAGCCGAAGGGGGAAAGTTGCGGGTTCGATAGGTTAGGGGTGTGTGGCGGACGAACGGACTGCGTATCCGGATTCGTCTCGTCGTTCTGAGCAACTTTCATGTTAAAAATATTTTAATCCGAGTTACGGATTAAAAGATATGATTTTCTGAAGATTTTATTAATTTCTGGAATTTAATTAATTAATTAATTAATTCAAAAAATGAATTTATGACGTCAGCATGATGTCATGCTGACGTCAGCAGTCAACAGGGTTGACTTGGTCAACCTGACAGGTGGGTCCCGTTCGTCATACTCTGTTAGTTAATTAACAATAGTTAATTAGGTTAATTAGCCATTAGGTTAATTAATCAGGATTAATTAAATTAAGTATTTACTTAATTAATTAATTAATATTTTAATTAACATTTATTTTTATTTTTAACGTTCTGGGGGGGCCTGCGGTCAGTGGCATGGCCGGTCCAGTCAGCAAGGCTGACCGGGTCAACAGGCCGGCCGGGCCCCTAGGGCCCACGGGTCAGTGACCCAGGGGTGGCCCCAGGTCGGCCACGTCGGCGGCCGGCGTTGGGGAGCTCCGGGGAGCGTTCCCGCGGCGGAGGGGCGCCGGACCTCGCCGGGATTCGCCGTCCGGCGGCAAAAATGGCCGCGGGCGGGTGCGTTCGAACGTGGAGAGGATGCCGCGTCCAATGGTGGCAGAGGCACGGCCGGACTTGGCCGGAAACGACGCCGGCGAGCGGCGGAGGCGGCGGTGGGATTCGGGACCGCGTCGGGATCGCGCTACGGGGCTAACGGGAAGGCCAGGGGGGCTGCGCGACGCGCTGAGCACAAGGGGCTCGGCCCCGTGACCATTTGGTCACCGGAAGGGCGCCGGCGACGAGATCCGCGACGGGGGCGCTCGGGTACGGAGGGGAACGAGGGGGAAGAGGAGGGGGGCCTCGACCGAGCGGAGGAGGTGCGAGGGGAGGGGGTACGTGGGGCGCGGTGAGCCGGCGCGAGCTGGAGCGCGACGAGCGCGGCGCCGGAGCGAGCTCCGGCCATGGCGACCGAGCGCGGTGGTCGACCCCTACGGCTACAGAGCGAAGCAGGGGAGGGAAGAGCTCACGGGGGGAACGCGTGGGGTCTCGGAAGCGGGCTCGGGGGCGGTCGGGGGCGTCCGGCGGGGAGGAGGTCGAGGCGGCGGCCGTCCGGCGATGCGGATCCGGCGAGGTGGGAGTCGGGGACGGTCCCGAGGCGACGAGGGGGGGGTTCGGGCATCCTGCGCGGCCAGTCGGGGAGGAGGGGAGGAGGACGAGCGCCGGTGGGGTGGGGCGCCGGCGTCGGGGGCGACGGGATCGGGCGGATCCCGATCCAGATCGGCGGGGGAGGGAGGAGAAGGGGATCGGGGGGGAATGGGGTGTCGGCTAGGGTTTCCGCCGACCGGGGGGGTTATGGGAGTGAGGGGGGTGGGCCGGGCCAGGGGCTGGCCGGCTGGGCCAGGTGGGCTTGGCCCAGTTTGACCAGGGGGGGGGTTTCCTTCTCCTTTGTTTTATTTTTCTTTTCTTAATTTATTTTCTCTTCTGTTTTATTTCATTTTAAAATATTCAGACACTTTATAAAAATGTGTGCACCCCACCATAATTAACCTTGTAATATTTGACAACCCCCGAACATTTTTGTTTTAATATTTGAAAACTTTTATTCTTTGGTTGATTTTGAAATTTAATTTGAATCAGTTTCGAACTAACACGAGTCTAGGAACAGTAATCGAGGTGACGTGGCATCATTAGCAGAGGTTCACTGTAGCTTAATTACCCGGGCGTTACAATCCAATGGACCCTAATAAAACAGCTTCCATCGGGGCACAGTTAAACCCTGATGTAGATGCCGCACTGCGAGAGTTCCTACGAGAGAACTGGGACATTTTCGCCTGGCACCCTTCAGACATGCCAGGAATCCCATGCAGGCTGGCCGAGCACAGCTTAAATATCCTAAAAGAATTCAAACCTGTCAAGCAAGCTCTTCGGCGTTTTTCTGAACCTAAGAGACTGGCCATGGGAGAGGAGCTAGCAAAGCTATTGGAGGCCGGATTCATCAGAGATATAAAACATCCGGACTGGCTAGCAAACCTGGTGATGGTACGAAAGAAGGACAAATCCTGGCGCCTGTGCGTTGATTTTAAAGACCTTAACAAGGCTTGCCCAAAGGATCCCTTCCCCTCCCCCGCATCAATCAAACTATCGATGCTACCGCAGGACACGATTCGTTGTGTTTCCTCGACGCATATTCCGGCTACCATCAAATCAAGATGGCAGAATCAGACCAAGCCGCAACGGCATTTATCACACCATACGGCCCATTCTGCTTCAACACAATGCCCTTCGGGCTCAAAAACGCCGGCACAACATATCAGCGCATGATTCAGACATGTCTGGCAAATCAGATCGGCAAAACGGTGGAGGCATATATAGATGATGTGGTCGTCAAAACAAGACATGTCGAATCTCTAGTAGACGACTTGAGGCTCACATTCGATAACCTCCGAACATACGACATCAAGCTCAACCCGGAAAAATGCGTTTTCGGCGTCCCAGCCAGAAAGCTCTTGGGCTTCATTGTATCCAGTAGAGGAATTGAAGCAAATCCAGCCAAGATCCGAGCTCTGTCACAATTGGATATCCCAAAGGACCTCAAACAAATACAAAAGTTAACCGGATGCGTGGCGGCTCTAAGCCGCTTTATCTCCCGCTTGGGAGAAAAGGCCCTACCCCTTTACCGCCTCCTTCGGCGCACCGAACACTTCGAATGGACAGATGCAGCCACGGCCGGACTCGACGAAATAAAAGCCATATTGGCAACAAACCCAGTCCTGGCCGCGCCAAACATTGGCGAGCCAATGCTATTGTACATTGCAGCAACACATCAGGTGGTAAGCGCAGTGCTCGTCGTCGAACGAGAAACGGACGGACACAAATTCCCCCTTCAAAAGCCGGTCTATTATGTGTCCACTATCCTCACTCCGTGCAAATCACGGTACCCGCATTATCAAAAGATTGCTTACGCGGTATTCATGGCATCCCGGAAGCTACGACACTACTTTCAAGAGTGTTCAATAACAGTAGCCTCGGAAGTACCACTTAACGATATTATAAACAACCGTGACGCAACAGGCCGGATTGCAAAATGGGCCATTGAGCTCCTCCCGTTTGACATAACTTATAAGCCACGGCGAGCCATCAAGTCGTAAGTTTTGGCCGACTTCATCGCAGAATGGACGGAGGCCGAACTCCCTAAAGAGTACGGCACATATTCAAATTGGATCATGCATTTCGACGGCTCCAAGATATTGGCCGGACTAGGGGCTGGCGTCGTTTTGACGTCCCCCACAGGAGACACAGTTCAATACATACTCCAGATTATGTACAAAGACTCCAACAATGCAGCTGAATATGAGGCCCTTTTACATGGTCTCCGGATGGCAGTATGCATGGGCATTCAACGCCTATAGGTGCGCGGGGACTCGAACCTCGCATTATCCCAAATAAATGGAGACTTCGATGCCAAGGATCCAAAAATGGCAGCTTACCGCAACGCCGTCCTAAAAATGTCAGCTCGGTTCGAAGGGCTTGAATTTCACCATATAGCCCGGGAAAATAATCAGGCGGCAGATGTCCTGGCACGCATTGGCGCAAAATGCGATGTAGTCCCCCCCCCCCCAACATCTTCTTGGAAAGGTTGTTCAAGCCATCCGTAGTATGAGAAGGGGAGCCGAACAATAACAGCCCGGACCCAACCGCACTGCCCGACACCGAACATTCTGACACAATCGGAGGCTCTGCCAATGAAATAACATCTTCAGCCCACGTAATAATGGCCGTCATCGCCCCATGGACAGAACCATTCCTCGCCTACCTTACTAGGCAGGAACTCCCCGAGGACCAAAATGAGGCACGCTGCATAGTGCGGCGATCCAAAGCCTATAGAGTCCACGAGAGAGAGCTTTATAAGAAAAGCACTACCGGAGTCCTTCAAAGGCGCATCTCCGAAGAGGAAGGGCGGAACCTCCTGGCTGAAATTCATGCCAGACTCGGCGGTCATCACGCTACAGCTCGGTCCCTTGTAAGCAAGGCCTTCTGTACAGGCTTTTATTGGCCGACGGCCCGGGCAGACGCCCAGGACTTAGTCCAACGATGCACTGGTTGCCAGCTCTTTGCAAACCAGAGCCATATGCCACCCACCGCCCTTCAAACTATCCCCATTACTTGGCCCTTCGCGGTCTGGGGGCTTGACATGGTTGGACCCCTTAAAGGCAAACCTACAAGCAAAAATACTTACTGGTCATGGTGGATAAGTTCACCAAATGGATAGAAGCCAAGCCTGTTAAGACGGCCAAATCCGGACCGGTGATAGACTTTATATCCGGGGTTGTACACCGTTACGGCGTCCCCCACAACAACATCACTGATAACGGCATGAACTTTATGGCCGACGAGGTAAAAATCTGGTGCAAAAACATGGGCATCAAGCTTGATTATGCTTCCGTCTATCACCCACAAACTAACGGCCACGTCGAACGTGCAAATGGTCTTATCATGAGCGGCATCAAACCCAGATTAGTGCGGTCCCTCAAGGAATCTAACACGCACTGGGTAGAGGAGCTCGACTCCATACTCTGGGGGCTACGCACCACGCCGAATCGCACCACCGTATACACACCATTCTTTATGGTGTACGGTGCAGAGGCAGTTTTGCCTTGCGACATAATTCATGACTCACCTCGAGTGCGCATGTATGAAGAAAGAGAAGCCGAGCTCGATCGGCAGGACAGTTTGGACGCATGGGAGGAGGAGCGCGACGTGGCAAAAGCCCGTTCCGCATTCTATCAACAGCAGGCTCGAAGATACCAAAGAGAGAAGTACGGGCCAAAAATTACAACGTTGGCGAATTAGTTCTACGCCTGCCGGACAAGAAAAAGGACAAACTCAAGCCCAAGTGGGAAGGTCCCTTCATAATTGACCAAGTCCTGACTGGTGGAGCGTACCGCCTGCGAGATGCATCGGATAACCGACTCGAGCCGAACCCATGGAACGCAGCCCGTCTCCGAAGATTCTATGCCTAGCGCCGGACTCTGTGTTCGTCTCCTTCCTCTGTCCATTTTTTATATATAATGTCTGTCTTACATTTCTCTCCTTCACCCCTTCCTTTCTCTTATAACCTTTAAAGGCTCATCAAATGACGTGCTATTCGCACTCATTAAACCTGGGGGCTTCTTTTAACAGAAGCTTATTTGTACGGGCTTCATGCCCAACACATGTGTTACACTTCCGCATGTACCTTTTATTTCACCATTATATGCATCGATATGACTTAAGTTTTGGCCAAGCTGGGTTGCCTGGCTCCTGTGCTTACCCCTACGTTCCCGATTATTCGGCTAGGCGGTAAAGGGAGCACCTCTGTGATTGTTACTGCCGGATCAACCGGATGTGTACCTCAAACTGGGTGAAGCCGAAAGCTAGCATTCTTAAGGGAATATTCGGTCGGTGACCTAAAAGATGATCTTTTCACTTATTTATTTATGCGCCCCCTGATGCTTTTTCCTGCGTCTTTTTCGCAGAATGGGCATGCACTTTAGGGCATGCCTCCCAGGGAAAGGAACCCCTAACGGAACTATTCTCCCTGGAAGATGTTTCTTACTAACCATGTAATATAACATAACTAGTCGGGCACTTGTCTGTTCACGCACTAATGACCCCTACGCCTGGTCTCCATGCATTCCCCGGTTCTTATATAACCGCATGGGAATTCGGACACACTCCGGACCATTAGGTCCCGAGGCTGAAGCGAAAAGGTCGGCCATGACAAACGATCTACAATCCGGCTAGAAGGCATTATAAATGTCAATTAAATTACATAGTCATTCTGACTGATTGTATTCCTCTTCAATACCATCCAACAGGCTGTCTAATTTACAGTCCTGCTGGGAATACTTTGCGGCCAATTCTACTTGGTCGTATACTAAGCTTACAAGGATCTCCTTCCCGTCGGGCCCCACAGGACCGACCTTGGCCATGTGGTTGGGGTCAGCCTTTGTGTACCGCGTCTTCACCATGGCCCAGGCCTCCCTAGCGCCTTGACGGCAGGCCGATACCTTCCACAATTGGAAGCGCCGCCGTGCTCCCTTTAGCTTCTCCGCAAGCTCTCCAAGACCTTCGGGCACAGAGATGGATGGCCACAGGGCCTGGGCAACGCCTCGCATCGCCTTCCGAACTCGCTCGAGCAGTTGCGAGAGCTCGGGAAGAAGGTCACCCGTAGAACCGGGCATCTCCTCTGCAGGACGACCTGTTAGCACACCTACAGACATTACTCTGTTAGTCGACTTCCCCGCCGAACTTTTTTTTTCTCCAAAGGATCGTTCAAGCACTTACTAAATATGCCGCGCCGAAGCCGCTGATTCTCCTTAACGGAGTCTGACAGCTGGGCACGAACATCTTTCAGCTCGACGCCCAGCTTGGTGTTGGCATCTTGGAGATCGTTCTTCTCCCGCCTCACCTTTGTCAGCACCTTCTCACCAGCCTTCAGCTGGCGTAGGAGGTGTTGCCTTTCCGGATTCAATCCGGCGCCATCTGCAATTTCATTTGTCAGATTCGCACCCATGCCGTGCTTCGCAAAATACTTATCTTTCCAAGTGTATATTACCATAGGGGGTCTCCTTGGGCTCCCCTGCCGCGGCTAGTGCGGCCTCAAGTTGGGCTTTGCACTCTTCCAGCTCCTGGGACAGTAGGGAATTCTTTTCTGTAAGAACCTGCATAACATATGATCCTTAAATCAGTTATTCTAACTGTTTCAAGTCTCGGGGGCTACTGGTATATATATATATAATTACGAAAATTTTCTTACCCGTATGTCTTTTACATATTGCTCCGTGGCTCTGGCTAGACCATTTTGAGCGGCACGGAGGTACGCATCTCCCGAATTGAAGGCGTCTAATGCCTCTCGGGAGAAACAAGCATCCGGTGCGCGCCTTGTGTTCGCCTCCGCCTCCGGACCAGGCTTTGGAGCCTGGCTGGTGGAGGCGCGATTGGCAGCCTCTTCGGATATAGTCCGGCGAGGTCTCTTTGTCCTGAAGAAAGCACGAGTGTTAATATACCTTGAAGGTATAACACCTGGGATAAGGGGGCGCGCCATACCTTTGCGCTGACGCCTCGGTCCCGACTGCACCTCTTTTCTGCCCATGGGGCCCTGCGGCCCTTCGTTGGCTTGTCGCCGCAGGTTCGGCCTCCCGTCTCAAAAACCTCCCCTGCAAAGTTTGGTTGTAATCAGGAAACTGAAAATGCGAGAGGGCGGACCCCTATTCGGGGTACTGGGATTTCAATCTCAGTTACCTGGGAGGCCGGGATTAGCCCTGGGTAATCGGCCGTAATGGCCACCAAGGCGTTGTCCTTGCTCAATTGATGGAACACTCCATCAATCAGCTCCACAGATAAGTCTGGATCCTCTTGAGAGGCCGGGTCGAGGGACCGCCCTGGGTCCTCGGGCTGTGGAGGAGGGCTGTTTATTTCCTTAACAGCTTGGCGCAGTTCCTGCGTTGAAGTCGTTAGACTGAATATTTAACAATGGGAATATAAAACGAATGGGCAGGTAAATGTGGCCACTTACCCAGCTTCGGAGATTGTACATAGAAAATCCACCCTCTGGGTCGACGCGGAGAAATTCCTCCTCTTCTCCCATGTACAAAGTGGACAAGGTCTTTGTTAGAGCCGCAGCCGAATCCGACCCCTTACGGCCGTAGCGGGTGGCGTCGTCCTCCCCGTTGAAGTCCCACATGGGGTGGCCTCTATACTGTAGCGGCTGCACCCCTCGCATAATGCATGCGGCCATGACCCCGATCATGGTCAGTCCGGAATGAGCTAACAATCTTATCCGGCCCATCAGGTAACGGACGTCCTTGTCACTTTCCCTCTGAGGGCTCCGTGGACGCCAACTTAGGCGCTTCTTTAGTAGAGCACTGTCGAACTCAGGGAGGCCAGTCTGGATAGGATCCGGCAGCGGGACGTCCTCTATGTAAAACCATTCTGAAGGCCAGTCCTCGGACGCCTTCTTTGGGGTTCCGGATAGATATCCGGTCCCGGCAATGCACCACACTTCGGCTCCGCCCACTTGATATATTGACCCCTTCTTAGAACGGGGCACGAGGCAGAATAGCTCTTTCCACAGCCCGAAATGAGCCTCAACACCCAAGAATAGCTCGTAGAGGGCTACGAAGCCTGCGATATGCAATACGGAGGCAGGCGTGAGATTGTGTAGCTGGAGGCCATAGAACTCCGGGAGCCCCCGGAGAAATGGATGGATTGGAAATCCGAGCCCCCTTATTAAGTAAGGGACGAGGCACACCCGCTCTCCTTTGGAGGGATTAGGGGCACTCTCCGCTTGCTCTCCGCCATTATAGATGGCAAGACCGGCTCGAACCGGGACCATATAGGCCGGGGGGAGAAATCCCTTGGTCTGGAGCGTCACTAGCTCGCTATGCGGGATGGAACATCTCTCCCAATATCCAGGCTGAGGGCTGGAAGGGCGAGAGGAGGAGTTGCGACGGCTGGCCATGGTGGTATGGACCTTTGTCGGATGCGCTCCGATGAACACTCGTGAATGGGAGAAGGTGTGGTTTGGATCTAAATCCTCGTCCCCTTAAATGGGCGGCTCATTTGCGTGGCTAGGGGTGTGGATGTAAAAACACTCAGACTTTTCATATTCGTTTGACACGTGGGAGATGGCCATTATTGGGCGTAGAAGCCAAGGAGCGCAACATATACAAGAAACCGAACTTTATTCAACAGGTACACGGAATTTTAAGGAGAACCCGCCTTGCAATGTCGAAGACAATCTGCGCGCCGGACTCATCGTCATTGAAGCCTGGTTCGGGGGCTACTGAGGGAGTCCTGGATTAGGGGGTGTGTCCGGATGGCTGGACTATACCTTCAGCCAGACTCCTGGACTATGAAGATACAAGATTGAAGACTTCGTCCCGTGTCCGGGAGGGACTTTCCTTGGCGTGGAAGGCAAGCTTGGCGATATGGATATATAGATCTCCTACCATTGTAACCGACTTTGTGTAACCCTAGCCCTCTCCGGTGTCTATATAAACCGGAGGGTTTAGGTCCGTAGGACAACATACAAAACAACAATCATACCATAGGCTAGCTTCTAGGGTTTAGCCTCTCTGATCTCGTGGTAGATCTACTCTTGTACTACCCATATCATCAATATTAATCGAGCAGGACGTAGGGTTTTACCTCCATCAAGAGGGCCTGAACCTGGGTAAAACTTCGTGTCCCCTGCCTCCTGTTACCATCCGGCCTAGATGCACAGTTCGGGCCCCCATACCCGAGATCCGCCGGTTTTGACACCGACACTCCCTTTTATAGGCACAAGAGAAGGAGGCGCGAGGGCAGCGATGGGAGGTGAAACGAAGAGACGGAGGCGAAGCGAACAGCCAGCAGCCGAAGGGCTGCACCGTTCGCATTCGAACTCCACTTTTGCAAAAATCTTTTCAGCTTCCGTGTGGCCTTTCATATACCCGTAGTGCATGGCAAAAATTTAGATATCGGCTCGGCTCATTCCTGCAACCCGCGGCGCGTCGTGACGAGGCGGGCGACGGAGGAGGAGCGCGCGTGGATATCCCTCTTGTTCTCATGCTCGTACAAGTGGGGAAAGAACCTCCCTTATAAGGAGGTCCAACTCCCACTAAACTAGCAATGTGGGACTAAACTTTAGTTCTACCTCTTGCGTTGCATGAATGGGCTGCGTGGGCCTCTAGGATTTATTAGGAATTTCTGAAACTGCTATTGGGCTAGGCCCAAAATAGACAAAATTCCAGCAATCCCCCACCAGATCCCAGAGGCACACAAAATTTGCCTTTGGTTCCAAAACACTGTTATATATACCGGTACTGCAGTGGAGACTGTTAAGTTGAACTTCCACCTAGAACTCTATGCTACACTAGTAAGCAACTTGAACAGTGGACTGGGCCTTGAACTGCAAGTTTTCTGCGAATCTAGCTTCACAGAAAGCCTTGACCGATACGTGGCTACCGTGGGTCTTCCCCGCGGGTGGAGCTTATGTGTCATACTCCGTGACCTTTCATGAGTTTACTAGAGAGAACCCTACTCTCATAGATTGCGACGTTTGACAATCAGACTCATATAGGTGCGTTCTTCAAAAGATGTTCTGCAAGATAACATCTCTGCTTCAATAAGCCAATTAGAACACATTAAGATATACATCAACCTGCCATGCAGATTAGGAGAGTATTGCATCTTCATGGAGTGGTATTGTGAATAGTAAGGATACTCTCCTCTCAGTTGACCAACATCTTGTCTTCCACATCTAATTCACGGGATCTCCGATCACAAAGAATAGGTTACCACTGTGAACAACTCATATTGTGGGTCTCATACCCATCTCCCTCGATGCATTATCTATCACATTACGTGATAGACCCTTAGTAAAAGGATCTACCAGATTTTTAGACGTTTGGATATAATCCAATGCAATAACTCCGGAGTTTTTCATTTTCCTGACAGACTTTAACCTTCTCTGAACATGTCTTGATGAATTCATGTTATCCTTTGAGCTGCTCACTTTCGTGATCACAGTTTGATTGTCGCAGTTCATAAGGATACCCGGTACAGGTTTCTCAACAACCGGCAAGTCATTCAAGAGCCGACGAAGCCAATCTGCTTCGACCATAGCTGTATCTAGTGATGTGAGTTCTGCTTCCATTGTTGACCTCGTTAAGATGGTCTGCTTGCAAGACTTCCAAGAAACAGCGCCACCTCCATGAGTGAATACATATCCGCTCGTGGCCTTTATCTCATCAGCATCTGAGATCCAATTTGAGTCACTATACCCTTCAAGCACCTTTGGGTGCCCGATGTAGTGAATTCCATAATTCACAATGCCTTTCAAATAACGCAAAACTCTTCCTAAAGCTTTCCAATGCACATCTCCTGGTTTTGAGATAAACCGACTCAGTTTGCTAACAGCAAAAGAGATGTCAGGTCTTGTAGCACTGGCTAAGTACATAAGCGAGCCAATAATTTGAGAATACTTCAATTGGTCTCTAGCAATTCTTCGATTCTTTCGAAGTAACACACTTGCATCATATGGTGTTGGAGAGGGCTTGCAGTCACTATAGCCAAAGCGACTCAAGATCTTTTCCACATAGTGAGATTGAAGCAATGTAATCCCACCATCATCGTCTCTCAACAACTTGATGTTCAGAATGACATCAGCCACTCATAAATCCTTCATCTCAAAACAGCGAGATAGGAAATTCTTGACCTCCTTAATAACATTCAGATTTGTTCCAAAAATTAGCATGTCGTCAACATACAAGCAAAGGATAACTCCCTCGCCCCCACCATGGCGATAGTACACACATTTGTCAGCTTCATTTACAACAAAGCCTGCGGCTGTTAAAGTTCTTTCAAACTACGCATGCCACTGTTTAGGTGCTTGCTTGAGTCCATACAAAGACTTCAGCAACTTGCACACTTTTCCTTCCTGACCATCTAGTACAAACCCATCTGGTTGTTCCATATAGATTTCCTCGTCCAACTCTCCATTTAGGAAATCAGTCTTAACATCCATTCGATGAACGAGAAGACCATGCGAGGCAGCTAGTGAAAGTAGAACTCGAATAGTGGGCAGTCAAGCCACAGGTGAGTAAGTATCAAAGAAGTCTTCACCTTCCTTTTGGGTATATCCCTTAGCCACGAGCCGAGCCTTGTACTTTTCAATAGTACCATCAGGCCTAAGCTTCTTCTTGAATACCAATTTGCATCCTATAGGTTTGCACCCATAAGGACGATCAGTTATCTCCCAAGTTTCATTCACCAAGATGGAATCCATCTCGCTACGAACCGCTTCCTTCCAGTAGTCAGCATCATCTATGAGGTACACAAGAAAATCATCACCAAGGACTTTGCAGTCCTCTATCTCTTGCTCCTAATAGGAACTTCATCGTTCTCCTCCACAGGACTTTCAAAGTGCTCCATCGAAATTGTAGGTTTGGTAATTGTAAATTGTTCCTGATTCGATGAACTAGGCATCAACTGATTAGATGAGGTAGCCATATCCTTCATGGGAAAGATATCTTCAAAGAAAGTCGCATCATTCGACTCCATGAACGTACCGACATACATGTCAGGTACCTCAGATTTTACAACCAAGAATCTATAGCCAATGCTATGAAAAGCATATCCCAGGAAAACACAATCCACGGTCTTTGGTCCAAGCTTCCGCTTCTTTGGAATTGGAACATTGACTTTCGCCAAACAACCCCATGTTCGTAGATAAGAGAGTTTTAACCTTTTCTTCTCCCATTCCTTGAATGGAGTTATCTCTTTGTTCTTTGTGGGAACTCGGTTTAGGACATGACATGTCGCCAATATCGCCTCCCCCCACCATGCCTTGGAGAGACCCGATGTGTCTAACATGGCGTTAACCAAATCAGTTTGAGTACGGTTCTTTCTTTCGGCCACCCCATTTGACTGAGGTGAATAGGGAGGCGTCCTCTCATGGATTATACCATGTTCCACACAAAAAGCATCAAATTCATTGGAAAAATACTCTCCGCCATGGTCGGACCTAAGCCTCTTGATTTTTCGATCAAGTTGGTTTTCCACTTCAGCTTTATAGATCTTGAAAAAGTTCAAAGCCTCATCCTTAGATTTCAGAAGATACACACGATAGTATCTAGTGGAGTCGTCAATTAACGTCATGAAATATTTCTTTCCACCTTTTGTCAAAACACCATTCATTTCACATAGATCTGAATGTATGAGCTCTAATGGTGCAAGATTTCTCGTTTCTGCAGTCGTGTGAGACTTACGAGGTTGCTTAGCTTGCACACACACTTGACACTTAGATCCCTTGACAGTGGTGAAACTAGGGATTAAGTTCAACTTTGCTAGTCGCGACATGCAACCAAAGTTAACATGACAAAGACGTGAATGCCACACATTTGATTCACTATTGTTGCAAACATGATTAACAACTTTATTGCAAATGTCTGATAAGGATAAACAAAACAGGCCTCCTGACTCATAGCCTTTACCAACAAGGGTTCCATACTTGGATATTACAAATTTATTCGACTCAAAGACAAGCTTGTACCCATCTCTACACAGAAGGGTGTTGTGGAACGTAGTAATTTCAAAAAAATTCCTATGCACACGCAAGATCATGGTGATGCATAGCAACAAGAGGGGAGAGTGTTGTCTATGTACCCTCATAGACTGGCAACGGAAGCGTTGACACAACGTAGAGGAAGTAGTCGTACGTCTTCCCGATCCGATCGATCCAAGTACCGAACGTACGGCACCTCCGAGTTCTGCACACGTTCAACTTGGTGACGTCCCTCGAGCTCCGATCCAGCAGATTGTTGAGGGAGAGTTTCGTCAACACGACGGCGTGAAGACGGTGATGATGTTCTACCGACGCAGGTCTTCGCCTAAGCACCGCTACGATATGACCGAGGTGGAATATGCTGGAAGGGGGCACCGCACACGGCTAAGGAACGATCATGAAGATCAACTTGTGTGTCATGGGGTGCCCCCTTGCCCCCGTATATAAAGGAGGGAGAGGGGGAGGTGCGGCCGGCCCTAGGGGTGCGGCCGGCCCTAGGGGTGCGCCTGGAGGAGTCCTACTCCCACCGGGAGTAGGACTCCCCCCTCTTGCCTTGTTGGAGAAGGAAAGGGGAAGGGGAAAGAGGAAAGGGGGGCGCCCCCCCTCCTTGTCCTATTCGGTCTAGGGGGAGGGGGCGCGTGGCCTGCCCTGGCCGGCCCGCCTATTCTCCCTTAGGGCCCATTAACCCCCGTGGGGGTTCCAGTTACCCCCGGTACTCCAGTAAAATCCCGATTTCACCCGGAATGTTTCCGATATCCAAATATAGGCTTCCAATATATCAATCTTTATGTCTCGACCATTTCGAGACTCCTCGTCATGTCCGTGATCACATCCGGGACTCTGAACAACCTTCGGTACATCAAAACACAAAAACCCTAATTACGATCGTCACCGAACTTTAAGCGTGCGGACCCTACGGGTTCGAGAACTATGTAGACATGACCGAGACACGTCTCCGGTCAATAACCAATAGAGGAACCTGGATGCTCATATTGGCTCCTACATATTCTATGAAGATCTTTATCGGTCAGACCGCATAACAACATACGTTGTTCCCTTTATCATCGGTATGTTACTTGCCCGAGATTCGATCGTCGGTATCTCAATACCTAGTTCAATCTCTTTACCGGCAAGTCTCTTTACTCGTTCCGTAACACATCATCCTGCAACTAACTCATTAGTTGCAATGCTTGCAAGGCTTATAGTGATGTGCATTACCGAGTGGGCCCAGAGATACCTCTCCGACAATCGGAGTGACAAATCCTAATCTAGAAATACGCCAACCCAACAAGTACCTTCGGAGACACCTGTAGAGCACCTTTATAATCACCCAGTTACGTTGTGACGTTTGGTGGCACACAAAGTGTTCCTCCGGTAAACGGGAGTTGCATAATCTCATAGTCATAGGAACATGTATAAGTCATGAAGAAAGCAATAGCAACAAACTAAACGACCAAGTGCTAAGCTAACGGAATGGGTCAAGTCAATCACATCATTCTCTAATGATGTGACCCCGTTAATCAAATGACAACTCATGTCTATTGCTAGGAAGCTTAACCATCTTTGATTCAACGAGCTAGTCAAGTAGAGGCATACTAGTGACATACTGTTTGTCTATGTATTCACACATGTATTATGTTTCCGGTTAATACAATTCTAGCATGAATAATAAACATTTATCATGATATAAGGAAATAAATAATAACTTTATTATTGCCTCTAGGGCATATTTCCTTCAGTCTCCCACTTGCACTAGAGTCAATAATCTAGTTCACATCGCCATGTGATTTAACATCAATAGTTCACATTACCATGTGATTAACACCCATAGTTCACATCGTCATGTGACCAACACCCAAAGGGTTTACTAGAGTCAATAATCTAGTTCACATCGCTATGTGATTAATACCCAAAGAGTACTAAAGTGTGATCATGTTTTGCTTGTGAGGGAAGTTTAGTCAACGGGTCTGCCACATTCAGATCCGTACGTATTTTGCAAATTTCTATGTCAACAATGCTCTGCACGGATCTGCTCTAGCTAATTGCTCCCACTTTCAATATGTATCCAGATTGAGATTTAGAGTCATCTGGATCAGTGTCAAAATTTGCATCGACGTAACCCTTTACGACGAACCTTTTTGTCACCTCCATAATCGAGAAACATATCCTTATTCCACTAAGGATAATTTTTGACCGCTGTCTAGTGATCTACTCCTAGATCACTATTGTACCCCTTGCCAAAAACAGTGTAGGGTATACAATAGATCTGGTACACAGCATGGCATACTTTATAGAACCTATGGCTGAGGCATAGGGAATGACTTCCATTCTCTCTCTATCTTCTGCCGTGGTCGGGTTTTGAGTCTTACTCAACTTCACACCTTGTAACACAGGCAATAACTCCTTTTTGACTGTTCCATTTTGAACTACTTCAAAATCTTGTCAAGGTATGTACTCATTGAAAAACTTATCAAGCATCTTGATCTATCTCTATAGATCTTGATGCTCAATATGTAAGCAGCTTCACCGAGGTCTTTCTTTGAAAAAACTCCTTTCAAACATTCCTTTATGCTTTGCGGAATAATTCTATATCATCTCCGATCAACAATATGTCATACATATACTTATCAGAAATGTTGTAGTGCTCCCACTCACTTTCTTGTAAATACAGGCTTCACCTCAAGTCTGTATAAAACTATATGCTTTGATCAACTTATCAAAGCGTATATTCCAACTCTGAGATGCTTGCACCAGTCCATATATGGATCGCTGGAGCTTGCATATTTTGTTAGCACCTTTAGGATTGACAAAACTTTCTGGTTGCATCATATACAACTCTTCTTTAATAAATCCATTAAGGAATGCAGTTTTGTTTATCCATTTGCCAGATTTCATAAAATGCGGCAATTGCTAACATGATTCGGACAGACTTAAGCATAGATACGAGTGAGAAACTCTCATCGTAGTCAACACCTTGAACTTGTCGAAAACCTTATGGCGACAATTCTAGCTTTGTAGATAGTAACACTACTATCAGGTCTGTCTTCCTCTTGAAGATCCATTTAATCTCAATGGCTCGCCGATCTTTGGGCAAGTCAATCAAAGTCCATATTTTGTTCTTACAATGGATCTCATCTCGGATTTCATGGCCTCAAGCCATTTCGCGGAATCTGGGCTCATCATCGCTTCCTCATAGTTCGTAGGTTCGTCATGGTCAAGTAACATGACCTCCATAACAGGATTACCGTACCACTCTGGTGCAGATCTCACTCTGGTTTACCTATGAGGTTTTGGTAGTAACTTGATCTGAAGTTACATGATCATCATCATTAGCCTCCTCACTAATTGGTGTAGTAGTCACAGGAACAGATTTCTGTGATGAACTACTTTCCAATAAGGGAGCAGGTACAGCTACCTCATCAAGTTCTACTTTCCTCCCACTCACTTGTTTCGAGAGAAACTCCTTCTCTAGAAAGGATCCATTCTCAGCAATGAATATCTTGCCTTCGGATCTGTGATAGAAGGTGTACCCAACATTTTCTTTTGGGTATCCTATGAAGACGCACTTCTCCGATTTGGGTTTGAGCTTATCAGGTTGAAACTTTTTCACATAAGTATTGCAACCTCAAACTTTAAGAAACAACAGCTTAGATTTCTTTGCCAAACCATAGTTCATACGATGTCATCTCAACGGATTTAGATGGTGCCCTATTTAACGTGAATGTAGCTGTCTCTAATGCATAACCCCAAAACAATAGTGGTAAATTGGTAAGAGACATCATAGATCGCACCATATCTAATAAAGTACGATTACGACGTTCGAACACACCATTACACTGTGGTGTTCCAGGTGGCGTGAGTAGTGAAACTATTTCACATTGTTTTAACTGAAGGCCAAACTCATAACTCAAATATTTTACTTCTGCGATCATATCGTAGATATTTTTGTTACGATGATTCTCCACTTCACTCTAAAATTCTTTGAACTTTTCAAATGTTTCAGACTTGTGCTTCATCAAGTAGATATACTCATATCTGCTCAAATCATCTGTGAAGATCGGAAAATAATGATACCCGCCGCGAGCCTCAATATTCATCGGACCACATACATCAGTATGTATGATTTCCAACAAATCTGTTGCTCGCTCCATTGTTCCGGAGAACGGAGTCTTAGTCATCTTGCCCATGAGGCATGGTTCGCAAGCATCAACTAATTCATAATCAAGTGATTCCAAAATCCCATCAGCATGGATTTTCTTCATGCGCTTTACACCAATATAACCTAAACGGCAGTGCCACAAATAAGTTGCACTATCATTATTAACTTTGCATCTTTTGGCTTCAATATTATGAAAATGTGTATCACCACGATCAAGATCCAACAAACCATTTTCATTGGGTGTATGGCCATAGAATTATTCATGTAAACAAAACAACAATTATTCTCTAACTTACATGAATAATTGTATTGCAATAAACATGATCCAATCATATTCATGCTCAACGCAAACACTAAATAACATTTATTTTAGGTTTAACACTAATCCCAAAAGTATAGGGAGTGTGCAATGATGATCATATCAATCTTGGAACCATTTCCAATACACAACGTCACTTCACCCTTAACTAGTCTCTGTTCATTCTGCAACTCCCGTTTCGAGTTACTGTTCTTAGCAACTGAACTATTATCAAATACTGAGGGGTTGCTATAAACACTAGTAAAGTACACATCAATAACATGTGTATCAAATATACCTATGTTCACTTTGCCATCCTTCTTAACCGCCAATTACTTGGAGTAGTTCCGCTTCCAGTGACTAGTCCCTTTGCAGTAGAAGCACTCAGTTTCAGGCTTAGGCCCAGACTTGGGTTTTTTCACTTGAGCAGCAACTTGCTTGCCGTTCTTCTTGAAGTTCCCCTTTCTTCCCTTTGTCCCTTTACTTGAAACTGGTGGTTTTGTTTACCATCAACACTTGATGCTTTTCTTGATTTCTACCTTCATCGATTTCAGCATCACGAAGAGCTTGGGAATCGTTTCACATGCTCACTGCTTGAGCTATTCTCCTCCATCTTTTAGCTATAGAACTTGTTGGAGACTTCATATCTCTCAACTCGGGTATTTGCTTGAAATATTAACTTCAACTCCTGGAACATCTCATATGGTCCATGACGTTCAAAACGTCTTTGAAGTCCCGATTCTAAGCCGTTTAAGCATGGTGCACTAAACTATCAAGTAGTCATCATATTGAGCTAGCCAAACGTTCATAGCATCTGCATCTGCTCCTACAATAGGTTTGTCACCTAGCGGTGCATCAAGCACATAATTCTTCTGTGCAGCAATGAGGATAAACCTCATATCACGGATCCAATCCGCATCATTGCTACTAACATCTTTCAACTTAGTTTTCTATAGGAACATATCAAAAATAAAACATGGGAACTAAACGCGAGCTATTTATCTACAACATAGATATGCTAATACTACCAGGACTAAGTTCATGATAAATTTAAGTTCAATTAATCATATTACTTAAGAACTCCCACTTAGATAGACATCCCTCTAATCATCTAAGTGATCACGTGATCCAAATCAACTAAACCATAACCGATCATCACGTGAAATGGAGTAGCTTTCAATGGTGAACATCATTATGTTGATCATATCTACTATATGATTCACGCTCGACCTTTCGGTCTCAGTGTTCCGAGGCCATATCTGCTTATGGTAGGCTCGTCAAGTTTAACCTGAGTATTCTGCATGTGCAAAAACTGGCTTGCACCCGTTGTAGATGGACGTAGAGCTTATCACACCCGATCATCACGTGGTGTCTGGGCACGATGAACTTTGGCAACGGTGCATACTCAGGGAGAACACTTTTATCTTGAAATTTAGTGGGAGATCATCTTATAATGCTACCGTCAATCAAAGCAAGATAAGATGCATAAAAGATAAACATCACTGCAATCAATATAAGTGATATGATATGGCCATCATCATCTTGTGCTTGTGATCTCCATCTCTGAAGCACCTTCATGATCACCATCGTCACCGGCGCGACACCTTGATCTCCATCGTAGCATCGTTGTCGTCTCGCCAATCTTATGCTTCCACGACTATCGCTACCGCTTAGTGATAAAGTAAAGCATTACAGGGCGATTGCATTGCATACAATAAAGCGACAACCATATGGCTCCTACCAGTTGTCGATAACTCGGTTACAAAACATGATCATCTCATACAATAAAATTTAGCATCATGTCTTGACCATATCACATCACAACATGCCCTGCAAAAACAAGTTAGACGTCATCTACTTTGTTGTTGCAAGTTTTACGTGGTTGCTACGGGCTTAGCAAGAACCGTTCTTACCTACGCATCAAAACCACAACGATAGTTTGTCAAGTTGATGATGTTTTAACCTTCGCAAGGACCAGGCATAGCCACACTTGGTTCAACTAAAGTTGGAGAAACTGACACCCGCCAGCCACATGTGTGCAAAGCACATCGGTAGAACCAGTCTCGCGTAAGCGTACGCGTAATGTCGGTCCGGGCCGCTTCATCCAACAATACCACTGAACCAAAGTATGACATGCTGGTAAGCAGTATGACTTATATCGCCCACAACTCACTTGTGTTCTACTTGTGCATATAACATCAACGCATAAAACCAGGCTCGGATGCCACTGTTGGGGAACGTAGTAATTTCAAAAAAATTCCTATGCACATGCAAGATCATGGTGATGCATAGCAACGAGAGGGGAGAGTGTTGTCTACGTACCCTCGTAGACTGGCAACGGAAGCGTTGACACAACGTAGAGGAAGTAGTCATACGTCTTCCCGATCCGATCGATCCAAGTACCGAACGTACGGCACCTCCGAGTTCTGCACACGTTCAACTCGGTGACGTCCCTCGAGCTCCGATCCAACAGAGTGTTAAGGGAGAGTTTCATCAACACGACGGCGTGAAGACGGTGATGATGTTCTACCGACGCAGGGCTTCGCCTAAGCACCGCTACGATATGACCGAGGTGGAATATGGTGGAAGGGGGCACCGCACATGGCTAAGGAACGATCACGAAGATCAACTTGTGTGTCATGGGGTGACCCCTTGCCCCCATATATAAAGGAGGGAGAGGGGGAGGTGCGACCGGCCCTAGGGGTGCGCCTGGAGGAGTACTACTCCCACCGGGAGTAGGACTCCCCCCTCTTGCCTTGTTGGAGAAGGAAAGGGGAAGGGGGGAGAGGAAAGGGGGGCGCCGCCCCCCCCCTTCCTTGTCCTATTCGGACTAGGGGGAAGGGGGCGCGCGGCCTGCCCTGGCCGGCCCTAAAATCCCGATTTCACCCGGAACGTTTCCGATATCCAAATATAGGCTTCCAATATATCAATCTTTATGTCTCGACCATTTCGAGACTCCTCGTCATGTCCGTGATCACATCTGGGACTCCGAAGAACCTTTGGTACATCAAAACACAAAAACCCTAATTACGATTGTTACCGAACTTTAAGCATGCGGACCCTACGGGTTCGAGAACTATGTAGACATGACCGAGACACGTCTCCGGTCAATAACCAATAGCGGAACCTGGATGCTCATATTGGCTCCTACATATTCTACGAAGATCTTTATCGGTCAGACCGCATAACAATATACATTGTTCCCTTTGTCATCGGTATGTTACTTGCCCGAGATTCGATCGTCGGTATCTCAATACCTAGTTCAATCTCGTTACCGGCAAGTCTCTTTACTCGTTCTGTAACACATCATCCCGCAACTAACTCATTAGTTGCAATGCTTGCAAGGCTTATAGTGATGTGCATTACCGAGTGGGCCCAGAGATACCTCTCCGACAATCGGAGTGACAAATCCTAATCTAGAAATACGCCAACCCAACAAGTACCTTCGGAGACACCTGTAGAGCACCTTTATAATCACCCAGTTACGTTGTGACGTTTGGTGGCACACAAAGTGTTCCTCCGGTGAACGGGAGTTGCATAATCTCATAGTCATAGGAACATGTATAAGTCATGAAGAAAGTAATAGAAACAAACTAAACGATCAAGTGCTAAGCTAATGGAATGGGTCAAGTCAATCACATCATTCTCTAATGATGTGACCCCGTTAATCAAATGATAACTCATGTCTATGGCTAGGAAACTTAACCATCTTTGATTCAACGAGCTAGTCAAGTAGAGGCATACTAATGACATACTGTTTGTCTATGTATTCACACATGTATTATGTATCCGGTTAATACAATTCTAGCATGAATAATAAACATTTATCATGATATAAGGAAATAAATAATAACTTTATTATTGCCTCTAGGGCATATTTCCTTCAAAGGGATCCGCTAACAAGATTTTTATTGACGGAGGGGACATAATGCACGTTCTTCAGTCGCACGATCTTCCCCGAAGTAAACTTTAGATCGACCGTGCCAACACCACGAACATAAGCACTTGAACCTTTGCCCATCAGCACGGTTGAAGTCCCTGCGGTCTGATAAGACGAAAACATGGAAATATCACCGCATACATGCACATTAGCACCCGTGTCAATCAACCAATCAGGAGAATGACATACTGAAAGAATAGTGGGAAATATACCATACCCAGCATCCTTCATGTCAGTGCCTCCAATGACAACATTAGCAGTCTTGCCGCCTTTCCCAGGGTGACGCTTGTCATAGCGATTAGGGCAACTAGGAGCCCAATGATCAGGATCCCCACACACATGGCAGACACCTTTCTTCTTGTCATTCTTCTTCTTGAAGTTCTTGTGCTGGACAACCTTGTTCTTCCCATAAAACTTTGCTTTACCATCAAACCTGCCCTTGTTCTTGAACTTGTGGGGCTGGAAGTTCTGCTTCTGTACCACATTAGCACTAGATCCTCCCTCAATACATCGAGCACGTGTGTCCTTTGCTCTCGCCTTTTCTTCCACATCAAGAGTGCCAATGAGATCCGGGACGGAAAACTCCTGCCTCTTATGCTTCAGCAAGGTAGCAAAGTTCCTCCATGAAGGAGGAAGCTTAGTGATGATACCTCCGGCAACAAACTTGTCCGTTAGCATACAACCGAAGTGCTCAAGTTCTCTAGCAAATGACTGTATCTCATGAGCTTGCTCAACCACGGAGCGCTCTTTAGTCATCCTGTAATCATAGAATTGCTCCATGATGTACAGCTCAGCGCCAACATCCGAGACCCCAAACTTGGCCTCGAGTGCATCCCACATATATTTTCCATTATCAATTGACGCATAAGCATCAACAATGTTCTCACCAAGAACACTCAAGAGAGCAGCCTTAAACAGAGTATCCATTTTCTGAAAGGCTTGTGCCTGTTGAGCATCAAGCTCCCCTTCAGGTTTGCCGAGAGTGGCGTCATAGCAACTCATGGTTTGAAACCATAAGACTGCTCTCATGCGCCATCTCTTATAGTGGATACCCTCAAACATAGGAGGTCTCATGGAAGCAGAAAAAACACTTGGGGTAAATTGCCTATAATAAGGTTTTTGGATTGTTGGAAATATGAGCAATTTACCAAATGATTTTATTAACAGAAGTATTAGATAAAGCATGACTAATATAGCTGCGATAAAGCAAGTCATGCAACCTGACGGAGAAAAAGTAAATAGCATTTGCATATATGAACTTGAACTGAACACATCTAGGACAGACAGTAGGCATATATGGAGTAGAACCTAACACATGTAGGGCAAGTACTAGTACGAGAAACTGTGGCAGGACCTCTGACAGAAAGAAGAAGAACACATACGGGATAGCAGCAGCAGAAGCACTGGACTTGGGGTCGACATCCTCTCCAGCCATGCCGTTACTGAGGTAGTCGACGTCGGGGAAGAAGTCGTCGTCGGGGAAGTAGTCGTCGGAGTCCGTGATGAAGAAGCCAGTAGTCGCGCAGAGCGCTCCCCAAAAACCTTATCACCCTTCTCCCGTACAGGACTCAAAAGGTGTGGCCTCGGAGGCCTACTGTCCCGACGTGCGGTGCACGCCGCAAGCCGGGATGAGGAAGACAGCAGCAGCTCAGAGATGGAACCGATGGCGAGGAAAGGAGTAGTTCTGGTGCGTCTCTCTGGGAGGAGCGACCTCTCTTTTATAGGCGCAAGAGAAGGAGGCGAGAGGGCAGCGACGGGAGGCAAAACAAAGAGACGGAGGCGAAACAAACAGCCAGCAGCCGAAGGGCTGGACCGTTCGCATTCGAACTCCATTTTCGCAAAAATCTTTTCAGCTTCCGTATACCCATAGTGCGTGGCAAAAATTTAGATATCGGTTCGGCTCATTCCCGCAACCCGCGGCGCGGCGCGACGAGGCGGGCGGCGGAGGAGGAGCGCGCGTGGATATCCCTCTTGTTCTCATGCTCATACAAGTGAGGAAGGAACCTCCTTATAAGGAGGTCCAACTCCCACTAAACTAGCAATGTGGGACTAAACTTTAGTTCCACCTCTTGCCTTGCACGAATGGGCTGCGTGGGCCTCTAGAATTTATTAGGAATTTCTGAAACTGCTATTGGGCTAGGCCCAAAATAGACAAAATTTCAGCAGATTACTCAACCTTTATGTGCATGCCATGGATAGCATACACAAAGGTTTTTATGATGCTACACTAAAAAATACCATGCTCTCTTCTGGCATTGCAGTGGCAAGTGCAAGAACCAGTAGGGTTGCCCACAATGTGGTCATGGTGGAGCATGATAGCCCGATAGCGTCACATGGCTTGTCCATTGGCAATGCCGCTTGGTCAAGGTGCGGTGTAGTGGGCATGGTAGCGCATCTCGGCATGTGGTAAGTGGCGACGAGACGTACATGGTACACCACGACACAAATCATCGTGGTGTGGGCATTGCGAGATTCAGGAATGATGAGTTCGTCTCGCCTATCCACCATCTCGGCAACACATGCGTTGCGAGGATACGTGCACATCCATTGTATCATGATGGTTAAGTTTGTCATCCCTTTAAGAGTCAATGATCACTTGATTTCCTATGACATAATTAAACCAATTCCACAACATATTTAAAACTTGAAGTACACATGGATTCCCATCTAAAATCTTATGCAACCTAGTTTAATTTAATGTTTAAACTTACCTTGATAAACTTGGTATGTCGTACGTTCTCTGAACATCGGTTGACATTACACGAAATTATGGGTCGTAGCAAAAACCGTTTAGAGGTATAGTTGAAAATAAACAAAATTATGGGTCATAGAAAAATTGTTTAGAGGTATGGACTTTTGGTACCATGTGAGGAACAAATTCACTAGGATCTTCATTGGTATGCTAGATGCCGAAATGTTTCATGTGATGAGAGGTCTGAACTTTTAATCCATCGTTTTTCCATGTTTTCCAATAATGTTCGTCTCAGTTTCTTCAGGCAACTAGATGGTAATGTAGACTCCTATGGTCCAACAATATATGAACTATGTATATTTTATGAAAATGATCAGATCTATTATAAAGATTCACCGGAAGTACATAGTGCCTCAAACATAGTAATAATTACATCAAGGTCCATGCACCACCGAACAACCACTGCTACCGTCAGAACGAGCCGACGTCACCTCTACCATATCGGAGCCAGCCTGACCTTGTCAATGGCAGCCGATAATTCTTCGTGCACGTGCCCCTGAGGACCAGTGTCTCAGAGCCGCAATCATGACCATTGAATCCTTGAATCCATCTAAAGAAGCTGACACCAAATCTTGTCATGACGTACGTAAGGTGAGAAATCCTAGCCTTACCACCCCGTGGAGCTGGCGGGAGTCTACGCCAGAGCTCAGTCCAATTGGTAAAGTAGCTCAAAGAAGAAGTGCCGCCATCCGTCCGAGTGCAGCCTCTACAAGCACTAAAATCCTACCTATCTACTAGCTGGAGCCGATGCACCCCCGCCACCGACTGCCAGAGCGGCTGACGGTGAGGAGGTGAATCATTGGCTTGCCGGTGAAAATTGATGGGAGGAAGGCTTTCCCTTAGTCGCCTTGTGGAAGGGGAAAGAACATCACAATCAGTTCTTACATTTGTTAAAAATACAAGAAAACAAATGTTTAACAACATCTAACTGTTGCTTTTAGAGTAAAGCTAATTTTCATGGAGGTATCTGGTCTCTTTCTAAGCCTTTTTTTCACATGCTTTTCATCTAGACGCCTAAACCATGTGAACCTTTGGAACCCCACCATGCCTTCTCATTTAAGAGAAACAAACTTAAGAATGTGCTAGTAAAGACTCCCATGGATGATCCGCATCACGTAGTAATACCCTACAGTGTAACTCAAAGTTGAGGTTATACCCTAGTACTACCTCCATCCGGGTTTATTAGCCCCCTTCATAGTATGTGTCAAACTTGGACCATATATTTGGCCAGCAAAATATAATTAATAGGTAGTAAAAAAATAGTACCATAAAAACTACTTTCAAATAAAAATCTAACAACATAATATTCGTGACGTATCACTTATATTTTGGTACTCCCTCTGTTCCTAAATATAAGTCTTCTCAGAAATTCCAATAAAAGATTACATACAGAGCAAAATGAGTGATTCTACACTCTAAAATATGTCTATATACATTCATATATAGTTTATATTGAAATATCTAAAAAGACTTGTATTTAGGAACGGAGGGAGTAGTTAAATACTCCCTTCGTTCCTAAATATTTATCTTTCTAAAGATTTCAACAAGTGACTATATATGGAGTAAAATGAATAAATCTACATTCTAAAATATGTCTATATACATCCATATATGCTAGTCTATTTGAAATCTCTAAAAAGACAAATATTTAGAAACGGATGGAGTACATGTTCACACGGAGGACTGATAAATCTCAAAAAAAATATTTATCTATATACATCCATATATGTTCACATGGAGGACTGATAAATCTCAAAAAAAAAATAAAAACATGATAAAAAAATTGACACAAAATGAAAAGGGGACTGATAAATCCGGACCCACACAGAGGTAGCAGTGCCCTGACTCATCCGTGGGTTTGCATACGTATGCTACTAGAAATCAAAAATTCAAAATACTAGTTGAAAATGAGCGGGCAGCTAGCTAGCACTACACTAAGGGCATCTCCAGCCGTTGGCCCCCCCAGGACGCATAAAAATCGCCCCTGGGGGCGAGCCGGCGATACAATCGGCGCTGAGGGCGGTTTTGCGCCCAGTTGTCGCCCCCAGCTCGCCCACAGGCGCCGAAATTGGCCCACTTTACAGCCCAATTTCGGCGAATAAAGGGCCCATATGGGCGAGAATAGGCCCATATTCGGCGTGGTTTCGCCGTGTCTCGGCGTTCAATTATCAATACAATTATTTCTTATCACATATTTCATCACAGAAAAATCAAATACTTCAACAAAATAGTACAACAACAAATAGTTCAATACAAATTATATAGTTCAACAAATAAAAACTCGTATTTCATCACACGGCGTCCCCCTTGAGCCTCCATAGGTGCTCAATCAGATCTTTCTACAGTTGATGATGCACCTGTGGGTCTCGGATCTCCTGACGCATACTGAGATAGGCAGTCCAAATTGCCGGTAGCTGGTGATCAACTTCGGCTAGAGGACCCTGCCTGTAGTATGGTTCAGTGTCAAACACTGGGTCTTCTTGCTCGCTCTCGATGATCATGTTGTGCAAGATGACACAGCAAGTCATAATCTCCCATATTTGATCTTTGGACCAGGTCTGAGCGGGGTACCGAACAACAGCGAATCGAGATTGGAGCACACCAAATGCCCGCTCGACATCCTTCCTGCAAGCCTCCTGAACTTTCGCAAACCAGGCGTTCTTGCCTCCTGTCGCAGGGTTTGAGATCGTCTTCACAAATGTCGACCATCTCGGATAGATGCCATCTGCTAGGTAGCACCCCTTGTTGTATTGGTGCCCATTGATCTCGAAGTTCACCGGAGGAGAATGGCCCTCAACGAGCTTGGCAAAAACAGGAGAGCACTGCAGCACGTTGATGTCATTGTGAGTTCCTGGCATACCAAAGAAGGAGTGCCAAATCCAAAAGTCCTGTGTGGCTACCGCCTCAAGCACCACACTGCAACCGCCTTTGGCGCCTTTGTACATCCCCTGCCAACCAAATGGGCAATTCTTTCATTTCCAATGCATGCAGTCGATGCTTCCAAGCATCCCAGGAAATCCTCTTGATGCATTCTGGGCTAGGATCCGAGCAGTGTCTTCCGCGTTGGGTGTTCTCAAGTATTGTGGCCCAAACACTACCACCACTGTCCGACAGAACTTGTAGAAACACTCTATGCTGGTGGACTGGGCCATGCGCCCATAGTCGTCGAGTGAATCACTAGGAGCTCCATATGCAAGCATCCTCATCGCTGTCGTGCACTTCTGGATGGAGGTGAATCCAAGAGCGCCAGTGCAATCCATCTTACACTTGAAGTAGTTGTCGAACTCCCGGATGGAATTCACAATCCTGAGGAAGAGCTTTCGGCTCATCCGATAACGGCGCCGAAATGTTCTCTCGCCATGAAGTGGAGCATCGGTGAAGTAGTCGGAGTAGAGCATGCAGTAGCCTTGGAGACGATGCCGGTTCTTTGCTTTCATCCGCCCCGGCGCCGAGCCACCTCGCCGCGGCTTTTCATTGCTTGCCAGCAGCTGGCCGAGGGCGGCGAGCACCATGAGATGCTCTTCTTCCTGGACGTCGGCCGTGGCTTCATCCTCCAGCAGCACGGCGAACTCTTCCTCCTCATCCGAGTCCATTGCCGAGGCAGGCAAAACGCCGAACACCTTGCGCTCGGTGGGCGTGTAACCGCCGCTAAACCGCGCCTCCGCGGCCGGAAACGGCGGCCGGAAACGCCCAGCTGCTGTGGGAGGAGCTGCCGCGGCGAAGTGCTGCTATTTTCCGGCGGGGAATGGCTATCTAGCGGAGTAGGGCGGCGGCCGTGGCCGGGATACAGTTAGTGGTGGCCGAGGGCGCGGGGGGTGCGAGGCGAGTCGGGGGAAGAAAACCTTAACTTTTCCGCTGTCAGTGTGGGCCAGACGTGCTTTTCCCTAGCGCCGGAGTCCCCAACTGCTCCCCAGCGCGCCGGGTTCGGCCTGTGACTGCCGGACGAAAAAAAGGTCCGAACCGGCGATTTTCGGCGTCCTGGGGCGCGACTGGGCCGTTTTTTCGGCGCCGGCGCCGGAAAAGTAGCCTAGGGGGTCCCGTTGGGGGTGCGGCTGGAGATGCCCTAAGATGAGCGTGCTATCTGCGTGTGGTGAGCTTTCACTCCATTTCCGTACATCTGAAAGGAAAGTATGCATCGCCGAAGATGGTATATATGCCCGCTCCTTCCCCATGGTTTTGTTCTGTCCACCATCACTGTCACGAGACAAGATCATCACTAGCACCACGCTCGCATAGCAGGCTAAGGCTAGCTAGGGAGTAGCGGAGCAGCAGGAAAGCACCTCGCACACCGATCCATCACCGACGGTGAGTCCCCCCTCCCATCCCGTGCCGACCTTCTTCTTCTTCTTGTTTCGCGACAGATCTAGCTTCTTTGGCGACAGATCTAGCCTCAATTCTTCTCCTGTTTATTTTTCATGTTCATCTGATGCTTCACTGGTCTTGAGTCCAAGCTTCTTCCCCGGTTGAAAATTGGACAGTTTCTTTGGTGACAGATCTAGCTTGGATCCATGGAGTCCGCGCAGAACAAGAAGGTTGGATCCATGGAGGTGGAGATGCCTGGTGTGGTTCCTGTGAGCGCGACGGTGGCCGCTCTTCCGGTCGCTGTCGGATTTGTCAGCATTTGGGCGCTCGTCACCCCCTTCGCCTTGTTCCTCTTCTACGGCGTTTGGGCGCTCCTCAACTCCGCACTGGTAAGTGGTAACTAGGACTGCGAGCCATGCAGGTTTCTGATCGGATGATCATGCGCACCGTCCTCTGCACTGCAGTCCATGTTCTTTCGGCAGACGGACGCGGACGCGGAGGCGAGCGCCCTGGACATCGGGATCGTGTGCTGCGCCGTGCTCCAGGCGGCCGCGGCGGTGCTGGCTGTGCGGTTCCCGTGCCGCCGCGTCTGGGTCCGCTACGCCTTGGCCTACCTCGCCCTCGCGCTCACCATCGCCGGCCATTGGATGTACTTCGCCAAAGGAGACTGCTTCTCCAGAATCACCTGCACCGTCGGCATCTACGAGTGCGCTGCGGGCGATATCATCTGCTTCCTGGCCCTCCTCCTTGGCCCCCTCCTGGGAGTTGTTGTGGACTGGAGAAGGACGGAGTAGGACCGAAGATCGAGTACGTTGCCGATTAGTTCATCTCAGTGCGATCTGTCTGAATCTACTAATCTCAGTACTACGTAGTTAGTACTACTCCCTAGACTGTGTGATACGTCGTATAATCACCCTAGATAATTGTGGTTAATTTGTCTTTGATGAATTTGGCCTGTTACCAGACGTCAGTTATATCATATGGTATTATCTAGTTTCCGGATAATTGATGCTGTTGAAATTGGTACTGCATGCAGTTCATATTCGTGTACACATATGTTGTTTTTCGTGTTGAGAATTATTTCTCAATTTTTCTGGCAAACCAGCCGCTGGCGTATCAATAATGCAGTCCATCGGTGAGGAGTAATTTGGATGTCTTGTTCAAATGTGGATGTATGCCTTGAAGCAGTGCAGGGCACTTGTATAAGTTCAGCCCTGCTCGTTGTTTTATTATGAAAAGAGACGCAATCCTCCGCCATGAACCATTAGAGCTAGCTAGTGGCTGTCCAAAACTCCAAACATGTATGGTTTTCTCAATCATAGGTCCGATTGCATCGTTCCACTACATGGAGGAGCTACTCTACGATGATTTGGTTCACTCAACTTTTATACGCGTGTCGCATTTATATAGCTCCTCCAATTTGTCATGGCTTGGACACAATATGGCTGACCCGGCATTGGTGAAGCTTCAGGAATGTGGTGTCAAGCATACGGACCAAGTGCAAGGGGCTCCCATTGGTCTATGATCACGTACTCCCTCCGTTTCTTTTTACTCCGCATATAAGATTTGATCAAAGTCAAATTACACAAAGATTGACCAAATTTATATAAAAAATATGAACATCTACAATACTAAAATTATATAGTATGAACATACGTTTCATGGTGCATCTGATAATATTGATTTCATATTATGAATGCTTATATTTTTTAATATAAAGTTAGTCCAACTCTACAAAGCTTGACTTTGACCAAACCTTATATGCGGACTAAAAAAGAAACGGAGGGAGTAAGTACTGATGCTTCGGGGGTTTCAGGTGGGGCCGCTCCTCCCCTCCAGATCCCTCTCGTTCGGCCCCCTCCACCTCGTTCATCGGGTTCGGCTTTCTCGTTTTGGTTCGGATTTTTCGGTGAGGAGTGGATGTACGTCTTGGAGTGTCGTTCTTTTCATTGAGGCCCTTCTTAGTTTTGATGTCTTGTTTCCACATGCTGGCTACTTATATGAGCACTCAACAGTGGCGAAGTCAGAACTTTTGTGAAGCCTAGGCAAGTTTGAACCCAAGTGTCTAATGTAGAAATCGAAATCGAGTGTTTGGATACACAACATATAAAATTAACACCAAACTTTCGAACCAAAAATCCACATTAATAATTTACCAAAAATATAACCAAAGTAATTAATCATACAAATGTAATTTTTAAAGTTAACTACTCTCTTGATCCATAATAAGTGTCATGGTCTTGGTTCAAATTTTGAACCAAAACCATGACACTTGGAGTTAAGTGTCGTTGTGTTAGTTCAAATTTAAACCAAAACCATAACACTTATTATGGATCGAAGGGCGTAATACATAATATATTAATTGTTAGTTTCATAGACGAAAATAATGTTGAGACTTGACGACATAAGTCATAGAATCTGACCTGGATAGAACCAAACTCGCCATGTTATCCAAATTATCATCCAAACATTCTACTCCGGACGTTTATAGCTCCACCACTTTGTCATGACATGGCTTGGATACACGATGGCTGGTCTGGTCCGATATTGTTGAAGCTTCAGGAACAGTGGCAGAGGTTGCCCATAATCCAAGACAGGGCCATTAGCTGAAGGGAGGCAAAATAATAGAGAAGAAGGGGCTAATCTCTAGTTTAAACATTAGTTAGGCCTAAAATAGAGCATATTCTTCTATGGTTGTAAAAGTTAAGAGGGGGCCATTGCCCCCGTTGGTCTACATGAAGCTCCGCCACTGTTCAGGAAGGTGATGTCAAGCTTACGGACCAAGTGCAAGGAGCTCTGATTGTTCTAGATCACGTATGTACGGATGCTTCTGGTGTTTCGGGTGGGTTTGGACTTTAGTTTTGGTGGGTGAGCATGGTTGTCTGCATAGAATGTGCAGTGTAGATCAATTCTCCCATAATGCAGTGGGCATGGTTGGTTGTATGTATGGAATGGATTGCTAGTCCGGCATAAATTTTGACTATGCCAAAGAGTTGCTCTACAATGCTTGGCCTAGGGAGAGGTAGCCCAACCTTTATACGCATGTCATGGATAGCATCCATGAAGGTTTTTATGATGCTACGCTAAAAATATACCATCCCCTAATGTTGATGTCCCCTAGAGGACATGTCCTGGCATATTAGGGGTGTAGCGGCAAGTGCGATAACCAGTAGGGTCACCCACGATGTGGCCATGGTGGAGCATGATATGCCGGTGGCGGCGGCACATGGCTTGGCCATTGGTGTTGTTGTTTGCTCGAGGTGCAGTGTAGTGGGCATGGTAGCGCAGCTCGGCTTTTGGCAAGTAGCGACAAGACGTACGCGGTAGACAGTGACAGACATCATCGGGGTGTGGGCATTGCGAGATTCAGAAATGATGAGTTCATCTCATCAATACACCATCTGGGCAACACATGCGTGCTGGTAAGTGGTAATTAACCACGATCGACCCGTGTTTGTGCATTTACATCCCGAATCTTCCGATCGTATGAAGTTGTTTCCTCTGTTGTCCCTGTTCTTCCCGCAGACGGAGGTCAGCGTCCTAGACATCGGGATTCTGTGCTGCGCCGCTCTCCAGGCGGCCGCGGCCGTGCTGGCTCTGCGGCTCCCGTGCCGCCACGTCAGGGTCCGCTGCGCCTTGGCCTACCTCGCCCTCGCGCTCACCATCGCCGGCCACTGCATGCTCGCCGCTAAAGCCCGCCTCTGCCTCGTCGCCGACCCAGGCGACCTGTTCTTGAGGATCACCTACACCGCCAGCATCCTCCTCTGCGATGTGGGCGATATCACCCTCTCCGCCTTCCTTTTTGGTGGCAAGTAGGACAGAAAAGCAGGGCAAGCAGTACGTACGTACGTAGCCGATTACTCCATCACGTGGTTGTTTGGATACGCAATGGTTGGTCTAACATTGGTGAAGCTCCACGAAGGTGGTGTCAAACTTACGAACCAAGTGTAAGGGGCTCGGATTGAGGTTTTAGGTGTGTTTGGTCCTTGGGTTTGAGAGCATCTCCAGCCGCGTCCCCAACAGGTTCTTTTAATACGTTTTTGTCGCGTCGGCGCCGAAAAAACGGCCCAGTCGCGTCCCCAGAAACCCGTTTTTCGCCGGCTTGGGTCGAAACTGGTGCCGGCGGACCCTGTCCGAACCCGGCGCCCTGGGGGCGCCTGGGGCGCCGGCACAAGCGAAAAGGGTGTGTGGGTCCATCCTGTCGGCGACTCGAGCGCATCTTCCCGCCGTTTCTTTCCGTTTTTCCCCCACTTCCCTCTCATTCTCTCCATTTCCTTCCGCTTCTCCCTCCCGCTCGCCTCCCAGCCGGCCGCCATGCCACCGAAGAAGTACGTCGCCCCCCGCGCCGCGGCAACCGCGACCGCCTCCGTCACGCAACCGAAGCAGAGGAAGCCGAGGGCGCCGCCGTCCAAGCCACCGGGCATGACAAACGCCGAGTGGAGGGCGGAAGTTCAGCGACGGGAGGTTGTCACCGCCGACCGACAGAACAGGGCAATCACCAAGAAGGCCTGTGACAACGCGGCGCGTGCAGTTGCGGCTTCAGCGGACCAAGCCGAGGCCAAGGCGACTCGCGCGGGGATGATGAATCCACCCGGCAGCCACGCCCAGTACGCGCCCTGGGCCAGCAAGGCGTCGGCTCTCCGTCGCCACAGCCATGGGGATGCGTGCCCTTGTCGGGCTACGCCGACGAGGACGCGCACGGTGGGTTCATGTTGGGGAACGTTGCAGGAAACAAAAATTTTCCTACGGTTTCACCAAGATCCATCTATGAGTTCATCTAGCAACGAGTGATCGGATTGCATCTACATACCTTTGTAGATCACGCGCGGAAGCGTTCAAAGAACGGGGATGAGGAAGTCGTACTCAACGTAATCCAAATCACCGGAGATCCTAGCGCCGAACGGACGGCACCTCCGCGTTCAACACACGTACGGTCAGCGTGACGTCTCCTCCTTCTTAATCCAGCAAGGGGGAAGGAGAGGTTGATAAAGATCCAGCAGCACGACGGCGTGGTGGTGGATGCAGGGGTCACCGCAGCAGGGCTTCGCCGTTCTACTGCGAGAGGGAGAGGTGTAGCAGGGGAGAGGGAGGCGCCAAGACTCAAGGATGCGGCTGCCCCTCCCTCCCCCCCCCCCTTTATATAGGCTCCCAAAAGGGGGGGCGCCGGCCCTAGGAGATGGGATCTCCTAGGGGGGGCGCCGGCCAAGGGTGGAGTGGCGCCCAAAGCAAGTGGGGCGCCCCCCCCCCACCCTAGGGTTTCCAACCCTAGGCGCAGGGGGTGGGCCAAGGGGGGCGCACCAGCCCACTATGGGCTGGTTCCCCTCCTCACTTCAGCCCATGGGGCCCTCCGGGATGGGTGGTCCCACCCGGTGGACCCCCGGGACCCATCCGGTGGTCCCGATACAATACCGGTGACCCTCGAAACTCTTCCGATGGCCGAAACTGCACTTCCTATATATAATTCTTCACCTCCGGACCATTTCGGAACTCCTCGTGACGTCCGGGATCTCATCCAGGACTCCGAACAACTTTCGGGTTACTGCATATTCATATCTCTACAACCCTAGCGTCACTAAACCTTAAGTGTGTAGACCCTACGGGTTCGGGAGACATGTAGACATGACCGAGATGGCTCTCCGGTCAATAACCAACAGCGGGATCTGGATACCCATGTTGGCTCCCACATGCTCCTCGATGATCTCATCGGATGAACCACGATGTCGAGGATTCAAGCAACCCCGTATACAATTCCCTTTGTCAATCGGTACGTTACTTGCCCGAGATTCGATCGTCGGTATCCCAATACCTCGTTCAATCTCGTTACCGGCAAGTCACTTTACTCGTACCGTAATGCATGATCCCGTGACCAGACACTTGGTCACTTTGAGCTCATTATGATGATGCATTACCGAGTGGGCCCAGAGATACCTCTTCGTCATACGGAGTGACAAATCCCAGTCTTGATCCGTGTCAACCCAACAGACACTTTCGGAGATACCCGTAGTATACCTTTATAGTCATCCAGTTACGTTGTGACGTTTGGTACACCCAAAGCACTCCTACGGTATCCGGGAGTTACACGATCTCATGGTCTAAGGAAAAGATACTTGACATTGGAAAAACTCTAGCAAACGAACTATACGATCTTGTGCTATGTTTAGGATTGGGTCTTGTCCATCACATCATTCTCCTAATGATGTGATCTCGTTATCAATGACATCCAATGTCCATAGTCAGGAAACCATGACTATCTATTGATCAACGAGCTAGTCAACTAGAGGCTTACTAGGGACATGTTGGTGTCTATGTATTCACACATGTATTACGATTTCCGGATAACACAATTATAGCATGAATAAAAGACAATTATCATGAACAAGGAAATATAATAATAATCCTTTTATTATTGCCTCTAGGGCATATTTCCAACAGTTCAACCCCAACGTCACCTTCCTCCATGGACATCCATCCCAGCGCACTCCCTCGCCCGCCTTCGTCGGCGTGCAGTACCCTCCATACAACTACTCGCCGCCCGCCTACGCGTCCTCCCCGACACCCCTCTCCGTCGTGGCGCGCCGCCCTTCTCGCACCTCGGCGACACCGACGAGACCGAGGCCGACATGGACGACATCATCGCGACAGGCTTGGTTGCGGCCGCCGCGACTCCCGGGTTCGTCACCCCGGACGACACGGTGGATCTCAGCGGCGACATGGACGGCGAGCTCGGCTACGTCTACGGCGAGGAGGAGCAGGAGGAGGAGGACGAAGAGGAGGAGGAGGAGGAGGAGGAGCCGGCGACTGTTCCAGCGAGGAGGCGCAAGAAGAAGAAGCGGGCGGCTAGGTCCGGCGAGCCGCGCATCAAGTGGGCGTCCAAGGAGGAGGAATGCCTCGTCGAAGTATGGAAAGTCGTCTGCCTCGACACAACCACCGGCATGAATCAGAGCATCATCGAGACGTACTGGGAGCGCATCAAGGCCGAGTTCGACGAGCGCAAGCTCGTCGACCCCTACTTTAATGGCGTCTACATTTAGCGCGGGGCGAAGGCGATGGCGAACCATTGGGGGCGTATCCAGGGGGCGTGCAACAAACGGCATGGGATCATAGAGGAGGTTGCGGCTCGCCCGAAGAGCGGCGCCAGCGTTGAGGATCGGGTATGGCACGCCGGTCTCCTGCCTCTCTTCGCCGTGTGCGCCCGCCAACTGTTTGTTCCTCCGCGCAGTTGCCGCGCATGTTCGTCATGTATCGGCAGGGCAACAGCGACGCCGAATTCAAGTACCTCCACGTTTACAAGTGCATTGACAAGTGCGAGAAGTGGGCGGAAGTCCGGCGCACCCTCGACAAGGCCAAGGAGACCTACAAGCCGGAGGCGCCGACTCCGGACGCGTCAGAAGGGCAGCCGGACGGCAACAAATGTGCCAAGAAGGGGAAACACGCCGACGCGGCCACCGCTCGTGTGCAGGAGTCCATTGAGCACTGCATCGCCAACGCACAGGCCCGGGCCGCCCTTCGTGAAGAGAAGACCGAGGCGCGGTGGTCGGCGTTGATGTCGAGCAGCGCCGTCAAGCTCGACCTACTTCGGACCAACGTCGCCACGAAGAAGAGAAACACCGACCTGGCTTTCCTGCTGGGCGGGGTGGAAATGCTCCAGAGCAACGACGAGGCGGTCAAGGCGTGGTACTTGACGGAGCGTAGCCTCATCCTAAACCAGCTTCCCTCGATGACGACGCCCACGCCGACGACGCCGCCAAGCCCGAGCGATGATGCCGCCGAGACTCCCCGCAGCACAGAAGTCACGCCGACGCCGCCCAGCACAGAGACCCCGCCAAGCCCGCGCACGCCGACGCCGGAGGCCGACCTCGCCGTCTGATGCGCACGCGCGTCCTTTCTGCTTTTTGTACATCGAACTTGTGGCCGTTTGATCGCCGGATTTGTGGCGTCTATTTTATGAACGGGAATGAGACGCCATTTGAATTTGCCGCGACTAGGGGACGACGCCTGGAGACGTGGCTGAGAGCTAGGTCGCCCCCAGGGGCCAATTTAGCGCCGGTTCGTCCCCAGACCGCTCTTTTTCAGCGCCCTAGGGGGCTGAACGGCTGGAGATGCTCTGATGGGTGGGCATGGCTGGATGTATACTACGTGCAAGTGCGTATCGATTCTCCCACAAAGCAATGGGCACGATCTTGGAAAAAGGCATGCTATCGCTAGTCATTTGTCGGGTCAAGCTTTAGTTTCACGGAATTACATCATTTGGCTTGTTTTCTTAGAAAAGAAGGTCGAAACGAAAGAGATGCACACAACTATATTTATTAAATCATTCAACAATGGTCGGACGAAAATATACATCAAACAATCCAAAGTCACCGCTCTACACCTGCAGTTTTGATAATGGGAGATGTCATCGCAACACCCTACTATCTAGAACCTTGGATGCCTTCGAGTGGCATGCCATTGACCTTTCCAAACGGACACTCCCACCCGAAATTACACAGGCAAATAAAAAAAATGACCGGCTCGGCGGGAGCATCCACGGTGGACGTTATTAGGTGTGGGGTTGATACTCGCCTAGACCGATGCGACTGCAAGGGAACCTGCCGAGCTGATCGTTACCATTGGCCCTTCCAGACGATACACCCAGACGCAATGACACATGCAAATCGAAAACGACCGGCTTGCAACCACGGTGGACATTACACTTACAAAGACTTACAAAGGTTTACTTAACCTTTCAAACTAATTCTGTTTCTTCCCTATGATTTTAAGTGGGGGTGGGCCCCTCATCCCCTTATTACCAATCACAATTCTCCGCATTAGTTTGTACGTAAAATCTTTAAGTAAACCTTTATAGGTGTAGCATTACTCGTTGACATTATTAAGCTTGGGGTCGACACTCGCCTATATATACCGATGCGCGTGGAAGGAAACTGTGGCACCCCGGCTCAGAGCGACCGGTTTACCCTGTATTGCCAGCCCAGAGATCACGTCTTCTGGCAACACACAATATCTTGGTACAGAAAGCAACCGTTTTATTGATACTAGCGGATCATAGTTTATATTACAATAGGTGTCGAGGCCAAGCGGCACACACGGTGTGGCTGCACAATATGTACATTATTTAGTGAACATAAAGGGGGCATCGATCATAAGAATTACGCTGCAGCGGAACAACGTCGTAGCCGAGACTCCATAGTACAGGGACACCGATGTGGACACGATCTAGATTCGAGCAGCACTCCTTTTCAACGAGACTTTCCTGAAAGCTGGCATGACACGTCAGATCAGTACATTGAATGTACTTGCAAGCTCACAACAGGCATAATCATAATGACAAACAATATCATGATAATTAACCAATTAATAATGCAATAATACTTCAACATGCTGTGATCATGCTTTTGTGATAAACGTCCCTCGGGACTGGCTTACCAATCATGATCATTCTTGGATCACAACCATACCACCATCGTGGTCTTGACTAGAAGTATCTCGCGATCCTTACGGCGATCACAACCACGAACAATACTTGGTCTCGAACATCTCGATGGCTTTCCACCATCATCAACAGTGCAAAGTTCATAACTTAGTGTGCAAAATTTATTAAACATTAACCCATGGTGTGACCTACTACGAGCGTGTTCGTAACCGTGGACTCGGCTATCAATAGATTATTACACTCTGCAAAGGTAGCACACTGTACCCACACCACGGAATCCATGGCCTCGTACTCCCATTCGGGTGGACCAACGGCATTCCGACGAAACCCCTCCATTGCCATGACACTCTCCCAGCCACTCCGACACAATCCCCACTGGGCTAGTCCTGGGTGGCCCCATGTCTATCAAAGACACAACGACCACCGTCGTGGCCAAAACGATCCCACAAGGGGACCCGGTACCATAATCTCAACAACGGGCACACAAGGTTATGTCTGCTTACCGGGCCAAGGTGAGCACGCCCACAACCTTCCCTAGTTGCAGGCACCGACCAGAGGCATGACAACGGACCGAATCAAGGCCTCCCATAAGGCAAATGTGGTTGCACTGGGAAAAACTCGATTCAGTGGCACCATGACCCGGCCAACGATATGTTCAAGTTGAGTTATATTCAGGTTCAACTTAAAGTAAAAATAACCGGTGTCATAGTATGCCATGAAATGCAACACTAACATATGCATCACATTTTAACGGAAATGACTGAGTCAACTATATTCACACTAAGCATAAACATCAACAACCCATGCCACTTTTCTGGTTAACATAATCCTCACTTTAAACAGAATATTTTCTAGCAATTTTTTATGATTTTACTCATTCAAGAAAATAACTTCAAGTAATTACTCATATGCATAACAAAATTATTCTTTTATCATCACAAATTAATCCTATTTTCTTTACCAACTAGTTAGTTTCAAACATTCTGTAAATCAAGCATATTAACTAAAACAAGTACTCAACAGAATATCAATAACATAATAGTTATTTAAATGCATAGTTTAACTCTTTCATTCAAGTAAGAAGATCATAAATATTGAAATGGCACCATGAAAATGTTGCTGTGGCTTGCCTTAATGCAGATGAGGTTCACAAGCCTTCTGGTGATCCTCAAGACAAGCCTGACCCTCTGAAAATAATTTTAAACACAAGAAGAAAATATCAAGAACCCTTCTGAAAATCACCAGAAATTCTAGACAGCTCAGAAAAATCTCATTTTTGGTGAGCTGTTAGATTTCTTTACAAAGAACACAATGCAAAAAGAATCAATTCATTTGGACTTATGGTTGAAGAGTTATAGCTGTTTGAAGCTCTCTGGAAATTAATTGAATTTGAATTTAGATAAAACAAACTAGGGGGGTGACGTCGAAGGCGTAAAGCCTCGGGGCGCCACCACTCGTACCGCTTCACGCGCGTACTGAGTGGCTGACTAGCGGGCCCCGCTAGTCAGGTGAGGTGGAGGGGAGAAGGAAACAGAGGGGGCCGCGGTTTCGCCAGAGCTCATGCCGGCGATGAGGGCTCCTTGGCCAAAACGAGAGGGGGTCGAGAGAGGGGATCGAGGTGCGCCTGCCTGTACCCGTAGCGTAGCTAGGGGTGGCCAGACGGCGTCGGGTTCGACCTCGCAAGCGGAGGCAGAGAGCGGAGGTCGCCGGAGACAAAGACGACGGCGAACTGCGGCGACTCCAGGGGCTCCAAGTGGACGGAACGGCTTCACCGAAGAACGGCGGAGGCTCTGGAAGGGTCGCCCAGGCCTGGGAGAGGCTGGAGCTACCGTGGCGACCCGAGAGGATCGCCGGGGAGCTCGAGCTCGAGGCCGGCGGCCCGCGGCCTGCCCGGCCGGTCTATGGCTATCTATACGTTTGTAGAGTGTGTGGGAGTGGAGGATGGTGCTCGAGGAGGCTGGGGTGGCTCCATTTATAGGCGAGCGGCGAGGAGTGGATCGAGCTCTGCCAGCGACACTTGGACACTATGCCCGGCGACGAGCGGCGTCAGTGAGAGAAGGAGAAGGCGACGCAGCTCACGCGGGGACTGTGGGCGAACGGAGACGAGCACAGGATCGAGGAGAAGGCGACGAGCACAGTGCGCACCGCACTGTTATGTTTGCCGGACCGCGCCCGTGCTCGCTGCGGCGAGCTCCGGCGTCGGCGAGTGCCAGGGGGAGTTAAGGGAGTTGAGACGAGGATGGTGGCGCGGTTTGGCATGCCATGGCAGTCGGGGAAGTGAGCACGCATGAAACAGAGCGCTCGGCGGCACTCAGAGCACGTCAACACGCAGGCTGGCATCATGGACACGCGTGGTCACCGCCTGAACTCTGCCCTCAGGCCGACCAATGTCCAAAGATCATGTCTGGCTTGTTTTTCTTGGTAGTTTTGAAGATTACCATGCTTTGGTTTGACTCCAGGTGAAGTAGAAAAGATTTCACGCGTTTGGTAATTTTCCGATAAGTAACTTTGAGAGGTTACTGAGGTTAAATGGCTAGGAGTTGGAGGTTGTGCTTTGGAGGTTAGCAATCATCTACTAAGGTGATGATGCACAAGAAAAATCAGGCAGAATGGAGTAAGTAAAATGGTAGTTCCTGTAGAAACCACCATTTCTGTCTAGAACAGAAAATATTTTCTGTAGCAAAAATATTCCAAAAAGTGGCACAATATTTTTACTTAGGAAGGTGCCCTAGGGTTCAGAGAATATTTGTAAATTTTCTCAGATTTTTGTGGGCAAGAAAAATTGGGGTTGCTTTGGAGCTCATTGAACTAGCTAGGGTTTTGGAGGGGAAAAATGAATATTTTTCATTAAAGAAAAATATTCCAAATATTATTTTGGGTAGAACCAGAGAGTGAATGATGATTAGAGGGGGGAATGAGGCACTTGGGTGAAAGCCAAGGGTACCCAAGTGTTTAAGTCCAAATGAAAAGATTCAAAATCTCCAAATTTCAAAATCAAACCAAATGAAAATCAGGCCAATAAAGGAGGGCAAAAACCAGGCTGTCACAAACCTCCCCCACTTAGAATGAATCTCGTCCTCGAGATTCGGTTGTTTGGGAAAACCATTCTGGATAATGTGCCCTTAGAAATTCTTCTCGTTCCCACGTTGATTCTGACTCTGTGTGATGCTCCCACTGAACTTTGTAAAACTTCCTTACTTTACTGCGAGTGACTCTTTCCATCTGGTCCAAAATTCTAATTGGTCTCTCTTCATATGTTAAATCCCTTGCCAACTCTATTTCAGTCAAAGCAGCCTTTTCCTCAGGCGACGATATGCATCGCCTCAACTGGGAAACATGAAACACGTTGTCCACGTCTGACAATTCAGGGGGTAGTTCCAACTGATATGCAACAGTGCCCACTCGAGACATGACTGGAAATGGACCAATAAATCTAGGTGCCAACTTCCCACGAGTCTGAAATTTCTTGACTCCTTTCATAGGAGTGACTCAGAGGTATACATGTTCTCCGGGTTCAAAATTGATTTGTCAGTGCTTTGCATCATAATAACTCTTTTGTCGAGATTTGGCCAACTGCAATCTGTCTCTGATCTCCTTAGCTTGTTTTTCAGCCTCCATCATGAGATCTGTTCTGAAAATACGGCTATCTCCAGTTTGAGACCAATTTAATGGAGTGCGGCACTTAAGGCCATACAAAGCTTCGTACGGTGACATCTTTAGACTGGTTTGGAAGTTGTTGTTATAAGAAAACTCGGCATACGGCAAGCAGTCTTCCCATTTAGGTCCTTGGGCAAAAACACAGGCTCGCAACATATCTTCGAGCATTTGGTTTACCCGCTCTGTCTGTCCATCAGTCTGAGGATGATAAGCGGTATTGTATTTCAGTGCTGTCCCCAAGGCTTGATGGAGACGTGACCAAAAAGTGGAGGTAAAAAGTGAACCTCGGTCAGAAGTGATGGTTCGTGGTACTCCATGCAGACTGACTATCCTGGATACATACAGCTGTGCGAGTTGGTCTGCTCGATATGTGGTTCTGATCGGGATAAAGTGAGCAACCTTGGTTAAGGTGTCCACTATGACCCATATTGTATCATTGCCTCGCTGAGTCTTAGGTAGTCCTGTTATTAAATCCATGCAGACATCATCCCATTTCCATTGTGAGACTGGCAATGGTTGGAGAAGTCCGGCTGGCTTCTGATGCTCTGCCTTTACTTTGTTGCATATGTCGCAACATGCCACAAAATAGGCAATATCTTTCTTCATACCATCCCACCAAAATATTTGTCGGAGGTCTTCATACATTTTTGTACCTCCAGGGTGAATAGAATATGAGGATTTGTGTGCTTCCGTCATGATTTTCTTCTTTAAGTCCGACTGATTTGGTACACAAATCCTTCCACGGAAACGGAGAGTACCGAATTTATCCTTCGAGAAATCTGGAGTCTGTCCTGCCATCGTACTCTTGACACGTTTCTGCAGATCGATGTCTGATACGTCTCTGTCGTATCTATAATTTTTGATTGTTCCATGCCAATATTCTACAACTTTCATATACTTTTGGCAACTTTCTATACTATTTTTGGGACTAACATATTGATCCAGTGCCAGTTCCTGTTTGTTGCATGTTTTTGTTTCGCAGAATATCCATATCAAACGGAGTCCAAACGGGATAAAAACTGACGGAGATTTTTTTTGGAATATATTTGATTTTGGGGAAGAAAAATCCACGCGAGACGATGCCCGAGGGGGCCACGAGGCAGGGGGCGCGCCCCTGACCCTCATGGCCACCCCGTAAGGCGGTTGATGCCCTTCTTTCGCCGCAAGAAAGCTAATATCCGGATAGAGATCGTGTTAAAATTTCAGCCCAATCGGAGTTACGGATCTCTGGAAATATAAGAAACAGTAAAAGGGTAGAATCAGAGAACATAGAAACAGAGAGAGATAGAGAGACAGATCCAATATCGGAGGGGCTCTCGCCCCTCCCACACCATGGAGGCCAAGGACCAGAGGGGAAACCCTTCTCCCATCTAGGGAGGAGGTCAAGGAAGAAGAATACGAAGGGGCCCCCTCTCCCCTTCTCTTCCAGTGGCGCCGGAACGCTGCCACGGCCATCATCATCACCGCAATCTTCACCAACAACTTCACCGCCATCATCACCAACTCTTCCCTCCTCTATGCAGCGGTGTAACCTCTCTCTTACCCGCTGTAATCTCTACTTAAACATGGTGCTCAACGCTATATATTATTTCCCAATGATGTATGGCTATCCTATGATGTTTGAGTAGATCCGTTTTGTCCTATGGGCTATTTGATGATCAAGATTGGTTTGAGTTGCATGTTTTATTATTGGTGCTGTCCTATGGTGCTCTTCGTGTCGCGCAAGCATGAGGGATCCCCGCTGTAGGGTATTGCAATATGTTCATGATTTACTTATGGTGGGTGGCGTGAGTGACAGAAGCACAGACCCGAGTAACTAGGTTGTTTGCGTATGGGACAAAGAGGACTTGATACTTTAATGCTATGGTTGGGTTTTACCTTAATAATCTTTAGTAGTTGCGGATGCTTGCTAGAGTTCCAATCATAAGTGCATATGATCCAAGTAGAGAAAGTATGTTAGCTTATGCCTCTCCCTCAAATAAAATTGCAATAATGATTACCGATCTAGTTATCGATTGCCTAGGGACAAATAACTTTCTCGTAACAAAAAGCTCTCTACTAAAACTAATTTAGTTCTGTCTTTATCTAAACAGCCCCTACTTTTTATTTACATGCTCTTTATTATCTTGCAAACCTATCCAAAAACATCTACATAATACTTCTAGTTTCATACTTGTTCTAGGTAAAGCGAACGTCAAGCGTGCGTAGAGTTGTATCTGTGGTAGATAGAACTTGAGGGAATATTTGTTCTGCCTTTAGCTCCTCCTTGGTTTCGACACTCTTACTTATAGAAAACTGTTGCGATCCCCTATACTTGTGGGTTATGAATACCTTTTTCTGGCGCCGTTGCCGGGGAGCAATAGCGTGGGGTGAATATTCTCGTGTGTGCTTGTTTGCTTTATCACTAATTAATTTTTATTTTCTATTCTTAGTTGTTCTTTATCTTTAGTTATGGATATGGAACACGAAATACCAAAAAAATAGGTGTACTTGCCGCTCATGGAGATGAGGAACCTCCTAAAATCCTCGATGCTCGTTATGTGACAGAAATTATGTACTACTTTGATAATCCTGAGAAAACCCCATTCAATCTGCTAATGGGAGTAACGTTGGATCAACGTGAATACTTTAGGGATTATCGGTTGACACAAAAAGGGAAACTATTATGGGATCAAATTTATATATTGTAGTGGTATGCTCGGCAAGTATGCTTGAGTTATGATTATACTTGTTGCTCTAGGATGAAGGCTCCACACCTTCCCTTTTCATGCAAATTTAATGATAATGAAAGCTTAGCTTCTTATGCTAATGGTATATATGATTGATGACCCACAAGTATAGGGGATCTATCGTAGTCCTTTCGATAAGTAAGA